>NC_142140.1:10640000-11863750 GCF_024610735.1 Ursus americanus | reverse complement strand
CCCATTCTATGATAAAGGCATTATATAAATCTACTGATTTAGGACAGTTTTGAAGAAATAGCTAAATGATACAATAATCAAAGCAAACAATACTTCGGGCCATTATAATAATCTGCTTTTTTAAAAAAATTGGAATATGTTCTCATATTTATGTGGTAGTTTATTTATTTATTATTATTATTTAATTTTTTAGGAATGGCTATGCTATTTTCTGTGAAGTCATTTTATTTTTAATTTTTTAAGGAACATCCATACTATTTTCAATAGTGGCTGCACCAATTTATATTCCCAGCATCAATGCACAAAGGCTCTCTATTCTTCACCTTCTTTCCAACACTGGTTGGTTGGTTATTTATTTATTTATTTATTTATTTATGTCTTTTTGATAATAACCATTCTAACAGGTGCGGATGATATCTAAGTATGATGTTGATTTCATTTTCTTGATAATTAGTGATGTTTAACATCTTTTCATCTTTTTTGTCTTCTTTAAGAAATTATCTATTTAGATCTGTAGCTCATTTTTTAACTGGATTCTTTTTGCTATTGAGGTGAGTTCTTTATATATTTTGGATATTAACCCCTTATCATATATGATTTACATATATTTTCTTTCATTCATTGCCTTTTTATTTCATGGTTTCTTTTGCTTCTAGGAGCTTTATGTTTGATGCAGTCCCACTTGTTTATTTTGCTTTTGTTGCCTTTCCTTTTAGAGTCAGAGCCAAAAATTCAACACCAAAACCATTGTCAAAGAGGTTACTGCCTATGTTTTCTTCTAGGAGTTTTATGGTTTCAGGTCCTTCATTAAAGTCTTTATCTGAGTTTATTTTTGTGTACGGTATAAGATACTGGTCCAATTTCATTCCTTTGCATGTGGCCAGCTGGTTTTCCCAACAGCATTTATTGAAGAGATTGTCCTTTCCCCATTGTATTTTCTTGGCTCCTTTGTAGTAAATTAATTGATCACAATACCACACTGTTTTTATTTGTTCACTTTTTTTTTAATGACCTTAAAAAAACAGCTTACTTTAATTCATCAGATTATACTACACCATCATTTGGTGGGACTGATTATCAGAATGAGATAGTATGAGCACACTGCTTTGCTTTTCCTTTCACCTTATCCCCATCTAGCTATTGTTTTATTGTTTTATAGTCCATTCTCTGCTATGGGTAAGCAGTAAACAGAAGTGGCTCCATACTAAGGCAGGCACAGATGTACTCCCCAGGCAATTTCACGCCCTTCTCTTTTCCTTTAGCTTCATTTCTTATAAATGCATGCTATAGAGGACCGGCCTGAAGAGGGGACTTTCTTCGAAATGCCCTTGCCATTATATATACCCATATTTTAGTCATATCAATGTGTTAGAACTGAACACTGATGCTAAAGTGCATACATAAATTGTAACTGAAATAATATAATAGCATGTGCTTGAGAGGTGGGAAAGGACAAGAACCATTTACTGCATTTAAAAAAGGTTTTACATGATCTATCTATGTCTGCCGTCACAATAGCTTAATTAGGGTGACAGGAAACTTGACGCCTACATGGGACAAAGTGAGGTGAAAGTTGGCTCTAAATCTGGCTGCTTGATAGGGCAAGAGGGGGAGGAATGATAAAAGAAATCTGAAAGAGTGGTATAGTTTGAATAACATATTCTTTTCATTATCATGGGCTTTTTCTGAACTCTTTTTGTCCTTAACGAGTTTAAAAAAATGATTAGAATTTTTTTCTCTTGGAGAAGTATGTGTTTCTTCAAATGGGTTCTTGAACCCATGAAAAACCCACAAGCAGAAGGAGACATATAAGGACACATGTAGTTTGTACAGTAGGGAAGACAGGGACCTATTTTCAATCCCGTGCCCAGCTTTCCGCTAGTTCATAGTGTGCATCTGTGTATAACCCTAATACATAGGCATAGTCCTAATGGTCCAGTCCCTGTGTGGTGTTAGTTTCAAAGAAACATACTCTACTAAAAGTAGTTAAGACCCCTCCAGTCTTTACTGCTGTCTATAACGAAACCTATTGATAGGAAGGAAATGCATCTCTATATTAATTCAAGCATCTTAAAAAATCTCTGCCTGTTGCAGCCACTTTGAGTTGCACTCATTTGGAAAACAGCTACCCCACCAAATGCCTTTCTACCTCAATTGCTTGAAAGTGCAAAATAAACAGTTCTAAAACAAGGTCCTTGCCACTCTTTTCCTTCTACCCTACGTTTTGTTGTTTATTTATTTATTTATTTTGTTTGTTTCAAGTTTTGTTTAAATTCTGGTTGGTTAACATATAGTGTAATATGGTCTTAGGAGTAGAATTTAGTGATTCATCACTTACATATGACACTCAGTGCTCATCACAATAAGTGCCCTCCTTAATCCCCATCACCGATTTCGCCCATCCCCATCCTCCTCCTCACAGCAACCCTCAGTTTGTTCTCTATCGTTACAAGTCTCTTATGGTTTGCCTGCCTCTCCCTGCCCTACCTTTTCTTTCTTTCCTTTTCTGTTCTTTCTCTTCTCTTTCAAAGAAATCTCAGCACATTCTGATCTGATTTATACCTTCATTCCTACTCCTCCAAGGTCTTTCTCTCCTTACACATCTCTTCAATTTTGCATCATCAGAATTAGAAAACTGAAATGGGAAATTCAGAATTCTTATTTGAGGGAGAAGGAGGGTTATGAACATAGTAAACAGATCCACAGGTTCATAAATTTGTGTCCTCGACTCATATTCAGAAACACTACTCATATTCTTTGCACCACGTCTCAGGTTTATTGTGATGGGCAAAGTGAAGTTTGTCTTGTAAGGAGAATTTCCAGACTTGACAAAAACAAACAAAATGAAATGAAAACCATACCAAAGACAAACAAAAGCTAGACTCCCTGTCCTATGCAATGTTTGGAACACACATACATTAAAAAATTATTTGAAATTCAAATTTAACTGGATATCCCATATTTTATCAATCAAGCTACACTGTTTCTAAGGTGGTATTAATGTTTTTTAACTTTATACAGGAATTGACAAATATAATTACATATATTTAAAGTACACATTTTAATGATTTGGTATACATATACATTGTGGAATGATTGCCAAGATCAAGATAATTAACCTGTCCATTATGTGACATAGTTAATTTTGTGTGTATGTATGCGGTGAGAATTTTTAAGGTCTATTCTTAGCAACTTTAAAGTACACAATACCATATTATTAATTATAGTTATCATGTTGTACATTAGATCTTTAGAACTTCTTGTAACTGAAAACTGGTACCCTTTGACCTGCATTAGCTCATTCCCCCCTTCCTCCAGCCACTGGCAACCACCATTCTATTCTGTTTCTATGAAATTGTTTTTGTTAGTTTAGATTCCACATAAGTGATATCACATAGTATTTGTTTTCCTATATCTTGCTTATTTCACTTACCCTAATGCCTTCCGGTTTCATCCATGCTTTTTCAAATGGCAGGATTTCCTCCTTTTTATGGCAGAATAATATTCCAATTGTGTGTGTGTGTGTGTGTGTGTGTGTGTGTGTGTGTGTGTGTATCCCACATTTTCTTTATCCATTCATCCATTGAAAAACATGTAGGTTATTTCCCTCTCTTGGATACTGTGGAAAGTGCTGCAATGAACAAGGGTGTGCTGATATCTCCTTGAGATAATGATTTCATTTCCTTCAGATACATACTCAGGGATAAGATTGTTGAACCATGGGGTTTTACAGTATATATTTAATTGATAATTTAGAGGAAGCCAGCAAAGACATTTTTGAAATACTACCTAATGTGTTCTGAACCAGGAGGAAATCCAGAAGGTGGATGTGTATGGCTTTGAGGATAGTGAGCGGCTACCAGCATGGGTTGTTAAGGCCATATAGTCAATAGGCCTACTCTGTGATTCTTTCAGATTGTGTCCCAGTTATTATTATGATAGGTAATTTATTCCATGATGGAGACAATATTTTTAAATAGAAAAATTCAACAGAAATATACAGAATAGTAAAAATGGAATTTGTAACACAAAAAGATGTAGAAAGAGAACCAAGTAACTGCTTATGGGGCCATTTGCTTTTTTATTGTTTTCTGCACTATATCCTCACCTCTTTCTCTTTTTCTCTACTTCTGGGATTTCTTTTACTTTTCTCTCTCCAACTCTCCCTCCCTTATTTCAAAAAAGTGTCTTATCTGTCTTCATAGCAATGCACAGGAAATTAGCCTCAAATCTACCTAAATCATCAACATCTGCTTTTAAGTAATATGTGTCCATTTGTTTGCTAATACAACTCTCCCACCTGCGTTTAAGGGACACAAGCGCTGTTTGTCTTATATATTAGCAGCAGGATAAGGGCAAAGACTAAGTCTTTTCATAACAGTGCATGAAGATGTTTAACAGATGGTTAAGACAGTGCATTCTTGTCTTCTAGTTGCAGTAATTATGAGTTCACTCCATCCTTAATCGCCATGATTAGTTCAATACATGACTAATCATGCTTCTCCAAAATAGAGTTGCTAGCAGGGAGAGTGGTGGTGGGTCCCTTGAGGAACATTTCTCACTACCATTTGACTAATCTAATTTTTCTTCCTTGGTCCCCAGAAGTTAGGGAGATGCTATGTAAATTCAAGAATAGGAATTCTCTAGCTTCTGCATGATATTTGCTCAAAGATTAACGCCTTCTCCTTGTCTCTTTGGGGAAATCATAGAGATCCTTTCTCCTCTGATTTGAAGTAGACATTTTTCTTGAGAAATCTGCACATTGAAAGTGAACAGAAAGGTTGTCTTTAATATAAAACCTCAGAGCTGAAATTTAAACCAGTCTCTAGGAGAATACCTGCTGCTTCTCTGAAGCATTTGCCAGCTGATGGGGACCATTCACTGATATTTACTAGCTTTAATCTTGTTATGAAATAACTAGACTATGGCTCTAAATGAATTTAGAGTGTTTTTGCATTTTTCCCCTTTCAATGGAACATGATTCTACAGCAGTGGATTTGTGTTTCCTTCTCACTTTTCTTAAGCACTTTTCTGGTCTTTGAGCCAGGTTGATGTGAGTGATCCTGGTGAGATGGAGATCTTGGGTTTTTACTCCTTCTTGAGTCAATTCATTTAATAAAATGAGGAAATCATAACCTTGGCCACGTGGCTCCTAAATACAAGACATGTTCTACTGGAGGTCTGGTGAAGGTAGTATGGGAAAGCAGGTGGGGCGTGGGATCAATGGAAGTGGGGTGTGAGGGCAGGTGGCTGTGGTGGCCTCTGGATGGTGAATATGGATTGTTGAGTGTAACCACTGTGGCTCCAGCACTGAAACTCCAGTGCGGGTCCTCCTTAGAGCAGGTGGGAGCCAGTCTTGGCATCCAATCCCAGCACACTGAGACTCAGCATCATCCATACCATCAAGATCTTCTCAGTGAAATTTAAGCTCAGAGAAGTAAGGTGCTAAAGTTGGAGTATACAAAAGCACATCCTGGTTTACAAAGGCTGTTAATGTTGATTAGCCATAATATAATTTCAGAAATAGGAATTTTATATTTTCACAATTTTTTTTTCTGTGAAAAGCTTTTAAAGTTCTGAAAAATTTTTTAAATGGTTTTTTTGTCTTTCCTTGCTTGTTTAAAGGATTCCATTTGCTACCAAAAGAAATAAAGTGACTTACAAATTCTGGTGGTTTTAGTCAAAATATAAATTGGATGGAAGTCATTTTGACTCATCTCACCCTGATCTTTTATGGGGTTTCCCCACCTTTATGTCTACATAGGACCTTGGTCTTATTCCTCTATGTCCTAGTTTGGCCCTAAATTTTTCATGTTTTTGGCTTTCCACATTCAAATTAGTCTGGCTTCTGTGAGAATTCCCCAGGACTTATCTAGATGCCAGAACATATTTGATAAACTCCTTTTCACTAAAATTAAATTGGTGATAAGGGCACATGTGCCACCAGACAGGACATTTGTATTTAACAGGGATCTAGAAACATAGACTATCAAAGCTTTAATTTATTAAAGAGAAACCTGAAACTCAGTCAAGTTAATTGACTTGCTCAGTTATATGGCTTTTTTTAAATTTTTATTTTTATTTATTTTTTTAAATGATTTTTATTATATTATGTTAGTCACCATACAGTACATCCCCGGTTTCCGATATAAAGTTCGATGATTCATTAGTTGCGTATAACACCCAGTGCACCATGCAGTACGTGCCCTCCTTACTACCCATCACTGGTCTATCCCATTCCCCCACCCCCCCTCCCCTCTGAGGCCCTCAGTTTGTTTCTCATAGTCCATAGTCTCTCATGTTTCATTCCCCCTTCTGATTACCCCCCCTTTCTTTATCCCTTCTTCCCCTACCGATCATCCTAGTTCTTATGTTCCATTGATGAGAGAAATCATATATTTGTCTTTCTCTGTTTGACTTATTTCACTTAGCATTATCTCCTCCAGTGCCGTCCATGTTGCAGCAAATGTTGAGAACTCGTTCTTTCTGATAGCTGAGTAATATTCCATTGTATATATGGACCACAACTTCTTAATCCAGTTATCTGTTGAAGGGCATCTTGGCTCCTTCCACGATTTGGCTATTGTGGACAATGCTGCTATGAACATTGGGGTGCATATGGCCCTTCTCTTCACTACGTCTGTATCTTTGGGGTAAACACTCAGTAGTGCAATGGCTGGATCATAGGGTAGCTCAATTTTTAACTTTTTAATTTCCAGAGTGGCTGTACCAACTTGCATTCCCACCAACAATGTAGGAGGGATCCCCTTTCTCCACATCCTCTCCAGCAATTGTTGTTTCTTGCCTTGTCAGTTTTTGCCATTCTAACTGGCATAAGGTGGTATCTCAGTGTGGTTTTGATTTGAATTTCCCTGATGGCTAATGATTTTGAACATTTTTTCATGTGTCTGTTAGCTATTTGTATGTCTTCATTGGAAAAGTGTCTGTTCATATCTTCTGCCCATTTTATGATTTGTTTATTTGTTTCTCGTGTATTGAGTTTGAGAAGTTCTTTGTAGATCTTGGATACCAGTCTTTTATCTGCAGTGTCATTAGCAATCAGACAACAAAAAGGGATAAAAGGTATTCAAATCAGCAGAGAAGAAGTCAAAATGTCTCTCTTTGCAGATGACATGATACTCTATATGGAAAACCCAAAAGAATCCACTCCCAAACTATTAGAAGTTATAGAACAATTCAGTAATGTGGTGGATACAAAATCAATGCTCAGAAATCAGTTGCATTTCTATACATGAATAATGAGACTGAAGAAAGAGAAATTAGGGAATCCATCCCATTTTCAATAGCACCAAAAACCATACGTTATCTTGGAATTAACTTAACCAGAGACGTAAAGGACCTATATTTTAGAAACTATAAATCACTCTTGAAAGACATTGAGGAAGACACAAAAAGATGGAAAAATATTCCATGCTCATGGGTCAGAAGAATTAACATAGTTAAAATGTCCATGCTACCCAGAGCAATCTACGCTTTCAATGCTATCCTGTTCAAAATACCAATGACATTTTTCAAAGAACTGGAACAAATAGTCCTTAAATTTGTATGGAACCAGAAAAGGCCCCAAATCGCCAAGGAACTGTTGAAAAGGAAAAACAAAGCTGGGGGCATCACAATGCCGGATTTCAAGCTGTACTACAAAGCTGTGATCACAAAGACAGCATGGTACTGGCACAAAAACAGACACACAGACCAATGGAACAGAATAGAGAACCCAGAAATGGACCCTCGGCTCTTTGGGCAACTAATCTTGATAAAGCAGGAAAAAACATCCAGTGGAAAAAAGACAGTCTCTTCAATAAATGGTGCTGGGGAAATTGGACAGCTACATGCAAAAGAATGAAACTTGACCAAATTCTCACACCATACACAAAAATAAACTCCAAATGGATGAAAGACCTTGATGTGAGACAGGAATCCATCAAAATTCTGGAGGAGAACATAGGCAACAACCTCTACGACATCGGCCAAAGCAACCTCTTTAATGACACATCTCCAAAGGCAAGAGAAACGAAAGATAAAATGAACTTATGGGGCTTCATCAAGATAAAAAGCTTCTGCACAGCCAAAGAAACAGTCAAAAAAACTAAGAGGCAGCCCACGGAATGGGAGAATATATTTGCAAATGTCAGTTATATGGCTTTTAATTTCTTTTGCTATAGGATTGGAATCTAGGTCTTCTGTTTATAACTCTAATATAATAGTAACTATCAATGTCTATAAAACTTTTGTCATCCTCATGTCCGCTTTATAAGTCAATTTATACATTTTAATAGATTGTTATTGTATACTTTTTTCTTAATATTCCTAAAATTATAGATTTGAAAATTAAGGAATTTTGAATTTATGTATATACATACACACACATACATATACATACACATATGCAGGCATATACTGATATACATTAAAATAAAACATTGCTCAAATAAAAAAATGGTTACCTATAAGTTGCTTAAAATCATTTTGGGGACTACCACTGGAGTTGGCTATACTTTAGGAAACTAGGTAATACAGAATTACAGCTGTGATCTCCTTAATGCCTTCACCTATGTCTCTGGAAATTTTTGGCACTTTGGTTGGTAGCCTGGGAGGAGGGTGAGAGGGGTCTCCTTGTTTAAATTGTTCCACAGAGCTAGTTGTTCCCCCTTTGGAGTCAGCCATTTTTGAGTTTTGAGTCAGATTGAGGCAAGGGTAACAGCCCTAGATCTTAGGGTAAGTAAAAGTATGTGCCCTTCAAAGTAAGACCTTGTTTTCAATGTTCTTCTTCAACGAGAAGTTTTTCTAAGAAAGAAAATTATTTGGTTCCCCTATAATGCTAGACACTGATGGTATAGAATGACCAATAAGACATGGTCCTTGTCTTTAAGAAGAAACTATCTCTAAGTGGGGATAATTGCAGGCAAGTAGAGACAAGTTCCACTCTAATTGTAGGGAAATTGGATCCATTTCACCATTTTTTACTTCCCCCAAGTACGGTGGCTGCTCCAAGGAGGGAGAGCTATTACCTCACGACTGGGCATGGAGGGAGAGAGAGTTGCTGGGAGAGTTGTCAATAAAGTTATGTTTCAGGGCAAAGTGTGTCAACAGTGCGAGAGGGCAGAGGTAGGACAAATTGGGAGAACAGTTGGATGTTAGGCCCCCTGTGCCACACAGGCTGCCTTGGGCTTGTGTTGAGGTGGTCCTATGGTGAAAAGGCTCAACCCTCCATTGCTATATGGCCACTGAGGGTCTTTGCTCAGCCTTGGTAGAGATCTTGACACTTGACTTTGTATTGAGATCTTAAAACTTTTAAGATTTGTTTATTTACTTAATTTAACTCAAGTTATACTCAAACAGAGCTCGTAAGTGACCAGTTGGTTCCCTAGGGCTTCATGCTACTCTGTCCAGGAGCCTCATCCTTGCCTTTCCTGGAGGTGCTGAGCCCTTCCTGCCCTGCCTGAGAACTTGAAAATCCATCCGGAAAAGAAAAAATGAAAACAAAACCCAAAAAGCACCACTAGACTTTGAATCTAGGGTTTCCTTTAAATCTGCTGGGCTGTTTTGAGGATGACTCACATGTTTGTTGTCTTTTTATGTTTGATATAACCTACACTTAATAGTGCCCACAAAGTGCCAGGCGTTCTTATAAGCACTTTACAAATAAGAACCCTCATAATAACCTCAATAAGAGAGTACTATTATTACTTCCATGGCAAGTGAAATTTGTGCTCTGTCCAGACCTTGTCATGTACCAGTCCCGATACATTTCCAGACCCAATAACTAACACTTGGTTCTGTGACATAGCCCTGCCCTCAGGCTACTGGAGCCTGCTTTGCCTGTGTTTCTGGAGGGCATTTGGGAATTTATGTCTCCTGCCCTCAACCAATGACTGAGAGGTACAGAAGTATAAATACTCTGTCTCCCTTGACCCTGATTAAGATGACTTCAAGTTGGGACCTGCACTATTTTCACAGCTCCTCTATGGGACCAATCTAAGGTTTCCATCTGTGCGATTCTGTTTGACATCATAAGTTGCCTTCTCATCCTTCCTCCACTTCCCTACTTCCCTATGAGTTTTCCCAAGATCGTTTCCTAATGAATTAAATTTTCACTTGAATTATTATTTCAGAGTTTACTTCCAGGAAGCTGTACCTAAGTCAATCTTAAAGTTAAGGAAAGTGAAGCCCAGAGAGGTTAAGAAATTTGCCTAATGCTACTCAGGTGGTAATTGGAAAACCTGGGATTCTAACTCCAGAGGTTTGGCTTCATTGTTACCTTGACTGGCAGGAGGAAAGGGCTGGGGAGCCAGATGGGGCATTGGAAGGGGTCTTCATTAAGGAAGATGGTGCAAGGGTGAGGGTTTCTAAGAGTACCAAGGATAGGGTTAGATGAACTGGAAAGAATTCCCCAGAATCAAGTTGAAAGCTATTGTTAGAAAAACAGAGAGGGGGATTTGTGGTGGTTGCCAGGGGCTAGAGAGAAGGGGAAGTCAGAAGTTGCTGTTCAGTGGGCATAAAATGTCAGTTAAGCAAGATGATTAAATTCTAGATAACTGATGTACAACATTCTACCCATAGTTAATAATACTGTATTGTGCACTTAAAAATTTTAAGAGGGTAGATCTCATGTTAAGTGCTCTTACTATAATTAGAAAGAAAAAGAAAGAAAGAAAATATTGAGAGGCAAAGCATTGCAGTCAAGAGCACAGGCTTCAAGGTTAGACAGACATGGTGTGGATTCTGTCTCAGCCAACATCTAGCTGTGTGACATTGTTCAAATTGCAACATCTCTCTGAGTTTCTGACTTTTCATCTGGGAAATGGGGTTAATGATTTCTACCTCATAGGTTTGCATGAAGTAGTTCACACTGCCTAACACATGGCATTATACATACACAATAGCCATTGTAAGTTCCAAATCTTTGCAAAAGGTAGTGTGTTTCTTTTAGGGACAGGAAGGTAGAAAGAAGTAGAAAAACCTGACACAGGGTAGGGAACAGAACAGATTTTTTTTAGTAATACCTAGTTACTTCTTCCTGATATGGCAATTACAAATCTTTAGCTACATTTGTCTTAAGATAGTATTTGTGGAATAGCCTGGGAATCCAACCATAAATGAGTATTGAAAACATTGACCAAATGTAAACTGAGGAAAGGCTGTTTACACTTTAGAAAGCCAAGATCCACAGTTATTTATCAAACCATTTAACCAGCCAGTTTTCAACTTCATTGGACATAAAAGATTGTCGAAAAACAGATGCTGAGAAAAATGACAGTATGTATTTCCCAGATCAGTTCTTTATCTGAGGCAACTAGAAATTGTCATTTTATTCTCACTTAATGGCACCAAGGGAGTATGCTAATAAAGCTCTGGGTACAGTATCCGCTGGAATGTTGTTCAATGGATATTCTTGCTTCCTTACCTCCTGCCCGTACACCTGGGATTCCTAGAGAGTATGAACCCCTAAACTTCTGAGACCCTGGTGGTTGTGGTGTTGACATTTACTATAACATCTCTTAGGTGGATTTTTTAGAGACTTTAAAGGGTGTCCTGTATTAGATCTCTTAGAAAAGCCTAGTACAGGAATGCTTTTAAAAAAGACAGGATAGTAATCTTTTTGAAATGCCAGAAAAGTATTTGAAAATAAGACAGGTCATCACCATGTCAATCTAAAACCTCTCTGAGCAGCTAACACCATCCTACAGTTATCAGAAGAGATCATGAGGTTACGGTTTCTGTGGATAAGCAGACTTATATCCTTTGACTATTTCTCTCAGCCTCTTAAAACTCTTAAACAGAATAAAATCTTATGGAAATGTTGCATAATTAAAATGACCTCTCAGTTTCATTAATTATCCATAGGATGGAATTTCTACAGAGCAGTAATTCAAAGACCTAAACTATTAATTGATCTTTTGTAAATTCAAAATTTGATTTAGCAGAGTTGATATTAATTCCCTTTATTTCTTTATGCATCAATGTATTTATCAAGAGAAGAAATTTAACAATGAACATTACATATTTTATTTAAAGTAATGGAGAAAATTCTGAGTCTTTTCAGAAAACAACACATTCATTGTTTTATTTGACAGGCAAAGAGCAAGCCATAGAAATGGTTGCAGTTTTCATGCAAATGCTCTTTCATTATCTGCATCTCCCAGTCTCTTTTATGAACACTTTTTTCTAGGACTTTCCAAAGAAGATAGAATGGAACAGGTTGAAAATTTATCCAGGATGAGGTGGCATTTTAACGAGAATGAGATAAAATTTTAACTGGGACAATTGTTAATTACATAAGGTCTGTGTCTAGGGGTCAACAAACTCCAGCCCATAAGCCATTCAGGCCCTTTTTATTCATAAAATTGTATTGCAGCACAGCCACACCCATTTGTTTACATATGGTCTGTGGCTGCTTTCATGCCGTAGTAGCAGAGTTAATAGTTGTGACAGAGCCCACATAGCCTGTAAGTCTAAAATGTTTATCTCATTTTTTTGAAAACACCATTTGCTGTTCCCTGGTTCATGCCATAGGTCTGAGAATAGGCTTTGTTAATAGTCTCTAAAGAATCACTGGTGGTTTAAAGTGGGAGGATGTTATATGTCAATCTCCAAGCTCAGGCTGGAGCTGTTACTGCTGCAGAGAATGGGTCGAGGGGGAAATGAGCTCCTTAAACCAAGTGTTTGTGCTGTTACGAACTTGTCATCAGTAGTCTAAGTACTGATAAAATTATTGCTTTTTACCCTAGTGCCTTCTTATTTGTATAAAAGCACCTTAAGTTGTCCCATGGGAGGCCTTTTATGTGCATGTAACCAGATACTGTGTTATGGGCCTCAAATATAGTGATCAAGATACAAAACCTATATTCTCATGTAATCTTGTCTATGGGGCAGCCATTACATAAAATTGTTAATATCTTTTGAGTTAGGCTGCCTGGGTTGAAATCCTAACACCTCCACTGACTAGCTGAGTGACCATTATCACATTTTAAAACTTCCTTATGCCTCTGCTTTCTTATATACAAAATATGAAAAGAAAATAGCTTATTGGGATGGCATGAGACTAAAATAAGATATCAGACTCAAAGCTTTTGAAATATTGTCTGCATATATAAAATGTAAATGAAAGTGCCTGTTCTTTTAGGTAAATGTATGAACACATAATTTTGGGTTGGAGTAAATGCTGTGAAGGAAAAGAGCACGTTTCTATAAGAAAGTAAAAAGGAGAGACCTATGTTAGGTAGTATGAAAAAATGGTGCTCTGAGAAAGGACTGACACTGGATAAAGGAGAAGCATATAGATAGAGCTGGGGGAGACCCATGGCTGTCCCTGCCCACAGAAGGGTATATGTGTAATTCATGTGCTCAGAATGACTGCTGTTTGTAATTTCTCCACCCAGAGCAGATATCTTATAATTCACACAAGGCATAGTTGGGACAAGTAGCCGACCTGATTCTGGATACAATGGTCTTAACTTGTTTTCTTTTCTATCCAGTCTTCTCCCTGTCTTCATTGTGTCTAGGTTTTGTCTTGCCTGTCAATGGCTCTAAGTTTCAAGGAATCCTAATTTAGTTTCCTCACTTACATGAAAACAAACACTATCTCTAGTGGGCGTTTTTTACTAAGTGTTTTGGGGTAGACTGCTTTGTAATTTGCAGTTGAAGAGTCCTGATATTCCCCCTTTGATGTTCCCTGGTCTGACAGTAGACCCAGTTCCCTCATAGCTATAAATAGGTTGACCCAGGTTCATTCTGTCTTATTCTCTGTAGCTCTTTTTTTGTTTCTATTTCCTGTTCTGTTTCTCTATCTGTTTTTTCTCTCTTCTTTTGGGAAGCTTTTATTGTGATGAGGTAAGAAAAAGGGTATTATTTATTAGCCCCAAAGACAAAGCTTTTCGTGCTGACTTAAGAAATTTTATTTTAAAATCTGTTCTGTTTTTACTGACCACTCTTCTGATTCTCGTTTTTATAGACAGAAAACTTAGAGGTTTGAGGAGGAAATGTTTTATTAGCTAGGTTTGTAGAATATGGATGAGTTCAGAATGCAGTGGAGGGATTAGTAAACATTTGCTGTTTCTGAATGAGTATTCTTAGAAAATATTTGGAAGTGTTGTTATCTTCCACAACTGGGTGTCTGTTATTTTTACCAAATAAAGTTCTGAAAGTAAGAAACATTTATTTACTCAAGTCCAAATGTAGTAACTCTGGTTTATCTAGGATGAATAGAAGCTCCATGAAGACAGGGATTTTTATTTGATTCATTACTATCAATGTGCTCAGTGCATAGAGGGCACTCCATAAATACTGGTTGGATGAAGGAATGAGGATGCATGGTTTTGGTTGAGTATACTCAGTCCTTGAGTTACCATATATCATATTCACTATCGATTTTAAGGAGTTAAAATATATATTCTATTTGAGTTATTTTCTGAATTAGTTATGGGAATTTCTCACTTGGAAAAGTATTTTCATAATAAAATCTAAGCAGAACTTTCTGGTTTCTCTGTTTTCCCCCCGATTCTGTTGTTTTGAAATTGTCTGCCATTCGACTTAAAATTCAACACCTCCTATAGTGAGATGACTTCTCACTGTTAGAGACCACCCCCTCTTCCCATGCCAACGTCCAAGTTGGAAGAATCAGACGCTGGATTTCTGTGTATCTGAATTGTGCTTCAGGCAATGTCATTCATGGTTGAAAGGGTAACTAACAACTTACACATAGAAATAATAACATTTTCTTTGTTGCCCACTAAGTGTCTTGGATTCCTAATGTGATTGGTTAGATTCACCCTTTTCAAATCAAGCCCCTATAACATCATACTGTGTCATAAATGGCAACAGCATTCTTCATTCTCCAGAACAGTACCCAGTGGGTAGCTTTCCAAAGTCATGTGAAGTCATTAAGCCACCCTTTTCCAGTATGAATTCTAAAATCATTGACCCATTTGGGTAAATATAAATAGAATTTCAAAAATTTTGACATAATGACATTTCTTGAGATAATAATTCTGGTATTTTTATTTGCATTGAGGGAAGTTTATGACTAGCTGGAAAATTTGCTTACACAGTCAGTTCTTCTTAGGGCCCCAAACAGGCAAATATGTGTGTTTTCTTTCACCGAAAGCTATTCTTTACAAAGAAGGTGCAGGTAGTGCTTTTACAGAGTGCCTTTTTCATCTGCTTGAATGACATGCTGCATAAAGTCTTCAGAGGGAGTCTTCGCACTGCAGATAAACAATAAAACGTAGTTATTTCCCACAGGGGATTTAAAGTCACAGCCCATTACATTTATTGACAAAGGACAAATTATTCTCTTCATTGTATCCAACATGAGGAGCCAAGTGATCCAGACTCCTAATTCATATGCTTTATTCCCTTCTCTCTCTAAAATTACTTACAGGAAATAGAAAGTATCATGACTGCGTGTTGGGTGATTACGTAATTTTTCATCTTACTGAATTCCTCCTTTTTTCATTTAAGGCCAAAATCTTAATAATTAAGGAGTTTGCTCACATTCTCAGAAAGTATTTGATCTTGCTTGGAGTGACTTAGACCTTAAATGTTTAATATGGTTTACATTGCATTGCACTGTAATTGAATTAATTGAATCAGGGTCACACTCCACTCAATCTTTTTTATTTTTTGCAACCCCACTTTTCCCTCAACAATTGAAAAACTACACAGAATGATAAGGGCTCACACTTTGAAGCATTAACTTTTGTTGCATAGTGTAAGTTAACCATGGCAAGAAGACTCATCCTAGCTTTTTTCTCAGGTGTCAACATAGGCAAAAGGAGGAGAGAAGTTAATAGAATTGTCCTGATAATTTAATTCAAGACTAACAACAAAATTTTTGTGGTAATGACAAGCAGTGTTGTGCCCCCAGTCAAGATGAATGGAATGTTCTAAGATTTATTGGTTATTTATTTATTTGTCAGAGAAAGAGAGAGTGTGTGTGCACACAAGCAGGGGAGCGGCAGGCAGAGGGAGAAGTAGGCTCCCCGCTGAGCAAGGAGCCCCATGCAAGGCTTGATTCCAGGACTCTGGGATCATGACCTGAGCTGAAGGCAGAGGCTTAACGGACTGAGTCACCCAAGTGTCCAAAAACCATACTTTTTTTTTTTTTTTTTTTTAGGATTTAATTTATTTTTTTTGTCAGAGAGAGAGAATGAGAGAGCAAAGCATGAAAGCACAAGCAGGGGGAGCAGCAGGCAGAGGAAAAAGAAGCACCCTGGGAATTCTCTAGATTATGATATATATCTCTTTGAAATGCAGCACAAGGTTGTAAGAGAACCAGGGGGCTCCTAGATTTCAGATTGACATCCTTCCTTCCTCTCTAACTGGACAAAACATGACAAGTGTTATGATTGGTTTTCACTGGATTCACAAAACTTGAAGGTGGCATCCACCTGAGGGAGGAGAGTCCTCTGTTGAAGATCAGGGACCCTGTCTCTTCATCTACTGCTTGGCAAGTCCCCATTTAACCCTCCTTGTGTTAAAGATCTGTTGTGACTATTTTCGTATTTAGCTGACAACATAAACTCAAGCTCACTGAACAGAAGAGGAACCTCCCATTGATAGGCTAACCAGATGGGGCATATTAGTAAACAAGACAGGGTCGGCATAGACTCAAATCTATCTTGTTGTGTGGTCTAATGTTGGGAAGTTACTTAACTTCTTTGGGCCTTGTTTTCTCATTTAAAAAAGGAAATACTTTTTGGAAAAAAATGTAATAAAAATGAGTATCTTTATTGTAAAATTGTATCTAATTATTATATACATGTTCAGAAATATATATATATTTATATATATATATATATACATACATGTATATATGTATATACAGATATATACAAATACATATATACACACATATTTGCCATATCTTAGTACTTACAATTTGGGAAACATTTAAAAGCAAAGTTTGATGCTTTTTCTTTCCCGTGCTTTTTCTTGCAATCTTCCTAGACACAGGTGAATATGTAAGAATCATTTGCAAGCTTCATGGCAAAACAATCCTTGCTATAACTTTTATAAAATTGCCTTTACTGGGGAAGTCTAGTGAGAGTCATACAGTGTCTTAAACTGGATACAGTTGCAAAGGTAAAAATCCTGGAAACAGAAGTAGGGGCAAAGTCATGGAGTCAAGCCTCAACATTGAGGCTTTGACCAAGAGAAAATAGGAACCACTGAAGAGGTCTAAACAGGAAAGTGAAATAGGCAATACCCAGACCACCCTGGAATCTTGAACACTAGTTCAGAAGGGTCTAGAAATGTAAATGTTAAGGAAACATTACATGGTTTATGGCACCAGGAATAGACTGGTGACATGAAGGAAAAATCACCAGAATTTGACAACTAATTAGAAAAAGTGGGCAAATAGAAGATGGCTGTGTGGTTTTCAGTCTCAAAGACTAGGAATATGTTATTACCATTAAGAGAGACAGAGACTAGAGGGAAAGGTTCTTGGTAAAGATGAAAAGTATATAGAATTCAGAATTGATTACAGTGGTTTCAGAATCAGATGGGTTCTCAACAGAGACTCAAAGGAATAGTTTTCTTCAGCAATTGGTAATTGATAGAGCAATTAGAATTTATCAGGTATGTTGGAGAGATCCTGAAAAATTTTAGATTACTCAGAACAGTTCAACATATTAGTAAAGTAGGATCTTTGGAAGAATGCCTGTTGTAAATTCTTTTTTAATGAAACAATGTTTTCTTTTTTTAGTATGTTTAATTACTTCCAACGTCCCTTCCATCGTTACTTTATTGGGTTAAAACAACAGCAGCAATGCAAATTTTCACATTTATTTCTGCCTGCCAGGTTTTTAACCCCCATTGATATAACAAATATTAAGTAGTGGGTTGAGTGTCCCTTTCAAACAGGATAACCTAGTGACCTGTGGGAGAACTAGCAACCCATTTTTACAGCTTTACATAATAGTGGTCAAGGCCTGGGACATTCTGTATGTCTTGATTCTTAGGAAAGTATTGGGCATCCCTCTGTCCCCATAAGACAGTAGAAGGAACCATGAAATTCTGGTCCATTAACCAGCAAGTTTGTGCTGTGCAGGAAACACATGGGATGAACAGAGATTGACCTTTGTGAATCTTTTGTGAAGAGGATTAATGCATTTGTGAAAACCTTGTTAATGCATTTGTTCCCACTGTTGCTTCTTTTTTTTTTTTGTAATAATTTTTTATTACGTTATGTTAGTCACCATACAGTACATCCTTAGTTTTTGATGTAATTTTTCATGATTCATTATTGCCTATAACACCAAGTGCTCCATGCAATATGTGCCCTCCTTAATACCCATCACTGGCCTATCACAATCCCTCATCCCTCTCCCCTCTGAAGCCCTCGGTTTGTTTCCCAGAGTCCATGGTTCATTCCCCCTTCTGTTTACCCCCCCTTCATTCTTCCCTTCCTTCTTCCCTTCCTTCTAATACCGATCTTCCTGCTATTTCTTATGTTCCATAAATGAGTGAAACCATATAATTGTCTTTCTCTGCTTGACTTATTTCATTTAGCATAATTTCCTCCAGTCCCATCCATGTTGCTGCAAATGTTGGGTAATCATTCTTTCTGATGGCTGAGTAATATTCCATTGTATATATGGACCACATCTTCTTAATCCAGTCATCTATTGAGGGGCATCTCGGCTCCTTCCACAATGTAGCTATTGTGGACATTGCTGCTATGAACATTGGGGTGCATATGGCCCTTCTCTTCACTACGTCTCTATCTTTGGGGTAAATACCCAGTAGTACAATGGCTGGATCATAGGGTACCTCTATTTTTAACTTTTTAAGGGACCTCCACACTGTTTTCCAAAGTGGCAGCACCAACTTGCATTCCCACCAACAGTGTAAGAGGGATCCCCTTTCTCCACATGCTCTCCAACATTTGTTGTTTCTTGCCTTGTCAATTTTTGCCATTCTAACTGGCATAAGGTGGTATCTCAATGTGGTTTTGATTTGAATTTCCCTGATGGCTAATGATTTTGAACATTTTTTCATGTGTCTGTTAGCATTTGTATGTCATCATTGGAAAAGTGTCTGTTCATATCTTCTGCCCATTTTTGATTTGATTATTGTTTCTCGTGTATTGAGTTTGAGAAGTTCTTTGTAGATCTGGATACCAGTCTTTTATCTATAGTGTCATTTGCAAATATCTTCCCCCATTCTGTGGGCTGCCACTTAGTTTTTTTGACTGTTTCCTTGGCTGTGCAGAAGATTTTTATCTTGATGAAGTCCCACAATTCATTTTTTCTTTTGTTTCTCTTGCCTTTGGAGATGTGTCATGAAAGAAGTTGCCGTGGCCAATGTCAAAGAGGTTGCAGCCTATGTTCTCCTCTATGATTTTGATGGATTCCTGTTTCACATTGAGGTCCTTCATCCATTTGGAGTTTATCTTTGTGTATGGTTTGAGAGAATGGTCAAGTTTCATTCTTTTGCAGGTAGCTGTCCAATTTTCCCAGCACCATTTATTGAAGAGACTGTCCTTTTTCCACTGGATGTTTTTTCCTGCTTTGTCAAAGATTAGCTGCCCAAAGAGCCGAGGGTCCATTTCTGGGTTCTCTATTCTTTTTTTTTTTTCTTTTTAAAGATTTATTTATTTATTTGACACGGAGAGAGACAGCCAGCGAGAGAGGGAACACAAGCAGGGGGAGTGGGAGAGGAAGAAGCAGGCTCCCAGCAGAGGAGCCTGATGTGGGGCTTGATCCCAGGACTCTGGGATCACACCCCGAGCCAAAGGCAGACGCTTAACAACTGAGCCACCCAGGCGCCCCTGGGTTCTCTATTCTGTTCTATTGGTCTATGTGTCTGTTTTTGTGCCAGTACCATGCTCTCTTTGTGATCACAGCTTTGTAGTACAGCTTGAAATCTGGCAACATGATGCCCCCAGCTTTGTTTTTCCTTTTCAACAATTCCTTGGAGATTCAGGGTCTTTTCTGGTTCCACACAAATTTAAGGGCTGTTTGTTCCAGTTCTTTGAAAAATGTCCTCGGTATTTTGATCAGGATGGCATTGAAAGTGTAGATTGCTCTGGGTAGCATAGACATTTTAACTATGTTTATTCTTCTGATCCATGAGCATGGAATATTTTTCCATCTTTTTGTGTCTTCTTCACTGTCTTTCAAGAGTGATTTGTAGTTTCTTGAATATAGATCCCTTACCTCTCTGGTTACCTATCTTAGTTATTCCAAGATAACGTATGATTTTTGGTGCTGTTGTAAATGGGATCGATTCCCTAATTTCTCTTTCTTCAGTCTCATTGTTCATGTATAAAAATGCAACTGATTTCTGAGCATTGATTTTGTATCCTGCCACATTACTGAATTGCTCTATAAGTTCTAGTAATTTGGGGGTGGAGTCTTTTGGGTTTTACATTTAGACTATCATGTCATCTGCAAAGAGAGAGTTCGACTTCTTCTTTGCTGATTTGAATACCTTTTATCCCTTTTTGTTGTCTGATTGCTGTTGCAAGGACTTCTAGTACTATGTTGAATAATAATGGTGAGAGCGGGCATCCTTGTCTTGTTCCTGATCTTAAGGGAAGGGCTTCCAGCTTTTCCCCATTAAGAATGATATTCGCTGTAGGCTTTTAATAGATGGTTTTTATGAAATTGAGGAATGTGCGTTCTATCCCTACACTCTGAAGGGTTTTAATCAGGAAAGGATGCTGTATTTTTTTTTAAAGATTTTATTTATTTATTTGAAAAAGACAGCCAGCGAGAGAGGGAACACAAGCAGGGGGAGTGGGAGAGGAGGAAGCCGGCTCCCAGTGGACAAGCCAGATGTGGGGCTCGATCCCAGGATGCCAGGATCACGCCCTGAGCCGAATGCAGACGCTTAATGACTGAGCCACCCAGGCGCCCCAGGATGCTGTATTTTGTCAAATGCTTTTTCTGCATCAATTGAGAGGATCATATGGTTCTTGACTCTTCTTGTTGATATGATCTATCACACTGATTGATTTGCAAATGTTGAACCACCCTTGCATCCCAGGGATGAATCCCACTTGGTCATGATGCATAATCTTTTTAATGTGCTGTTGGATCCTATTAGCTGGGATCTTGTTGAGAATTTTGGCGTCCATATTCATCAGGGATATCGGTCTGTAATTCTCCTTTTTGATGGTGTCTTTCCTTGGTTTGGGGATGAAGGTAATACTGGCCTCGTAGAATGAGTTTGTTAGTTTTCCTTCTGTTTCTATTTTTTGAAACAGCTTCAGGAGAATAGGTATTATTTCTTCTTTGAATGTTTGGTAGAATTCCCCTGGGAAATCCGTCAGGCCCTGGACTCTTGTTTTTGGGGAGGTTTTTGATCACTGCTTCAATCTCTTCATAATTAATCAGTCTGTTTAAATAATCAATTTCTTCCTGTTTCAGTCTTGGTAGTTTATAGGTTTCCAGGAAGGCATCCATTTCTTCCAGGTTTAATTTATTGGCATAAAGCTGTTGATAAAAGTTTCTAATGATCCTTCCTATTTCATTGGTGTTGGTTGTGATCTCTCCCCTTTCATTCATAATTTTATTAATTTGGGTCCTTTCTCTATTCTTTTGAATAAGTCTGGCCAGTGGCTTATCAATCTTATTTATTCTTTCAAAGAACCAGCTTCTAGTTCTGTTGATCTGCTCTACTGTGCTTCTGGTTTCCAATTCATTGATCTCTGCTCTAATCTTGATCAACTGCTTTCTCATGCGTGGGTTAGGCCTCTTCTTCTGTTCCAGCTCCAGCTTCTTGAGGTCAGAATATAAAACCTGCACTTTAGATTTTTCTATTCTTTTGAGTGAGGCTTGGATGGCTATGTATTTTCCCCTTAAGACTGCCTTCGCAGTGTCCCATAGGTTTTTCACTGATGATTGGTCTCCAAAAATTGCTTAATCTGATTTTTTAATTTCCTGGTTTACCCAATCATTCTTGAGCAGGATGGTTCTTAGTTTCCACATGTTTGAGTTTCTTCCAAAATTTTCCTTGTGATTGAGTTCCAGTTTCAAAGCAATGTGGTCTGAGAATATGCAGGAATAATCTCAGTCTTTTGATATCAGTTGAGACCTGTTTTGTGACCCCATATATGGTCTATTCTGGAGAAAGTTCTGTGTGCATTCAATAAGAATGAGTATTCTCTTGTTCTGAGGTGTAGTGTTATGTATATATCTATGAGGTCCATCTGGTCCAGTATGTCATTCAAAGCTCTTGTTTCTTTTTTGATTTTCTGCTTGGGTGATCTGTCTATTGCTAAGAGTAGAGGGTTGAGGTCCCCTACTATTAACGTATTATTATCTCTATGTCTCTTTATTCTGGTTAAGAATTGGCTTCTGTATCTAGCTTCTCCCCTGTTGGGGGCATAGATGTTTATAAGTGTCATATCCACTTGTTGGATACATCTTTAAGAATAATATAGTGTCCTGTATCTCTAACTACGGTCTTTAGTTTAAAATCTAATCTGTCTGATATAAGAATTGTTACCCCAGCTTTCTTTTGAGGTCTATTGGCATGAAAAATGGTTTTCCATCCCTTCACTTTCAGTCTGGATGTATCTTTAGGTTCAAAATTAGTCTCTTGTAGACAGCAAATGGATGGGTCATGTCTTTTTATCCAATCTGCAACCCTGTGTCATTTATGGGAGCATTTAGGCCATTCACATTGAGAGTGATTATTGAGAGATGTGATTTTAATGATACCATGTTGCCTGTGAAGTCTTTGTTTCTATAGATTGTAGATTTCTGTTCTGTATCACTCTTGGGGTCTTTTTACTTTTATAGAACCCCCTTAATATTTCTTGTAGGGCTGGCTTGGTGGTCACATATTCTTTCAGTTTCTGCCAGTCTTGGAAGGTCCTTGTCCCTCCATCAAATATGAATGACAGCCTTGCTGGATAAAGGATCCTTGGCTGCATGTTCTTCTCAGATAGAGCTCTGAAAATACCTTTCCAACCCTTCCTGGCCTGCCAGGTCTCTGTAGACAGGTCTGATGTTATTCTGATATTCCTCCCTCTGTACGTGAGGCTTTTCTTCCCCCTGGCCACTTTCAAGACTGTATCCTTGGGTTTAATATTTGTGAATTGCACTATGTTGTGATGTGGTGTAGGTCTGTTCTCATTGATCTTGGGAGGGGTCCTCTCTGCCTCTTGTACACAAATGTTTCCTTTGCCAGATTAGGGAAGTTCTCGCTAAAATTTCTTCAAATATCTCTTCTAGACCTCTCTTTTTCTCCACCCCCCCCCCCCGGGAATGCCAATGATTCTAACACTGGAGTGTTTCATTGAGTCAGTAATCTCCCATAATCTACATTCTTGAGATTGGATTTTTTTGAGGTAAGTTTCTATTTTTACCTTCTCTTCTATCATCCCATCTTCCAATTCACTAATTTGTTCTTCTGCCTCATTTACCCTGGCTGTGAGAGCATCTAGTTTAGACTGCATATGATTCATAGCATTTTTAATTTCTGCCAGATTCACTCTCATTTCTGCCCTTAGAGATTCTATATTCTCATTAATATTTTCATTAATATTTTTTTCAAGCCTACACATCATCTTGACCATTGTTACTCTGAATTCCATTTCTGATAATTTGGTTATATCCATATCCATCAGTTCTGTGGCAGAGGCCACAGACTCATTATCTTTTGTTTGCTGGGGCGGATTTTTCCTCCTCGTCATTCTGATGAGGAGAGGTTGCGGGAATGCCCGAGCCCAAATTATTGACCAGGACCCAGGCAGTGTGCACGTGTTTTTTTATGACCTTAGGGATGTGGGCTTCTTGATTTTTCAGCCTGCCTTCTGGGGGAGGGACCTGCCGCACTGATACTCAGGCAACCCTGTTTGGGTAGAGTCTCTGTGTCCCCTGTGAGGGGGGATGGGGATGGGCGCACTGTGAGCTGGTATTTCCAGGCTTTTGTTCTCTGGCGGCTTTCCCTGGCGGTTTGCTGTGCCTCTTCTGAGAGAGTAGCAGTGGCCGTATCCCAGCCTCTGCCTCAGAACAGAGAGATCGCAGTCCACTCTCCTCTGAGGCCTCCTGGCCACTTTAACTCTATTTATGTCGGTGCTGCTAAAAACCCCGCAGCATCCCGGGTTGTGCACCTCACAGCCACTCTCCCAGCCCTTGCTTCCAGGCCTGGCACGTCTCTGTCCTTTGTGCTTCTAACACTGCCATCCGCTCCTGGTTCCTGTGCGCGCTCCCGAGCTCCCTGTTTCAGTGTGGTTCCCGCATGCTCTGGAGCTCCGGTTCTCAGTCTAGTTGCGCACCCACTCCCAAGCTCCTGGTTTCAGTCTGGTTCCAGTGAGCACTCTGGGGCTCCGGTTGTCAGTTTGGTCGCATGCGTTCCTAGGCTCACGGTCTCAGTCTGCTCTCTCGCGGGTGTCAGTCCATCCCGCTCCCCAGTGCAGGGAAGCTACTGCTTCCCGGTGCCCTTAGTGTGGTGGCTCCCTCCCCCTTCTGTTTATCTTCTGATATCTGTGCACGGATTCATGGCTCCCTGCTTTGTACCTCAATACTCAGGGCTGGAGATGTTCATTTGTAGAGATCCAGATGTATCCTCCTGCATCTCAGGCTGATTTTGTGGGTGTTCAGGATGGCCTGTACATATCCACCTTGACTCAGGGGACCAGCTGGAAAAGGGGTCCCCTACTCCTCCGCCATTTTTTTTCTCCTCCCCCACTGTTGCTCCAATCTCTTTTATGGGTCAAGAAATTTTTATATCTTGCTGCTACCATATAAAACACATTAATACCTTCCCATTTCTTGGGTTCTTCTGAACAATTCCTTTTTTTACTCTCTTAAAGTTTAGCTCATATTCCATGGTCAGAGATTGGATTTCAGATCTTCTGTTACTTGAGGGCTTGCCTAGGGAATGAAGAATGTAGATGATCACTTTGCTGTGTCTAGAAGGGTCAGTGCCAGGGAGGCAACAGTTTTCTTGGGGGGTGGGGAGAACATGGGGGCTGTGTATGAAAAAGGATAATAGAGTTGAGGATTGTATTCAATCAACCAGACTAATTTTCTTACAAAGTAAGAACTGTCCCTCTCCTTTTCTGTGTGCTTTTGATGTTCAATTTAAATTGGTGGTACCCATTCTAAGTAAATATAGGATCTGAACTTGAGAGTAATATGGCATTTTATTAGATATGTTCTCTTTAAAAATGAGTTTTATTCTCATGGTTTTAGTCTCTTTCCTAGGTATTTAAAGTTTTTCCTAAAACAAAATTCTGATTATTTTCAAGTTTAAAAACATCCCCAAATTATTTAAACACTACAACATATGTAAGAAGAATGAAAAATAAAGTGATGATTTGAAAGGAAAATGACCCCCTAACTCAGTAGCTTACCTTCTTATTCTGGAATCTATCCAAAAATATCAAGAAAATAGTAAAACAAAAATACAATCTCTGTTTTTTGGTCAAATCTGGAAAGAGACCCAAAACGTTTGTAAGGGCTTTCATAAGCAACTGAAGTCATACAGAGACTATGTGAGAAGAATGAGAGAAAAGCAGGGAGAAAGAGCCAAGTTTGGGCTGAGCGCAGAGGTTGTCAGAGTTCTCGAAGGTGAAGAACATGTTGTGAAAGGTGTAGGGGAGGAAAACTTTTTCCTTCTTCCTTATAGGCTCTTTGGCTGGTCTAAATATTAAGTTGTTATAAGAGTAGTAGGAGAAAAATGTCATACATTAGAGAGCCTCAAAGACAGTAAAGTAAGGTTTATATGCCATCCAGAGCTAAAGACAAGCGGGTATGGCTTCAAAGGGAAGGAAGACAATTCACAAAAAGATTTTAACAAATTTTTGATAAGCAAAAATATTTGCCATGACATGCAGATAAGTCTGATAAAAAATTATCTTTGGTATTAGTTTTCTCTTGGTATGGGCCCTTTACCTATATTCTTTTAGGCAATGAGTCTGTTGGGTTTTGCTTATCTTCAACTTGAAATAATCCACATGTCACAGTGGCATATTTTGGGGTCATGTATTGTGTTCCCCCTCATTCTCACCTTTGAAACTTTCCCAAGAAGTTTCATACTTTGGAACTTGAGTTAGTAGATTGTTCCATCTTACTGAACCATTCTCCTATTCCTGGCAATAAGTCAGTTCATTTAAACTTATTTCAGGAGGTGGTGATGCAGGTGGATCCTGAAGTTTTTCCAATGGGCTTTATTGACTCCATTAAGTCAACCTTAGGTTTTTAAAGCTGCTTGGTCATAAATGACTCTATGCATGTCTCTCTCAAATATGACATTCCAATCAAAGTCTTGGGAATATAATCAATATATCCAACTGTTTCCTGTTACAAGAGGACATATTATTAATGAACTTATAAAAATAATAGTATTTCCATGAAAATAATAATATTCAATGAAATGTTTCCAAAATCTGGAGGGATCAGATAGGGAGAAAAAAGTTTTATTTTTTTTCACAAAGATATATATTACCAAATTGCTGATAGCCTATGGAAAAAGTGAAAAAGGTTTTCTTAAATCTGGGAAAACATAACATAAAAGAAGCAACAAGGTTTCAAACAAAAAGTTATGAGATTACTCATAAAAATTATAGTCATCACCATCAGTTTATTCAGTCCCTTCAAATTAATTTCTGTTGATCTTGATCTTTTGTTAGCAGTTTTAGGAAGCTGTCAGTTTCTCCATTAGAGTTTTTGCAAATTCGTACCTCGTTCAGTGGTATGATCTTAAAGTTACCAGAGACCTGTATTCCAGAGCACTTGTCAGATTCTTTTCCATGAATCTTTCTGAAGGTGAAACATTTGCAAAGCAACAGAATAAGACAGTAACTCTCTATAAATAAATTTTAAAAAGTCTTAAAAATGACCATGATTACAGGTCTGATGAAAGCTTTTTATAATGCAATTGACAAGGCAATTTGGTTCTTTGACAGAAAACATTTTTTTAAGATTTTCTTTATTTATTTTTGAGAGAGAGAGTGTGTGTGCATGAGTGAGAGGGAGCAACAGAGGGAGTGGGACAAGCAGACTCCCTGCTGAGCAGGGAGCCTGACTCAGGGCTTGGTCCCAGGACGCTATGATCATAATCTGAGCTGAAGGCAGATGCTTAACCAGCTGAGCCACCCAGGCGTCCCCATTGTTTGTCTTTTATTTTCCTTTTTCCAATCTGAAATAACCAGCTTTATTTTAAGACAAAATTGCTTTCTTTTCCCTTAACAAAAATGAATCTCTGCATCTCATAACTTTTCTTAGCCAAGAACACAACTTGCTTTCCTTTCATACTGAGTTGTCTTCCTATTTCTCATAGTTTTAATTATATTAGCATTCTTAATCCTCAAAAACCCTAATATGTAGTGAAAATTAAGTAGTCAGTTGTGAACTGTTATGCCAGCATTAGATTGGCAAATTTATGAATACACTTCATAACCTCTAGAAGCAAACACTTTCTCAAAGTATACATTTTTTGTAATAGCAAGCTAAAAGTGAATAAACTCTGTTCAGTAATTAACATTTCTATATTTTACTTTAGAAATTATACAGATAATAAATTTTCATCATTATTTTAACTTAGGAATACTCTAAGGGTGTGTTACCAAAGAAATTTAAAAAACTTTTTAAGTAGACATATCATAAAACATAATTATTGCTAGAAAGTTTACTTAAAATTTTTTGTCCCACTTGGGGCACCTTGGTGGCTCAGTCAGTTAAGCAACCAACTCTTGGTTTCAGTTCAGGTCATGATCTCTGGGTCTGGATTGTGTCCTGTGATGGGCTCCACATGCAGCAGGGGGTCTATTTCAGGACTCTCTCTCTCCCTCTGCCCCTCCTCCTGCTCTCCCTCTCTCTGTCAAATAAATAATAAATCTTCAAAAATGTTTTTACCCCACTTATATTTGTTTATTTCACTTGTTCTTAACAATCATACTTAGATTACTCATAAAATATTTGAGACATTAAATCAACTAATCATCATCTTAAGTAATTTTTCTTGCTGACAAATTTTGAAACAGATAACATTGGGTTTATTTGACTTCTAGTAAACCTAGGTAGAATTAAGGTATTATACTTAATTGCTAGTAACCCTAAAGGGATTCCTGTTGTAATTAAACAAACAAACTTAAAGTAGTTTTTATTTACTGAATATTTTCTCAGATCATGTGAACTTGAAAAGCGTTTGGGTTAGTTTCTATTCTATTTCTGAGAGTTTTAGGAATACTTAATTCATATAGGAACTTATTTTAAACCAATTAAATAGAGATTTACAAGTTTTTCTGGCAGTACTGTCCAGCGATAGAAATATATCACAAATCTACAACATACATATATAGACACATAGAAATGTATGTACAAACATAAGCAAACAGAGACCTGATAGTTTTTATTCTAAAATTTTGACCATGAGTAAGATGAAAGAATACAAAACTAACTAGTTTATAAAAGAATAGATGGATCCAAACTTTTTCGTTTTTGTTTTTGTTTTTTTTGGCAGTTGGAAGAAGTTAAATGTACTTGCTCAGATGGCTAAAGCTTTTTACTATTTATGGAGATGACTGCAGATTTGTATTTGCCCTTGACAAGTAATCTTATGGAGACTGTGGACCAAAGTTTGGCCAAAGGAGCTTTTATAGAAGTTTGTATTTTAAAAAGCCTCTTTTTTCCTATTTTTAAAAAAATTCAGTGTCAGGTAATTGTTGACAGTGTTCCAGTTATCTCCTGGGGTGTTTATATTTCAAAGGCAAGGTAATATTTAAATCTTGAAGATAAAGAATGTAAGTTTTCTCCTATGAGTTTTGGGGTACGTTCATTATCAGAAGTTTAGAGTAATTACTATTTAAATCTTTCCTTTTTTTTTTTTTAAAGTGCAGGACAATTTTAATGTCCTATTTTTTTTATAATATCTGCAGGTGTTTGAAAGCAAATAGGAAAAGGTCTGAGTGGACTTTGAGTTGTGCTTAGCATTATGCTTTTGTTTCTCTAAAGGTTGAAGTTATAAATCAAGAATTTTATTTTACCTCCTTTATTTATTCTTTGGCATTTCTGTAAGCTATCCTCAAAAAATTGGGTAGCCGCTTCTATTGTAATGCTTAAAGCTTGGCTAGTACAACCAACCACAATATTTTGAATTTGCCTTTTTATATCAGGGGGAAAATTTCCCCCTAAGAGAGAAATGAAAAGATTTCTATGTTCCAGAGCTTCACGGTTTGGTGCAGTAAGCCTTTGAAAGCTCTGTATAAAGCATTCAACAAAGGCGTTCGGATACTTGTATTTTTGTGTGCACAATTCAAATTTAAACCAATTCGCCTTAGTAGGGAGAACTTCTATTACTTCTATTAGTCCCTGAGCATTGGCCATCCAGTTGATCCATTTCCTGATCATTTTTAGGGGCCTGGGAGAAATTACGGCCATCTGTTTCCTCTATGAGAGAGGTTTTTCCCTAGGGAGCCATCTGGCTCATCTGTTAACTACAGTATAATTGTGGGTGGGAAGACTTTCTCAGCGGTCATTCCAGGTCCCTGTGAATGGAATTGTAAATGACCACTAATCTTTCTAATTCCTCTCTAAATTTGGTAGGATCTTCTGAAAGTGGAGATAAAAAGTGTTTCATAATTTAAAAGATCTGTTGTTTTCCAGAGGCCATGAATTCTTTGTGTTGGGGGGGTGGGTCCCTGGACCTCCACAAATGATGTTGCATAGGAAGGCCTGATGCTGGAAGAGCCTGACTTTAGAGCCCTGGCAAGAAGGAGGAGTTGTAACCTGTATAGCTAGGCATAGAGAACAGGCCAGAGCACTCCCTGTAAATCTTGCAGGCTAAGGGGAGCTAAAGAGGCAGCTGGATGTGTAAGGGATTTTCTGGGGAAGGTGGAGGAGTTCCGGGAACTAAGGAAATTTGCTAAGGAAATGGGGCCAGGTTTTTGGAAAGGGAATATACATTAGATGTATATTTTTTTCATAGGAAAAGTGATTTGCTAAAAGTATCCACAGAAAATGATATAACAAAATCAGAATGTATTTCATAGAAGAAATAGAGAAAAATGGCAAAGTGAAAGCCATGAAAAAGCACCAGGATAGTTTTACAGGGCAGTTCTCCAAAACTGTTAAAAAATAGAAAATTATAATATTATTTAAATTGATGTTGAGCATAGAAAAAAAATGACCGAAAATGTCAATTTTTTTTTTTTTTTAAAGAGAGAATACAAACTGTTAGCAAAATCTAACACAGGTAGTTGAGAAGAAAAAGAAACACTATGGATCACTAACTCTGATGCCAACACCTACTCCTAAACAATTAATAAAGATAAATAAATAGCTACTTCACCACTGAGTCTTGGATTCTGGCTCAGCTTTGAGAACTGATCTGTAAGAAATGCTTGATGCCTAACCTTTTTTCATCAAAAAATTCAACTGGGAAAGATACTGTCTACAGAACAGCATCATCTGATCAAGGGAAGGATGTTTCATTCATTCTGCTTTGCTCAATAAAAGTTCCCTATCTTCCTTTAAAAAAAAAAAGTTACTCTTACAAGATTTAATTATATTGAACCACATTGGTTGGTCATGAGCTAAAGAGAAAAATCATGATTTTCCATGCTGAAAACACATTTGATAAAATTCAACTTCCATTCAAAGTAAATACAATCAATAAGATTATATGATTTCTTTTTTAATGAAATATTTTAAAGAAGAATCCATCCTATAAGCCAAAATGATGCTTAATGAGAAAACACTGAAAGGTTTCCCACTGAAGTCAGGATCAGCTCGTGTTAGATACTGTCATTGCTATGTGCTGTGCTATGGTTCATATTGCATTATAGGTGCTAGCTAATGTAATCAGATCAAGAACAAAATTAGAAATACAAAAATGTGTAAAGAAGAGATAAAATATTTTTATTTCCAGATGGTATGATTGTATACTTGGGAAATATAAGAGATTCAAGTCCTAGAAACAATAATTCAGTTAGTGGAATTAAAAATATATACATATGGGGCTCCTGGGTGGTTCATTCTGTTAGGCATCCGCCTTAAGCTGAGGTCATGATCCCAGGGTCTTGGGATCAAGCCCTGGGTCAGGCTCCCTACTCAGCGAGGAGCCTGCTTCTCCATCTGCCTCTGCTCCCCTGCTCCTGCTGTCTCACTCACTCTCTATCTATCTCAAATAAATAAATAAAATCTTTGAAAAAATGAAAATATATACATAGTCAATAATTTTCACATATTGAAACAAACCAGTTAGAAAATATACAACAACAAAAAAAGACTCTACTTCTGATGGAAACACAAAAGACAAAATACCAAGGCATTTACGAGAAATGCATGAGATCTTTATGATGAAAATTGTAACAAATTGAAAGGCATGCCATATTCTTGAGTAGAAAGACAGAGTCATTAAGACTTGAGCCTTCTCTGTTACTCCGTAAATTAGACAGGATCCTCAATAAAATGCCCACAGGCAGGTGTTTCTTTTTCTGAACTGGACAAAGTGATCTAAAGTTTATATTTAAAAAAATTAGCATTGCCAGACATTCGAATATACAATAATGGTTCATAATGGAGAGAAAGTGATACTGGCACATGAACTGAACTATCAGTAGTGTAGAATTTAAAGTCTAGAAGCATTGTACTTTACTTAATTTAACCAGGGGATTAATATCTGAGAAAAGTGACTTCTCAGACCAGTGGGGTAAGCTGGACCATTTAAAAGCTAAGTAGAATCTAGGGGAATAAATGTGGACTTATACTTTGTACAGTGTGAAAAATACCAACGGGTCACAGTTTTGAATGGAAAAAAAAAATGAAACGATAAAATTGTTAGAAGAAAACCATGGGAGAATGGAATGGGATGGGATGGCTTTCTTAATATGAATTTAAAATCCTGAAGCCATAGAATAAAAGGCTGATAAACTACATAAAAGGTGACAAGAAATAAGAATAATGTCCCTTTCTCCCCAAAATACAATACGCAAAGTAAAAAAAATTTATATATATGTAAATTTAGGAGTATTTTCAACACATGTTGTTGACAAAGGGTTAATAATATCAATATTTAAAGGAGCCTCAGAAATCCATGTGAAAAGTCAATTTAAAAAGAGGCCAAAATTTACAAATCTACAAGTCAGATTCAAGGAAACAAAAGTGGCTCAAACATCTGAAAAGATGCTACACCTTATTCATGATAAGAAAAATGTAAATGAAACCACACTGCCATATAATTCTTCACCTCTCAAATTGGTGAAAGTTTGAAAAGTTCATCTATTTAGTTGGTGAATTACTGAGAAAGGGACGCTGACACACGATGTTAAGTGTGTAAACTTGTACATCCTTTTGGAGGGCTGTGGTATGTGTAAAAATGTATAATATATCACTCTGTGCTTTGACCCAGCAGGTCTACCCCTAAAATGTATCCTGTAATTATGCTTAAATGAAATATTTGTTGCATCATTTGTACCATTATGACAACTAAAGGTTAAACTTAGTCTAAATGTCCATCATAGGGCATTGACTAAATAAATTACGGTATATTCCTACCATAGAGGAATATCCAGTTATAAAAAAGTATAAGGAAGGCCAGTATGTGTTAATGTGGAAAGATACTAAAAATATACTTAAATGAAAAATGCACTAAAGCAGGTATAACATGCTACTGTTAGTGTAAAAAAATGGAGAAAAATGTGTATATTGGCCGTTTATGAATAAAAAAATCTCTGGAATGATAAACAAGACATAAGAAACGGTGATTACCTGGTTTGGGAGGGAGACTTTCCATTGTATACCTTTTAGTACACTTTGATGTTGAAGCCTTGTTGAATGGATTTCCTCTTAAAAACTAATTCAATAATTAAAAGGAAAAACCACACACAGGGAGGGGGAAAAAAAGCAAGTCATGAAAAAATGAGAAACAGAGAAATAAAAAGGAAACTAAGTCAATTTAAACTTGCAAATCCTCCCATAAGTGAGTTTTATGTGATGCAAAATGCAGTGTTCTGTCTATTATACAGAAAAGTCAATAATTGAAAGAAAGTGGAAATAAAAATAAACATGATCTGAGTCCTTTGTGTGCAGAAAGGGTATGTGATTAGTGGGATTAGTGCCTGCACAGTTACTTAAGGAGTATGGCTGCATGGTTTGAGAGTTAATGGTACCGATGCCCATGGATTGGTCAGTGGCTCTCATATGAAATGGGCAATTTTTATGTCAAAGATTAGATTTGCTGCCTGCTCAGAAGCATCAGCCTGCTCACAAATGGGCCCCAAGCTGTAGAACTGAAGGAGATTTGGATACCCCAAAGAGTGAGGAGGTGATGATACTCGCCAAAAGCCTCAGTCGACAAATTCAGGTCTGAGAATTGGTTGCAATTAAAAGGAAAACTACAGGAAAGTAATTAGAAGCAAAATAGTTATTTTAGTGAGCAGTAAGAATTTTGTCTACCAGTGTTTTTAATGACTGCTTGCTTCTTAATTGACCCACTCTGGTCACTTCCGTGACACTGTGTGCCATGAGTGATGCAGTGGAGTAAAGGCTTTGGAGAGAAAGCTGTTTAGTTTTTTCTTTGATATTCTGGTATTGGGGCAGAAAGTAGAATTTGTATAGTCACTGTGTTTTTTTTATTAAAGAAGAATCATAATAGTCACCATTTAGCCAGTGTTTTTTGTATTTCCAGGCATTGTACTAGACACACAGACATTTCCTTATGATGCAGTCTTCCTAGCAACTTAATGACATAAGTATGGTATAATCAGAAACTTTGAAGACCTACCTAAGGTTAAAAAGGGGCAAGTCAGGCTTTGGAGTCTATTCTCTCTGAATTTACCTAACTGGGCTAATTACTACCACTCCATAGGGTATCTTATTTTGACCTTTGGACAGCGGGTTCTGGTGGGATGTTCTAGGGCCATAACTGGGATTAGGCAGACAAATGGGTGTTCCCAAATGAATTGCATGCAGAAAGGGACAAAAGAAAGGTGTTGGAGATAGGGACCAAAATAACAGAGAGTTAGACTCTAAGATCAAGGTAGCTGGTAGGATTTGACTAAAAGGATTATGACAATTTATCAGACCCATGGGCAAGTCAGAAGCTCAGTCACCAGATTCATTAATGTTCAAAGCTGTTTGAGGTTAAGAACTTCTTAAATCTTTCCTGGCTCAGAAGGGAATTAATCTCAGTGCCCAAGATTGGACAGAACCTGCTAGTGGAAGCTAAAGCAAAAAGGAAGCTGAAAGAAGGTAACAAGCAAATATGGATCAAAGCATCATACAGAGCATTGCTGAATCATTGCATCTGTCTACACTTTGATAGGATGCTTACCTTTAGGCAGTTGTATAATTATAAGAAAACCTGGAGAGTTGAATTTTTTTTTCTGATATCAAGGAAATATTCTAGTCACATACACCAGATACATGGGAGTTAGGGGGCCCATTTATTCATTGGTCAAATATTTATTGATGCCTACTAAGTGCCAGGCTTTGTGCTGGGGAAACAGTGGGGAGCAAAAAATACATTCTGTTTGTGTGGAATTTATCATCTTGCAGGAGGGAGAGAAGTATTAATATAATGACACAAAAATATGAGATTATAACTAAAATGGGAGCTGTGAAGGAGCAATGGTTGGTATCATACAAGCCTGTCATAGAGGGAATTAACCTCGTCAGTGAAGGCTGGTCTCAGAAATGATGAATTATACTGGGCTTCTGAACCAAGAGTGGGAGTTATTTGGCAAAGAAGCCTAAAGAAGAGGCTTCCAGGCAGAGGAAGACAGTACGTGTTAGGTTGAACTGTATGAAATTGCTAGTTTTAAAGGTCAAAAATGGTTGAATATCAAGTACTTCTCATGATTCTACTTATTTATGGGCATGTTATGCATGTATCAATACATGTTATGCATGTATCTAAAGCACTACGGTTAATAGTAAGGATTTTCTTATACACTTTTACACTCCCATTTTTAAATAAAACAGGTGGGAGAGCCAAGAACAGTTAAGCAAAAAGTTAAATGACAGCGAAACAAGAGAGGTCATACAAGAGTGAAGGATCCTTCAGAGAGGATGAGTTCTAGAGAAACCAAGTACTCCTGTTTCAAAAGCTGTTCTGTGCATATGGTTTCATCAGGGAGAAAGTGTCAGTGAGGTGCTCCACCTTCCTCTTCGCTGTTCTCCAGTACACGGAAGCTGCTGATGGATTCCCATGAAGGGGGTGAGCAGACATCTGGGTTGAATATAAAATAGCTAGTGTCCACCCCTCCCTTCTTCCTTGTTAAAGGAAGTGACAGTGATGAAACAAACCTTATTAACTTGTCACTTTGTCTATGTCCACATAGTGTCACATCGACAGCAGGATCATCGTAGACCATCAAATGACATGATGACTCATGGGCTCAAATAGTTCATTGTTCTTTTCTAAATGAAATTTTTTGGGCCTGATTATTTGGGAGATGGCTCCAGATATTTATATGGGATCAAAGACACAGGGGACACCAAGTCCTCAGGTGATGCAGGCAAAGATTTCTCTTCTCATAAATGAGGAAACAAAAAGTCCAAGATTGGTTGCACTACTTTTCTGCCGAGGTACAGGATTACATTGCGACCGTCCATTTAGTAATCCTGACAAGCCATTTAATTTATTTTAGAGAATATTATCTGATGAAGGAACAGGGAAAAGAATGAATGCTCTGAGCTTTTTGTGCAGAGGTCATGGTTGGTGTGGTAGCAGGTGTACATTTTGGTCTAGCGGAAGAAAGCAGAATTGTTTCTTGAGCTAATAACTTTGCAAGAAAATGAGTTGAAAGTATTAATTTTTTTTAAATCCCATACGTCCACATTTTTCTTCGCCCTTACAAAATTCCTTTTATATTCTTAAATTTAGTTCTTGGTAAGGGGTAGGTAATCGAGGGAAGTGATTTGTCATTCGAAATGTCAAAAACTTCCATTTTCCAAAGAGTTTCTTTCGAATTTAAAGTTTGAGAGTAATCTCTTAGGTTCACTTTGTACTTCACACTTTGATAAAGCTTATTCACTGCCATTATCACTCTCCACAGCTCCAAGAACCTCCCGCGGGTTCCAGCTATACCTATTCTCTCTCTCCCTCTGTTATTCCCATCCTCACCCCGCCCTGGCAGTGAGCTGAGACATGGCTGATTGTCTTATTTCCTCTGAACCCCCCCCAATAATCCATTTCATTATATCCCCCACCCACATAATGGGAGAGAGGGTTTTACCTTTTTAAATTTAATTTTATTTTCTAAGAAACTTATTACAGAGAGGCAACCCAGGTTAGAATTCACACACATCGGAAGAAAGAGGTACAGATATGTCTTCTTCCTTCTTTCCTGATCAATGTAATTTAGATGATGGTGATAATCATCGTTGGCATTTAGTATTTAATGAGTTATTATTATGTGCTAGGCACTGTGCTAAGAGCTTTTCATGGAATTTCTTCTTTAGGTTTTGCAAACAAGTCTATGACACAGGTTCTTTATATAATCCCAAGATTACAAAGTAGGAATCAGAGGTGCAAAGAGGTCAGTAATGTAGCCAGGTTGATAGATGTTGTGGAGGTAGACTGGGGATATGGATCCTGGTTTGTCCCAAGTCCTGCGCCTGCTTCTTTGTCCACCCCGTGTTGCTCAGTGTGGTCTCTGGAACAGATACTCTGGAATCATCTAGGGAGCTCTTTCAATATGCAGATCCCTGGCCTTACCCCAGGCATATAAATTTAGTCTTGGAGGTGAGGCCTTGGGGAGGAGGATCTGCATTTTAACAAACTCCTGAGGTGATCCTGGTGTACTGGGAAGTGTAAGAATTACTTCATAGCGTGAGGAACGGTAGCAAAAGCAGGGTTTTGAAGGGATTATTTAACCCACAGGAGACTGTCAATGTGATTACCAGGAATCTAACAATGGAAGTTCTTCTCGGGGTGATTGTATTTGTGTGCAAAGTGGCATGTTCCAGTTTGTCCCCAGGGAGCAGGGACAATCACTCCAGAACTATGACAAAACACAAAACTTGTTGGGAAGAGGATTAGAGCTGCTTACAGCTCACTCTCTTCATTTTTCTCTCTTCAGCTAGTGTGACCAGATCTCTCCTGAATTAGGCCATTTCAGGTTAACTGAAAAATAGGGCAGCAGCCAGAACCACAGTGGTATGTGCCACCTGCTTCCCTGGGTTCAGACCCTCATGTCTTCTCCATTCACAGATGGGTGCAGCACCATGTGATGTGTTAAGCTGTGAGGGGTCCTCCCGAGTACGACGGCTGATGTCGAGGAGGTTGGGAGAAGTGACCTTCAAGGTGTTTAGACTTTGTCTTCCATATTGAAGCTAGAACATCTATTGCAGTGGTTTTCGAACTTGAGCATGCATCAGAATCATCGGGTGGGAATGTCGAATATGAATGCCGGGCCTCAGCCCAGAGTTTGAGTCAGTAGGTTGGGAGCAGGGGATGGGGGGGAGGGGAGGTGAGTATACACCTAACACAACATCAGTATGTCACTCTGCTGCTGCTGATCTGGGTTCCAGACTTTGAGAACCACTTGTCTATAGCTCAGGTGATAGGATGATTTGAGGATGATTTCCCAATGCAGACTTATATCTGGGCTAAACTATTCAAAACGAGACCATTCATACATCCCGTCTTTTAGATCTCAGAGACGAGGGATAGAAATTCACTCACGTTACTCCGTTTGGCTATTAAAGTCTGTCTTGAGTAATGGTATGGCTGATATCCTGATGGTTGAGTGTTGGGGCTCTGGAGTTTCAGATTCAGGCTTCAGGCGAGTGAGCTGACATCTTTCAGGCTCTGTCTCTACATCTTTAAATCAGGAACAACAAAGATACCACCTTGTAGGGTTTATGCTGGAGATCATTTGTTCATTTCTCTGGTTCCATTTTCCTCCCTTCCCATTTTGCAATGTGACCCTGTTCTGCTATCCTCTGCTTTCTAACTGGGTTCAGACAATGGAGAGTGCCAGTGGGAGATGTAGGTGCTGAAAGAGAGTGACATGAGTAGTAGATTGTATTCTCCCACTCACTTCCCATGGGGTCACTACAGGTTAGCTGCAGCCCTCCCAGAGAATTACATCTTGCTGGCTAGCACCCTCTTACAGCCAGACCTGCTCTCACTGGGTTCTCAGAGCATCACTTGACCTTTGGCCTCTTCTGCCAGGGATGGTGAAGGTTTGCACTATGCTTTGTTCACCTCTTTAACCCTGCTGCCACTTTTGTAAATAATGCCTTTATGAAAGCTCATTTGGCTGGCTGGCTGGCTGTTTCATGCTAGGGCCCTGGCTGGTAAAACTGTGGTGGGAGGAATGAAAGAATGCAGACAAAGCCCTTGCAGGGTGCTACCAATAGGGAGTGCCCAGTGACTTTAATCATTGTTGCTGTTTTGTAATACTTGGCCTAAATTGTCCTGATTGGTTATCTGTACCTATGGCGCCTACCCATGCACGAACAACTCATTAATACATTTTATCCCTTCAGGTACCATTTAAATCATCAATCCTGGATAAGGGACTACTTTTTTAAATTTTTGGTATCTATTATTAAAGTTATGCTTTCAGATTATTTCTTTTCTGCTTAAGTTGACATTAACTAGTAGATGACTCCTATTTTTACCTTTGTTAGTCAAAAATATTGCTAGATACCATGTTTTCTTACAGAAGTACCATTACTGAAGGTAATATGGAAAGGTGGAAGGATAGAAGGAGCCTGAGTTTCTGAGGGCATCAGGGAGCTATTGTCTCAGTTCTGAACTATCTTGTGATTTTATCTTTGTGAGAAAAATAAAGCCCAGATGGGTAAGCCACAGTAGTTAGGCTTTTTGCTGCATTCAGACAAATGTAATCCTAACTGATATACTGCTCATTCGGCCATTGAACTAATTTAGTAAGAGTCATCAGGAAACAAACATTCAACGGAGACAAAAGTATTACTTCAAGAAATGAGTGCAACTTTGAAAAATCCTCTAGGTTTTTACATTTCATCTGTAGGTGTGCTGGTGACTTCCCTGTAAACAAGGACTGTCTCCCCTGGTCATTGCCATGTGCAAAGTGCCTAGCACCGTACTTGACCCAGAGCTGTACTCAGTATGTGAATGTTTACCGAATGGACAAGCACAGGGTGTGTTTAATAGAGATTGTGGCTGATAGAATTTAGCTCAGTGGCAAGAGGATAAAATCCCAGTGCTGGTTCCCAGGACTGTAGCCAGTGTCCTTATCTCCTGCCCCAAATGGAAGGTAACAGGAAGAGCCTGGGGCACCTTTGCTTTCAGAGGACGTAGGACAATGTCCTGGACGTGGTGGATTTTCAGACACGATTTGTGAAGTAAGCAAATGAAGAAAGTGAATAGAAAGTGTTTTCTGTCAATCTGGAAAAGTATTGGCTTAGAAACTTCTCATAACTTTAAATATGTTGTGTCTTTTTGTACTTAAATTGCTTCTTTGTTATTTTTCCACATATTTTTTCAAATTTAGAAAAATAAGAATGCAGTAAGGCCTCCAAAAGGAGCTAAAATTAGCTATAATCCTGCCATCCAGATTTAAAGAAACAACAACAACAAAAAACCTTTTCTGGATGCCTTTGATGGATATATTTTTTTCCCCCATCAGCAGTACCTTCTTGGAGTCTGATTCTGCTCATGTTTTTCTGCGACTTAGGTTGGTAATTGTGACTTACTTTCCAAATTTCTGTTAAACCAGGATAATAAACGATACTTAAAGTTCTCGTTTTTGCTTTAATTTACAAACCTTTAGAGCATTCAGTTCCTTTTACTGCCTGCTTGATATTGTAATTTGCAACAACACGCCTTTTTTCTGAAAGTAGTTTTTTTTTAAGATGCCTCATTTGCTGTTCTTCTGGGTGTGTTATTATTATCCTTGTCATCTTTTGACATACATGGGCAATAGCTGATATTTTTAGTGTGCTAGTAATATTGTTAAATTGTATTATACTTTTTTCTGGTTGGTGTGTTATTATACAGTTACCTTTCAGATTTATATCTTTAATCTCAAAAATTAATGAGCATTCATATTTTTTTAAAAAAGGATGTGAACAAAATGCCAACAAGATAATTAAAAATATAAATAAACCAAAGCCAAGTGATTTTGAAGGACTTTATGACCTAATGTTGGCTTGGGAAATGAGAGATGGGAAAGAAGTCTTCTAAGAGACTTGCTCTGCTACAGTAGAGGCACTCTGCTGGTGTATCTTTAAAACATGTACGTGCCTGCCTTCACTGATAGAATGTTACAGATGAGAAAGGAACCCTACTTATAGTATTGGTATTTATGTACATAGAGATATAGGTATGTACTTATTTATTTATAGATGTAATTGACATTGTGTAAGTGTAAGGTGTACAATGAGTTGATTTGACACATTTATATACTGCAATATGAGTACCACTGGTAGTGTTAGTTAACATCTCTATCTTGTCACAGAGCTATCATTTCTTTTCTGCAGTGAGTACATTCAAGCTGTAGTGTCTTAGCAACTTTGAGGTATATGATACAGTATTGTAATCACTATGCTGTGCATTAGATCTCCAGGACTTACTTTTCTTGTAGTCGCCTGTTGGTACTCTCTCACCAACGTCTCCCCAGTTCACCCACCACCAGCCCCTGGTAACTACCATTCTACTGTCTGTTTTTACAAGTTTGGCTTTTTTAGAGTCCACATGAGTGTGACTTCATACAGTATTTGTCTTTCTCTGTCTTATGTTCTCAGGTAGCACAATGCCCTCAAGTTCCATCCATGTTGTTAGAAATAACAGGATTTTCTTCTTTTTTGGGATTGAATGATTTTTTCGTTATATGTCTGTACCATAACTTTTTTACCCATCCATCCTTTGACAGGCACTTAGGTTGCTTCTGTGCCTTGGCTATTGTGAATTATGCTGCTACCATGTTTTCATTTCCTTTGGATATACAGTTGATCCTTAAACTACATGGTTTTGAGTTGCATCGGCCCAATTATACATGTTTTTTTCCCAAAAAATACAGTAAGGTACTGTAAATGTATTTTCCCTTATGATTTTCCATCTTTTGTGTCATCAAAAAATAAATTTTTATTGTGGTAAAATATACATAGTACAAAATTTATTATTAGCTTCAAGGCGCACAACATAGTATTTCAAAAATTCTATGCATTATGTAGCGCTCATCCTGATAAGTGTAGTTACCATCTGTCACCATACATTATTACGGTGCTACTATGTTCCCTATGCTGTACTTTTCATCTCTGCCTTACTTATTTTATAACCGTAAGTTTGTACCTCTTAATGTCCTTCACTTATTTTGCCTGTTCTCCAACCTCCCTCCCCACTGACAACCACCAGTTTGTTCTCTACATTTATGAGTCTCTTTCTGTTTTGTGTGTGAAATCATATGGTATTTGTCTTTCTCTGACTTATTTCATTTAGCATAATAAACTAGGTCCATCCATGTTGTCACAGGTGACAAGAACTCATTCTTTTTTATGGCCAAGTAACAGTCCATTGTATCTCTACACCACGTCTTTTTTATCCATTAGTCTATTCATGGACACTCAGGTTGCTTCCCTGTCTTGGCTATTGTAAATAATGCTGCAATGATCATAGGGGAGCAGATATCTTTTTGAATTAGTGTTTTCCTTTTCTTTGGGTAAATAGTAGTGGAATTACTAGATCATATGGTACTTCTATTTTTAATCTTTGAGGAACCTCCATACTCTTTTTTGGCAGACACCAAGGGGCTGGCTCCTTTAAAGTCTAGTGGTTCTTTTAAACCATGACTCTTTTTCTGTGCCCCAGGGCAGACTAATCTGCTCATGGTCCCTAATCCCTAATCATTGTTCAAGGGTCATTTCTATACCCAGGAATGAGATTGCTGCATCAAAATGTAGTTCTATTTTTAATGTTCCGAGGAAACTTCGGGTTTTTTTTTTTCTAGCAACTTCACTTACTTTCTCCTTCTCCCTCCCTTTTTTCACCCTGAATAACTATGCGAATCTATGAAACATTTTGCATTTTGTTTTTGATGTTTATTCATCCATTTATTCAATCAACACATATTTATTGGCTGTCTGCTTTTCTGGGGACAGAATGGTGAGGTAGGTACTGTGGCTACTGTGGTGGACAGAACCCAAGAGTCCTAGTTCTTGTGGAGCTCACAGTCTAGTGGAGGGACATAGACAGTTACAACCAATGACAGTGATGAATCTGGAATTACAAATTAGTATTAGTGCAACAAAGAGGAGGTGCACAGTTTAATGAGAAAGTAAAATAAAGTATCCTGACCCAGACTTGGGCTTTGGGTTCAAGGTCAGAGGGGATTCCCTGAGAAGTTTGAACTCAGAGTGTAGGATGAGTAGGAGGTGAAAGGTAAAAGGTTGTGAGAAGGTGGTGAGGCAGGGGGCAATGTTCCAGAAGGAGGAAAAGGATTTAAGTCCATGATGGAAGTGAATGCAGAATGATTGAGACATTGAAAGAAAGCATTGAGGAACTCAGAAAGCAAGGGATAGAGAGATGCTAGACATGGCTTTTCAGGGAACTAACTGCGCCCCAGAGAATGCAAATCCTTGAAGGTCATGTTAAAAATTTGGTCTTTATCCTAGGCCCAATGGGAGGAAGCCATAGTTTGTTCTGTTTATTGGTCCTTAACTCATTCTCCCTTGCATTATTGTCTTTTATGTTTATAACTTATGGCTCCAATTAGGATATCATGATGCTTAATTTTGTGTGTCAACTTGGCTGGGCTGCAGTATTCAGAGATGTGGTCAAACATTACTCTAAAAGTTTCCATGAAAGTGTTTTTGGATGGGATTAGCATTTAAATTGGCCAATTTGGAGTAAAGCAGATTGCCCTCCATAATCTGTGTGGGCTTCATGCAGTTAAAAGCCTGAACAGAACAAATGACTGGCCTTCCTTGAGCAAGAGGGAATTCTATAGCAGACAGTTTTCATAATTGAACCGCAACATTAGCTCTTTCCCAGATCTGTAACCTGCCAGCCCACCCTGTAGATTTTGGACTTGCCAGCCACCATAATTACATGAGCCAATTCCTTACAATAAACCTCTCTCTATATACACATCCTATTGGTTCTGTTTCTCTGAGGAAACTTGACAAACAGAAATATCATTATGTCCTGAACATAGAGAATGATTCAACATCTTTGAAATTTCCTCGTACCTAGTACTTTGCGAAGAGCGACTGTTTCTGTAAGGATATTTGTACTATGTCTAGGTGCACCGTCTTGTGGGGCTTGTGTTCTCAGAATTTGCTTTGGGGAACAATAGAGAAGATGTTTATAGAATCAGAGGATGAATTATTCCTTTTTACCTACTGTGGGATATACATATTTTATTTATTTATTTATTTATTTATTTATTTTTCTTTATTTATTTATTTAATTTATTTATTTTAATGTTTTTTTTTTTATTATGTTAGTCACCATACAGTACATTCCTGGTTTCTGATGTAAAGTTCAATGATTCATTAGTTGTGTATAACACCCAGGGCACCATGCAATATGTGCCCTCCTTACTACACATCACCAGTCTATCCCATTCCCCCACCCCCCTCCCCTCTGAAGCCCTCACTTTGTTTCTCAGAGTCCATAGTCTCTCCCTTCTGATTACCCCCCTTTCTTTATCCCTTTCTTCCCCTACCGATCTTCCTAGTTCTTATGTTCCATAGATGAGAGAAATCATATGATAATTGTCTTTCTCTGCTTGACTTATTTCACTTAGCATTATCTCCCCCAGTGCCGTCCATGTTGTAGCAAATGTTGAGAATTCGTTCTTTTTGATAGCTGAGTAATATTCCATTGTATATATGGACCACAACTTCTTAATCCAGTCATCTGTTGAAGGGCAGCTCGGTTCCTTCCACGATTTAGCTATTGTGGACAATGCTGCTATGAACATTGGGGTGCATATGGCCCTTCTCTTCACTACGTCTGTATCTTTGGGGTAAATACCCAGTAGTGCAATAGCTAGGTCATAGGGTAGCTCAATTTTTAACTTTTTAAGGGACCTCCACACTGTTTTCCAGAGTGGTTGTACCAACTTGCATTCCCACCAACAATGTAGGAGGGATCCCCTTTCTCCACATCCTCTCCAGCAATTGTTGTTTCTTGCCTTGTCAATTTTTGCCATTCTAACTGGCGTAAGGTGGTATCTTAGTGTGGTTTTGATTTGAATTTCCCTGATGGCTAATGATTTTGAACATTTTTTCATGTGTCTGTTAGCCATTTGTATGTCCTCATTGGAAAAGTGTCTGTTCATATCTTCTGCCTGTTTTATTATTGTTTATTTGTTTCTTACGTATTGAATTTGAGAAGTTCTTTGTAGATCTTGGATACCAGTCTTTTATCTGTAGTGTCATTTGCAAATATATTCTCCCATTCTGTGGGCTGCCTCTTAGTTTTTTTTACTGTTTCTTTGGCTGTGCAGAAGCTTTTTATCTTGATGAAGTCCCACAAGTTCATTTTATTTTTTGTTTCTCTTGCCTTTGGAGATGTGTCATGAAAAAGGTTGCTTTGGCCGATGTCATAGAGGTTGCTGCCTATGTTCTCCTCTAGAATTTTGATGGATTCCTGTCTCACATCAAGGTCTTTCATCCATTTGGAGTTTATCTTTGTGTATGGTGTGAGACAGTGGTCAAGTTTCATTCTTTTGCATGTAGCTGTCCAATTTTCCAAGCACCATTTATTGAAGAGACTGTCCTTTTCCCACCGGATGTTTTTTCCTGCTTTATCAAAGATTGTTGCCCAAAGAGCCAAGGGTCCATTTCTGGGTTCTGTATTCTGTTCCATTGGTCTATGTGTCTGTTTTTGTGCCAGCACCATGCTGTCTTTGTGATCACAGCTTTGTAGTACAGCTCGAAATCCGGCATTGTGATGCCCCCAGCTTTGTTTTCCCTTTTCAACAGTTCCTTGGGGATTCGGGGCCTTTTCTGGTTCCATACAAATTTAAGAACTGTTTGTTCCAGTTCTTTGAAAAATGTCATCAGTATTTTGATCGGGATAGCATTGAAAGTGTAGATTGCTCTGGGTAGCATGGACGTTTTAACTATGTTAATTCTTCCGATCCATGAGCATGGAATATTTTTCCATCTTTTTGTGTCTTCCTCAATGTCTTTCAAGAGTGATTTATAGTTTCTAGAAAATAGGTCCTTTACGTCTCTGGTTAAGTTAATTCCAAGGTAGCATATGGTTTTTGGTGCTATTGTAAATGGGATGGATTCCCTAATTTCTCTTTCTTCAGTCTCATTGTTCAACTATAGAAATGCAACTGATTTCTGAGCATTAATTTTGCATCCTGCCACATTACTGAATTGCTCTATAACTTCTAATAGTTTGGAAATGGAATCCTTTGGGTTTTCCATATAGAGTATCATGTCATCTGCGAAGAGACATTTTGACTTCTTCTTTGCCAATTTGGATACCTTTTATCCCTTTTTGTTGTCTGATTGCTGTTGCAAGGACTTCTAGTACTATGTTGAATAATAGTGGCAAGAGTGGGCATCCTTGTCGTGTTCCTGATCTTAAGGGAAAGGCTTCCAGCTTTTCCCCGTTGAGAATGATATTTGCTGTAGGCTTTTCATAGATGGTTTTTATGAGATTGAGGAATGTACCGTCTATCCCTACACTCTGTAGGGTTTTAGTCAGGAAAGGATGCTGTATTTTGTCAGATGCTTTTTCTGCATCTATTGAGAGAATCATATGATTTTTGAATTTTTCTTTCTGGAGAAAATCTAAGACACTGATAGATTTGCGAATATTGAACCAACCCTGCATCCCAGGGATGAATCCCACTTGGTCATGATGGATAATCCTTTTAATGTACAGTTGGATTCTATTAGCCAGGATCTTGTTGAGGATTTTGGCGTCCATATTCATTAGGGAAATCAGTCTGTAATTCTCCTTTTTGATGGGGTCTTTGCCTGGTTTGGGGATCAAGGTAATATTGGCCTCATAGAATGAGTTTGGTAGCTTTCCTTCTGTTTCTATTTTTTGAAATAGCTTTAGGAGAATAGGTATTATTTCTTCTTTGAATGTTTTGTAGAATTCCCCAGGAAAACCATCCGGGCCTGGAGTTTTGTTTTTTGGAAGGTTGTTTATCAGTGACTCAATCTCTTCATAATTAATTGGCCTGTTTAAAAAAACAATTTCTTCCTGTTTCAGTCTTGGTAGTTTATAGGTTTCCTGGAAGGCCTCCATCTCTTCCAGATTGCTTAATTTATTGGCATAAAGCTGTTGAGAAAAGTTTCTAATAATCCTTCCAATTTGGTTGGTGTTGGTTGTGACCTCTCCTTTTTCATTCATAATTTTATTAATTTGGGTCCTTTCTCTATTCTTTTGGATAAGTCTTGCCAGTGGTCTGTCAATTTTATTAATACTCTCAAGGAACCAGCTTCTAGTTCTGTTGATCTGCTCTACTGTACTCCCAGTTTCTAATTCATTAATTTCTGCTCTAATCTTGGTCAACTGCATCCTCGTGCGTGGATTAGGCCTGTCCCTCTGTTCCTGTTCCAGTTGCTTGAGGCGAGCATATAAAAACTGCATTTTAGATTTTTCTATTCTTTTGAGTGAGGCTTGGATGGCTATGTATTTCCCCCTTAGGACTGCCTTTGCAGTATCCCGTAGGTTTTGGACCGTTGTGTTTTCATTCTCGTTGGTCTCCATAAATTGTTTAAATTGATTTTTGATTTCCTGGTTTATCAAGTCATTCCTGAGCAGGATGGTTCTTAGTCTCCAAGTGTTTGAGTTTCTTCCAAATTTTTACTTGTGGTTTAGTTCCAATTTCAGAGTGTTGTGGTCTGAGAATATGCAGGGAATAATTTCAGTCTTTTGGTATCAGTTGAGACCTGTTTTGTGACCCAGAACATGATCTATTCTTGAGAATGTTCCATGGGCATTAGAATAGAATGAGTATTCTTTGGTTCTGGGGTGTAGTATTCTGTATATATCTATGAGGTCCAACTGGTTGAGTATGGCGTTCAAAGCTCTTGTTTCTTTGCTGATTTCTTGCTTAGGTGATCTGTCTATTGCTGATAGTGGAGTGTTGAGGTCTCCTACTATTAGTGTATTTTTATCTATATGTCTCTTTATTGTGGTTAAGAGTTGGCTTGTGTATCTTCCTGCTCCCCTGTTGGGGGCATATATATTTATAATTGTCATATCCACTTGTTGGATACATCCTTTAAGAATAATATAGTGCCGTGGTGCCTGGATGGCACAGCAGTTAAGTGTCTGCCTTCGGCTCAGGGCGTGATCCCGGCGTTATGGGATCGAGCCCCACCTCAGGCTCTTCTGCTATGAGCCTGCTTCTCCCTCTCCCACTCCCCCTGCTTGTGTTTCCTCTCTCGCTGTCTGTCTCTATCTCTGTCAAATAAATAAATAAAATCTTTAAAAAAAAAAAAAGGCTCCTACAGGCCTGCAGTCTTTCTCATACTTTCTATTTAAAAAAAAAAAAGAATAATATAGTGCCCTTCTGTGTCTCTAACTATAGTCTTTAGTTTCAAATCCAATCTGTCTGATATGAGAATTGCTACCCCAGCTTTCTTTTGAGGTCCACTGGCGTGAAAGATGGTATTCCATCCCTTTACTTTCAGTCTGAATGTATCTTTAGGTTCAAAATGAGTTTCTTGTAGACAGCAAATGGATGGGTCCTGTCTTTTTATCCAATCTGCAACCCTGTGGCATCTTATGGGAGCATTTAGGCCATTTAATTGAGTCTGATTATTGAGAGATATGATTTTAACGATGCCATGTTGCCTGTAAAGTCTTTGTTTCTATCGATAGTGACTTTCTGTTCTGTATCACTCTTGGCGCCTTTTTGCTTTTATAGAACCCCCCTTAATATCTCCTTTAGGGCTGGTTTTGTGGTTACGAAATTGGTCAATGACTGGCGATTCTGGAAGGTGTTTATTTCTCCATCAGTTCTGAATGACAGCCTTGCTGGATAAAGCATCCTTGGCTGCATGTTTGTCTCTGAAAGAGCTTTAAAAATGTACCCCCCCCCAACCCTTTCTCTCATTCCAGGTCTGTGTAGACAGGTCTGATGTAATTCTGATACCTTTGCCTTGGTACGTGAGAAATTTCTTTGCCCTGGCCACTTTCAATACTGTATCCTTGGATCTAATATTTGCAAATTGCACTATGATGTGATGTGGCGTGTCGTAGGTTTGTAGTGGTTGAGCCTGGGAGGGGTCCTCTCTGCCTCTTGGACACGAATTTTTGTTTCCCTTGCTAGATTAGGGAGGTTTTCAGCTACAATTTGTTCAAATATCTCTTCTAGACCTCTGTTTTTCTCCACCCCCTCGGGGATGCCGATGATTCTGACATTGGAACTTTTCATTGGGTCAGTAATCTCCCGTAACCTACATTCTTGAGTGTGGAGTTTTTTATGTCCAGATTCTATTTTAGCTTTGTCTTCTATTAACCCATCCTCCAATTCGCTGATCCGTTCTGCCTCATTCACCCTGGCCATCAGAGCCTCTAGTTTTGACTGCATTTGGCTCATAGAATTTTTAATTTCTGCCAGATTCGCTCTCATTTCCACCCTTAGAGATTCTATATTCTCATTAACATTTTCGTTAATACTTTTTTCAAGTCTACACATCATCTTGACCATTGTTATTCTGAATTCCATTTCTGATAATTTGGTTATATCCATATCCAATAGTTCTGTGGCAGAGGCCACAGACTCATTGTCTTTTCTTTGCTGGGGGGGATTTGTCCTTCTCATCATTCTGATGAGGAGAGGTTGCGGGGTTGTCCAGAGCCCAAATTATTGACCGGGACCCAGGCCGTGCGTCCTTGTTTTAGCGGGATCTTAGGGATGTGGGCTTCTTGATTTTTCAGCCTGCCTTCTGGGGAAGGGGCCTGCCGCGCTGATACTCAGGCAACCCTGTTTGGGTAGAGTCTCCGTGTCCCCCGCAAGGGGGGATGGGAATGGGCACCCTGTGAGCCGGTATTTCCAGGCTTTTGTTCTCTGGCAGCTTTCCCTGGAGGTTTGTTGTGCCTCTTCTGAGAGTCAGAGCAGCAGTGGCCAAATCTCAGCCTCTGTCACAGAACAGAGGGATCGCGGACCGTTCTCCACTGATGTTCTGGCCACTTTAACTCTGTTTCTGTTGGTGCTGCTCAACCCTGTAGCGTCCCGGGATGTGCGCCCCACACCCGGCGTCCCAGCCCTCACTTCCAGGGCCAGTGTGTCTCTGTCCTTTGTGTTTCTAACACCGCCAGCCGCCAGCCGCCCGCCGCCCCGCGCGTGCTCCCGGAGCTCCCGGTCTCAGTCTGGATCCAGTGAGCGCACCGGGATTCCGGTGTTCCGCGAGATGCCTGGTGGTGCGCGCACCCGGCTCACGGTCCCAGTCTGCTGTTTCCCGGGTGCCGTCCACGAGCCCGCCCGCTCCCCTGTGCAGGTGGCTACCGCTTCCCAGCGCCCGAACTCGGCGGCTCCCTCCGCCTTCCGTTTATCTTCCGATATCTGTGCACGGTTTCATGGCTCCCCGCTTCGTACCTCAATACTCAGCGCTGGAGATGTTCATTTGTAGAGATCCAGATGTATCTTCCTGCATTTCAGGCTGGTTCCATGGATGTTCAGGCTGGTCTGGTACCTATCCAGCTCGACTCGGGGGACCAGCTGAAAAGGGGTCTCCTACTCCTCCATCATCTTAACTCCCTCTACGTATTTCTGAGTTTGGTTAATTCATTGAAGAGGAAAATGTTTTGTTTTCTTTTGTTTAGATTGCTAAAGTTGAAGACACCTGATAATGGGTCCTTTGACTAAAACTTCACTGACATGAACTTAATTTTTAAGAGTTTTCCTATAAGACCTATTCAGGAGATCAAATAACTGTGTGAGAAGTTACCAAAATGTTTGCTGTAGATTGTAGAGAAGAACAGAAGAAAAGACCTGGATTATCCAAACATAGCCCCTCAAAATGTCATTGGCCAATTGATCTTGTTCACAAACTGTATTTTCCTGGTCAGCAAAGAACGAAGTACAGATACGGAGAGTAATGTGAAGGAACTTTTGTAGCAGTTTGGTCAGAGTCATTTTATGTCTGTTGATGTCATTTAAAAAATTCAACATACATGTTATACGCTTTTCTTAATATAATTTTTCCGTAGTTAATTTTTACTAGTTATTACAAAAGTATTGCTCTATGATGGATTTAATAAAAGAAAGATGCACCCCAATGTTCATAGCAGCATTGTCCACAATAGCTAAATTGTGGAAGGAGCCCAGATGCCCTTCAACAGATGACTGGATTAAGAAGATGTGGTGCATATATACAATGGAATATTACTCAGCCATCAGAAAGAACGATTACCCAACATTTGCAGCAACATGGACAGGACTGGAGGAGATTATGCTAAGTGAAATAAGTCAAGCAGAGAAAGACAATTATCATATGGTTTCACTCATTTATGGAACAAAAGAAATAGCAGAAAGATCAGTATTAGAAGGAAGGGAAGAATGAAGGGGGGGGTAAACAGAAGGGGGAATGAACCATGAGAGACTACGGACTCTGGGAAACAAACTGGGGGCTTCAGAGAGGAGGGGCTGGGGGACTGGGTTAGGCCAGTGATGGGTATTAAGGAGGGCACATATTGCACGGTGCCCTGGGTGTTATACGCAAATAATGAATCATGGAACACTGCATCAAAAATTAAGGATGTACTGTATGGTGACAAACATAATATAATAAAAGTTATTTAAAAATAATAATAATAAAATAAAGGAATAAAAATCTGGTCCATCACCACAGTTTGAGAAGTGTCGGTGTATACTGGTTAAGAAAGGCTCTCTAGGGAGGAGCAACTGATCAGAAGAGATCAGGGTTAGGAGCAAGAAATGGTATTTTTAGAGGAAGAAACAACACGAACAAAGGTGATGGATCTTGTCATTGAAGGCCTCCTTCAGATGATAAAGTGCTGGGAGGAACTACACTGGAGGATTTGGCCAAATTCTGTTACCCCTCAGGAGGTCGTTCTAGCTGTGCGCCACTTTCTCAGTGAGTTGTCCCGGTGCATTTTTAAACAGCAGTGTTAGTTTTTGGGTGATCATCCCTTAGGTGATCATGGTGTCCCACTCTGCTATGTGTTTACAGTGAGCTAAAGCTAATGCATCGTTGCCCTTTACCACTTCTCTGAGAGGTAATACTCCCATTGCTCTCCCTCTTCACCCCTCCCCTCAAATCTTGGATTAACCTAAAAATACTGTTTGATTTTTTCTCATCTAGAGAATAGAGGATATTCGTCAGGTTCAGAAAACTCCTACCAGATTTGTATTCTTCACAGCTATGTCCATCATGATCAATTATTAAAATGATGGTTTTCCTGGCAAATATATTTTCTGGTCTCCCAAGAGATTCTGAGGTAATGTTATATTTTCAAAAGCAAAAATTTCCATCCTAATGAAGAGGATGCTTATAAAACCAATGCTTTAGGAAGTTGGAACAAGTGACTGGAATACCATGTGGGAGAAATGTATTCATGAAAATGGCAGATAGGATTTAGTGCTGTGATATTATTTTTCTTGATGTTATTCAAGTGACAGTTTACCTAAGCTGAATACTATTTCTTTTCTAATTCCTGGTGAGTTGTGAATGCATCAAGTTGTAGATAAACTTGAATCAGGGGAATTCTAGCTTGTAAAGTTCAGGTGATAATTCAGTACTGAAGGCTTACTCTAGTTGGTCTCTTTTGGGTGTTGTTGCTGTTGGTATCTTAAACAGTTTTTCTCTTGTTTATGATATGGTCAGTATGATACTGGTCAGTGTTTTTGTTTCTTTGTTTACTTCATTTATTAATATGCCTATAAAAAGTATTATTCTACTGGAAGGCTGCTGAACTATCGACTATTTTAGTAAAAATTAGTAGGTGATCTGGATTGTGAACATGTAAGAATAGTTCTCAGCTTCCTTTGCTCGTTAGAAGGATCTCAGGGTAGATGCATGTATGTTGTATTTATGTATGCATGCATGTATGTATTTAAAAATAATCATAGCTGGGGGGGGGTACCTGGGTGGCTCAGTTAGTTAAGCATCTGCCTTTGGCTCAGGTCATGATCTCAGGGTTCTGGGATCAAGCCCTGCATCGGGCTCTCTACTCAGCAGGGAGCCTGCTTCTCCCTCTCCCTCTGAAGCTCCTCCGGCTTGTACTTTCTCTCTCTTACACACCCTCTCTCTCAAATAAATAAATAAAATCTTAAAAATATAAAAATAAGCATAGCTGGGCTCTACCCAATCCTTTTAAATCAAATTATTTTTTGAGAATTTGGGCATACTTTTAAAAAGTGTCAAGGTGATCATAATATGTAACTAGGATTAGGAGTTACTGCCTACGAGCCGAGTCACCTGGACAGTTTGTTAAGTCCCAGATTGTTGTACTGCACCCCTGCCCCTTGGAATTTGTAATTCAGTGATGCTTGCGTTGGAACCCCCTATACATTTCTGACAGCATCTCAGATGATGATGATGGTCATGGCTCTGAAACACCAGTTCAAGAACCTTGGTCTTAAGGGATCGGAACAGACTATGGCCTCAGTCATCTAAATCTAGATTAGAAGGCTTTGGGAAAGCTGGGGGTTGAGGTTGGTCTTGAAGAATGAGTGAAACTTTGGTAGAGGGAGGAACAAGGCATTTCAGCAGGAAGCAGAGGTTTAAAAACCAGATGAGCAGAGGCACAGAATTCATTTTCGTCAACATTTACAGATTTCTCTTAATTAATTAGCAAGGTATGTGACTTCAGAGATGGTAACAATCAGCGATGCTTTGGTTTAAACTGTTCTCTGTTCACATAATCAGCGTTTCTTCAACAAATGATGTCCCGCACACAGAGTGAGCTCAAAAGGAGAGCTTTTAAAAATTTTAATTATCTTACTGGTTATTTACTCATTTGTCTAATCTGTTTTTCTTCCGTGACAGGCACTGTGCCAGATGCCTGACAAATAGAAATTTTTAAGAGAGAGGTATGGTCTAGTGCAAGGTCAACAAACTTTTTCTGCAAAGGACCAGATTTTGTGAGTCAAGAGGCAAATCAAGGATATTCTGCAGATACTTACATAACCACTCAAAATGTAACCAATCTTAGCTCATGTGCTATAGAAAAGCAGGCTTTAGGTCGGATTTGGCCACAGGCTGAAGTTTGTCTATTCCTGGTCTAGTGAGCGAGACGAGCATTAATTAAACACACATATAAATACATGACAAAAGTACATTTTGTTAAGTATAATAAAGCAAAATTGTGGGTTCGTTGAGGAAAGACAAGAGGGGCTATTACCTGGCTTGGTGTGGAAGGAGGTCAGGGAAAGCAGCTTTGCAGGAGGGTTATTTGCATTGAGTCTTGAAGGGTGAGTTTGGGGGTCAAGTTGGTGAATCCTGAGGAACAGAGGAAGCAGAGCAGAGGGCAGAGCATGATTGGAGGGACGGAGGGAAGGCCCCAGCAGTGGAGTGAAGTGCTCAAGGTGGGCATCGTGTGAGGCGGGGTCGGAGAGAAGGCAGCACTGTAGTTCATACTAAAACATTTTTATTATTTTCAGAGCACAGAAATATTAACACCATGAAGAGCCTGAGTAGGCAGTGCAGGCTGTAAACCGGCAAGGCTTAGTAGAGAGCTAATTCATGTTTTAGTAATTGGAAAAGGACAAATTCATTGAGTTATTAACCTGATTGCCTTTCTTTTGATTCGAAAGAAAAAAAAAAAAACCCTGTTCTGCTAGACTTTGTGCAGTTGACGAGGACAAAGGGATGCTGTGCAGTGGGGCTAAAGCTACATTTATTTATTTATTTATTTATTTATAAAAGATTTTATATATTCATTTGAGAGAGAGAGACAGCCAGTGAGAGAGGGAACACAAGCAGGGGGAGTGGGAGAGGAAGAAGCAGGCTCCCGGCGGAGGAGCCTGATGTGGGGCTCAATCCCCGAACACTGGGATCACGCCCCGAGCCAAAGGGAGACGCTTAATGACTGAGCCACCCAGGCACCCCAAAAGCTACATTTATTTTATGCTTGTGTAAAGCCAGGCACTACAACTTGAATGCTTAATACCTAAAGAATATGCTATTATTTTTCTCATTTAGAAAAGAAAAAATTGAGGCATAGAGAAATTTAGTAGATCACCTAAGATTATACTATAGTTCAAAGGAGAGCTAGAATTGAAGCCTGTGTATTCTGATCCCACAATCCATGCTATTTACAAGGAAGGAAGGTAGAGGTGGGAGAGAAAAGTATCAAAACACAAGGGGAATGGATAGGGGAAGTGTGATTTGGTTCCCACCTGAGATCAGCACCTTTCAGATCAGATCTGAACTTTCAGACGATGTATGTCTAAGATGGCATTTATATAGCAGATGTACCAGTAGGTTTTGATTTCCTTTCTGTATCTCTGGTAGGTATAAGTAAGCATTTTTTCTCCGAATTTCTAGGAATCCCTGAATCCTTATGCCTACAGAGATGTAAGGTGTCCCACAAGCTTATAAATGTCCATTACCCTGCCAGAAGTAAAATGTTGGAATATTGAAGAAGTAAAACCTTGAATAGTTCTTGGTTGACATAGTTAACAAACTCAGGAAATGTCATTCGATTGAGCCTCGGCCTTTGCAGGACTTTCCACCTTTGTACACATTTCTTCTTCTTTCCCTTCCCCTCTGTGTCCTGGGAAACTTTCGGATCAGTGGTTGGAAATTTTTCTCTAATGGGCCAGATAATATTTTCAGCTTTGCAAGCCAGTCTGTGTTGCATCTACTTACCCTTGCTGTTATGAGTGCAAAAGCAGCCAAAGGCAGTACTTAACTGAAGGATAATGTCTGTGTGCCAATAAATCTTTATTGATGAAATGGTTAGTGGGCCAGATTTGGCGTATGAGCTGTAGTTGGCTGACCTCTGTTTTAGACCCAGTATAAATGTTGCACCTTAAAGCTGTGTAGCAGTATTTTTTTGTGTGTGTGTGGTTCCCTCATGTTTTGTTTTTGGTTCATATCTCAGTAATATCATACATTATATTCTCTTTGTAAATCTATTTGAAAAGCTGTATTTTTGCCCTTTTGTGGTCTTTTTTTTCAAGGAAGATGCTGACTTTTCTTCACCAATTGTCCAGTGTAGGACTCAGCAGGTCTATTTGTTGGTGTGTATGTTGAATGAAATGGTGGAAGGTTGTATCTCCCCAAAATGGCCAGAGCGATACTTCCAGTCCCACATAGCCTTCTCAAACCTTGGCAATCACCATCAAGATGAGGGTCCTTTATTTCCCTTCTTCTTGAAACTGGGTTGGACTTTGTGACTGTCTCAATGAATAGAATGCAGTGGAAATCATATCCCATGATACCTGTGATACGGCTTTCATGTGGTTCACCCTCTCTCCTTCTCTTTCTCTAAGTCTTCACATCCCTGGACCCCCAGCCTCTATCCTGAGAGGAAGACTGAATTATCCCAGATTATTCATGAAGATAACTACATGAAGTGATTCACATGTAAAAGAACTGAGCCCCTTCCCCCAGTTGACAGCTCTCATCAATCTCCTGACATGCAAGTCAGGGAGCCTTCAGGGATCTCAGGGAGCCAACTCCAGCCAACTGCCTGTTTTTGTAAATAAAGTTTTATTCAGACACAGTCACATGCTTTCATTTATGTATTATTGCTGCTTCTACTCTACAGCAGCAGAATTGAATGGTTATGACAGAGCGTGTATTTATGGCCCACAAAACTGAAAACACTATCTGCCTCTTCACAGAAAAATTTGCTGACTTCTGCCTCTCAGACCTAAAGTCATCCACTTGAGGCAGATGGAGCGGAGGCAGTCATTCTCCTTGTTTCCCGTCTGAACTCCTGATCTGCAGAACTCATGAGCATCATAAATGGTTGCTGAATAACGTGTGCCATTTGAGAGATATGTTATGCAACCAGAGTACCCGGAACACAGATGGGTACAGTGGTTGGGAAAATCCAAGCTCGTGTTTGTTAAAATACAAGAAGGTCTATATCTACCCTCCTTCCCTGTTCCTTATCCCCTAATACACACGTCATTTCAGACTTTATAGTTTTCTACATCTAAGATTAAGGAATATGGCCATGTATATCTCCCTTAGAAATCAGGTTATATTTTCCTTCTAGAAAGCAAATATTGGTCCTCATTAGCTTTAAGAAATCAGAAGGTTTTGCTCACGTAGAAGAAACTAAGTTTCAACAGCTACTTCCATGGATCTTACAAGCCATCAAGTCTCTTTTCACATTTATTTTTGGTTGCTTAATTGCAAGATTCTAATGGATGAGCAACAACCTCCAACTGCATAATACTTGCTGTGGCTCATGGTTTGTGCAGATGGAGGTGCCGTTAAAATATCTGAATCATGCTCTGTGTTTTCTTCTTTTGCCATTCATCAAAATGAAAGGTTTTCATGAAAAGTATTAAAGGCCATAAAATAAAATATATTGTAGTGCTTCCTTTGAAATGTTTTAAACATTATTAAAAATAGTGCAGTTTGAGGTAAAAGGTCAACTAGCAATAATCACTGTCTTTAACATTGATGTGATTTTTATTAAACATCATTTTGGTATCATTTCAGAAGGCCCTGGAAATCATTTTTCATTTTTTCCATATCATTTTGCAGCTGTCAATTGCCCAGAACCAACAAACGTTACATCTCAATTCTTCTGTGCTTTATAATATTTTATGGACTTATTTTTTTAGGAATCCTTTGTTCTGGAAATTTATGCAGTGGAAAGATACTTAAAATACGCAAGTGCTCACATAGTTTTCTGTAAGTTGCAGGGATACGGTTCTTCATTGATTCAGATTTTTGAAAAATAAGGAGAGGTTGGATATTGTTTTCTCCTTTTCTTCAGTTTCTCTTAGTTTAGAGGACTAAGGGCTTACAAAGTGTTCTAAGAAGGTTATTTTGAACTTAAGTTTTCTATCTGAGTTAATCTTACATTCCAATGGGCTGACGGTAGAGAGTAGGGATGTGTATGTGTGAGAGAGAGTGAGAGAGCAAGTGAGCGAGAGAACAGTGCACAACACAGACACACATTTATATTTAATTAAAGAGCTCAAATTTGAGTTGTCCGTTAGGGTTTCCATGAACACCTTACAGTGCCAAACTTCTGCTTTTTCCATTACCCCTAATATCTGGTTATTGATTTGTTCTGTGGTTTTGAGAGTAACATAAGTTATCTGTTGAGGACAAGATAGCATTGTGGAGAAGAACAAAGTCTTTAGTTTTCGAATGCTAAGTCTGCTAGTTTTTAGCTCTTACTCTTTGGCAAGCTCTTTCAACTTTTTAAGCCACAGTTTCCCTCAATCTCCATAAAATGGTGTAACAAAGACCTCATAGTGTTGTTGTAAGGATTAAATGATACACTGTTATCTTAGCATTGTGCTTGGCATATAGCGAGCCATGATAAATGGCTATTACTAATTTTTCTACCTCTACTAAGGATTAGCTATGGGCAGAAAGGATTCAATTATTTCATTAGAAGAGTCTACCTACTCAAAACTATTTCTTCTATTTTGTACTACGTTGTGTATAATTTGACACCATTTTAGTGGACCATTTCCTTAGACTACAATTTCTGAGATAAGCATCAATCAAAGTATGAATGCTACCTGGGGTGTACCACAAGTTACTATCCAGGTATGTGGTCTTGAAGATCAAATTAGCTACCTGTCGCTTAGGACACACCAAGATAATGAGGTTATGTGACATTGAATTGGTAAATTTTTCTGGAAGGGCAAGTGGATAGTGGGGTACTGTGGCACCTAGGTCTGTGTATGGCAGTGTGTTGAAAACATGGAGAAAAGAAATGTCAAGGAAATTCCAACTGCTTAAAAATTTCTTAGGAAGTAGGGTGTCATGTCCATTGTTGGTATTCTACTTAGATGCCATTAGATTCCTGTTGAACATTTTTGTGTACTCTTTCCCATACGACTTTGGTTCCAACGACCAACACCCACAGCTTATCTTCGGAAGGCTTCCCTGAGGCTCCTTGAGCTAGTGTGCATGCATATGCTGGGGAGCTGCCTGGGTGGCTCGTAGTCAGTGACTCAGGGGTGCTCCCTGGTGAGGACAACTCTTAGGTACAGTTCACAATTCAAAGTTCCATCTGGGATCGGGATGAACATTGCCTTTGAGAGATTTTGCATGAGATCTCACTTTCGTTCGGCTTCTTCCCCTTCCTATCATGCTTACCGGGCTCCATTGGAAACTCTTTACTTATTTTCCCTGGAAATTATTTATTAAGAAATCACTTGCAAATAAATTCTCATCCCAAGATTTGCTCCTGGGGAACCTGTTCAAAGACAAGGTGAAAAGAAATACAATTTTCTGTTACTTGAAACAGTTGAGACCAGGAGGGAATTTCACGTGCTTAGAGAGAGATAAGTGATAGACTGATCAGATGTTTCATCGGGATGTGGGAGGACTAGCTGATAGTCTGTAAAGAGATCTTAAAGACGCAGTTCAACTGCCCTGCATGATAAACTTATGGGTACTTAAACAATGGGGCACAGAGCAAGGGAGAAATCAGGAAGATGGAGAAAGAAGAGATGGGACAAAATAGCACACAAGATCAAACAAAAGCCCCGCTGGAGTTTTGTAATATATTCTACCAAACAGGGATGTCGTGCATGCAATTCTAAGGTATTTGCTGTAAAACAAACCTCTGTGTCGTCCTCCTGCTGCCTCACCACCCTTTGTCTGCTGTATACATAGCCCAGTGCTAGTGGAACTGGGGGGAGTAAAGAAAATCGGGGGTGGTATCTGTTATGGAGAGTCTTGGAGCAAAAATACTGCAATAAAGAGATCTATAAACTAATTTTTTAGAATCAGGAATTTGCAGCCAGAGATGATTAGAAGAAATATACACACCAACTCCCAGATTTCCAGAGCATTATGGACAGTAGACAGGTGTCCCATCATTCATTAGATGGGGCTCCAACTAATTTTATTTCAGTTGTTGAGGTCTGGGTTAACCCAGCTGACATCTGGGTTCTGATTGCTTCTCTGTTATGTTGAATGACATATAGTTAGCTTTGCAGGAAGTAAGTATTTCCAGCCTTTAACCCCAAACATTTCTTTCTACCCGTTTTTCATTGGCCCAACCTTAGGAAAGGGCTGGAAAATATAGTAAAAGAGAAAATTCACTTATTGATAGTCTGTAAAGGGCAGGGGAAGAGGCCTGACTATATCGCCTTAGCACATGAAGGGGAAAATATGAGTGGGATTTAATTACCATGGAACCAGTTAAGTACCTCATTCTGCTCATGAGAACAAAAGGCCATTACAGGTTTCTAACCCTAGACACTTACAAAGTAAACAGGAAAACTTCCCATAGGCAGTTAGTATCTGCCATTCTGGAAGAGAGACTGTGATAGAAGTGTTGGCAGAAAAGAATGAAAGGAATGTTCCCAGAGGTTACAAATACTCTTATAATTGGGAGTACTAATCACTTTCTTATTCCACAGGGTCCTCATCTGGCCACTGAGCAATTTCTCCTCTCCAATCTACTTTATAAAGTTGCCATGAAAATTAAAGAACAGGTGGATGGATGAGGCCAACATCATTAACAGCCCAAAACGGTGGTCAGAAGATAATTTCCCGTGGTATTGCTGATTCTTGCTAGCATAAAACTTGGCCATAGAATTTTCTTTAGCTTCTTTTTCTTCCCAAAATTCTTTTCTAATTTGTGTCATAAATTGGCTTATCCTCCTTCTGAAGATGCTGTATCTATATTTATATCCATATTAATGTATATTAACATGTTGCATACTCTACGAAATTCTTCAAACGTTGTAGGAATTAAAACACACAGTGATGGTTAAGTGCACATGCCTGAAATTTCTCCCCCAAAGACTCCTTTTTAAAGCTTATTTAAGAAACATCTGATAAATTATAAATACCTCTTATCAGGAAATACATAACTCGTATGCTGTCCACCCACTTGTATACCAGGGGACAATATAGCTATTGATCATAACATTCCTTCCCACTGAGTCTAAATACAATCTCAGAGCCTTTCTCAACTCTGGAAATGAGAACATGGTCAGAGTTGGTATTTCAGTGGAAGATCATTTGTATTTCCTATCCTAAAGCTTGTCAAGTCAACACTAATGCATGAATGGGTTTTTAAATCTTTATCAACAGGAGAGCTAGCTAGATGCATTTTACAGCAGGAAAGGGAAAAACAATGGATAATTTTGACTTGAGATGGGGTGAGGAGTTGCAAAGTATTCCATAAGGACAGAAGGACCTTATAAAAGGAAAAGAGGAAGGTCAGGAAAAAAACTTCCATTACTTCTTACTTCAGAGCTGCCCTGAGCAATATGGTAGCTGGTAGATCTACATGGTTACTGAGCGCTTGAAATGTGGCTTATCTGATTTGAAATGTGCTGTGTCAAATACCTATTGGAATTTGTAGACTTAGAATTTTTAAAAATGTAAAAACAGCTTATTAATTTTTATATTGATTACATTTAAATCATAATAGTTTGGACATACTGGGTTAAATACTGGAACATACTGGCTTAATTTCATCTCTTTCTTTTCTGCTTTTTTAAAATGTGACTACCTGAAATTAAGATTATGTACGTGCCTTGGGTTTTATTTCCATTCGATAGCCTTGGTCTACAGCATGAATTTTTGCCTGGGTCCAGAGATCTCTAAAAGGATTCGTGCAGAGGGTTTTAGGAGACTGAGAGATCTCTGAAATTTTATGTACCATGTATATGTACCTGTATATGTGGATTTTTCTGGAAGAATATAGTTAGATTTTTATCAGGCTTTATAATACCAAGTAAGGGTAGTTACCACTGATTTTGTCTTTCATGGAAGGATATAAGACCTTAAAGTGGAATCTTAGAGGGCAAAATGCAGGACCTTTCCCCATTTCTAAAAACCCTTAGAAAAGAAATCTAATATTCATTATCATTGGGTTGAGGATATACTCTTGATGAAGGCAGTAGCTGGGTACCTTGTTCACATTTTTTTTTTTTTAACCAGGACCTGGCATTCATTGTTGGCATCCAAAAAAATATTTAGCCATTTACTGAATTTGAGATCATTACTTGTGAAAAAAATTTTTTAAAGATTTATTTATTAGAGAGAGGGAATGTGAGTAGGGAAGGGACAGAGGAAGAGGGAGAGAAAGAATCTCGACTCCCTGCTGAGCAAGGAGTCTGACACGGGGCTCGATCTTAGGATGCTGAAATTATGATCTGAACCAAAACCGAGAGTCAAACAGTTAACTGATTAAGCCACTCAGGGACCCCAGATCATTATCTATGAAAATTTAACGGTCATTATTTTTTTGCATAAATACTAAGCACAGTTTTGAAATAAAAATGATATCTTGGAACATATTTAGCAAATGTATTTGCCTCAGGCCAATTCATAGAACCTAAGGTTGGAAACAATGATATGAAAGTAAGTAGTTTAATTGTGAGGTAACCCAGGAAGCACAATTAGAGGAGTGGTGAAGTGAGGCAGACATGTGAAAGAAGCGACTTCAAGGTCAATTAATGAGCGGGTTATTGCTGTGGGTCCTCTGGGACATTGTGTAGATTGCTTCTCAGAGTTGTTCCATGTGAAGGGTAAGGATGCCGTCAACTCCTGTGTATCATTGGTTGAAGGTCTTTCCTGGAATCATATACTTTCGAGATCTTCGTCTGTTCCCTGCGAAGGCTGAGCATCCTTCTAGAGCCAAGGAAAACCCTCAGGCTTAGAGTTATGGCCTCATGAATTTAGAATCTGTCCACAAGTTTGGGAAGAGTAGGTGCCAAGAGGATGTGGGCAAGATACCAACAGCTTCAGCTAAGTGTTATGTGGGGGTAGTATGGCTGGAAGAAGTTGTTCTTCAATTATATAGCAATGGGCAGGGAGGGTGTGTTTATTATAGGATAATGATCTTAATCCAAAGGACTTGGAAAATTGTGCATACAGGAATTTCATGAAAATGGTTGTCTGCCTTCTGGGAATTAAAGAAAATTAATTCTATTTCTATACCACAGGCCTGTTTATGTTCAGACCCATCCAAACTAATGTTGTTTTTCAACTACTGTAATATGAATGCTCATAGGAAAACGAATCTTTGAGTGCTGCTGAAAAACCATTCAAAAAGCTGCAATTATTGTAAAATAATTTGGCAAGGGTAAGGTTGTTGGGGGAAATGAAAAGCAGTTTTGAGGCAGAGAATTTTGTATTTCCCCACAAACAAGTTTAATGAAAAGTAAAATTATTTCTTCTCTTTGGCCAAGTTAGAATGTTTAAATGTTTTCTGTGAGCAGTAAGTTCAAATTTTCTGATGGATCACAATGTTTGCTCTTCCAAAATCTATTCTCCACTAGAGAGACCCAATTATTAGGATGAAAGTGGTATATAGAATTCTTTTCACATTGTGTACTGGAAATTTGAAGGAAAGCACTCCTCAATGTATTTTTAAACCTGGAGAAAGACATAGGTGTCCTTTATCAAGCTGTTTTATTTATTTTCAGGAACACTCTGGTCATAGTCTTTCAAAGGCACAAACACAAATTAAATGAGCTTAAAGTCTTTGCTGAAACAGGGCTGTCAAATGTTTAAAAAAAATAATTGTAGTATAGTTAACATACGGTGTTGTATTAGTTTCAGGTGTACAGTATACTGATTCAATAATTTTATACATTACTCAGTGCTCATCATAAGTGCACTCTTAATCCCCTTCACCTATTTCACCCAACCCCCATTCCACTGCCCCCATCAATTCGTTCTCTATAGTTAAGAGTCGGGTTTTGGTTTATTTCTTTTTTCCTTTGTTTTGCTTCTTAAATTCCATATGTGAGTGAAATCCCATGGTATTCATCTTTCTCTGATTTATTACACTCAGCATTATACCGTATATCTATCCATATTGTTGCAAATGGCAAAATTTCATTCTTTTTTATGGCTGAGTGATATTGCACTGTGATATATACACACATATATACCACATCTTCTTTATCGTTCATCTATTATCACATCTACAGCCCACACTGGGGCTGCTTCCATATCTTGGCTATTGTGAATAATGTGAATAATGCTGCAATAAACAAAGGGGTACATACATCTTTTCAAATTACTGTTTTCCTATTCTTTGGGTTAATACCCAGTAGTGGAACTACTGGATCATGTGGTAATTCTATTTTTAACTTTTTGAGGAACCTCCATCCATACTCTTTTCCACAGTATTTCCACCAGCAGTGCATAAGGGTTCCTTTTTCTCTACATCATCACGAACACATGTTGTTTCTTTTGTTTTTGATTTTTGGGCTCTTCAAACTTTTGATTTGACTTACAGCACTGCATTTGTAGAAGGCGGTAGAGCAGGATGATAGAAAATGGCCAGTAGCATCTTATTTGTAATTTATTTTCCCATAAGCAAATTATAAAATGTAATTGCTCTGATATTATAGTTTCAATTTACTCAAATTAGAATGTTTGCAGTATTCCCTTTTTCTCTCTTTAATGAACTTTTACTGGGTATGAGCTAGAAATATCTAAGTGGTGTTATGAAATTACTTAAACTCTTTATTAGCTTTCTTTTGCTTTCCTGATAGAACTTCAAAATCTCTAGCCTTGTCTGCAAGGCTTATACTCTTGCTCTTACCTTTTTTTGTGGCTTCACCTTATGACTGTCTTCATCTTGACTATACTTCACCTTCTGGACCTTCTCCCTGTCCACACTCTCTCTTCTCAGGGTCTCTGCATATGCTCTATCTTCTGTTATTCTCTACCCCCTTCTTACTCATCCTCCTATTTGCCTGCCCTTTCCACCTGGCCGCCACCCTGTTGGAACACACTGCACTTTCCTTTATGGACCTTGACACCTTTGAAGTTACATAATTATTTATAAAATAATTTATTTAGTATTTGCTTTTGTCCCCCTACAATGACTATTCTGTTCAAAACCTATCCTAGTACATCATACAATGGTCAGCATCAAGTAGATATTATTAATAAGTTTTCAGTGAATAAAGGAACAAATGAATGACTTAAGAGATGTTGACCAGTTTACCTTCTTATTGTCTACCTGTCATTATAAGTTTTATTTGACATATACATGGTGTCTTCCCTGTCATGTGAAGGCTTGGTCAATTCTACCAAATCATAAGTTGTCAGATTTGCCCTATGGGAAAAGTCTCGTAGGTTTATCCTTGAGGTCCATCTTTACTATTTACATCAATGACTGAACTGCTCATTTTGTAATGGTTCAAATATCTCATTTCACTCTTTCTCCATGTGGGCATTGCCTTATCATCCTTGTTCTGGCATAATGTCCATCTCATATAACCATTTGTTGATTGAATGAACAAGAAAGGGAGGCTGAATTTTCTAAAACTCATATATCATTTATAGATTGGGCCGTCTCCTGATAAACTTTCAAGTGTTAGATTAGACCAAATGAGGAATTAATCATTCATTTACTTTGATGTCTTATCGAGGCAAAGAGTTAATGAAGGGAGTTTGCTTCAGGGGTGTATGCCCTGGATGTCTAATATGATCATCAGTGCTTGAGGGACTCAAGCTCAACCAGGGTGCTTAGAAGGACATTCAGCTGGAGAGACATCACCAAGGCAAGGTGAGGATGTCTTGTCATTGACTTAATGAAGGAGACAATCCGATTGGAAAATTCAGGACGAATAGAAATGACCACATTAAACTTGCATAGATTTCTATTATGGAGACTATTTATCTGTTATACATCATCTCCTCCCTTTCTAATGCAAGATCCACGTTAATTTTTGGCTTTCCACCTCTTGACCTCGTATCATGCTCATGATAGGACATCAGTAAATGCGTAAAATAATTCTTTTAGTGCAATCTGGAATCCCCAGGCTTCTGATAAATTTTAAATTAAGAATTTCAATTCTTTCAGCAAAAAGTTACAATCTTTTTGTTTTTTTTGGTAACAAAGCATTTTTTTCTTTCCCTGAAATTTTTGGATAATGCAACCAGCAACACTTCACTTGAGCCAGGTATAGGATCTGTCCCATCATGATATCTGAATGTCTGTCTGTTTAATCCATCCATCCATCCATCCATCCATCCATCCATCCATCCATCCACCCATCCATGCATCCATCCATCCATTATATGTATGTGTCCAAACTGTATTCAAATGAAAATGTTTTGGCTAAAATAATAAGTTATTGAGAAAAATATTTAATGTGGGTGATTTTCTGCTCGACATCCTTCCTTTCTTGGGACAAGTTCTGTTTATCCTTCAATTCTGTCTTATGGTTTTATGTTCTTTGCCACTTCCTTAGTCAAAACCACCATCATTCTGCATCAGGGCTACTCTCACAACCATATGATTACTCTCATCCATCTGTGCCTCTCTCTAAGCTGTTCTCAGCACTAAATCCAGAGGGACATTTTCAAATCTCAATCTCCCTCTTGTTATTTCCCTTGCCTAAAATGTTTCCAAGTCTTCCCATTTCACTTAGAATAAAGTTCAAAAACCAATTTCTTCAACCACTTTGTTCACTGAGCTTCTTATACTCCATGTTGCAGCCATGCAAGCTTCCATTCTACTCTTGAGCCTTTGTATATGCTGCTCCCTTTGCCTGGAATGGTCTTTCCTCTGATCTTCACCCAGCTTACTCCTATTCACCTTTAGATCTCAGCTTACCCATCAATCACCTGACTAGAATCCTCTCCATCACATACAGGTTATCTACTCTCCTCCAGGAGTATTTTATAGGAGATATATATATGAAGTTTTGCATTTGTATGGTTATTTAATTAAATATCTCTCCCCACTAAAATGGTTGCTACAAGAGGTCCGAGAGACTTTTCCAGCATTCTCCTGGAGTATAGCACACAGCCCTATAGGAGTGGCACATACATATTTGGTAAAGCAATGAAGTTTACTTCCATGGAGAAATCTAAGCCATCATGGAATACAGGATGCTAAAGAACATTTCTTAAAGAACATTTCAAGGTATCCTAGTTCATTTGCATCAAGTTAACTGTCTTTTTGTTCTGATTGGATTTTCCTTACCAAGCAACTGAGATTCTCCCTTATTTGTAATCTAGTTTCTATCTGGAGACTTTCTTTGCTGTACTGGAGGCTCTAGTTTGGTAATCTCCCCTGCATCTCATGACCTGAGTATGGAGAAGCTACCTTGTCCCCACCACTCCAATCAAGAGTCCATGAGTGTCCCCTAACTTCAGCCCAGTGGTTGAAGGCCTGCTGTCTGTTGTAGAAACACCCTTTCTTGACCACTCTGTCTGCTACTCCTTGTTAGACCTTTCTTTTGTAAGAATTCTCATCTGCAAAAGTTTTAGGATGTCAGACCAATCCCATTACCTGGATTTCTTCTTCTAGTTTTCATTGCCAGAACTGAGGCTTCCAAACATATGCCCCATCCTGGAAAATAAACCCCTTTTCCAAATCCCAAGAATTCCAGGAATGGCCTGGTTTGCTGTCAACTGAGCTCCACATCTGTCAAAACATGCTCCAGAGTCTTCATTTGTATCATGTTTTAATAGTTTTTCTGCAAGTCAACATGACATTCACTTGGACTCATCCAAAAAGAACTGCATGTTCTCTTTGATGTTTGCATTTTCCAGAATAAATGACTTTCTCTCCCTTAATTTCTACTTTTGGAATCTTAATGAACATCAAGTTTTAGAGACAGTGACCTTGTTTTCAAGTGTAGGAATTAATTACTTTAAAATGTCACTGTTAAAGGAATTATCAGCACTCTGTTCTTACTCATAAATTGCCATCAACTAAAATCTCACAAAAATTATATAAATTTCTTCTAACAAAAAGTCCTGCTTTTTTATGTGCAGAGAGTGTTTCATGGTGATCCTGGGACAGTTGCATCAATATCACTTGAGTTGGAGGAAGATAATTCTTAAAAATCCATATTCCAGGTACTGCCACAGACCCAATGAACCAGAATCTACAGGGAACTTTGAATCTATATTTTAAACAGAGTATTCCAATGAATTTTGGATATATCAAAGTAAAGAAAAAAAAAACAGTTTAAGCACTGCAACCTGGGGAAAAAAGGAGCTGGCACCCCTGACGTAGACATGTACATTTGCTTGTTTATTATACGGACTATGCTGATATAATAAGCACATTATAAATAATACCTTGAAAGTAGGCATTTTAAAAGGATGAGAGAAAAGGTTAATAGAAACAAAAACCACATTTGCTTGACATATTCCACAGTAGATCATTCTGTACACCCCTCAGGATGTAAGTACCCTACTTTGGAAACTACCTCCAGGATTGCCTTGTGTCCTATTCTAACAGAATAGCAGACCTAGCTTAAATGTGCACGATGATCGATTTTGTTGAGGAATTGTAGGGGGAAATAGAGGTGTGGGGAACTTTGAGGAATGAATTCTGGGCATGCAAGAAGCAGTTTAAGGTCCATATGAAGTGGGAGGTCAGAGATGACACAATGAAGCATTGCTGATGGAAGGATTGTGTTTGAAGAACAAGGGAGAGAAATCAAACCACATCTTGCAAAACTGAGCCAGTATGCTGTCTTATGTGTACCCCCACTGTCTTTCCTGGCCCCGTGTATTATGCTGTTCAAAGTGTATGTAGTCAGAGGGCCAATGTCAAACCATGAACTGTTACTGGCCCTTGATAAGATGAGTACAGAAATCAAGAGTGAGTGTTTATAAATGTTTAGAGCAACATCTAGTAATTTGTACTTCCTGTGTTTTACAGAAGTATTGGTCTGCAGTGAATTGGGGATTAAACAAAAACTGATGGCTGTCCCCTCTGGGTAGTTTGAGAAGCACTGCCTGAAGTGATGCATGAGGCTGAATTCTCCATCTTCTTGCCTTCTTTGTGGTCACTAGAGACAAAGTGAAGGCATCTGCCTTTCTCACCTGCCTTTGTCATCTCCCCTGGCCTATTAGAGGAGAGTGGTACTGAAAGAGCTCTTGTGGGCTTGGACATTCACATGACCTCTCTGGGGCCTGCTTGTCATCCATAAACTGAGATAATGGAATCAGACACTCAACACAGTGTCTTGGGTTCTATTTTTCTATCATCATGTGAGGGAATGAGTGTCTCCTTTCTTTGTAGCTGTGTCTCCTCCAGGAAAGTCAGGATTACAACCAATGAAGCACATATCCTGACTGTCAGAGTACAGGGAATTTTGAAGAAAATTAGTAGCCACATTGTGGTTGCATTATTGGCCCTGCTCCTGATGACATGAAGACAGGTTTCTCTTCTTGGATTTCTACCTAATTACATATTGCATACATGGTTATGCAGGAGAAAAGCCAGGGTGGTATAGCTATTGAGGGCAGTAAATGTGGAATCAGGTAGCACTGTGTCAGACCCCAGCTTGGTGACTTAAAAGCTAATGATACAACTTTTCTGAGCCTCGGTTTCTTACTCTGTTCAGTAGGCAAATGATTCCTATCTAGTAGGGTTTCAGTGAGGATTAAATGAGATGAGTTTTGTAAAGCAATTGAAGGCTTAGAGAACATTTAAAATACATTATTTAGTTATTTCCATGCTTTTTTGTTCACTAAATCGTTGAGTAGCTGCCATATGCTGTGGATTATACTAATTATTGAATTAAATCAATCATGATCCCAGTCCCAAAGAAGCTTATGATATAGTCAACACCAACACACTTTACTTTCAGTGTACTTCGTATTTCCAGCCAGACTGTAAACTGTATATATTCAGGAAGTGCCTCTGATCCATCTCTGAATGCACTAGTGTGTAGCCTAATGCAGACACATAGAAAGTGCATAAGAAATCTGTGTTGAACCAAACTGTGAACTCTATTACATTACCAGTCTTGGTTTGACTTGATGCAAGGATTCAAACACAAGTTGCTTATTTAGAAAATGATTTCAAGTAGCAACCATAGGGGAGTGGAGAAGTGAGATAGAGCAGAGAAGAAAGCCAATACAGGGTGTTTTGTTTTAAAGCACACTTATCCCTGTGGGCAACTGGCACATAATTCTGCTGGGGACATGTTGGGAGGTAGAGGGACAAGAGATTTGGGTTATTTATTCATCAGCCATGATAGGTCGAGAGCTTCTTTGGGGTGAGTATTAATCTTCCAGTGCTTCCGGCTGCAGTGATGGCAGAAAAAGTCCCCAGGCACAGAATCACAGGGGCTGGCGGTTAAAAGGCAGCGTGCTTGCATGGAAATGGTAGATGTCAAGAAAGCAAGGGGAGGACACCCATCTTTTCACTTTACTTCTCAACTGATATCCCAGAAAAGTTCCATGCTCAGTCTTTCCTCTTCTTCACATTGAGAATATCTATAATATATTTATGACTGAACTCATGTCTGCCATCTTCCCTAAGTCTTGTCTGAGCGCTCTCTCTCACACTGATTCCTTCCTCCTCTCAGCGACTTGTTCCCTTATTATTATCTTTTTAATAGCATTTCCTTTAGCACAGACCCAGAGAAAGTTATTTTAATGCTGTGTAGGTGTCTCACCCTCCCACTTCAGTGTGAACTCTGGAGGATGGACTCCAGGATTTATTCATCCTCTGTTCTTGCTACATTGCCCAGAACAAATGAGACTACAGTAAATTGAATTTGAGACCAAATTTAACTTGTAGGTAAATGATTTGGGATTTGAGCTACTCTGCAAGTACTTTTTCTAGCTATATCTTCTGCTCTGTCTTGACTAAACCAAGTCTAAATTTTATTGATTCCAAAGTGAAATATTGATTTCAATAAGAATAATAAGTATAATCACCACAATGGGTAGCTTCCATTTATTAATAAGCACTATATGCCTGGCATAGTGCCTTTAATATATTTTCTCATGTAACCCTCCCAACAAAAGTAGTGTCACCACTTTTCAGATGAGGAAATGGTTTAAATCATTACCTAAGATCATATAATCAGCACAAGATTATAAATGTAAATGCAGGACTAACCCAGAGTTCCAGACTTTTAATCATTGTACTATAGTGTCTCTCAAGTATAAGAAACAAAAAGAAATGCTGAAAATAACTAATTCATTGATTCGTTCACCTCTCAGTCCAGTTGTCCAACTAAGGAAGCACCCAAAGTCACTGAGTTTATGTAGTCTTTAGACTTGGCTAGTCAAAAACAATGAGACTCATTCTTGGGAGACAAAATGCAAGAACTGTCTTGGGGACCTTTCAGCATCTAAGTCACCTTCCTCATTTCTCCAAATCCAGGGATACTCCATCTAGTTGAAAGACTACAGAAATCACTTAATCTCCATGATGGTTGGTTTATGCCTACAATGCCTAGACATTGGTATTCATAAACATATTGTTGTAACATCTACAAATATTCCTTACACATGATGGGAGTATTTCACCCCTGTCCCTGAGGTTCAGCCTAAATGAAACAGAACTTCTTTGGTCCTTGGCTTTCCTCTCTCCCTTGTATGTTCTCTCCCAGCCCCCTCTGCCTAAAGTATCATCGTTTATCATTGGGAGGCTAGAAGCCTTGCTCTGACTCATTACATGTGTTCTCCAATCCATGGTCCCTGCCAGGACCTCAACTCTTAAAAGACAAAGCTTAGAAGAGAGATTTTGTTGCTGCTTGTCCTTCCCTTCCTTGAAGCAAGGGGTACTGATGTTAGACTTATCTAGTTGAATGGAGAGGCTCTTGGGCATAAGGTGTAATACAAGATCAAAAAATTGAAAAAGAAAAGCCTATTGTTTACATGCTTCTAAATATGTTAATATGTGTGTGTGAACATGAGTGTGTTAAAGATTTGGTAATGTAGTGCCATTTATTGTTTTTTCCCCCATGCCAACAAATAAAATTATTGGTCCTCCTTATACTGGGTAGAGAATGAAAGGCAGAAGTAATTCAACAAAATCATAACCTGCTTAATTTCAGTTTTGTGCGGCTTGTTGAACTGTTGTAGAACCAGCTGCTTTTTCCCACAGGCCTTATTTTTGTACTGTTCTACCAGCACGGAAATGCATTGACCCCAAATGTTTTCTAAGTATGGAATTTGGAGTTCAATCTTATCTGAAATTTCATTAGAAGACTCTCTGATTAGCCTGAATCAGAAACTGCCTTCCAAATAGTGTATTGGAAAACATTAGTGAATTGTCTAGAATTTTCTAAAAGGAAGACTAATTTATTGATTGTCTTCTGAGCATTTTTCATGTTGCAATAAATAGAGAATTATAGTGGCCTTGGTTGAATAACTGTAATTAAGATCTCTTTGTTGTTTTGGTGATAGAGCCCTATTTACTAGATTTTTTAATAGAAAAACCCGCCTTGGCAAACTCTTAAGTATGAGGAATCACAGGGAGATATGCCAAGATGATTTTATTTCTTATTTTTTAAAGCAAGTTTTTAAAAATATTTTATTTTTTATTTTTTCTTAAGTAGATTCTACACCCAACATGGGGCTCAAACACATGACTTGAAGTTCAAGAATCGCATGTTCTACCAACTGAGCCAGTTGGGCACCCCGCTGGGATGATTTTTTAAAAAAGTGTTATACCTGGTTTGATGGTTTTTGGGTTTTGTTTTTTGTTTTTTAGCTGCTGTATATGGAGAAATTTGTTTCAAATATAAAGTTAGTATTTAGTTTGTATAAGTCAAGGCTTTGAAGTGGGTGTTTTTAGCCCATTAATCTGTAATACTGCATAAGGAACAATTTGAAAATGACTGTTAGTTTAGTCGTACCTCAATATATTGTATTCAGTGACTAACAAGAAAGGCCTGTCACTAGCCATCCCCACACACGTTTACCCACCACCTGGGCACACCACACACCTGGGCACACATTCCTCTTTAGGATGGCTTCAGCACAGGCCCCGGGTCTACTGAGATGATAGCAGTCATAGCTCTCAATCTCTGTCACAGGCATATTTTTGCACTGGTTTTATCCACGCAGCGTTAAAGGCTGTTTTTAGAACCGTTGACATTTACCTCATCAGGGGCACATTAATTGAATGCTTACCAGTGCTGAGCTTGGTGTGTTCTTTGTTTCATTCAGTAGTTACATGCGTCTTGGGTTGGCAGCTACTGTTATGACAGATACTTTATAGATGAGAAAACTGATGATCTGAAAACTTAACTGACTTGTTCTGGGCTACTCAACTGATAAACAAGTTGAGTGTCCTGTGCTCTCAGACCTTCTCCCATTTTGCTCTGGTGTAATTACCTAAAGTGTAAAGACTAGCACCCGAGCTCCTTTATAGTCTGTTTATGACCTATCTTCCCTACCTTGTCCCTGGAACACACTTACACACCTCCCTGCTGCAGTTTGTGAGATAACTGTCATTTGTATCTGTATAGACTTATTCTTCTGTGTGTTTTTGTAGAGCAAGAATATCTGGATTTGAGTCACCCTCGGTAAGGGGAAGTTTTCCGGTGAGGGAAAGTTCAGGACAAGGTTACTATGGATTATCATTCTTATAACCATTGCTATTCCATCTCTTTTCTACTGAAATTTTCACTTTATTTACACTTATTTTATGGTTAGGTGTTTCAGAGAATATGACCTCTGTTCTGGTTTCCAGGGTGAATGTTACTGGTAACTGAAGTGGTAAGGAAAAGGTATTCAAATTCTGGGTTTCCTTTGCTCTTAAAAGGAATGTGTAATATTGTATGCTTGGTTAATTACTTTAAAAAATACATCAACATAAGAAGAGTGTTATGAGTTTGTGTGTATGTGTAAGGTAACCTTTTTTTTTTTTTTTTAAGAGAGAGAGAACACATGTGCAAGTGGGAGGGGAAGGGATGAGGGAAAGGGAGAGAAAAAATCTTAAGCGGGCTCCATGCTTAGCCCAAGGTGGGGCTCAATCTCATGGCTCTGAGATCATGACCTGAGCCAAAATCAAGAGTTGGATGATTAACTGACTGAGCCACCCAGGTGCCCCAAGATAATTTTAATCTATACCTTGAATGCCACTAAAAGAAATCCACACTACCAAGGGGACTATGTAATTAATTCAGACATGGTTACTGAAACATATATATGAAAGTTTGTTAGCTATTAGAGGAGATGTTGGAAATAACCTTCACTGGTGATTGGTACATTTGGTTGAGAGAGGATACAAGCTCCTTCACTATTGCATGAAAATGGGAAAGAAGCTAGATAATCCATATGTCTCATGATCTTGTAATAGAATACAAGATCTAGATCTCTGTTCTGTATCCCATCCCTAACATTGTAGAAAATTCTCTTTTGACTATATAGTTGGCTGGTCATGACTTCAAAATATTGTTGAGTTTACCACCTTGGAGAGAAATTGTCACATGAGGTCCTTATCAGAATGACTGAAAACAGAACACAGGGACCTAAAAACTTTTAAAACTATTTTTGTCTGCCTGCTTAGTGATATTGTTAAGTTACAGCAGTCCTGGGATAACCCAATTTGGGATTTCTTGTTTTTTAAGGTTAAGTGTTTCTCATGGGTTAAGCCAATTTTGGTTGGGTTTATTTGCAGCCGAAAACATTCTGATGTAATGTTTCTATGAGCAGCGTTGACTACATAATTTGTGGGGCTCAATGCAAAATGAAATCAGGTCTCCTTACTAAAAAGTCATTAAGAATTTCAAAACAGTGACAATATAATATTAAACCAAGACAGGGATCCACCTAAGTACAGGGTTACGTGCAAGGCCAACCTGTGAGGAGCTTGGGTGGGATGTTTCCCAGCCAACCAAAGGGAGAAATCTAAATTGCTAGGAAATCACTTTTGGGAATTATAATTTGTTATTCCCTCTTGCCCTGAGGATGATTTCTGAACTAGCCTTGCCTAAAGGAAGTAAACCAAGTGAGAAGGAGCAAAAACAGCTGTTCCCAATCTTCTAAAATATTATGACTCCTTTTTTCAAAAACAATCATTTTCCTAGGTTTACCAGATGGAGCAAATGTAAGCTATCTTAAAATCTAGTATGCTTCAGCCTCATGGTTAAAATCTATTATGCTCAGCCTCTCAGAAACCTGAGAAACTTATCTCTTTGCCTCATAAATACCTACCATTCTTCTGATAAGGTATGAAAAGCAGTAACTACACGATTAACTTCATGAGTACCATTTGGGGTGACCAGCTTTAGGCAGAGATTATAAAAGGCTAATTTTTATAGCCTAGAGTAGACTTTCAGCTAAAGCATCTTCTGCTAGAGGGATAAAGCGATAAGATTAGTCATGTAGGTAAGCTTAAGGAAGGCAAATCGGTGCAAAACTCAACACCATTCTATACTTCAGTGTTTGTAGGTTTTAATTACATACTTTGAAAGGTATGGACTGGCCCTTGTATTGACCTTTTAACTTGAGGACAATGATCTTCAGGATCTGAAGAAGTTAGATTTCTTAATAAATCGAGTCTGGCATTTTTCCTAAGGCAAAATTAACTATTTTTAAATCCATAGAAACTGCAGTGATTCCTTGGTAGGTCTGAAACCAAGATCTATCAGTTGTGGTGATAGAGAGATTAACATCCTCATTATTTTAGAGAGTCTCCCAATATCCTAACTCTGCCATTCTGCCTTTGGTATCACCTGCTTGAGCAAAAAATCATGATAAGGAATACTGTGAATTCCACATATTAAATATAAAATATTTGCACACATTTGAAATAATGTAACTATAAGTGTGAAAGGTGGTATTTATTCTACAGAAAGTTTGTGATGTCCATATGACTTCAGGTGGCCCTTATGGTCAAGGCAAAGGCTTTCAGGTTGGGGAGGAAAGTTTGTCCAGGGGGAAGACTCCAGAGGGGGAGATTAGATGTGACGGGGGCAGTAGGTATCAAGGGAGAGGAGTCAAGACTCAAGAGTTTGTTTTCCAGCTAATACTTCCAAGTTAGAAAAGTTTTCTCAGTTCAAATTAGAATAGTTGTATACCTTCCCCCCACAAAAAATATAGCTCAGTCCCTTGTAGAGACAGATCCATCCATTTATTATTCTCAAATGCATCTGAGGCTTTTCTACTTCACTAGTTATTTTTCTCATACTATTCTCTTCAGAAATTCCTTACATATCCATTCCTGGATAGTTCTAACAATTATGAAAATTGAGGTCATAAGCCATCCTTTCTGGGAAACCTCTGAGCTAGCATTTATTTTGCATAGGAACTGCATTTTCTTGTTTGGATATAACTGTCCCAATGTCTTCCTGTGCCCCATTTTAAGGATGCTCATTTTACGCTCCTAAGTGGACTAACTTCCTTGAAGAAAGGGACTCCATCTTATGTGTTGTTGTATGACCACCAGCTCTTGGATTGATGCTTCTGTGTGGTAAGTACTCTGTAATAATTTGCTGATTTTTGTTTGACGCTTTGAGATTAATGTGCATTATGGGCTGCTTACATCAGGTTATGAAAATTAGACTACTGCAAAGACATAAAGTTCTGGATGGGAGGATCTTATTTGTGACCCCTGGGAAGGGAGGGTTTGAGAAAGTATAGTTAGATACATAAATAATTCAATGGAGAAATTGAGAGGTGATTAAAAGGCAAGTTAAAAAGAACATTGGGAAATTAAATGACTAATTTCTAGTCCAAAATAATCTCACTCCACTGTACTTTGTTATGATTAAATCCTCAGTACCTAAACCAGTGCTTGGCAGGTGCTTATTAACTATTTGTTGAATGAATGAATGATGAACGAATGAGTGCATCAGAATGCTAGAAGCTGCTGGTAGAACCACTAACTCATGTGTTGCTGAGTCATCTGAACATCTTCAAACCTATGTTTTCCCTACAGTAAATTAAAGGGGTTGGGTCACAATCTTCTCAATGTCTTTGAGATCTTTCCCATGATCATTATGATTTCATACCTCAACACCACGCATCATGATTACATGGTTTGTAGACCTTTCTAAAATAACTCCCCCTGCTTGTCAGAGTGGCTGAGATTTCACAGTTAAAAGGAATACTTCTTTGCATATTAGAGCCTTTTCTTGAAATTTTTCTATTAAATATCCATTTTAATTCTTTATTAGCTCACAGCTAACTGAGACCATTTTGGGCAATTGTTTGGCCAGTCATTAAGGAAATGTCAGTGAGATGGAGAAGTAGAGGATCAAGCAAATGAGGAGCTGCGGTGGAGCTGCCGCTGGCTAGTCTGGAGTAAGGACAGTGCACAGTCAGGCCTCAGGGCCTGTGGGTCAGAGGTTCACTAAGACTGAATTTGAAAGGGGATCTCCAGGTCAAGATTCACTCTTGGAATCTGGTGAAACTCTTAGCTGTATCTCTATTTAACTCTAACAGCAATAATTGAATCTTTGTTCAAACTAAAGTTCCTTGTCGAGGATTTCTATGAATAAGAGATACCGTTCTACCTCACCCTTTATCTTTAGAGTAGAATTGCTTTTACCCGAGATTAAGTTTTAAGGCAAGAATTTATTCAATTACCCTTTAGTGTTCTTTAGCAAGGTGCTCTGTTGGAGAACAGTATAAGCAAGATTTAGTCAAGAACAGCCAGGTTTTCCGTAAGTATTGGAATGAATCATATTTTCCTTGATTGCCAGCTGATGGTTGTGTAGGACCTGAGACTCAGGAGAGAACATCAGACTCAGGTTCCCTCTGGGGTGTGTGCTTACTGAGTGGAATGGTGGTATCTCAAGACTGTGACACTTACATTGTTCTTTCCCTCTGTATCTGTCTCATTTCTCTCTCTCTTCCCTCCTCTCTTCCTCTCCCTTCCTACTTCTTTCCCTTCCTCCCTTTCTCTCTCCTTTATGCCCAAAATTATATAATGAAATAACTAAATTGGCAAAAGGAAACAGGCAGAAGATACAATAAGATGAAACCCCATTGGACCTGCTTACTTTTTCAATGCCATGCTTTGCTGAATGTCACAGAGCATCTTCTAAGTATCTGACACTTATAGGCCATGAGTTAATTTTCTATTGTTATTATAACAAATTACTACAAAGATCATGGCTTAAACTAACACAAACTTTTTATCTTATAGTTCTGTAGGTCAGAAGTCCAACACAGGGCACACTGGACTAAAATCAAGGTGTCACCAGGAATGTATTTCTTTCTGGAGGCTGGAGAAGGAAAGGTGTTTTATGGGCATTCAGGTTGTTGGCAGAACATGGTTCCTTGTGGTTATGGGACTGAGCTCTCTTTCTTTGCTGTCAGCTGTGGTTTGATTCCAGCTTCTCAAAGCTTCCCTGGCTCATTAGTTCATGGCCACTTACCTCCATCCTCAAAGCTGGCAATGGCGGGTGGAGTCCTGCTTACACTTTGAATCTCTCCTGCTTCGTCTTCCATCATTGCATCTCTGTCATGGACTTTACTGCCTGTCTTCTACTTTAAAGGGACCATGTGTTTACACTGGATCCATCTGGATAATCTAGTATAGTCTCTCTAATTTAAAGTCTATAACTGGGGCACATGCGTGGCTTAGTCAGTTAAGCATCTGACTCTTGATTTTGGCTCAGGTCATGATCTCAGAACTCTGAGATGGAGCCCCACCTCAGGCTCCACACTGGAACATGCTTGAGATTCTCTCTGTACTTCTCTCTCTGCCCCTCCCCTCTCTCTGAAAAAAAGAGTCTGTGACCTCAATTCCATCTACAAAGTCCCTTTCAACATGTAACATGACATATTCTCTAGTTCCGGGCATTAGAATATGGAAATTGCAATGGTGGAGTGGAGTAGGGTAGGGAGAGGAGAGGTGTTTTCCTATCTACCCTGGACCACCTGAAAGGAGCCGATCATTTCCTTTTCTCCTAAAATCCAGGGATCCTTCATACTCTTAGCTTCTCTGAGGAATGATTTTTCTGGGTTGCTGTTTCCAGGAGATGAGGCTTAGGAGAGGCAGGGACTGGAAATGGTTCTGCATCCCTCAGTGACCATACTTATCAAAGATAATGGATGAATTCAGTGTTTTCTGGCAGTCAAATAGCCATAATACAGTTCCAGGGGAAGCACTGTTACCGTTGGTTAGCTGGAGGATAAGAGTAAAGGTAGAGTTAAGCCAAATGAAGAAGTGCCAAGGTGTTTTTGTTTTGTTTTGTTTTCGGGTACAAGAAGGGCTGCATACTAGTCAAATTTCCTCTATTTGGAGCTCAAAGAACTAAACATTGAATAAAAATACAGTCCAATGTACTTCCAGAGCAATGAGCTCCCCAAAATAGCTCATTGAGATGTTCTAGCTCCTTCAGTGGGCTGCTATTTTGACATTTCTAAGCTTGCATTTTGCCTTTTGTGTATCATAGTGTCTTGTCAAGGGACCAACAAAGCCTCGTTACAATAAAGCTGATGTATTAGCACCATCAAAAGTACATTCCCTTGGTTATTCAGTCACTTCATATAAGTAATTAACTCTACTTTTCTAGATGGCAGGCTAGTTTTCAAAGTCAGAGACACCCACTGTTGGTTTCGAATGCACTTCCTTGTTAACAGAACAGATAGAAATGAGATACAGGGATAGTGTCATTGGCAAAGGCAGAGAATTCAATCCAGGTGACATTTTGATGCTAGGGATTTGAGCTGGTTCAATTATTTCTCAGTTTCCTAACCAGACTTGTCTATGCATCAGCAAGCAAGGCTTTGAAATATGACATGTTCTTCAGGGTCCTGTGCCTCGTGAGTACAGAGGAAGTGTCTCCAGTTAATATGAGATTCCAGAAAGAGATGGTAATGGCATGAAGACCCTTTTACTTTGCATCTTACTTTGCATACAAATCTTTGAAGTGAAAGTGAAATTTTTGAGATAAATTAGATCATGTCACTCTTCTGCCCCAAAAGTGCAATTATTTTTATAAAGCCTGATTTAAGGAACTCCTGTGCCTTAAGTCAGTGCTACTTGAAGTGTGGCCAATGCCAGTCCACAAATTCTTACTGGTCCTCTACCTGTTACACAGTAAAATCAACAATGTTCCTATGTACTCTTTAATACAGCTGACATACATATATATAATATTACATATATATGAGTAACACATTTTCAATGAAGGAGGCGATGCATTGACATATATATGTACCTACACACATATATACACATATATGCATATGTGTATGCATATGTGTGTAGGTACATATATGTACACGTGTGAGGGTTTTTTAATTTGCTTCCCTTGTTCCATTTATTCCCTGATGAAAGTCATCTCCAAAGTCACCTTTTTCAGTGAGGCTCCTCTAGCCATCTGTCTAAAGTTTTATCCCCTCCATCCTAACATTTACTCTTTTACTTCCTTGTGTTTTTCCCCCTTAGCAGCAATCACTAATTATTTTGCTATCTATTTTACTTATTTTTGTTGTTATTTTAACATATTGTTTTTGCCTAGAGTGGTAAGTGCTGTGAACGCAGAGATAATGATCTGTTTTGTTTGGTTCTGTATCATATCTTCTAGACATGTACCTGGCACAAGAATTATTTTTTAAAGATTTTATTTATTTACTTGAGAGGGAGAGAGAGAGAGAGCATGAGCAGGGGGAAGGGGCAGAGGGAAAGGGACAAGCAGACTCTGCTGCTGAGCAGGGGGCCTGACGTGGGGCTCAATCCCAGGACCCAGAGATCATGACCTGAGCTGAAGTCAGAGGCTTAACCGACTAAGACACCCAGATACCCCTCAATAATTATTTTTTGACTGAGAGATTGAATGAATAACTGGAAGAATTCATGTAGTAAATTGATAAGTGTGAATAAATAAATTAATGGATGAATGAATAAAAATACATACATGTATAAAAGTAGATAAATAAATGAGTAGATGGATGGGTGGATGAATGAATGAATATAGATTGTAAAACCTCATGTTTGTCTATTTGTACAAACCTGAAAGTGGATCCTCTCATCTCTGGTTTAACTTGAGTGATTCCCTCCTCCAGGACCGCAGCAATGAGGTGTTTTCTTACAGATTAATCACTATGTACGTGGGCAGGTTGTCTCCTGCCCTGCTATGGAGCACATTTCTATCACTTATAAAAGAGTAATAATCTATGATCTGAATGATGACAACTCAAGAATGTAGTTTTAGAGACAGGCTGCTACCCGGAAGACTGACTCATTACTAGTGAATAAAATCCAAAGGACTTGAGATTTCATACTATGAGAAGAAATGGATCATAGCGACTAATAGCTTGAGCCCTGAGGTTACATGAACAAACAGATCAAATCCTACTTCCGTGTACCATCTATGTGGCCTCGGGAACATCACTTATCTTTCCAAAGACTCGGTTTTCGCATGTGTGATATGGGAATCATTACTTCCTAGGGATGCTGTGAGCATTAAATGAAATAATCTTTGTAAAGTTAAATGTAAAGTTAAGGATTTGTAAAATTAATGTAGTTACTAACAAGTGCTGGCCAGCCCTGCCCGTGCCGCTCTACACCCGGTGACTCTGCTGTCCACAACCTGGAAGAACGTGACATCTGTCATTCCCAGACTTGCTTCCCTTTTACCCACACCATTGAGAGATTTGTTTTGGTTTATTTAATTTCCAGTGTCTTAACAGGACACAGGTAATCAAGTTTCCCAAAGTATTGTACATATATTGCTAGAGTTTGTGAGATGTGTTTAGATACTTTGAATGTTTTAACTCTATCCCATTGATATTAGCGGTCATATTTTATAGACTTGGAAACCAAGGCTTAGTGAAGTAAATAACGTGACGAAGATTTGTGGAAGGTAAGCAGCAGAGAAAACCTAAATCTCTGTTACCTGATACACCTTTTTTTCTCCTACGGGAGTGGTTCTCAACCCATGCTGCAATTACAAGGTCTTAAAAACTACAGTGTCTGGGGTCTTACAACAAGCCAGTTGATCTAGAATTTTGGGGTGGAGTCTAGACATTGTATTTTAATTTTATTTTATTTTCCCCTATTTTTTTATTTTGAAAATTTCAAACCCACAGTCCATTTCAAACAATAGTACCACAAACACCCTTCTCTTCACCTAAAGCTATTGATTATTATATTAGTGTTTTGCCTTATTAACTTAATCTCCATTTCTCGCTGCCTTCCTCATCCTCTGTCTTTTGTGTGAATACATATTCATATACACACACATTTATACACTTGTTTACCTCTTTTGTTTCCCTAGTCCATTGGAAGTAAGTGACAGACATTATGTCATTCGACTCTCAAATCTTCAGCTTGCACTTACCTAGAACAAGATTATCTTCTTCCATACCCACAATATCATTTTTAATCCAAGTTATCTAACACTTGTAAAATAATCTGCTTATTTTGTATATTACACATTGCCCAAATTCTGATTTCCTTACTTTCAAAAATATACTTTATTGCTTGCTTGCTTTTCCTTTCTTCCTTCCTCCCTCCCTCACTTCCTCCCTCCCTTCCTTTCTTCCTTCCTGCCTTCCTTCCTTCCTTGACCCAAAGATCACACATTGCATATCATTTCCATGTCTCTATTCCTGTAATCAAGAATCTAGGTTGGCAAACTACAGCACAGGGACCAAATTTGTCCTACCACTTTTATTTTATTTATTTTATTTTTTATTTTATTTTATTTGACAGAGAGAGAGAGTGTGAGTGCACAAGCAGGGGGAGCGGCAAGCAGAGGGAGAGGGAGAAGCAGGCTCCCCACAGAGCAGGGAGCCTGATGCAGGGCTCAATCCCAGGAGATCATGACCTGAGCTGAAGGCAGATGCTTAACGGACTGAGCCACCCAGGTGCCCTATGGCCTACCACTTTGTTTTGTATGACCTGCAAAGTAAGAATGTTTCTTACATTTTTAAATGGTAGAAAAAAATCAAAAGAAAAATAAGGTTCTATGAATTACATAAAATCAAAGTTCAGTGTTCATAAATAAAGCTTTAATGGGACATGGCCATGCTCATATGTGTATGTATTGTCAGTGAATGCTTTCAGGGCTACAAGGGCAAAATTGAATAGCTGTAACAGAGACCATAGGGCAAATCCTAAAATATTTACTATTTGGTCTTCTACAGGAGTTTGCTGACCTTGATCTGGAACTTTCCACTGACTTAAAAAAATCTATTTTCATGACTCAGGTATTTTAAAGAATTCAGGCTAGCTCTGTAGTAGAATCTTCTATAATCTGGAATTATTTCCTCCTTTTTATATTCAGATAAATATTTTGGCAAGAATTGAATTTGGTGAAGTTATGCACTTATCCTTGCATTACATCATTAGTAACACAATATTGGTTTGTTTCGTTAGTAGTGATGCTAACTGTTGTCCTGTAGCTCAGACAGTGTTTACCAGATCCCTCTGTTGTAAAGTCATCTTTTGTCTTTGTAAATAATAATTACAAATAATAATTATTGTGTGAATGTTTTTGTACACCCAAAATTCATGTGTTGAAATTCTAACCCCCAAGGTGATGTTATTAGGAGATGCGATGTTTGGGAGATGATTAGGTCATGAGGGCAAAGTTCTCATGAACGGGATTAGTGCCCTTATAAAAGGTTTGAGGGAGCTCACTGCTTCCTTCTGCCATAGGACGCAGTGAAAAGACTACCATCTATGAACCAGGACCTCTCATTACACCAACTCGGTAGGCACTATGATCTTGGACTTCCCAGTCTCCAGAACAGTGAGAAATACATTTTTATTGGTTATGAGCTAATCAGAATAAGTATTTTATTATAGAAGCAGAAATGAACTAAGACAGTAATCAATGGGATATTTGATTTGCTGTTTTTCCCTAGCTTCTTGAGATTAAAACTTGGCTCATTTTTTGAAAGGCGGGGGTGGGGGGAATTTTTAAAATTCTAATATATGCATTTAAAGCTGTTAATTTACATTTGTGCTCCAATTAGCTGCATTCCTGATGTTTTTAAATGTCTTATTATCATTCCATGAAAAACATTTTCCAACTTTTATTTTGATTTCTTCTATAATCCATGGGTTGTTTAGAAGTGTATTGCTTAATTGCTAAGCAGTTGATTTTCTTGTTATATTTTTCTTATTGATTTCTAGCTTAATTTCATTGTGATTAGAGAAATACTCTGACAACTCTCAATACTTAGATATTTTCTGAGGTTTGTTTTGTGACCCAGCCTTTGACCAAATTTGGTAAATATATTATGTGCCCTTGACATTAATATGTATTCTATTATTATTGCATATAATGTTCTCTTTGTGTCAGGTCAGTTTTATCATGGTGTTTTTCACATCTTTTATACCATTTATTTTTGTCTGTTTGTTTGCTAGTTCTATCAGCCATTTAAATACGTATATTATTTTTCCACTGTGATTATGAATGTGGCTATTTCTCTTCTAAGTCCTGTCACTTTTTGCTTTATGTATTTTGAAGCTATGTTATTAGGTACATAAAAATTTAGAATTGTGATAACTTCCTGGTGGATTGGCCATTCTATCATTTTGAAACAAATCCCTTTATTTTTTGTCTTGATTTAAATTCTACTTTAATAATAATATGTAGCTATTGTGGTTTTAATGTTTGTTGTTGTTTGCATTATATATTTTTGCATGGCATATTTTTATTGTCTTATTTTCAAACATTCTACTTTTTCATAATCATAATTCATTTTTTATTGCAGTAAAATATGCATAACATAAAAGTTACTTTTTTAACCATTTGTAAGTGTAAGTTGAGTGATATGAAGTACATTCACATTATTGTGCATTATTGTGCAACCATCACCACCATCCATCTGCAGAACTTGTTCATCTTCTTCATCTTCTTCATTTGAAACATATTAAATGCTAACTCCTTATTGTCTCTTCCCCAAGTCCTGGCAACCACCGTTCTACTCCCTATCTCTGTGAAATTGAGCACATTAGGTACCTTGTATAAGTGGAATCATACAATATATGCTGCTGTGTAATGGCTTATTTTACTTCATGTAGTGTTTTCAAGGTACTAAATACTTTGACATCCTGACAATATTAAGCCTTCTGACCCATGAACCCTGAATGTCTTTCCATTTATTGGTATCTTTTTAAATTTCTGTCAGCAACATTTTTTTTTAGTTTTGTGTATACAGATAGTTTATCTCCATGATTAAGTTTATTCCTAAGTATTTTATTCTTTTTGATGACATAAAATTGTTTCGTTAATTTCCTTTCTGGATTGTTCATTTTTAGTGTATAAAAATGTATCTGGTTTTTGTGTTGATTTTTTATCCTGAATTTTGCTGAATTCATTTATTAGTTGTAACAGGTTTTGGATTTTTTTGGGGGGAGGGGTGGAATTTTTAGGATTTTCAACATATAAGATCATGTCATCTCTAAACTGAGACAGTGTTACTTTTCTTTATGATTTAGATGTGTTTTTTCTTTTTATTGCCTAATTATTATGGTTAGGAATTCTAGTAGTATGCTGAATAAAAGTAGTAAAAACAGGCATTTGTTGTGGTGGTGGTGGTGGTGGTGGTGGTGGTGGTGGTAGTATTGTTGTTGTCGTTGTTGTTGTTATTAATTATTATTATTATTATTATTTTGCTTGTTCCAAATCTTAGAAGAAAAGCTTACAGTCTTTCAGCATTGAGTGTGATGTTGATATGGGTTTTTCATATACAGGCTTTTATGGTATTGAAGTAGTTTCCTTCTATTCCTAGTTTATGAAGTGTTTTTATTATGGGAAGTTGTTGAATTTTGCCAAATGCTTGTTTTGCATCAATTGAGTAGCTCATGTGATTTTCCCTCTTGATTCTGTTATTGTGGTGTATTTAATTTTTATATTTTGAAGCATCATTCCATTCCCACTTCATCATTGTGCATACTCCTTTTAATATGCTGTTGAATTCAGCTTGATAAAATGTTATGAGGGGGCGCCTGGCTGGCTCAGTTGGTTAAGTGTCTGCCTTTGGCTCAGGTCATGATCCTGGAGTCTTAGGATCGAGCCCCACATCGGGCTCCTTGCTCGGCAGGGAGTCTGCTTCTCCCTCTCCCTCTGCCCCTCCCCACTGCTTGTGTGCTCTCTCTCTCTTTCTCTCTCTTTCTCTGTCAAATAAATAAAAAATCTAAAAAAAAATGTTATGAGGATTTTTACATCAATATCCATAAGTGATATTGATTGGTAGCTTTATTTTCTTGTGTCTTTGTCTATCTTTGGTATCAGGGTACTGCTGGCTTCATAGAATGGGTTTAGAAGTGTTGCCTCCACTCTAATTATTGGAAGGATTAGTGCTAGTTCTTTAAATGTTTGGTATAATTCAACAGTGAAGCCACCTGTTACTGGGTTTTTCCTTGTTGGGCATTTTTTTGATTACTGATTATATCTCCTTACTAGTTCCACGTCAATCAATTCAGATTTTCTATTGTGTCATCATTCATTTTTCATAGATTGTGTGGTTCCAGAAATTTGTCCATTTCATCTAGGTTATTCAATTTGTTGGCATGTAGTTGTTCATAGTATTCCTTTATGGTCCTTTTAATTTCTGCAAAATCAGTGGTAATATCTTCTCTTTCATTTCTGATTTTAGTTATTTGAATCTTCTGTCTTCTTTTCTTATTTAATCTGCTAAAAGTTTGTCAGTTTTGTTGATCTTTTCAAAGAACCAACTTTCGGTTTTGTTGATTTTTGTGTATTTTTCTACTTTCTATTTCATGTGTCTCTGCTGTAATGTTTAGTATTTTATTTAGTATTCCTTCTTTTAACATTAGGTTTAGTTCTTATTTTTCTAGTCCCTTAAGGTGTAAAGTTAGATTGTTGATTTGAAATTTTTTTTTCTTTTTTAATGTAAGCATTTACAGCTTCATTTCCCTCTTGGCACTGCTTTTGCTGCATCCCGTAAGTTGTGGTATGTTTTCCATTTTTATTTGCCTGAAGATATTTTCTATTCTATCTTATGATTCTTGTTTGATCCACTGTTGTTTAAGAGTGTGGTGTTTAAAACTGAGGGCCTCAGAGGGGAGGGGGGGTGGAGGAATGGGCTAGCCTGGTGATGGGTAGTAAGGAGGGCACGTATTGCACGGTGCACTGGGTGTTATAAGCAACTAATGAATCATCGAGCTTTACATCAGAAACCGGGGATGTACTGTATGGTGACTAACATAATATAATAAAAAATCATTAAAAAAAAAAAAGAGTGTGGTGTTTAATTTCCACATATTTTTGAATTTTCTAGTTTTTCTTCTGCCATTGATTTCTAGTTTCATTCTGTTCTGATTGAAAATGATGTTTTGTTTGATTTCATTATGTCAAAATTTATTAAAAAGTTATTTTGTTTCCTAACATTCTGGGACGTGTTCAATGTACCCGTGAGGAAAATGTGTATTCTTCTGTTGTTGGATTAAGTGTTCTGTATATGCCTGTTAGGTCCAACTGATATTTAGTGTTTTTCAAATCCCCTCTTTCCTCATTGATCTGTCTGAATGTTCTGTCCACTATTAAAAGGGAGGTATTGAAGCCTCCTCTTATTATTGTAGAGATGTCTATTTCTCCCTTCAGTTAATGTGTGATTCGTGTATTTTGGAGCTCTGGTGTTTGGCACATACGTGTTAATAATTGCTGTACTTTCTTGGAGAATTGACCCTTTTATCATTATATAACTCCTTCTTTAACTCTTGTAACAGCTTTTGATTTAGTCATTTTGTCTGATAGTAGTAGAGCCACATCTGCTCTTTTTTGGTTACTATTCATATGAGATATCTTTTTTCATTCTTTAACTTTCAACCAATGTACTCCTGAGATCTAAGGTAGGTTTCTTATAAACAGCATATAATTGAATCTTTTAAAAAATATATCCATCTTGCCAAACTGTTTTCTGATTGAGGATTTCATCCCCTGACATTTAATTAGTGATAAGAAGGCACTTACTTTTGCCAATTTGTTTTATGCTTTCTTTTAGGTTTTTTGTACCTCCTTTTCTCCATTCCTGCCTTCTTTTGTGTTTGAATTTTTTGTAGCATTGTTGTTTGATACCATTCACATTTTAAATGTGACTCTTCTGAGCAACATATTGTTTGGTTTTTAAAATTCAACCTGAAAATCTTATTGTTAGTTTGAATATCTAGTCCATTTCATTTAATCATTTATATAATTGAGTTTACATGTACCAAATTACTATTTGTTTTCTATTTGACTGACTTGTGTTAGGTGCTTTAACTCTTCCTTCGTAGATACTTCTTAACTAATCAGATATTCTTCATAGTCCATTTTCCCTTTTGTTAACTTGCTATTCTGGAGATTGCCACATGGTTTATTGATTATTACAATATAATACAAATTAATACTGTACCAACTTTCCATTAACAGAAAATGCTTTGGACACTTTGCCTTTATTCATTCTGATGCTTAATTATACAGATATATGAAACCCCATAAGACTTTACTATTATTTTGTATAGCCAACTTTCACTCATGTTCACCTACATATTTTACTTTTTCTCCACTCTTTAATATTTCTTGGAAGCGTATGTTTTATCTGAGATCATTTTATCTTCTGCTTGAGGAACTAATTTTAAGATTTTATTTTTTATTTATTTATTTATTTATTTGACAGAGAGAGAGAGAGAGAGAGCCAGCGAGAGAGGGAACACAAGCAGGGGGAGTGGGAGAGGAAGAAGCAGGCTCCCAGAGGAGCAGGGAGCCCAATGCGGGGCTCGATCCCAGGACTCTGGGATCATGCCCTGAGCTGAAGGCAGACACTTAACGACTGAGCCACCCAGGTGCCCCGAGGAACTAATTTTAGTATTACTTTTAATGAAGGCATATGGTGAATTCTTTGTTTTATTGTTTGAATTTTTTTTAATTTTTGAAGTCAGGTATAGAATTATAGGCTGGAATTTATCATCTTTCAGTACTTCAATTTTGCCATTTGTAATCTCCTTGACTCTACTGTTTATTTTGAGATGTTACCTCTCACAGATACAGTTTATCTTTTAAAGGTAGACCCTCTTTTTTCCCTCAAACTGTTTTTAACAATTTCTCCTTGTTTCAGATTTTCAGCAATTTAACTATGATGTATTTATCTTTGTATTTATTTGTATTTAATTTGTCTGGGTTTCTAGAATGTCATGGATTTGTGGATGTTTATCTTTTACAAATGTTGAGAAATTCTCAGCCATTGTATCTTCAAATATTACATTTGTCACATTCTCTCTTATTTTTTCCCCAATTATGATTTTTAAAAAATTTTTATAATAATTTTTTATTAAATTTGTTAGTCACCATAGAGTACATCCCTAGATTTTGATGTAAAGTTCCATGATTCATTACTTGCGTATAACACCCAGTGTACCATGCAATATGTGCCCTCCTTAATACTCATCACTGATTATGAATTTTTTTTTAAAGATTTTATTTATTTATTTGACAGAGAGAGAGACAGCCAGCGAGAGAGGGAACACAAGCAGGGGGAGTGGGAGAGGAAGAAGCAGGCTCCCAGCAGAGGAGCCTGATGTGGGGCTCAATCCCAGAACACCAGGATCACGCCCTGAGCCGAAGGCAGACGCCCAATGACTGAGCCACCCAGGTGCCCCCCGATTATGAATTTTTTATCAAATACCAGATTTTTTTTTGCATTTGGTTGTTTTATTTTTTAAATAAAATTCATTTTTTTAACTTACTCTAATTTTTTGAAAAAAATTATTAGTTTGGTTGATATACAACGTTATATTAGTTTCAGGTGTACAACATAGTGATTTGGCAATTCTATACACTATACAGTACTTACCATGATAAGTATAGTTACTGTCACCATACCATGTTATAGTATTATTGACTGTTTAGAAAGGTTAAAGGCTTACAAAAAAAAAAATTGTAAAGATAGTACAGAGTGTTTCCATGGACCCCACATCTAGCTTCTCCTCTTATTAACACTTTATATTAGCGAAGTATGTCATTTATAATTAATGGACCAATATTGACCTATTATTATTAACTAAAGTCCACATTCTGATTATATTTTTTATAGGAGAATATTATTAGAAATGAAGGTCTCAGCACCAAGTGTGATTCTTGCTATGGGGAGTTGTTGCTTCTAGGCCCTCTCAGATGACAGAGCAAGGAAATATATGTATATATGCTAACTGATGTCAATACACACACACACACACACACACACACACACCTATAAACATTTCTGCATGAAACCATGTGTATCTATATCAAGCTAAATATGATTCATACCGATATCTCCAGCTTGGATCCATTACCACATGGATCATTTTTGTTTTGTCCCCTACCATCCACCATGCACCCAATTGTTCAGTTTCAGTTTACATAGATGGAAGCATCAGAATTGAAAGCCCACACCCACATGTAATATAACTTTATCAACTAGCACAGGGTGCTTTTATAGCTTCTTTTACATTTAGTCTTACCTAATTTATTCATTTCCAAAGTTACTTAGGCCATCATCTTTTCCTCTACTTCCTTCATTTAAGTTATTTATACATGTGGAATAAAATTTGTTTTGTCCCATTCTACATTCTACTTTGGGTTTCCCCCAGTCTATTAAATGACTCTTAAAACATTTGCAAACACGAAAAGTCACTCTTTGTGTGGTAGAGTTCCATAGGTTTTGACAAATGCATGATGTCATGTATGCACAGAGTATCAAGTACCTTTACTGCCCTGAAAAGTTCACTGCAGTTCATCCATTGAAGTTTATGACAAGTTTTCCTGATTTGAATCTTCAATAGACAAAAAGAATTATTAGAAGTGGAAGGCATCCAGAAGAATAAGAGAGACCAAAACTGTCCTTTGACAGATAATGAAATTGAGGCCCAGTATAACTGTGTCTAATCTTACAGTTTTCCAAACTAGTTGCTGTCAGGAATGCAGTCATTTGCATGTCTAAATTAGTTTCTACTCCAAATAAGTCTCAACCACTCTAGTAGGAAGGCACTGATGTGGTCATAGAAATTCAACACCAATGCAATAATGACGTCTTGGCACTGTGCCAGAACGGTAGATGAAACATACTAAAAACAAGGCAGGCAGCAATATCTCAATGATTAGCCATGGTAACTGTCAGGAATGAGTCTGAAATCTGGATGCAGGAAAAGAGAAATATTTATGTGTTATGATGAGAAGGAAAGTGGAACACACCGTATACAGGCTGAAGTGAAAGCATACTGATGGGAGTGACAGTAATGAGATTATATGTATTATAAGCACTGACAATTATACTCTCATTACTAAAATACACAAAGGGAATGAACACAATTATGTAGCAGACACTACGGGACAATGAACTTATTATACCATTTGCACTGCAGTCTATAAAAGTTTACTGCTAGATTTTATGCTTTGTGAGAACAAAATTAAGTATTTCCCCTCTTCTATCCCTATAAAATTGGGAGAAACTAATATCTGAGGAAATTAGACTAGAAGTGGGCCTTCAGCAGTCATCCAGTTTTGGGATTTTCCTATTGTACTCCTTGTCATGTTGAGTGCCAGGTGAAGGAAGATAAAGCATATTCTAGGCTCCTTCAAAAACCAGAGCAGTGCTCCCTTTATCCCTTTTATAAGCTGGTTGATTGCTTGCTTTTGGGATGAAGAGTCTGAGGCTTCAAGAGATTAGGTGGCTTGCCTAAGATTACACTGAGTTTGGATGAGAACCAAGTCCCAGGCTCCCGTTAGTTCCTCCCAGGGCATTTCATTGTCAGTCGTTCTATTACAAATGGGTTGTGGCAAAAGCACATTTTGTCTGTAACGTCCCACCCTTGAAAAGGCTTCACCCAACATGACATACTTCTCTAGCATTCCAGAAGCTGGTAGTGTGCATTAATTCCAAGACAGCACACCAGCATTGAGGATCTTTCCGAGAAAATGCCTGGATAATCTTGAAGGGTCGTATGTGCCAGACTGTGCTAATTCTTGTTGGTTGAGGTGGTTGGCTTCAATACAATGGCCCACAGTAAAAAAAAAAAAAGTATGAAAGTACTCTTTAAGAACTTACTCTGTGCTAGTTAGTGTATAAGCACTTTACATACAGTATTTAAGATGAATGCATTTAGAACTAGAGAAATGGGCCATTCATTTGGAATTGTGACCACCAGTCAACAAAGTATTTCTGCTCATTTTATACAAGATACAGCTTAATGCGCATGAAGAATTAAAAAACAGAATAAATTTACGGACATTTACTTGCTACAAACTGGAGTGGTTAGGGTTTTTGGACGCAGGAGTATTAAAGATGGTAGGAAAAGTGGCTAATCAACTAATTTCAATTCAAAATGCTGTACATCCCAGTTATTTGTTGTTCCACTACAGTCCGTTCAACTGAAGCCAATATCTCTACTTCGATGTGAGCGTCTGTGGATGGGATCACCCAGGCTTTCTTGCCAGCTGACTTCCAGAAGGAGGCAGAAGACAGAGGGCAGGAGGAAAAAGAGGTTGAGATACACTTCTTCAGCATTACATCTCTGGCAGGAGGTAAGACCTTCTGAGACTGTAGTTTCTGCGAGTTGGCAAAGTCTCCGTGGCTGTATGGACTTTAGTACCAGTATTTCCTCCAACGTACTGTCACCCCATGGGCTCCCAGTTCAGCTCTGGGAACTTCTCTAGTTTCCAGGAACCTCATCATCTTTAACCCTGCCCTCATGTCTCTAAGTTATCTTGTCCCTAAAATCTTCTCATTTGAACCATCTTGGATGAATTCCTCTTGGACTATAACAGAGGCAACGTGGGACTTTAACGTAATGAGAGTAGTTTTCTTGTGTGGCTCAGTGGTGGCTTTGATGGCGTTGTCTCGAGTGAAACTCCCAGAATGTGGTGAACTACAGCTCCACTGGCTTTCTAGATTGACTCCTTAAAGAGCAGACCTCTCTGCATATATACGATACAGAAATTCTTATACATCTCTTAAAGCTTCTCCTGTCCTTTCCCTCCCTCCCTCCCTCCCTTCCTTCCTTCCTTCCTTCCTTCCTTCCTTCCTTCCTTCCTTCCTTCCTTCCTTCCTTCCTTCCTTCCTTCCTATTCTGGCATAATTCTTCACATATAACAAGCAAGTTTAAAGAACATCTAGAGGTTTTTTGATGATTTTTGATTTAGAAACTATCTTTCTGTGGCTGAGCACGGAACGGCTGTCACATTCTGTAATGGGAGCCATATTAGACTACAGCCAGAGACCTAGGTTTCATTTCCTGCTGTCTGACTTTAGCACAGCCGCATGGACTCTCTGATCCACATTCTTCAACCGGTGATAAGCGTGGGGCTGTATCTCTCAGCCCTACAGTTTGTGCACTACTGTACTTGTCTCTAAGTGCATGAATGATCCTATTCACATGTTTGCATGTTATTTGACTTTGCTTTATATTTACAAACTGATTTGTAGGTCTGGATAGCAAGTCTCTTCAGCAGGGAGAAAGGAGAGGCTGGCCGACCCAGCATAGTATCACACACTGTGAATTCTCTTGGAAAGTAGTGGCAGGTAGCTCCTGGCACATATGCACATTCCCTTACTTCACAGTGCTTTGGGGGCAGTGTTTATTTAAGCCACACAGCATTCGGTGCCTCTGGTAGCTGCAGATGAGATACCAAAGCAGGTTCCGCTGGAAGCACATGGCTCATTTTCAATCGTGCTCAGCAATGAAGACGATCTGTTTCTCTTCCCTGCGCACCCCCTTCCCCTCCAGGCCTGGGCTGCTCCCCTCCCTCTGCAGTTATTTCCCAAACAGACTAGAGGGAGCTGCAGACTAAATTGCTTTCTCCTCTTGCGTCTTTGTACGTGTCAGATGAGATCAGATTCAAACCAGGTTCTCTTCTCTGCAGTGCTGTTCAAATCAAATCAAAATATCTGTTCCGTGGGACATGATTGGAAGTGTATTTACTTTACCTTGTCCCCTAATGGTGCTGTCGTCCTGTTCCTGAGACAGGGATATGAGGGGAGCTGATGAATCAGAACTGCTTTTGAGGCAGAACCTTTTCCCTTGGTTCTGTCTCCAGGTAGTCTCCACGAACATCTCCACAATAAGACTGGGAACGTGGAACTCACCTGGAACTTTCTCCACCTTTTTGCTTTCAATTATATAAACCTATAGCATTCTTTGTATTTCCCACTTTTTTGCCAACAGTGAGGGAAAGCAGTCCCGGAGGAATTGGTCTCAACAGCACAATGCTGTTCATGATTTTTGTTCGTCTGTGCTGGTCACTTTAACCTCTTCTTTGTCTATCTTTGTGCTTTATTTTGCTACCAGATCCTTAAACAATAATCTTTTTTTTATTATTTATAGAATATTAAAGAAAGCTGAGCTATGTTGGGCTCTCTCTCAAATCCACACGGTGTCTCTCTTTCTCTGGAAGAAAAAAAAACAGAATGAAAGGTTCACTTAAACATTGTTCTTTTCCCTTTATTTTTACACAAACTCTGTTTATTCTTTTTTTTAAATAAGTATCTTTTTTAGATACAAAGGAAACTTTGTTGCGAAATCCTCTCCTTTGATAGTCAGTCTGAAATGAAGTTCTAGCTTCCTCTCCTGTTCACCTGAGATCCCTTTCCAGAGATGCGTATAGAGACAGTGTGATGGCGTATGTTGGCAAATGTGTTCAGGGGCTCTTGGGATCTGTAGTTCTAGGACTGTGGACGTGTTGTTGGCTTGTTTGAGAAGCTTTGTCTCTTCTCTCATTCAGGCATGATTGCTCTTCCACGAATGAGGGAGAAGGGTGTTTTTGGCATTTACCCTGATCTCTACTACAAACCAACTTGTTCTTGGAGCAAACAGGAGCCAGGAACAACTCTGCAGTCTCTGTGCTCTCTTTATGTACCAGGCAGCCTTGATCCTAACAGGACTGAACATTGGACAGTGTCATACCCCACCACCTGGAAGAGATAAGGAAGAAAGGGAAACAGACAGCAGAGAACACTCAGCCCAGTTGACAGTACCTGACAGGACAATCAGATGCATTTGTATCAACTGTTCATATGAATGTAATCTAAGCATACAAAGTGGGGACCGAGGACCACATAAGGCCCTTTCCTGCCACCAGTGCCCTGGACAATCCCTGTCAGAATGTGTATCAAAACTGATCTTGAGATGTTTTTTTTTAATGATTTTATTTGAGAGAGAGAGAGTGAACAAGTGAGAGAGAGAGTACACACAACCAGGGGTGGGGGGAGAGGCAGAGGGACAAGCAGACTCCTCACTGAGCAAGGAGCCCAATGGGGGATTCGATCCCAGGACCCTGAGATCATGACTTGAGCCAAAGGTGACCCTTAACCGACTGAGCCACCCAGGCACCCTGATGTTGAGTTTGAATAAGAGAAAACATGTGCAGCACCCCTGGGCTTGGTCTCTACCCTCCATGATTTCCCACCCCTTTAATAATCAGTGCATTGCTGGTTCTTATATGGGCAGCCATTGTGTTTGTCTACACAGTACCCTTTTTAACTTTAAAAAAGAGCATCCAGTCTCTCTTTATAAAGTTAAGGGGAAAACACGTCAAGTCTTGAAAGGACTGTAAGTCAGGATGAACTTCTCCTGACCAAGGAGTCAGCATGTAAGCCAGGCTCTCATGGGAGTTTCATCCCTGAAAAGTGACTCAAAGAAGGAGAATAATTGATTCTGAGTCCTGTCACTGGACTGGCCTTAGAGAGGCCTGGCCATGAATTCCCAGTTACTTGAATTTCCAAATCCCCTTTGGACCAGGGCCTTTCCAAAGGCTGGTCCTTCAACTTTCTATTGAATTCTATGACCTACCAAACATACTTCCAAAAAGTCACCCCCTCCTTTTCTTAAAGTTGTCGGATCAATTTTTGTTGCTTACTCTCCCCCTTCCAGCCCTACTTGCTCTAAACTTTCTGTTTTTAGTCTATTTTTTAAAGCCCATGTTGCACATTGCTTACAGAATAATCTCCCTACCCTACAGCTGATCCGTCCTTGCTAACATCCTCAGTGTTTTCAATTCCTCACTGGTTTGTGTCTGAATTCCTCAGCCTGGCTTTTAATACTTAACATATGTTCCCTGCACCTGCCTTCATAGGAAGACACTCAAAGAGTCATATGCTATGGGAAGTATTCAAAATAGGGACTAGAGAAATAACACAGGGGAACTGGTGATTGGTGTCTCGGGTTCCCCCCCGCCCCACAAAAACATGAATGTAAAAACAAGAAGATGTAAGATCCTTTCCCTCTCTTAACATTATGCTTCAGATCTTGTCCCAACTTGATTTTTCTTACTGGCATTATTTTTTTAAAAATCAGAATAAATTTGAAAATCTAACTGGCTTTATTAAACGATTGATGAATCAGGCAGCACTCCAACTAACAAGTAGAGGGAAGTGGAAATTTTTTATAGGAAGGAGGGTGTGGCAAGGAAGTGATAAGCAAAAGAGAAGAAGCAACTGTTCCAGGCAGGATCACTTCCCTTCGGGGTGCTATCATCTTCCTTTGGGGAATGGAGAGGGACCATGTGACAGACTACTTCATTGGGGCATATCAGAAATTTCCTGACCTGTTAAGACTTAGATTTCTGGGGGAGGCTGAAACTGCAATTAGGTTAGGTATTAAGCCCTTGGTCTGATGACATTTTGGGCCTGTGATTTTCTTTGTGCCAGCATGCCATGGGGATATGGCAATTTGGACAGAGAAGATATATATGCCAGTCTTTGGGCCTCCCTACAACAGAGATGTTTGTCTATGAAGATTTGAGTAAGCACTCTGCACACTATGTACTTATGAAAAAGGACACTATAAAAATCAGTGGGTAAGCAGAGGGAATACAGTTCTATCACACATGAGTGCCATTAATTCTGCCATTTGACATTTCTTTAATATCTTTAAGGATGCTGTCCCAATCCTACTTGGATAATTTCTCAGGGATTTTGCTTGGATAATTTCAGTCTCTAGTTTATGCCCCATTCTGTTTTCTTTATCTGTGTATTATATGCTTTCACATTCCATTGATCCAAGAAGTGTTCAGTGAGTTAGTTGGTCCAATGGAGACCTGTTGCTTGCTTGGATGGAAAGCTGGCTTAGATGTTTTTGTCATATACTCTTAAAATGGTAACACCATTCCTCAAGAGGAATAGATGCTGATACTTTGGGTGTCTAGCCTTGGCTTCTTTTTCTAATGGCTCAATATCAAGAGTCATGCTAAAGCTTTTGCTTTTCAGGTCTTCTTTAATTTGCTCACATTTTTTCTCCTTTTTGTCCATTTAACTATTACCTGTGTATCTAGAGTATTATTTTGAAAGTCCCTTTGCATAAGGAAGTCAAACTGTATCAATTGCTTTTGAGCTGTTTTCATGAGAAAACTCACAATGATGGACAGGAAGTATGTTTTTTTCAAAGAAGTTTCTGCCTCAGTTTCTCCTTGTCCTTTTCATTTTGTCTGATGACTGGCAGGAGCTTCAATTTCTATAAATGAATGGCTCTCTGTTGTTTACAGTGTTCCTCTTTCCTATTCTTCATTCCATCTAAAAACATCTAACTTTATTTTTTAAAAAGATGGGTCTGGTTGTATGATCTATTAACTAAAAATATGAGTACTATTTTTTCCCCTGGGGTGTTTGCAAATGAAGTATGGTTTACAATTAAGTTGTGTTAATAGACCTTGCTGGCAAGTGACCCATTCCATCCAAAGGAGTGTAAGACATAATGACTTTCTACTTCCTTTCTAGTAAATATGTAAGGTCATTGGGTTTCATTCATTCGTTAAGCAAATATCTATTGAGTGTCTACTATATTTCAAATACTGTATAGGCATTGGTTATGTAATTGGTGAGCACAGTTAAGGAACAGTTTCTGCCCCCTTTGAACTTGATAAGGAAATACTATTCATATAATCATGCATTAGTTATATATTCCTATATACAAAAATCATCCTAACACCTAGCAGTTTAAAACAATAGACATGTATTATCTCATTCAGTTTCTAAGGGTCAGGAAACTGGAAGTGGCAGGACACTTAGCTGGGTAGTTCTGGCTCGGGTCTCTTATGAGATTGTAGTCAAGCAGTTGTTTAGGGATGCAGTCTGAAGATTTGATGATGACTGGAATATGTATCTCCAAGCTCACTCATGTGACTGTGAGCAGGAGACTTCAGTTACTCACCATGTGAGCCTTTCCATAGGGCTGTTCATGATATGGTTTCCCTCAAAGGCAGCGATGAGAGGGAGAGGAAAGAGGGAAAGAATAACCAAGATGAAAGTGACAGTCTTTTAAAACCAAATCTCAGAAGAAACTTCTGTCATACAAATCAACTGTGGAACAACGTGAGAGGGGACTATACCCAAGGTGAGTGGGGAGGATACCACTCCAAGGAGGCAGAAATTAGTGGGTGCCATCTTGAAAACTGGCTACCCAAAACCATATAAGCAAAAATAAATCTAAACTATATTACATGCTATAAAGAACTTTTTCTCCCTCCCTCCCTCCCTCTCTCTTTCTCTCTCTTCTCCTCCCCCCATTCCCCTCTACCTTCTTCTCCTCCTCCTCCTCCTCCTCCTCCTCCTCCTCCTTCTTCTTCTTCCATAAATCATGAGAAGAATAGGAGAATTTGACCCATTACGTCAAAAAAGTGAGGAATCAGCTGAAATTTGAAGGGTTGAGTGGATGTTACTTGGAAGATGATGAGAATGTATAATACCAATAGAAGATCTAGGTTTTGCCAGGGCCCTGGAAAGAAAGAACATAATGCTTTCAAAGGACTGGAGAAAGCCAGAGTGTAAGGAATGGAGAGTAGGAAGTAGAGTGGTACTTGACGAGGCTATAGAAGTAGAGGACCATGCTCTGCAGGACACTTGGGCCACGTTATCAATGTAGTCTTCATTCTAATTACTTTAATGAAATAGGCTTAAACAGAGGAGTCACCTAGTACGAGTGATTACTTTTTTTTTGTATTTAATTTTTAATCATGGTAAAGTGTATATAATAAAAATTGCCATTTTAACCATTTTAAGTGTACAATTCAGTGGTATTAATTATATTCTCATCATAGTGTAACCATTACCACTTTCTCTTTCCACAATTTTTTATCACCACAAACAGAAACTCTATGCCCATTAAGCACTAGCTCCCCATTTCCCACTCCTTCTAGCCTTGTAACCTCTAATCTACTTTCTGTCATTATGAATTGCCTATTCTAGATATTTTATATTTTATATGAGTGGAAGCATGCTTTGGTGTCTTATTTCACCTATATGGTGTTGTCAACATTCATACATATTGTAGCATGCATCAAAATTCTATTCCTTCACATGGCTGAATGATATTCCATCTTATATTATCACCTTTTGTTTATCCATTCATCTGTTGATGGACACTTGAGCTGTTTCTACCTTGTGGCTATTGTGGATAATGCTGCAATGAACTTTGGTGTACAAGTATCTGTTTGAGTCCCTGCTTTCAATTCTTTAGAGTATATACCTAGGAGTGGAGTTGCTGGATCACATGGCCATTCTGTGGTGAATCTTCTGAGGCATTGTCAAACTGATTTCCACAGCAGAAAGGCTGGTTGTTCTTTGAAAAGTTTATTCTCACTGAAGGGTGGAGACGCTATCAAAGCAGTTAATAGTAAGTACCAGTAGATTCATGCAAAGCGTCAGATGGTTTCATTGAGAAAGAATTGACCTTCTTGAATTTGGGGTATGTATCATGAAGCCTTAAATGGTATATAATCAAGAACCATATGTCATGGTTAAAAGATCAGTGAATATGGAATCTATAGTTATGCATTTGAATCTATATTGAGTCACTCAGTAACTGGTGACTGTCTGGAGGGGTATCCGATAATCTAGGCCTTGGCTTAACTGTAAGCAGGCCTAATGGCTTATATTAATTCACCTTAGTCATTAGGAGTCTGTGATTAGAAATGTGAATGGCTTGGGAGACATTTAACCCTACAAATAACTTTGTACTCTGCAAGATCCTTAAGTTCAAAGGTTTTATGTGACACATGCAGCTCATATGTTTTGCTTTGTTACTGCATATTTCAATGTGCTAGAAGCATGTGAATTTAAAGGAAAATTGAGGAATGTCTTTCAGGAAAAAACACATACACTTATTTTGCCTGCATTGCTATTTTTCTTCCGTTTGTCTTAGGAATACGACAGGTAGTTTTAGCCATTTTATAAAATCTCTTATTAAAGAGTGAGCTAATTGTGACACATGCCTTAGTATCTTATTGTTTCATGCTCAGAAAGCATTTAGTAAATATTTGTTGAATATATGAGTGAATAGGGCAGTGTTGAAAAGGCCAAAGGCCCTATCACTAATTTGGGAAGCTTCAGCTTTTCTTTGTAAATTTGGTATAGGAGTGAAGATGATGTTGCAATAACAATCTTGGATTTTTAGAGAATACTGGTAGGAATATTCTGGGAGTTGCTCAGAATGCAGATAAGCCTTCTGTCTTCTCCCCTACATAGAAAATGCCAATAATAATGTGCTGACTTAGCTATGTAATTGTCCCACCGTAAAGGAGTTGTATATTTCTTTAATGAGCTTGAGGTCATAGACCATCTTATATTTCACTATTTCTTCTATCCCTGTTGGACAAACATGGAAATAAAGTTTGCATTTTATGAATTGATTTATGTTATTTTGGTACTAGGTGGGTTACACTTGTTCAGAGTTATAAATATATTCATGCCTGGACCCTTTATAACAAGGAGTGTAAATTTTCAAACTTTTTGCTCTGGATTTGATCATTGAGCCGAGATACCTAAATCATGGATTTGCCTTCACCTGCTGTTTTCTAATCCATCCCTAGACCTGGGATTGGGGGAGGAAATGGCAGGTATTGGAGAAGCAATGCCAGGGTTCCTGAGACCAGGAACCTATTCATGTCTCAGAGAGAGAGAGAGGGTTTGCTATAGTAGTTTTCACCTCCTCCAGACCTAAATGCATTTATCACAGGGATTTTGGATAACAGGCTACAAGTTTACTGTTTTAAACCCTGTACCACCTTGGCTCTATCTCCTTTTACTTGCTTTTGTATGTTAGAGGAAGGAAAGAACTTGTGGCTTAGGGAAGAAAACATATGGTGAAATGAAGTCACTTTTTCAGAATATTTGGCTATTTCCAAAGAAGTAGAGCCTCTATCCCAGGGGCATTTTGTGGGGACATGTGGGTCCTCACACTGTCCTAATGTTTTATAAGGCAGGTTGGTCTTGCTTAGGCTGTACCTGTTGTGTGATGCATGCTTAAAAGGTCAGAGCTATTGATGGCATGCCAACATTTTTTCAGGATCACTGAAAAGCTGTACTGATGTTTTATTAAAATATGTAATCTATATGTATATATAAAATTCATATAATAACTTTACACATATATATTTGCAGTGAAGATATTTAATGCTTATAAGCCTTATAAATTACTAAAAACTGTCATTTTATAATTAAAATGTCATGATACATTAATATATGTGTATTTGGCTGTAGTTTCTGAAACGAAACTTGGCATGCATGACGTGACTGGTAAGAATATGAGTGGTAGAGGGGGCGCCTGAGTGGCTCAGTTGGTTAAGCATCTGCCTTTGGCTCAGGTCATGATCCCATGGTCCTGGGATCGAGTCCTGGGATCGAGCCCTACATTAGGTTCCTTGCTTAGCAGGGAGCCTGCTTCTCCCTCTCCTCCTGGCTTGTGCTCTCTCTTGCTATTTGTGTCTCTCTCTTGCAAATAAATAAAGTAAAATCTTTAAGAAAATAAGACTATGAAGTAGCAGATATGAGATCCAAATGAGGAAAAATATGAAATTATTCTGATAAATCCAGACTTTTGAGCCCTGCAAATTATGTTAGTTTCAGGGATAAAGGCTGATTTAGTCTTCTCTCTCCTTCTGCCCTTCTTCCTACATATCCTCCCCCTCCCCCTCCTTTTTTGTCCAGTGGTTAAAAAGCATGTTGAGAAAAATTTTGTTACCCATCCTATTCGTTGAGATTAGAACTCTTCAGGCTTGTAAGTGGGTCTTTAAAGCCTGCAAGTTGCTGAGGGGCTTTGTCAACTCTGATTCACTTACAGAGCAGACCTTCTACATTCCACTTTAATAATTCTAGATCTCAGATTTGACCTTAAGGTAGGTTGTGTGAAGGCATCGATAACAGGGTAAGGGGACCAACTAGCTTCAAACAGGAGCCACATCGAGGCAGATCCTTGACGCCCATCACTCATTCTGCAGCACAGGAAAATGGGAGCCAATGCGATTCACAAGGAATAAAATTTTGTAACTGAACAACCAAGCTCCCTGTCAAGCATAACACAGAGTAAAACACCAAAGCTATTGCCAAAGGCATTAGCTAGTTTCCAGTGAATTGAGTGCAAACTAGTAAGTACTCAGGAGTCTGATGACTCAAAGTACTATGTGAAACAATTTCAGGAGTCACGGTTTATATGAGACAGGCCCCTTCTCCCTCCGGGGTAATGACTCTCAGAAGCCCTGATTAGAATTTTATTTCAGTTGGTCTCATTTTGCAACTAACAGTCCACAGTGTTTGTAGCATTAATATATTTTCTGTTCCATTTCACCAGTAAGTTTGAGTTTACAATATTAGAAATCTTATCTAGATGAAGTCTTTTATATATTGAGCTATAACACCTGTGTTGATTAACACTGGTACAAGTTAATGTTTAACATACATATATTTAAATGAAAAATATAAAACCATTCGTCTTTTATACTTTTAGACTTATAACAGAAACTGCTGTCTTTTTACTCAAAACCAAGAATTATTTTTTAAAGAAAATTCTCATCCATGATTACAAATCAGCCAAACATATTATTGGGAAGCATACATCCTTTAAGAAGCAGGAAAGGAAAGAATTTTATATATGCACTAATTTTTAATTTGAAATACTAGGTATTTCTCTTTTTTGTTACTTTTACTTCCTTTTTGACCAGAATTGGGCTTGGTGCGTCATCAATCTGCCCTCCACTCAGCCCATCGTGAGTTTCTGTGAGAGCGTGAGTTGAGGTGGGGCCAGCAAACTCAGGAAGACTTCTAGAGTTGAGTGCTGTAAAGAGAAACAGGCATCCCGGGCAAGTGGAAAGGGCCTAAATTTTGCAGTGGGTCGTCCAGTTATTTATTGAGGTATAACAAATCACTTCAAAACTTCGTGGCTTAATACAAACAACTATGAATTAGTTTGCTGACAAATTGGCAATTTGAACAGGGCTCAGAAAGAACAATTTCTTTCTGCTCAGATGGGATGACCTGAGTTGCTCACGGCAGCTCTCAGCGCTGTCTCACGCCTCCTCCTCCTCCTCCTCGTCTCTCCTTGTGGCTCCTTGGCATGGTGGCTCTGATCTCCAGGGGTGAGTGTGCTGGAGACCAAGGTGGAGAGCTGCAAGTCCTTTTATGATTCAGACTTGGAAGTCATCTCTTTTGCTGAATCCAACAGGTTACTGTCGAAGCTGGACAGCAAAATGGTGAGCACAGATTGCATTCAGCAGGAACTATGGCAACAGGTAAAAAGAATCTAGTATGGACTGAACTCATTCGATTTGTACAGAGGTGACTGACTGTTTCAAAGGGAGAGGAAAGGGGTAAGGGGTGGGGTGGTGAGCCAGGTCTCAGTAGAGTCAGAGAAATTAATTACATCAAGCAGGAAGCAGGGGTTGATGCATATGACACCCATCTGGATTTGCTAATTGGTGCTCTGGAAAGTGAGGCTCCTACTTCCTGTAGAGGCTGAGAGACAGGGACCCTATTTTCAAGTATTAAACAGTAAATTCTTGTGGCAGCCTGAAGTTTTCTTAGGTAGGCACTTTTGGACAGGGTGAGAGTCATCCTAGAGATGTGGCCTTGAGCTGTAAGAAACTGTTCTAGGGTTGTGTTCAAGTCTTCATAGGTCGAGGTTGAGACCTAGTTGTAAAGAGGCTCAGAGAAGCCAGGTTAGAGACTGGGGAGAGAATCTTTGTCATCATACAGGACCAGCTTGGATTCATGTAGGAGCGGACTGAGAAGTGTGTGGTGGCCCAAGGTGCAGATTATTGGGGGACCACATGCAAGGTTAGCATAGTGGTTAACACGTCTGGAGCCAGACTGCCTGGGTCCAAAGCTAGCTCAAGCTTCTTAGGATATGCGGCCTTAGATGAATCACTCCTCTTGCTGAAGTTTGGTATCCTTGTCAGCAATATGGGGGATGGTAGATCTACCTCATGGATTGTTATGAGGATTAAGTGAGATACATAGTACTCGGTCAGTAGTCTGGAAACTGCTCTGTAACAGTTAATTCTAATTATTGGCATGTTGTATCAATGATACACTACATGATCATGTGAATCCTTTGGGGCTACAGATTTTTTTAAAAATATTTTATTTATTTGAGAAAGAGAGAGAGTATGAGCTGGGGAAGGAGCAGAAGGATAAGAAGACTCCCTGCTGAGTGAGGGCTCGATCCCTGAGATCATGACCTGAGCTGAAGTCAGATGATTACCCTACTAAGCCACCCAGGTACCCTGGGACTACAGATTTTTCTTTGTCACAGAAGACCACTGAAAAATTGCAAGCTTCCTTATCTTCCCTGAGTAAGCGAGGTTCCTATGGCTATGTATTTCCATGTCTGCCCTCTCCTACTTCCATACAGGAGAATGTTAAGAGAGCCATTTCTGCCATAAGGTAAACTAAGGTGAGGTCATCCATTGTGCAAAGACCTCTGTGTAGACCAAAATGGACATCCTCCTGGTTGTATGCTTGAACACAGAAGAGATCATTTCATGTGAATGTGAAATTCACACCTATGCACTTAGCATAAACTGTCCAGCATAAATGCACACATATATTTCTGCTCTTCTTAGAGACTGATACTGTGTTTGGGGCATTTCATCTGTAGAAACCACTATAGGACAATTATTATGTATCATATAATGTATCAAATATAGTCAATGTTACTTCAAAGCAAGAAAGCTCAGTGGAGTCTATACTTTTGTCAATACATATTTGATGCTGAGAACACTCAGGCCTCAAGTGGCTTCAGTTAATCAGAGCTCAGCAATGCTCGGACCATAAACAAGGGTTCCTTGATTGCACCAGCTCTGAGGAACTAGCAACTAAACTAAAATGAATGCTGATGGGAAAACTTTAAGCAGCACAGATCAATTTAAATTTTGAATTACTCATCTATGGTCGATGACATATTATAAAAACACTCTGCAAAATCACCTCTAAGCTGGGAAGAATGTGTAAAGAGCAGAAATATATGAACACGTTTATGTCAAAAGTAGATGACTTTTATAAAATTGACTTGCCTTATGTATGATTTTCACCTAGAACTTTGTTGATTCTAGGTCACTTCTGAAAATGGGGATTTAGGAACTCCTACTCTTGATATCAAATAACCCACAGAGAAATATTTCTTATTCTCTCCCTCCCCTGTCCCCTAAATGCCCAATTTGGAAAGCATTTCAACATTTTACATTTACCCAAGGACACATGATAAAATTGAAACAACCTGAGCTCTTAAAATAGTGTCTTATACAACAGTTCATCGTCATATTTGCATTTGACCTTACCGAGATACCTTCTTTTCTTTTACAGGAGCTGTAAACTAGGTTTGGCATTAATACCGATTACCTCTATTTAAGTACACCCCCCTCCCCCCCACCGCTGGGGTGCAGAAGGTCTATCACAGTGTTAATGAAGAACCTAAATCCCAGAGGCACCCTGAGTTATAACAGACTTTGAAATAAGAAGCCCATGAATAATTCAGTGTTATGGGTCGTCTAGTGGTGGGATGACTTCCCTTAGCACTACGCCACAAAACATTTAGTGTGCTGGATCTTAGAGGTAGACAGACTAACAGCCTGGAACAAAATGAGGGCCATTGGATTTGTTCTAAAGCTTTTATCAGTTCAAATGGAGAGTGATGGAGAGTTCAAGATTCTTATTTTTGATAAATCACACCAGCAAGTTTGGAATATACAATAATATTGCTGCTATTGTTTTAAACACTGGGAAATAATCTGGTGGTTGTAATTAAAAATTAAGCCTTGGGGTGCCTAGGTGGCCCAATCAGTTAAGTGTCTGCCTCTTGGTTTCGGCTCAGGTCATGATCTTGCAGCTGTGGGTTTGAGCCCCACATCGGGCTTTGTGCTCAGTGCAGAGTCTGCTTCAGATTCTCTCTCCCTCCCTCTCTCTCTCTCAAATAAAAAAAAATATTTTAAAAAAATTTAATCTTTCCTGATACCCAAACTAAATGATTGATAGGGTCCCTCGTCTAAAGGGATGTCTGAATAACCGGTCTTGTGTGGACAATAGGGAATTATGGCCTTTGTCATGAATAGTGATGCAATTTCCATAGATCATCATTTCTGCTTGGACTGTTTCTTTTCTTGCCATTGTTCATCGCGAGCAGTCTCGGGTCTGTCAGCTGGCTACCACATCAGTAAATACAGGTTTGGCTTGCGTAACAAACATTCACGTCCTTTCGCAAGGCATAGGCTGGAAGTAGATTCTCATTTGGCAGAGGGAGACTTGCTCCAGGACAGATTCTCTTTACCTTACCAGAAACATAAGCTTTTTAAAAATTTGTTTTGAGCTAGATAGTTCCACTGAGATCCCAAGGCTCTTGAGACATGATGGAGCAGGGCTTTGAAAGGAGATGAGTGTGATTATAATTTTTGGACCTGGCACCTGAGATCAGCTTTTGATTTTTTTTTCTCTTTTTTGTGCTTGACAGAAGTATAATCCCTATATACTAACCTGGGACATCAAAAAAGATTACATTTCCCATGTATGCAAAAATAATGGTATCTCTGTTCTCCATTCCTGTGATAATTGTCAATGAGCTTTTCTTAGGCTGTTCCCTTTCACTAAAGGGAGGATGGCACAACGGGGTATATACATACATATGATCACAAACTAAGTTATTGGAAGAGGGCTTAGTTCGTCTGCTTTGTTCTTCCCCTCTCGGTGTAGTTCCCACACAGCTTTTACCCAAGAGGTAATTTTATAAGCTTCACTGCTTATAATCAGCCCTCTACTATCAAAGTCAAGGATGATCTGCAGATCTCAAATTTTCATTGTTGAGCTGTGTGTGAGTCACGACAGCTACACAATGCTGCAGTAATAAAGAAACGTGTAAGTCTCAACAGATTACAACAAAAGTTTATTTCTCTTTCACACAACAGGCTGCTTTGTGCTTCTTGGCTAGCCTTGGCAGCTTTCCTCTAAATGGTGACACAGGGATCCAGGAATTTTCCATCTTGTGATGCTGTATCCGAAATAGCTGGCCTCAGAGATTATCAAAGAAGGACAGGGAAGCTTTGTGGCCAAACATTGAATGGTCTATATAGTATCTGCCCACATTCCTGCCTCAGAATCCAGTTACATGCCTGCAAACTAACTGTAAGGGAGGCTCTGGAAATGTAGTCTTCCTGTGTGTCCTGGAAGAGAAAAATGAAACGATTAGATAGATATGTAACACAGGATCGACCCCAGGGAACTGGTGCACTTCCGAGTTCTAGGCAGCAGTGGGGAGAACACAACCTTCCTTGCCCCCTGCAATGATTCTGGCCATTCTATGTCCCTATCTGGATCATGAAACACAGCACTTTGAGCTCAGAGTCTCACTATGGTTTCGCTTATTTCTGGCTCTTGTATCTTGAACTATAGAAGCTCAACCAATTCCAGGGGTCCTATATGTAACAGGATACCATGTTCTTTTCCTAATCCTCTTCCATTCTGTCCCTGGAATACATACTACTAAGCTGAACTCTGTTTTCCCTATCTATAAAGCCAGGTCCTGTTCCTGTTTATCTATGTAAATAAGTACAGAGGGGAAAAGTGGGTAGTGAGATTGCTTACCCGAAAACCATTTAAGCCTCACTTCTGTCACCAAAATGGGCTCTGTAACACGGGTTTTACTTATTTTCAGCCTTTTTTTAAAATATTTTTTTTATTTATTTGACAGAGAGAGACAGCGACAGAGGGAACACAAGCAGGGGGATTGGGAGAGGGAGAAGCAGGCTTCCCGCTGAGCAGGGAGCCCAAGGTGGGGCTCGATCCCAGGACCCTGGGATCATGACCTGAGCCGAAGGTAGACGCTTAGGAACTGAGCCACCCAGGCACCCCTATTTTCAGCCTTTTCAGAATGTTATGGGATGTTGATGCCAAGATGGAACCACTTATACAAGGAGAGTTTGATCAGTTAAGATTGTTTTGCTTTTGGCACCAAGACCTAATGCTCTAACAACAGTGGCGTAAAATGGTTAGAGTTCATTTTCCTTCCCTCTTTCCCCATGCCACCTCCCCTTTTCTTAAATAAGTCTGAAGGTAGGTATTTGCTGGCATTGGTTCCAGTGCTTACTGATTCTTTTTTAAATATTTTTTTATTATATTATGTTAGTCACCATACAGTACATCCCTAGTTTTTGATGTAAAGTTCCATGATTCTCTAATTCTGAATCCAGCAATTCTGGGGTTTCCTTGGCCTTTTTCTCATCTTTGTCAACCATGCTTGCAGAGGCCATGTGATATGAGATATTACATCGGATTGAGTACAGAAGCAGATATGAAGCAGGTATGAATTACAAAGATTAACAAAATATAAAATAATGCCATTCTTTTTTTTTTTTTTTGCTTTGGCAAAAAATGTTTTTAATACAAACACTATTTCTGTTAATAGTTAATGAGTTTGTTATTTTTAAATAAATTAAGAATACATAACTTCCAATATAGTACATATTTAATCTACGTACACAAAAGGTTTTAGGGGGTCTCCAATGATTATTAAATGTAGTGGATGGATTCTGAGTGAGCATAAAGTTTAAGCTGCTTTATAAAATAAGATTCAGTGTGTACCATAGGTATTACATCTGTTTTTCTATCATTTGGCTATTATTTATTGTGGTTTAAGTTATGGGAGTTTTATGATTTTTACAGAGTCAAGTCTGTGAATTTAGTCCCTACATATCCCCATTATGTCTATATTCTTATGTTTTTATTTTTTTTTTGCTTAAACATTATCTTTCATTTATATTTTTAGTGCCTAAGCATTTAGTTTTTAATATACTTTAATACATGGATATAATAACTTCTCCAAATACAAAGCTAGTTGTCTCAACCTCATATACTGAATAAGTTATTCTTTCCTACTTTGTTCATTTGATATATTCCTATGTATATTCACTATTTTAAGAAACTTCTGATTTTAAGTATTTCTTTGCTAAAACCAGACAGACAACTCTCATTACCATTGCTTTAAAATAGAATTTTGACATCCACCTGTTATCAAAGGTGCTCTTCATTTTTCCTTTCCCATAATTTTGATTATTTTTATCCACTTGTTTTTCCTGGTAAAGTTTAAAGTAACTCTTAAGTTATAAAAAAAATACACAGTAATATATTGATGGGAATTGCACTGAAATTATACATGCCTTTGGGGAAAATGGACTTTTTTATACTTCTGATTCTAGTATTCTTGACCATTAGTTTATCTTCGTGTAAGTAGTCAATAAGTTTATATATTCTTTCTTATAGGCCTTGCACGTTTTTCCTAGATTTATTTTTAGGATTTTATTGTGCTCTAACTTTCTAAGAATATTTGGTTAGATACTTAAAATTATCCAACCTTAAAATTAAATACTTAAAACTAATACTTAAAATTAACTAGCCTATTTTAAGAGTCCCTACCTTCATCCCCAATTTCAGAAAAGTTTTGGTCAAACTCCTCTATCATGTATTAGAAAATCTGAGAGTGAATCACGTTCACCTTCTTAACACAAATTTCACAAATATTTGCAAATGAACTATTCTGCCCTGTGTCCCAGGGTTTCTCTATTTCTGGGCCCTGTTTTGTTGTGTTTTTTTTCCCAGCTGCCCAATAGACTTATGGTTTTTTGTTTTTGTTTTTTTTTTGAGGCTGTTAACTTTGGATTGCTCCAAAGGGAATTGAGCAGCTAAATTGCATGCTTTGGATAACCTGAACTTTCTGTACTTTGCTGGAGTGAAAGAGAAGTAAATATAAGAAAACTTTTGCAGAATTCAGAAATTATTTTCTCAGTTTTCAAGCAACATGCAAAATTATCTGGACTGGACTGTTGGAGTGTTCCAGCCCTTTTGGAAAATATATAAAGTTAGATACTCTAACCAAAACTTCAGATGTTGTTTGGGCTTTTATAAGATGCCCTGAAAGAAATAGTGGCTTATTTTAACTTGTAAGTTTAGGTTTTTTGCTTATGAAACAAAGAAACATATTTTTATCATTATTATTTTTTTAAGAACTGACATACTAATATAGTATTTTTAGGTATACAAAGTAGTATTTTCATATTTATATACATTACAAAATGGTCATCTCAATGTCTACTTACCAACTGTCACCATACAAAGTTGCTACAATATTATTGACCATATTCCCTATGCTGTACATTATATCCCTGTATTGTATTCATTTTATAACTGGAAGATATACCTCTTAATCCCCTTCACCTATTTCATCCATCCACCTACTACTCCCAGTTGGACAACTGTCAGTTTTTTCTCTGTACTTATGAGTCTGCTTCTGTTTTGTTTTTTAGATTCCACAAATAAGTGGAGTCATACAGCATTTGTCTTATTCTGACTTACTTTATTTGGTGTAATACCCTCTAGGTCCATCTGTGTTGTCACAAATGGCAAGATCTCATTCTTTTTTATGGATGAATAATACTCCATTGTATATATACACCACATCTTCTTTCCCCATTCCTCTACTGATGGACATTTAGGTTGCTTCCGTATCTTGGCTCTTGTAATAATGCTGCAATGAACAAGCGAGGGTGTATATGTCTTTCAAATTAGTGTTTTCATTTTTTTTTTCAGATAAATACCTAGAAGCAGAATTGCTAGAGCATATGGTAGTTCCATTTTTTAAATTTTTTTGAGGAAGCTCTGTGCTATTTCACAGTGGCTATACCAATGTACACCCCTACCAACGCTGCATGAGGGTTCCCTTTTCTCTACATCCTTCCCAACATTTGTTTTTGATAATAGTCTTTCTGGCAGGTGTGAGGTGATATCTCATTGTGGTTTTGATTTGCATCCTTGGTGGTTAGCAATGTTGAGCATCTTTTCATGACCTGGTTGGTGGTCATATGCATGCCTCTTTTGGAAAAATGTCTATTCAAATCTTCTTCCCATTTTTAAATCATATTTTTTGAGATGGAGTTCTATGAGCTCGTCATCTTCTCTCATACAGTAGGTTGCCTTTTTTTGGTTGATGGTTATTTTTTCTTTTGCTGTCCTTGCCTGAGGAGACAGATCCAAAAATGCCACTAAAACCAGTGTCAAAGAGGCTACTGCCCATGTTTGTTTGTTTTTTTTTTCTTTCCCTAGGCATTTTCTGGTTTCAGATCTTTGAGTCTTTAATCCACTTTCAGTTAGTTTTTGTTTATGGTATAAGATACTGACACAGATTAATTCTTTTGCACGTGGCTGTCCAGCTTTTCCAACACGATTTATTAAAGATGCTGTCCTTTTCCCATTATATGTCATTAACTCCTTTGTCATAAATTGATCACATATGCATGGGTTTATTTCTGAGGTCTCTATTCTGTTCCATTGATCTATGGGTTTTTATGCCAATACTTTATTGTTTGGATTACTGTAGCTTTGTAATATAGTTTGACTTGTGGGAGTGTAATGCCTCCAACTTTGTTGTTCTTTTTCAAGAGTATTTTGGCTATCTGGAGTCTTCTATGGTCCCATACAAATTTTAGAATTTTTATTTATTGAATTTATTCTACTTCTATGAAAACTGCCATTGGAATTTTGCATTGATTCTGTGGATTACTTTGGGTAATGTGGACATTTTAACAGTATTAACTCTTCCAATCCATGAACATGGTATTTCTTTCATTTGAGTCATCTTCTTTCATCAATGTCTTATAATTTTCAGAGTACAGGTCTCTCATCTCCTTGGTTAAATTTATTCTTAGCTATTTTATTCTTTTTGATGCAATTGTAAATGGGATTGTTTATTTCCCTTTTTGTTAGTTCACTATTATGCATTGATTTTATATCATGCAACTTTACTGATTTATCAGTTTTAATAGTTTTTGGGTGGAGGCATTAGGGTTTTCTACATATAGTATCATGCTATCTGCAAATTGTGATAATTTTATTTCTTCCTTCCTTTCCAATTTGGATGCCTTTCATTCCTTTTTCTTACCTAACTGCTGTGCAGTTAAGGTTTCCAATATTATATTGAATAAAAGTGGCAAGAATGGGCATCCTTGTGTTCTTATTGATCTTAAAGGGAAGGATTTCAACTTTTCACAGAGGAGTATGATGTTAGCTATGAATTTCTCATATATGGCCTTTATTATGTTTTGGTACATTTCCTCTAAGCCCACACTTTGTTGAGAGTTTTATCATAAATAGATTTTGAATTTTATCAAATGGTTTTTTCTGTATCTATCAAGATGATCATGGGATTTGTATCCATTATATTTATGCGGTTTCTCACATTGATTGATTTGTGGATGTTGACATGCTTGTATCCCTGCTATAAACCCCCCTTAATCATGTTGTGATCTCTTTAATGTAATATTGAATTTGGTTTGCTAATATTTTGTTGAGGATTTTTTCATCTATATTCATCAGGGGTATTAGCTTATAGTTTTTTGGTTTGTATAGTATCTTTGTCTTGTTTAGTATCAGTAATGCTGGCCTCATAGAATGAGTTTGGAAGCAGTCCTTTCTCTTCTCTTTTTGAAATAATTGGAGAATGGTAGATATTAACTTTATTTTAAATGTTTGCTGGAATTCACCTGTGAAGCTGTCTGTCCTTGACTTTGTTGGGAGCTTTTTGATTACTGATTCAACTTCATTACTATCAATTGATATGTTCAGATTTTCTATTTTTTTCTGATTCAGTCTTGGAAGATTGTATTTTTCTAGGAATTTGCTTCTTCTAGGTTTTCCAATTTGTTGATGCATAATTGTAGTTTTTAATGATACTCTGTATTTCTGAGGTATTGCAGTTGTAATTTTACTTTTATTTCTGATTTATTTGAGACTAATCTTCCCCCCCCCAATAAGGCTTGGTAAGTGTTATCAATTCTGTTTATCTTTTCAAAGAACCAGCTGTTTCATTTATCTTATTTTTTTGTCTATTATTTCCTTCTTTCTAGCAACTTTGAGCTTTGGTTTTTTTTTAGTACCTTTAGATTTAAGAATATAAGCCACCTCTTAAAACTGTTTTTGCTGCATCCTCTAGATTTTGGAGCATTGTGTTTTTATTTTAATTTGTCTCAAGGTATTTTCTGATTCTCTCCTTGATTTCTTCATGGACCTATTGGTTGTATGGTGGCATGTTGTTTAGTCCTCAATGGTTTGTGCTTTTTCCAGTTTTCTTCTTACAGTTGATTTTTAGTTTCATACTTAAAGAAGAGATGCTTGATATGATGAAATAATTTTAAGTTTATTGACACTTGTTTCATGATCTAACATGTGATTTACACTGTTCCATGTGCAATAGAGAAGAATGTGTATTTTGCTGTTTTGGGGATGGTATATTCTGTATATATCTATTAAGCCCATCTAGTGTAATGTGTTGTTCAAGGATACCGTTTCCTTATTGGCTGGATGATCTATCCACTGATGTAAGTGGGGTTATATTCTCTTTAGATGGATCCCTTATTGTCATGTAACACCCTTTGTTTGTGACAACCTTTATTTTAAAGTCTATTCTGACAGAAATATTGCTACCTTTTTGTTTTTTGTTTCCATTTGCATAAAATGTGTTTTTCTGTCTCTTCATTTTTAGTCTGTGTCTTTAGGTCTGAAGTAAGTCTCTCGTAGGGAGCATATAGATGGATCTTTTTCTTAATCCATTCAGTAGGTCTGTGTCTTCTGATCAGAGCATTTAAACCCTTTACATTTAAGGTAGTCATTGATAGATAAGTACTTTTTGCCATTTGGTTAATCATTTTCTGGGTGTTTTTGTAGTTCTCAGTTCTTCCTCTTGATCTCTTATGATTTGATGACTTTCTTTACTGTTATATTTGGATTTTTTAATTTTGTGTGTGTGTCTATTACAGAGTTTTAGTTGTGAGGCTCATAGATTTGCTATACAACTGCCACATATATAGCAGTCTATTTTAAGTTGGTCATCATTTCAGCTTGAACGCATTTTAAAACGTTACATATTTACTCCCCTCCCACGCTGTTTTAGGTTTTTGACATATTTAACATCCTGTTATGTAGTATATCCCTGAAGTAATTATTGTAATTTAGTTGATTTTACCAGTTTTGTGTTTTAACCCTCATACTACCACTTTAAGTGCTTAATCCACTACCTTTTCTATACGTTTGTCTTTACAAGTGAAATTTTTTTCATGTATTTTCTTATTTCTAGTTACAGTCTTTTGTCTTCTACTTAAATTAATTCCTTTAATATTTCTTGTAAAGCTGGTTTAGTGGTTCTCCTTCGGTTTTTGTTTGTCTGGGAAACTCTATCTCCTTCTATTCTGAATAATAACCTTGCCAGCGGAGTAGCCTTGGCTGTCGGTTTTTTCCTTTCAGCACTTAGCAGTGTGTAAGAGGATAGCGCAGTATAGTCAAAATTTCTGCAAAAAGCCAATTATACTCTTAGGGTGTTTCCCTTGCATGTAACTAAATGCTTTTCTCTTGCTGCTTTAAAATTCCCTTTTTATCTTTACATGTTAATTTTAATGTGTCTTAGTGTGGATCTCTTTGGTTTCATCTTCTTTGGGAATCTTTGTATTTCCTGGACCTGGAGTTCTCTTTCCTTCCCCAGGTTATTGAAGTTTTCAGCTATGTTTCTTTGAATAAGTTTTCTGCCCCTTTTCCTATTTCTGGGACACTTATAACGTGAATATTATTTTGATGTTTTCATAGAAATCTCTCAAATTATCCTCATTTGAGTTGCTTCTTCTTCCTGCTATTTGGGTGATTTCCACAAACATGACTACCAGATAATTGTTCCATTCTTCTGTATCCTTGAATCTGCTGTTGATTCCCTCAAGTGGATTTTTTATTTCTGTTATTGTATTCTTCAACTTTGATTGAATATTTGCTTATATTTTCTACTGAAATTTTCACTGCATTCATCCTTTCTTCCCCTGAGTTCAGTGAGTTTCTTTATGGCCATTATTTTGGAACTTTTTATTGCTTATCTCTGTTTCATTTAGTTCTTTTTCTGAGGTTTTGTTTTTGTTTGCAACATATCCCTATCTCCTCATTTTGCCTCTGTTTTTGTTTTCATGTATTAGTTCAGCTATGTCTTAGTTTTGAAATACTGGCTTTTTGTAGTATATATCCTGTAGGTCCTGGAAGTACAATCCACCCTGGCTACCAGATTCAGGTATTGCAGATGTGTCCTCTGTATGAGCTGCATGTGCCACCACCCCCCCCCCCCCCCCGGGTCTGCAGTGGCTGCAGGCATGCTGGTAGGTGGGGTTGGTCTCCAGCCTGTCTGGCTGCACAGTCTTTGTTTGGCTGAAAGGCCCAGCTGCGGTTGTGGTGGGCTTGCTAGTAGGCAGGGTTATTGTCCTTGTAGCTGTAAGACCCAGCCAAGGTGCATGGTTGTACACAGCTCTCAGCAGGTTGCCTCCCCTGGTATTAGCAATATACAAGTAGGATTCACAAAGGTCTGCTGCCCGGGTCTCAGTCCCTGGTCAGAGGCCCAGCTGCCTCCTGCATCACTGGCAGGTGCTTCAAGGTCAGTAAGTTCATCTCCTTCACCTGAAAAGTCTGTGTACTTTTTGATTTGTTGTTTCTGCACTGGTTTTTAGGGCAAGTGGGTCTGTGCATGAGCCCCTTAACAGCAGGTCTTCCTTTCTGTACAATTCTACAGTTTTCCTGGACGTATTCCCTGTTGGTATTCAAAGCCAGTTGTTTTGGGGGCTTGTCTCTCCTGTGCAGGATTCAATGGCTGAGGTGCCTAATGTGGAGTTTCAATCTTTCACTGCTTTGGCAAAAGACCGTAGAGTGCCATGCCTTGGTGTGTTTCCTTCCTTTGTGAGACTGTATCTCTGCCTCTTCTACGTCTCCATCTGCTCCCTATTGTGGAAGCTCTGTTCATCCAGTTTTTAGGTTCCCTTTAATGGGAATTCCAAATGTAGTAGATTGCTGTGTGTATGGAAGGTGAGCTCAGGAGCTTCCTACTGCAACAGCTTGAGGGACACTTCAGAACTCTATTTTTAAAGGTCTTATCAGTATTAAAATGTTCAAACCAAGCAATATGACATCTTTTATTAAATTGTTTAACTCAGTCCAATATTAAAAACAAGACGGCCCCAAATGGAGTTGCTTACTAAGCCCCATGTCACCAAACAAGGACTTGATTTAATTATGTTTCAACTGTCTTAGAAATGGAACCTTCCACCAATCAGTCAGGAACAGCCTGATCAACACTAGTTAGGTAACCTGCCTGATGGACCCCTACCATCCATTATAGGGAAAATAAACTTGTAATAACAACCCACTTTTTGCCTAGTATAACCTTGTTCTTGCTTCCTCTGTCTCTATAAATCTTTTGTATAGCTTCTCAGAGCTCCTTTCTATCTGCTAGATTGGATGTAGCACTGGTCATGAATTGTTGGATAAAGCCAATAAGATCTTTAAAATTTAGTCAGTTGAATTTTTTTGTTTGGTGGCAGTGATAGGATCCAAAGGACACTTCTGATGGCTCTGGGGACAATGAGGAACAGAGGCATTGGTCCCTTCAAAATTTCTGAGTTCTCTTTCTTGCCATTTGAGGGCCATGGGTAAATTCTTAGATGCAAGTTCTGCTCTTTCTGTGTTAAGCTCCCAGTCTAATTGGCTTTCCAGTCTAGGGTGAACAGGTCAATCTAGACTAATGGGAGGCTTTAATAGAGCATTAGTTCTTAGGCCTTTTAGTTAGTCCACAGGCCCAGTCCAGATATTTGTTGGTTGCCTTGAGCTGGCAGACAGTTCCACCTGGAACATGTTCCTAACCCTTGGTTAGTCTGCAATCAGCATTTGTTGGAGTGTCCTGGTTCAGTCTGTAGTTCTGCTTTGGGAACTGCTGCTGGTGTGCACCAAAGGTGTTCTTTTGGCCAATTCATCGTACGATCTCTGGTTACTGCTGGTGTCCATAGTTCTGTTCACATCATGTACACATAAGTAGGAACCAATAGTAACTGGGGAAAAGATTGATAAATCTATTGTCAATGGGAATCTCAGAAGCCAAAGATGAAAAAAATGGTGGGCATGGGTCAAGCAGTTAAAAAGTGTTAGAGCACTCACCACCTAATTCTAAGATATCACAATCCCCAACCCATTGGTACACCTCTCTTAAGTATTAATTTGGCTCTAAGAGACTCAAGGCTTTAGCTAAAGAAGTAGAATCCTAAATTTCAGAGAATTGAGTGCACTACCTCTAGCACCACTGCTTATTTTACATCTTAGTACAATAGCCTTGGAAACTGTAGATGTCTGTGAAAATGGCAAAATATTACTAAAACAGTCTAGAATTACAATGGTCATTATGGGTAATGATCCAGTTAACAAGTGCACTTTGAAAGCGATGGTTCCCAAATCCAACAGAATGGGTTACCTATTTTAACTGGCAGGCAGAAGTCTCCAAAAGTCTTCAAGATTCCAAAATAACTTCATTGAAAGATTCACTGCAAAAGGCTAAGGCAACGTTAAAGACAGGAAGTAACTAAAAGCCTGACAGGATCCTAATTCTCCCCTCTATCCTCCTTTACCTGAGTGCTCACAGTCTACTAATCCCCTATCTGAATTATCTTTCTACTCTGAAGAGACTAAAAGACTGTAAACAACAGATGACCGAGTTCTTAAAACACCCCTGTCTCTACCTTCAGAGGAGAGCCCGCATACAGACTGTTCCCAGGGTTGATGGGATCTAAGGGATTCTCTGATGAACAGCCAAGGAGAAACTCAAAATTCATAGGAAACCTTGCAAAATTCTGGTAGATATTGCGGCTATCTTCTCTACTTTGAACCCCACTTACTCTGGAGCATGCAGATGGGATCCTTGGAAAACTCACTGAAGCCAGTGATGGTGAGAATTCTTACCAGAATCAGCTCTTCCAAATCTCTGTAGTGTCTAGTAACGAAAGGAAGGTAAAATGTCATGTGTCCCATCCTTTCTAAATCTAGACCACTTGGTTACTGACCTTTTTCCTCCCAACAGTAAACTATTGCTGTCTTTTTGTCTTGTTTTGTGTCCTGAAAACTTGGCCTGACAACTGTCAGGTGTGTGTGTGTGTGTTGGGGGGGGGGGGGTGTCCCAAAAATATGGTTGGACAGAAATGTGGGTTGCACTTAATTTCCAGGTAGGATCCTACTGACTGTTGCCAACTCTCAGGAAATTTGTCTAAGTGGCTGTCTTTTGGCTATTCTGGGGGACACCCGTTGAATTCACGGGTCATTCAATACTGCTAGAAATATTTATTGTTTGCCCCAGCTGAAATGTGACAAAATATTTCAAAGGATTTTTTAAAGTAGGTTTATGGTCAGAAGTTGGCCAAACTGCAAGCTGATATTCAGACCCTGATTGCTCTTTTTCAGGCCCTTTTCCTTAAGCTAAAATGAAAGTAGGCACCCACAGGGGAAGAAAAACAGTCCAAAGACAAGCAGCTCTAATCTACAGCATAATAATCTTTTGATTTCCATCTTCATTGAAGATTTTCTTCCTGATATAAAGAAGCAAAGTGAAGATAATGTAGTTGGATGGGTGGCAAGTCCCTTAATGTCATTCAGGTTGCTACCCAATTCTTGAGGACTTAAAAACAACTGTCCTTGTGTTATAAATTGTTTACAAAAACAGAAATGCAGCTCTAGAAACAATTCAAAGGCCATGTATCCTTTTTACAAATTCCTAAACCTCCCCTATTCATCTCAAAAGGATTGTAAATGTTGTAAAAGATCTGGATTTAGGGAACAAAAGTCCTTCTTGGTGTAACTTGCATTCTTTTTCTGTACCTTTTGTGATGTAAAATCATGTATTTTATCTTCTTTGGAAAACAAGGTCATTTTTACCAGAAAGAAAAAAAAAAAGGCTAATTGAAAACTAGGCCTATGAAAATCTTAAAATTCTTTGCCATAAATGTTAGTGAAAAGTTTAAATCATTTTAGCAGGTAACCCTAACTTACTTCATCTGCTAGAAACAACGCAGATCTGACTGTTCTTGTATAAACTAGTGAGTTTTGCATTATCATACCAGTCTTATGGAAATAATTTTAAAACAAAAGCTGTAGGATCTGTTTATGTCTGTCCATATGTTTATGTATATCTATGTGTATATGTTACAGATGTGTGGTTTTTTTCTACCTCTGGATAGTATTACCAAAAGTAATTTTTAAGAACCTCTATTTAACTCATTTAAAAACAAACAAGTGCTGAATAAATTAGGTATAGTCTGAGAAATATAAAAACTAACCCAAATGTTTTTAAAGTCCATGTGATCTATGATAATCTGTAGTAAATGAAAGCTAATTTAAGTTTGTGCTTTAATTAAAACAAGCATGTCTTTAGAGCTATCAGTATTAGATATAATATGGGCATATGGCTTTTATTCATTCTAGGTTTACTAAAAGTCAAATAAGCTCATGTTTTGTCTGTTACAGAATTTGTCAGCAAGAAAGATGAGATGATGGGTGTTTAATGTCTCATGAAGTTTTCATAAGTAATCTAAACATAGTTAAGAAGAGGTAAGAGGATGTAAGTAAAATAAAAGTTTATAAATAACTTTTTAACAATAATTACACTTTATGGCACATCTACTTAAAAATAGTGTCCAAAATATTTTTGCTAAAATTATACTGAGATAAATCAAATGATGGAAAGTCATTGAAAATCTATATTGTTTCTGATGAGGGAGAAGACAAAGCATAAGCTGACACCCTGTGACCTTCCCCTACCCCCCACTCTTGGGTGGGACATGTGTGACATTCTTCCAGGAAGCCCCCAGCCATCTTAATGCTAATGACTTGCTAGAAGGAAAAACAACCTTAACTTGACAATGGCAAGGCCTCCGGTATCCTGAGAGCCTTCTTGAACATATGAAAGTACTTTCTCAACCTCCCTTTTTCCTTACCTTCCCCAACCCCATAGTATATAATTAGCCACCCCTCACAACCCTGGGCAGCAGCTCTTTCTGCCCACGGGTCCTGTCCCCCTGCTTTAATTAACCACCATTTTTCACCAAAGACGTCTCAAGAATTCTTTCTTGGTGGTCAGCTCCAGAACCTCAACTATATTCCAAAACCACATCATATGGTGCCGAACGTGGGGCTTTGAGTCTTTACATCTGGACTCTGAGCTTCGGTGCAAAAGTGGTGAATGGTTTCTTTACTCTTCCTTTACTCTCACTCCAGGGGGTCTTCAAGGAGTTCCCTCTTACTGCAACACTTTCCTGCTGATTGCTCAGGCTGTAATCCTCTAGCCTGTGGCTACTCTATGGAGAGGAGAAAGCCTGCCTTTTGGCTGGAAGTGAGTACCTTGGCCGGGATGGTAATAAGACCCAGAAACTTGATGCCCTCTTTTTACTGTTGTCTTTATACAAATTTGTCTGTCTGGGGCACAGGACAGCCACCTAAGTGACTAGCACGGCTGCCAATCTTAAGACTCCCACGTGAGGTTTCCTCCTGATTGATCTAATGTGATCCCCTTCACATCCGTGGTCTAGCCACTTATGGCCATAGGACCTCCACTTGGAGCCGGCCAAAACCAGTACCCACTTGAACTAAAACCCAACCAGGGACCGTTTCCTAGGGAAGTTGGCTGTAAAGACCACATGTGTTGGAATGTTGCTTACACTATGATGGATTTCCATCTTTACTGTTTTCCATCAATGTCCTCTACTAACTACTACTTAGGCTACAAAATTCGATAATTTCCCCTTGTAAAACTTTTCTAGTATTTTCCATGGGTTAAAACATCAGGGCAGCACACAACCTTCAAGACATATGATGGCATGACATGGATATTTCAGCCCATTCACCAGGCATCCATTAGCAGCCTAGGATGCGATGGGGTAGGGGAGGGATGCCTACATCCCTCCTATGGGCCTTTTACAGCAGGAATGCCTTCACAGGAAGGCAGGATTGTGATCAATAGTGATGTCTTGTTTGAGGGATGCCTCTGGTCACTTTTGACACATGGGAACCTCTGACATATCCTGCATGGGATGCCAGCTGGGAGTTGGGGGATTTGGTAATGGACATCCTTTACTCTTCTGGAAGCATGGCTTCAGTAGGCTTCTCCTTTGGTTCCCAAGGATTCTCCCTTAGGGTGCCTTTTAACCCATTGGAAACAATTCAGATTGCAAAATTTAGGAAAGTACTGATCTCCTGTAACACTGCATGGCCTCAGTGGGATCTATCAGATCTCTTCTGCAAGGAACAGGGCAAATGGACCTAGGGTACCTTCATTGCTCTACACCAGGGCCCCGACCTAAGGACCCCTTGCAGAATGTGTTTGCCTGAATGGGTCAGCTAGTAAACTCTCTCCTGACATGTTGGATAATTATCTAAATAGGCCTCCTCCGAGTAAACCCAGATTGCTGGAGGAAACACAGGGCCTCCCTAGCAAAGGGGACTCTGACTCTCTCACTGTTCCTCCTCCTGACAGATGTGGGGGCTTCTCCCTCATTCACTCATTTTCCAGATTAATGGCTATCACTGGAGCCAACTGTGGGTAGTCTCCCTCGGGATGGGGACTTTAAGGACTATTCCCAGGAAGCTGCCAAAACTCTCTTTGTTTTGGGGAAATTCCCTGTCTTCTCTAGCCCAACATGGACTGCCTATCCTCCCTTGTTGGTGGGAAAACATGGTGTCTGGTCCTCTGTTGGAGCTGACGAGCTCTAGAACTGGGAACCCTTTCTCTGCCTTCTGGCAGCACTTTGTCTCTTCTGTCTTCCCCTCCCCCTTCTCTTTCTACACCACCTTGGGTGCTGTTGCATAACTGGCTTCTGTACCATCCTTGGTGCCTCTGGCACCATGGCTCCTCCTACCCTCACCATCAAGGAGCAAGAAGAGCACCCCTGGACTTAACACCACCTACTCCAGATTTCCCCACCAGTGTCTCAGGTAAAAATTAAAAATGGGGTGAGCCCACGTGGAACATAATTCAGTATTTAAGTTAAGAAGTTTGTCAATTTAATTAATATAGACATGTCTTTAAAGTTATCAGCACTAAACGTGAAACTTTTATTCTATCGAGGTTTACTGAAGGTCAAACAAACTCGTGTTATCTCTGTTGTGAGTTGTTGGTAAAAAGATGACTAAAATGATGGTTAATCGTCTCATCAAAGTTTTCATGGGTAATTGTTAAAAGAGCTTTCAAAGTCTTTGGTAACCTGAAACTTTAAAGATTTGCTTGGATAATAAATGGAATTAAATTTATTGGACATCTAGGTCTTCTTCCAAATAGGATAAAGTGCTAAAGCATTGAATACTGGATGTAGGTTTGTGCTTTTGACTTCTTATTGCAAAGAAACTAAGGATATTTAAATCTGTTGGTAAATATGTTTTGTGCTTAATTGATTCATAAATTTGCCATCTAAAGCATTCTGGTGTAACAGTTCAGTTGGTTACTGCTTAGTTTTCACTGGAGACTAAGGTTTCTAAGAATGCAAAAGAAAGTTGTGAAGGTTTGGGAAGGGAAATCTTTCAAAAGGAATTTTAGGTGCAGTCAGGACAGACTAAGATTGAAATGAACAGATTTTTAAGGTACAGTGGTATAAGATATATAAGTCTGCTTTCTGTTTAAAAAGACAAAGGTTTCTTGAATTGTTCATCTGCTCTGGATAAGAAAATGTAAACAGTTTTCTCTTTGTCCAGAAAACAAAGTTTGTATGTTTTGTCATTATCAGGTCTTTGATCACTTAGTTAACTTCTCAAAATCAAAGGAGCTAAGTTTTGCTAACAACTATAGAACCCTACATACTTGCCTTTCAAATCTCTTATCACCTTGGTTAAATAAAATTAGTTTTGTAATCTGTAATCCTATTCAGGCATGTGCTTTAAAACTTTCTAAGGTCTTAACAAACTTCCCAAGTTTGTAAATGAAGTCTCTTGAACTCATTAGGCCCTTTTCTTTGGTGTGTTAAGCTACTCCGGAAGCACTGTTAAAAAAATGATAAGGCTTAGGTTACATTTGGGTAAATGCTGTAACTATTCTAGAGATAATATGCAATTCCTAAAGTTTTAGTGTGTTAATATAAGTTCATCACCACTCAATATTCTGGCTATTGAAGTGTATGTGTCACAGAAATAACCTGATTTCCTTGCCAGCTATATTGTGAACTTTCGTCTCATCAGATCTCTAACCATGTCCATTCTGAGTTTTTGTCATTTATTATTGTTATTCTCTTGTAAAATGAGTTTCATCTTCAAGGAGATTCATATAGGAATTTTAGGACAAATACAGGTATTTGATATCTTTAAGCTCAAGAAAATGAAATGGGTAAGAGTTTCCAGAACTAATCAGAGCTTCATTCAAACTAAACAAGAATTAGTAACATGGGATTAAAGGAACTAAAAGATGATAGTGTTGTGACTCTTGCTTCAGACACTGCTGGTTCTCTAGTATTTGCTCTTCCAGACTAAGACTTTCTCTTAACACATCAGTGATATACAGAAATAATAATAAAGCAAACTAAAGCATTTAAATTTTCTCTTTACCCAAACCCTCTAATTCAAAAGGTCTCAGTAAGTATTTATTTCATGGCAATCATAGTCATTTGCATAAGCTCAATAAGAATCTGTTCTCCTTGTAACAGGACACCACTGGAAACATTGGTTATTTTACCAAGGCTTTGATTGCAATGTCATATTTGAGACACATGCATAGACTGAGATATGACCAAACAGCTTTAAGGAACTAAGGTTGACTTTATGAAATCTGGAGCCATAAATCCCCTTGGAAATGTTGGCCTGATACCTTGCTTACAGAGTTCCCAGCAGCCTCACCAGATTCCTGGCAGATGAAGGAGCCTCAGGATACTTTGGGGACCTCATGAAGAGGAATCTACCCAAATCTACAGGTATTACAGGCACATCTGATGGCAAGTACTTGGCTTGGCTCTGGCCTGGAGAGGCTACTAAAAGTTCAACCTAGAGATTCCTTATAAAAGTTCTAGCAGGGGTGCCTGGGTGGCACAGCAGTTAAGCGTCTGCCTTTGGCTCAGGGCATGATCCCGGTGTTATGGGATCGAGCCCCACATCAGGCTCCTCTGCTATGAGCCTGCTTCTTCCTCTCTGACTCCCCCTGCTTGTGTTCCCTCTCTCGCTGGCTGTCTCTATCTCTGTCGAATAAATAAATAAAATCTTAAAAAAAAAAAAAAGTTCTAGCAAAGCAGATTCTAAAAGATCTATATGATCAATCACTATTCTTGCTGAGCTTGTGTAAATAATTATGCCAAGTTTGTTCAAATTGGAATTGTTTTGCAAACAAATTAGTCCTGATTTGGCTCTCTCTTGAAATGAGGGTTAGAGAGAAAAATTATGTTTAAATAACACACCTTTGTGGATGTTAAATTCTAGATCTGATTGCCTTTAAATGTTTGGTTAACCTAGACAACATGAGGCAAACTTCAGAGAAATTACCACAGGAGCTCATGTATAGACAATCTCCTTGCTTATTATTCTGCAGGGATAATAACAGGACCCCATGGGCACATGATTAAAGAGCTGGGAAATGGGATAGATTCCGTAACAGTTGTATAACTCAGCTATCACCTTGACCGATTCTATGTGGCTAGGATGATGAAATCACTCCCTAAAAACCAGAGCATACCCCACTCCATAGGCTTAACTATGGGCTTGTGGAGATAATGGATTATCCCACTTTTCTTGTGATTGGACTGAACGATGAAATGGGGATGCCCTTATCTCTTGACAAGTCTTCCCCCATTTGCCATTATTAATTGATTCCTTATAAAGATATTAAGGCTAGACCTCAAACAAAGAGGGCTTCTTAATGGTTTCATCCCTCAAAGTCATATTTATCCTGGAAGCCACCTCTATGGATGGACAATTACAAGGAGAGGCTTTAGCCAAGCATACAACAGCCCTCCTGGTAAAAGGAGCCTCAAAGCTCACTATGGGACAGTAATGACTTCACATCAGGTCCAGAACGTCTTAGAGACCAAAGGTCACCAATAGATGATAGGAGGCTGGCTTATTAAATACCAGGCTATGCTTGTAGATATGCCTGAAATAATACTTGCAACCTGTCAGACGTTAAACCCAGCTACCCTCAAGCCTGGACCTGACCATTGTACTTCTATAGAGCATAACTGTTCAGAGGTTATTGATCTTGTTTATCCTAGTCGACCAGATTTAAGATGTCCCTATTAAAAATACAGAGGATGGTTGGTTCACCAATGGTAATAGTTTCATGGAAAAGAGGGGTACGAAAAACTGGATATTCTATAATCAAGTCTAACTCAAGACTAGAGGGCAAAGCCCTGTCAGCAAACATGTCTGCCCCCAAAGCAGATTAATAGTGCCCACCTGTGCTTTGCAATTGACAAAAGCCTTAAAAATATTTATACAGACTTCAAATATATTTTCCTGGTCCTATGTGCTCATGATACAATTTGGAAGAAAAAGGGATTATTATCAAGCTGTAACTCCCCAATCAAATATGGGCCTGAAATTATTGCACATTCATACTCTGAAACCGAGTAACCCTTGGAATCCTGACTGTAGTTCAAGGAGGCCCAGTATTATGACTTGCTCCTGGCTAGGACCCAATGGCTATGTGACTCTAACCTGTGTCCATAGTTTCCCCCTTGCTGGATAAGCCACTGTACTCTGGCTTTTGCCTGGATGCATGGATGCATTATTAAAACCATTACCAACCCAGCCAACCTTCCAAATTTAAAACCATAGTGCACATGTTTTGTGTTACATTGGTATGACCACCTAGCCTCTATCTTTTTTACCTCTTTGGAGAATGTTGTTTGAGTACATGGTCAAAGCCCTAAATGACACTCAAAATAGTGTTTCTCTGTTAAATTCTAGGGCAATACAAATATGTAAAGCAGCTTTACGAAATAGAATGGCATTAGATGTTTTAACTTGCACAAGGTAGAACTTGCACTATCATAAAATCAGAATGCTGTGTATACATTCCAGATTACTACCAAAATACTTCTGGGTTTCTAACTGACATAAATACTCAAATTGGGGCTTTAAATGATCTCTTTCCTTTAGTGATTGCTGTAAACTCCTGGACTAGAGGAAAATTATCAAAGGTCAACTATCAAAGATCTTTCTTTCTCGTTACAACATTAACCTTGTTTTGTCATTTCTGCTGTTTCCCTTCCTAGTGTCAAGACTCCTTCACTGCCATAACTTCCAGCTAAGAGATGATCCTTTCTACTCACGGAGGTTCATCTATTTCATCTGCATGATTCAGCTGCCTCCCCTTTCATAACTCCACTATTTGTTCCCCAACTGACCAATATTGACCCATAGGTAGGGATATCTCTATGCCCCTATTCAGCAGGAAGACATTACAGAAGCTGAGACCTTCCACCTTCAACAACCTTAAAGATTTAAGGATCAAAATTGTTCAGGGGGGAAATGATGAGGGAGCAGAGGGCTGGCTGAAGACAAAGCATAAGCTGACACCCTGTGACCTTCCCCCACCCCCCACTCTTGGGTGGGACATGTGTGACATTCTTCCAGGAAGCCCCCAGCCATCTTAATGCTAGTGACTTGCTAGAGAGAAAAACAACCTTAGCTTGACAATGGCAAGGCCTCTGGTATCCCGGGTATCCTGTGAGTCTTCTTTAACATATGAAAGTACTTTCTCAACCTCCCTTTTTCCTTACCTCCTTCAACCCCATAGTATATAATCAGCCACCCCTCACAACCCTGGGCAGCAGCTCTTTCTGCCCACGGGTCCTGTCCCCCTGCTTTAATTAACCACCATTTTTCACCAAAGACGTCTCAAGAATTCTTTCTTGGTCATCAGCTCCAGATTCCACACCACTGAACCTCAACTCTATTCCAAAGCCACATCATTTCCAAATACTCAAATATTAACTACTCAGCATAGGTTTATCCACTGTTGCTCCTTTCTACAGAGGCAAATATATTTGGGTCTATTACACATGCTTTGTACCACACTGAAAAATTTACTATGATAGACAATATACTTCTAGAAATTATGAATTTATAAATTTGCCAACCACGATATCCTGGCCTAACAGTCCACAACTGCTTACCTCTTAATTTTCACTAGGAATTAAAGATTCTAAGGGTTAAGAATTCTAATCAATAAATGTAATTAAAACTTAGAAATAGTAAGAGTAGAAGCAAACAAATCTTTGGTTGTTCCAGAATAAGGAAAAAACAGAAAATCTGAATGGATATAAAAATGTTGAAGATTTATGAAAAGAAATCTTGAGAAAAGAATTTTGTGTGTGGCCAAGCTAAGATTGGAACGATTTAAGTTTTTAAAATGAGGTTTAATATCGAAAGTACACCGATACAAAATTAGAACTTGGTTTTCTCTCCATTAAAAGAACAGAATTTTCTTGGACTTTTGATGTGCTTTTGGTAAGAGATTATAAAAGTTTCTTTACCTTTAAGTAATCTGCCTGGACAGCAAAGATTTTCTAACCAAAACAATTAATGTGAAGCACAGTAATCTTTTTCAGGTCCTTGATTAGCTAAAAAGCCCCAGTCTTCTCAATATTAAAAGAGCTAAGTTTGGGGGCGCCTGGGTAGTGCAGTCGTTAAGCGTCTGCCCTCGGCTCAGGGCGTGATCCTGGCGTTCCGGGATCGAGAATCGAGTCCCACATCGGGCTCCTCCGCTATGAACCTGCTTCTTCCTCTCCCACTCCCCTGCTGTGTTCCCTCTCTCGCTGGCTGTCTCTCTGTCATATAAATAAATAAAATCTTAAAAAAAAAAAAAAGCTAAGTTTGGTTTATAATTATGCGACCTTTTGTATTTGCCTTTAACATCTTCTATTGTTACTTGGGTGAAATATTATTTCATGATGATCTGTGATCCTATCAATCACATATTCAAACCTTTTGATATTTTCCCAAAATCAATATCTAACTAGAGCCTTTGTGAACTCAAACTAACTTTGTGATATCTCAGAGTGCTTCAACATCTCAAAGGATTTATCTCCCACTTGGAAGATATTAACCTAACTAGTTTATTCCATATGTTAAATTACATGGGAAATATCACCAATAAAACTTAAGTAATGCTAAACTTTCTTAGGTTATATTTATATAGATTCATTTTATTAATATAAGTGTTTTAGAAATTCAGTGAAATTCCTAGAAATCTGATATTGTTCTGGTATAATGTTGTCAGTCATAATTTAGTTATTATCTTAAAATTTTATATATCACAGAAATAACCAAATTTCCTTGTCAATTCCATTATAATGAACTCCCATCAGATCTGTAACCATGAGTATTTTTAAGTTTTTTTGTTTGTTTTTTTGCATTCATGTAATATTTTATTCTGATACTTTTGCAAAAGTTGGATTCATGGAAGGGATCCTACCCTGAACTGTTGACCACTGACACCACTGCTGAATTACAAGGTGTCAAACCTCAGATCCATACTTCACAACTGATGAAGTCTCCACCACACATCTCGTCCTATGCAAAGATGGAAACTTCAAAATCAAATTGGCTGTGAAGAGAAGTAGCCAATGTCAAGGTACGTTGCTTCCTCTAAGAAGACTGACCAATGCTGTATCTTTCTACCCTCCTCTCTCTGATCATCTTCTTCCTAATTTTTATACTATGAAGGTCTTTATGATTAATTTGTCTATGTTTTGCCTTACTCTGTCCTGGAAAAATAATGCTATTGTTCAAATATATCTGTCCATTGCAATGGGGGTAACCCAACCTCAAAATAATGGGTAGGTTTGCCACTATGCTGGTAATCCTATCATTCTACCTGTGACAAACTTTTCCCTGATTTCCAATGTCTCAGCTTCTCTGGAACAAACTTATCAACCCCCTCCTTTATGTCAGACTCCCTGATCCTGGGGTTCCATTTCCCTGTCTTTGGGTAACAACCCTAAACCCAGGAAACCTTGCATCCAGGCTCTGCCCAAAGAAAGGGACACAATGCAAGGTTAACCAGAATAACACAGCCTGTGATCTACAGATGCTTACATTTTACAGATCTTCATGGCTGTTGCTTTTTCAGCCCCAAGCCACAGACATAAAGGGGAAATGTCAGGATGCATTCATGACTCAGTATTAGCTATTTTGGGCAGATCCCTACTAGGAGTAAGTACCAATGAGGCTATGACCAGGAAATTCCTGTAAACTCTTGAAGATATTATACAATCTGCTGCTAAAGCTATAGCTGCCCCCAAACAACAAAATCCCTAGAGTCTCTGGCCAAAATTGTTCTGGATGCTAAGGTAGCCATTGATTATTTTTTCAATTGAGTAAGGAGGTGTTTGTGCTATGGCCAACACCACTTGCTGCACTTGGATTGACATTTCTGGGGAAGTTGAGACTCCACTACATAAAGACCACTAAATAAGCCAGTTGGATTAAAAAAGTGGGTCCTTCAGTGAGGGCTTTCTTTGATTTACTTGATTCTGATTGTTTTGGGTCTTGGGGAACATGGCTTTGAAGTACACTCCAGATATTGGGAATTACCTTACTTATAATAATCATAGTAGCTTCACGAATATGTTGTATTCTCTCAAAAGCTTTAAACGCATGTTCACAGCCTTAATCACCAACCAAAAGATCTCCCTAAGGCTAGAATATCAGAACTGGAATGAAGAAAATGACCAACTTCAAGATTGTGAACCAAATATCATAACTTGAGAATACCACAAAGAGATTCAGCAAAAAACTCCAAGAACTCCACAGTGGTGCCTTACATTTTGATCTCATTCTGAGAGTCTGATCAAAAGTGTGGGACTGATTGTTAAGACAACAGGCCCAAGGGGCACCTGGGTGCCTCATTCAATTAAGCATCTGCCTTCAGCTAAAGTCACAATCTTACAGTCCTGGGACCTAGCCACGAGTCAGGCTCCCTGTTTAGTTGGGAGTCTGCTTCTCCCTCTCCCTCTGCCCCTACTTCCCCCAACTATTGTTCTCTCTCTCTCAAATAAAATCTTAAACAAACAAACAAACAAACAAACAAAAACCCCAAAGAGAACAGGCCCAAAATGGAGTCACTTATGCTAAGCCTCATGTTGCCATATGAAGACTTATAGTTTTGGCTCTCCCAGAAATGCAATCTTAAACCAATCAGTCAGGACCTGCCTGATCAGCACTAGTTAGGTAACCTGCCCAATAGATTCTCGCCATCCCCTGAAGGAAGTAAGCTTGCAATAACCAACTGACTTTCCCCCTAGTGTAACTTCCTTATTCCTGCTCCCATCTGCCTATAAAACTCATTTTGCACAGTTCCTCAAGGCTCCTCTCCATCTGCTAGATTGGATGTGGCTTGATTCATGAAACTTTGAATAAAACCAACAAGTTTTTTAAACTTATTTTTTAGAGAGAGAGAGAGCATGCACATGATTGGGCGTAGGAGGAGGTAGAGAGGGGCAAATGGGGAGAGAGAGAATCTTAAGCAGGTGCTCGACCTCACAACTCTGAGATCATGACCTGACCTGAAATCAATAGTCAGATGCTTAACTGACTGAGCCACCCAGGTGCCACAAGCCAATAACATTTTTAAAATTTACTAATAATCTTCTTGTAAGAAAAATAAAATAAAATGTACTAATAATCCATGATGGGAAATTACTATTTATTGATAAGGGGTCATGTTAGGAACAAAGACATCTGATGTATTAAGTTTAATGAAAATTTTAAAGTAAAACAACTAGAAAAAAAATAGGCACAAGACTGTAAAAAATAATCAGGTCTCATCTAAATCACTGTGACTTGGAGAAACATCCCAAGAATACTCCAAAAGTAATGACTATTCATTATGGTGGGTTAAAGTAATAAAGAATATTAAACTTTGTTTGGGATTCTCTTTCAAAAGTAAGGACAGACATTTTTTTTTTTAAGTTTCTATCAAGCAGGTCACTTTTTAATTTAGAGCTTAAAGACAACTATTTTAAAAGTTCACTCATTTTCTAAATAAATTATATTACACATCATAAAAATATACACACTTGTGTAATAAAGAACTTTCTCAAAAAGTTAAGAGTTCTAGGTACATTACTTCCTTGGAGATGGACTATTCAACTTCCATAATTTAAAACAACTCCAATTCTGAGATCTGTTTATTATAGAAAAATTGATTCATAATTATAAGTGAAATTTGTATATCATTAAACAATTTTTCCAAAGAATTGACTACTGTTGTAATGGCCTTGTTTACTTAAACAATTAAATTAGCATTTAATGAGAAAGAAAAGACCAAAGCAAAAGACACACTACATTCATTTTCAGCAATTAATTGATAACTTGCTTACCATGGGTTATCTAACAATTAACCAGGGAAATATTTCTAGGAAATAGAAAGCATTAATGCAAATGCGTTCTTGATTTATTTGTTTCAAATCCATTTACCACATTATCTAATCTGGCATAAGCAGAAAACCCCTAGGAAAGATTAATATTCAAAAACAACTCTAAGCCTTCTGGTGTTGGGAGCCCTGATTGTTTTGGCAACATAAATTGTTAAAGGAATTTCTAAGGATACTTCTCAGCCATCACAAGCATCAGAGTTAAAACAGGGGGAATAGGTTTGGAGTTAAGATGGTGGAGGAGTAGGGGACCCCTTTTTCAGCCGGTCCCCTGAGTCAAGCTGGATAGGTACCAGACCAGCCTGAATACCCATGGAATCAGCCTGAGATGCAGGAAAATAGATAGATAACATCTGGATCTCTACAAATGAAAATCTCCAGCGCTGAGTATTGAGGTACGAAGCCGGGAGCCGTGAAACCGTGCACAGATATCGGAAGATAAACGGAAGGGGGAGGGAGCCGCCGCGTTCGGGCGCCGGGAAGCGGTAGCCACCTGTACCGGGGGAGCGGGCGGGGCTCGCGGACGGCACCCACGAGAGAGCGGACTGTGACCGTGAGCCGGGAGTCCTAAGGGGAAAATACATAGCCATCCAAGCCTCACTCAATAGAATAGAAAAATCCAAAATGCAGTTTTTATATTCTCACCTCAAGAAGTTGGAACAGCAACAGAGGGACAGGCCTAATCCACGCATGAGGAAGCAGTTGACCAAGATTAGAGCAGAAATCAATGAATTAGAAACCAGGAGTACAGTAGAGCAGATCAACAAAACTAGAAGCTGGTTCTTTGAGAGAATCAATAAAATTGACAAACTGCTGGCAAGACTTATCCAAAAGAATAAAGGACCCAAATTAATAAAATTATGAATGAAAAAGGAGAGGTCACAACCAACACCAATGAACTTGGAAGGATTACTAGAAACTTTTATCAACAGCTATATGCCAATAAATTAAGCAATCTGGAGGCCTTCCTGGAAACCTATAAACTACCAAGACTGAAACAGGAAGAAATTGATTTTTTAAACAGGCCAATTAATTATGAAGAGATTACGTCACTGATAAACAACCTTCCAAATAACAAAACTCCAGGCCCGGATGGTTTTCCTGGGGAACTCTACCAAAATTTCAAAGAAGAAATAATACCTATTCTCCTAAAGGTATTTCAAAAGATAGAAACAGAAGGAATGCTACCAAACTCATTCTATGAGGCCAATATTACCTTGATCCCCAAACCAGGCAAAGACCCCATCAAAAAGGAGAATTACAGACTGATTTCCCTAACGAATATGAACGCCAAAGTCCTCAACAAGATCCTGGCTAGTAGAATCCAACAGTGCATTAAAAGGATTATCCATCATGACCAAGTGGGATTCATACCTGGGATGCAAGCGTGGTTCAACATTCGCAAATCGATCAGTGTGATACATCATACAACAAGAAAAGACTCGGAAACCATATGATCCTCTCAACTGATGCAGAAAAAGCATTTGACAAAATACAGCATCCTTTCCTGATTAAAATCCTTCAGAGTGTAGGGATAGAGGGTACATTCCTCAATCTCATAAAAACCATCTATGAAAAGCCTACAGCAAATATCATTCTCAATGGGGAAAAGCTGGAAGCCTTTCCCTTAAGATCAGGAACACAACAAGGATGCCCACTTTCACCACTATTATTCAACACAACAAGGATGCCCACTTTCACCACTATTATTCAACCTTGCAACAGCAATCAGACAACAAAAAAAGGATAAAAGGTATGTGAATCAGCAAAGAAGAAGTCAAAACGTCTCTCTTTGCAGATTACATGATACTCTATATGGAAAACCCAAAAGAATCCACTCCCAAACTATTAGAAGTTATAGAGCAATTCAGTAATGTGGCGGGATACAAAATCAATGCTCAGAAATCAGTTGCATTTCTATACACGAATAATGAGACTGAAGAAAAAGAAATTAGGGAATCCATCCCATTTACAATAGCACCAAAAACCATACGTTACCTTGGAATTAACTTAACCAGAGACGTAAAGGACCTATATTCTAGAAACTATAAATCACTCTTGAAAGACATTGAGGAAGACACAAAAAGATGGAAAAATATTCCATGCTCATGGATCCAAATAATTAACATAGTTAAAATGTCCGTGCTACCCAGAGCAATCTACAATTTCAATGCTATCCCGATCAAAATACCAAGGACATTTTTCAAAGAACTGGAACAAATAGTCCTTAAATTTGTATGGAAACAGAAAAGGCCCCGAATCGCCAAGGATCTGTTGAAAAGGAAAAACAAAGCTGGGGGCATCACAATGCCGGATTTTGAGCTGTGCTACATGGCTGTGATCACAAAGACAGCATGGTACTGGCACAAAAACGGACACATAGACCAATGGAACAGAATAGAGAACCCAGAAATGGACCTTCGGCTCTTTGGGCAACTAATCTTTGATAAAGCAGGAAAAAACATCCGGTGGAAAAAAGACAGTCTCTTCAATAAATGGTGCTGGGAAAATTGGACAGCCACATGCAAAAGAATGAAACTTGACCACTCTCTCACACCATACACAAAGGTAAACTCCAAGTGGATGAAAGACCTCAATGTGAGACAGGAATCCATCAAAATCCTAGAGGAGAACATAGGCAGCAACCTCTACGACATCGACCAAAGCAACCTTTTTCATGACACATCCCCAAAGGCAAGAGAAACAGAAGATAAAATGAACTTGTGGGACTTCATCAAGATAAAAAGCTTCTGCACAGCCAAAGAAACAGTCAAAAAAACTAAGAGGCAGCCCACAGAATGGGAGAAGATATTTGCAAATGATGCTACAGAGAAAAGACTGGTATCCAAGATCTACAAAGAACTTCTCAAACTCAATACACGAAAAACAAATAAACAAATCATAAAATGGGCGGAAGACATGAACAGACACTTTTCCAATGATGACATACAAATGGCTAACAGACACATGAAAAAATGTTCAAAATCATTAGCCATCAGGGAAATTCAAATCAAAACCACACTAAGATACCACCTTACGCCAGTTAGAATGGCAAAAATTGACAAGGCAAGATACAACAATTGCTGGAGAGGATGTGGAGGAAGGGGATCCCTCCTACATTGTTGGTGGGAATGCAAGTTGGTACAGCCACTCCGGAAAACAGTGTGGAGGTCCCTTAAAAAGTTAAAAATTGAGCTACCCTATGACCTAGCTATTGCACTACTGCGTATTTACCCCAAAGATACAGACGTAGTGAAAGGAAGGGCCATATGCACCCCAATGCTCATAGCAGCATTGTCCACAATAGCCAAATCGTGGAAGGAGACGAGATGCCCTTCAACAGATGACTGGATTAAGAAGTTGTGGTTCATATATACAATGGAATATTACTCAGCCCTCAGAAAGAATGATTTCTCAACATTTGCTGCAACATGGACGGCACTGGAGGAGATAATGCTAAGTGAAATAAGTCAGGCAGAGAAAGACAATTATCATATGATTTCTCTCATCTATGGAACATAAGAAATAGGAAGATCGGTATGGGAAGAAAGGGATAAAGAAGGGGGGGTAATCAGAAGGGGAATGAAGCATGAGAGACTATGGACTATGAGAAACAAACTGAGGGCTTCAGAGGGGAGGGGGTGGGGGAATGGGATAGACTGGTGATGGGTAATAAGGAGGGCACATTTTGCATGGTGCACTGGGTGTTATATGCAACTAATGAATCATTGAACTTTACATCAGAAACCAGGGATGTAGTGTATTGTGACTAACCTAATATAATAAAAAAACATTAAAATAAAAAAATGGGAAAAAAGAGTTTTCTAGATGTCGATCTGTATGTTGTAGACTAGCAGCTCTCAGTACATTATCAACCCATGACTACTGCTGTACTAATGCTCCATACCCATGACAATGGCCAGGGCCATGCCTGGTTATAGGGATATCTAAGCACCACCAAAAATGCATATCTCAAACCGTGAGAGACTCCATTAACCTTGACTCTTCTCTAGTTCATATTTTAAAAGTCATTTATAATTTTTTTAAAGATTTTATTTCTTTATTTGACAGAGAGAGACAGCCAGCTAGAGAGGGAACACAAGCAGGGGGAGTGGGAGAGGAAGAAGCAGGCTCCCAGCAGAGGGCCCTGATGTGGGGCTTGATCCCAGAACGCCAGGATCACGCCCTGAGCCGAAGGCAGACGCTTAACGACTGCGCCACCCAGGCGCCCCTATAAATTTTTAATTTGACCTTTTAGCATTATTTCAAAATTGAATGTGATCCAAAGTGGGTCATTGTGCTGCACTGCAATTAAGAATTTCTAAAATAGAACCTAACTTTGCAACTCCTGTGAGTGTGATTCATGACGTCTACCTCTTCAGGTAAAATTTTAAAGACTCATCCAATTGTCCAGGTGTTGAACTAGTGTCATTAATATGACATTTACTGATTGGTTGGGTGGGGGGCAGGAAACATTGGTTTGGCATGAAAAAATACTGAAATCGGGGTTTCTCAACTTTCACATCATTGATATAGGGGCAAGGTAGTTTCTCGTGGAGGGCTCTCTCATGCATTGTAGGATGTTTGGCAGCACGTTTTCTCTCCAGCAGATAGGAATAGTAGCCCCCCAGTATGACAACCAAAATTTCTCCAGATGTTGCCAAACAGCCTCTATTTGAGAACCGCCACTAGATCATCACACAAGTGCGAACTGCTTGGACATCTTGTGGTTATGTAGGCAAAGCCCTAGGAAAAAGTTATTCACACTAATGTCCCCTTACTGACAAATCATGCACTTATATAGTCACTTCTGGCCCTACTCAAGTTTTCCTTTGAAATCAGAGGGAATTTTCATACATGAAAAATCACCTGCAGAAGGCATATTTTTCTCTTCTTCAGGGATAGCCAAATCAGGTATTTGACAAAGAAATGTATAGGTTGCTAAAAATTTGTAGTTCATTTTTTAGAGGCAAATTGAATCTATTTGTCTGAATGATGTGGCATTAATCACCAGGAAAATGTTTTTACATACACAAGTTATCCTTATCCTGGGTTTTTGAAATACAACAGTCTCAAGTGTTCTACAGGAAAACTAGTCTGGTGTTGACTCATAGTTCATCTGTATATGATACTGTCTTCATCTGGGCAGACAGTAGAGAGAAATTACATGAGTTCTATTAAGGCTTAAACACAACCCATCTATCCCAATAGAACAGTCACAAAAAAAGATAATTTTTCTCAGTATCACCATTACCTTCAGTCTGTGTGAAATTATTACCTCCATCTACAGAAAACCAATGGACCATTTTAACTATTTATTCCACTCAAGTTGTCAAACTAAAACAGAGTGAAAATGCCAATAATTTACAGCTAGGCCTTAACGCACTTCTAGCATATCACAGATGGAAACCTAAACGCATAGTAGACAGCTTTCATCAATAAGAGAAAAATAGCTGGCCAGACCAGGGTAGACCAAAATCTATGTGGATAAGCCCTCACCAAAAGGAATTCACATTTAAGTTTTCATTAAATACATTTTTTTCCATCACCTTCCATGCTGTTAAGGCTTGACAGTACTAATCTTTTATTTCTGCACCCTGAGGAGGCTGGCACTGGGTCTGGCACTGAGAGAGTATAGGCAACGAAATGTTAATTGAATATATGGATCAATAATAACTAATTTTGTTTTTATCAGATAAGACTGTGACTATAATTACACAGCAATGTGACTTGTATGTAGTGAGGCAAGGAAAAACAAAGTACATCTGCAATTTTTTTTAGTCTCGACATTCACATAAATTGACATTTATCAAAATAAGCATCTGCTTTATAGAACTGCATAAGGTAAAAGATATTTGTAAGCAGAAACACAGGTGAGACAAACTAGAGAATGATTCAAAATGGTTTAAAAACATACCTTAAAATACCCTTTTATAAAAACAATTTAAGTATAACAGGCTTGTAGAATACTTGTAAAATACAAAAAGGGATGTTAAGGAATTTTCTTAATTTTCATAATTCCATTTCCCAGCTATAATGCAGTTTAATATACTGGCTTACTTTACATAGAAATTGTTGCAGTCAGTTTGCATAATCCAATAAATATATCTGATTAACAATGTATTATGAATATTTCTAATGTCTTAAATATTCAAACATTCTTCTTAAAGGTTGTTAGGATTTCACTGCAAAGCATGTACTGAGAATGGCATAACCGTGTACTTATTACTGGCTATTTCTCAGTTTAAAAAATATATAATTGCCCAACTATGACCTTATTTAGAAATAGAGCCATTGCTGATGTACTAAGATGAGGTGATACTGGAGTAGTGTGGGCCCTCACACCAGTCTGACTGATGTCCTTGTTCAACGGGGGGACACTGGACGCAGAGACATACAGAGTAAGATAATGTAAATAGACGCAAGGAGACAGCCATCCACCAGGCCAGGAGAGCAGTCTGGAATAGACCCTTCCCTCCCAGCCTCAGGAGGAGTCAGCCCTCCTGACGCCTTGATTTGGGACTTGTGGTTTCCCTGCATCCTCATCTGGCAAATTACTACCCCATTCTCCCTACCCAGAACTCCCTGTCCCTAGCCAGTCCGACCATACCTTGACTAACACTGAAAAGTTTTATCAAGACTTTGTCATCTTTTACTGCCTTCTATTTTTTGCTCAGTGTATATCCATCTCTATGTCCTTTCTTTCAGCCTATAGTCTTTGTAGGGGGGCATTTTTTTTTCAACTTACTATTCCCATAGTGTTAATAATGAAAAAATACTAACAATTGCTATTATTGAATGGTTTCCATGTTCAGGCTTCATGCTAAATTAAACTCTTGCCATTAATTATCTTCTTTATTGCCCTGGCAATGGACTCATGGACATGTGGTAGCGTCTCTACCCTCCTGGTTCGGTTTCTCATATAGGTGGTGTCCTGTGCATATTAGGCACCTATCATGTGTCAATGATTCTGTTACTCTGGCATAAATCTTGAAAAATAATCGTGTCCCAATGTGGAGCTATAACTAGCTGTACTCTACTGTAAGTCTTCAGAAAAGAAGATAAAAGTTGGCATTTGGATGGCATTTATTCCAGGAATTGCAATTTTCTCTGAATTGAATTGGAATTTCTCTCAAATTTTCCCAGTATTTCAATTCATTGAAAAAATCCCCACCCTCTCTGCGAGCTCTAGCAGTCAAACATACCTGTTCAGATGGTCAGAAAGCCAAATAGGATGTGAATGTTACCAGGTGAGTAATAGCAAGAGGGAAGGATAGTTATGCTGAAATCTGAGGGCAGAGCAAGCAGCAGCTGTTGGGGGTTGAGGAGCAGAGGCTGGTGGAGGCCGGGGTGGCCAGGAGTCGGGTGTGTGGCAGGTGGCTGGGCAGTGAGTGCAGCAGGTGGGGCTGGCTGGAGCAGACCACGGCCCTTGAGGCACCAGAACAGGGCTGCGCAGAAGAGTTTGTGGTGAGACAAGGTGGGCTTGTGTCAAGAGCAGAAAGGGAAGTTAATCAGAGGAGAATGGGCTAACAGCAGCCTTAGATTTTTGTCATTTAGGTTGCAGCTGCTGGCTAATGCAGGGCTTGTTTGGGGGAGGCAGCTGTCAAAGCCTGATGTTAGCAAACCTGCATAAGCACTATGGAAACACAGCCAGCGTGGAGTGCGACAGGAGAACAAAGTTGTGTGTTTCTCTTTTTTTCTTTTTTGCTCACAATAATCTCTTTCTTAGTATCAGGGAAGTAACTTGGATTTTACTCTCTGAACTCTGTAAGGGACCACCTAAGAAATGTGTGCTCTCAAATTTATAGGGTGGGAAAGATGGAAAAGGCCTAAAGAACTCTGGTGTTTTAACTAAAGTTCTGAAGAGGGTAGAGACATCCATTTACTGATGCCAAGGAGTTCACCATCTAGAATGTCTGGCCTTGATTCAGTTAATGCTTTGTAAGATTTTGCACCCAATTCCTATGCATGGGGTTTTTCCCCACAGCACCAATCAATTCTCAGACATTAGTTGGGTGTTCTATGATTCAACTCAAATGTGACACCATCCATCCAGAAATAACATCTCATTCCACAGGTGAAAAGCACAGTCCTACAAGCCTGCCCCTACTTCAGATGCTACTCACAAGTCTGGATTGTCATCTGTACTTCTGACCGACTGACCTATAGGGCAGAGCTTCCCACATCCTCCTCCTCTGGTTTGGTTAATTTACAAGAATAGCCTACCAAACTCAGGAAACTCATTTCCTCATTAGAATACTAGTGTATTACGAAGGATATTAAAGGGTAAGAATCAACAGCTAGAGAAAGGGATACATAAGAAGAGATTTCCAGCAAAGGAGCTTCTGTCCTTGTGGAGTCAGCGGCCCAGCACAGTGGCATGTGGAAGCAGTTTGGTTTACCAACCTAGCGGTTCTCCAAACCCCTTCATTTTGGGTTTTTATAGAATCTTCATTACTTAGACATGATTGATTGAGTGGACATTGGTGATTGATTCAACATCTAGCCCCCGCCCCTCCCTGGAAATCATGGGGTAGGACTAAAAGTTCCAATCCTTCAGTCATGGTTGGTTTCCCTGACAACCAACCCTCATCTTTAGGTGCTTTCCAAAAGGCACCTGAATAACAAAAGTCACATTTATGGCTCTTTTCATTTAGGAAGTTCCAAGGGTTTTTTGTTTTGTCTTTGTTTTTGTTTAAGATTTTGTTTATTTATGAGAGAGAGGGAGCGCACGAGCGCGTGCGCATAAGCAGGGGGAGGGGCAGAGAGAGAGAATTTCAAACAGACACCATGCTGAGTGTGGAGCCTGATTGGGCGGTTGATCCCACAACCCCAAGATCATGACCTGAGCCCAAAGCAAAAGTTGGACACCCAACCGACTGAGCCACCCAGGCAACCCAGGAAGTTCGAAGGTTTTTCATAGCTTTGTGCCACAAATAGAGATGAAGACCAAATGTATATTTCTTACTACAAATTAGAGTATCACACTCTTTCAGCCTAAAAGATGTAATTGTTGCTTTCTGGTTTCATTTTTTCCTGCTAGAGAAACTACTAGTGTGTTTTTCCAAGTGTGACGTGGATGTTTGATGCCTTCACAGAGACCTTGTCTGTCTACTGCAAAAGGTCCAGTGTCCTTTTATGTGCAGTAAAATTTTTTTTTTTAATGCATGAGGCTTAGTATTGAACTTGCTCAAACTGCAGCTGACAGCGACAGCCATAATCCTGTGTGTATTTCTTCTGGGAGTTCATTAATTATATTCACAACTGTGTAGCAGTAAAAGATTATGTGCTTGGATTTCTCTAGTTTGAAGTTCATTCATCTTGTATTCTGGTAATGCTCCTTATGCTCGCCCCTGCCACTATTCACCTCCCATTTCTTCTCCAACCACACCCAATCAAAAACCAAACATTTGCAAAGCATTAGCCAAATTTATTTATCTAGCAGATATTTATTTTGTATTCCTTCACTTCATTCAGCAAGGATTTTCTGCTAACTTAGGTATGTAGAGAAAATGTTATTATGAACAGTTGTTTCCAACAGAGCATTCATCTAATTCATTCTTTCAATCAAAATGCACTGTTTTTTTGTTTTTGTTTTGTTTTTGTGGTTTTTTTGGTACCAGGTGTTATCCTAGATGCTGGGAATATGGTGGTGAACAAAAACAGCCTTTAAATGGCATTTACCATGATGGGACTATAATCTAGTGATAACAGCTGTATACTTTAGGGTACCCCAGGATTCCTGTCAGTTAAGACTACTGCATCATCACCCCAAGACAGGACTTCCAAAATCATGTGAACTTTATAAACAAGTTTCTGGGGAACCCTTGCAATCGCCAATGGAAGGACCAGCACCGGTGTATCAAAATTCTACAGTTGGGTTTTCCCAGTCAGTGTCTTGTCTGCACAATGTGATCTGCTAGCATCTTGTGTGCAATCAAATCCAACCCCACTGCATTTCCTCTGATCCCACAGCATAGGAATTAATCAACAGCTACACAATCCTTTTCCAATCAGAAAGGGACCGTATACACAAAGACTTCTTTTCCCTAAGAATGTGTATAGGATCCTGGTTTTGTTCAAAAACTCTACTTTGGTTTAACACTTGATAATGCTGTGGTCTTCACTGGAAAGCCTCTGTGGTCTTAATACCCAGTAGGCACAGCATCTGGCTATAACACCCTGTAATCTTGGATGAATTTACTGAGAAGTTGTGTTCATTTGACTTTTTAAAAGATTTATGCATTTATTTAAGAGAGAGATAGCAAACATGGATGGAGGGCCAGAGGGAGAGGGAGAGAAAGAGAATTTCAAGCAGATTCCCCACTAAGTGTGGAGCCTAGCCTAATGCAGGGCTCAGTCCCACAATCCTGAGATCATAACCTGAGCCAAAATCAAGAGTCAGACACTGAATTGACTGAGCCACCCAGGTGCTCCATTTGATCATTTAGTCCTATGTAGCTGTAGGGCTGGCTCTTCAGCAGGGATTGATAGAAACCTCCTTCTCTTCAGTCCCACAGGGATGCCAGAGTCCTGGATCAAGTCCAAAGGAAGAACAGGCTCTCCTTCTCTCCTAGCCCTTCCTTCCTCTCACATTGGCACAGTCCCTTCTGTGTGCAAGGCACTAGGGATAGAAACTTGGGTAAGACAGAGCTCTGCCTACTCTAGTAGGACCCACAAGAATGTACCTCATTTTAATGTAACATAAAAATTCAAAAAATTACAAATAATAGCAAAGCCCTGAGTTTATACTAGGACTTCAGGATGGGATGAGGTTTCGTGATAGAAAAATCCGTGGTAGGTAAATGTCTAGCTATTACTTGATAATAAAAACAGGTTTTTATACTTACTGTGAATATAAAGTCAGATTTGAAACAGACATTATAACAAAGCAATATAGAACAGTGGTAGAGGGCTCATGAAGGAAGTCTATCAAGATTTAGTGTTCTGGTGAACACAAAGGAGGAAGTGATCAGTTCTTATAGATTCTTAGAGAGGTGATACTTGAGCTGAGTCTTGTAAGATCAAGGGTAGACAGGGGAGTAATTTTAGGCAAAAGGACACCATGAAAAGAGACCGAGATAAGGCATTCAGGAATGAGGCAGTGTGGTGCATTTGCCTAACTCCACATTGTTAATTGATACACATGGTGGATAGAGGACACATTTCGGGAAAGACAATGGAGGCAGGACCAAAATCATGGATATTTTGTATGTAAGATTAACAAAGGAACCTGGTGTCACACATACAGAAATAACAGACCTTATTTTCCATCAAGTCTTACTAATAATTTAAAAAATACAATAGTGGGAAGAGACGTGTTAAGTAGGTGAGGAGGATTAAGGAGTGCAATTGTGATGAGCACCAGGTGTTGTATGGAAGTGATGAACGCTAAGTTGTACACCTGAAACCAACATTATGCCATATGTTAACTAGCTGGAATTTAAATAAAAACAAAAAAAAAATACAATTAATCATGACGTACATGCTCTAAAGAGAAAAGTGCAAGATCATCAACACAGCTCTGTAGACTTTTCTTGCTGAGTCAGGATACACTCAAACCAACATATAAGGTCATTAAGTAATGTATGTGGCTACATTATTTACATAAAAAAGAGCTGTTTTGTAGTCATAATTTCAATTTTATATTCCCATAGTTACATAGCTTATGTGATGTTTTCTAGGGAGCCATGTTTCATCAATTCATAGTATCCTAGGTTTGTTCACCATAAGTAGTCCTAAATGGATTTGGTACATCTTGCTAAAAGCCTTCCATAGATAAGGCTTTTTCCACTAGCAAATGACATTATTATACTTGCCATGGGGTCTATTATTATGTTTTTTTTTTTTAAAGATTTTATTTATTTATTTGACAGAGATAAAGACAGCCAGCGAGAGAGGGAACACAAGCAGGGGGAGTGGGAGAGGAAGAAGCAGGCTCATAGCGGAAGAGCCTGATGTGGGGCTCGATCCCAGAGCGCCGGGATCACGCCCTGAGCTGAAGGCAGACGCTTAACCGCTGTGCCACCCAGGCACCCCTATTATTATGTTATTATCATATTTACAAGGAGATTTGGCTTCACTACGTTCTTTCCTTCCTGGATAATTACCTGTCCAACCCCCCCATCCAGGAAATGCAGAGAATGTTTCTCAGTATGTATTCAGACTACCATAAAAGCTCGTGCTCTTCATAATGGACTCCAGAGACCATTTGAATCACCGGAGTCCCCTGGTAAAATGCATATATCTGAGCCTTGCTCAGGATCTAAGGAATCAGATCTTTAAAGCCAGGGGCCAGGATTTGCATTTTAAAGATGCTCACAAGGGATTCAAGATAGTAATGTAGAAACATCCTGAACTCACCTTTTTCCATAGACATACTGAATCTACAACTACATATGGAACAACTTCCTCTGAAAAAACTTAAAGATGCATAAACAAACAAACAAATACAAAGCAAAATTGAAAGCAAAAAAACAAACACACACAGTGAAGTGGGTAGGAGGCTGGGGACACAATCTCACCGTAGACGTGCTGCCAGCTCTATGACCCACAACCAGGAGGGACCTCAAAATCCAGAGCTTCTTCCCGTGAATAGAACGGTTTCAACCCCACAGTGGGCACCCCAACTTCCAAGACCTGCACCTGAGAAATGATTCCTCAAAACATCTACCTTTGAAAACCAATGGGGCCACAAAACCTGCAAGGCCAAGAGAAATGGAGAAACTGCTCTAAAAGAACTCACAAACTTGGACTCACTCACCCCAGGAGCCACTACAAAGGCAGCCAATTGAGAGGCACCCAGACTTTATGTGAAAGAGGCTTATTTGCATGTCTTAAACTGTCAATCTAAAGGGCAGGTATTTAACTTAACATTTATCTAGAGGCCTGTTGAAATACTCTCTGGGGTTGGTAGGTGGTGCGGCCATCTTTGCATGTCATTATGCGTGCAAAACAGATTATTTCAAAACCCTAAATTTTTTCAAAACCCTAGATTTTTTTTTCTTTCTTCTTAGTGGGCACCATCTTTTTACTCCCTCTGCCTCTCTCCTGAAGGTGGGCACCATCTTTTTTTCTTTCCAAGGGGTACAATCTTTACACTTCCTCTCTATCTTTTTTAAGCCAGCAGGCTCCACCTGTACACTCTCCCACAGCTGCTATTCAGAGCATCAGTATCTTCTGGAGAAAGTTTTATGCACATTTACTTCCCCAGTTTTTATGTCTGGTGCTCCCATGTTTGTAGCTGCCATCCAAGGGACAACCCTTGATCACCTGGCCCTGGGAACCAGGGTGGTTTGTGTTCCTGGGGCCTATGGGACTGTAATAAAGTTCTGGGCAGACTATCACCTCCAGGGCACTACATAGACAGAAGACTAAAACACACACTTGGTCTTTCAAAAGGCTTATTTGCTTGTCCAGGAGCAGTGGCTTGGTCTGGAGAACATATAGGGACCTATAGAGGGGCTCTTAGGGGATGGAGACTGGTAGACAAAAATCTTTGTGCTCTCCCTCTGCTTTACTCCAGCTCACCAGTATCTCCTAGCAAAAAGCTATACCCTTACTGAAGGTCCAATTTTTGCAACTGCTATGACAGAATATCTCCAGATCACTTGACTATGGTAACCAGTGGGAATTATGCTCACAAATCCCACAGGACTGTAACCAATGGAGAAAGTATTCTTAAACAGCTACCACCCTCAGGGCACAGCAAGATGCAACAGACCCAGGAGCTCAATCTTTCTGTAAAAGAAGCCAATAATTTATCTTCATAGATGTTGCCTGAGGGGAAAGCTTCTAATTATACACATTTAAAGGCTGACTGTGATCCTTTCAAGGGACCTGAGCGGGTGAATGCTATCTTTGTGCTCTCCCTCTATAATGTCCACAGCACCATTATCTCTCAGAGGGAGCTCTTACACTTATTGGAACCCCAAATTTACTGACTGCCACCCAGGGGACACTTCCAGATTGCCTGGCTCTGAGGGCCAGTGGGAATACACTTGCAGTTCCACAGGACTGGAGATATCTACATACTTCAAAAATGCCTTCTGAGGTCTGGCCTCCAATGAGTCTCAATCTAGGTGCTGACTGACATCCTCCCCTAAGGAAAAACTGATGGTCTCAGCATACTCTCAACTACTGGGAACCATTAAAAATAAAATAGGATGCTTAGCAAATCACAAAGGAGAGACATAATCAAGAGCAAGGTCAGTACTGAATGATAAAGTTCATCTTCTACCCAAGGCCACTCTTTCAAGACTGGGAGAGGTAGTTGTTTCATCTAGCACAGAAACCAACAGAGAGACTTCAACAAAATGAAGAAATAGAGGAACATATCCTGAATGAAAGGACAAGATAAAACAACCTGGGAATGGGGGGGAAGGAAACTAATGAAACAGATGTAAGTAATTTAACTAATGAAGAGTTCAAAATAATAGTCATAAAGATGCTCACCAAAATTGGGAAAAGACTTTATAAATGCTGTGAAAACCTCAACAACGAGATAGAAAATATAAGAAAGTACCAAACAAAAGCCATAGAACTGAAGAATACAATAACTAAACTGAAAAAATAAACTAGAGGGGTTCTATAGCAGACTAAATAAAATAGAAGAAAGGATCAATGAATTCATAGACATGGCAGTGGAACTCCCCCAACTGGACCAACAAAATTAAAAAATGAATGGAAAAAAGTGAAGATAACATAAGAGACTTATAAAACACCACCAAAGAAAGTAACATTTACATTATAGGGGTCCCAGGAGAAGAGAAACAAATAGAGGCAGAAAGTGTATTTGAAAAAATAACAGCTGAAAACTTCCCTAACCTGAGTAACAAAATAGGCATCTAGATCCAGAAAGCCTAGGGATTTCCAAAATAGGAAGGGACCAAAAGAGACCCACACCAAGACAAATAATAATAAAAAATTAAAGTGTTAAAGACAAAGAATCTTAAAAGCAGCAAGAGAAAAACAACTTGTTGCACACAGGGGAATTCCCATAAGACTATCAGTTGTTTTTGTTTTTAAGATTTCATTTATTTGAGAGAGAGAGAGAGAGAGAGAGAGAGAGAGAGCCAAGAGAGAGAGAAGAGGAAGGGTAGAGGGAGAGGGAGAAGCAGACTCCCCACTGAGCAGGGAGTCTGACATAGGGCTCTATCCCAGGACCCTGGGATCATGACATGACCCAAAGGCAGACACTTAACTGACTGAGCCACCCAGGTGCCCCAGTTTTGTGGTGTGTGTGTGTGTGTGTGTGTGTGTGTGTGTGTGTGTGTGTGTGTTTGGTTTTTTTGGAAGAAAAAATGCAAGCCAGAAAGGAGTGGCACAATATATTCAAAGTGCTGAAAAAAATGATAATATTCTCAATGAAGAATACTCTATCTGACAAAGTTATCATTCACAATTGAAGGAAAGATAGTTTTCCAGATAAACAAAAACTAAAGGAGTTTATCACCACTCATCCAGCCTTACAGATATTATTAAAGAGTTTTTTTTTAAGCTGTAAAGTAAATGTGCTAACAAGTAACAAGAAAACATAGGAAAATATAAATTTCACAGGTAGTAGAATAATCCTATAAAAAGCTAATACAGGTTAAAAGACAAAAGTAGTAAAATTAACTACAGTAATTACTTAATGGATGCACAAGCTAAAAAGATGTGATTCAAAATAAAATTGAGGGAAATTTAAAAATGTAGAGATTTAGAATGTGTATAGAACATTGTTATCAATTTAAAATAGACTGCAGAAAATATAAGTGGTTATATGTAAGACTCAGGGTAACCATAAGACAAAAACCTATAGTATACATACAAAAAATAAAAAGAAAGGCATATAAGTATGCTGATAAATAAAATCATCAAACCACAAAGAATGAGAGTAAGAGAAGTGGATAGGTACCCATAAGAACAAAACAGACTGAAAACAGTTAACAAAATGGCATTAAGTACATACCTGTCAATAATTAATTTAAATATAAATGGACTAAATTCTCTAATCAAAAGAAACAGTTTAACTCAATGGAATTTTTTTTTTTTAAGACTTATCCATATACGGCCTACAAGTCATTTCAGATGTAAGAACACACATAGAATAAAAGTGATAAAAAATGATATTTCATGCAAATGCAAACCAAAAGAAAGTGGGGATATAGTTATATCAGACAAATAAACTTTAAAACAAAGACTGGGGGCGCCTGGGTGGCACAGCGGTTAAGCACCTGCCTTCGGCTCAGGGCGTGATCCCGGCATTATGGGATCGAGCCCCACATCAGGCTCCTCCGCTAGGAGCCTGCTTCTTCCTCTCCCACTCCCCCTGCTTGTGTTCCCTCTCTTGCTGGCTGTCTCTATCTCTGTCAAATAAATAAATAAAATCTTAAAATAAAATAAAACAAAGACTGTAATAATGGGCAAAGTTATTATAATATGATAAAGGGGTCAATCCAACAACAGGATATATACTTTAAAATATATATGTACCCAACACAAGAGCATCTAAATATATAAAGCAAATATTAGCAGACCTAAAGGGAGAACTACACAAAAATCCAATGATTTAAAGGGATTTTTGATACCCCACTTATAGCAATGGATAGATTATCCAGTCAGACATCAGTAAGGAAACATCAGCCTTAAACAATACACTAGACCAGATGGACTTAACAGATATATACAGAATATTAATCTAAAGGCAATAGAATACACACCCCTCTCAAGTGTACCTGAAACATTCTCCAGGATAGAAAATATGGTAGGCCACAATGCAAGCCTTAACAAATTGAAAGACTGAAATCATACCAAGTCTACAAGCCATACCACCCTGAGTGCACCTGATCTCCTCTGAAATCATACCAAGTACCATTTCCAACTACAATGGTATGAAATTAGAAATCAGTTACAAGGGGCACCTGGGTGGCTCAGTCTTTAAGCATCTGCCTTTGGCTCAGGTCATGATCCCAGGGTCCTGGGATCGAGCCCCACGTTGGGCTCCCTGCACAGTGGGGAGCCTGCTTCTCCCTCTCCCTCTGCCCCTTGCCCTCCTTGGGAACTCTTTCTCTGTCAAATAAATAAAGTCTTTAAAATCAGTTATAAGAAAACTGGAAAATTCACAAATATGTGAAGATTAAACAACATGCTATCAAAAAACAATGGGTCAAAAAAGAAATCATAAGAGAAAAAAAATCCCTTGAGATAAATGAAAATAGAAATACAACATAAACTTATGGGATGCGGCAAAAGCAGCTCTAAGAGGGAAGTTCTGAACAATAAATGTCTACATCAAGAAATAGGAAAATCTCAAATAAACAACTTAACACCTCAGGGAAATAGGAAAAAAAAGGACAAACACAACCTAAAGTTAACAGAAGGAAGGAAATTACAAAGATCAGAGTGGGAATAAATAGAGACTAAAGAGACAATAGAAAAGATCCGTGAAACTGGGAGCTGGTTCTTGGAAAAGAAACAAAATTGCCAAACCTTTTGGTAGACTTACCAAGAATAAAAAGTAGGACTCAAATATATAAACTCATAAATAAAACAAGAGACATTACAACTGTATTTCTGTACAGAAATCAAAGGAGCATGAGAGACTACTGTGAACAACTATACACCAATCGAATTGCTTAGGAAACGTGAATGAATTCTTAAAAATGTACAATCCACCAAGAATGAAAGATCAAAAAACCCTAGAAAAACTGAACAGATCTATTACTAGTAAAGGTATCACACTGGTAACCAAAAACTTACCCAAACACAAAAGTCCAGGACTAGAAAACTTCATTGGTCAATTCTACACATTCAAAGGATTCATAACAATCCTTCTCTAACTCTTCCAAGACAAAAAAAAAAAAAAATAGAAGAGGAGGAAACATTTTCAAACTCATTTTATGAGGAAAAAATTACCCTGACACCAAAAAAAGACAAGGATGCCATAGGAAAAGAAAACTACAGGCCAATGTCCCTGATGAAATTAGATGATAAAATCTTCAACAAAATATTAGCACGTGAAATTCAACAACACATTCAAAGACTCATACACCTTTAATATAATGTTATATGTCAATTATACCTCAATAAATAAATAAGCTCACAAGATGATACTTATGCAAGCTAATGTTTGATATTTCAGTAATGAATGTTGGAGATGTTTAATGTGAGTTTCAACATTTGAACCGGGGCAAATTTTAAGATTTCCAGTTGCCTAAACTAAACAAACCTAGTGTTGAAAATTGAGAAACCAATCTGGGAGATAAGGAATAAAATGTCTAGGGCATGCTGCCTGCCTAAGACTCCTGGAATGAAAAAGATGGAGTGAAAAGTATTTCTTATACTAATCAGAGCTTTGACAATTCCATTGGTTTTGAAGAAATTAACTTTTCAGGAACACCCATTCATTACCAGTATTCTGTGGTTGTTCTTCATGACTAATTGAAATGTACTTTGATATGAAACTACCCTTTTATCCTAATAAAACAATTGAAATGTGCATGATACCCTGTTTCAAAGCTAAGATTCAAATATTTTAGAGCGGATATTTAAAAATACCCTTGTTGAGGGGCGCCTGGGTGGCTAAGTGGTTAAGCATCTGCCTTCTGCTCAGGTCATGATCCCAGCGCTCTGGGATTGAGCCCCACATCGGGCTCCCTGCTCCACTGGGAGCCTCCTTCTCCCTCTCCCAGTCCCCCTACTTGTGTTCCCTCTCTTGCTGCCTCTCTATCAAATAAATAAATAAAATCTTTAAAAAAATACCCTTGTTGAATTACCTGTAACTACATTTAGAAATAAACCCATTGCTTAAGCCCTAATATTTAGTCTGGTGGCTCTGAGAGAAATAATAAAACTGAAGTGATGATAAAAATAATTGTCATCTACAGTGCATTCTGGCAGTCAAATTCATGGGCTTCATAGCTAACCAGCCACAGATCAAATTCCAGCTCTACCATATTCTCACTGTATGACATAACTAAACATTAGTTCCCACCTCTGTAAACTGGGGTTAGTAATAAAACCTTTAAATGTTGAGAAATTAAAATGGGAGCATTCTTGTAAAGCAGTGAAACCAAAGTAAGTGTTGAGTACTCAACAAATGGTAACTGTTTTATTAGAGTCATTGGATATGTATTTGTAGGACATGTGATTTTAACCTACACACACTATTTTTTCTCTTCTGTAGCAGAAAAAAAATATTTCTTTTCTTAACCCACTGCCTATTTCCCTATTCCATGTTTTTTGGTCAGGCTGTGAATTAAGTTACCTCTTCTTTAAGAAGTGGGTGCATGACCCATACAAATTCACTCATGATCTCCCTACAGGGAATTGAATCTTAAGAAGAGAAAATGTTTGGAAAAGAAACATTTCGGATAATCCATGAAGAACTTAAACATAATTCTTCCTTGATACTGATTATATTTCTCTATCCTTAGACTTGATGAGCTACCCAGATCTAACATATTCATTTTTATTTTCAATAGAACAGATTTTTGATACTTATAACCAAAAGTTCTTCAATGATATATCAATATTTGTGCTTCAGGTGTGTATCAATTGACTCTGTATACTCAATAGTTTATAGAAATTTTGTATTTTCATTTGTGCATTTTTTCTTCTTACTCAGTTTTTTTTTTTTTTTTTTTTTTTTGAGAGAGAGCACAAGCAGAAGGTGGGGAAGTGGGGAGGAGCAAAGGGAGGAGGAGGAGAGAGAGAGAATCTTAAGCAGGCTCCATGCCCAGGGTGAAGCCTGATGCAGGGCTTGATCTCACGGCCCTGAGATCATGACCTGAGGTGAAATCAAATGTTGGAGGCTTAACTGATTGAGCCACTCAGTCACCCTCCTACTCTTTCACTTAATGTTATTATATAAATTTATTCTAATAATATTAAAATATTTTGCAAACATCACTTTTAATGGGTACATGCTCTTCTACCATAGAGTTCTACTGTACTTATTTCTCTATTTTGACATTTCAGTATTACCAGTTTTTGCTTTTGTAAATTAAGTACAGGGATGTTTGATGACTAATTTCCGTGTAACCTCACCAACTTTGTATCTTCTGTTTAAACTAGACCAAATCCGGCCAGAGTGAATAAAATTGGAAACCTCAACCTCACACTAGACAGTGGCACATGTCCTGAACATCACAGAGTTTCTCACATCCCTTTCAGCTTGCCCTAGTAAGCTACCAACCACATGTTCCATTTACTTGGCATCTATCTCAAGAGTATAGACAGATACTTGAAAATGTTTTTTATAATTTACAATTATATATAAATTTCAACAGACAAGTGCTGAATGTCAAAATGTCCTAATACCTATTGGAAATAATCTCTAATTTTGAAAAAAAAATTATACTAAGATAGACCATCACAGAAAGTATTTTAGGTGGCACTCTTTAGTTGCACCAACTCTGCTTATACTCCTAAAGCTGGCTTTGCACCATGGAATTCAATACAGAACTAAAGAAGCTGAGAAAATCGGTCTTATGAAAAGATTGCACTAAAATGTGTTTCAGGAAACAATGATGCCAACCGAAAGTCAACTTGTAATCATCCTAAATAGATTAATGACCATGTCTTCCTTATGCTTCAGAATTATCATATTTTTATGCTTTAGAATCCTTAGGTCTTTCTGAAACCTGAACCCAGAGAGATGATTACTTTTTCTTTATAAATGTAGACATTCAGGGTTCTAGGTGGCTTACCATGCGTATAAAATCACAGAAATCTGTTAGAGTTCATATAGTATTCCATTTTTGGAAAAAGCACAGTGTAAGTTTTTATCTGCAGAGAGGGAATATGATTTGAGTTTCTTATTATTTGAAGTTTCTCAAAAAGTTCTAGAAATGGTAACAGTACATTTTATTAACCCAATTAAAGCAATTTTCTGAAACGTAATTCTAGTAATTAGTATATTTACTGGGCATCATAAATTCATTTCAGTATTAAATGAAATTCAAATTAACTTCATTATCTTCCATTTAAAACACAATAACACTTTTATTTTGGGGGATAATATAAGATCAAGTGAATCCAATTTGATTTGGTGATTAGATTTCTCCAAACCAGGTCTACTTTTCCTGGCATGTGTCACTCCCTTGCCTCTTCCTTTGGATAGACTGATATTTTTCATTGTTTCTATGAATGTCACACCCATGAACATGCTTGCTTAGTGTCACCAATTTCAACAGTGTCAATGACCTGATTTGTCTGTTATTTACACCCATCTCTTCAATCACTATTACAGAGTATTGAATCCCTGATAAATTTAAATAAGTTGTTCCTAAGTGTTTTTTCACAAGACCAGTTTAAACTCCTTAAAATTATTGAGAACCCTAAAAAGCTTTTGTTTATGTGAGTTTTATCTACTGCTCATTAACAATTGAGAAATTAAAACTGAAAAGAAATGGAATTATTTCCTAATTCATGTAAATCGATTACGTGTTAACATTAATAACATAACTATATGAAAAATAAAACTATATGCAAACAACTAGTGAGAAGAGTGGTATTGTTTTATGTCTTTTTAATCTCTGTTGGACTCGTATCTACTGCCTTCAGCTTGTTTCAATATGTTGTTTTGATTGAAGTAAATGAAGAAAATAAGTAGTTGGGCAAGGGCAAAGAATATTTTAATATCCCTTTCAGAGATAATTGTGGATAATCATTTTAGGTACTATAACAAAACCTAACAAATGGTTGCTTCTAAAAGGTTAATTGCAATGTGGAATCTGAAATCATATCAGTGTACTGAAATTCTATCAATGTTCTATTTCAATAATATCCCTTGATCTCTCTTGTATTTTGAATAGATCTTTTATCCACACATAATTTTTGTAACATCATGCATTGATCTCTTAAAAGGATATTGGTTTTACTCTGTTAAATATATTGTTAAAGACAAAAATATTTTGAGACTTGTTAAAATGGTAAGGAAGAATTTAATCAGGATGACAGAAACAGGTTTCAAGACTAATCAAATAGGGGAAAGAGATCAAGCTCACTTCTGAATACAGTACAGACAGCTGTGGATTTATAGCCATTGAACACAGTAAGGGGGTCAGTGGATGAAAAATTACTAAAAGCACACATCAAACATAGGTAAATTCTTGCTTAACCAACTTAACAGGACTTTTGCTGGAGTTAGGCCAAGGACTTATGCCTCAAAGGTGGGGGATAAGGCACCTGATCAGATACTGAGGCCAATCAGATATCAAGGGATTCTTGATAAACTGAGCCAGTGTAAAACTCGCCAAACTGAGCCACGTAGGCCCAACAAGAATGGGGGCCAAGACTGAGGCTTAGCTGAGAAGAGGGCTAAGATGTACCTGACTAATGATTGTTAAGGAGTATTTGTCAACATCTTCATAATATTGACCTACTTCATTAGATATTTTCAGAAAATCACTATTGTTATCATAATTACATGCATCAGAAAAGTCTTTAAGTATTGAGAAGCTATGAAGCCGACAGTGGTGGAGTTTTCCAATATTCTAATTTGTACTTTAATGTTGAAATTCTAAAACTGGCAATGAATAATATTATTTTTTTTCCCTTGAGGTAACAAGTTATTTTTTTTTAGACAATGTCTGTCAAATATCTAATGCTGAATTATCATAGTTTGTCTGTCTGTTGTTCAAGTAAAAATGGCATTCCATGACATTCCCAGCTGACAACCAAAATGGTTGTGCAAGAGCTCCATCTTGAGATAACCATCACATCTCAGTGCAGTGGTCTGGGGTACTTCCATATAAATGTTAAAAAGATGTGTACTCAAGGGTTAAGATTTAACTTTTTTTTTTTTTTTTTTACTGTTTCATCAAGGACAGTCTCAAATTAAACTGGAATTTTAAGGTGCAAACGCATTTTGATGAAGAATACAAGGAATAGTAGTACAGTTTGGTTCTTCTATTTTGATTCAAGCTAAGGTGCCAGCAGTTTTACCCACCATTGCTTTTGCTCCAATTGATGCAAATGCTAAACAGTGAAAAAGGCACCTACCATCCTAATATTGTTAGGAAAACAGTTTTGATCTCATGGACCTCTTGAAAGGGTCCTGGAGACTTCCAGAATCTCCAAACCATACTTTGAGAACTACTGATTTAGACCATCAAAATTTGGAAACTGATTTGTATTATACCATCATATGCTAATCTTTAATCTAATTTACTGAGGGGTAGTGGTTCCCTAGGTTGACTTTTACTACTCTAATCCCATTAAAATGTTTTTAAATGTGTGTGTGTGTGTGTGTGTGTGTGTGTGTGTGTGCGTGTGTATGTGTTTGTCTGTGTGTCCAGAAAAAGAGAAAATAAAAGAGAAAAATCAAGTGCAAGGAAGAGAAAGAGAATATATGAAGGGCTATCTTAAAGGAAAAGTGATTAATGAAGTGGGGTCCAGTTTCTTTATTTCGGGTCTCATTCAGAGATGCTATTTGCTGTTTGCTAGCCTGGCTCTGCAAGAAAGTTAATCCTGAGATAAAGGCATGCATGCAGGTAATTTAGTTGGGAATATGATCCTCTGGGAATATGATCCTCAAGAAAAAAGGGAAAGCCATAAAGTGCTCTTTTAATTTTTGAGATGGCTCCCTACCCTCCTTTCTAAGAGACCGGTGCTCAATCTTTCCAGGATCTTCTGAAGATCCTTCAAATCATCTACCCAGGAGAAGAAAAGGGAAGAATTTATTCACCAACTCCAGTGCTCCATGACTCAAGGATGACCACAAAGGCATTTACTATATCCTCATAGTTTTGAGTTTAGCATGGATAACTTCAGAGTGGTTCTTACCTGAATCCCATGTTATAGCACTAAAGAAATTCAAGGGCAGAAAGAGAGACGTATGAGGAGGAAGCTGGAAGCCACTTAGGGGCCAGAGTCAGATGTGAGGCTGAGGGTGTGCCAGATGTGTTCAATAGCCTGCTTTTGGCCTACTTATATGACCACAGGTCTGTAGAACCACTCATTAGGATCACTATTAGTATCACCTGATGAGGCCTCTATCCCCATGTTCTTGGCCCAGCTGTCAGAGCTAGGGAGCTGAGATGGAACCTCTGAAATAATTTATGTGGACTGGGCACAGAGTAGGCAGTCAGTCAATGTGAGTCACCTAAGAAGGTGCATATGCCTGACACTAGAGATATCTGAACATGCAGACCAAACCAGTCTGTTATAAATATTATAAACTCGAAAGAGGCTTCAATTTGTTAGCCTATATGTGATATTGTGATTTATGGTAAGATATGTACTTGATCCTGTCCCTGTTCCTAGTTCAGAGCTCCTGAGAGCCTTGGAATTTCCTATGATGAGCAGCATAAAGAGATCCTGTATTATGTTAATGAAGAGACTTTCAGAAGGCACTTAAAGAATGGGGCTGGTTCCCAATGGAACCAACCACAGGACTGTAGGGTTGGAATTTTCAGTCCCAACACCCCTGTCCTGGGAGAGGAAAGGGACTGGTTATTGAGTTAAACTGCCAGTGGTCAGTGAGTTAATGAACATTGCCTATGTGATGAAGCCTCCGTAAATACCCACAAGGATGGTGTTTGGAGATCTTCCAGGTTGGTGAATACACAGAGATTCAGAGAGAACGGCATAGTTGGAGAGGGCACGAAGCTCCACATGTCTTTCCCCATACCTTGCCCAGCGCATCTCTTCCATCACACTGTTCCTGCTTAAATCCTTTTATAATAAACTGGTAACATAAGAAGTAAAATGTTTGAGTTCTGTGAGTGCCTCTAGCAAATTAATTGAACCAATCGAAACCTCTGATTTATAGCCAGTTGGTCAGAAGCTCAGGTGACAACCTAGATTTGTAACTGCGTCCGAAGTGGGGGTGGGGCAGTCTTGTGGGAATGAGCTCTTAACCTGTGAGATATGAGGCTATCTCCAGGTGGATAGCCTCAGAACTGAATTGAATTGTAGAACTGCTTGGTACGGGGGAAAAAAAACCAAAACACACACCGGAAATGGTGTGAGAATCATACCATACAAAAACAGACAACTCTACCAGAGTAATGAGAAATTTTCATTCCACCGATCATGTGGATGGATTCATACTCTTACTTTCTAAACACAAATAGAAATAGCTGCTAACACTTAGGATACCTTGAACTTGGTATATCCACCATTAGTAACAGGGTGCCTGTATGCTGCTGAGTTGTCTACAATGTACACTCACTTTCACTCTTTGGCTTTAACAGCCCAAGCTCCTAATTTAAGAGACTAAAAATGACCACAGTCTTTGAGGGTCCTAGCTTAGGAATTTAAGAAATTATTCAGAGATGAGTTTATTAATATATGTACAATGAAGAATTATTTTAATGTAACTCATAATCACAACAATTTGGAAACAACCTTAAGTGTTCCAAAACACAGGAAATTTTTTAGGTAATTTATAGTAAATGGGATCATGAGCTATTTTGCATACATTAAAATGTTGTTTTGAAAGACAAGGAAATCCTCATAATCTAAGTACCTTATAAAAATGAAGGACATAAAATTTCATATTCAAGATATCAGTTGTGATGGAAAAATATATGCATAGAAACTAAAAAAAAATGCACTAAGTTTAATACTGCTTACCTCGAACAGATAGATTTATGGATAATTTGCTTTTGTATTATACTTGCCAATATTTTCCCTCTTTTTTTATTATGAGTACAAGTTACATTATCAGCAAAAAAAAAAAAAAAAAAAAAAGAGAGAGAGAGAGAAGTTAATAATATACCGGAAGAAAAAGCCCAAAAGAGGTTGCAAACAGTTAACTAGCCAGTGTGACTGAGAGATCAAAAACAACTCAAGAATTACTAAATATTTAACAATGCCAGCCTACTTTTCACGGACTTCTGTCACCCATGTCAAGCCTAGACTTTGTTAGTAATTTTTCTTCCACCAGAGAGCATTGTAGAACTAATCAAAGCAGCTGTACCCTGTCTCTCCTAGAAGGCTGTCTGTCTCAGTTTCTGCCAGTTTAGGGCAGGCTATCTCATCATTTCTCCACTTTGAGATTATAAATAAGCTAGAAAGCTCCATACTTGCAGTTGCCCCCCAAAAATCAATTTTCTGTGGACCTATACATTGTTTGGAGTAGACCTGTAACAGAATTTTTCTCTTGCTAAAATTGATCACTTGTAGAATATTTCTCTGAAGTATAGTGGGGAAGCATTAGTACAATGGTATACAGACAGTCATTTTAGAGATTCAAAACAGCATTCCAATGAAAAACAATCCTAAAATTTGTATGGAACAACAAGAGACCCTGAATAGCTAAAGCAATCTTGAAAAAAGCAGAACAAAGCTGGAGGCATTACATTCCCTGATTTCAAACTATAGTACAAAGCAATAGTAATGAAAACAGTAGAGTACTAGAATAAAAACAGACACATAGATCAATGGGACAGAATACAGGGCCCAGAAACAAACCCATGCAAATATGGTCAATAGATTTTAACAACGAAGCCAACAATATACAATGGAGAAGGGACAGTCTCCTCAATAAATGGTGTTGGGAAAACTGGACAACCATAGGCAAAAGAATAAACCTGGACCACTGGCTTAGGCCATACACAAAAATTAACTCAAGATGTATTAAAGACATGAATGTGAGAACTGAAACTATAAAACTCCTAAAAAAAAAAAAAAATAAGGCAGTAAGTTCCTTCCCATCAGTCTTGGCAATGATTTTTTTGGATCTGACCTCCAAAGCAAAAGCAACAAAAACAAAAATAAATAAGTGGGAGTACATCCAACTAAAATTTTTCTACAAAACAAAGGAAACCATCAACAAAATGAAAAGGCAACTTAACGGGAGAAAATATTTACAAATCATATATCTGATGACAGGTTATCTTCCAAATGCATAGAGAGCTCATATGACTCACTAGTCAAAAAAATCAACACAATCTGTTTCAAAAATGGCCAAAGATATGAATAGACATTTTCCAAAAAGAAAAGACATACAGATTGCCAACAGGTACATGAAAAAATACTCAACATCAGTAATCAGGGAAATTTAAGTCAAAACCTCAGTGAGATATCACCTCACATCTGTTAGAATAGCTATTACCAAAAAGACAAGAAACAAGTGTTGGCAAAGATGTGGAGAAAAGGGAACCTTGATGCACCGTTGGTGGGAACATAAATTAGTATAACCACTATGGCAAACAGTATGGAGGTTCCCCCCAAAATTAAAAATTACCATATAATCTGACAATTCCATTTCTGGGTATTTATCTGAAGAAAAGAAAAACCACAACTTGAAAAGATAGATACACTCCCATATTCATTGTAGCATTATTTACAATAGCTAAGATATAGAAAAAAAACAAAGTGTCTATCAATAGATAAAGAAGATATGGCATATAGAATGGGGTATTATTCAATCATAAAAAAGAATGAAATCTTGCCATCTGCAACAACATGGATGGACCTTTAGGGCACTATGCTAAGTAAAATAATTCAGATAGAGAAAGACAAATGCCATATGATCTCAATTATATGTGGAATCTAAAAAAATAAATAAGCAACCAAAAAGCCAAGATCATAGACACAGAGAACATATTGATGGTTGTCAGGGGTGAGTCCTGGGGGCTGGGTGAAATGGGTGAAGGGGGTCAAAATGTACAAGCTTGTAGTTATAAAATAAATAAGTCAGGGGTATATGATACATAGCACAGTAACAATAATCAATGATACTGCATTTCATATTCAAAAATTGTTAAGAGAGTAGATGTTAAAAGTTCTCAAAAAACAAATCACTTTACTCAAAATGGAATCCTGGCTTCCACAACATCTCACTACAATTAAACCATGATTAATGTTGCTTAAAGGAGCATAAGCAGAATTCATTAATTTGCAATGATGGACATTTCTCCACAAATGCTATGGACTGGTTTTCAAAAAACAACCTTTGTAGGAAAATTTGGGGTTGAAGAATGAAAAAAAACGTACAAGCTTTTATGTATAATTTGAGGAGCCATATCTGAAAACAAACTTATGATAGAGACCTTATGTATACGGATATTTTTTTATGCTCACCAAATAAAAATACAGCATAAATAAAGGGAAAGTAATAACATCTGAAATTAGCAATAACGGTGATGATTTCTGTTAAAAACAAAAACCTTTGAGGATTTTCCTCCTCTGAATGTTCAGGACATTTGGTAATAACTGTAAGAAGGAGGCTCCTCTTACTGGGAGACATAAACCGAAGACGGTTCTGTATTACCCAACTATCTTCTAATTCTGCTGCATTACACATGTAGGCAGAGGCACTCTAAGGACCAGCATCAACAGCATCTGTTAGCTAAGCGATGCCAAAGTGAAAAGACATGGGGGTTCTTTGTACTATAAATTCACAATCATGACACATTTTTTTTTTGAGGCCTGCCATTTGCACATAAGTCATAGATGACCTTCCCAGAATGTTCAGTAGCATTTTTCTGTACCTGTTTTATGACTTTAGCTATGTTCTACTTTCTGGTATAGTTGTTGGTCTACTACTTGGGAACAGAGCTATGACTGAACTATTGTATTGCCCTCGGACCTGGACTTTTGGCACCCTGGCTGTTACTAAGCAGTACTTCAAAGAAGGAGCACTGTTGTGTGTTCTTTGGTGAAAAGCACTCTGTACATGGGTATGCTTTTATCCTCAAGAATCTTACAATCCAACGGATATAACCTACTCTGAGCCTCAGTATCTCTCAAAATACACTGAGACACTGAAAGCCGCAGTTAAATTTTTCTATGTAGCAAATAAAGTAAAGGCAAACACTGTCACACCCAGGTCTATTTGAGGTCATATGACATCTACGTGTGAAGCATAAAAACAAACCCTTTCACCTGGGCAGATACATCCCTTTGCCAAGGTGTACATACTGGTGATGTGCACCGTCTGGTTTTCAGCCCCTAACTACTTGCTTAGTTGGGTGACCACAGGAAAAGCCTGCCCAACCATCCATGTGCCCCTAATCACTGCTTACTAATTCATGAAGTAAAAGTTACATTGAAGAGCCAGACCCATGATAATTATCCCTCAGGTATTAAACTAGTTTTAACTGGTGGTGCCCAGGACACATTTTTAAGCTCTTCAAATCCAACTAGAACTTAGGGACATTTTAAGCTGGTCTGTCTAAAGAATGTTGTGTCAGGTACTTTTAAACCACATCAAAAATATGTTCATCACAGTCTTGTTGTGTAAATCCACAGCTACCCTATGGTTCTTACCATTCCCTAGCACCGAATGCTGAAGGAAATAAATTTCTGGGGCCACTTCCTAGTTCTCCAGCATTCAAACACATTCTGGGCCTTGCCATAGACATCAACTGTTATTAGAGAAACACTTTCTTAACCTTCACATTTGTATTCCTAGACAATTCCTTGTATTGAAGATTCCAGAAACATCAGGTAAGAAATTTTTATGCAGAGAGCATAAACAAATGTAAGAACCAAAAGGCGCTAAGCATTCTCTTGGATGCACAGTCGTGCATCCTCACAGTAGTCTTATGAGGTACGCTGGTACCAATTCTATTTGGTGAAAAAACTGAGGCCCAGAGAAATTAAATAACTTGCCCAAATTCCCTTATACTGAAACTATAAAACCAGGATCTTCTGATGAGAAAAACTAGATTTCAACTGCTTCATTATATTTTCCTAAAGGTTAATAGGTTATAAATTCGGAAGTCAGAAGCCTCTATTTGTCAAGATATGCATCTCATCTATACAGTATGTTTAGCAAGTGACTTCTCATGACCTCATTGGATACCTTCCATGATAGGATAAAGAAGATCCCAAGAGCAGGCAGGCTTCCATGATGGAAAAGTAATTACAGAGAGAGATTATACTGAGTTGAGACCACTTTGAAATTTGTATCTAGAGCTGCTTGTTTTCCTTTTTGTATATAAACAGAACAAGTTAAATCTTTTCTTCTGTGTATCCACGTAACACAATGAAAGACAATTCTCATACTTTCATAACCTGCCTCCTATGGCACCTCAGCTGAAATTTTCTGCTCTTAAAGCATTCTCGGATTATGCAGTTTTTTTCATATGCTATCACTGGTTTGCATACCTCTCTATCAAACTGGGGACTGTTATCTGCATATGTTAGTTATCAACAAAAATATTCTTTATTATGATGTTCCAAACTGGACAAACACCACAGGTGATTTTTGACCAATATAAAATAGAGATGATAAGGCTATTTGGTGAATTGTGGTTTCTGTCATGCAGAATTAGTTAGTTTCCTACCTAATTTTGGCAAATAGTTATATTAGGGAGGGTTGACTTCACTGCACTTAACATCTCCACTACGGAAGAGATTTTTCCTTCTGGGGGGTATTGCTTTCTCACCTTCTTTAGTCAATACCCACCTACTCACTAGATTAAATGTAAAACCAATTCTCACTAACAAGGAGGGAGAATTTAAGAATGATTATTTTTGTAGAGGAACATTAAATTTAAACCTCACTTTGTTACTCAAGACCTCTATGACTTTGGAAAATTATGTAACTTCCCTGAGCTCCAGCACCCTTATCTACTGAAAAGAGACTCAAGGGCCCAGTTTGAAATGCAAAATATAGGGCGCCTGGGTAGCGCAGTCGTTAAGCGTCTGCCTTTGGCTCAGGGCGTGATCTCGGCATGGCGGGATCGAGTCCCAAATCGGGCTCCTCTGGTGGGAGCCTGCTTCTTCCTCTCCCACTCCCCCTGCTTGTTCCCTCTCTCACTGGCTGTCTCTCTGTCACATAAATAAATAAAATCTTAAAAAAAAAAGAAAATGAAACCTGCTTTCCTTTAAAAAAAAAAAAAGAAATGCAAAATATAACACCTAATTTATGTGGATGTTTATGAAGATTAATTCAAATGTTTGTAGAGGACAAAATAGGTATCTGGCTAGAAAAATTTTAAAAACTAGATCCCTTTCTCCCACTAGTTAGGGAGAACATGGTGACAGGAATATGTCTCACTCCTCTGTATGCCCCTGCTACCTACTAGAAGCACTGACATGTAAGAGTGTCCTGATAAATATATTTTCTATGTGTGGTCCCAGATCTGTACATAAGACATCATCCTTTAGCTTTTAAAAGTCCTTCTTCCAAAGGAGCTGGGATGAGGGCAGGAAGGTCTTGTTTCATACTCAGTAGTACATGCTAATTATTCCCGTTATTTAAATCACATCTTGGAACATTTGCCTAAGATTAATGGCAAGAAATTACTGGAATTCATGTTCTAAATATGCATCTCAATCCCTGTGCGGGTGGAGGACTGGAAAAAATTGCTTGACAAGGAGTTGAAATTCTTTATTCCCTCCCTATGTGCTATGATTACAACTGCTATCAGTGAGTGTCAAACACTTGAGATGTGCCTCTTAAAAGAGTAGACCCCACAGTTCCTTCAAACATCAATGGCAGTGACATGACAGATCAAAAACAATCAGTTGTCTCAAGTCCTTTTAAATACATGTGACAGTCACATTTATATCAAATGATTTCAACAAGATTAATGTTATTCAAATCAGCACCTAGAAATTAATCATCTCACCATTATTTTAGTATTAACAAGACACTTTAAAGGAATCATTTGACAAAGACTATTCACACTAAATTAAGAGGAAAAGCACAAATGTCAAAAGCTAATTATTACCGGACAAATTACACAGAGGAGTAGGACCTAAGTCTTAGAAACAGACTCCTTGCTTTTGGAAATCTCCCTTTAGGTTACTTTATCTGGACCTGACCTCTCTTCTCTGTTACCTCTTCAAAACCAGCCAGAATAAGCCATCCATCTTATACTCCTGTTTTAGAGGCGCTTTAAGAACCCAAGTAAAAATTACCATCATCATCACCAATAAAGTTTACTGAACAATTGCCATGTTATAGGAATAATATTCAAAGCACTGTATTATACAGAAATATCATTATTACCCCCATTTTTAGCTAAAGAAAACAGAGGACAGAGAGAAAAAGTAATTGTTTCAAGGTCAATTTATTTAGGCTACAACTGGTTGCTTTCTTATAGATCAAAAACTTTACCATCAGTGCTGTTTCAGGACGTTTCTTTCTATTATGGAATATTCCTTCTTCAGAGAACAAACGCAAGCTTCTCAAGTCAACACAACAGTGAGCCAGTAGGCAGTATAAAGTTGAAATTTGAGGAGAGTGCCACACATTCCTTTGAAATATTGTATTTGTCAGTTCTGGAATTTACATTTCGTTCTTTTCTATCATTTGTCTTTTTCTGCTGAAATTTCTCAACTTTTTATTCATTATGAGCATAGTTTTTGTCTTATTAAGCATAATTATAATAGTTGCTCTAAAGTCACTATTAATTCCAATATTTAGATAATTTGGGGGTTTTCTGTTTATTATCTTGAGTATTGGTGACACCTTCCTGTTTCTTTGTATATTGAATAATTTTGAATTATATTCTAGATATTATGGATGTTATGCATTGGAGCCTCTGGATTCTGTTATATTTCTAAGAGTGAAACATTTTTGCTTTAGCAGGTTATTAACTTGGTTGGACTCAAAGTATAAACTCTCTTTTGGACAATAGCTGAAAACTCCTATCAGTCCTGTTATTCTTTTTTTTTTTTTAAATTATTTTATGTTAGTCACCATACAGTACATCCCTGGTTTTTGATGTAAAGTTCGATGATTCATTAGTTGCATATAACACCCAGTGCACCATGCAGTACGTGCCCTCCTTACTACCCATCACCAGCCAGTCCTGTTATTCTAATCTATGTTGTTTGGTGTCTGCCCTACATAAGTATGGTTCAGGGGTTAGATGGATATTTGGGGAGGGAATTTGGAGATTTCTCTATCTTCTTTCCATGAACCCCTGCCCCAAATTTCTAGATATTGTGGATTTCACAAACTCTGACCTCTGGTTCTGAAGACTGGGTTTTCAGAGTTTTAGACACCCTCTATTGCTCTGACTGTGGACTACCTTCATTTAAAGAGAGAAAGAGAGGGAAGGGGGTGGGAAGAGGGAGGAAGAAGGGTGGAGAAGGAAGGAAGGAGGGAGGGAAGGACAGAAAGAGAGAGAGAAAGAGAGAAACTTACTGAGTGTTTTCCCTTTCAAGTTTTGACTCCTTCCTAAAATCTGCCTATTTTTGTTTACTTCTTAGTGCCTTTTGGAAGTTTTTTTTGGTTTGTTTTTTTGTTTTTTGTTTTTCGTTTTGTATTATGTCCAGAGTTTATAGTTGTTGCCCATGACCAATTTGGTTTGATAGGCACTTACGTGGCTATACCAGAAGTATTCTCTTTTGAGGATATGAACAAGTTAGAAATCTTCCCTTAATAAATATAAATGAGCATATGCAAATGAATATGCTTACTCAGTGATATTCAATGTAGCAGGCATATTTAGAGAGTTAATGCATCTCTGAAACATGTACCTATGGTAGGTCTCAGGTCAAGAATCCCTGATCCTTGTGCCTGGTGCTGAGATTAAAGAGTTGAATAAGATTTAGTCCCTACCCTAATAGAACCTTGTTCTAGAGCAGGGATAAGTAAACTTTCTAAAAGGGCAAGAGAGTAAAAATGATAGGCTTGTGGACCAGCCACATGATTACTGTCACAACCTCTCAACTCTGCTATTATAATGCAGAAGCAGTCACAGACATACATAAATGATGGGTGTAGCTATTGTTATTTTCCAAGAGAAAAATAAGCCACAGACCCATGGACTGTAGTTTGCTGACCTTTGTTCTAGGAGAGAGAGAATAAAGAGAAAAATAGTAAGGGCCTGGAGAAGGGTTAAAGAGAAATTCAGAATAATGAAGCAAGAAAGATTGTGATTGCCAAGGGTGAATGCTGACAGTGTGACTTTGTTTAAAAAGCCAAAGAAAATAGGGGTGTCTGGGTGGCTCAGTTGTTGAGCATCTGCCTTCAGCTCAGGGCATGATCCCAGAGTCCTGGGATCAAGCCCCACGTCAGGCTCCTCCGCTGGGAGCCTGCTTCTTCCTCTCCCACTTCCCCTGCCTGTGTTCCCTCTCTTGCTGGCTGTTTCTCTCTGTTAAATAAATAAATAAAATCTTAAAAAAAAAAAAAAAGCCAAAGAAAATAGCACAAACCTTGTTTTCATATAATCTGTTTCATCTTTTTACAGCAAAGATCTAAACATCAAACAACAAACAACCAATCCTATCCCTGGTTTATGCCTAAGAGTCATCTCTTCATCAGTTCTATAAAACTCAAACTCCAAATCTAGTTTTCTTTCTTTTTTTAAGATTTTATTTATTTGAGAGAGAGTGAGCATGCAAGCAAGGGAAGGGGCAGAGGGGGTGGGAGAGAGAGAGAGTCTCAGTAGATTCTGTGCTGAATGTGTAGCTCGATGCAGGGCTCCATCTCACATCCCTGAGATCATGACCTGAGCTGAAATCAAGAGTCCGACGCTTAACTGACTGAGTGACCCAGGCTCCCCTAAATCTAGTTTTCAATTAGCTGTCACATCAGCTTCTCACTGTTCTGTAGCTATTACAGTCTTTATTCTCTACTGGACTGTCAGTGTCCAGTGGAGGTGGTGGGGGATAGATCATTTATTCATTCTTATGTGGTCCTATATTGAGTGTGGTAATTATTATATAGTCCTTACTAAATATAGATATCTGAACAAATGGTGGGAAATTCATTTAAATCAGTATTTATGAAACAGAGTAATAACAACCTTTTAGAGATGTGTACATAGTGCATTAATGTTCACAAGATAAAATAAAAATTAAGAACATGTCTAAATGAAAGGACCAGTAAAACGTCCATAGGGGAAAGAATACATAAACTATCTTGAAGATTTTCTTTTTTAAACCAACAATAAAAAATTCTTTTTATTGTTTTCTTCTAACAATTAAAATGATACATGTTTACATGGGGAAGAAGATTCTTCAGCCTTCCCTCCCTAATCCAAAAATGATTCTATTATTTTGTTGACTTCTTCCCTCACTTCTCATTAGGAGGAGTGAGCAGAAATGTGATGTGCCCTCATGTATTAGTGGACAGAGTCACCATGGAGGGCAAAATCAAGCACTCCTATTTTCCTGTCTAGGTGGTAGACTAGAAATCTATTTAGCCAAACCTAAATATCTATTGGACATTACTTTTGACTTCTGTATTTGTGGCCATTCAGGAAGTAGTAATATTTCCACATATTAAGATGGGCATATGACAAAGCGACAGAACCCATTTACCACTTGTATTAAATTTAGTAGTCCTTACCCAGCTTTTTCTGATGCCTGAATGTGGTGGCTTGAGTTTTAGTCTGAGAGTCTATAAATAATAATAAAGAGTATCTTTTTCTACGAGTCCATAAAGAATAAAAAAAAAATCTTGTTTCTCATGTAGTTTTCGTTTGTCAGATGGAAATCTTCCTCAGTTTGCTATAATACAGTCCTGCAGGGAGCTGATACCAAATTGATTGGAATTAGCCTGTTTTCCACACTTACTGTGGCCATTCTGCCTAGAAGCATATATGTGCATTCCCTTTATTTGGGATTATTGTATATATATTTATATCATTCAACTACGGGTTTTCCACTAGGGCTACTCTGAAATTGATAGGGGTCACCATGGAGCATCATTAAACAAATGTGCAGAAAGACTCATTAGGAAAATTCAAACAATAAGAAAATGGTCAGGGATTGTAGAGCCAAAATTCAAAGTAAAACACTCTCAACTTACTAGAAACTCCTTGAGAAATCATTGGCTGTGTGTATATCTTTTGAAATATATTGGTAATCACCTATTCCCTAACAGCAGATAAAGTTGTATAAAGCATAGAACCTTCTTAGAAACCATTTGAGGAGGTGTGGGTCTTCTTGAATGCCTGCTGACTAGAAAAGTAAATATATCAGTTAAGAGTACGGAGAAATAAATCACTTACTTTTAGATGAGACAACTATGATTTTCAAGGAAATTGGGGAAAACAGCTTGTTATGACCTCAAATTAAAATATTCCTTAACTTTTATCAGTCTTAGTATTTAGCTACTACATGCTTTAAGATATTTTATCAGAGTTACTGGAGACCAATGTTACTTCTCTCCTCTGGTCCAGAAACAGTGTATATATATTTTCATCAGTTGTTTAAACTGTGGTCTATGAATTCTTTGCATCAGGGTCATCACCTGGGTTGTCTGATAGGAGTGCAGATACCTACTTACTTACCATCCTAGCACGTGTTGTGATGAGCACTGGGTGTTATATGCAACTAATGAATCACTGGACACTACATCGAAAACTAATGATGTACTATACATTGGCTAATTGAACATAATAATTAAAAAAATGTTAAACAAAAAAAATTAAAAATAAAAAAATAAACTTCCTGAATAAAAATCTCAAAGTGGAGGTGCAACGCAGGAGAATCTTACATTTTTAACCCGTCATAATATTTTACAAACTTAATAATGCTGGAAACAACTGTTTAGGCCTGAGCTTAAACTTCACATCAGTTTTCTTGCTCCATATATTCTGACAAGACGTGGGAATACAGGTTAATGTATTAAGCTAAGACACCTGGTATTGTAACTAATTAGAATCTTAAAAATTAGTACAAGTTTGTTCTTTCTCCTAATTCCATCTTTTTAAGTGTAGTTTCCTTGGGTACAAGTTTTGAAGTTCTTCAAGAGCAACAAGAGTAAAGAGAAGTAAAATAAACATCTAGTAAAAATCCAGAAGGTTAAGAAAATTAAAGCCTTTTTTCTTTTTGTGCCCTACGTCATGTATTGTTAAAAAAAAAAAACAACTAAGTTGTTTTATCTTAATATAATATAGATCTCTTGTATAGCATGCTTGTTTTAATGTCAAATAATAGCCAAGCTGAAGTCTCAAGCAAGCACGGCTTTCACTAATGTACAGCACAATCTGCAGGAAGATGACAATTTAAAAAATTTAAATGTCTAACACAAAGGCATCCATCAATAACACCATAGTGATATCATTGCTCAATGCAATGTCCATATAAATATGCTGAAGTTGAATACTCTCCTTCAGGCCTTAAACTCTCATTTGACTCTGCCTTGGCAGAACAAAATAGGATTTTACAATATCTGATATAAATGCATTTAGATTCTGATGACATATTTTTGAATATGACTGCCAAAAAATCAAATCAGGATCCAGAAAGTGACTTTATGTTGGTTATCTATAAAGGTGAATTAAAGTGGGGAGAAGTGGCAATTTTGTGAATAATTCAGGGAAGTGAGGGAGAAATACAGTTTGAGTTCTGAATTATTTATTCAGGCTTTCTAGGTTGATCCAATCCATCATGGTCATTATTCAATTTTACTTTTCCTGTGTAGCTGTAGGCTGTGGTGTGTCCTTCTAGTGTGATTCTAGTACGTTCACAGCAAGTGGTCTGAATGGGTTTTTCCAATCTTCTCATTTGTATGCAATGATAATTATGGTAGTAGTAAACATTTATTGAACATTTATGTGCCAATCACAGCTCTAATTACTTTACTGCTCATTTATCCTTTATAATAGCTCTAGGAGGTAGATATTAATATTTCCACTTTATAGATGAAGGAACAAGACCCAGACAGCTTAAATAACTTGTACAGCTACCAAGTGCAGATCCTGAAGCCAAAATGCATATCTAATTCTAAAGCCTTGCTTTTATCAACTATACTACACTGAGAGCTTTAAAAAAACAGGTCTAAGACTACCTTGGTGTTGCTTTTGGTTCCCATTGTATTGCTTGGTTAATAGAAACTGGAGCATAAGAGAAAAAGATGGGGATGAATACATAGCACTGGGTGTGGAAGCCGGCTTCCTGAGAGGCTGCAGAATGATCAGCTGCAGCAGCCTCTGAGTATGTGAGGAATGAAGCTCACTCGATGGAAAATGGGAGGTTGAAGGGATGAGGCAGGTTAATTTCCTCTCTGTTCTCTCCCCCATGGAGGAAGATATGATCTTCTGTTCAGTCCTTCTGAGAAGCTGTATGTGGCAAACATCATCTGCTGACTGTCCTCTTGGTCTGTTGGCAGCTTTCTGGGAAGTGGCCCCTGGTATGGAGCACCACACATCCCATCACTTCGCTCTTTTCTTGCCTCGCCTTTTTTTAATCTCACCTTCACTGTCCTGGACTTACACCTCCCCAGTAAAATGTCAGCACCTTAATGGTGTGCCTCGTGCCTTCTTAGTGGTCCTGGGCTAAAACAACAGTCAGCACGTACATAGTTCCTCCAAGTGCCAGACCTCATTCTCCATGCTCCAGGGACACGAACTCATTTAATCCTGGCAACAACCTAGTGTGGTATTATCAACCCCATTTCCATTTCACAGTTAAGGAAATCAGGATATAGAAAGGTTAAGTCTTTCTAGGGAGCATAAAAAACAATCTTCTCTACATATTTGTTGCACATGAACACATAAATGAATAAATGGAACCTTGCTCAAGAGAATGAAATAATCAGGAAAATTCCACTTCTAAAATTCACGCGGTGCTGCCATTTCCATTATTAGGCTCTTTGGTGGAGGAATAAAGTTTTCAGCCTTGGATCCAGCAAAATGCATTGTATAGAATAGATATTCAGCGTTTACTCGTTAAAATAATGCATATTTCCTACGTCTGGGTTTTTTTTAATTTTTTTTATTTTTAGTTTTTAAGATTTTATTTATTTTTTTGACAGAGAGAGAGACAGCCAGCGAGAGAGGGAACACAAGCAGGGGGAGTGGGAGAGGAAGAAGCAGGCTCCCAGCGGAGGAGCCTGATGTGGGGCTCGATCCCAGAACGCCGGGATCATGCCCTGAGCTGAAGGCAGATGCTTAACAACTGAGCCACCCAGGCGCCCCTGGGTTTTTTTTTGTTTTTTAAACAACATATATAAAATATTTCTTTAAACATGCAAAGACCTAAAAGAGATTGAATAACTCCGCTGTTGCGCGGTTCCAGGAGCTCAGATTATGAGGAAAAGTAATGGTGGGGATGCCCTGCCACACCTTTGCTTTATATAAAATAGAGCTGAGTTGCTAGAATTCAAAGTCCTTAAGGTTGCAAGACCAACAATAAACAAAGAATAAAAGATACTGCCGTGAAAATCAATGTGTTGTCCAGAAAAATAAACAGACAAGAAAGGAGCATCTTTCTTTGTGCCCTATGAATTTTCCTTGGCATGAGTTGATCTTTTGTCAACAATGTTTGTTTCCTATTTGATGCGAATGTGCAGGGCAGTGGCCCTTATTCAAGTATTGATGAAAGCATTGAGGGACTTCAGGAAGCTTAAAGATTTGATGAGGACTGGAAACAAGTGATCCAGAAAGGAAAGTGACACAACATTGTCCACTATTAACCCAAAGACCTGAGGCTTCTAGTATGGTTGGTATCTCAGATTTTCTCATGTATTTCTGCATTTTCTTTTTTTTCCCCCAGTTACTGCATATTTTTAAAGGAGAAAACTGGTTTCTAAATGAATTGATTTTGTGTGAAAAATGGAATATCAGAGTTTAGGCTGAAATTTAAATTAAGCTCAGCTTATTTTACCATAGTATAGTTTCCTGAAAATTCTTTAGAGCCTAAGAGCCAAGTTTTTAAAGCATGTTATTTTCCATTGCACTGTAATCAAGCACCCAACTGACGAACCACTTTTACACTTACGTCTAAGGGAAGCTATGGGTGTTTTCATTTCATCTTTGGGGAGCTCTTGCATACACTGTTATTCGCCAGGTCAATTTTACAGTTGTAGAGCTAGAAAATGAATGCTGATGGGGGTGATCTATAAGTCTTTGGATAACTAGGACAAACCTCCTCATCCTTTTTGGTACCTTTTCATTTCCTACTGATTAGGGTTGAAAGTAGTTGTATCTCCCTTGACTGACTCCTGCAGTCTGGCCCGAGGTACCAGTATGAGGCTTACTTGGGTGAATGCAATATCCCGAAGCTCTGGTAACTGATATGGGACTTGGCACACAACCAAAGCTAAAAGCAATCACAGTCCTCTTTAGCATTTTTCTGCTCAAGCCAACAGGAAAAGAAGATTTTATAACCATTTTGTCCATTCTTGACTTGAGTAATTTGTTATTAAAAAAAAAAAAAAAAAGCTCAGATCTCCTGTTTGTTAGGGCAATTTATTTTTTGTGTGTTTTTTCTATTACCTTTCTGCGTGTTTGACTATTCTATCCAAGTTTCAAATTAATTAGCATTTAGGGTTTCTAAATATTTTATCATTTTGTAATGTCTGCAGTATCTGTAGTTAATGACCCTTTTTCAATTCTAATGTCACTTAATGCATTTCCTTTCTTTTGTGTCTTGATCAATTTTGGCAGAGATTTGTTAATTTTATTAGTCTTTGTAAAGAAACAAACTTTGGTTTTATTGAGAACCAAACTTTGATTTTTGTTGAGAACACTGTATCATTACTTTATATATCATTCATTTCTGCTCTTATCTTCATATATATTTTTTAATTTCTACTTTCTTTGGGATCCACTATTTTGTTTTATAATACTTGAAATGGATACTTAATACATTTATATTTAGGCTTTTTTGTTTTCTATAGTACTTGAAGCTGCAGAGTTCTCTCTAAGCACGTTAGGTGCATGACATCAGTTTTTATATGCTATTATTTATTAATAGCTATTTATTATTAATAAATAGCTATTATTATTAATAGCTATTTATATGCTATTCAGTAAAATTTTTTTCTAATTTCAATTATGATTTCTTATTTGACTCATTAATTACTTAGAAGCATGCTTTTTAATTTCTAAACATATGTAGTTTCCAGGTTTTCTTTTTGTTACTAATTATATGATAGTTAGAAAACGAAATTTATAATTGATTTTTTAAAATTTGTGATGTTTTATACTGCTATATGAGACTGGGGTGAGTGTGAGAGTGCAGGTTTATGTGTTAATGACTTAATTGTGCTCTAAAGTAATGCTCCTACTGTATTAGTTCAGTGTCCTATATGCATATATCTATAAAACAAGTATTTTAATGGAGTTGTTAAAATCTTCTACATCCAGTTTCTTTCTCTTCTTCTATTTATTTATTTATTTATTTAAAAGCTTGTGCTATTAGTTATTAATAGAAATGTTAAAAATCTCCCACTGTGATGATGGACTTATCTAGTTCATTTTTTAACTTTTTATTTTAAAATAATTACAGATTTAGAAGAAGTTGCAAAAGGAATAGAGAGAGATCTTGCCTATACTTTACCCACTTTCCCCCAGTGGTTATATTTTACGTAACTATGATATACACTAAAAACCAAGGAAATTGACTTTGGTGCAAAGTGTGTGCACAGACCTGTGTCATTTAATTTCATGTAGATCCTGTAACATTGATTCCGTTGCAATCAAAATACAAAACGATTTTTATCACAAGTACCGTCTCTCTCCTGCCATCTCCTTTGTAGTCAGATCTATCCCTGACCTCTGCCAACACCTAAGCCATTTCCCTCTATATAATTTTGCCATTTTGAGAATGTTCTGTAACTTGAATATTAAAGTACGCAACTTTAAAAATTTTAAAGTTTTTAAAACTCAACCTAATGCCCTTGAGATCCATCCAAATAGAGTGTATTAACTGCTTGTGCTTTTTATTGCTAAGCAGCATTGTATGGTATGGATATACCACATTTTGTTTAACCAAATTCCTCTTCAGAAGCATGTTTCCAATTTTTGGCTGTTACAACTAGAGCTGCTATAAATATTTGTGGAGAAGGTTTTGTGTGGGCATGCAACTCATTTTTTTTCCTCAGTAAACACCCAACAGTACAATTACTAGGTCGTATAGTAAGTAAATGTTTAGTTTTTAAAGAAACTGTCAAACTATTTTCCAGAGCGGCTGTACCATTTTACATTTCATTCCACATGCAGTGGATGACAGATCCACTTTCTCAGCATCCTCATCAGCATTTGAGATTGTATTTTTTTAAGCTGCTAAATAGAATTCTATTCTAACAGACTAGACCAAGATATCTCATCATGGTCTTAAATACATTTCCCTGGTGTACAGTGATATTGAACATCTTTTCATGTGCTCATTTGCCATGTCCTTATTTTCCATTCTCTATTGTGAAATGTCTCTTCATGTTTAATTGTTTGTGTTCTAATTAGATTGTTTGATTTTTACTGTTGGGTTTCGGGATTTCTTTGTATATTCTCGATAAGAGTCTTTTGTCAGATATGTGGGTTACAAATATTTTCTCTCAGTCTGTAACTTACCTTCTTTTCACCTTAATAGGATCTTTCCAGAACATTTTTTTTATTTTGATAAAATTCATTTAATTTTTTTTCTTTGTGAAACATGTTTTTGTTCTCATGTGTAAGAACTCTTCAGCATTCTCTAGGTCCCAGAGGTTTTTTCTTTTTTTTCATTGTTTTCCTTTAAAATTGTTATAGATGTAAGTGCAAAACTTAAAACTATAATTTAATTAACTTTTACATAAGATGTGAGGTTTAGGTCAAAATTCATTTTTGCCCATAGATAACAATTTCTCTAATACTAATTTTTTAAAAGATTATCCTTCCTCTATTGAATTGCTTTTGCATCTTTGTGAATAATCTGTTGGCTGTACTTGTGTTGGTCTATTTCTGGGTTTTTGTTTTATAATACTATCAATTTTTAAAGTTTATTTTGAAGTTATATTGATAGTTACATATACAATTGGAATTTTAAGTCTTCTGTACTGAATTAAGAAAATCATATGTACTCTCTTCCTTTCTGATGTTTTTGCCTTAAAATCCATTTTTTATATCAGTACAGATATTTCAACTTTCAAAATTTTATTTGCTCAATAAATCTTCCATATGTTTATGTAATTTCAAACTTTCTCTTTTATAATATTTTAGATTCCCTTCTTACAAACCCATATGGATAGGATTTTTATTAATTTACTTTGACAATTTGTGTCTTTTAACTAAAACATTTAATCCATTTTAAAAAACTAGTATTTGGGGATTCTTTTCTATCTTGTGTTTTCTACTATTGCACTTTTTCTGTATTCTATTCTTTCTGTATTTTATATTTTCTTTTCTCATTCAATATTCCCATGTAGTTGTTTGGAAATAACCCTAATTTATGTTACTCTAGAGTCTTAACAACTACACTTAATTATGAAAGCTAATCAACACTTTCACCCTCCAAACACAAAGCTTTTAGAATACTTTAATCACAATTACTCTCCATCTCAATATATACACTACTGTTGTCTATTTGTTCTTGTAAAATCTTGTCTTACAAAATTGCGTTGTATACAGTCAATGTTTGTTTAGATTTACCTGCATATTTACAACATTTACTACTCATGATTATTTCTTGTTTCTTCTATCTTTCATCTTGAATCATTTTCCTTCTGCCCATATCGCATTTTTCTGAATATTAGTCTGCTGGTGGCAAATTATGTCTTTTTATTACTTTTAAAAGATCCTGATTTCACTTATGTTTTGAAAGTTATTTTTTTATTAGAAGTCTTACCCAGAGAAATTAGACAAGAAAAATAAATGAAATGCATCTAAATTAAGAAGGAAGAAGTAAAACTGTCACTATTTGCACATGACATGGTATTATATACAGAAAACCCTAAGTACTTCACTAAAAAACTATTAGAAATAAGCAAATTCAGTAAAGTTGCAGGATACAAAATTATGTGCAAAAATCAGTGGTGTTTCTATACAATAATGATGAACTGTCAGATAAATTAAGAAAACAATCTATTTATAATCATATCAAAAGAATAAAATACCTCGGAATAAATTTAATCAAGGCAGTAAGAGATCAGTATACTGGAAACTGTAAGACATTCATGAAAGAAATTGAAGATGACACAAATAACAAAAAGATTATCTGTGCTCATGCACTAGAAAAATTAATATTGTTACAATGTCCATACTACCCAAAGCAACCTACAAGTACCAACCTATCAAAACTCCAAAGGCACATTTCACAGATATAGAACAAATAATCTTAAGATTTGTATGGAACCATAAAAGACCCTGAATAGGCAAAGCAATTTTGAGAAGGAAGAATAAAGCTGAAGGCATCCTGCTCCCTGATTTCAAGCTATGATAACAAGTTATAGTAATAATAATTTTAAAAAGTATGTTGTTGGCATAAAAACAGACACATAGATAAATAAACAGAATAGAGAGCCCAGAAATAGAACCACATATACATGGAAAAATTAATTTGTGAAAGTTGTCAAGACTATACAATGAGGAAAGGACAATCTTTTCAATAAACGATGTTGGAAAAATTGGACAGCCACATGCAAAAGGATGAAACTGGACCACTATCTTATACCCTACACAAAAACTAATTCAAAATGGATTAAAGACAAGCATGTAAAATGTGAAAATTAAAACTCCTAGAGGAAAATGTAGGTGGTAATCTTGACATTGGTCTTGGAGATGATTTCTTTTTTTAATTTCACACCAAAAGCAAATGAAACAAGAGCAAAAATAACCAAGTGGGATTATATCAAACTAAAAAGGTTCTGCAAAGCATATGAAATCATCCATAGAATAAAAAGGCAACCAACTGAATGGAAGGACATATTTGCACATCATGTATTTGCTAAGGAATTAAATATTTAAAGAACTCATACAACCCAATCGCAAAATATAAACTAATCTAAAGAGCAGAAATCTGAAGAGACCTTTTTTTTTCAAAGATGACCAACGAGCATTGAAATGGTACTCAGCATTATTAATCATCAGGAAATGCAAATCAAAACCACAATGAGATGGTTATCATCAAAAGGACAAGACGGAACAAGTGTTGGTGAGGATGTGGAGAAAAGGGAACCTTTGGGCACTGTTGGTAGGAATGTAAATTGGCATACCACTATGGAAAACAGTATGGAGTTTCCTCAAAAAATTAAAAGTAATGCTCCAATTCAAGACAGTGGTGTAAGGGAATCCTGAAATCCCTTCCTCCACGCACATACCAAATCTACAGCTATACAGGGAAAAATTTTCTCTGAAAAAGTCCTACAAATAGGCTGAGTGACTCCTATACATTGGTTGAATGAGAGAAGGCACACAACACAGTGATAGGAAAGGCTGGGACACAATCTTGCCATAATCCCCACTTCCATATGACATGGTGCCCCACAGTCAGGAGGGAACTCAAATGCCAGAGCTTCTCTCTAAGGAGTAAAGAGTTTGACCCCTCATTAGGCACCCCCAATTTTTAAGAACTGCACATAAGAGACAAGCCCCTAAAACTTCTAGCTTTGACAACAAATGGGGCCCATGTTCATGAGACCCACAAGGCTAAAACAATCTGAGAAATGGCAATTAAAGGGCTTGTGTGTTTGGACTCACCCAGCCTGGAGCCCAGCCCAGAAGTGGCCATCTAGAGGTACCAAGACTTTGTGTGAGAGAGCCTCATTTGTGTGTCTTGCCGCTTTGGGCAGAGGGGCATGCTTTAGGTTTGGCAAACATCCAGGCATGCTCTCAGTGAATGTAGGCTGGTGCATGCCATCTCTGTGCTTTCCCTCTGCCTTGATACAGCTACTTTGTATCTCCCAGATGGGAGCTTCTACACGTGTCTGGAGCCCTGATTTTTCAACCAGTGCCCAGTGGACAGTCTAGATCACCTGGTACTGGTGAACAGCAGGGCTTACACGTGTGGTGTGCTAAGACTGTATATATTTGCATACATTAAAAGTTGTGCCTGAAGGTCTGATTCCAATCGCCCTGATCTAGGCGTTGACTGAGATACTCCCCTTTGGGACACTGACAATTCTTGATGTACCCTCAACTACTAGGAGTCACTAAAAATCAAAGTTTCCTTGGACATTCACAAAGGTTTGAGAGAAAACTGAAAGGCAGGGCAAGTTTGAACAGTAAGGTTCACCTCCTACATAAGGTTACTCCTTTAAGACTAACAGAAGTAACTCTTTTACCTAATGCATAGAAACCAACAGAGTCAAGCAATGTGAATAGACCAAGAAATACATTTTGAATAGAACAACAAGATAAAATCTCAGGAAAAGAACTTAATGAAATGGAAATAAGCATTTTACCTGATGGTTAAGTGTAAGCCCTGCTGCTCACCAAACTCAGGATGAGAAACGATGAACACAGTAAGAACCATAGCAAAAAGAGAAAATGTAAGAAAGTACCAAAAAGAAGTCACAGAGCTATAGAATACAATAACTGAACTGAAAAACACATTAAAGGGCTTCAACAGCAGACTAAATGAAGCAGAAAAAAGGATCAGTGAATGCAAGGACAGGGCAGTGGTGCTCACCCAATCAAAGCAGGGGAAAAAAAGTGAAAAAGAAAGTGAAGATAGGTTAAGACACTTATGGGACAACATCAAGTGGACTAATGTTCACAGTATAGTGAACCAAAAAAGAGAGAAGAAAAGGGGCAGAAAACTTATTTAAAGAAATAATGACTGATAACTTCTTGAAACCAGAGAAGGAAAAAGACAACTAGATCCAGGAAGCCCAGAATGTTTCCAATAAGATGAATCCAAAGATACCAGAGCAACATACAATTAGAATGTCAAAAGCTAAAGGAGAAAATCTTAAAAGCAGCAAGAGTAAAACAACCTGCTACATACAAGGAAGCCTCCATAAGGCCATCTGCAGAGTTTTCAGCAGAAACTTTGCAGGCCAGAAAGGAATGTCATGATTATTTAAAATGCAGAAAGAAAAAATTCCAACAAATAATATTCTTTCCAGCAATGTTATCATCTAGAATTGAAGGAGAGAGAGAGTTTTTCAGATAAGTAAAACGTTAAAAAGTTCATCAACACTACTGGCTTTACAAGAAATATCTAAGGGACTTCTTTAAGGTGAAAAAGAAAAGGTACCAGTTACTTACAAGAAAACATGAAGATATAAATCTCAGCGGTAAAAATAAACATATAATAAAGATAGCAGATTAATCCCTTATAAAGGTAGCATCAAGGTTAAAAGACAAAAGTAGTAAAAATAACTTTGACCACAAAATTAGTTAAGGGATACACAAGATAAATAGATGTAAAATTTGATATCAAAAAGCAACTGGGGTGGGGGAGAGTAGAAATGTGAATAGCAGAGCTTTAGAATGTGTTTACACTTTTTTTGGAATCAACTTAAAATAGACATAAGTTGTTACAAGTAAGTAACCCCAAAGCATAACCTAGAGTAAATACACAGAATATAAAGAAAATGTAAAGAAAAAGGAATCTAAGCACAAAGATGGTTACTAAACCACAAAGGAAGAGAGCAAGAAAGGAATAAGGAACAGCCAGAAAACATTTAATAGTATGACAATCAGTATATGTCAATAATTACTTTAGATTTGAATGAACTAAATCTCCCATGACATGGAGTGGCTGAGTGGTTTAAAAAAAAAAAAAGCTGTCTATATGGTGCCTATAAGAGACTCACTTCAGATGTAACAACACGTACAGATGGAAAGTTAAGGGACGGATAAAGTTATTCCATATAAATGGGTACCAAAAAAATGCTTAAGTAGCTATACTTATGACAAGATAGACTGAAAACAAAGACTGTAATAAGAGACCAAGAAAGGCATTACAATATGATAAAGGGTCCAATCTAACAAGAGGATATAACATTGATAAATATTTATGCACCCAACATAGAAGCACGTGAATATATATGGTAAACATTAACAGACCTAAAGTGAGAAATAGACAGCAATACATTAATAGTAGGGGACTTCAATATCCCACTTATGTCAATAGATAGATTATCCAAACAGAAAATCAATAAGAAAAAATCAGTCTTAAATTACATTTTAAACCAGATGGATTTAATACATAAATATAAGACATTTCCATCTGAAAGCAACAGAATATACATTCTTTCAAGTGTACCTGGAACATTCTTTAGGATAAATCCTATTAGGCCACAAAACAAGTCTTTTAAACTGAAGAATACTGAAATCATAGCAAGCATTTTTTACAACCACAATGATATGAAACTAGATATTACAAGAAAAAACTGCAAAATGCACAAATATGTGGAGATTAAACAACATGCTATTGAGCAAGCAATGGTCAAAGAATAATCAAAAGAGAAAAAAATTTTGGAAATTCATGGAAATTAATTTTCCATGAAAATAGAAATAAAATATTGCAAAAGTTGTGGGATACAATGAAAACAGTTTTAGTATAGACATTCACAGTGATAAATGCATACCTTATGAAATAAGAAAGATCTCAAATAAACAACCTAAACTTACACTCAAGGAACTAGAGAAAGAAGAACAAATAAATTCCAAGTTCAGCTGAAGGAAGAAAAATAGCAAAATCAAAGCAGAAATAAATGAAATACAGATTAAGAAAACAATAGAAAAGATCAATGAAGCTAGGAGCTATTTCTTTCAAAAGATAAAGTTGACAAACCTTAGGTAGGCTCATCAAGAAAAAAACAGAGGATTCAAACTCCAAAATGAAAGAGGAGACATTACAACTGATACCACAGAAATACAAAGGATCAATCAGACTACTTTGAATACCAACAAATTTGACAACCTAGAATAAATGAGTAAATTCCTAGAATATACAACCTACTAAGAGTGAATCACGATAAATAGAAAATCTGAGCAAGGAGAATGAGTCAATAACCAAAAACCTCATAATAAGCAAAAGTCCAGGACCAGAGGGCTTCACTTCACCAGGACCAGAGGTGAGTTCTACACCAGGCCCTCAAAGAAAACCTATCTTTCTCAAGTCTTCCAAAACAGAGAAATGGAGAGAACTCTTACAAACACATTTTACAAGGCCAGCATTACCATGACACCAAAACCAGATAAGGATGCCCCAAGAGATTAAAATTATCCCCGGCCAATAATCCCCGATGAGCAGAGATGCAAAAATCTCCAACAAAATACCAGCAAACCAAATTCAATAATACATTAAAAGGATCATACACTGTGATCAAATGAGATTTATTCCAGGCATGCAAGTATGGTTCAACATACACAACTCAACCAATTTGATACACCATTTTAACAAAATGAGAGATAAAAATTATATGATTATCTCAACAGATGAAAAAAAAGCATCTGAAAAAATTGAACATTGATTTATAAGAACTCTCAACAAAGGGGTATAAAGAGAATGTACATCAACATCATGAAGGTCACATATGACAAGTTTATAACAAACATGATATTCAGTAGTCAAAAGCTTAAAGTTGTTGTTTTTTTTCCCCTAAGACCAGGAATATAACAAAATATGTGCACTCATGGCACTTTTATTCAACATAGTATTGGAAATACCAACCAGAACAGCCAGGCGGAAAAAAAAGAAAAGAAATACAAGGTATTCAAATTGGAAAGGGAAAAGTAAAGTTGTCACTACTTGCACATGACATGATACTACATACAAAGACTCCATCAAAAATCTGTTAGAAATAAATAAATTCAGTAAGCTTACAGAATACAAAATCAGTATCAAAAATCTCTTGGATCTCTTTACACTAATAATTACCTCTCATAAAGAGAAATTAATGTGGATAGAGCTAGAGGGTTTTATGCTAAGCTAAATAAGTCAGTCAGAGAAAGACAAATACCATATGACTTCACTCATGTGGAATTTAAGAAACAAAGCACACGAACATGGGGAAAGGAAGGAAAAATAAAATAAGATGAAAATTGAGAGGGAGGCAAACCATAAGAGACACTGAACTCTAGGAAACAAATTGAGGGTTGCTGGTGGGCAGCTGGGTTGGGGAAAGGGATAATTGAGTGATGGGCATTAAGGAGGGCACTTGATGTAATGAATACTGGGTGTTGTATGCAACTGATGAACTACTAAACCTCTGAACCTCTACCTCTGAAACTAATAAAAAATAAAATTTAAAAAAGAGAAATTAACCATTCATTTACAGTTGCATCAAAAAAGAATTCCTAGGAATAAATTTAACCAAGGAAGTAAGAGACCTATACACTGAAAACTATAAAAAAATTAATGAAAGAAATCGAAGACACAAATAAATGGAAGATATTCCATCCTAATAGACAGGAAGAATTAATATTGTTAAAGTGTTCATACTACCCAAAGCATCCTATAGGTCCAATGCAATCCCTATCAAAATTGCATTGACATTTTTTTATTGAAACAGAGTAAACAATCCTAAAGTTTGTATGAAACCACAAAAAACTCCAAACAATCTTGAAAAACAGAAGAGCAAACCTGGAGGCATCATGGTCTCTGATTTCAAACTATATTACAAAGCTAGAAATAATAATAATAATAAAAAGTATGGTAGTGGCATAAAAACAGACATAGAGATCAATATACAGAATGGAGAGCCCAGAAATAAATCCACACATATACAGTCAATTATTTATGAGAAGCAGCCAAGAATATACAATGAGGAAAGGACAGTCTCTTCAATAAATGGTGTAGGGAAAATTGGACAGCCACATGCAAAAGGATGAACCTGGACCACTATCTTACACCCTACACAAAAATTAACTCCAAATGGATTAAAGATGTGAATGTAAAATGTGAAACATGAAATTCCTGAAAGAAAACATAGGAGGCAAGCTCTGTGACTTTGGTGTTGGTGATGATTTTTTGGATCTGACCCCAAAATCAAAGGAAACAAAAGCACAAATAAACAAATAGGACTACATCAAACTAAAAACTTCTGCACAGCACAGGAAACCATCCATGAAATTAAAAGGCAACCTACTGAATGAGAGAAAATATTTGCAATCTTATACAGTGGTCCCTGACTTATGATGGTTGCAGATACCCAAAGAAAACAAAATCTCTAACTTGAAAAGATATCTGTACTCTCATGTTCATAGTAGCATTATTTACAATAGCCAAGATATGGAAACAACTTAAGTGTTCATTGATGGATAATGGATAAAGAAAACACGGTATATATACAGTGGAATATTATATAGCCATAGTACATGGGTAGACCTTGAGAGCATTATGTTAAGTGAAAAAAGTCAGACAGAATAAGGTAAATACTGTATAACCTCATACGTGAATCGGAACAAAAACTAAAGAAAAAAATGAAACAAATAATTAAAGAAACAAACAAAAAAATCACCCCAAGCTTATGGTTGAACAGATCGGTGGTCACTAGAGGCAGGGATTGGGGGTGAGTGAAATTAGTGAAGGCGTTAAAAAGTACTAACTTTCAGCTATAAATTAAGTCATGGAAATATAATGTATAGCATGGGACTGTAGTTAATAATATTGAATGGTATATTTAAAAGTTAAGAGAGTAGACCTTAAAGTTTCCACCTGCCCCCACCCACATGCGCACACACGTGCTAACAAATTTGCAACTATATATGTTGATGGATGTCAACTAGACTTGTGGTTACCATTTTGAAGTATATACTAATATTGAATCATTAGGTTGTACACCTGAAATATCAAATATCTTTGAATTAAAAAAATTTTTTTGATGGAGCATATTATTCTAAATTAAATTAATTACTCTTTAAGCACATTGGAGATATATTTCACTCCCGGCTTCTGTTGCTTTTAAGATTCCAGTTGCCAGTTCAAGCGCCATTCACATGAAAGTAATATGTCTTTGTGCCTATTATGGGTTCTTCTCTTTGTTTCCTGCATACTCAATATGACATATACAGAAGCGGATCCTGTTCTTATTTCTTTCATTTTTGTTGTTGTGGAATTCATAAATGGTTTTCCATCTGTTAGGAAAAGTTCTTTGCTGTCATCTCTTCAAATATTATCTTTTCATCATCCTTTCTCACATCTACTTTTGGAACTCTAGTTAAAGGTAATTTATATATTTCAATTCCATTTTTGGTCCTATTTTTAATTATTCTTTTTTTCCCCCTATCATTACATGTTCTATTTTGTTCTCTTTTTTTCCTCCAAAACTGCTTAGTCTTTTTGAGGTCTCTTGTTCTCACATTTTCAATTTCTTCTTTCATTTAGCAGATTCCTCATTTTCTTTTATAATCTATTTTATAATTCTAACACCGATTTTATGTATTGGTCTATTTCTGCTGGCTTTTGCTCTGGTGCCACATTTTGTGTTTTGTGATTTTTATATCTTTGTGAGAATTTTTGAGGCCTTATTTAAAAGTGAATTCTCCCAGAAAGAATTTGCATTTATTTAGTCCAGGTATGTGGGTGGCACCAATATCCTGGAAAAACTTCAAATTTTAGCGTTGAAGTTTTTAGGATCAAGTTAGAGGTACAAACTGGGCTTCAAACTCACATCGGTCTAACGTGGACTTTCAGAGTGGAATTTTTTCTCCTATGCTTGGTACTATATTTTAAGATGGGCAGTTTTCTTTGCAGTCCCCTGCAGAGCTAGGTTTACTTCTCATCTACCCTAAAATGAGAGTTCCAGCTTAATAGAATAGACTCCTATTAGATTCTTTTTCCCCCCTCTGGGTATTTGGCTGTGACTTACTCTGTCCTGTGTCCTCAGAGACTACAACAATTGAAGCTCAGGTTCACGAAGTTCAACAAGTTTAAAGCTAACATTAGTCCCTGCTGTTAGTTTTTGGTCTTTTAGTATTTCTTACTTTGTTTTGGCTTATTGATACCTTTAAGCAGAAGTATTTAAACTATTTCATTCACACACTACATAAAAACTGGAAACAATCCAAATATCTATCCACAGAGGAAGGAATAATTGTATTGCATTCACACAATATATTACACTGCAGCAACAAAAAATTATATCCACACACACCAATGACATAATATCGATGAATCTCACATTTTGTTGAGTGAAAAAAAAATAGACACAAAAAAATGCACGCTGCATAATTCCACTTATGACATCCAAGAATAAGCAAAAGCAAGCAGTGTTAAGAAGCCACATTACTGGTTATTATGACTTGGAGGTTGGGGGATTGGGTTGTTCGTTATTGATTAGGGACGGCCATGAAGAAAATTTCTGGGACTCTGGAGATGTTCCAGATCTTGATCTGGTGGTGGTTACAGAGGCATAAAAACTCAGCTAGCTGTACACTCAGGATTAGTGCACTCTACATGCTTTCATGTATATATGGTATACCTCAATAAAGTAAAAGAAAAATTACCTCCAATTTTAGCTGGTTTGGCCACAGCACTTCATCTGCCTCACTACTGCAAATAAAAAGCCAAGTGCTTTACAAATATAAGGGATTTATATTCGTTACCTACACTGCCAGTATAAAGTAGAAGATTGGACAGTTATTTAGAGAAAGCAATGAGAATATAAAATTACCACTTCTCCCTTTTTGGCAATAGAATTTTAATTTTTTTTATCCTAACAACTCCACATTTCATTTTGCTTTTATAGCCAGTATCTGAATGAGTGGAAACATCTCATTGAGAAAAGTATTAAAACAAAGTGTTAAGTAATATAATTGCAGATATAATTCCTAAAGGTATAGTAAAGCTATCATTTTTGTAACAAAAGTCTTGAAAATGAATGTACTTTTAATTCTTTAATGAATGCTACCATGAAGACCACAGGCAGTTAGATCTGAAGGAATGTGATTAATTTTTCTAATGCTTCATTTCTAGATACCTGTATGCTTTCTACCACTGCACATTCAGGGCGCTTTTTTTCATGTCTAAGTGCAATTCATCTATAAACTACATTTGTGTATAGCAGTTTACTAATAGAGAAGATTTATTTTATTAGCAAAAGGAAAGGAGTAGTTAAATCTGTATATTTACTTATTTAATAGCCATTGTTTACACATTTGCTAACAGGATCATTAACTGTTTTTGTAAATGAAGAATATGAAGTGGGTAACAAATTGAAGATGATGCAAAATGCTTATCCTCGGCATAGTGAAGCTTGCAACTAATGTTTTACGGGTGGAATGAGCCATATATATTATATATAGTTGCCTCCCTTGGTAAGTTTACCTAACTGCCTAACATAGAAGAGGATCTCAGTAATGTTTGCCAAGTAAATAAACAATAATGATAGCCTACACTTTTAAAACATATATATTTTTTAAATTATGTCCCCAACCTTTAATGGTCTCAAATAAGTTTCACAGTCATATAATGGAAAAAGAACAATATTATGACCATTATTTTTATGGTTAAATATACATGTGTATTGTTACCATTTTTTTAAAGCAAAATGCCACAGGGTATATGAGGGAATACGTATGTCAAAGGACCAAGTTTTTAACCTCTTGATTACTAAGCATTAAAAATTGAAATCAACTACCTCAAAAACTAATGATGTACTTACTATACAGTGGCTAACTGAACATTATAAAAAAAAACACAAATGTTTACTAACGACAATTTTTATACGGCATTCAGCTGGATGTCGGGACCCCCAAAACACGTAAGACATCACTTCAGTCTACTTGGGAGCTGTGCTGCTTGATATTAAGTGTTCCCAAACACAGTTTTGGTATGATGCTGTAAAGAGATCCTAGGACAAAAAAAAAGGGGGGGGGGTCTCTGATTGAACAACTGAATGACTATGGTAACTGCCAAGGAATCCTACAAGGTGTCAGGGCGTGGGTAGGTCGTAGCTAATACTTTTGTGTGATTTGTTTGCTTTTATTTGGGTATTTCCTCATACTACTCAAAGCAAACAGGGCTATACATTGTGTTTTGCTACATAATTTGTTCATATTCCTTTGATTTTCCTAAAGTCAAAGATGGATAGGATACCTGCCAGTTTGAAACTTAGAAGCACTGCTTTTGCTGTACTATAGGGACCAGCTCTGTTTGAAGAGACCACACCGAATGACCTTTTGTAAGGAGTAATCTCTATACACCTTTTTTTCATCATCTAATAATTGTGATGACATTATTGACCTCACAGAGTGGTTGTTCTAATTGAACAAGATTATAGTCTATTTCAAGTGCCTTATACTTTGTCTGGAACATAAAAAATACTCAATGAACATTAGCTATCTTCATTATTGTCATCTTCTTCATCATCTTTTATATTATTAAGTATTGACTAAGAGTCTAGACTTTGGAGTCAGACCCGAGATCTTGTTCTGGATCTGTCACTTGAGAGATACACAACATTGAAAATTACTTCCTATTTCTCATCCTCAGTTTTGCTATCTTCAAATTGGGAATAAAAAACAGCTCTTACTGCATTTAGTTGCTATAGTAATTAACTGAGATGATAGAGGTCATGACTTTAGGGCAGTGCCTACCACGCAGTAAATGCCCAATCAGTGTAACTGATGACGGTAATGCCATCTCTCTATAAAAGAGTCAATATCTCAAGAGCAGATTATTCATCTCCATAGTATGGTACATCTCTGAATTCACAGGGCCAGACATTGAAGAAGAGATACAGAGGGGGATGAAATGTCAGAGAACCCTGTGTGTCCGGGGGGCACTTTCAGATCAAGAAAACAAGTGGAGAAGATGAGAGGGAGAGTTTGATTTGATTAAAAGGACCTTACAGAGGATTATTTATTACAACGTTTTTCTAGTCCAAGGAAGACTTGCAGTGTCCTTCACAGAGGAGTTTTACCATATCAGCCAGGCTTAGAAAACATTAGTGATGGAGGGATTTAATCATGATTCCTTGGAAAAACATGCTATGGTTCAAGATATCTACCAGGCAATTTTAGGTCCAAGGCTAACTTTGCTAGAATTACCTGGATATTTGCCCTAGTACCTAATTTAAAATGCCTTCATTCTTATATTGTAAAATATTTTATTTATTTATTTTAGAAAGAGAGAGCGTGAGTGGGGGAAAGGGCAGTGAAAGAGGGAGAGAGAATCTCAAGCAGACTCCCCACTGACCACGGAACCTGACACGGGGCTCCATCTCACAGCCCGAGATCATGACCTGAGCTGAAACCAAGAGTTGGACACCCAACCAACTGAGCCAACGAGGTGCCCTTAAAATGCCCTCATTCTTAATGATGCCCTTGTGAACTGGCTAACCTGAAGTGTGCTTGGAGCTCCCAAAATGATGGTACCAAGGACTCTGCCTAAAGGAAGCTAAAAAACAGCAGGGAACAAAGACTTATATTTGTGGATTGCTTTTGTTTTACAGTCTCCAGACTTTCATTGTCATAATAAAGGGCAATTTACAGAATTTATTGGTTGCCTTTTTGGCTTACATTCCTAGCTTAGAAATATCTCCTAACAACAAATGCCTCTAGGTCTTTGTCTTTATGACAAATGTCTTCTTATGGCCTTTATCACTCTCCTGTCTCCCATTCCTCCAAATCCTGCTTAATCTTACGCTCATTCCACTTACCTTGTTTGAAAGCAGTTGGCCTGTGGACAACTTCAATGGTCGTGCCCGTCAGATAACCCCTGCCTTCCACCCAAACATACAAGAATAAACTCTCTGGGACAGTGAGAAAGGAGAGGAGAGATTTGCTGTTGGAGGCCTGAATTATCTCTTCCACAGCTTACCCTGATTTAGAGGATTCTCCCCCTCCTTGCTATCACTTACAAATTCTCATGTCACAAAGGCAAATCTGGAAAAAGACATGCCAACTAGGGCTTCTCACTATCCTGTGTAGCTGGTGTTATTGAAAAAATTAAATCAGTTGGAAAATGAGTGGAGAGGGACAGTAATTCTGCAACTCCTGAAAGCATTGCTTATCCTAGGCATTTTGTTATGGGGGGGAAATAGGTTACGCAAATTAAAGAAGTAAAACATTTTTTTCCCCTTTTTACTACTTGACTGCTGAATGCTTTACAGCTTTGTAATTTGGAAAGAGTGGTTCAACTCCTTTTGTGCCTTACTTTATCATGCTATATAATTACATCTGTTAAAGCCCAGCATCTATTTTGCTTTTCATGCATGCATGCAGTACATCATCACAAGTGACATTTCTTTTAGATATTGCTGGTTGCTTAGCACTTTCATTTGTATTTTTTTCCCTATCAGCACCAATCCCAGTAATCAGTCTTACAAGGCATCTTCTCATTGTGACTTGCCTAACTTCCATAAAGAAATGATTGCAAAAGATAAATTATAAAGTCTGTATGCAGAAATCTCAAACCAACTGTTTATTTCCTTTTGTTTCTTCCTTCCTCCCTCCTCTTCACCCTCTCATCTTAGTTCTTTTGCCTGCCAAGTGTTACTTCATTTTATACATACTAAATTTGGATTAGTGGCCCAAATTGTGAAATTTCATTTGGAGCTGAGTGGAAAGGACTCTTTAGATCGGGGTGATGGGGCAGATGGGGCCTAATACTGCATTTTGAATAGTTCCTATCCTTCCCTACAGGCTCCTGGACACCTTGCTTGGCTAATTCATACTCTCTGCTGGAACTGTGCAGGCATTTGAGGTCATGATCTCTACTAAATGTTTAAGTGAGAGTTGCTATTCCTTTGTTTTTGATTCAAGTTGAGGAACTTTCACCCATGCTACCTATCTCCAAAGGGTTAAACCCATCTGACAGGCTTCATGCTTTCCTTAACACCCTGTGGTTCAACCTTATGTTGAAATCTTGGCCCTTCTGCTCTGTAACCAGGAGGGTGAATTACCTGGCACTTTAGGAAGAGAATATATTATTATAGAGTTACAACCCTAACTGTGTTTGGTCTCTTTGCACAAATATCCTACTCCCAGGAACTTAAAGCCTGATTTTAAAAAAATATATATAGGTAGAAGGATATTAATTGAAATGTCTGTAACAGCCAGGAAAGTTTTAACATGTTAATTAGGAAGACTGTCTTAAAATATGAAAAACATGTTAAGTGAAAAAGGGCAACAGCAAAATGGTACACACACTATTACAACAACTAAGCCTCTAGGGATATATGAAAATATAGAATGGCCAGGTTAGACTTTGGGAAGTATTGTCTTTTTTTCTCCTTCTTCCTCTGAAGATATGTAAAGGGCTGTGTGTGAATGAAATCACTCAATAATTATCAAACCTACCAATTTCCTCTCCCTTTGAACATGGAGATGCAACTGACTTTCATCAAGAAAAACATGTCTGGAGACCTAAATGTAACAAACATCCCCAAGAAAATTGAAAACTTCAGTGAGGCGAAGAAGCTAAAGCCCCCTCAACCTTACTAACCAAATCCAAACAAGCTCATTGGTAAGTGTGGGTTCTCTTATCCAGTAAGTCTTGGCACATCTAAAGATATTGTGTGGATTACCATTTTTGAATTATGAATGGACTCCCTTAAGACTCCAAAAAAATGAAAAGATATGATTTCATATGATCATCTCAATAGAGGCAAACAAAACATTTTACAGAACTCAACATCCATTCATTATAAAAACTCTTAATAAATTAAGTACAGAAGGAACAAACCTCAACATAATAAAGGCCATATGTGACAAGTCCACAGCTAATATCATTCCCAATGATGATGGGTTGAGAACTTTTCCTCTAAGATCAGGAACAAGACTAGGGTGCCCACAATCATCATTTCGATTTAACATAATGCTGGAAGTCCTAGCCAGAGCAATCAGGCAAGAAGAAGAAATAAAAGACATCATAATTGGAAAGAAAGAAGTAAAATTTTCTCTATTTACAGATGACATGATTTTATATATAGAAAATCCTAAAGACTCCACCAAAAGACTGTTAGATCAACAAAGTCAGTAAATTTCAAGATACAAAATTAATGTACAAAAATCAGTAGCTTTTCTACACACAAACAGAATATCTGAAAAATAAAGAAAATTATCCCATTTACAGTAGCATAAAAAAATAAAATACTTAGGAATAAATTTAACCAATGAGATACAATGTTTTTACAATGAAAATTACAAATTACTGATGAAAGAAATCAAAGAAGACACAAATAAATGGAAATGTATCTGTGTTCATGGATTAGAAGAATTAATATCATTCAAACGTCCATACTACTAAAAGCCACCTACAGATTCAATGCAATCCCTGTCAAGATTGCAATGACATTTCTTATAGAAGTAGGGAAAAAGTTCCCAAATGTATACGGAACCACAAAAAACTCAAATAACCTAAGCAATGCTGAGAAAAAAGAACAAAACAGGAAGCACCACACTTCCTGATTTCAAGCTATAGCTATATTATAAAGCTATACTAACCAAATAATATAGTACTGGAAAAAACAGACACATGGGCCAAAAGAACAGAGAGCCAAGAAATACATTCGTGCATATATAATCAACTAATATTTGACAAGAGAAACAAGAATAATCACTGGAGAAAAGATAGTGTCTTCAATAAATGGTGCTGGGGAAATTGGATATTCACATATTAAAACATGAAACTGGACCCCTTACACCACTCAAAAAAATTAACTGAAAAGCAATTAATGAATTAAATGAAAGACTGGAAACCATAAAACTCCTAGAAGAAAACCTAGGAAAAATGATCCTTGACATGGATCCTGGCAATGACTTTTTGGATATAACACCTAAAGCATGAGCAACAAAATACATCATACTACATCAAATTACAAAGCTTCTGCACAGCAAAATGAATGACTAACAAAATGAAAAGACCAATTTACAGAATGGGAAAGAACATTTTGCAAACCATGTATCTGACAAGGAATTAATGACCAAAATATACAATGAACTCATACAACTCAATAGCAAAACAACAAATAATTCGATTTAAAAATGGGAAAAGCCCCTGAACAGACATTTTTCCAAAGATATACAAATGGTTAATGAATGAGACATAAAAAGGTGCTCAAAATCACTATCATTAGGGGACTATAAATCAAAACCATGATGAAATATTATCTCATGCCTGTTAGAATGACCATAGTGAAAAGACAAGACGTAACAAATGCTAGTGAGGATGTACAGAGAAGGGAACTCTTGTGCGCTGTTGGTGGGAATGCAAATTGGTGCAACCACTGTAGAAAATAGTATGGAGTTCTTCAAAAAATTAATAATATAACTACCATATGATCCAGCAATTTCACTTCTGGGAGTATAGCTGAAGGAAACAAAAACACTTTGTTGAAGTGGTATCTTTACCCCCATGCTTATAGCAGCCTATTTATAATAGCCAAGACATGGCAACAACCTAAGTGTCCATCAAGAGAAAGATGGATAAGGAAATTGGGGTGTGTACACACACACACACACACACACACACACACACACAGGAATATTATTCAGCCATTAAAAAGAAAGAAATATTGTTATTTGAGACATGAATGGACCTTGACAAACTCAAAGAAAAAGGAAATCAGATTTATCGTTACCAGAGGTGGGGTGGGGGAGAGGAGGATGAATTGGAGGAAGATGGTCAAAAGGTATAAACTTCCAGTTAAAAGATAAACAAGGACTATAGATGTAATGTACAACATGAGGACTATAGTTAACACTACTGTGTGGTATAATCGTAAGTTGTGAAGAGAGTAGAAACTAAGAGTATTCATCACAAGGAAAAAAATTTTCCTTTTCTTTTTTTATCTGCATAGAGATGACGAATGCTAACTAGACTCATTCTGTTATCATTTCACAATACATTTCAATTAATTGTGCTGTACACCTTAAACTCAACCTAATGCTGCATATCAATTATATGCCAATAAAACTGAAAAAAAAAATCCCACCCCACATAGTTCTTAACATACGCTTGCTACGCTTGGCTTTTAATATAGTAATAAAAACTTACTTTTAGCATTTTGTCTTTTTTTTTAAAAGTTGCTTAAATATATGTTCATTTTAGCAAATTTCCATAAGTCCTCAGAAATGCTTACCATGCAACTATCTTGGGTTTCCTCACTGATTCTGAATTCTGGTTTTCATACATGGAGTCAAAATCTTTAAAATTCTTATTGTTTAAATTTGATATCTATATAATGTACCTTTTTGATAATGAACTATAAAATTAAAAAAAAGAGAGAAACCATGAAGAAAGTGAGATATCAGAAAGAAACAAATGAAATACTGGTTTGTAAATAAAATAGTATGTGTCTACATTCTTTCTCAGTAGAGCTGTGTTTAAATTAGGAATTGAAATTATCAGAAGGAAACTGCTTGGCCTATATAGAGAAGTATTTAAAATTGAAGTTAGATTTATGAGGCAAATACAATATAATCATTGAGTGTGCTATACCTTGGATGTCCAAGATAATTTGTCCATAAAAACATATCTGAGACAGATTTTTTTTTAATTCTGTAGTAAGGGGGAAAAAAAAACTACCTAAAACCCATTCTCCTTGATTCTTGTAATAAAGTTCCCATTTTCTTTTGAGAAACTATTACCCATTATTAATTTGTTGAAAGTGGTTAGAATTTGGTAATAGCTTAGCCTATCAAAAGTTCCAGCCTCCTGACCACCATGAAATGGCCCAAAACTACTAGAACAAAGAAAATGCCAGGAATTTGCTGTAATTTAGAGATAAGAAGGGATTTTTTTCCACTGGGATTATAGAATTTGGTAGGAATGTTACCATGGATTTAAGAACTTTGACATGGAAGATTACATAGAAGAGGAGCCCAGAAATGGGAAGAGAGCCTCAAGTTTCAGCCAAGCCTAACACAAACCAACCTTATATATTTCAATTCAGTTACCCTTTTGGAGTTCAATTTTTTGTTTTGCTTAAAAGGCTTAATATTTAAGTTTTATTTAAATTCCAGTTTAGGTAACATATAATATTAGTTTCAGTAGAATTTTATGATTCATCACTTACATACAACACCCAGTGCTGATCACAAGTACCCTTCTAAATACCCATCACCCATTTGACCCATCCCCTGGCCCATCTCCCCTCCAGAAAATCTCAGTTTATTCTCTAGAGTTAAGAGTCTGTTTTATGGTTTGCCTCTCTCTTTTTTTTTTTCTTTCCCCTGTGTCTGTGTGTTTTGTTTCTTAAATTCCACATACGAGTGAAATCATATGGCATTTGTCTTTCTCTGACTTATATCTCTTAGCATAATACACTCTTGTTCCACCCATGTCATTGCAAATGGCAAGATTTCATTCTTTCTTATGGCTAATATTCATATATAAAATATATATATATAATATATATATACACACACACAAACACACACAGACACACACATATATATACACATATACATACATACTACAACTTCTTTATCCATTCATCAATCAATGGACATTTGGGCTCTTTGCATAGTTCGGCTATTGTTGATAATACTGCTATAAATATCGGGATGCATGTGCCCCTTAGAACCAGTATTTTTACATCCTTTGAGTAAATACTTAGTAGTGCAATTGCTGGATTTAGGGTAGTTCTATTTTTAACTTTTTGAGGAACCTCAATAGGATTTCTCGAAGTGGCTGCTCCTGTTTGCATTTCCACCAACAGTGCAAGAGGGTTCCCCTTTGTTGTCATCCTTGCCAATATCTCTTGTGTCCTGAGTTGTTAATTTTAACCATTCTGACAAGTCTGAGGTAGTATCTCATGTATTTCCCCGATGATGAGTGATGTTGAACATCTTTTTACGTGTCTATTAGCATTCTGGATGTCTTCTTTGGAAAAATGTCTATTCATGTCTTCTGCCCATTTCTTAACTGGATTGTGTTTTGGATGTTGAGTTTGATGAGTTCTTTATAAATTTTGGATATTAACCCTTTATCAGATATGTCATTTGCAAATTACCTTTCTCCCCTTCCAAAGGTTGCCTTTTAGTTTTGTTGATTGTTTCCTTTGATGTGCAGAAGACTTTTATCTTGATGAAGTCCCAATAGTTCATTTTTGCTTTTGTTTCCCTTGCCTCCAGCAACCCGTCTAGTAAGAAATTACTACGCCCAATGTCAAAGATGTTGCTGCCTGCATTCTCCTCTAGAATTCTGGTGGCTTCCTGTTTCACATTTAGGTCTTTCATCCATTTTGAATTTATTTTTGTGTATGGTGTAAGAAAGCGATTCAGTTTCACGCTTTTGCATGTTGCTGTCCAGTTTTCCCAACACCATTTGTTGAAAAGACTGCCTTTTTTTCCATTGGAAAGTCTTTCCTGCTTTGTCAAAGATTAGTGGACCATATAGCTGTAGGTCCATTTCTGGGTTTTCTATTGTTTCACTGGTCTGTGTCTATTTTTGTGCCAATACCATACTGTCTTGATCACTACAGCTTTGAAAAAGGCCTGACTTATATAGCATTTCATATAACTGTCAAACAAAAGGGGAGCTCAGAAACAGACTCTGTCAATCTATTTTTCTGCTCAGAAAATTTAAGTCTAATTGTGCTTATATAATAAAGGAGGGATCATCATTTTCAAATAGAAAACAACTGATGCATCTTCTTTTCTGGTATTATTTTAATCACCAAGTACAAAATAAATTACAGACCAGTGGAGTAATTTTTAAGACACTTAGATATATTGGCAAATCCGTTAACTTAGTCTCAAAAGGGTGTCATGTACGTATTTCTTTTAAAAATCAGCTACCATTTCTAGGTGATATTTTACATCTACTCATGACTGGGAATGGTTTTAATTTCCCAAGACCAAAATTCACTATGGGAAGAAGAGGATTTCAGAAAAACACATAACCAAAAGAAATTATTTTTCTTGGTTCTCTAGTAGAAACCCTTGTTTTGTTTAAAAAAAAAAAGTGGAATCTTGGTTTGTTAAGTACTGGGTAACAAGTGGGAAATAAGTGGTCTCATTTGAAAACTCAAATCTCATCATATAATGCTTATCTGGATGGTGAAAATTGACAGCAGTGTAAAAAGGAAAAAGGCAATCAAAAATGACAAGAGTTTACAAATTATCTATGCTAGTTCCCTGAAATTTAGTAAATTTCTAGGGGAAAAAAAGAAAGAAAGCTTTATAATTTATTTTTATGTTCATATCCAAAAGTAATAAGAGATGGGCTAAGTCTGCTGAGATAAAATGAAGTAGAGCACTGAGAGTTATTCAGATGATTAACTCCAAAAGAAAGTGATTATGGAAAAGGAACATAAATTTTGGAGAGAATTATACTAGCTATGCAAATTTATTAAATCATCTGTGCAATTTAGTCATTTCTCTATCACTTCGCCAGAAAGAGCTCCTGGTTTGTAAGTTTTCCAACACAGCCCGATACAAAACAGACTTAATAACTGGTGACTACTATCATTATTACGATCACTGATATATTGACCAGGTGAGAAGTTAGATCGCCTTTCATTTATTATATATAACACATATTATATGTAAGTAGCATATATTATACATGCATATATAATTTCCAGATGATATACATAACATGTATTATTTATGTACATATATTACATATTATGTATATACTATGCATATATACATATAATATGTATATCCATATTATATACAAATGTGTGTGTATTATATATATGCCGTTATAATTCCAGAGTAAGATTCACATGGTTATAATTTACAGGTTAACGCAGTTGGCAATAAAAATTGGAGAAGTTGGTAGTAGGGGGCAGAGGGTTAAAGCAGAGATGGAAATGTCTTGAGCAACTACCAGGGAATATTTGCTGCTTGGGTCTGTATGTACCAGTCTGTGTCAGCTTCATCTCTCTGGGATGTGCATGGGGTCTCTGCCCAGAGATCTCCTGCACCCACGGTCCATTCCTCAGAGCTGACCAATCTCCATGGAAAGTGATTGTTTATTATCTTTGCATTTATTTATCCTTCATACTCCAATAAGTCAGTGTCATATTACCCCATCCCCTTTTTAGGGCACTTCTGCAGAATCCCTCCTTCAGGCTTATATATCTGGTTTATTATCAAAGAAATTTTTGTCATCTGCCCAACAGCTAATCCTCATTTAAGGGGTCTGCAATAAGGGCTACATACAATGTTTTTGAATCCTGTATTTTCATTTACATAATAGCTTTAAGGATACTGAATTTTGCTTTTCTGTTTGCTTATTTTTGTTTTTGTTTTCCTACCTCACTTTATAGTGATGTTATTTTTGGTCTCATTTGCTGGTTCTCTGCTCAACTTTTAACTTTGGAGTTTTTCCAACATTCAGTTTTTGAACTTATGAATCACTAATGCACAGGACAGACCCTTGCCTCACCCCACAACACAGAAGCATGTAACATAAAATGCAATAGTGTTGCAAATGAGGCATGCTACCCTACAATATCAGTCACTGTAACTCTCCTAGGGGAGCATAAAGCTTGGACATTTGTCTTTGTTTCCAAATTTGCTTGCCTTCCCTGGCTCCCACTGACTTTAGCAATTATGCTTTGCCTGAATATGGTAGGCAGTAAATAATATTTTGATTCACTGAATGCAGCAAAAGGAATGGTTTGTCTCCATGTACCCTAACTCAGTTAATTTTTGCAAGGAATATTTGGTGAATTGAGAGTACATCTCTAGTTAGAATTCAGATTACAAGGTTTCTAATTTGAATTAAATTGGCCTTTCAGCCTCTTTCTCTTATTTTACTAAATGTTAGAAGGAGTAAATTTTAATAACTGCAAACCTCTTAGGCAAAAATTTCATCTCCAGTGCATGTCATCAATTTAGTTACAGGGTTAAATTGTTTCACTTCATTTGTTCCTTTCAGCTCCCTGCAAGAAAGATACATTTGGAAGAGACTTTCTGCTTGAAAGACTGTTACAAAAGTAGGCTGTCATACTCTTGAAGGGGAGGATGCTGACTTAAGGGAAATGACAATTTCATGTACCCTACCTAAGGTTTAAGAAACTCACCCAAAGTGAAAAGCCTATTTTTAAGAGGCAGAGAAGCACTTAGGTACTAATGAGGATAAAATGGGCTGAAGTCTGTCCTCAATGCTGGCTGCATATAAAAATCACCTGGGGAGATTAAAAACATACAGTGCCTAGGCCCTCTCCCCCTCATGATTTTAAGCAAAATCTCTCGGTTGAATATAGGTAGGAGAAGGTTACAAAGCTCCCCATATGGTTTGTATATACTGCCAGGGTTGAGAACCTGTGGCTTCAGTGAAGAAATAAATGACTCTTACAATAAATAACATTTGAACTGTTTCAGAGAGCTATACCAGGCAATATTATGGGTTTTTAATTTGCAACATTAATAGATGTCTTGCTATACAGGGGACCAACAAATTTTGCACAGCATCACTAATATTACATTTGTATTTTCCTTGTCAATTTTCAAAGAAACATATATATTTAATTTTCAAAACTTCCTTCAAGAATAATTGGAGAACATATTTCATTTTTTTTTTTTTAGGTGAAAAAAATGAGCTCAGAAAACTCACTTGACTTACCCAAATTCGAGTTGGTTGGTTCCTTCCTTCTTTGCTCTACTCGTTTATTTCTTTAATCACATATCCTGGGTGTCTATGGGATGCAGGCTTATGAGTTAACTACTTCAGGAATTACAGCAGCAGGACCCAGAATTTCAGGCAGGAGAAGGCCCCAAGGGGTACAGGAACGTGGCATCATCCAACAACTGAAAGAACAGGTTTCCCGTGAAAAGTTTTCTGTCATAGGGTGCTGTGGCAGAGATCTTACAGTTTTTAATCCATTGGAACTAGTGTTGCCTGCTCTACGGATCTCAGTTCCTTGTCTTCAGCATTTATGACCTTCTCTCCAATCCACGCATTCAATCTTTTTTTTTTTTTAGATTTATTTATTTATTTATTTGACAGAGATAGAGACAGCCAGCGAGAGACAGCCAGCGAGAAAGGGAACACAGCAGGGGGAGTGGGAGAGGAAGAAGCAGGCTCCCAGCGGAGGAGCCTGACGTGGGTCTGGATCCCCTAACGCCGGGATCACGCCCTGAGCCGAAGGCAGACGCTTAACCGCTGTGCCACCCAGGCGCCCCCACGCATTCAATCTTTATTTTCAGCACAAAGTCCTCTTTGTTAGATTTTTCTTTCTTTCTTCCTTTTTTTTTTTTTTTTTTTTTTTGGTCCCATCGTGGTTCTGACTGAAACGCCACACGCTCCTCGGCTCCAATCGCCAGAGTGTTCTGTGTCTCCCAGCCTCTATATTGAGCGTGTGATCAAGGGCTGGCCAGTCTGGATTCTCTGCTCATAGTGATTGGTCTAAAATGGAGGTGTAGGTTTCCAGTGTGGCCATCATAAATCTCCTATGGGATTTCACTTGAGGATAGAAGGAGACCGTGTTTCTTTCTTCCTTCTGGATCTTGAGCTGTGAGATGGCTTCTCTTTTTTCTCTTGAAGAGTGAGCTGCCTGTGGCAGGAGACAAGGAGACACTAAGGTCAGCTATAAAGAGGAGTGACGAGCAGAACCAGGTGGTGGAGAGAGTGGGAACTCAAACTATATGGAGTCGTTCCCTAGACCCACCTGTGCCTTGGATTTCCCAATTAAGCTAATAAATGTCTCGAAGTATCAAAGGGTTATATTTGTCAGCTTTGTAACAAAATAATCTGATAATTACGCCTCATGTCTTAAAGACGGGTCATTTGAGTATACATTAGCTTAACCGGTTTTAGCTCACAATGGTGCTGTTAAACATAATTGAAAATCTTAAGGACAGTCCTCCTCCGGTCATAGCCTTTAGCCTTGACTACAAAGGACATTCCTCTAAGATCATGGAGTATGAAGCATATTTTAACGCAGTGGTTCTCAAAGTGCTGTCCTGGACCGGCAGCATCACATCGCAGGGGAACTTGTTAGAAAAGCGAATTCTCAGACCCTTCCCAGGATTTACTGAACTGGAAACCCTAGATGGAGCCCAGCAGTCTGTGTTTTAACAAGCCCTCCAAGTGATCCTAATGCATGCTAAAAGTAGAGAAGTAATGTTGTAGAATCAAAACATGCCTCCCTCTTTTTATGAGAGGTATTTAAAGCATATTTTGAGTGATGATGTTTACAATGTTTGACACACACACACACACACACACACACATATAAATCTTCCTTGTCTAAACAATTTGCCAGACCTAAACAGCCTGGAAATGTCTTAAACTATTTCTTTCAATAACAGTAAACAGGGGTTCCTGGGTGGCTCAGTCAGGTAAGCCTCTGACTCTTGGTTTCTGCTCAGGTCATGATCTCAGGGTTATGGAATCAAGTACTGCCTCAGGCTTGTGCTCATTACAAAGCTGCTTGGGATTCTTTCTCTTTCTCTTCCTCTGCCCCTCCCCCCCCCCGGTGTTTTTTCTCTCTCTCTCAAATAAATAAATAAATAAAATCTTTTAATAAGAAAAAAATAATAAACAGTAAAAGTAATAGTAGCTAAACTTCATTGAATGCTTATTATGTATCAGGGATCATACCACTTTCTTTACATGTATTACTTCCTTTTTGAAAGTTGGTAGGGTGGAATTTTTTTGGATTCACTGTCTCAATGAAATGAGTTCTCAATACCTTGGTAATAATCCCTGGATAAGTGACTCCATAGGTACATTTCCTCTATTTGTGGGATGCATTTCTGTGGCTCCTCTTATTCTCTCAGAAGAGATGACATAATTTGAAAGAACCAATGAAAAATTTGTGATGGTGATAAAGGAGAAGCTTTTGTAAGATTAGGAATGGAAACTTCTTGCAAAGAGTTCAGTATTTGCCTGTTTTGCCATAGGCATGTGTGACCCAGGTGAAATCATGGCACAATTCACAAGACATCTCTTATAAATATGGTAACTTGAAGCTAATTAACAATAGTCTGATGCTTTGGAGAGGGAATCATATGCTATTTATCTGGTCATTGTTGTTGTTTTGAATACTTGAAAAACTAGGGAGATTCTACTGTAGTTTTAAATGTTGATTCATACCAGCCAGCTGAGCATCTTAAGAATTACCTAAGGGCTTGTAGAAAGTATACTTTTCCTTCCTTCCTTCCTTCCTTCCTTCCTTCCTTCCTTCCTTCCTTCCTTCCTTCCTTCCTTCCTTTCTAAGATTTTATTTATTTGAGAGAGAGCATGAGTGGGGGGGAGGGGCAGAGGGAGAGGGAGAAGCAGACTCCCCTGCTGAGCAGGGAGCCCAAAGTGGGGCTAGATCCCAGGATCCTGGGATCATGCCCTGGGCCAAAGGCAGACGCTTAACTGACTGAGCCACCCAGGTGCCCAAGTATATTTTTCTGACTCTGAATCAGATGATCTGGATGGAGCCCAGGAATCCATATTATATGAAAAGGCTTTTCAGCTAGATCAGGGGCCTCTCTAAATCAAGGTCATCGGTTTACAAACCATGCATTGATCATTTGGGAAATCATCATGAGGGCTATAGGCAATCTGTCAATGACTGCCGCTTTTATCTGTTCTATATTCTGAATTTTGGTATGAGGTTTTATTTAAAAAAAGATGTATTACAGTTTTTTTTTTTTAAATCACTATTTTGGCTTTTTCTTTTGTTTAGGTTTATAGGGGGATTGGGACTGGAGTCCAAGCCTTCTGACTCCCATTACATTGCTTCGCCTGCACCAGAGAGCCAATCAGGATCAAGTAGAATTGTGGAAAAGCGTTTTCTTGGCATTTGCTAGCTTTCCAATTATAAGGCAAGTTTAGGGATATGGTAATTTGGTCAGGTCCTGCGTGACTTCTAACTCGCCCCACCATTTAAAGTGTGACCCTTTCTGAACTTTATGTGTTCATTCACAGAACTCTACTGAGGGGTTACGCTGCTGCTGTTGCACACACAAATGTCCTTTGGGTGATAGCTAGAAGGAAAATAAATCTGTAGTAAGCTTAGGGTTTAGAAGCAGAGAAATTTGTGTTTTTCTCCTTCCTTTTTTTTTTTTTTTTTGAGGTCTCTTCGATTTGGATGTGCATCTTTTTGAGGAAATATACAAGGACACCGTTTTAAGATTCCTGTTCTGGAAATAAAAATAAAGAAACCCTATTTTGTAAAATTGGAAAGGGCCAGCATTGGATTATGAGATCTCAACACTGATTTTGGAGAAGGACTGAAAAATTATTCATTGACACACACAGTTATCAAGATATTTAAGGCAGGGGTTCATTAAACCGGGGTCCATGGAAAAGCAAGGAAGAGATTTGCAAATATGTTCATATAATCTGTGTAGAATCCTCTCCCTTCAAACACTTCTCCCCCACCACACACACACACACACACACACACACACACACACACACACACACACACATTCTGTCTCAGAGAGGATGTTTCTAAGTTTCCTTTGTAAATGTGAGACAAGCAACAGAAAAATAATTGTTATGGTCCTTCTTAAGAACTGGGACACCTTCTGTTGGTGGCTCCACATGACTGTCTAGAAATCCACAAAGGGCTGGTTTAGTGCTCAACAGATGACTGCAGGGCCATATGATATTCCTTTCCTTAAATAGCATTGGCAGTTTGGATTTTCGTTTGTTCTGTTTTAGTGAAAAGAAAAGATATGTTAACCTGAAGTAACAACTAAACTTATTTTACCAAAGGAATGTTCAAGTACTTGCCCCAAGCAGTCCCAAGTCAGGATATTAGGAGCTGTGCCTCTTGTTTAGATAACATGTTCCATTATATTACCCAAAGGAGAGGGTATCAAGTCAGAATTCTTCAGAGAAACAGAACCAATGGGATGTGCATATACTGAAAGAGATTTATTACAGGAATTGGCTCACATGATTATGGAGGTGAGCAAGTTCCAAGATCTGTTGGGTGAGTTGGCAAGTTGGAGACTATATCGAGTCAATGGTGTAGTTCCCAAGAAATTGAAGAGCCTGAGAGCCAGGCCTTGCAGAAGAGAAGGTGAGTTGTTTATGGGCTCCCAGCTAAGTAGAAAAATGATCAGAACTTTGCATAGGCAGACTCCAAGGTTAAGTGAAATTGTTGAAAGTGTTCTAAATTATACTGCATTTCTTCAAACCCTAGTGTTAGGAAATTAAAGTCACAATAGTATTTAAAGTATTTTCCATGTACTTTAAACATCAGCATTCATAAGTTTGCCATTAAATAGTTTCACACAACTTTCTAAGTAACTTTATGGAATCAAAAGAAATCACATTTGCCTATAAATTATCCCAGAGCAAAAAGAGATGATGATGGAGGGGACTTGTTTTCATCATAGTACAGTAATTTAATTTTACTTAGACCTGTAATATATTGTTCCTTTAATGGCCTCCCAGTCCCAACTCCCAGTATGGAGCCCGGTATGTTGTTGGGGTGCCTGTGTCTGATGAAATTCTCTGTTGGCCTAGGAGATTATTTCCAAACACCTTTATTCTTTTGTGCCTGCTCCATAAATCCTTATACTGCTACACTTTGAATGTGGTATAAGTTTCAACCCCCAAATAAGAAAGTAGATTCTGACAGAGCTATATAATCAAAAGTAATTTTCCTTTTGCAACTATTCCACAAAGAAAAAAAAAAAGAACATTTGAAGTTGTTCAGCTACTTCCATTGTCTTACATTAGTATTCTTTTTTGAGAGTTGTCAGATAAAGCTAGGGCAAAGCTGAAATAATAATATCCTGTATCATTTTATTTTTTATTTTTGTATTTCTCCCCTAACTTACTGCTTGTCTCTTTTCAGTGTTTCCCACCATCCTTCTATATTGCCTGCTGGGCCAATCTTTTCTCAAATCAAACAGTTGAATTTTCTTATTATGTTTCAAATATCTTAAAGATGCTCCTATATTTTCGGGGTTCCTCGCAGCTAGGCAACAGTCCCATGAGTGCCAGCCCACATGGGAAGAAGGAGAGTGTGTAGCTTGGAGGGCTTGGGAAAGGAAACAAGGCTTGAGAGCTAGGATCCTATCTGCTGACTATACTTTGGAGATGAGTGAGCCCAAGGTGAAGATGAAGACAGGTCACAAGAGAGGCTTCTGGAGTTTTTCAGAGAACATGGTGAAAATTTGTCTTCCAATGAAAACAAATGAAAAATAGAAACATAAGTTTCAGAAAGTAAATCTTCAGGGAGGAAGTTTCTCACCCCAACCCCAAATTCTAAGTCCAGAGATACAGATGCAAGTGTGATGCTCTTTAAAGTTGGCAGAGAGAGATGATAAGTCAGAGCAGCACCGATAGATTTGCCTGGCTCAGAATGGGGCCAGTGCTCCAGGCAGTTGAGGGGGAAAGCCTAGCACATATTTTGTGCATTGAGGGTCCAGAGGATCACAGAGCAGGAGGGATTTGCCTTATGACCTAGATCATATGTTCTCTACACTGCTTCCCACACTCCTTGACTTGGGAATGGTGCAGCCGTTAAGTGTAGATGCAATCTGCCTGCCCGACGCTCGAGATAGCTGATGGCATTCCCTTGTGCATCAGCTTCCAACATAACCAGAAATAATAATAACAAACACCAACCTACATTGTATGCTTGATATTTGTCAGGCACCTTGATAAGTTCTTTGCATACATTATCTTACTGAATCTTCCCGGCAATACAGTGAGCTATCACTATCACCACCTCACCCACGAGGAGATGAGGTTGAACAGTATGAAGTACATTGTCCATTCAGCTACAGAGCGTGGGAAAAGGAATACGATTCCAGCAGAACCAGCTACACAATTGGCAAGATCCTTTTTTGGAAAATATTATTTCCACTTAAAGCAGCTTTGTTGAGGTATAAGTGATATTAAAAACTGCATATATTTAATGTATATAATTTGATGTGTTTGGACATAGGTATACACCTGTGAAATCATCACCACAATCAAATAGACATACCCATCACCTCTGTAAGACCACCTTGTATATCTCTTTGTTTTGTTTTTGTTTTCATTTGCGGGTATGTGTATATGTATGTGTGTGTGATAAGAGCATTTAACATGGGATCTACCTTCTGAACAAATGTTTAAGTGATCCATACAGTACTGTTAAGTATAGGCACTACATTGTATAGCACGTCTATAGAACTTACTCATCCTGCATAACTGAAATTTTATAATCATTGAGCAACTCATTTTTCCCTACTCCCAGCCATCTTTCTTCTATGAGTCTGCCAATTTTAGGTACCTCCTAGTTGGAATCATGTAATAGTTGTCCTTCTGTGAGTGGCTTATTTCACTTAATATAATGTCCTTCAGATCAATACATGTTATCACAAATAGCAGGATTTCTTTCTTTTTAAAGGTTTAATAGTAGCTATTATGGGACATCTGGATTGTTTCCCTATCTCAGCTATTTTTGAATAATGATGCAATGAACACAGTAGTACAGATATCTCTTTGAGGTATTAATTTCAATTATTCTGGATATATACCCCAAAGAGGGATTTCTGGATCATATGGAGTTATAATTTTAATTTTTTTGAAGAATCTCTGTACTGTTTTCCATAGTAGCTGCAACATTTTACTTTCCCATCAACAGTATACAGGGTTCTGATTTCTCTACATCCTCATGAAATTTTTCCATCTCTTGGGTTTTTTTTTTTAAATAATAACTATCCTAACAGGTGAAGTGATATATCATTGTGGTTTTGATTTGTATTTCCCTTAGTTAATTGAGTGACATTTCATATACCAGTTGGCCATTCTTATGTCTTCTTTAGAGAATGTCTATTCAAGAAGTCCTTTGCCCATTTCTAATTAATTAATTAATTGCTCTTGAATTGTAGGAATTGCTTATATATTTTGTATATTAGCCCCTTATTATATATACAGTTTGCAAATATTTTCTCCCATTTTGTAGGTTGCCTGTTCATTTTCTTTTTAATAATAATATTTTTTTATTATATTATGTTAGCTACCATACAGTACATCCCTGGTTTCTGATGTAAAGTTCCATGATTCATTAGTTGCATATAACACCCAGTGCACCATGCAATACGTGCCCTCCTTACTACCCATCACCAGCCTATCCCATTCCCCCACCCTCCTCCCCTCTGAAGCCCTCAGTTTGTTTCCCAGAGTCCATAGTCTCTCATGCCTGTTCATTTTCTTACTTGTTTCCTTTATTGTGCAGAAGCTTTTTAGTTTGATATAGTCCCACTTGTCTATTTTTGCTTTTGTTGCCTGTGCTATTGGTATCATATGCAAGAAATCATTGCTAAGACCAACATTAAGTAGTTGTCTTCTATGTTTTCATCTAGGAGTTTTGTAATTTCAGTTCTTATGTTTAGGTTTTTAATCCATTTTGAGTTTAATTTTTTCTATGTTGTAAGATAAGGGTCCAGCTTCATTCTTTTGCATATCATGACCCAATTTTCCGAACACCACTTATTGAAGAAACTATCCTCTCCCCATCATGTATTCTTGGCATCTTGTGGAAGATCAACTGACCATATACATGCAGATTTATTTGGGGGCTCTCTATTCTATTCTATTGGACTATATGTCTGCCTTTATGTTAGTGCCATATTGTTTTGATTAGCGTAGCTTTGTAATATGTTTTTAAAACAAGAAGTCAATGACTCCATGTCTGCATTTGTTTCTTAAGATTCCTTAGTCTATTTGGAGTCCCATATGATATTTAGGATTGTTTTTTTCTATTTCTGTGAATAATGTTATTTAATTGGGATAACATTGCATCTTGAGGTCACTTTTGGTAGCATGGATATTTTAATTATATTAATTTTTTCAATTCATGAACATGGGATGTGTTTTCCTTTATTTGTTTTTTCTTTAATTTCTTTCATCAATGTTTTATCATTTTCAGTGTACGTATCTTTCATCTCCTTGGTTAAATTCATTCCTAAGTATTTTATTCTTTTAGACATGACTATAAATGAAATTGTTTTCTTAATTTCCTTTTGGATAGTTTATTGCTAGAATATAGATATGAAACTGATTTTTTACAAGTTTTATTTAAGTAATCTCTATACTCAACATGGGGCTCAAACTAATGACCCCGAGATCAAGAGTCACATGCTCTTCCAATGGAGCCAGCCAAGCATCCTTGAAACTGGTTTTTGTATGTTGATTTTGTATCCTGCAAATTTACTGAATTTGTTTATTAGTTCTAATATTTTTGTTTGTTTATTTTTGAGGAGACTTTAGTATTTTCTGCATATAAGATCTTGTCATCTGCAAATAAGAGTTAATTTTACTTCTTCCTGTCTGATTTGGATCTCTTTTACCTCTTTTTCTTGCCTAATTTCACTGGCTAGGAATTTCAGTACTATGTTGAAAGGAATTAGCAAGCATGGGAATCCACGTTTTGTTTTAGATCTTAGAGAAAAAGATTTCAGTGTTTTACCATTGAGTGTAAAGTTAGTTGTGAGGTTTTCTTATATGCCCTTTAGTATATGGAGGGAAATTCCACCTGTATATCGTTTGTTGAGTGTTTGCATGATAAAACTGTTCAATTTTGTCATATACTTTTTCCGCATCTATTGACATAACTATATGATGTTTATCCTTTGTTATGTTAGTATGGTAGATCACATTTATTTATTTGCATATGTTGAAACATCCTTGCATTCTAGAGATAAATCCCACTTGATCACGGTGTATGATCCCTTTAATGTGCTGTTGAATTTTGTCCACTAGTATTTTGTTGAGGATTTTCCTGTCCATCAAGATTTTGGTCTGTAGTGTCTTTATCTGACTTTGAAATGAGGATAATGCTGACCTAGTAAAATGACTCTGGGAGTATACCCTCCTCTTCATTTTCTTGGAAGATTTTGAAAAGGATCACCATTAATTCTTCTTTAATTGTTTGGTAGAGTTCACCAAGGAAACCGTCTGGTCCTAGTATGTTTTGTTGTTGTTGTTCGGAGGCTTTTATTATTGTTTCAGTGCTCACACTTGGTATAGGTATATTTAAATTTTCTATTCATGATTCATTCTTTGTTGGTTGTATGTCACTAGGAATTTATTGATTTCTTTTAGGTTATCCCATTTTTTGGCTTATAATTGTTCATATTAGACTCTTGTCATCCTTTTTTATTTCTGTGGCATCAGTTCTAATGTCTTCTCTTTTATTTATGATTTTATTTATTTTAGTCTTTTCTCTTTTTTCTTAGCCTAGCTAAAGATCAGTTTATTTTATTTAGCTTTTAAAAAACGAACTTTTTGTTTCATTGATTTTTTTCTTTTGATTTTATAGTCTCTATTTCACTTATTTCTTCTCTGATCTTTATGGTTTCCTTTCTCTGCTAACTTTGAACTTAGTTTGTTTTTCATTTTCCAGTTCTTGGTGGTCTAAAGTTAGGTTGTTAATTTGAGAGCTTTCTTATTTTTAAATGTAAAGAAAGTGTATTCTTTAAGTTAAAACTAAGGGGCACCAAACAGCCACATGCAAGCATATAAAAGTATAAAACTCACTAGTGAAGGTAAATATATAAACAAATACAGAAAGTTGTAACACTAACGGTGGTATATAAATCACTTTTACTTTTACTATAAAAATTAAAAGACAAGGGTATTAAGAATAACTATATAAAAATTTAATAAGGGATACAGAATATAAAATGATGTAAATTATGACACTGGTAGTATGGCATGCATTAAACCATGGGAGTTGGCAGTGTCCCACTCAAAGCCTAAATCAAAAATGGACACCTGTGAATCTTTTCTAGTTTTTTCCTGTTCTTCCTTCAAGAAGAAAGTCTACCTAACAAAAGGCTTAGAAAAAGACCTTTTTCTGCCAGCTTCTCAAGGGAATCTTGTGTCCTCCCATCTGCATTATTATTATTATTATTATTATTATTATTATTAAGATTTTATGTATTTATTGGACAGAGAGAGACATAGTGAGAGAGGGAACACCAGCACGGGGAGTGGGAGAGGGAGAAGCAGGCTTCCCGCTGAGCAGGGAGTCTGATGCAGGGCTCAATGATCCCAGGACCCTGGGATCATGACCTGAGCCGAAGGCAGTCGCTTAACGACTGAGCCACCCAGGTGCCCATCTGCATTATTTTAACCCTTTAAGATAGACCATTCCAGAATCTGGGGGTCCCTGTACCAAGATGCTAAAATTAAAGGTTATGAATACTTTCTTTACAAGTCCTATCCTTTCTAACTATACTCTCAGGAATAGAGGTCGGCAACTGGCCCCAAACACAGTAGAGCATTTACCAGGACACAACAAGAAATCAAACTTGGAACTCTGCTAATTCACAGCTATTCCTCATTATGGAGATAATAATGTCAGGGCTATTAGAAAACAAAATCATGGTGGATTTGGAAACTATCTGGCTTTCTAAATTCACTCCAATGTAACTGATTAACTCTCAATAACATTTCTCTTTTATTCTCTTTCTTGTATTCTTCTCTCTCTCCCCTTCTATTTATGCCTAACCCAACACTCTCCTCTCTCGCCTATCTACTCTGCCCTTCTGTATGTCAACCTCATCTCCTATAAAGTTCATTCTTGTCCTCCCATTTTCTCCCCCTCCTTCCTCTGAGTTATATTTTTCCTCCTCTACCAGTCTGTAGACCTGAGCATTCATTTACCACCGTTTTAGTCTCCAAGAAGATATTCACCTCCAATGAGATACCAGTGTTTTACATTTGGGGTATTTTGTTCTGGTAATCCTGTCATTTTCCAGTGCAAACATAGTGAGGTTCAATGAGATATGTTTAAGTGTACATGCCCTTTGAGGTCCTGTGAAAATCGAATCAGGTATTTCCATTATCACAACTTGAGTAGCAGCAATCAGCAGTACTCTGCCCTTGAAGTGTTTATTCTCATCTAGACCCAACCATGCACTTATCAGTTAATATTTAAATACCACAAGACTTGTTTTTGTTTTTTTTTTTCTTCACTATAGTTGAAAATAGTAAAGTGATGGTGATTTTGTCTTTTTATTTCCATTACAGGGGACCACAGGTGGCATCTGCTGTGGCCCAGACATGGATATTACTGGAAGATGTCTGCTATTTTTATTGCTGTGGCTTGGAGCTTTCATACACTAATGAGATGGAGTACTATGCTCTTAGTTTCTGTAGTGATTTTCATATCAGTCGTGGGATATAAAATACCTGCCGGAAGACATCAGTGAACAGTTGTTCCAGGAAGCTTAGTCTTTTTTGCTCTCCTTTCATTTTCCTTCATTTTTATTTATTAATTTACTTATTTTGAGACAAATATCTTATTGGGGCTAGGTTTGCTCCAAGAAAGTTAAGACTATTGAAAAGAACTATACCCATCAAATTTCAGAGAGAGGAGGAGGTAGAAGAGGGAGGAAAGTTACAAAGAAAAGGAGCCTGATGATTACATAAATAAATTAGACAAGAGTTAAAAAAAGATTTCAGAACAGACAAGGCATCTATCAATCAGTTTCCTCTCTCTTTAAAAAGCTCAGCAATACGATCTTATGTCTTTCAAATAGTTTCTAAACAGTATTCTTCTAAATTAAAAATTTGAAAGGAAAAAGTAGAGAAAGAAACAGACTACCTTTTGCAGTAAGTACACCTGAGCAATGAAATAACCCTGAGTGGGAGGAAAGGGGCAGAGGAGCCAATTTTTAAAAAGTAATAGGCAGGGAGCCTGGGTGGCTCAGTTGGTTAAGCATCCAACTCTTGATGTCAGCTCAGGTCATGATCTCAGGGTGTTGAGATAGAGCCCCATTCTGGACTGTCAAATCAGGCATCTCACCGGGTTCTTGCCTGATTCTCTCTCTCTCTCTCTCCTTCCCTCTGCTCCCCCCACCAACTGGTGCACGCTCTCTAAAGAAATAATTTAAAAAATAGTTTTGTATTATAATTGAGCCATGAGTTAACATTTTCAAATTGGTTACTAGTTTGTTTGTTTGTTTCCTTCTTTTTTTGATTTTGAAAGTGAAAGGAATCTATTACTGGCTTTATTGCCATGATCAAATATTCCAGGTATTCTTATGCCTCAGATTTCAATTTTACACAAGATACTTTCGATGGCAATTGCTGGAAGAGATTGGTTTATGAGATGTGAGCAAGTTCAATTTGAAAAAAAAAAAGGGCTTTTAGTGTGTATATAGCACTGGGCATTCTGGAGTGTACAAAAGAAAAGAAGACATCATGATGTGAAATGTGATCAGCGATGTGGAACATTCGGGGAACATAGCCTATGGTGGAGTTCAAGTGTGGCCACACTGTAATTACTTAGGGAGAGCGGAGGAGCAGGGGATTGTGTCAGGTGGAGTGAGGCTTGAAGAAATGTTAAAAGGGTAAGAATGTTTCAAATAAGTCCCAAGGGAAAGAAAGAGACCTGTAGGCGTGGGAAACAGCTTCAAACCAGTCTAGAGGTGGGTAAACATCACCTGAGTTTGTAAGGCACAGTGAGGATTGCTGCCACATGTCTCAGATAGTATGAGCAAGTGTGCTCGAAAGCTAGTGAGTAGTAGGTGAAAATGAAAGTGTGTATGTAGGGGACGCCTGGGTGGCTCAGTTGGTTAAACGTTTGCCTTCAGCTCAGGTCATGATCCCACAGTCCTGAGATGGAGTCCTGCATCGGTCTCCTTGCTCAGTGGGGAGCCTGCTTCTCTCTCTCCCTCTGCCTGCCTCTCCCCCTGCTTGTGTGTGTTTTCTCTCTCTGATAAATAAATAAAATCTTTTTTAAAAAAGAAATTGTATATTTGGAATATATACTTACTAAATGTCTTGTGGATACGGGCACCACTTTAACAATTGGGGTTACAAAAATAAGATGGATTTGATACTCCAGAGTCCCCATGTCTCCTGAAAGAACCAAACAAGTAAGTCGATAATCACAAAATTAGTATAATATATACAAGCATAGAGTTTTTAACATCTCCTTGTGGCAATAAGAAAGGGTCTTATCTAGGTGGTGATGGCTAGAAATAAATACAGTTTCTTTTCCATTATCATGTTCAGATCAGAAAACTGGATTCAGGTACTTTTGTGTGGATGTTATGGGCAACATCCTAAATGGCAAAGATGTGATTTGTTCTTCCTACAAATCATGTTCTAATGTGTCCTGACTCAAAAGCAGTGGTCCTTTCATCTGGCCCACTCAGCCTTAGCATCACTGCTGACAATTTTGGGGTTTGACAACTTTAGGAAGGAAAAAAAAAAAAAGCCTGGAATCAAAGAATGTTTTTGACTCTTGGGACACATTTATAATAGCACATACCCCCACTTAGAGCAACATAAGCTCTGCAGACTCAAGCTTCTGTAGTTTGAAAGCCAATTGGATTGTTTGAGGGAATGTGGTTTCTGCTGATAATTGGAAGAAGGATAAGAAGGTTATAAACAAACAAGCTGAAAAGTAAACAACATTTAGAGAACAATTTTATTCAGTATCTCTATTTCTTATAATTAACTCTCAGCTCAGTAATTTGTTTGGAATTCAATTTTCAATAATTTTTTTGCAAGTCATAGGATGCTAGGTCTATGGCTACACCGTGTTAAGCTAACTACTGAAGTTAAGGTGGAAGAAATGAAAGGTGGTGAAATTTTAACAATTGTGTACTATCTGCATTGGAAAATTGTTGTCATCAGGAGAGGGGGGAAATAGGTCACTTTATTAGCAGACATTACAAAAAAAATCAGTATTCATTCATTCATTTATTCACCCGTTCACTAAATATTTATTGAGAATCTTTCATTGGCCAGGCATTGCGTTAGTCTCTTGTTAAGATTTTAGGATCAGGCAACTTTTGTCTTCGAAATCCAGTCACACAGTTTGCAATAGTTTATTGTAGTAATACTAATGCTAGCTAACATTTATCATACCTTTACTATGTGCCAGGCACTTTTCTAAGTATTAACTCATCTAGTAATCTTACACATTTTACGAGGTATTATTATTATTATCTTCTGTTTATAATTAGGGCAACTGAAATTCAGAAGGAGTAAAAACTTGCTGAGCTCACACAGGCAGACAGCACTCCAATCCAGGCAGCCTGACTTCAGAATCTGGGCTCTTAAAAACTTTTATAAATGGAGTACACATCTTTTCCATCAACCGGCAAGAATGTATTAAATGTATCCACTATGTGAATCTTTCAAGAGCAGACACCTTTTCTATTATTATCTCCTTATGCTCAGCACCTAGTATAGAGACTGTAATAGATATTTAATAAATGTTATTGAATAAATACTTCAAAGAATACTCAAAATATAGAAGATAAGCTTTCTATTTCAAGCTATTTATAGCCTAATTACCACTGTGGCTATACCTTATATTAAGAAAAAAATTTCAAAACTTAGAAATAAAGCAAAAGCATTTATATATCCATTGAAAGTCATGTTACTATACTGTTTAAAAGGCCCATCCAAGAATTATTGATAATAATATAATTATTTATGAATTAATCAGACTTTAGACACTGTAAACATACATGTTTACTTGTAGATTTCTGTATGATAGAAAAGATAACTCAAAATGTTACAGTTTTATTGCCTTGTAGGGCAGTAACCAGTTTTCTTAGCAATCTGATTCTAACATTGATTTTTTTTCTTAAGACATAAATAAATGTTCAGTTCCTTACATGATCTTGGCACCAGCTTTACCATTTTACTGGTTCCCTCATAAATAAATCACTGTCATAGAATCATTCTATACTTGTGTAGGAGTCACTGTAAAGTTTTAAATTTATATTTTGACCCTTTCCTCATCAGGATTTAATGCAAAATATAGAGGATGTCATCTAAACAGTTGTTTATACAATGATGGTAATCATAACGGACAATTATTAAGGCACTATTCTAAATGTACTCTATGGATTATCTAATTAAATCCTTAAAGCAACGTTGTGAAGAAAGTGCTCTTCCTCCTCTCCTTTAGATGTTGAGGAAGAAAGAATGTGACCTGATCAAGGTCACTCAACTGATATTGGTGAAGTCTGGAGGAATTTGAAGTCAAACAGCCTGATTCCAGAGACTATCCCATGATGACTGCTAGAAATATATGATCCCTAACATTCTAATGCATTAATTACATTAATGGTCATTAAAAGAGGAACATACAGACAAAGGGCTGAACAATGGTAAGTACCTCTTGTTGAATGTTTACCATGACAGAAAATGTGCCAGTGGTTTACCTATAATAACATTTAATCCTCACAGAACATTCTGATGTAGCAATTATTCTCATTCCAATGTAACGAAACAGGAGAGAGATTAGAAATCTGATCTAAGGCAACACCGCAGGGGCTCAGATATTCTGGTTTTTATGATACCAAGGCCATCTTCTTAAACCCTTTTGTTTGATTCTCAGAACATTATACATAGCTAAAATATCTTTTAAAATCCCTCATATTGTTAGAGCTGGTTCCAGCAGGAGAGGTCATTAGGGTAAACAGTCTTCACATTAGCAGAGCATGAGTGAGAACCATTGAAGTTGTTCACATTCTTACCTAAGCTTATCATGTAATCTGGATAAATGAGAATACCAATGGTGATTGTTAAACTAGAATTTTAGTCATTCAATATATAGGAGAAACTATAATCAAGCATTTGAAGACCATTAGCAAGCAGTGACAAAGACACTAGAAACAAGAATCATTTTTATGTAATCAACAAGGATAATGTTTTACAAGTTACGGAGAGAAAGTTGAAGATTAAACATGCATAGTGTGAAAGACACTGGACACTTAAGGAGCTATATGATTTATCTCAGTCACAGAGAATCTATCTGGCTCTGCCACACACCCATAGGTACACACATGCACACACGTACACACACACACACACTCACTCTTGGAAGAATTTACATGGTCTAATTACTACATCGTATTCATCTCTGCTTCTTATAATTCCCTGGAATATCTTTGTACCTCCGTTGTACCTTCCACTTACCTAAATCCTACTCACTTGTCCAAACCTGGCTCAAAAGGCACATGTTCCATGCAGACTTCCCTGGAAACTCCAGCCCTCAATGGTGCCCTGACTCCTTCACCTTCCTACAGCGGAGATTCTCAAATTGTTTAAAAACCCTGCTGGGTGTTTATTAAAATGCAGACTGGTAGGCTCCTCACCCAGAGTTTTGTATCAATAGGACTGAGGTGGGATTTCAAACTAAGAGATCCAGGAATCTGTAATTTTTACTAGCCCTCCAGGTCATATTGATCTAGGTGGTCTCAAAACCAGACTTTTGAAAAGTATAGTCCTAAGCTTTTAGGATTCAGAGATGAGATGGAAATGCATTTATTTGACCAAAGTGTGAGCATCTCCAGGCTTTTTCTCCTTGCTCTCTTCTATATTTGCTTGCCCATTTCCCTGATTTTTTTATTAAACAGAATCAGGAGACTAGGTAGATAGAAATGAGACTACAAGGGCAAGAGAAAAGAGGAGTTTCTCTGCCTAAAGCCCAAAGAAAAACAGAGAAAGATAAGAAATAGGAAAAATATGAAAATGATTATATAGAGAGAAGGTAATAAATTAGGAGGGAAGTAGTTTGGCACTAGGGCAGTAGTGAGATGTGAGATCCTTGGGAGGAAAGGAGAGAGACTTGGAGAAGACTCACTGTGGCTTATGAATGGGCCCCTTTGGATGGTCTTGGGAAGATACAATAAAGCGTGGGATTTCTTTTTTTTATTATTTTTAAAGGTTTTATTTATTCATTTATTTGAGAGATAGAGAGTGAGAGGGAGGGCGAGAGGACACAAGCAGGGGGAGCAGTAGAGGGAGAGGGAGATGCAGGCTCCCCGATGAGCAGGGAGCCTGACATGGGGCTCAATCCCAGATTCAGGCATCATGACCTGAGCAGAAGGCAAATGCTTAACCGAGCACCCAGGTACCTGAAGACTAAGATTTCCTTTAAGCTATTTTTTTGCTGTTAGACTACTAAGGGCTTCTCTTAGTACAATTCTGTACAGGACTGAGCCACATGAGAGCTCCAAAAGTTATTAAAGTTACAGGAAAAAAGTAGACTATTCTCAAGATGCTCGCAGTCTGACTGTGAACATAAAACATGAGTACAAGTTCCAAAGAATGCAAAAACACTAATTTGAAAGAATACGTGCCCCCTTATGTTTATTGCAGCATTATTTACAATAGCCAAGATATGGAAGCAGCCCAAGTGTCCATCGATAGATAAATAGATAAAGAAGATGTGGCATATATACAAAATGGAATATTACTCAACCCTAAAAAAGAATGAAATCTTGCCATATGCAACAACATGGATGGATCTAGAGGGTAAAATGCTAAGTGAAATAAGTCAGTGAGAGAAAGACAAACACCATATGATTTCACTCAAATGTGGAATTTTAGAAACAAACAAATGAACAAAGAAAAAAAAGAGACAAAACAGGTGGTGGTTACCAGAGGGGAAGGGGGTTAGGGGGATAAGTGAAACAGGTGATGGGGATTAAGAGTACTTCATCTTGATAAGCACTGAAAAATACATGAAGTGTTGTAAGCCTGAAACAAATATAACACTGTATGTTAACTACACTGGAATTAAGAAAAAGAAAGAAACATGAACAAAAGACACGATTGCAAGTATACTCAAAGTGTGGAAACTGGCCTCGCAGCCAGTAACTTGCTGGGAAGTGAGAACAGAGTGGTCTTCAGTGATGGCTAGTCTCACTGTTCTCTAACTTCCATAGCTCTTGTGTGGTCAGACTTATCGATCTGTATTACACTCACTCTTGAGTATAGAGACCATGACTTACTCATAATTGTATCCCTATGGCCCAAGAGAGTGCCTCGATGTCCACACTTTCAGGAAGTGATTATACAATCAATATTCCAAGTAAGAAGTAAGGCCAAATTGAGTTTCCTGTGAACCCATTTACCCTTGTTTCACTCTTCTCACAAAACAAAATATGGATCTGTTAGAGATAAGCTTTCTAATGTCATAAAGAAGTTAACGGAGATATGCATCTGTTACCCATTAAAATAGCCATAGACTGCATGAGAAGGCAGAAGGAAGGATTATAATGTTAGGTGGAATCCAGACCGCATAAAAGTTCCTTTGAAAATGTGGTATTACTCTCTGTTTGTTATTTTTTTAACAAAGAAAATGAACATCACAGACATTGAATAAATTTAATGACACCTTCGTCATTGCAATTAAGAAAGAGTACTCTTAAAGAAGCGAGAGAGAGAGGGAGAGAAGAGAATATGAAGAGATAAAAACATTCCCCAGGATTAATTCTTATCCAGGGCACATAGTATATGCAGCCTCTGAATCCCCTTAATTCATCTCTGTCTGTTACTCTGATTCAGATGATAGAGTGGCTCAGTTAAATTGAAATTGAGTTAACTTGACAGCAAAAGAGTGGCATTGTTACTGGCTGAAAATCATTAATTTTGATGTGATAAATTTCTTTCTAATGGGGGCATTTTTATTATCTGGTGTTTTTGTTTTGGTGACTTTTTCCAATAACGTCAATATTTCAAGAAAGCCAGAGGAAAAACAAAACAGCCTTACACTTCTTTCTCCATCATTATTATACTTTAAAAACTCCTTGCTGCCCTAGTCTGCTTAAAGTAAAATAAAAAATTAACAGGATCAAGAACACAACAAACTTGTGATTGTAAGGCACTGATTAATTCTGAGGGTTTATCAGCATATAAACATGGAAGCAAGTGTGAGATATTCTACATCTGGAGATCGGTTGGAAGATTAGTCCAACTGGGAATAAAACCCAGTCATCTGGCAATGCCTTAATCAGCAAATGTCCCCCTTCTGGAGCCTGCTGTATAATTGGTCTTTGTACTCAGAAATTTAAGGATGTGTTCCTTATTTAGCATAGCAGGTCACAACCTTGGCTGCATACATTGTCTCCAGAACTTTAAAAAAAAAAAGTGTTGCTCCCTAGAGATTTATATTTAATTGGTCTGTGGTACAGCTGGGCAATAGGATTTTTTTAAAGATCCCCAGGTGATTTACTATGAGCATCAATACACTAACTGAATGGGGACTTGTCTTTAGCGTGTTCAGTTGTCACCTCAGAGTTTAGGCTCAAAAGCTTTAATTGAGGAATTCTTCACCCCAACATGATGGCAAGTAGGTCTCCTCTCGCATAGTAACTTGATAGACTGGTAATGGCTACCTGGAGCACCATATTGAAAAGATTACTAAAGCCACACATGGCCTCATGAGGACATGGTGCTGTGATTTACTAGGGAAGGGAAGAATGAGTACTGCTGTAAATACCACATTTTGCCCACCTTGAACTTGCAAATATATGAGCGTTGAAATTACATTTAATTTAGATGGGATTCACATTTAAGACACGATCTTAACTGACCAAAGAATCAGCACACTCTTCTTTTAACCCAGGTTTTTTAAGGCAAAAATTCTCCCTGTCCTGATTCTTTCTTGCTTCCTCTTTCTCTATTTCCACAATTTCAGCCTTGAGTAGGTGATGATAGAAAATATTGATTAAAAGGGTCATAATACTCCTTTTGAGCTGTGAGCATCTTGAAGTAAGGAATCATGCTTTATAATCTTTGTATCCTTAGCACCTAAAGCAGGGTTAGGCATGTGTGTGCTGATATAACCAGTACATTCAAATGACTTCACTCAAGCCCATTTTCTGAAGTACATGTCTTTCTACCTTAGAAGCCACTTCTGCTTTTTAAACTAACCTCTATCTTTATCCCTTTGTGTTTGCTTATTTGGGTATTGTCTTGGCATTGCTAGATAGGTGTCTTTGGTCAGGAAAACCTTTATTTTTAGTCTGGTGGTCCCCTTGCATTGTCTTTGTTTCTTTTCTTTTTCTTTTTTAAGATTTATTTATTTGAGAGAGAGAGCATGCACAGGAGTGGGGGGAGGGGCAAAGGGAGAGAGAGAGAGAGAGAGAGAGGGAGAGAATCTTAAGCAGACTCCATGCTGAGCAATGCGGGGCTCCATCCCATGACCCTGACATCATGACCCAAGCCCAAACCGAGAGTTGGATGCTCGACTGAGCCACCCTGGAGCCCCTGTATTGTCCTGGTTTCTTATGGTCCTGCCCCACTGCTTTCCGGAGAGTGTCTGACTGTGAGGTAGGGTGTCTATGCAGAAGATAGCCACCAAGGGGCGCCTGGGTGGCACAGTGGTTAAGCGTCTGCCTTCGGCTCAGGGCGTGATCCCGGTGTTGTGGGATCGAGCCCCACATCAGGCTCTTCCGCTATGAGCCTGCTTCTTCCTCTCCCACTCCCCCTGCTTGTGTTCCCTCTCTCACTGGCTGTCTCTATCTCTATCAAATAAATAAATAAAATCTTAAAAAAAAAAAAAAAAAGAAGATAGCCACCAAATTATCTCCTCCTTCTCAGCTCCTCTGCAGTGTGGCCTGTTCACTCCTCTGTCAGGAGGAATCTAGGCAGCTTCTGTACTGCTTTGACTTATAGATATGGGGAAAGTGATACTATACTTGTTTTGAGCATAGCCCTTAGCAATTCGGGAAGCTTCATATGTCTCCCCCTTAGAACTCAGCAACCTCATAAGAATTGTGTCTTCCCTGAGACTCCCATGCCGCGAGAGCCCTAAGCTAGTGTGGAAATAACATGTGGTGAGAGAGAGGGGCCAAAGAGTGGCAAGGTGCCAGATGTGGCATGAAGAGACCTACACAATGGGGTCCCCAGCCAGCAGCTGATGCCACATGGTTCAGATTCAAACTGCCTAACTGAGACCTTCCTGAATTTCTTGCTCACAAGATTCTGAACAAAATAAAAATTAATAAAATATTGTTAAAGTCACTAAGTGTTAGAGTAGTTTGTCATGTAGTAATAGCTAGAAGGGACAGATTCTAATCAATTCTTGTCATGTGTTCTCTCCACAACACAGTGCTTTCTGCCTAATGACCTCTACCTGGGGACATTTCAAATCACTAGTGCTTGACTATGTGGTCAAAATATTTCTTGAGCCACAGAGATCTCTTTGACTCCCAGCTCTACCTTATAGTAGGTGTGTGACTTTCAACATCATATTCCTTTCCTAAACCCTAATCTTTTTGTTTCATAAAATGCAGTGAATAATAAATGATAACCACGTTGGGGTTTAAGGGAGATACTGTATATGAAGCTCTAAGCCCAGTACTTAACTCATTTTAAGTGCCTAGTAAAGGAATTATTAAAAACTGCAAAATGATTGCAGTTTTCTACTTCTGTTTGGGTTTTTTTGGTTGTTGTTGTTCTGTTGATTATTTGCCAAACTGAGCAGCTGTGCCTCATGCATTATCTTAACTTCATCCTAGTTACTCAGGGACACTCACATTCTCAAAATTTGGAAATGTCATGTCCTCTTTGGAACTTCAGCCCATTATGGTTCCTTCCTGCCCACTTAGCATGAATCCCTGCCCCCATCATTTACGGTAAGAAGGAAGAGCTTCCAAAATGGGTTGCCTTTGGATAAGCGCTCTCTAAATAAACAACAGATTCACTCCTCTATGATTTCCCTTCTTATTGCATAGAATGCCCCTTTCTCTCACAGACATGAGATGAGGGAGGAAATGGTGGTGTTTAATATGCAAAAGTTATGGCTCGCGCTTAAGTTTGTAATTACCATTGTGTATAGAAGCTATATATGGACAAACCAATGGCATTCAAAGACAAGTGTTTGCTGAACTCTTTACCCTGTATTGTTGGCTATTATTTTAAGCATCTTATTTCCTTAACAGTCTGTGAGCTCCTTAAAATCAAAGGCGATGCTGTTTACTTGTGTAGGTAAATAGCATTCTCACGATTCTAAGTACATTAAACACATATTTGAATAAAAGATACACTCAAATAGAGAAAAAATGTCTAGTAAGAGCCAAATTTGTCTTCACATATTATCTTAAAGTACAGACTCTAAAATACCATTTTTTTTAAAGATTTTTAAAATTTATTTGACAGAGAGAGAGTGAGCACAAGCAGGGGGAACAGCAGAGGGAGAGGGAGAAGCAGGCTCCCACTGAGCAAGAAGCCCGATGTGGGTCTAGATTCCAGGACCCTGGGATCACGAACTGAGCCAAAGGCAGATGTGTAATCTACTGAGCCACCCAAGTGTCCTTCTAAAGTACCATCTTAATTGAGGTAAGAAGGACTACTACAGTAAGTAGACAGTGAATCTATAATTGCTCATTCTGAAGTAATGTTTCTGGTCAGTGGGTGGTGAACGAAATGCTTAGGCTCTTTCCACTTGGTGGATCCATCGTCAATTAAGGTTTTGTCTATATAGGCAGCAGAGCAGTAGACCCACCAACCTACTGTCTTAAAATTGCCAGCCAATAAGCCAGTCAATAAGCAATGATTGTCAGACATCACTTCCGCTCACTTTCTGGTGGGTAGAACTTAGTCATATGGCCTCATCTAAATCCAAAGGGCAACATTCAAGGAGGCAAATGGGTTTGGATAGTTCTTTATGTAGGGGATGGCCTGTAGGATATTTAGCATCATGCTTGGCATTTACCCACTAATGCTAGTGTCAGCCCCCTTCCCTCTCCTCCTCCCCAGCACCACACAGTTGTGACTCCAGAAAATGTCTCCAGATGTTGCCAAATCACTCCTGGCTGGGAACCTCTAGACATGTTTCATGTGCTGTGTGGAACAGAGATAAGATGATCACACACAAAACCCTACCCATTTAAAAAGAGTAGGATACAAAAGATTCATCAGTCTGGTCCATTGCCATGATGGGATCCCGGGAACAGGTACTGTGAAGTCCCCTGGCAGGAAGAAGTTCCTTGATTAAAGTCATCACACCTTCCCTCTTCTTTCTCAATGAAACATCCTCTGGGCTGTTCTCCCTTGCTCATTTCTCCCCTGGCCACACCTCAACTGCACATAGTTGCCCATATGGAGCTTTTGCAGCCTGCTTGCTACTGATGCAAGTTTTGAGCCCTTGGGATGTTTTATGACTTGAACAGTAAAAGACACCTTAGGCCAAACTTGTGCTCTCTTAAAAACTTAGTAGATCTATTGATCTTTTGATCTATTTGCTTCTAGGGGGTTCTAGGTAGCAGCAGCCATGTCTTAGGTTGTTGCCTAGACATTTCCTCCACATTTCTTTTCTCCCTTGTCCCATGCCTCTTTCTCTCAAATTAATGGCACTTACCTTGAGGCTATCTGAAACAAAAAGCTTGGGCAGAAATAAAACAACTTTAATCTATCTTTGCCACAAGGCTGAGTTTTAAAATTTTTTTTAAACTAGGAAGTCTTAATGGGCCTCCTTGAAATTACCTCCCATACTTGGCAATCTGTAAGAAACTGGCTTCTTCAGCCCTATACATTCTTTAATTTCTACTTGCATACCTTTTCATATAATTACTTGTTATAAGCAGCAAAAAACAGACAATAAGCAACAGATCTTCTAACATATTTCATTCTGCTGCTTCCAGGGCAACAGGCTCAGGATGCACATGATATCCTTTCAAAATGATTGTAGGTGACAGTTTTACCAGACATGTCTCCATCTTTCTAGGCTATGAAATCTACTTCTGCACCACCTTGTCCAACAAGTTCTTCATCGCAATATATTTTATCACTTTTTGTTAAAGCAGTACTTCACATGAAAATGCTAATTCCTGTGTTAGATGGGGGAGATTGAATTGCTTTATCACACAGATAGTTTATGTGTTAAATATTTAGATATTTATATTAATAACTAACACCACTTTATTAATATACCTATATAAAATTTATACTATATATCTATATTATGTGTGTATATTATTTATATAATATATATCAAAAATATAAAATAGTACAAACATAGAAGAAGCTTTTTTCTTGGTCACATAACTATTCAAGGCAGGAAATTTATGGGTGGCTTTATATATTCATATTAATATTTATTAACATATTTACTAATACAAATTTAATAATATATCTAAATATATATTGATTTGTATAATATATATTATAAAAATATATATAATGGTTCAGACCATTAAAACATAAAAGGGTTCAAACACACAAGAAGTTTATTTCATGATCACATAACTGTTAAGGAGGGCATAACTTGTGGGTGCCTTTGCTCCTTTTTTTTTTTTTTTTTTTTTAGAGAGAGAGAGAGAGAGAGCACGAGCAGGGAAGGGCAGAGGAAGAAGGAGAAAGAGAATCTCAAGCAGGCTCCATGCTTGTGGAGCCCAATGCAGGGCTCGATCTCACAACCCTGAGATCATGACCTGAGCCAAAATCAAGAGTCACACACTTAACGGACTGAGACACTCAGGCACCCTGCCTTTGCTCCTTAGAGTGATCACAAGACCTTGGTTCATTTTACTGTATGGTACATTATTTCTGGGGCCTCAGCAAGGGGAAGGAAGCAGAGGAATCATGTAACATTGCCACTCAAACTACAGAGGCTAGACATTAGCCATACAATTACTATCCAGCTCAAAGGCTGGCTGGAACATGTAGTCTGGTTGTGTGACCAGGCACAGACAGTGATAAGGATCTAGACCAAGACAGCTGCTCCTCCGTGTCTTCTATACTCACGTAAGTTCTGATGCCACTCTGAGTTTCCGATTTCTACACATGGATGTTTCATACTCAACTTGAAAAGTAGCAGAAAATGCTAACCCAAAAAAGGACTATGGGAGTTCAAGACATGCCACCTCAAAATATACCACTTTAGTATACTGATTATTTTGAGGCACTTGAAAAATGACAAATGAATAGAGAGGCTTTCTCTGAACTCCTAATCTGTCTAAAGACGGCTCTTCAAAAGGAATTCAATTGTCATAAATCCCCTCTCCAGGAGTTTAGTCAACAGGAAGGACTGACCCATCACAGCAGAGAAGACTAGAAGTCAACACCACATACACAGAGAGACTTTATCACGGACTATCTATTCTTCTAAGTGCCTAGTTATCTTTCCTAAACATTATTTACTCTCTCCTAAAGAGGCCTATATTCCCTTTCCCCTTTCCCTATTAAGATGGTATTTAATCCTGAAGTCTAAGCCACCTTGGGGAGCTATTCATTTTTCCCTGGGTATCTCTCATATATACATGAGCTTTACATGTTAATACATTTCTGTTTGTTTTCCTTTTGTGAATCTCTTTTATTACAGGGGTCTCAGATAAAACCTCAGAAGGGCAGAGAGAAAATTACTTTTTCTCCCCAACAAACTCAAAGTGAAATCATGTCTTTTCCAGCTCAGTAAGTGGCATGATCATCCACTTGGTTGCTCAAGCCCAAAATCGTAAAGTCCTGTCCCTCACTTAACCATCCCATCCGTTTACAACTCCTGTCTTTTGTTTGTTCATTTTAAACACAACTAAGCAGAATTAGATTAATCATAATCCTTAATTCATGAAATTCTCTGTGACTTTCCCTATTCTGTGTTCCTACATCCCCATCTGAAGTAAAAACCACTATCTCTAATCTTTTCTTTGGTTTTTCTTATGATATTTCAACATATATATATATATATTCCAAAAAGCACATTGTTTAATTTCTTTTAATGTTTACCAAAAAAAAAAAAAAAAAGAAAGAAAAGAAAGAAAGAGAGAGAGGATGCTTGTAATCCACTGGGACTTAGCTTTTTACTCATTATTGCAATGGTAATATTTTTACATACTGTGGCATGTACCTATAAGTTAAAAAAATATTGACTGTTGCATAATATCCCAAAGATGTAACACTTTATTTATGCTCATTTCATTGGTATTTGGGTTGCTGTTATAAACATTATAATTTTGTATAATTGTGTATGTATAAGAGAGACCTTCCTGAGTATGTACCTTGAGAATTCCTTGATTGTAGGATATGAGAATGTTCAACTTTACATAATTATTCTAAATTGTTTTCCAAAGCAATCATTCCAATTTAAACTCTTATCAAAAAAATTAAGAAATCTTGATGATTCTCAAAAAAATTAAAGATCTAAATACCATATGATCCAATAATTCCACTTCAGAGAAAATGAAACACTAACTTGAAAGATACATGCACTCCTATGTTTATTGCAGCATTATTTACAACAGCCAAAGCATGGATAAGTGTCCATCAATAGATGAATCAATAAAATGTATAGGAGGATGTGATACACACACACACACACACACACACACACACACACACACACACACACACATATATATATATATATATATATATATATATATATATAGCTCCCCTTCCCCAAAGATCAGCTGTTTTCCTTAATCATCTGTATTAGTGTCAACAAATGGCTACGGATACATATTACTTTGAGAGTTAAATACATAATTGTGAAATTTAAACAAGCCAAAGGGCAAGAGGAAAAAGCACTATGCGGATGGCACATTTGGGGGTAAATGACCACAACATCTGTCTTTTTGAGTCATGGGTCTTGCTTCTGCAGACTGACTCTCAAGGAAATTTCTTTTATTGCAAGCATAGCCCCGAAGGCACTGGATATATATATATATGAATTTTTACTCAGCCATAAAAAAATGAGATCTGTGTAGACAGATCTACTTATATGTTTGTTTTCCTGTAGAATGCCTGTCAATGATCTATATGGAAATTCTTGATTTTTTCATGAAGACTAATGCATCATGTGCAAATAGTAAAAATTTTATTTCTTCTTTCTAATTCTTATGACTGAAATGTCTTTTTTCTGTTTTGTTCTGCTGGCTAGGATATCCAGTACAATATCAAACGGAATAGTATGAATTCCTTCTTTAGTTATGATTTTAAAGGAAATTCACACTACCCAATTTTAAAAGAAATTCTTCAAACATATCATGGAGTTTTTGAATGTTATCAAATGATTTTTCTGCATATTTTAAGATGACATGATAGATCCAAAAATGTGTAATACACATTTCAGGCCATCAGAGAAATTGGAGTTACTTGGAGAAAGAAAATACACAAAAGCACATGTAAATGTGCATACACAATATTCTTGTAAAACAAATGAATTTAGTAGTCGTTCACCTTTCAAAAAATTTTCCTTTGAGGAAATATCTTATAGAAAGTGGCCTTTAAGATGGATTTTGAAGGATGGATAAATTTTGAAAAAATTATGGGATGGGATGAGGAGAAAGAAGGAAGAAAAATTGGTTGAAATGTCTGTTATAAGTGAAGGTATGGAGTTGGGAAAACAAAGGAATGCTAACTAATTATTTGATCTCATCAAAGTATGCAAAGGAAATATCTGATAAACCTGTGGGTATTGTGTTTTGAAAAACAAAATATTTCAGAATAAGAATTCTAGAAATCACCTTTACTGAAACTTAATTTTAGAAAGTAAATATTTTAGTAGATAAATCTAGCAACATGCTCTGTGTTCCAAAATGCACTTGTTCTCTCAAAAAGGGATTCCATTATTTTTTTATTTTTTTATAATAAAAAAAGGGATTCCATTATTGATAAGTTTACTAAACACTGCATATTCTATCCCACAATCTTCATTATGCTATTAAAAGCTCTAAGATTTCCTGAAGTTGAATATCTTTTTAAGTTCTATATTTGTCAAAAATTACTCGATAATGAAAATCTTTTCTCATGTAACATATTAACATACATGGAAAGGACTTTGATTTGAGCAAGGAGAGTTTGAATGTGGTGAGATAGAATGGAAAGCATGTTTAATAAACCTTGGGACATGTATTGAAGGACTTGCTTTTGAAAGTAAGTAGGACTGGGCAGCAAATTGGTGTCTTAGGAAAGAAAGAAAAGCAAGCAAGGAAGGAAGATTCAGAGATGAGAATAGGTTTTGGAATGTGACAAATGGAAAACTGGAGCCACTGAGCAAAAATAGGAAGGATGGGGAAGTTTAATTCAATTTGAGCTCTTCCACATTTGAGTTGCTTGTGAGAATTTCAGGTGATTTCCGGAAACCAGTTAGATATGTATGTATGTACCTGAGGAGCAAATTAGAGATTTGGGAATCACTCATATAAAGCTAATTGACGAAATGAAAGTGAGTATAAACTACCAAGGAGAGAATGAGAAATCCCAGTTGAACTCCCAGTTCAAGAAAAATTATTGGGGAACCATATTTAGAGAAAGAAGAAGAAAAGTAGTGAGTAAAGTAGAAAAAAAAAATAACAACAAACAGAAAACCTAGCCAGCCAAAGATGAGAATCAATAGTTCAGTGTCCTGGAAAAGGTCGTGGAAGATGGTAGGAAATGTTGAGGAATAGTTGAGAATGATGAATACTGTCTTTATCACTTTTTTAAAGAATTCCATTTTCATTTTCTTTTGAAAAGCTGTACTTTTCTCTTCAGAATACTCTATTCTTGTTGGGTTTGGACTTTGAAGTATGTTTTATTCTAAAGACCTCTGTTACATTGTGGATTATGAGTTAACTCAGGGTAATGATGGTACCAATAGCTTATCTGCTTCTGTGACCCAACTGTGTAAAATATGGAGGGGGATGAAGTGTTCATTTACAGATGGAAACTCCTCAATTTATTGTCACAGGGGAGTTCTACACCATCTTGATACACATACAGCTAAGCCCCAGGACTTAATTTGAATTGGAAAGTTGAACAGTAATGATCTCTTCTAGCTCAGAGAGCATGAAAAGCATTAGTTTATCATCATCCATACCACATCTCAAAGCTTTCCAAATGTGAGGAGGAATCATGGATGCATCCCAGGTGCAAAGAATATGTTTTATGAATTACTGTTGGTCAGGGCAGCCTGGCAAACAGTTGAATAATTGAAATTGAACTCATCACTGCCCAATAAACTTTCCATTCTCATTAGTGATACATCTCATGAATTTCTTGCTGGTATCCAATTTGGAGCTCACGACCTCACTGCAACTTACATGGATCACAGAAGTGAGTGTTGACAAAGCTAGCCAATGAGGGACTCTCTGGAATATTGTCAACACCACAGCCTGTGTCAAATGATCCATTGGGACTGATTTTATGAGAACAGCCCCCAAATTCAAGCATCATCAGCAGAGCAAGTAATGCATTGTCAAAACCTTCCAACTCCCCAGGATCTAGGTGATTTGTCTCCTGGGAAACTTTTATAAATGGACCATATTTTCCCCATACAATGAAGAAAAATGAAAGGCCTCCCCCTATACTCACAACTATGTCTTCAGAGTAAAAAAATGATGGAAGGGCTTACTTATGAAGAAAGATTAAAAGAGCTTAGGGACAAATACAGGGGGGAAATAATGATAGCCTGTGAATATTTGAAAGAAATAAAAACAGATGAGAGTGGAATTACAGTATTTAGAATGGCCCAATAGGGGATAACTAGGAGTAATGGGATGAAAATAATGGAAACAGTTAGGCTTACTCTCAGCAACATCTTGCTGGCAGTGTTAGAGGATAGACTCATCTCCTAAGGCAAATGACAGAATTCTGTCACCTGGGGAATTTGAGTCTGGAGTGGAAATATACAGATTTGGTGGCAGACAGCAACTCTGCAGTAGCAAAGACTTGGAGTCAAACTCATTTGTTCTCGATTTCGATTTTTTTCTATCTTGAGATGCTGTGATTCTTGAAGACAAAGCATGCTCAGTGATTGTCCTTGATCATCTCAGCATCTGTGTGTGTGTCATTTATAAAGCTTCATGTGTTTCCTCCGAGGATAATTTCACTGATTTATGCTCTTGTACAGGATCATTTTTTTTTCTATCAGCAACACATCTTCATTCTAGTTATTGGTCCTTTGTGTTGTTCTTGACATATGAGTCTCATGCTTTTGGTTATAATGTAGATCCTCAGATATGTGGAAATGTACATGAAAATGATACCACCTAAACAATAGGGAGTGGGTGGCAGAGCCCACACTGCAAACCAGACAGCCACTACTTGCAAAGACATGTACACACAGAGGGAATTGTCATCTGGTGCCACTGGCTAAACTCCGCAGGTCCCATGGACCCCCTCAAGCAGTATGAAATATTTTGTGTGGGTAGAGAGGCTCTTTTTCCTTTGGAAAGTATCTGTAGTGTTCTTTAGCTTCTAAAGAGGATAATGAACCTCAAATTTAAGGAATGAAAATATGAAGCTGAACATTTGTAGCAGATAGTTAATTGAAATTCCATCTCTTTAGGTTTTGATGATGATGTGAGAAAATGTGCAAATATCTTGACTTTATTTATTTATTTATTTATTTATTTAAAGAACTAAAGACTTTTTGCATTACTATCTAGTTCTCCTTGGAATAAACTCTGATCACAACTGTAGAAAAAGGAAATGAGATATTTGTATGCCTCCTCTCAGGATTTGGGCCACACTCTGCCCGATAACTTTTTTAAAATAAATTTATTAATTTTGTGAAACTGGTGCTTTCTCTCATTAAGGAATTAAAGGAATGTAGAAAAGCACATGCAGAAAATTTAAAAATCACAAAAATCAATTCTACTCTCCAGCAATAACTATTACTACCATTAAGTGAATGTCATTCCAAATATCTGCATTTATATGAAGAGATCTATCCTTGCAAAACCAGATAAACTCTGTAAAAATGACATCATTATATAAGTGCTAATTAACAGAATTGTTAATTTAATTTCATGCAAATGTTAAATTTGAAATAAAAAGCAATTAAAGAAACTCAAAGAAATAGAAGGAATTGAACATCAAAAACTTATTAAGCATCTGCCTTCAGCTCAGGGCGTGATCCTGACATTATGGGATCGAGCCCTGCATCAGGCTCCTCCACTGGGAGCCTGCTTCTTCCTCTCCCACTCCCCCTGCTTATGTTCCCTCTCTCGCTGGCTGTCTCTCTCTCTGTCAAATAAATAAATAAAATCTTAAAAAAAAAAAAAAAACCTTATTCACTATACAAAGTGTTGTTTTTCCCAATATCCCTCTACAGTTTAAAAAAGAGTACTTTGAAAACATTGAGAAATTAGTATTAATATTGTTTTTAAATAACATTTCAATTTTATCTCTTAACTTCCTTGTTAAAAATATTAGAAAACTAGCACTCTCCTACTTTCTCCAGCCACCATTCCCCAATTTTCTGATATAGTTTTATTCCTAAATGTATTTTAGCTCTGAAGTTTCTTTTTAATTTCTTTTTTAAAAATTATTTTGTCTTGGAGCTCTTGTTTTATTTTAGTTACTTAATAAGATCTTCTGTAGTACAAAACATTTGTGGGGTATTTTCTTCTAATTCTTTGGTTATTTTTTATTCTAGATTGGTTTCATCAGCTCTTATTTCTATTTCTCTCTATTGGAGAATACAGTCAGTCTAGTTGTTGTACTATTTATTTTGACCTTGCTTATGTGCAGTATGGGCTGTTCTGTTTAAAACTTCTCCTTGACTTGCTTCCTACACTGTCTGAGGTTGTTTCCCAGCATGACCCATGTATAACGACTATATATTCATGTTTAAGATACTTTTCTTTAGCCCAAATGTATGAAGTAGGATGGGAAGAACACAGCTAAAGCTTTGTGTAGTTTTTGTTGGGATATCATACCTTTTCTCTCTTCTATTATATAGTTAAATCTTGGATACCAGTTTTTACTTAACTCAGTGCAAGAGTGTGCACTTGGCATCTCAAGAGTCTGCACTGTAAGCAATCAGATTTAGGAACAGAATTCACTCTGGACTTCAGTCTTCCTCGTTGCCTTCTCACTGGTAAGAATCTCTGGATCCTTCCACCACATAACAACTTGGTTCACCTTTTTTTCTATTTTGCAAATAACTTCCATTTTGAAATTCTCTTCTCAACTTTATGACTTTAATTTACCTGCAGTTTTAATTTCTTGCTGGATTTTCTTTCCTTGCTATATACATACTTTCTTGTTTCTGCATTTTTCCCCTTCTGTTCCACTTCCAGTGGATTCTTCTCTATCTATAATGCAAACCACCATAATAGAAAATCTGATTGATGTAACTGACCATTACTGTTCTTAATGAAGAAGATTCTTTCCATCCAGACTCTGAATTGTCACTTCCCAGTCTATAGATTAGCTGTTTTTTATTCTTGTAGTTCAATCAGTTGTGTTCAGAGTTTGGGACTACAGGATCAAAATTATGATCACTTTTGCCTAAGGGGTGTCTAGGAACACTTTTTTTCTAAATATACCATAGATGGTATTGTTAGAATGGGGTAATTGCTATGCCCTGCAAATTGTCTAATGCCATTGACCTTGATAAGATGCAGAAAAGAGTTAACAATATTTCATTAGTATAACTTTTTGTTTTTGAAAGAAAGACCTTGCTTTGCAACTGACATTAGAAAGCTGTGTCTGCACCATTCACAAAATGATTTACAAAATATCTGGTTAATTTAATTCAGATGAAATAACCAGGTTTCTGTTCATTCAAAAATGAAATAAATGATTAATTATATTCAACTCTTAAGACATCCAAATAGTTTAAATGTTGGAGAGGATGTGGAGAAAGGGGATCCCTCCTACACTGTTGGTGGGAATGAAAGTTGGTACAGCCACTTTGGAAAACAGTGTGGAGGTCCCTTAAAAGTTAAAAATTGAACTACCCTATGATCCAGCAATTTCACTACTGGGTATTTACCCCAAAGATATAGACATAGTGAAGAGAAGGGCCATATGTACCCCAGCGTTCATAGCAGCATTGTTCACAATAGCTAAATCGTGGAAGGAGCCGAGATGCCCTTCAACAGATGACTGGATTAAAAAGTTGTGGTCCATATATACAATGGAATATTACTCAGCCATAAAAAAGAATGATTTCTCAACATTTGCTGCAACATGGACGGGACTGGAGGAGATAATGCTAAGTGAAATAAGTCAAGCAGAGAAAGACAATTATTGTATGGTTTCACTCATTTATGGAATATAAGAAGTAGGAAGATCGGTAGGAGAAGAAAGGGAAGAAGAAAAGGGGGGTAAACAGAAGGGGAAGGAACCATGAGAGACGATGGACTCTGGGAAACAAACTGAGGGCTTTGAGGGGGGATGGGATAGGCTGGTGATGGGTATTAAGGAGGGCATATATTGCATGGTGCACTGGGTGTTATATGCAAGTAATAAATCAAGGAACTTTAAAAAAAATAATTTAAAAAAAGACATCCAAATAGTTTAAACATAGAGAAATACTCATACTGTGATATAGGAGATAATGGACATTTTTAACTTCATTGAGGATTAATAGACAAATTATATGTATTTAAAGTATGAAATGTGATGATCTGATATACATATACATAATGGACATTAATAAAAGCTGTTGACTGCTTGAGACATAATGTTTTTTAATACTTTAGTTAAGCCACCATAAAATATATTTTCATTTTTCATCACAGGCTATCTAATTCATTACACAGGAAACTGTTCAAACTCCCAGTTCTACCTCATCTACACAGAGAACATGAGGAATGCACAGTATGATAATTACCAACGAGCTGAATGAAATCTACACAAAACTTTGGTCTTCCAACCTAAAAGGAGTCATGAAACCTCAGAGCTTCAGCCTGAAAACCATCTTACTCAAGTCTTTATTACTCCAATGAGGACACAGAGGCTCAGAGTAGAAAAGGAACTTGCTTAGGGTATATAAGAGCAGAAACTGGCTCTTTTTGTTCCTGATCTAGAATCTTTTCCACTTGGAAAGTGGAGCTCACAGCTTGGAGCTCCGATCAATGTTTTCTCAAATACAGGACACCCAAGAGGCTCTTAGGCCCTTTCAGGGGAAATGAGTTTGTGAATGGGTGATTTATAGCTGCAATAATGCTCAGCTTCAAAATGCCCAAGGAAAGAGAACAGACTGCGATAGGTACTGCATGAATGAAACCCAAGGCCTATTTATACCTAGACATTGCGGCTCCTTCATCAGCAATGAGAGGATAGGGATGGAGAATAATTTAGAAAATATGTAAGAGATGACTGAGGGCATTTTGAAATATTGGTATCGCATATTTTTATTCTGTTTTGTAGAAACAGAAAACAAAAGACACTCTCATCAGACTAGAAAGGCATTAATTTTAGGCATGACTGGGAGCAAATAGGTGGAACAATTTTCCTAGCAGATTGGATGTACTTAAATCAACTTAAATATTTGTGGTTAAAAAGTAATATATCCCTACTAAGGAATAATACATAGTAAAAAAATAATAATCATAAAATATAGATGTTGAAATTTCTGTAATAACATAGTTCTAGATGAAAAGAAACAAAAAAAAAAAGAAGAAAAAAGAACCAAGATGCAGAATAATATGTATATATGATACAATTTGTATTTAAAAATCCATATATAAATCTCTATATACTACAATATATGCATGAAATGCTATATAATAATGCATGGTAAAAAGTCTCAAATGAAATACTCTAGATAGCAGTACTAAACCAGAACACATTTTGTGCCCCCAGTGGACATTTGGCAATGCCTAGAGACATTTTTGATTGTTACACCTGGGGGTAGGAAATGTGCTCTTGGCATATAGGACACAGAAGCCAAGGGTGCTATTAATCATCCTTCAGGCCAGTCCCACAACAAAGAATTGTTTTATTCTTAATGTCAATGGTGCTGACTTTTAGAAATCGTGCTCTAAGTTGATAACAATGGTTTTCTCTGGAGGATCAGTAGAACCTGAATTAGAATTTTGGAGATCCAAAGCAGAACCTCCACTTTATTTGTATTATTTCTACTTGTACTAATGAGAATGTATTATTATACTACTAGTATGTTTTTTTTTTTTTAATGAAGTCTAAAATACAATAGATGCCCAAATTTGGATTTCTCTCTGTCCATTCACATTAGAAACATGACCGAGTTGGTGATAATTGATATTTAATGGCACAGTTTGGTGTGTTGAGAGCAATGAAAGTAAATTCTGCTTCTCTAGGGTGAGTGCAATTTATAGAATGTAAATGGGAAAGACTTCTAATTACATTCATTGTGCTACAGTTCCATTTTATGAAGGAGGCTGATGAATTTACACAGCAAATTAGGGAAAATTCTAATTTCTTTTTTTTTTCTTTAATGATTTTTTATTATATTATGTTAGTCACCATACAGTACATCCCCAGTTTCCGATGTAAGGCTTGATGATTCATTAGTTGTGTATAACACCCAGTGCACCATGCAATACGTGCCCTCCTTACTACCCATCACCGCTCTATTTGTGGGATCTGTTGGTTGGAAAAGAGTTTCCAAATCCAGTTGACACTTTTGCAGTCTCTAATATATATCTTATAGGGCTTGTACAGATACCTGTTTAGATTCTCTACACTTGATGAATAAGACCCTCTCATACCACTACTTTTAAGTGTGTATTTGTGTATATGTTCTTGAAAGTATGTATTTGAGTACTGCTAGCGATGAAACATCTCACAGGCAACTTCTTATATTTTTTATTATGAAATATTGTGGGCAGTTGGAAGGTTGAAGAAAATACTATAATAAACATCTATGTAGATACCAGCTAGGATGAAGAAATGTTAATAATTTGCTGTAATGAATTCAAATTTCACTTCCCTTCTCAATTGTTCTTTCTTTACTTAGAAAATACATTATAAAAAAAAGCAAAGACCCATTTATTCCTCCACCTGCCCTACCCAGAAGTAACCCCAGTTCTGAACTTGTTGTATAGTCCTTCCCATATATGTTTTTATCTTTCTACACATACGTTTCTGTATCATACATACACATACTTTAATTTGGTTTGCTTTAAAAGTTTGGGTGAATGATGTCCTTCTGCATTATTTCATTAAATAATTATATAAATCCATGTGGGCACAAAAAGTTGTAGTTCATTCATTTGAAATGCCACATGTGTCATATTCTGTAGTGTGACTACATCACGGTTTATCCATCAGCCAATTATTTTCCTTTTTAAAAAATATTGTAAATAATGTTGCAATGAATATCATTGTTCATGCTTCCATGGGTATATGAATGAAAGTTCCTTTAGGCAAATATTTCCAGTAATGAAATTGCTAAACCATAGATGTGCACATCTTCAATGTTACTGGATAACAGATAAATATTCTGCTCTTCAGAGTGTTTCAACTTGCTTGGAGTCTACCGAAAGGGTGTAAGAGTTCGAGTCTCCATATCCTCACAAACACCTAGTTTGTTAAGCTTTCTTGACAAAAATTCCTCTGATTCTATAAAATAGTACGTCACTTTTATTTTATTTTGAGTTTTTCTGATTACTAGTGATTGAACAACTTTAATGTTTTTATCCTTGTGCATATTCTGGCTGCTAATCTTTTGTCTATGATATGTGTATCAATTTATTGATATTTCTTTCTATGGATTGCGCTTTTATTGTCAAGTCTAAGAATTCTTTTCTCAGTCTTAGATACCAAATATTTTCTCATTTATTATTTTCTAAAAGTTTTAGAATTTTGTGCTTTGCATTTAATGATCCGTTTTGGTTAATATGGTATAACATGTGAGACTAAAGCCAAAGGCTCATTAAAAAAGCAAAACAAACAAACAAAACCCAAGCTGTGGCTGTCCAATTTTGCCAGAACTACTTATTATGTCTTGTCTTTTTTTATAATAGTCATTCTAACGGTTTGTCCATTTTTTTCCCCAAAAAACAACTCTTCATTTCACTGATTTTTCATGTTGTTTTTTTCTATTGTTTGATTTTCTATGTTATGATGTTTGTGGGTACTTGAAAATAATATGTATTCTGCTATTGTTTGGTGAAGTATTCTATAAATGTTGATTAGATCCTATTGGTTGATCACACTGTTGATTTCTCCCTCAATGATTTTCTTTCTAGTTTTCCTATCCATTTTTGAGAGAGGCATGTTAAAGTTTCCAGAAATGGTTCTGGATATTGTATTTCTCCTTTCAGTTTTATCCATTTTGCTTCCCATATTTTCGTCTCTGTTGTTTGGTACATAAACATTTTGGATTATTAGATCTTCTTGATGGGTTGACTCTTTATCACTATATAATTCCTTCACTGTGACATTTTATTGCTCTGAAATCTATATTATCTGATATTAATGCAGTCATTCCTGGTTTCTATTGATTAAATTTGATTATGTATATTTTTCCATCTTTTTACTGACAACCTGCTTATGCTATTATATTTGAAATGAGTTTCTTATAGACAGCATAGAGTGGAGTCATTATTTTTTAATTAACTCTGTCAGCCTTACACTTTATATTGGTTTATTTAGACCTTTTGTATTAAATGTAATTATCAATATGTTAGGTGTTAAGTCTGCCTTGTTTTTGTTATCTCTGTCATTTCCCTTATTTCTTTTTTCTGCCTTTTTGTGGATTATGATACCATTTTGGTCTATCTATGATGTTTTGATGTACCTATAGTGTCTATATAGCTTTTTTAGTGTACACTTTAGACATTATATATATAAACCTTATCACAGTCAGTGTCCTCATTTGCCAATCGGAATGCAGTATGAAAACCCCTCCTCCTTTTTGTTCCTTTATTAGTCCTTGCTTATAATGTAATTGTGTTAAATAGGTCCCATATATACTTTAGAACCACATCAGACAGTGTTAATTCTTTTTGGTTTGTTCGTTTCTACTTTCAAACATAATTTAGAAAACTCTAGATGAGAAGGAAAGTCTACTATATTTGCCATGTTTTTTAAACTGCATTTTAAAAATTTCTCCTGATGTCTCAAGATTCTTTCTTTTACCATCTTCTTTCTGTTTAGGGATTTTTCCTTTAATTATTCTTTTAGGGTAGTTCTGCTGGTGACAAATTCTCTTAATTTGCCTTCATCTGAGAATGCTTTAGAATTTTAAAGCTTAGTTCTCAAGAGGATTAGCCTATAATTTTCCTTGTATATAATAAATTGCCATGTTGGTTTGTGGAATAAAGTTTGTGTTGGCCTCTTAAAACAAGTTAAGAAGGGAATCTTACTATTTTCTGGAAGACTTCATTCATACTGATATTTTTCTTTTAGATTTTGAAAGGAGTTACCAGCAAAGCCCTCTGTGCCAGAATTTTCTTATGTGTTCAATCTTCTTAATACAGATAGAATTATTCAGATTTAAATTTTTTCTCTGTATTGGTTTTGGTTGGTTTTGCTTTTCTGTGCTTCCCCCCCAATTTCTTCCATATTTTCACTTTTTAATTTAATTTTATTTATATTATTTTATTTACATAAACGTATTAATAAAAACCTCTTATATCCTTGTAATTCCTGTATGATCTCAGTAATGCCTTTTCATTTTTTATTGATAATTATTTCTCTTTTTATTCTTGATTGATTCATTATTTATGTATGTTCTCAAAGAACAAACTTAAGCTTTTTATTTTCTGTATTTACATTTTGTGCTCAATTTTATTGCTTTTTATTTTACCTTTATATTTGTTTTATTCTATTTTCTTGGGATTTAATTTGCAATATTTATTTTAGGTGAATATTCTGTAAATAAGTTTTAGACTGCTTATTATTCTATATATGCATTTAAAGCTATAGCTATCACTATAACTTTACAAGTACCCCACAAATTCTGTTTTATTTTTGTTATTATTAAACCTAAACTTCATAATTTCTACAGTCTGATTTCCTCAGATTTCTTCTTTGACTCAAGTTATTTTGAAATTCATCACTTATTTTCCAAGTAGTTGGATTTTTCTAGATATCTTCTGGATAGCAACTTCTGGCTTAATTCCATTATGGTAAGAAAACATGTTCTGAATAGTTTCTTCTTTTTTTCCCCAATCTGCTGATACTAGATTTCTGGTTTAGCATAATGTAAAGTTTTGTAAATGTTTATAGGTACAGAAAGAAATGTGCACTCTCATCGTTGAATTTTCATCCTAGCAATTTTCTATATTGCTAATTGGTTGATATCATCTATACATATTTTGTCTTTACTTTTGTTTATTTATTCTAAAATTATCAAAAAATATGACCAAAGTCTCTTACTGTGATTATATTTTGGTCTCTGTCTTCATTTCTTTTATTTTTGCTCTATTTATTTTTAACCTATGCATATTTTTAGGCGTATTTTTAGGGGCCCACAAATGACATTTAAGTTTTTATGGTTTTGTTTTGTTCTCTTTACCAATGTGAAATGCTTTTTGTTATCTCAAGTAATATTTTTTGCCTTAAAGCCTAATTTGTGTGATTTTAATATATCTACTCCAACTATCTTTAGGTTAGTATTTACATAACAAGTCTTTTTCCGTTCTTTTACTTTTTATCTCCTGAATCCTATATTTAAGGTGTTAGAGTTTTAGCTTTTTGTCCACACTGGCCATCATTGTCCCTTTTTTCCTCTGGAGTAGCTTATCCATTACATTTGATGTAATATAATTTAAGTGAATTTAACTCTACCATTCTACTCTTTTCACATTTGTTTTCCCCTGTTCTACATTCTTTTCTTCCTTTTTCTATGTTGTCTTCTTTTATCTAATGAGAATTTTTTTAATATTTCATTTTCTTCTCTGTGTTAGTTACAAAGTCCTTTTACTCTTATTTTAGTGGGTATCCCAGAGGTTACAACCTGTGTCTTGGATTCAAAAGAAACAAAATGTAGTAAGATTTTTACTAATTCCCAGACGATTCCAATATGTTTGGACTATTTAATTCTATTTAATTTGTCTTGTGCCTTGTGTTATTTTTGTCTTGAATTTTAATTCTGTACATAGTTTAGTCACCATAAGACATACTTAATTATTTACAATAAGGGTCCATTTAGATTTAGCCGCATATTTATCTTGTTCAATAATTTTTATCTTTTCCTTTTTATCTGTGCTTCTGTCTGGGATCGTTTTACTTCTGCCTGAAGTATTCTCTTTAGTATTTCTTTTAGTGAAATTCCTCTGTTGACAAATAGCTTTTGTTTGGCTGGAAACATCTTTAGTTTGCCTTCCTTTTGGAGAGACATTTCATAACCCTTAAGACTGGATTGGAAGTTGGGCAATTATTTTCTCTCAGCAAATTAAAAATGCTGTATCATGGCCTTGCAGCTTTCACCACTTCTGTTGAGAACTCAACTATCAGTCTTGTTGCTTTGTTAAAAGTGATGTTTTCTTTTCTCTTGCTCTTAAAATCTTCTTTTTGTCTGTAACAAATTATGGTTTGCAGAGCAAATCTGGCGCACTGACTGTTTTTGTAAAGTTTTATTGGAACAGAACCATGTCCATTTGTCTACAAGTCACTTACAGGTGCTTACAGCAGAGTTGAATTGTTGTAAAAGGGATAGGATGGCCCTCAAAGACTAAGATATTTTCTATCTACCCCTTTATAGAAATAGCCTGTCTACCCTAATCTATAATTTTCATCAATTGGAGTTACAATATGCCTGCCTGTGCTTATTTATTTTATTTTTTTTAAATCCTGTGTGAGGTTTGTATAATTGCTTGAATCTTTAACTTGATATCTTTCATAAGTTTGGGGAAAATTTCAAATACTATTTTCATACCATTCTTTCTCCATTTCTTTTACGATTTCCGTCACCTTAACATTAGACATTTTCAGCATTTCCCATACGTCTCTTACACTGATTTCTCTATTTTCTACTCTTTATTTGACTTATCCAGGGTAGATATTTTATTATTGATAAATTATAGTTAATAAATCATTTTTCTGCTGTGATGAAAGGTTTTTATACATTTCAATTTCATTCTTCACATCAACTGTTATGTTTTTATGTTCTATAATTTCCATTTCATTCTTCTTTATGAATTCTATTTTTCTGTTGAAATTCTCCACCTATTCTACTGAACATATTAATTGTAGTTATTTTAAAATCAATATTGTAATCTTCTAAGGATTTGTTTCTATTGTCTATTTTCTTTTCCTCTTGTTTTTGGTATTATTTGGCCTTGTCTCTTGTCAGGGCTGATAACTTTTGACTGAATGCCAGGTATTGCCTGTGAAAAATTGTGATTGTCTGAAGCTCTGGCTGATATTATTTTCTTCCAGGGAGAATTTATTTTGTTTTTTGACAGTGAATTAAATCAGAAACAGAACACATAATCCAGTTTGGGATTGAACTTGTTTGAATGCAATTTCAGCCTTTGTGTTAACTAATCTAATTCACTTGTTCACTCTTGCTCCTATGGAATGTCTTCTTTAGGGTTCTAATTAAAAGTCTAGATCCTCACAGGACTTCTTCTTGCTTGGCCCTGAATTCCAACTCTTATTTTCCCAGCCCTGTGAACCTCTAGAAAGCTCTGCTCTACTTTCTGGATCATTTTCCACTGCCTTTCACTCTGCTTCCTAGGGTTTCAACTCTGTGACACTTACATATTGCTAAATGCCTTAAAGAATAAAAAATGCCACAGATCAACTGAGTACTTTCTTTTTGTCTGTGATGTGAAGTCCTAAAGTCCTGGCTACCTTCCTAGCTCTCCAACACTTTCAACACATTCCAAAACCATTTTTGGATAAACTTTTTAGTTCTTAGTAGGAAAATTGATCTGTAATGAACTACTACACCACCAGTGGTAGTGGGAATCCCTTACCTTCCCCTAACTTTAACTTTTCTTTAGAGTTTAGGCCAAGAAACTTTGTTGTTTCTTTTTCTTTTTTTTCCTTTTTTTTAAATAAACTTTCAAATTTGTATTTCCAGAATCTGGAGCATGTAGTTTGTTTCTAGTGAGAGTATCTTCTAAATGACTAGTGACACTTTTCCGTTTGCTAGAGTACTTTTGGTTATTTGTTACACAGATTTCATCCATGGTGCTTTATATTAAATTGTGCAAAACCCCCTTTTATTGCTGGGCAGGCCCTATTATTAGACAATTACAACCAATAATCAGAATTTGTGATCTGCATGAACGATAAACATGCCAGAATTTACTTATTCCAATGGAAATGGATCTCCTTTCATATAACACCTCAGAGTTCTAAACACTTATTCCAGTACTTCTGTCTGATGCTTGAAATCTGTTGGGGTATTTGGAATAATCCTTAGAATATATTTTTGCAAACCTGCTTAGTGGAGCAACTCCTTTTTCTTAGAGATTGCAATTAATTTGTAAAATAGTCTAAATCATCCAAGCCATATCTGGCTAATAATGTGGAGGATCAAATCTGTAAAGTTTGGAATCTGCTAAGAGAACTGTAAAATTGGTTTCTATTTTTTAAGGCCTAATTCATCAACTTATTTTTAAATTAAAATTTACTGAGTGCCAAGTACTATATGCCAAGCACTATGTCAGAAAGAACAGTGAAATACAAGCAATGGTTTGAATAATTGATTATTACTTCACACAGTAAATTTTCAGCATGTAGAGAGGTTATACACACATACATATTATCATTACTTATATATGCTTGCTGGCATGTATGTATGTGTATGCATACAGTTGACCCTGGAACGATGTGCAGATTAGGGGCACTGGCATCTGCTGCCCCCCACCACCACAAAGTTGAAAATCTACGTATAACTTAAATCCCCCAAAACTTAATTAATAGCCTGTTCTTAACCAGAAGCCTTACCAATTACAGAGTTAATTAACACATATTTTTTATGTTAAATGGATTATATACTATACTCTTAAAGTAAATAAGCTAAAAAATGAAAATTTTATTTAAAAATCATAAGGAAGAGAAAATGTATTTACAGTACTATACTGTATCTATATTAAAAAAAAAAAGCTCGCATATAAGTGGGCCCTCACAGTTCAAACCCATGTTGTTCCAGGGTCAACTGTATAAAAGTACCATATGTTCTCATGCATATTTCATATTGATTTGTTAGGCATGTCCCATTAGTTAGACTGTCAACTTTTCAAGAAAGTTTTGTTTCTCCTGAGAGTGTCTATTCTGGTATTTTACATATACTGAGAACTTGATTAGTGTTGACTGAATGATTACCTATAAGTCAGCACTTTTAAGTAAAACTCAAAATTGCCATAAGCACAGGAGTTGTTGTATTACAATATTTCTTGCTGACAGTTGGCTTCTTATTATAATCTATGAGCAAAATATTTACTGTGCATTGTAATGCCTTCACAGAAATTATGACAAAACTCTGATAGATGGAGTCCAGGCAACAACAGGGGAAAGAACTAGCATATGATTCACAAAAAAATGCATGAATCAAAGTACATGGGAATATTTGTTACAGTGAGTACTGACTGACTCTGACCCTACAGAGTTCACTTCCATATGGGCTACTTCTCTTAAGAAGAGGGCAGGTGAAAACACACACACACTTGGCACATGAGTCATCCTGTACACTCATATTCTAAAGTATTTACGTTTCTTTCTGGCAGTTAAACATGTTTTCTTAAAAAAACACATTCTGCTTTTCTTAGCACTTTACTCTTAAAATAAAAACAAAAAGAACAAAATGGAAATCTAAAACGATACTCCAGAAACAATGAATGGTTAGGGTTAGACTGTAATAAATTACATGCCTCAGTTGTAAGCAACAAAAATAACACTGAATTTTTGCTTCCCGATCTACTTCTATGCTTATGTTTCTAATATAATAACTTAGTTGGCATTTAACACTGAGATATGAACATGTGTTTCAGAAACAGTTTCTATAATCATACATTAACCTACATTTTTGTGACTTTGGGTGCCACTGCAGTTAGGGAATAAGCCTAAAGCCTTAATTATTCCGTAGAACACATCATTCTTTCCTCACATGCATCTCCTGGACCATGAAATAAAGAAGGAAAATTTTCAGATACTGACATAACTCCCCAAAACAAAGTATTTACTTCCATTTTGACAAGTCTGATTATAGCAGGAATACAATTGTGATAGTTGTTTCTTACCAAAATGTAATAAGATAAAGCATATTTATAAAAACCATTTGACCTTGATTTTTTAGAATAAGTATTTGAGGCTGAATTAAATGTCATCATGCCAGGGGTACATTATCAGAAAAAAATCAGATGGGTTGCAAATGGGAATAAAGTCTTCAAGAACCTAGGAAATTAAAAATGATGTAGGAATAACTGAGGCCATATATTCCAAACATCTTGTGGGAGACAGGTGGATCAGTGAATGTGTAAAATTCTACCCAGCTTAATATAGAGTATTATGTTTCTGTCAGAACAGTCTAACTTTGCTTCAGTAATAAATGATCCCCAATCTCAGTAGCTTATGAAAACATACCTTTCTTTCTCACTTGTGTTTCATGTATAGTGTGGTTTGGGTATAATCTGCTCCACATAATTTTCCTGCTGGCTCCCAAAATGACAGAAATTCCCTACTCAATATTACGTGTCTTTGCAGAAGAGGGAAAAGAGAGCATAGCTAAGTAGGTTCTGGCTCTTAAGAGCTTCTACCTATCAATTCTTTTACATTTTATGAGCTATGAAAATCAGATGGTTATGTCATAGTTGAAAAGGTGGGATCCATAGTCTTCTTCTATAGAAGGGTAGTGCATATTGGTGAGCAATGATACTGCACCAGAGTGCCAGATGGTGATGGAGACTGGCATGCTGTATTTCAAAATGATACAAACATAAGCACTTAGGGAAGGGTGCAGGGGAATTGAGAATATGAGAAGTTGACTGGATGCTAGGGTAGGAGATAAATGGAAAAAAAGAATAGTAGTTTCAGGACAAATTGTGGCAGACTCTGAATGTCTAACTAAAAGACTTGGATAGTAATGTTATTCTCTAGAAACAAGTTTGTTTTAGGTTAGGTCTCCTCACAGCCCCCCCCCCCCCCGTACTCCCCAGCCTTTGTTTATCTGAGAGGGGATCCCAGGAAACAAAAGTGATGGAGCGGGAAAGAAAGACAGGCATGGAAGAGTGGCCAATAGCAGGTGCATTATTGAACTGGTTACTGCTGTGGGCAATCCCGATAGGGATAAATTGAGGAGCTGTGTCAATTTGGGTGCTCCCAGAAGGAGACTCCAAGACTACATTAAACATAAAGTCATTTTATTATTATGGGAAAGGTCTGTGAGATTAAATGAGGGGGGGCAAATCGTCCCAGAATGCCACATAGTCCAAAGAAATTTCAAAAAGGCAGTGGGAAGTGCTAGAGTAAAAGTTGTCTGTCAAAGCATTCTCAGGACGTCTAGGAGCAGATTTGTCAGTCCTTAGATGGGAGCAGCCAATGGAAAGCATGGCCTCAGTGTATACACGGAGATGAATTTCAGAGCCCTGCAGCTTGGATCCTCAGTCAATGATGTCCCTTGTAGTTGAAGGTCTGCAAGGTACATCCCAAGGACACCACAGGAACCATACAAAATTGGCCTTAGAATCACCTCTTTAAAAAAAGTCAGGCTGGAACATTTCTCTACTAATTCACTTTCTCTGTCATTTAAGGGTTGTTATAAGTAGTGTTAATCCTCATTTTTCCATGTGCATGAAATAAGCAAGCTCCTTTAGTTTTGGAGAAAGTTCTAAGGACAAGCAGCAGAGATCTGTGGTAGGTGTTTAAGGTGTTTGCTGTCAGAATTCACCAGAGCCTTCTAGCACATCTGTGTTTGAAATCAAGAATGAACCTAGGGTTGTGATACAAACCTCAAAAAGCATCTGCTGAAATGCTAATGGAGGGTATATAAGTAGATTGACGATACAATAAAAAATGTATTTTAGAATGATATATTTACCTGGAAGACAAAGGAAAAGAGACAGAGTGGGGACAAGAAGAGCATCGGAAACCGGGGATGTACTGTATGGTGACTAACATAATATAATAAAAAAACATTAAAAAAAAGAGCATAATAATTGTCCTGGTGTTAGGTCTAGAATTATTGTGTGACTCTGTAGTCAGATACATCAGGCTTGAATCCTGACTTCTGGACAAGGTACTTAAATTTTCTGATACTTAATTTCTTCATCTATAAACAGGAATATAATAATACCTACCTGATAAATTTTCTTGCTGTGGGGTAGTTACTTAATTTTCTAACCTTTCATTTGTTTCTCTGTAAATGGAGATATAAGAATCCCACCTAATAACACTCTTATGAGGATTAAATTAGATAATAGTGTGGCAGATTCTATTTGCTGCCCAACCATCGTTAATTCCCCATTTTTTGCCTTTCTAACAGAACCAGATTTGAAGGTGGGAGAAGGCAGCAATGTTCTTGGAATATTTCATCATTTGCTTCTTTGCGTGTAGGGGTGGCCAATTGATGCACTATGGCCAAAGAATTGTGAGATACTACTGAATGCGACTTCTGAGAAACCGATTGGTTTGCTGATAGATGAAACAGAGTCAGCAAAAGACTCAGCTGGCATATACATTTTGCCTTTCCCCCTTTGTTTTCTTTATGCCTCAAAGGCCAAATAAACCCTGGACCTTGAATAGTCTTTTTTTCTGTGTGAGTAGAAAAGCCACATTTTAAGGATAGTAGTTGTACAGAAAGAACCTGGATCTTTGTTAACTTTCTTGGCTAACTAGATTCACCTGTATTAGCACCTCCAAACTTTTTGTCGTATGAAAAAAATAAGCCCACATTTCATTTAAACATTTTAATTGTGTTTGTTACACACAACTGAGCACAATCCTGATGAAAACCAATAAACAAGGTGCTTTACAGAGTGTTTTACATATATATTTATATATGCATATATTTAATGTATATTTATTATCTATATTATATATGTATTTATATATATAAATCTTAGCTACTGGCATTAGTTATTAGTGTTACAGTTGCTTTTAGTAGTGAGATATAATTATGGTTCTAACGAAGGGGCACAGAAAGATGGTGATTAAGAGACAAGTGATATATCAAATTAATATCCAAAACACTTGTCCCCTGATGGTTGAAAGGAAGAAGCAGGAGCCCAATGACTCCAAGACAAAAAATGGAGATCTGAGGACCCAACAATGATATTAACAAATAGCTAACAGTTTTCAGTGTTCATTACATGCCAGGCAAGTTTTAAGGAGTTTGCTAGGCTTAATTACTGAACAATGGAGTCGCTAACAGACACAGGGCAGTTGGGGCAACGCAGTAAGGAGGAAATGATTGTTTCACTCTGGGATGTGGTGACTCTAACAGGGCAGCCAAATTTTCAGGGCAGAAGGAAAAGTGTGTCTGTTTCTCAGCAGAGTAATTGGGATTTGGGATATTTGGACTGGGAATAATCAACTTATGGTGAGAACTGAAGAGAGCAGAATAGAAGAGAGGGCCAGAGAAAATTCCAGAGAGACAGAAGAGAGTCCAGAAGAGAATCTGTACAGCTGAAATGTAGAGGTCAACTCTTTCCCCCAGAAGATGCTCTGAGTGGTCCTACTGCCACAGATGTAAGCTGCTGAAACTGGGACTCATGTCATCTTCCACAAAACACTATCATAAATCGTCAGGGAATGGTATATTCTACTAGAAATCAAAATGTTGGAAATCTTTCTTTGTTTCAACTCTTATTAATAAATATGATCTAGTGATCCTAACTATGTCCTTCTTTAAATATTATAGAACTCAAAGTATGTTTGGATAGATTTTTTGGGGTGTTTATAATATATGACAAGTATCTATAGATGCCAAACTTTGAGAGATCATGGGGATTTACAGTGATTCCCAGGAACTAACATACATATGATCTATTTTTGTAATGATTTACTTCTTAGTCCAACATGGTGATTTGAGACGGGATTCCAGTAAATGGAGGACATTCTGGTTAATTGGAATATTGTTAATTTGCGATTAGTTTTCCTTGGGTGTTTTCCCACAATTTTCACTCTACTGTGATGATTTTGCTCACTTATGTTTATTATGTAAATAACTGCATCTATTAAATTTTATAAAAATAAATTAATTTGACCATATTTCATTGTGTTTAATGTATTGATATAATAAAAACATACAGTATCTGTGATGGTTTTTAAACCAAATTAAAAATTTTTTTTTCAAATGGAACTAACCAAAATCCCAATGGAGGCAAGATAATACATCAGTGTTGAAAAGTAATTTTCCTAGCTACTCTAATAGGCATCATGCCCAGCAATGTGCTGGCTGCTAACTGCAGGTTGAGAAGGCTCATCAGCAAGTGTTATAATGGGTTGGAAGCAAAAGGGAAAGAAGAGATTCATTTTCACTCTTTCTGCCTCTGAATAAAATGATTCACACCCCTTACAGCTCCTGTGGGTTTCACTAGTGGCACCTTTTAAAAATAGAATTACCAAATCTCAGCACTGGAAGCAATTTCAGGGGGGTCACAGCAAAAGTTCTCATACCTTATGGGGAATCTCTTTTATATCTCTTTATGCCTCTATGGCGTTGAAACCTCTGGAGGAGGTTAACTCACAATCTCCATATGTAGCCCATTCCATTTTAATTTAATTGTTTGAAATTCCTTTCTTTGAGCTAAAATCTTCCTTTCTGTAAATTAATACTAGTATTAACAGAAGCAATAGCTACTGATGTTTGCATATGTTGAACATTATATTTAGTTGCACCTAACAGAATCCACTCTTGCTACTTTCAGAAAAAAAAAATGCTTTTGAAATAGAGAATTAGATACTGACAAAATTAGAAAGGCAAGTGGAATACGCTGTAGGTGAGGTTTTCAGGAATTGCTCCTCAAACAAGATGGAAGAACTGGTCTACCAAGGGCGCTACCACCTCCATTACAGACAGGAAGAAGGAGGAAGCAGAAGCCACAGTAATTCCAGGATCATACCACTTCACATTTGACACATGGTGAAACAAAGAAAGAAAACAAAGCAAAGTTAAGTTAAGCTTAGAAAGCCTTTCATCTATCTTGGTCTATCTAGCTCTAATCTCTTCCACTATTCTACATATGTCGCAGTCTCCAGATTTTGTCCGTGTCTTTGTTGCTATAATTGCTTTTAATTCCCCTCTTGAGGGTGCTCATGTGAGTCATGCTGTTTTACAATTGTGGTGTGTAGAACTGAATATAGGGACTTCTGATCCAGCAAGTTGGAGAACTAATACTTTTTGTATGCCATCCATAGAGTCTTCAAATTTTGCCAGATTTTGAATTTGTTAAAGAACCCACCAGAATAAGCTGTGTAGGGAAACACAAGAGATTGGGACAGACGAAAATAAAGGTAATGTTTTGTTCTTTCTGCAATTTCTCTAATGATTTCGGTCCATTCCAATAGAATTAATCAGTTACATTTTATAACACCCTGTTTAGTAAGAGGTATTATACTAATTTTAATCATGAATAAATAAAGGATCAACAAGATTAAGTGGATTCCCAGAGATTGCATACTCAATGACAAAACTGGGAATTAAACTGAGAACTTTCCTCATATCCATTCCACTTGTGCCAAGGAAGAAAGAAGAGCCAGACCATTTTCTCACATTAAAAAATCTGAAGCTCATCACACTTCTGTATGTATCAGTAGTGTACTTAATGGATTTGACAACCAGAACAGATCATTTTTTAATATTCCTTCTCCTCCCTATGAAAGGATAATAATCTTAAGTGAAACAAATAATAATAATGACCAGAAAAAATGACCAGTGAAATATTTTTTGATTGAACTTATACAACAATAATGGTTAAAAATATATATATTATATGAACAACAAAGAAAAATTTGAAAAGAAAAAGAAAGAAAACCAACCTTAGTATATTTTTTTCAAAAGGGGAAATTATACTTTGTGTTGGCTTGCACTTAAAATTGTATCACAATTTCAGGTTTTGAGACTGAATTTCTACAAATTTGTCAATGACTTTATAAAAATTGATCTTTGCATATTTATGTTCAAGAAATGATATTTCCAGATTTGTCTCTCTATCTTCACTTATGGTTGATCAATGCACACTTTGTAATCAACTTTTATTTTGAAAAGTGCTTTTCACATAAAGCACAGATACACCAAAAACAAAAATAAAACTTCAAGTATCCCATAGAATGAGAGAATAAAACCAATGCAGGCTCTGTTTCTTTTCTCCCTCTCTCTCTCCCCCCATTCTCTCTCTCTCCCAATCACTGTACTTTTGCTTTTTATTAAAAAACCTGCTGTTTAAATGCAGTAATATACAGCTTCACAGGGCTACTTGACAAAGCAAACAAACAAACAAAACTGTGCCTAAAGAAAGCTCAAGCCATTCCAAAGCATTATTTTTGGAACAAGTGCATGTGCATAAGTCCACATGCATCTGGGAGTAATTATATAACTGGGGGTTCTCAGTTCTCTCAGTGTCCATTATCCTCTTATTCCTTATTGTGAATTTGTCCACCTGAAACACGGCATTTCCTAGTCTCCCTTCCTGCGGACGTGTTCATGAAACTAAGTTTTGTTCAATAAGATGTAAGCAAAAGTATATGCAGTGAAGTACTTCTAGGAAGATTCTTTAAAATGTAAATGAAGCACACTTATTTTTTTTCCTTCTTCCATCCTGGAGGTGATAGTCTAATGGATATGTACTGGCATGTCATTTTAGATTTAATTTGCATTTCCCCAATGGCTAATGATGTAGCATCTTTTCATGCACTTATTGACTATTAATATCTCTCCCTTTTTCTCCATCTGTCCCTCTGCCTCTCTGTCTCTCCTTGGTGAAGTTCCTTTTTAAAATCTTTGCCTTTTTAAAAATGTTTCGGTTTATTTGTCATATTTTTTAGTCACAAGTATTTTATATTTTTGATATAATCCTCTAGCTGATACATGTGTTACGAATGTTTTTTTCCAATGTGTGCCTTGTACTTTTGTTTCCTAAATGTTGTCTTTTCAAGGGGAACATTTTAAACTTTGATGAGGTTTAGTTTCTCATTTTAAATGTTTTTTGGATTTTTAAATGTGTTCTATATGCCTGAAAACTGCAAATTCTAAAGTCGTAAATATTTTGTCCAATGTTTTATTATAGAGTTTTATAGTCTTAGGTTTCACCTATAGGTTTTATAGGTCTATGATCCATTTTGAGTTAATTTTTAGGTATGAGGCAAAGGTCTACATTCATTTCTTAAATATATGTATATTCAGTTGATCCAGCACAATTTGCTAGAAAGTTTTTACTTTTTCTATTGAGTTGCTTTGGTACATTGGTTAAAAATCAGTTGATACAAACGTATGGGTTTATTTCTGGACATTCTACTATTTTCTATTAATCTATTTCTATAGTCTCATTATTATTAAATTGTTTGGTATCATGTAAAGTCATCTGGCTTTGTTAATTTTTTATTTTCTATTTTTAAATAACTTTGGTTATCACAGGACCTGTGCATGTTTTGATGTCAGTTTCTCAATTTCTTTAAAAACAAAAGATTACTGAATTTTTAAGTGGGATTCCATTGAACCAACCCATGGATCAATTTTAAGAGAATACCTATATTAATATTAATTCTGCCAATCTGTGAAGTTGATAAAGGTATTTAAATATTTCTCTCATTAATGTTCTGTGTTTTCGGTAAAACAATTTTAGATGGCTTTCTGTTAGATTTATTCCTACATATTTTATGGTAATTGTATCATCTGGAAATAGGAAATGTTTTTGCTGTTGTTAAAATTGTCACTGTTTTCTTTCTACCCACTTTCATGATGGCTGCCTTCTGCTCCATGTACTGGCAAACATAAAACATTTTGTTTGTCCTGTGTCTCTTTGGGTGAACTTGCCACTCTTTATAATTCGGTTCACCTATTTATCTTGTGACTCTAGTTTTCTGATAGTCTAAGAAAAGGTTATGAGTTTATAAATTATCTTTCTCATTATTAGAGTAGAATAACATTCTCTGTGGTTTCTGTATCCAAAGCAAACAGAACTGCTCATAAATTTTGCTATACTTTCATTATTTTCAGATCGACATACATTCTAATTTTCATTGTGAATTTTTTCATTGATTTATGAGATTTTTAGAAGCATGTCACTTAATTAATCATTAGATTAATTTATATTTATTATTTTATCATTGATTTTAGTTGAATTCTATTGTGTTAGAGAACATGTTCTGTATAAGTTAATTAAAATTTACTGGGGCTTGCTTTGTGGAATATTGCTTATCTGCACTTGGCTAGGATTTGCATCCTCAAGCTGTTTGGTCACAGTGTCCTAAAATATAAATTAAAATAATTTAGTTAGTAGTTGTGTATCCATTTTCTATATCCTTATTAATATCTCAAATATTTGTGTTATCAATTTGTCGATTTCTCTGCTAGTTCTATATAATTTTGTTCCTTTTATTTGAGACTATACTCTTAAATAAATATTTAGGATTGCTGTAGCCTCCTGATAAATTCACCCTTTTGTAATATTGAAATATACTCTTTATCTCTGCAATATTTCTTGTTTTGAAGTATATTTTGTTCCACATTAATATAGCGCTACAGTTAATTTCTTCTAATCAGTGTTTGCATGGCATATCTTTCTCCTCTGCTTGCTTTCAAACTACCTGAAGGTACCAGTCATTGTTCTACTAGAGAAACAGTACCAGTAGCATAGATAGATTAGTGGTCATTAGAAATATCTAAATTTTGTCAGTTTAGTACCAAATTTCTGGTATTTTGTTGGACTGAGGTCTTACCCATGCCTTTATCCATCTACTGAAATATTTATTAAGGGCCAATACTATAGCTGGCACTCAGCTGCAATTTGGGAAGATATCAATACAAATGGAAACTATTTTTAGAGTATTTCCTAGCATTCGCAATCACACAAAAATCTGTTGACACATAGGCTTACACATCTTAAGTTCCACCCATGGTTAGCCACTTTGCTGAGCTGAAGATGGCACTCTGATTCCCACTTTTTCTGTAAACTCTTTCCTTTCTTGATGGGGAGCCTCAAGCTCACTGCTAGGAACAGACAAGTAGACCCACAGTGGAAGTGTTATTATTCTCTCATTTTATTTCTTACAGGTTATGTCAACCAAGTGAGCTGAGAAAAAAAAGAACTCTAATGTTTATAAAAGTAATACATGCATACACATTCACATGGAGCAGACATAGTTAAATTAGTCAGGGTATAATTTATCCACAGGTACTGGTTCTGATCTGAAGCTGAAGACCTAGTCATAGGTCTGAAATGAAGGAGAAAATAGGCAGTCCTTTCAAAAAGGAGTATAGCATTACTTTGACTTCAAAATGTAGGAGTAAGATATGTAGTCATTAATTTTGGCTCTAATAAGTGTATTTAATAAGCAGACTATAAGATCGTGTAATTACTATGTAGACTAAGAATATTTAATAACCACATTATACATAGTTATTATAGTATACGGTATGGAGTACAGTTCCATTTTAATTTTGAGAATTAGCTTTCCTCCCACACTAATAAATTAATGAACTGGTTCTTTACCGATCCAACCATTGTTTCCTTTCTTTGAGTTTGGGAATTATAACAATTTACCTTTGATTATTCTTACTTGATGATACTTTCCCAACCCACCTTCACACTGTCATATTTCTATATTTGTGAGACTGTAGAAATCTTTAGGCTAATATTCCTTGAGTGATTCCTTATAATATTTTTAGTGCTACATTTTCTGGGGGCTGCTGACCCCTATGCATTCCTCAGTTGCCATTTGATCTTGGGAGAACTTAGAAGATTTTGAACTGCATTTCCATCTTGCACTAAATTTGTTGGTTGTGAATCTGAATTCTGCTGTCACACTTAGCTGAGGAAAGTCAATATTTCAACACTTACCAATGGCAAGCATTTTGTGCAGTCTTTGTCAATCTATTTTTAAGCTTAAGGTGCTGAGTGTGGGGAGATTACATTCAAACTAAAGCAAACTTCTCTTAATTGTTATAATTTAATTTAAAATACTTTTTCCATACCTGCTCTGTAGATAAACATGGTCCCTGCTATTACAGAGCTTGTATTTTAGTACAGTGAGGCAAAAATTTAAAAAATAGCATTTTAGATAATCATAACAGATCTAAAGACCGAAATAAAAATGATTCTATTAGCAAGCAGAACTAGCTACCTAATTTGAGAGCCCAGTGAAACATGAAAATATGGGGCCCCTTAATCAAGAAAATATATTGAAAATTTCAAGATGACAGTAACAGAACATGGAGCTAGCCCTTAGAGAAAGGTTTGTGAGGCCAGGGGGATGCAGGGAAGGTGGCAGGGGGTGAGCAGCAGGGACTTTATAAAGGACTTTTTTCATCTCTTTAGGTAAAATTTCAGAGTTAACATGAGAAAGAGAAGCCATTTCTACATGCCAGGAGACGTGAACTCTCAGAGTGTAGCCCCCAATCTGCTTGAGGAACAGAATGTCCCATGGGGCTAAAGTATACAGGCCAAGTGAGAAAGCCACATAAGATGGATCCTGAGAGAGTGGCAGGGGTAGTGCATGCAGGGCCTTTTAGGTCATGGCAAAGAATTAGAAAATGACGAGTAAGCCCTGATAAAAGCTTTAAGGATTGAAAATTGGTCCATATGTTTGTGAGCCTGAAAAATATGCATTGATTCTGTCTTAAAATTTGCAATGTCCCTTCTTTACCTCTTCAACAGTCTTTCTTCTGCACTTCCTGGTAGTAGTGGAAAAAAAAGACTGTTTCCATTCTCCCTCTTTCTCTCCCTCCCTTTCTTCCTTCTGAAGTCCTATTGGTAGACTATGCTAAAATCATAAGTAGTATAAGATATTTCGTATATATGATATATGAATGAATGTATATACGTATAGTATAGGAAATTTCATATATATGATACATATAACATATATAACTATGTATATAATATGTATCCATTATAGATATTCATATATACATGTATATATACAGACACACTATTTATGTACATGCATATAATATATAGACATATTACATGGATATAATCTTGAATTTAGTACAAATGGAGGAAAAGCAACTAGTAATCTTTCACTTGGAAAACTTGTTTTTTTTCTCTATTAACAATTTAAATTAAAATTTATTGATTTAAATTAAAAATAAACTATATCATTATTATTCATTTTAGGTTTTGTATACCTTCATAGGGCATCAATATAGATAAAATTGATGCTAAATTAATTCTATCCTTTTAGTTAAAATGATTTAGAATTCATATATTCATTCACAATTCCTTTATTTACTCATTCAATATCTGTTTATTAACCACCCTCAGTGGACCACGTACTTGCCAGACCGTGGTTCCTGAAGACAAAACATTATCTAATATAATGATAAGAAAACTCAAATAGCATTTTTAAATGAGAGATCATCGTTAACAAGACCAAAAAAATGAGCTTACATCATTATTAAAATCCAGATTGATTGCAGAATGGATCATTCTGATGTTCCATGATAATGTGGGTGATAAAGGATTTCTATTTTTGCCCTCCAGGACTTTAAATTTTCACATAATTAGAATATATCTCTAATATGTTTCTAATTCATTATTTCTAGAGAGCATTTAGGAATGGGCAACATATGCAGACAGTTCATTGAAAATTACAATTTTAAATACATTAATGCTTTAAAAATCTTTTATCTAGGGCTAGAATGAAGACAAAATGTCACTTATAATTATGAGCTTTTTGTTACAGATAAATGTGGTGAAGTCAGTAATTCACCTGTGTCCTTCCTATGGATTGTGGGCTTTTCCTTGCCAGTGGAGAATGAAAATCTGAAAGTGTCATCACTAGCTGTTGTTTTTGCTTTACCTTTAGCTGACATGGTATTGGCACCTCAAAATAGTAGCACTATTTTCTCTCTGTGTGTTCCTCTCCAACACTAGCAGGGAGTAGTAGCAGCTTTTCTCATTGCTTTTTGCTGACTGATAAGTATCATGGTGCCAGATTTTGAAGATCCAGACTCAATGATAACATTGGAAGGCTGAATACCTTTTTGGTGCTACTTTTTTAAGACCCATCTATGAACAGCAATATTATTTATGCAGTAGAAGTCCCTACTTATGCAATTGACAAATTTTGGAATAAACTCTCGTTTTGTTACTTTACCCTACAAATGAAATCCAAATACATGTATATATTCAAATGTGGTCTATGCTATTACTACACTGGGTGTCCAGGGAAATTATATGGGCCAGAGCCCATTTCTCATTTGTTTCCAAAAATATCAGAAATTTTGATGTAAGAGGGAAAAATACCAATAAAAGATTTATGGTATTTAATGTATTTTGACATGGTAGTATTTCGAATATTGGAATAAATGGCCATTTAGTATAAGTAATTCATCATGAAGGGAAGTTTATTATCTCCCAAGCTATCCATCAATCAACTTCTGGTAATAACCACATGCCCTTACTAGCACATGTAATAGTGCCTATGCAAAAGTAACAGTTTAGATAAAACACACACACCTAGGCGAATTTGGAGATAAGTACTTATTTTCCTGCTACTGTATCATTAATATAAATCTTGCTTTCTGTATATGTAAATTTTATAGAAATTGGTGTATGGGGTAAAAAAAGTATGATTGCTGCACTTGCTAGAAGGCTTCTGCGAGCTACTGCATCCTATGTACATCTTTGGGAATGCAGAATGTGGTACAGCCCCACACAAAGTGCTCAGAAATGCAAAGTTTATAGCCTAGGCTTCCTAACATCATGATCTTAGTAAATCACCCAACTTCTCTAAGGTTCAGTTTCTTCACCTATAAAATAAAGATTAATATAAAAAATTCTTGCTGTGATATGACTTACCAAAATGACAGGCCCAGCTCTACGGTCTCCTCTTGTGAATACATGTTTTATTAGTCAAAAAGCTATATAATAACATATTTTTATTATATGGCTAGATGGTCATATCAGGAAGAGCCCCACCACTGTTATTCCAGGGCTTCCCTCTTTGTCCAATCAATTTCCATCTTGCATCTTTGTTATATATTTTTAACCTGAAAAATGCAAATGATTTGATATTTACACGTAAATCTGAATAACTTTGAATATAGATCGCACATCAATGCTGGAAAGCTAACCAGGTGTTTTGTTGTCATTTTTCATGGAGATTTGCCAGGACTAATTTAAGAGCTAGATTATAAACTATATATAGGTAGCAACTGTGTCTTACTGATTTCTCTATCCTCTGCACCAAGCACAAGGTTAGGCACATAGAAGATGCCCAGTATATGTTTGGCCTGAAGTAGGAGCCTTAAACAGCTGTAAGGGTAAAATATATCCATGATAAATTTGTATAAAGTCAATGCCAACTGTGGGCATCTCTAAGAATGGAAATGCATCTTCTTACTCTCCATGATACCTTCTGCAAGGCACTCCAATGGGGTAAGGGACCAGGAAGGGGAAGAATTCATATAATAGTAAACATTATTGTCTGAGTAAATTGGAGATTTAGAAACAGTTTCACAGTTTCATTGACTAATAAAAGCATCTTTTAGTTGGAACCTACTTTTCCCTTTTCTATTTTAATACCCAATTTTCACATGAAGTGAGAAAGTCTATTTTAAAATCATTTCAAATTTTCCTAACACAGTCTGGAAGCTATTTTGGAGATGTGGCATTCCCAGAAGAATAAAGTAGATTGAGTAAATGCTAAATAAGTGTATTTAAAAAATAGATTAAAGGCACTCAGGTGTCACCACCATTTTGAAATGATCATCACTTAGAATTATCACTTACTTGTTTTACAAGTCAGGTTAATAAATGCGTAAAATATGAATCACTAATAAGACTCTTTTTCGGTGTCACTTAAAAGAGAGTTGATGGTGCATGGAAATGCAGTGTCTGCTAACTAGCATGAATTTTCTTAGGACTTTAATGGCAAATACATTGAAAGGATTTAGATGTCCTTTACCAAGTTCAAAGAAATGGTTATTCTTCAGTGGTCTCCCAGGTCTGTTAAAGAATAAGGCCAGCTTCCTGGAAACATCATATATAACACCTAAGCTAAGAAACGAATCCCAGGAGACCTGATACTTTCTGAACTCTGTATGTTCTTTAACAGTGGTTCTTCACTTTTGTTGCACATCAGAGATACCTGGGTGCATCTAGAATAATCAAATCAGAATCTTTCAGGGTAGAGACTGGGTGTCAGTATTTTTAAAAGCTGTCCAAGGTAACGTGTAGCCAGTGTTGAGAATCACTGACTTAGCTAGAACAGAGATGACATGTTCATGGCACCTGGCTTATAATTTTCCCTATCGCCTGATAGAAGATATTGTCAGTATATCCAAACATATATTCCTACAGAAATCAGGTTCAGACTCAGAAACAATTTTTAATGGTTTTCTCCAGATAACTCTAAGCATTCCAGTTAAAAGTCAGTTTGCTGTCTCTGAGAAAGATTTGTGCTAATTATTGGGTCCACTGAAGATGCTCAACAAATATTTGGGGATTGACCTAAATATCCCACTAGCAGATACCCTGTTACCCAATCTGTTATTGACTTAGCTTGGGCTGCTATTTTTGAGCACAGGAGAAGGCATGCCTCTTGTGCTTTCAAAAATTCACAGGCCCATACCTAGAGTAATTTATGACTTCAAAGTTTATTTTAATCTCTGATCCAATTTGGAATTCTATCCTATATTTCTATTTGATATAGTGAAAACCTGTAAAATAATTAACCTGCATTGTTATTAAAGGGATAGCTTTTATATTTAATGGTAATATATGAAAAGGTATAGTTCACCAAAATAAAAATAACTTGGATTAAGTAGAAGCATTTTTTCCATACTACATAACTAATTTCTACATAAGGGTTACTGAGTAACCAAGTGCATTTTGGTGGACATTCTGATTCCTGTTTCCAATGCCAAAGGATGAAGATAACTTTAAAAGCATGAACGTTAAAGAAACAACGTCCTTCAGGCTTCAGCCACTGAAGAGTTATCTCCTGTTTAGAAACCTTTGCCCTCTACTTTTACAAAGTTATTACACGGTTTCCCATTCTCAAAATCATAAATACAATTCCTAATTACCTCTCCCATGAAATTGCATTCTGCATTTCCTTAATAATTTCTATCTTAGTTGTGCTACCGTCTCCTTAATTAATTAAAAATACAGAATTAGTTTGCAAATATCTCATTAACTCTTGAATAAGGAGTTCACCAGTGGCCTCTTGATTGGCAGTCTTTATCAGACAATGCTGTCCAAACTCTCTTACTTTTCCTTTTCTGTAAAGAGGGGCTTTGGGGAAACCCACAAGTCTTTGATATAGAAGCACTATTTAGCTCCAGCAAGGAATTTAATCTGCTTTATATGCAAAAGAGCATTCTTGAGATACCCTTGGGCACAAATCCAGACTCTGGATCCACCTGTTTGAGAAGTGGAGAATCTACATAACATTACGTAATTCACTTTTAAAATGACAGATCCATGGGGTGCCTGTGTGATGCAGTTGGTTAAGCACCCGACTCTTGGTTTTGGCTTAGGTCATGATCTCAGAGTCCTGAGATTGAGCCCCGAGTCGGACTCCACATTCAGTGAGGAGTCTGCCTGTCCTTCTCTCTCCTCTGCCCCTCCCTCGCATCATGTGCGTGCTCTCTCTCTCTCTCTCAAATAAATAAAATCTTAAAAAGAAAAGAGGACAGATCCAAAGAAAGCAATTATATCACATGTTTAAATATTCTATGAACTTAGAAGCCATTGAGGGGGACTTCAAATTTATTGTAGTGCTCTTGTTCTGAAATCACAAAAATGGAATGATTTTAGTGCAGGCTATCCTTGGGTGCTGTGTGGCATCTCTTACTCCTATGCCACGTCAGGCGCCTCAGAGAAGGAAGGGAGTATGCCCTCCCTTCCCTGACAGCAGCTGTGTCACCCCAAGTCAGCCCCTGATAGTCTCCCTCAGAATGTCACCTACTAGATTCAGAGAATACTGTTCTACAGGCTCCTGTTTAGAAAGAAATAGTGAGGTAATTTGACACAGTGAAAAAAGGACTTGACACTGTTTGCCAGTGATGAGAATGTCTTGGTGAAATCATCCTCATGGAAACAAGTTCCCTGCAGGTTGCCAAGAGAGACATCCAATGAGCTCAAACATTTGTTTAAGATCTGAACAGCTCTGCTTCTAGGTGTGCTTCAATTGCTTGCAGTCTGGAAATTTGTGGCCAAATCTCATCTAAAATTTATTATTGTATAGGTCCTGCTCTTTCCTTGCTTGTTTCCACTAACCCCCTGTTTCCAACTTTGGTCATATACATACAAACACCACAATTATCATCATTTTTGTGTACCACCTGTACTATTATAAAGGCGGTATTTTTCTTTAAGCTGATTCTATTTATTTTAGTTATATGGACTTATTTTGAAAGGAAGTTGCAGTAAATGTATGGAATGTTGTTATATATTTTTCTAATCTATAATTAAAATGAATTATTAAATTAAAGAATGTTTCCCTACATTCCACATAAAATAATTGGTGAATCACTGGGGATACAAAATTAGCACTCTTCAAAAATTACTCAGATAAAGCAAATTGCTTTTTATTTCTCCATTTTTTTTCTAATTGTTTTTATATATATATAAAAACAACTTAGAGGAAGTTACTCTTCGTTTATACAGGTAAAATAAAGCAGAATAGGGTAAGTACATGCCATGGCTCTTCGATCAAACCAATGAGAAAACAAATGTATTGAACAGGTAATATGTGTTTGGCACTACTGACCCTGTCTTAATAGAACTCCTTGTCTAGGTCCTCAATAAAGACAATTTACACATTTGGATGAGAAACCTAAATGGTATTTTCATAAGTGCTATTGCATTCCACATTTTTTCCGTCCTTTCTAACTGCAATATATCTAGGTAGAAAGAAACCTGCACTTACTTGTAAGAACAAGTAAGTTCTGCATTCGTTCCTGGCAGGTCTAAATTACCACTTCTTTTTGTCTCATTATTTATTGCATGGAGGTGGACGTCATATAAGACTAAAGAGAGAATGTGACATTGATGCACTGACATCTTACACACAAACGTTGTAGTATAGATGAAATTCTTTGAATTAGGGCAGCATCACACCCTGAATACCCAATGGCATATCCTTAAATTGTTTGCTAAGTAATTACTTTTGAGGACAGTCTGTCTCAATGAAGGCAAAAGTCCCATATGGTCACTTTCTTCCTCTTTTTTTTTTTTTAAAGATTTTATTTATTTATTTGAAAGAGAGAAAGAGGTGGGGGGAGGAGCAGAGGGAGAGGGACAAGTAGACTCCACTCTGAGTGCAGAACCCAACATGGGGTTCGGTCTCATGACCCTGAGATCACAACCTGAGCCGAAATCAAGAGTCAGATGCTCAACCGACTGAGCCACCCAGGCGCCCCTGGTCACTTTCTTCTTGAAAGTTAGCACCTTATAAATGATAAAAGTCCTGATATTTCAGAGCATTTAGAAAATCTCTTTAATTCACTCCCCCTTATTTGAATCTTTGTGTGAGTAAAGGTAAATGACATCACTTATTTATTTATTGTGTTCTACATTAAGAAAATCTGGTATATAAAATTAAGAACTTATAAATTCTTATATTGTAATGACTGCATGGTCAAGAAACTTGTTTCCTTAAGATCCAATCTGTAAATCTCTTTATAGAAAGTCTGTCCTACACTTTGTTCATATGATTTGAGTAATAAAAATTTATTATTGTATAACTTCTTAGGAAGATATACATTGCATAATATATTGTGGTCAGATTATTTTTACTCTAGGATTGGCAGGGGAATGAATTAAAGAAATGATTTACTAATGTTTTCTATAAATATTACATGGCTTATCACTATTTTTATTTTGTCTTTTTTTGTTGTGTTTTGTTTTGTGTTTTTTTAAAAAATTTTTTCACTATTTTTATTTGACTGAATTTTGATCGTCCAGTTTTCTTTCAGGTACAGGTATTGGAAGTTGTAGTCAATCACTAACTTCCTATGTTTTGAGTGTAAAGATCCTAAACATCGAGGAAACAGTGTGTTACTTTTTGAAATAAGAATTTTGACTTGAGAAATGTACCATTTATTCCTACACTCTGAAGGGTTTTAATCAGGAAAGGATGCTGTATTTTGTCAAATGCTTTTTCTGCATCTATTGAGAGAATCATATGATTTCTGAATTTTTGTTTCTGGATAAAATCTAAGACACTGATAGATTTGCGAATGTTGTACCACCCCTGCATCCCAGGGATGACTCCCACTTGGTCATGATGGATAATCCTTTTAATGAGAAAGCATTTGACAAAATACAGCATCCTTTTCTGATTAAAACCCTTCAGAGTGTACGAATAGATGGGACATTTCTCAAGATCATAAAAGCCATCTATGAAAAACCTACTGCAAATATTATTCTCAATGGGGAAAAGCTGGAAGCCTTTCCCTTAAGATCAGGAACATGACAAGGATGCCCACTCTTGCCATATTATTCAACATAGTACTAGAAGTCCTTGCAACAGCAATCAGGCAACAAAAAGGTATAAAAGGTATCCAAATCGGCAAAGAAGAAGTCAAACTGTCTCTCTTCACAGATGACATGATATGGAAAACCCAAAAGAATCCACTCCCAAACTATTAGAAGTTATAGAGCAATTCAGTAATGTGGCAGGATACAAAATGCTCAGAAATCAGTTGCATTTCTATACATGAATACTGAGACTGAAGAAAGAGAAATTAGGGAATTCATCCCATTTACAATAGCACCAAAAACCATACATTACCTTGGAATTAACTTAACCAGAGACGTAAAGGACCTATATTCTAGAAACTATAAATCACTCTTGAAAGACATTGAGGAAGACACAAAAAGATGGAAAAACATTCCATGCTCATGGAATGTCCATGCTACCCAGAGCAATCTACACTTTCAATGCTATCCTGACCAAAATGCCGATGACATTTTTCAAGGAACTGGAACAAATAGTCCCTAAATTTGTATGGAACCAGAAAAGGCCCCGAATTGCCAAGGAACTGTTGAAAAGGAAAAACAAAGCTGGGGGCATCACAATGCCAGATTTCGAGCTGTACTACAAAGCTGTGATCACAAAGACAGCATGGTACTGGCACAAAAACAGACACATAGACCAATGGAACAGAATAGAGAACCCAGAAATGGACCCTCGGCTCTTTGGGCAACTAATCTTTGATAAAGCAGGAAAAAACATCCGGTGGGAAAAAGTCTCTTCAATAAATGGTGCTGGGAAAATTGGACAGCTACATGCAAAAGAATGAAACTTGACCACTCTCTCACACCATACACAAAGATAAACTCCAAATGGATGAAAGACCTCGATGTGAGACAGGAATCCATCAAAATCCTAGAGAAGAACATAGGCAACAACCTCTACGACATCGGCCAAAGCAACCTTTTTCATGACACATCTCCAAAGGCAAGAGAAACAAAAGATAAAATGAACATGTGGGACTTCATCAAGATAAAAAGCTTCTGCACAGCCAAGGAAACAATAAAAAAACTAAGAGGCAGCCCACGGAATGGGAGAATATATTTGCAAATGACACTACAGATAAAAGACTGGTATCCAAGATCTACATAGAACTTCTCAAACTCAGTATGCGAGAAACAAATAAACAAATCATAAAATGGGCAGAAGATATAAATAGACACTTTTCCAATGATGACATACAAATGGCTAATAGACACATGAAAAAATGTTCAAAATCATTAGCCATCAGGGAAATTCAAATCAAAACCACACTAAGATACCACCTTACGCCTGTTAGAATGGCAAAAATTAACAAGGCAGGAAACAGCAATTGCTGGAGAGGATGTGGAGAAAGGGGATCCCTCCTACATTGTTGGCGGGAATGCAGGTTGGTGCAGCCACTCTGGAAAACAGTGTGGAGGTCCCTTAAAAAGTTAAAAATTGAGCTACCCTATGACCCAGCCATTGCACTACTGGGTGTTTACCCCAAAGATACAGATGTAGTAAAGAGAAGGGCCATATGCACCCCAATGTTCATAGCAGCATTGCCCACAATAGCTAAATCGTGGAAGGAACCGAGATGCCCTTCAACAGACGACTGGATTAAGAAGCTGTGGTCCATATATACAATGGAATATTGCTCAGCTATCAGAAAGAATGAGTTCTCAACATTTGCTGCAACATGGACGGCACTGGAGGAGATAATGCTAAGTGAAATAAGTCAAGCAGAGAAAGACAATTATCATATGATTTCTCTCATCTATGGAACATAAGAACTAGGAAGATTGGTAGGGGAAGAAAGGGATAAAGAAGGGGGGATAATCAGAAGGGGGAATGAAGCATGAGAGGCTATGGACTCAGGGAAACAAACTGAGGGCTTCAGAGGGGAGTGGGGTGGAGGAATGGGATAGACTGGTGATGGGTAGTAAGGAGGGCACGTATTGCATGGTGCACTGGGTGTTATACGCAACTAATGAATCATCGAACTTTGCATCAGAAACCGGGGATGTACTGTATGGTGACTAACATAATATAATAAAAAAAACATAAAAAAAAAAGAATTTTGACTGATTTTCCTGCTGGCTTTTTAGCTGTTTCTGATCAACAGATTTTAGAGAGTTCATCTATAGTAAAGATGACATTACACATTACCTGACTTCAATATTTAGAGACTTTTTATCTACATGTTCCTGTTTTTTTATATACTTCATTATTTGGTAATTTCCAATTTCCCTCTCTAAAAGGACCTGATGATTATCTTGATCTCTCACATAAGGCAGAGATTCTCTCAAATGCATTTATATATGTGGGTGAGAAAGTGCATGGAGGGTAAGATTTGGTCATCAGTAACTCAAATTCATTTCCTTAAGGAACCTGGTAGTACGCTATAGAGTCCAAGGAATTTGTCAAGGCCATGTAGGAAAATTCGCTCCTCCTGCTTAAGGAAAAGCAGGGCACAAGTGCCTGTCCCATGCAATATATCTGATCATTTGAGTATTTTTCTTTTCTACTACTGGGCTGAGCAACTTGAAGAGATTGATCAAGACTATGATGAATTTACAACCTGTGCTGGCCACTTATCTTGCTACCACTTTGCTTTGTTCTTTTTAAGGATGAGCAGCCAGGAAGCACTTGGAGAAAATACAAGGTATGGGTCTCTATTCCTATATTGGTGACACATGTAAAATTAGTCTGCTGTAACTTGGTTATGTCTCTCCATGAAAGCAAGATGTTATTCCTATAATGGTTCCAAAAATCCTCTATTAGAATGCTCAGGATAGAATATAATTTGACATTAGTCAATTAAACAAATGATTTACAATTCAACCACATGTCAAAGATATATATACATGCAAGATTATGGAGCATTTTTAACTTAGGATCAGTAAGAAAGTATTGACAGGTTTCTAAATATAGCCCTTATTTATTTTTTTTAAAGATTTTTATTTATTTATTTGAAAGAGAGAGAGACAGCCAGAGAGAAAGGGAACACAAGCAGGGGGAGTGGGAGAGGGAGAAGCAGGCTTCCCAGGGGAGCAGGGAGCCCAATGTGGGGCTCGATCCCAGGACTCTGGGATCACCCCCTGAGCCGAAGGCAATGACTGAGCCACCCAGGTGCCCCTAAATATAGCCCTTAGATATCTGGTGAGCTATTGGTCTCAAACTTCTTGTGTGTGCATATCGTTAGTTTTGAACTCCCAGAACTAGGTTGTCATAAGTGAAACCCTACTCTTTGACATGGAACCTGACTTACAACCACTAGAGAAATCAAAAGCATCTTATTACCGTGACCATTCCCCACCATTTTATTGGAATCAAGTAGTTTTCCTCAGATATTTTATCTGCTCTCATCACAGGTTGGTGAGGTAAAACTGTCTTCGCTAAGATTATTACTCCAATATTTTGTTTTATCTATGGCCTTTTCTTTATTGGTTGGTCAATTTCATATTCACAGTTGTCTCTTTTAAATGAGTATTTTTCTTGTATTATTGTCATAGTTAAAAAAGAAATTTAACACACAAGAGATGCTCTCTATATGTTTTTCTCTCCTAAACATCATAAATGGGGAGCTGCAGATTACCCTAGGATGGGGGTTCTAGGGATTCTAGGGTTCCCATCTCTAGCTCCAGAATAGAACTACCTAGAAAGCTTTTATAAGATTCTGATGTCCGGTCTCACTTCTAGAGATTCTGATTAAATGACAATCTTTTAGACATTCCCAGGTTAATTCAAACAGCATCAAAGTGCAGAGCCACTGGCCTTGACTAATTTGTTAATGGTGTAACCAAATCACTGAATACTGTCTTTTGTACTTTGATGTGTACAAAGGGCAATGAAATGTTTGCTGGCACATGTGTTACTCATATTTTTTTGAGCAATTCATAATCTGATTGTTGCAATTTCTGTCAGAATGAAACTCTCCATCTGTAAAGAAGGTGCTTAGGAACAGAAATGTCAACCAACTGAAGGTGTCAAAAGTGCAGCTTTTGTTCTTAGCAGGGACAGAGGCAATTAAGACACATGGTTCTCCAAGTCAGTGCTGGAAGAGCTTGAGTTTGCAGGAGGAGCCACCCACCTTTAGTCTCACCTAAGTACCCCAAAATATTTACTCTCTAGCGCTTTCAACCTGGACTCTGCCACTTATCTTTATCCAGGATTTTACTTCTTCATCCACCAAAGAGTAACTGCCTTCAGAGAATGGGGGAAAGGGGCATCATGAGCAATGATCTCCAGGCCATGATAACCACATTCAAGCTTGAGGGTACTTAAGTTCTCTGAGGTTACTTAAGTTCTCTGAGTCTGTTTCCTAATATGCAAGCGTGATAGTACTTACTCTAGAAGGTCATCATAGGATTGAATGTGACTGGCATGCATGCAAGTGCTTAAAACAGTCCCAGGCACAAATCCCTGTTATTTTTTTAAATAACAAATGATGGATAGCTACAAAGAGAAAGGACTGTGATAATCTACTGTGGGATAAATGAGTCTAATTCACAGATGAGGGGAGACTTGAGCTGGGCTTTGGAGAACATAAAGAATGTGGCTGATGAAAAAATAGGCTGAAGGAATTGCATATGCAAAAGCATGTGATTTAGAGAACAAAACAGAGCATGATAGGTGACTGACCTACCGAGTGTTTACTGGTGAAGCACTTAATAGTGATAATAACAGCTGTCACGTTAAATGCTTATTCTATGCTACGCACTCAATGAGTGTCATCTCAGTTATCCTTAAAACAATGCTCCCATTTTAGAGATGAGTAATATCAAATGTTGAGACACCAAGTAACAGCTAGTAAGGAAAGAGTTGTGATTTGCACTGAGATCTAATGGGTAAGAAAGCCTGAATTCTAATACTACTCGGCTATGATGCTTCTACTTTAGCTCTCATAGGGCCCTGAGCAACTGAGGATCAAAGGGAGGCATCCAACACTGGGGGTCTGGGCTTAAAAAAAGGAGTTCTGAAGGTATCAGAATACGTTAATCTTTCTTTTTTCAGATCTGACCTAATAGGATTTCCTTTGCCTAGAATCCAGATACAGAATCCTAGTCCTTGATCTGTGTAGGATGTTACTGGTAACAAAACACATGCACATGAAAGATGCATTCCACTCCAATCATGCTGATGTTTTGAGTCTAGTTCATGGATTTAATAATGCACATGCATAGCCAGTGGTGTCCAGAGAAACAGAACCCATAGAAGGTAGGTAGGTAGATAGATAGATAGATAGATAGATAGATAGATAGATTGATTTTATATACATTTGTCATGTTTGTGTATGTTGGTGATGTGGGTGTTGGTGGAGGGAGAAAGAGAGAGAGAGAAAGAAAGACTGAGAGAGAGAGAGTGATAGAGAGAGAGGGGGATATCAGGAATTTTAAGGAATTAACTCATATAATTGTGGAGGCTAACAAATTTGAAATCTGTAGTGTAGACCAGGAGGCCTGGAAATGCATATAAGAGTTGGTGTTGTAGTCTTGAGCTTAAATTCTGCAAGGCAGCAGGCTGAAAACTCAGCGTTTCTATGATTTGGTCATGATAAGAATTCCTTCTTCTTCAGGAAACCTCAGTCTTCTCTCTTAAAGCCTTCGACCAATTGGATGAGGCCCATCGGCATTATGAAAGGTAATCTACTTCACTCAAAGTCTATTGATTGAATTTTTCCAAAGGAGAGATACAGATGGCCAAAAGACACATGGGAAGATGCTCAACGTCACTAATTATCAAGGAAATACCAATCAAAACTTCCATGAGATATGACTTCACACTAGCTAGTATTAAAAAGACAAGAAATATCAAGTGTTAAGAAGAATGTGCAGAAAAGGGAACCCTCCTGCACTGTTGGCTCAGCCACCATAGAAAATAGTATGGAGGTTTCTCAAAACATTAAAAACAGATATACCATACAACCTAGTAATATTATTTCTGGCCATTTATCCAAAGAAAACAAAAACATTAATTAAAAAAAGACATATGCACCCTTATGTTTAATGCAATATTATTGACAACACACAAGATATGGAAGATATATATGTGTGTGTATGTTTATATGTGTGTGTAATATTACTCAGTCATACAAAAGAATGAAACAGGGTGCCTGAGTGGCTCAGTCAGTTAAGCATCCACTTCTTGGTTTTGGCTCAGGTCGTGATCTCAGGGTCATGAGATTGAGCCTCACATCAGGCTCTGCACTCAGTGCAGAGTCTGCTTAAGATTCTCTCTCCCTGTCCCAGTGCCCCTCACCTCCCACTTGCACATGCACATGTTCTCTATTAAAAAAAAAAAAAAGAAAGATAGAAAAGAAAGAAATATTGCCATATGCCACATCATGGATGGACCTAGAGAGTATTATACTAGGTGAAGTAAGTCAGACAAAGACAAATACCATATGATTTCACTTATATTTGGAATGTAAAAAACAAAATTTTAAGCAAACAAACAAATAAAAAACGAGAAATAGACTAAAAAATACAGAGAACAATCTAGTGGTTGCCAGAGGGTGGAAGAGTGGGGGAATGAGAGAAATAGGTAAAGGAGATAAAGAGGTACAAACTTCCAGTTATAAAATAAATAAGTCTCCACAGAGATGGAAAGTGAAGAATAGGGAATTTAGCCAATAATATTATAATAACTTTATATGGTGACAGATGGTAACTACACTTATTATGGTAAGCATTTCCTAATGTATATAATTATTGAATCACCATGTTGTACACTTAAAATTAATAAAACATCGTATGTCACCTGTACCTCAAAAACACTAAAAATTTAAAAAATTAATCACATTTTAAAAAAATGAACAAAAAACCTTCCTCAAGAAAGTGAGAAGACAAGCAACAGACTGGGAGAAAATATTTGCCAAAGACCTATCTGATTACAGATTGTTAAACAAAATACAGTCTTAAAACTGAGTATGAAGAAAATGAACAAGTTGATTTAAAAATGGGCAGAAGAGGAGGGTCTGGATGGCTCAGCTGATTAAGCATCTGACTCTTGATCTCACCTCAGGTCTTGATCTCAGGGTGGTGAGTTAAAGCCCCGGGATGGGCTCCATACCCAGAGTGGAGCCTACTTAAAAAAAAAAAAAAAAAAAAAAAAAAAAAAAAGGCAGGAGAGCTGAACAGACACCTCACCAAAGAAGACATACAGATAGCAAATAAGCATATGAAAAGATGCTCCGCATAATACATCATTAGGGAATTACAAATTAAAACAACAATGAGATACCACTGCGTACCTATCAGAATGTCCAAAATTCAGAACACAGATAACACCAAATGCCAGCAGGGATGTGGAGCAACAGAAACTCTCATTCATTGTTGGTGAGAATGCAAAATAATATATCCATTTTGGAAAACTGTTTTATAGTTTCTTACAAAACTGAACATACTCTTAGCATACAAACGAGAAATCATGCTCCTTGATATTTACATAAATTAGTTGAAAATTTTTGTCTATACAAAAACCTGCACATGGATGTTTATAACAGCTTTATTCATACTTCCCCAAACCTGGAAACAATCAAGATGTCCTTTAGTAGGTGACTGGATAAATAAACTGTAGTGCATTCAGACAATGGAATATTATTCAGTGCTAAAAAGAAATGAGCTATTAAGCCATGAAAAGACATGAAGGAACTTTAAATGCATATTACTAAGTGAAAGAAGCCAATCTGAAACTGCTACATACTGGGTGATTCTACCTTTATGGCACCGTGGAAAAGGCAAAACTATGGAGACAGTAAAGAGATCAGTGGTTGCTAGGGATTAGGGGAAGGAGGGGATGAATTCAAAACATCATTTAGGATTTTTAAGGCAGTGAAACTATTCTGTATGATACTGTAATGGTAGATACATGTCATACATTTGTCAAAATCCATAGAATGTATAATACCAAGAGTGAACACTAATATAAACTATGGTCTTAAAGTAATAATAATGTATGTTTATAGATTAATAGATTTTAATGAATATGCCACTCGTGTGTGGGATAGTGATAGTGGAAGAGGCTGTGTGAGTGGGGTGTAGGGAGCATGTGGGAAATCTCTGTACTGTCCACTCAATTGTGCTATGAACCTAAAACTGCTCTAAACAATTAAGTCTTAAAAAATGATACAACAACAATTTAAGTTCACTAAACACATAAAAACACAAAAACAAAAATATGTTCACAGGGACATCTAGACTAGTGTTTGACCAAATAGTTGGGTCCCATGGCCTCACCAAGTTGACACATAAAATTAACTATCACAGCACAGATATGTGATTGCCTATATGTCAGAAGTTTTGCAATGAGTGGTAGCAGAGTGGTGGCAGAGCTTGCCTGAGCCACTAGTATGTGAAAGATCAAGAAATGGACTGGAATGGCTGAAGAGGCAAGGGAGGGGCACAAGCTGGCTCTAATATTCTAGGACATAAGACAGCCATCTACTTTGGAATCTGGTTCTTCCTCAAGAACTAAAAGCTTGACATTATCTGAGCAACTGATTCTAACAGTTTAATAAGCATTTGCTGAGTGTGGTGTTCTGAATGCAGATGGATTCTCGTTCACATGGAGCAGATAGTCTAGTGAGAGACAAAGATAATTAACACAGAAACAAATACATGAACAAAAAGATCAGTTATATACTATGAAGGAATAAATGGGAGTGGGGGAAGATTATGACAGAGCATCCTGAATAGCTGTAGAGAGAGGATCAGGAAGACCTCTCTGAAAAGGAAACATTTATGGGAGTCCTGAAGATTGGGAAGTCATCCACTGTGTGAAGAGACAAGAGAAAAGAATTTCAAGGGAGGTAGGAAGTAAGAAAGGAATAAGGAAAAAAAGAAAACAAGAATCGAACCATAAAAGGGCCTTATAGGTCATGTTAAAGAGTCCAGATTTTAAACAAAAATGTAGAAAATGAATTCTGACAAGAGTGGAAACAGTGAGAAAGGATAGAGTCAGGGGCTAGGGAGTAGATATGGATGTCCAGGGGAGTAAAAGCTGTGAGATATATTTTGGGAGATTTATTTGATGAATTGAATATATGGAATGACAGGAAGGGAGAAGCAAAGACTCATTCTTTGATTATTTTTCCTAATTTCTGTCACTCTCTATGGGAGTTTTGGAGGAAGAATGATGAAAAAAAAAAAAAAAAGTATGATGGATCCGAAGTCTTGGTCCAAGACTTAGTTCTGTACTGCCTCAACTACAAACAGCTATGGGACTGTGCTTTGTTGGTAGAGTTGACAACCATCCCATGAGTATGGTCCAGTGACTTAAATATAGTTGTATCCTTTATTCAACAGTTGCTTCCTTGAAGGATTGAGCTCATTTGGTGATAAACATAAACCATAATCAAAAAGATCTTAATCATTGGGTCCATGAGCTCATTGGTAAACATTAGGCCTTAGAGCACGGCTGCTGTGTCTCAGATCTTGAGAGCAAAGTGGCTCCTGTTGCTTATCACATTGTGTCCACAGTGCACCAAGAGGTTACCATGCACACCCCCAAAGTCACTGAGAAACCTAATACGGCTACTTATTCTTTCTTCTCCAGATCTTGGCTTCATACAGCTATTTTTTTTTTTCCTGCTTTACTTCAATCACATACAGTGCACCCACTCAGAGCAATTAATTATCTTTGGCTCCTTTGAAATTACTCTCCAATCAAGTAAATATAAAAAGACAGGGTGTTACAAAAAATAATTCCTATCTGTTCTTCTCATTAGGTACCAATTGAGTAAACACAATATGATTTGCTTCATGGATATAAGTTAAGCAGACAGGGAGTCAGACTGTCTCCAGCCTATTCTGATAAATGTCCTGTTCTCTTTCCAGGATTTTATGATGTCACATGATTGTTCCCTCATGATGTCAACATATTGTTCCCTCAGCATATGGTACCATGGCCGTTGTGTAGCCCAAATGCACAAGTCTACTTTTTTAAAAAATATGTTTGTCTCCAAGGTCATATGACCTAGTAGATTCATTTGGGTCTCAGAAACATTGCAAAATCCCATAAAAAGTAGCTTAATGAGCCTTTAAAGAAACAGAGTATTTTTAGAATTCTAAAAACAATGATAGGCAACAGAGAGAGGAGTATAGATTTGTTTGTGGTAGAGTAAATACTAGAAATTTAGGTGCTCTACTTCATGCATTTTAATGTTGGATTTTACTTTATTGGTAACATTTTCATCAGATAACTGATGAAAATTTGAACTATTTTCTATACCTGAGGGATGACAATCAAAAGGATAAGGTCAGAATAAACTGGATTCTAACATTAAGATTAGTAATAATACTACCATTGATATTTAACAGTTAATAGGCTATAATGCCTTTATCTTCATAGTATTGGAACTTAGGTCAAAGTGACTGGCCTCAGATCACATAGCTTGCAAATCTGGAATCAAAAATAGAACAAAGCTTTGAACACAGGGTTTTTCTTAATATGCCACCCTATTTTCCAAGTTAGTTATGAAATCCACACAATTGGAAAGTTGGGTCCACCATCTTTTGCCATCATTTTGTGTGTTTCTGTGGTTACAAACATTCTAAATATTGCCTAAAGTTGAAAAAACAGTTACAAATAAAATTTATTCTTAAGTTTGAATGATCTGGTTGCCAAAGCAGAGGCGTGAGTTGAGGGTGGAAAAATCCTTGTTGCTGCTGTGGTCATAATCTCAACTATGAAGTTGGGATCAGACCCACTATACCCATAGTAGAATCATATACACAGATTAGAGGAAGGTTTGTACACCAAGGCCAGTTAATCTGACCCCATAGGGGTAGAAAGGGCTATCTACTGCTTTGCAAATAACACAAAGAGTAAAACAAAACAACTCAGACTGGTGTCAAAGGGGGTTAGATAGCTAACATAATGTAGAAGTCCAGGGAGCAGATTTAGATAGAGTTGGACCCAAGGCCTCAAATGGTGTCATCAGGATCTAGTCTCTCCTTCTCCATCTTTTATCCTAGTTTCCTTTATACTCTGTCATCTCCAGGTTTACATTTTACAACATCAAATCAAACATTCTTTCCAGAAAGTTGAAGGATTAGCTCTGATTTGATTTACTTGAGTTATATGCTAAAGTCCAAACCAATTATTGACTCACATGTCCACCTGGGATCTCAGGTGCAGTCTCTACTCAAGCCACATGAAATAAAAGTGGACAAGGGATGGATCTCTAAGAAACATCAGGGGTTGTTAAAAAGAAAGAAAAGTGGATGCCATTTTGAGAAGAAGCCCTAAAGTCTTCAGCCAAGGAATTAGAACTACAAAATTCATATCAGTTTTCTCTCCCCTATATTTCTTAGCCTCCATGGAGAATATTACAAGGTTAGAGGTCCCCCAAATCATCACTTATATGGCCTTTTCCAATTTTTCTTGGGATGCAGAAAATGAAGGAAAATTGATGGTCTACAGTACCAGCTATGTGGTAAAGGAGTGTATATATAGTATGAATTGTGCAAAGTTGTAAATAAACTTGAACTAGATTTAACTCACAGAGAGAACCTTCTTCTGTCTACCCTTCTGATAACGCTGACCTTCCTATAATATAAGGGTTACAGCTTTCACTTAGATGACAGATTCCTTGTGGAGGGTTAGGAATAAACATAACTTTTCTTCAAGCCTATCTTGGCCTTCTATTATCTGTCTTGAACCAATAAAATAATGATTGTGGCAAGGACAATCGAAGCCCTCTTTCCTTGTCACATTCAGGATTGAATCTCTGACATTTGTCTCCCCCCCCACTCCCGCCGCCATAGTTTCTGAGTCTCTGTGTTTTTGTTTCATGTGTCTGTCTTCTTTGAAGTCACCTGCCACACTGCATCATGACAGACTAAATGATAGGCTTCATTACTCTTTCCTGGCAGCTGCCTATGTTTTATTTCTTTTGGGGTCCAGGAAAGAGATTCACGCTCACTCTGTTATTTTGCGTTTCAGGTTTAAGTATGAGAGGAGAGCAGGTAAAGAGTAGGCAGAGTGTGTCATTCCATTATCAGGAGAGAAAGAAGTAAAAGCAGAAGTAAAGCTGCCCACAATTCTGATGGCTCCTAAATCCATGGTAGTCTTGTTTTAGCACTATGGAGTTCCCCATCAGGCATCTCCTGATTCTATCTATGAAAGATCACTTACGAACTAGCTTTATATAGATTGTATAGGCAGACTGCAGTTTATAAAAATGGTCACAGCAATATTTTCCACCTGTTTTTACTGACTTTGGCACTCCCCTATAGAAAGATGGAAGCTCTTTTCACCTCCTCTTGAAGTTAAGTGGGTTTTTATGACATCCGAATGAATAGAATAAAACAGGGCTTATACTGCATGACTTGAAGCTAGGTCATAAAAGCCTGTACTGCTTCTTCTTGGATCTCTTCTTTGGGACTCCTCTTAAAACATAGCCACCATTTTGTGAAGATACCCAAGCAACACAGGGACACCATGTGTAGGTTCTAGCTACAGTCCTAGCTGAGGTCCCAGTGAATAGCCAGCATCAACATCACATATGTAAGCAAATCTTCAGATGATTCCAACCCCCAGCTTTTGAGTTACCCCAGCTGACAACAAGTAGAGCAATGACTGGTCCCCACCAAATGTTGCAGATTGCTGATTGTGAGCAAATAGTGTTATTTTAGCTATTAAGTTTAAGACAATAAATACTGGACTAAGTTTAGCTGATTTTTAAAAAAATAATTAAAAAGTGTTATGTTAAATGTCATGAATTTGGAATTGATATTTAGGGGAAAATATTAAGCTTCTTCATTAATGATCAGTTTAGCATATTTTTCTCCTTCCCTCCCCCTTATCTCATTTCTTCACTCTTCTTTTCCTTTCTTCCTCCCTCCCTCCCTTCCTCTTCCTTTCTTTCTATCTTTCTTTTTTTTTTCTTCTCATCTATAAGGATAGACTCTTTTTTTTTTTGCTAGATATAAGGGGACACAAAAACAAAGTCTTATTTTCTCCTAGGTGTGAATAGGACAGCTTGGTATGGGACCAAAGTGGCTTGAAAGAGTTAAAAAATTATCTCATGATATATTCCACAAAAGATATATTTTATTATTTTAATAACAGGCATAAAGATATAATTTGGCTGGTGAATAATGACATTTTCTCCTTAGATTATTTCTTCATAGGTTTTATTGCTATCCCTTCTTTCCTCTGACTTTTTTCTTACTCAACTTTGGTAACCTCCTATGTGCATTATTGTGAAACCTCCAAAAGGACTACTTGAAACATTTTCAAAAAATAACTTTTTCTGTTAGGACCAACCATTTATTCCTCCATCCATGAATCTGTCCACTTAATGGTACTAGGGACCCAGAAGTAAGAGTTAGACAGCCTACCCTACAAATATCACAGTCTTGTGAGAAAAACAGAGAAGTAAACCTATAAATTAATTGACTAATTCAACAAACATTTATTAAGCTCCTACTGTTTTCCAACCATTATGCCACACTATGGCATCAACCGCAGTAAGGAGGTAGATACAGCTTATGTCCTATGTACTAGGAGTTAGCACAGAAAGTAATAACAATGTGGGACCCAATCAAGAGTTCAGGGAAGGACTCTCAAAAGAAGTGAAGTATAAACTGAAGACTGGAGACTGATTGGGAGGCAGCCAGGGGAAGGCAGATTTGGGGAAGAATGTGCAAGTTACAGAAGAGAGCAAGTGTGAAGAACCAGGAGTGAGGGAGAAAATGACAAATATGCTTGGGAAACCAAAAGCAGTTCATTTTGTGGGGAGGGGAGGATGGCAGGAAATAAACCTGGAGAGGTAGACAGGACCTAAAGTAAAGGGAAACCATTGAAAAGATTAAGCACCATGGAGAATAATGTGATAATTGCATGTAGACCCTCTGGCTTCAGATGATGAATGCATGTTTGTGGAGCAAGCCTGGAATTAGGAGCCCTGTATGATGGCTGTTAGGGATGATCTTCACCAGAGGTGACAGTGGCTTGAATGAGAGTGTTAGCAGTAAAATGGATAAAAGTGGAGAGTTTTGAAATTTGGAGTTATCCAGGACATGTTTATTGACAGATTAGATGTCAGGAATGAGACCAAGAGAAAAATCAAAATAAGTTCCAGGTTTTTAGACTGGGCAACTTGTTGGTTGTAGTGCCACTAAATAAGAGAGAGACCCTTCTTGTGAACTACTTTGGCTCTAGGAATAAGATAATGGGTACAGTTTGGGTCATGTTTAACTTGAGGTTCCTGTAAGATACCCAAGTAGAAGTGTCAATATATACTCAATATACCCAAGCAGGGATTCAATATATAGGTCTGAAACTTAGCATACAAAAAAATGGTCTGGAGATAAGAATACAGAAACTATCAACATACAGATGATAACAAAAGTCCAAAGAATAGAAGAGATATCCCAAAATGAATGTATAGGATCAAAGAAAAAGGCCTGGGTCCTGAATGCCAAAAATGATTGACATTTGGTGGGGTGGGGGGTGGAGGGGTGTTGAATATCAAAATGGAAATACTAAAGAAAAGAAACTAGCATAAAGCACTTAAAGAACCAAATGCATTGAGAATACATGTATAAATTTAGAAAATGTGTAAGTTTTAGGAGCATAATTGGCCAGAGGTATAAAAATGTGGTCTAAATTAATGTCATTGGTGATGGAGAAAGAAGAGATACACTAGGGAGATAACATGGACAGGGCTTAGAACTGGTTGGGAGGTAAGGAATACAACAGAGGAAGAGGGAGTAGAAAAGGAATTCCCTGTTTGTTCCGGGCATCAAGGAAAATTATGGAAGGCTTCCCCACCAGTCAAGTCTTATCAATGTTTGTTCACACTGAGTATTTTTAAAGAACACACATGCAGAGTGTTTATATATCTCTGTGGATCCTTAAACAAGAATCTGTTTTTAGCATCACCAGTTTTTACGATGTGGCCTTTGCAACAATAGAAGAAATAACACAGTGAGATATTTGAAGGTGCCCAGTAGAAAGGCATTAGCAAAACTGCAGGTCTCTAAATGACATTTTCCCTGACAGTTTCTTAAGTTGGTTTGGGGTGTTTAGTATTGGATCCCAAAGAATACAATCTGCTCTGCTCTCTCCTAAAAACCAAATGTAATTGTTTAAATTCAAAGGAATTGTTTGTGATTCCTCCATACAGCTCATCCCTCACTTGCTAATTTTGACTTGATTAAGAACTTACTTGACCCTAAGAGCTGGAAGAGGATTCTGAGTTTCTTGCAAGTCTTTGCCTAGTTGTTACATATTTGAGGCATGGAATTCCTTCCTCTCTTACTCCTTCCCTCCCTTCCATTCTTCCTACCTTCCTTCTCCTTTACTCCATCCCTACCCCCTCTCCACCTCTTAATTATCATAACTTAATGTTGTGATAATATCAGGGGCTTAAGGAAAGAAGACAGAGTAGAAGAAAACATAGGTTCTACATACATAAGGAGGTAATAGAGGGTCCCTGGCCTGCAGGGTCAGAGAGCATGGCCCTAAGTTTGGGAGTTCTCTTTGTGTTCAGGTGAGAAGTTTATTCATCATTTGCAACTAAACACCTACAACACTGAGCACATTTGCAAGAACTCATGCAGCTTTTAAGATAGGCTCACCTAGGTGTTGTGTTCAGTCAATTAAGACAGAAAATGGTTTAGCAACTTAGCACATAAAATGGTCTGTTTGTGCAAAAAAGTCAACTTTATGTTACCCAGACCTTAAGTAGGACAGAATTTGCCTTATCAATCACTAACCATTCAGAAAGCTTTGCAAACCATTACTCACTTCCACTAATAACAGGTGGTCCAAGATCTATTGTTTAAGGATTATTTCACTTCTGGGTAGGAAATCTAATTCTATCCTTGATCAGGGTCTATTTTTTTAAATCAGAAATTGCATTAAAAAGTAATGAGAAATGAATAAAAAAGTGGATTTTGCACAATTTCTTTTCATTATTCATAATCCACTTTATATATTTATTAATGACATTCTTGTAATAATCTTTTCATGGTTTCGATGACTCACATGTGTTGCCAATTACAAGGTCTTGTTGTGGTGCCTGACTGACTCACTCGGTAGAGCATGCGACTCTTGATCACAGGGTCATGAGTTCGAGCACCGCCTTGTACATAGAGCTTACCTTAAAAAAACAAAACAAAACCCTTGTTAGGCTGGATTTTATGTCACTATTTAGTATTCCTAAAATTTATCAGGCTTTCTTTTCTCTGCTGCCTGTCAGGCCTTGGCCTTTTTGACTTATCATCCCTTCCACCTTAGAAAACCAGTGGTTTTCTAAGCACAACATGGGGAGGTTGTCATGAAATTCTGCTGTTTGTAAAGCTCATATGTCCAACCAAGGAACCAAGGGAATATTACCTTGAAAACTGGCAATGCATTTTGTTTAGTGGGTGCAGTGGAACTCTATTCCAGAAAATCTACAAAATTGAAAACTGGGAAATATGGTTGCTGGAGATAAAGAAGGAAAAACAAAGAAGATAAAGAAATAGAAAAAGAAAAAAAAAACTTGAACCACTTAATTGAAATCCCAGATAATAGAAGAAATATTGGAACACCTAGATGTGAAACACCTAGGACACATTGGAGATAATCTAAAAGGTAATTCAAGTAAACAATTGGCAAAATCAGTTATTTTTCCATCATGAGGCCAATATATTGGAACAAAATACTTTGATAAGCTTGGATCTGATCCCATCGGGTAATTTAAGAAGTCTGCTTTCCATTCCTACTGTATTGGAATAACTTGTAAAAAGAACATGAATGCCTGAAGTTCAAAAGTCACTAGTTTGTTCATTCATTCATTCATTCATTCATGTAGTCAACAAGTGTCTATCAAATGCCTATTCTGTGTCAGACTTCATGCCAGGCACCAGGGTTATAGCAGTGGACAAGAGTACCTTTCCCTTAATGGAACTTCCTTTGTAGGAGGAGCCAACAGACAATAATTAAATAAGTATATAAAGTATTTTAAGAGGGCAGTAAATACATAAATTAAATAATTTAAGAGAATGACAGTAGGATGAAGAATAAACCTTGATTCCTCATTCCCTCACAGCTCATATTCAATCCATTAGCAAAACCTGTTATGCTAATTATATCCAGAATCTGACTGGTTCTCAACCCTCAACATCTTCACCCTGGTCCAAGCCAGCATCCTCTCTCATTTGTATTATCACAGTAGCCTCTAAGTGATCTCTGTGCTTCCATTCTTACCTCTCCTGTAGCCTGTTTTCATGCAGCCAGAGTAATACTTCTATGAGTGGGATCATGCCACTAAGTTCAATGGCTTATGACCTCAGAGTAAAAGCTGAAGTCCCTGCAGTGGCCTGTCATCAACTACTGTGCCTTCCTCTGCCCCCACCACCTCTGTGTCCTCATTGCCAAATGCTCTGGTTGCCTATGGAGACCTAGAACACTGGCATCCTTGTTATTCTTTAAGTACAGGAGGCTTGCTCCTGCCTTATGCCCTGTGATAGGCAGAATTCCAAGATGGTCCCCTAAGATTCCTAGGCTCTGATGTATACACACCACCTGCCAGTTAATTAGCCAAACACAAATCTAGGTACTGCTGTGAAAGGTTTTTGCATAAGTGAAGTCCCAAACCAGCTGACTTTAAGATATGGAGATTACTGGGGTGGGGGTGGGGGGCGCTGGTCTGATTACATCAGTCTTTAAATTTGGGTCCAGAGGTCAGAGACAGAGAAAGTCAGAGACTCAAGGCATGAGGGAAATTTGACACTTGAAGAGTTCTCTGTTGCTAACTTGAAGGTGGAGGAGACTACATGACCGTGAATGCAAGTGGCCTGTTGCTGAGAGCAGCTCCCCACTGACAGCCACCATGGAAATGGGACCTCAACCTGATCACCACAAAGAACTGAATTCTGCCACCAACCTGAATGAGCTGGGAGACAACCCTGAGCCCCACGTGATATAGCAGCCCAGTCAGTACCTTGATTTCAGCCATGCAAGAGCCTGAGCAGAGAACCCGGTCATCCTGTGCCCAGACTTCTGATCTATAGGAGCTATGAAAGAGTACATGCATGTTGTTTTAAGTCACTAAGTTTGTTCGAATTTACTAGGCTGCAATACAAAACTAACACAGGTTCTTTGCATTTGCTGTTCTTTCCTAGAAAGTTTTTCCTAGCTATCTCTCTGCTTGTTCCCTCACTTCCTACAGGTTTCTAACTAATTATCATCTTCCCAGTGAGGTCTTTCATCATTCTTAGGCTCCTGGCACTCATATCCTGGGTAATTTGAGAATTTGAATAAAGTGACTCTAACAGTGCAGGCGGGTTATAGAGAAACTACAGGGGGGAAATGTAGTACCTGGGATTAATGAGGAGGAGCTCAAGGAGAAGAAATAATAATAATAACTTGGGACATGGCTGTGTGGTGAGGACATTCCAGCAGGTACTGCAACCTTCCATGCCAGCTCATGGCAGTACCAGAGGGAGCAAGCCAGAAAAGTAATGCTCCCCAGAAGCTCTCCTCCATCTCTGATTATTGTCCAACGCTCTCTCTAGAATATAAGTATCATGAGGGCAAGTAGATACTTGGCCAAGTTCACTCCCTACTTTATCGCCTGTGCCAAGAACAGTGTTGGAACACAGCGCTCAACATTCATCAAATGAATGTAATAAGCAAGATCTTGTAAACAGCAAGATCTCATTTTCTTTTATGGCTGAGTAATATTCCATTGTGTGTGTGTGTGTGTGTGTGTGTGTGTGTGTGTGTGTGTGTGTGTGTGTGTAATCACCAGGAGAAGGTATAATACCCAGTGAAGTAAGTCAGAGAAAGACAAATACCATATGATTTCACTCATATGTGGAATTTAAGAAACAAAACAAATGAACAAACAAATAAAAAAAAGGGACAAACAAACGAAGGACTCAAATACAGAGACCAAGCTGGTGGTTGCCAGAGGGGAAGAGGGGGATGGGTGAAATAGATAAAGAGGTTTGAAAGTACACTTACAGTGATAAGCACTGAGTAATGTATAGAATTATTGAATCATTATGTTGTACACCTGAAACTAACATAACACTACATGTTAATTTTACCTCAATAGAGAATAAAATTTAAAAAATTCATCAAATGAATAAATGAATGGATGGAGGTACAGCAGTGTTACTGTAGACTGGGTAGCAGAGATTTCTCCAACATTGAAATGAGACTTAACTGATGAGACAGAGCTGACCAAGAAAAGAAAAAGAAAATGAAATCCAGATATAAGGAATAGCAAATACCCAGACCCTAAGGAGGAAATAAGTTTTTCTGTGTTTGAGGAAATATGGTACAGACTGATGACTCTGAAGTTTGAGTATTCAAGGTGACCCCTGATGTCAGGTAAGCAAAGCTGGAACATGGTGGGTCTAGCAGAGCATGGTAAGGGATTTGCATTTTATTATAAGTACAAGGAACAGATATTGCAAGGCATAAGACTGAGAAGAGACATTATGGGTTTCATACTTTTAATATCCACAGGAAAAAAATTTAAAATAAGGAAATTAATGAATTGCTTTGGTTGTGAATCTACTCTTGGCTTCTCTAGTGCTATTACACCCCTCTCTTGACAAAACATCCAGATGAATTCTACCAATTTTTTAAAAGATTTTATTTATTTATTTGAGAGGGGAGAGAGAGAGAGTGCACAAGCTGGAAGGGGGGAGTGGCAGAGGCAGAGGGAGAAGCAGATGCAGGGCTCCATCCCAGGACCCTGAGATCACGACCTGAGCTGAAGGCAGACACTTAACTGACTTGAGCTACCCAGACGCCCCTGAATTCTCCCAGTTTTTATTTGCCCCTGTCTTTGGCATTTTCCTGTACTCTTCACCTGACAGGAGAGTTCATATGAGCTGGATCCTGTAGCTGTCTCATTAGAGTCTTCTCAGTTCACTTTTCAGACTTCCCTCTACTTGTCTTTGGTCCTGCACAATGAAGGCAGAGAACCTTTCTCCTTTTTTATCTCCAGGGTCTAGAAAAATATTAAATTCAGTGCCTGGGGCATAGTAAATGCTCAAAACTTCTTATCTATGAAGACATTTTATTATTAGCAATTATTAGTCCAACTGAGGTGTGACTTAGCAAGAATATAATAACTTCTAGTCAGTTAGTCTGTGATCAAATCCCAAATCAGGATCTTCCTAGTGATGCAACATTGACAAGCCATGATTTTCTCTGTTTCAGTTTGTAATCTGCAAAATAGCATGAATAATACTATTTCATTAATGAGTTAATGGATTAAATGAGTTAATATCTGGAAAGAGCTTAGCACATGGTTATTGTGATTAAATTGGAGGCAGAATTCTTGGCTATTATTAGATACTGCAGGTGGAATATGGTGAGTTAGGAGGGGAAAAAAAAGACTGTTTTTTATTTCTTCTCCCACCTACTTACTCGCACCCACAGAAAGAGAGCTGGAATTGGGTGTTTCTACAAGCTCAATGAAAGGAGAGAGTACTTCTCTTGGAAGGGGATTCGATGGAAGGAAAGGCTAAGTGGAAAGGAGAGAGAAATCAAGCAAGAATCCTGGAGCACACTGCAGACTAAAAAGGGCTATTTTGGTCTAGGAGTGGTGAGCACGAGTGCCCACCACAGAGCACTATTTCAGTGATGATGTAGGGCCTTAAGTGTCCTGGGGGCCTAAATCATAAGAGATGTGGTTTTGACCTTTGATGGGGTACAAGGGTGGGCAAAACAGGTGAAGGGGAGTGGGAGGTAGGTACAGGCTTCTGGTTTTGGGAAAGAGTAAGTCATAGGAATAAAAGGTACACCATAAGGAATATAGTCAATGGTATTGTAATAGCATTGTACGGTGACAGGTGGTAGCTACTTGTGGTGACCATAATGTACACAGTTGTTGGGACACCTGGGTGGCTCAGTTGGTTAAACATCTGCTTTCAGCTCAGGTCATGATCCCAGGGTCCTGGGATTGAGTCCCACATTGGGGGCTCCTTGCTCAGTGGGGAGCCTGCTTCCCCCTCTGCCTGTCTCTCCCCTTGCTTGTGCTTGCTTTTTCTCTCTCTCTCTCTGACAAATAAATAAATAAAATCTTTTTAAAAAATGCACACAGTTGTTGAATCACTATGTTGTACACTTGAAACTAATGTAACATTGTGTGTCAACTGTACTTCAATAAAAGGGGGGGGGGTATGGCTTTCACAGTTTTATTTAAATAGCTCCGGGCCCCACAGTGGGCACAGAGGACCCAGCCTGTCTCCAATGAATCCCACTGGAAATTCACATATTGGTGGTTATCATGATTGAATAAACATAACAAGCCCTTCACCAATTGTCCAAACATTGCATAATGCCCCTGGATTCTTATACAACCTAAGAAGAGTGATACCTTAAGAAAGAGTTAAATTGATTTCTTATCACTCTGGCTAGTGGGATCTCCAAGTCAGATTTAGTTTAATATAGAAAAATAATGCAGGGGAGTAAAATTAAAAGCCAAAACATTTCAAAATGATGACAGTGTATATGACAATTATTCATAAGAGTAAATGTGCATTACCAATTTTTCTGTTAGCCATCTCACACTTCAAGCCGAAATCATTATTATGGACTTGATAACATTTGTAAGTTTCAGAAGGAAAGATTTCTGGAGAAAAGGGATTCAAATGGAGCTAACGGATGGATACAGAGGTTTTGTTTCCACCTCCTCTTTTTATTGCAGGATCATTGAGATGGAAGGGATCTCAAAGGCATTTTAATCTCTCTACTTGTCTCTGAGAACGGCTGAGAGCATTATTTCTTCCTGGTACTTTCCTCTGGGATTATTCTGCTTACTGAAATCTGCTATTTTCTTTATAGGTTTGTACAATAAAAGTATTTAGATGAGCTGAAGTGCAGCTCCTTTTAAATACATGTAATTCAAGCTGGCTTTTTAAAGGGCTGTCTCTGAAATGCAGAGATGCATAACAAAATCAACAATGTTTCAATGGGCGGAAATATTGAATGTGCCTTTGTTACACTGGACATCGTTGAAAAACTAGAATGCATTTACAGTGCTTGGCGGTCTCCTCAAAGACAAGCATCAAACAGTACTCTCGATGGTGGGCTGGTTTGGTGACATAGAGGTGTTCTTAGGTTTGAAGATTCTCCATAGTTTTAGAAATAAAAAATGGGATTTTGTTTTAGTGATGAAGCAGTTTTCTCCCAACAATTTCTGATCAGGTTCATGAAGTTCAGGGACTAGTTCCTTGAGATTGAACTTTTCATCTCCTAGATTATGTAGGACAAGGATCAGTGCTTCTGCAGACATAAGGGACTACACCAAGGAAATAAAATAAAGTGAAAAAGAACACAAGATATGGGGCTAGGTTGCCTGCATTTGGAACAGAGCTCTACCATGTTCAAGCTGTATAAACTAGCCTGCTCCTGAAAGCCAACCTTGAGGCAGGGACTTAAGTGTGGATAGTCAATTTGGAAGGTGCTATCAGGAAGCACAGAGGAGGGAGCAGAGAAAATGAGACAAGATAGAGAGAAATACCAATGGAGGTATGTTAATGGCTGAGCAGTGTGTGAGCAATGGGGACCCAATCCATCCAGGGCCTTTCTGAAATTCCCTGTAGAATGTGCTTTGGAACTGCCTATGGAGAGACAGGGAAGCTGTCTTATGACTGAGAGTTCCTGCTCACAGTGCTCTGTCTGACTGGCCCACCCAGGAGCTGCAAAGGCTCCTCTAAGGCCCCCAGGCAGGCAGGAAGTCAGAGACAGGCAAGCACTTGATGGATAAGGGAGCTTGTGAGCATAAACAAGTGAACTAAGAGGTGGGCTGGAGGATATAGGATATGTAACAACAGTGTCCGTTACAGGACTTGGCAAACATGAGAAAGAGATTTATTGAGATTGGGTCAATCCGTGAGGAAAATTATATACATCATGTCCCACTCACTTCTAGACAATATCTATGGATAATACAATATGGACCGTATTTACTATCTGAGGAATTTGGACCCAGTCTCTATTACTTTTCCAGTTTGTGTAGCAAGGGAATAAAACTCATCTAGTTAGAAATGATACTGCTGTTTTCTCATGTGATGTGTCGTGGGATGTCTGATTTATGTGTCAGCGTGCTTATGAATGATCCTAGAAGGTTCTGGGTCTATCTTTTTAGCAGGGAACTGGCATTGTGAAGCAGTAGCTTGGTGACTCCCTGTTTTCTTTCTGCATGGATCAAAGTTGTTCTTCTCTGTAACTGTGTCCATGTGTGATGGGAGGCTGCTTTTAAGACCCTGAGATAGGGAGAGGCCTTTAAGATCCGAGAAGAATTGAAAATGGTCCTTTCTATACAGCTTTGGACACTTGTGTGTAACACCATTAACCATCCTCCCTGCAGCCTTGGTTACGAAACAGCATGGGCTGTTAGTAAGTATTTCATCCCCGAGATAGCATGGGCTGTATCTGTAAGCATATAAAGTATTACTAATCTTATTATGTAAATGAGGCAACCAAGGGCAGAACATTGACTCCTGCATCAGAATCACCTACTAGGCTCAGATGGCTGGGTCTCACCCTCAGAGCTAGATTCAAGGGATCTAGGGTGGCACCTGACAATTTGCATTTTGTTTTCAAAGATTTATTTATTTATTTGAAAGAGAGAGAAAGAGAGTGCATGGCAGGGAGGGGCAGAGAGAAAGGGAGAGAGAATCTTTTTTTTTTTTTTTTTTTAAGATTTTATTTATTTACTTGACAGAGAGAGACAACAAGAGAGGGAATACAAGCAAGGGTAGTGTGAGAGGGAGAAGCAGGCTTCCCACCAAGCAGGGAGCCTGACGTGGGGCTCGATCCCAGGACCCTGGGATCATGACCTGAGCCAAAGGCAGATGCTTAATGACTGAGCCACCCAGGCGCCCTGGGAGAGAGAATCTTAAGCAGACTCTTCACTAAACAGGGAGCTTGACGTGGGGTTCAATCTCAGGACCCTGAGATCACAACCTGAGACAAAACCAAGAGTCAGACCCTCTAATGACTGTGCCACCCAAGAGCCCCAAGAGAATTTGCATGACTAACAAGTTTCAGGTAATGTTGATGCTCTTGCTCAGGAGACCATACTTAGAGAACTACATAATTATTCTATAGATACTGTATCTCATTTAATGTTTATCTTTGCAGATAGATGATCTAAGCACTAGAGACCATGTCTGTCTTGTTCACTGATCTTTTGGTAGTTCTGGATCTGGCACATGGTAGTAAAATATTTGTGTAATGAAATGTCTAAATCACATATCAAGGTTAAAGATCACTATAGCCTCCTGTGAACAGAGGATATATCCTGGAATGGAACGTCCATTTCTAAGATCCATTTCTTGAGCTCTGATTTCCCATACTCTCATCTTTTCCTTATCATTGATACCTGCTCTTTAAGCCCTTCTGGGTTGACTGTCATTCTAGGTGGGTGTTGACTTCCTGGTCCCTTACATGACATTTTCTGGATGAGTTGAGCTCAGGGATCCATATTCTTTCTCTTGACTAATGTACCTTGCCTTAAGCTCCACTTTCTCTAGTCCACAAAGTGTCATCTCTCATCTCCCCTGAAGCTGTGTCTCCTAAGGAGCATAAAACATTGGTTTTGAACATGGCAGCCTGTCTCATCTCCAAAAACTCCTCTGAAAGAACCAGGAAAGGAGCCAATGATTTTCTACTGCTTTTGATGAGGTGCCATTTTTAATTCGAAAATAACCTTTGGCTTTTACTTTTGTCTTCCTAATTGCCAGTGCCCTTGAGTTGCTTTCTGACAGAAGGCTGTGTTGAAGGAATATCCAAACGCACATTATGAAGATTCTCCTCCTTAGAATATTTTATGAGAAAGACATGATTTTTCTGAAGTGTGACCTTTGGAAGACATTCACAGAAGTGATCATAGAAATTTACAAATGCAGGGGCACCTGGGTGGCTCAGTCGTTAAGTGTCTGCCTTTGGCCCAGGGCATGATCCCAGGGTCCTGGGATCAAGCCCCGCATTGGGCTCCCTGCTCTGCTGGGAGCCTGCTTCTCCCTCTCCTACTCCCCCTGCTTGTGTTCCCTCTCTCGCTGGCCGTCTCTCTGTGTCAAGTAAATAAATAAAAAAATCTTAAAAAAAAAAAAGAAAAAGAAAAGAAATTTACAAATGCAGATCCTTGGGGCCCAACTCAGGAGTCAGTGTTCCTGAATTAGAATCAGACTTTCTATGGAGGGTCTGTTTGTTACAGCACCTCTGGTAACCGCAGTGTTGTAACAAAAGTGCTGAGAACAACTGCCCTGGAACAGGGGTCATCAAACTTTTTCTCTAATGTGCCAGATAGTAAATACATTCAGCTTTTCTAGCTGGATGCACTGTCACAACCAGTCTACTGTGTCACTGCAACATAAAATTGGGCTTAGTATATAAATGAATGAGTGTAGCTGTGTTCCAATAAAAGTCTACTTATGGGCACTGATATCTGAATTTCATATACTTTTCCTGTTTCATGAGATAGTAGTCTTCTTTGGATTTTTTGGAGGAAAGAGTGGTATGCAGAGTTGAAAGTACTCTGCTGATGTTGAAGTCCAAGATGTTAGTAACTTTAAATGCCCTCTTCTCTCTTCCTGGAATTCTGGAAAGCTTAGGAGACAAGGAAATGTCAGAGAAGCAGGGGAAATGAGATTAAGCAGTTTGAAAGTCTGTCTTAGTTCAGGCTGTTATAACAAAAATACCATTGACTAGTTTAAACAACAAACATTTATATCCTGAAGTTTTGGAGGCTGGGAATTCCAAGACCAAACTGTCCACAGATTTGGTGTCTGGTGAGAGCTCAGTTTCTGGTTCTGAGATAGCTATCTTTTTGTGTGTCCTCACATGACACAGGGAGTTCTGAGCTCTTCATCCCTAATAAGGCACCAATTTCATCATGGGGCTCCACCCCCACAACCTCATCCAAACCTAATCACCTCCCAAAGACCCCACTTGTAAATACCATCATATTGGGGACTGGGCATCAACATAGAATTTTGGGGGGAAATAAACATTCAGTCTATAGGGAGGTCTTAGACTACGGTTGGCAATCAAATTATAATGCAGACTTTTAGGCCTTACGATACTTTTGATACTTTTCATCAATATCCTAGATAGTGCTATTTTAAGGAGACTCAGAATCATGGGTTTGAAACTCCCTGACCTTATAGCTCTGATGATTTTGACCCAACCCCTGAGTCCAAGGGCTGGCCCATGCCAGAGGTCTATTCTCTGGGCCATATGATTGGTGTTGTATTGGATACAGCAATCCAATCATCAAACAGCACTGTCCTATTCAGGAGATACTGGAACAAAAGGGATGCCCTCTGTGTTGATGGATTTGACCCTGAGAGAATGCAAGGGTAGTATAACCATCTGGGTGCTATAAGGAGCAAGCTTCTTTGAGAATAGAGTCAATCCAACTCATGGTGGGGGATCAGACTACAGGCAGCAAAGACCGACCAGACTTGACTGAAATCCTCCTTGAAGTGATTCCAGCCTTTAGGTTTCCCATTACTTAAGTCAATACATTATTTGTTTGGCTAAGCTAAAAATGAGTCAGATTTACTGTCAGTTACAATTTGTAAAATCTTAATTTACATAACCCATTCTGGTTCCAACATTCTACAAGTCTCTGTCTTTGGAACCAGGTATGCAAATGACCAGTCCACAAAACCAGCTGTCCCCTATTGCACTGACCCGAGCATAAGTGTCTAGAATTTAAGAGATGTAACAGTAACAGTTGCATGGAGAGAATTGTCAATTTTCTCATTGCAATGCCAATTCATTATTCCTATCCAAATGGCATAAGGCAGATAAAAGATACACAACTTTCATTTCCTATAAATGCAGAAATTGACTGCTATCAAAAATAAAGAAACAGAGATGGATCCCCAAGGTCTCCATTATCACAGGGTGAGATGTGGGGATGGGGAGCAGAATGGTATCCTTTCGTTTATTTGACATTTTGTCCTATATTTTGGGCAAGATCCCGTTTTCTAAAAAAATGAGCCTGATATTTGCTCTGCACACATGTGAGCTTAAAAAAAAAAATTAAAGCCCTATTTGTAATTACCATTTGTAGCTTTAGGGATGCTTATGAGCACTGATGTCTTTGAAAACCAGGGAGAGCTGTGAAAAACAAAAGGCAGAGTTAATCCAAACCACCCAGAGTTGCAAGTACAATTAAATTGGCACTGATTATAAAGTAACATCACTCAGCCTGCCAGTCATTTAGTCTCTGGCCCTGGAAGATCCCTGGTAATAATGCAGGTGAACACTTCTGCTGGCTGTTTGGACAGCGGCCATACATTGCGTAAGGGCTGATCCCAAGCTAGGTACTGTGTTCTCTGATTCTGCTCTAGATCATCAGATTCCATCAAAAATGGATTTTGAAATTAAAAAACAGAGCTGTTTTTTTCCCCTTAATATCTCATACGAAATCAATATACAAGTAAATAAGGATCACTTGTCCTATGCTTTTGAACACAGGTTCTTAATTTTTATTTTCCGTGATGGTGAAGTCACATGCAGAAGGAAGTATGTTTTGAGAGAATAACAGAAATTATATAAATCTCAAGTTCTAGTATTTTCCAGTATTGTTATCTTCACCCAACCCCTTTTTCCCTTCCTGGAAAACTCCACTCGGTCCCCTAAGATGTACCTTAGACGTAAATTTCTCTGCAAAGTCTTCAGAAATTTACGACCAACAGAATTTTCCTCTTTTCCGCCTATGTTCCAATGACATTTGATGTACACTGTTATAACATTTATTATGATTTAAGATGGGAGAAAGTAGAAATCAGTTTTTATCTCCTATATCAAATGTCTTCTTAAGGACAGAGTTAGAGTGTTATTTACTTTTAAACCCTTACATCTAACAGTGCCTGCCTCAGAATAATTACTCAGTCAATATTTTCAGTTTTTTGTTGGTTAAATGAATAGATCACCAGGACGCTGTATGGAGCATGTAACGGCTTCTGCATGGTAACTTTAGAGCATAAACTATAAAAATGGAAAACATTTCAAAAATCATTTCCACCTTTACCTCGCTGAGGTAAACAATTTAACAGTGTGATGTGTCCTTCCACAACTTTTTCCATTGCTGTGCAAGAAATTACCCAGAAATTTAGCACTTATGAAAACAACAAATATTTATTACATCACAGTTTCATAGAGTCAGGAATCCAGGAGCGGTTTAGCTGGGTGGTTCTGGCTCAGAGTCTCTCCTGATTAAAGTTAAGGTTTTGACACAAGCTATGGTTATTTGAAGATTTAACTGACACTGGAGAATCTGCTTTTAAGGAGACTCCATCTTTGTTGTTTGTGGCCTCAGTTCCCTACCACGTGAACGTCTCCATGGAGCTACTTGAGGGTTCTCACGACATGGTCACTGGCTTCCCTCAGGGAAAAAAAAGAAAGAAAGAAAGAACAAGGCATAAGCTACAATATCTTTTATGACCTAGCCTAGAAAAATCACATACCATCACTTCCAGTATATTTTGTGGGTCACACAGACCAACCCTGATATACTGTGGAAGGGGACTGCACAAGGGCTTGAACACCAGGAGTCAGGTGTCCTTCAGGGGGCCAGCTTGGAGGCTGGCTGCCACCCATATAGATAGTTTTTGTTATTATTTTTATAAAATATAATCATGATATATACATTTCTTTTTTCCCCCGTAAGTCCTAATTTATTTTTTTATTTAAATTCAACTAATTAACATAGCTTTGCAACCTTTTTTTTTTTTTTTCCATAGAAAATATCTCACTAGCCTTCCTCCAGATTGGTAGATACGGATCTAAGTCATTCTTTACATTGCAGCTAACTTTAGAATTAATTTATTCCACCCCTACTGATTCAGTTGCCCACAGTGTTCTAGAAGTATAAATAAAGTAATAAACATCCTTGTACGTATATTCTTGCCTTCATTTTTATAGGGGCTACCAAAACGGAGATTGCTTGATCACAAGTTGGTATTTTACTTCTTTACTTCCACAGACACTGCCAAATTTCAAAAGAGGTACAACATGTACTTTGCACCAACCATGCACAAAAGTAGTCATTTCCTCTATGTTCCCCAGCACTGGGTTAGTGTTCAGATAAATTCTGTCCCTCTGATGGGCAAGAGAAATGCTATCGCATTTTTATTTAATTTACATTTTCTTTCCTCATAGTCTGGGCCCATTTATCATGTGTATTGACCTTATTCCTTCTCTTTCCTGAAAGTTGTCTACTTACAACCTTTCTGTAGAGACGTTTTTCTCATCAACTAATTGGGAGTTTTGGAATTTGCACATAACTAGAAAAATAATTTCATAATTTCTAGTCTGGGAAGTTCATAGTATAGTGTCTTCAAAAGACTAGATGTCATTTTGTCACCTTTTGATTGGATTTTCCTAAAGGTCCACCAGGGTTCATGGGGATCAAACATAAAATATTGAACATCTTATTTCTGGAGAACTTTAAGATTAGGTGAAGCTGGCTGGAGACATTTCTAAACTGAACCCTCTGCCTCAGAAAGTAGTGAATTAAGCAGGCTGTTGACTTTAAGATTACCTTGGAGATAGATCACAGCATTTAAAATGCAGTCACTCAGAAAGCAAAATTGCTTGGGAATAAAAGGCAATAATTACTATCACTCTTTCTGCAACTAGTGAAATAAAAAAAAGGAAAAAAGACAACTCCCACTCTAAACCTTAAAACCTCAGCAAATATCCAGAGACTCTTCAGATTGCATATTGTGATCAAAGCTGTAGTCCTTGGGGTAAGCAAAAACTGCAAACTTCCCTCTCTCTGTTTTTAAACCCAAGCTACTTTGATTGCTTTTCTGTCTAAACACAATAAGCGCCCTTGACCTTGAATTATACTGTTAAGAGATAAAATATCTGGTACCTGGAAGAGCACTAAAAATGAATTCCTTGCTCTCTGGCATTTTAATGAACAGTGTGGCCAGTAACAAATCAATAAAGATAGTATGACAAGCTGTGATGAAATGATTTTTAGATAAAAACCCCAATATAATCAATGTTTAATACATCGGATATCTAAAAGCACATCTCTTGGATTCCTGCTACACTATTTAGGAATTACTTTGAGCTAATTAGCAGTGGGGATTATTTGGGAAAAGAGCAGACAACAAATTTTTTTTTAATATTCTCAGAAATGCCTGAAAGGATATTCTTAGATTTTAAGTTCTTACCATGTTGTTCTGAGGAATTTGCAGGTAAGAAGTACCACAGTTTTAATTATTTGGCAGGTATGTTCTTAAGTCCATAGAATATTTCCTGATATATTGTCACTAAAAATCAGTGAGGTCTCATTACTTATCCCTCTTTCCCGCTCTAACCATTATGTCATCATAGGACTTGAAGAAGATCAAGTTATTGATCACTGGCATTTGTTGCCCTTCCCCTATCCCAACAGAAAACCAATGATGTACCCAAACTAAGATAAATCCAGTTGTTGTTATTTATAAAGGGGCTGTTTTTACAAAGACAGGATGGAACATAGGTCTAGTAGTCTAAAAACTTAGGGTCAAAAATGTGGAGAAGCTGTTACTAATCTAAGCATAACTGGATGAGAGCAGGGAGTAGGAACCAGAACGTGGAAGGAGGGAATTCTATAGAGAAAAAAAGCATTGAGAGAAGTAGTGGCCTTAGGGTTCAGAAATACAGCAAGCTGGAGGTGACCTTACAGGGAGGTTGCCAGGGGACTAAACACCTTCACCTGGCTTTTCTTCCTCCCTCTGATACCCCAGAGGACAGGGGACCCATTGATATAGTTTCTGTAAGTCCCCTGGGAGGGAAAGCAGGGTATAAAAGGGTGGAAGAGAGTGGATTGGCTAATGAAAGATGGCACACCAGGGAAGCTTACACTTTTCCTTCACATGGCTGACGTTAGACTTAGCCTTTGTCTTGCTCTGGCCAATGATGTGTGCACAGAAGTGAGATGTGTCACTTCTAACAGAAGCTTTTAAGAACTGCCATACACTTCTCCCAGCTCCTTGCTTTTGCCTTCTGAGAAATACATGTCTGGAGGGGAACCTCCTTCACCCTGAGTTCCTGAATGACTTTGTTCAACTGAGCCCTCTTCCCAATCCTCAATGGAATGAATGAGGAAAAAGTGAACTTGGTCATTGAAGACTTTGAGATTCATGCATTGATAGTTACTGCAGCATGACTTTGTCTAGCCTGATGAGTGCAGTGTGTTGTTAAATCTGTGAGCCTCACGTTCCTAGTCAGGAAGGTAATCCCCTATAGTAAATATCAAACTGCTTCCCAAGTATTAGAAAGGCTCTGTGCATCCAAACAAATTTAGGATGTAGGCTGGCACTTCTAATTTTTTTTTAAGATAGCATATCTAGGATTAGCATAATATTTAAAACCCAGAGTGAATTAAAAGGAAATGATTGTTTTGAAGTAGCAAACGTCTTTAGCTTATTTTGTATGTTCTTTATGGCTTCTTTGAATGGGTTGTTTTGGAAATGTATGTTTTCAAGCTCTTTTGGGGGTTGATTTCAAACTCTGAAAGGGTAGTATCTAACCATGAATTAAATTACTTCAGTCTGAAGCCACTGAGGCCCTTCTGTGCCTGTTGTACTCCAGTTCATTTTAAGAAGCCTGATTCTCATCCAGGAAGCAAGGGTAGAGTGCTCAATTTTTGTGTGGAAAAGATGCTGGCTAAATAGAGAAATTTTTTTTCCTTTTTTCTTGCAGTTCTCTGGTCTCCTTTCATATTGCTGTTCATGGCAGTTCCATATATGAAGCTTTGGAGACACTTCTGGAGAAAGGCTTGACATCTTGGATGTTTTGATGCTCGTTTATTTCCTCACTTACAGAACAGGAATAAATACCCTTCTGTCACTAATTACTAAAGAATACAAGACAATGAATTTGGTCCTTGTGATAAATGGAAAAGGAGCCCTGCTTTTTGGAAAGGGGGTATGTTAGTGTTTCCTGTTGGCAAGATCAGAAACACAGTTCTAAAATAAACTCTCAGGGGCCCCTTGCATGTGAGTGGACTTGGTCTCCAGTGGACTCTCATTCTGACACCTTCAAAGTATTGCCACTTACAGCATTGCAGCTCTTAAGCTTTTAATCACTGCTGAGTGACAAACTTGGATGCTCATCAAAAGACAGACTGCATTTCGGTAGCTGCAATATTGGTTTCACATTGTTCTCACAATGTCTTCATGTCATACATGTAGTAGAAGGATCTGACTTATTAGAGAAACTTACTATATCATGAATAGACTTATTAAAAGGGTCCTTGGGACACACCCACACCCACGCACCCACCCATACACACACACACACACACACACACACACACACACACACACACCCTGAGCTCAGAAAGAATTACAGTTCTCTTACAATTATTTACAATTATTTTTAAATGAACCCTAAACATGGCTACATGTTTCCTACTTTGAATCTCTGATAGATTTAACGCTACATTTTAAAAATGTTTTTAAGACTTCAGTTTCCTCAGAAGAAGAATGGTTTTTCGTGTTTATGGCATTAAAAAGTAATGTTTTAAAATCAGTTTCTTCCAGCATTTTGTTTCCTGAATACTTAGACTTTTAGAAGGTTTTTTAGACCTTAATTCTTAGGGATGGCCAGTGCCCTAGTATGCTTTACCTTAACAGGAATGACTGTTATCTGGGAATCTGCTGGTCATCAAGAACCGGCTATAAATTTTGTGTTGCACAAAATCAGGGGCCAAATATATGGTTGGTAAGAGATAAGCTACTGTATGTTAAAGAAATGGAAGATAGATCTGTAATGTTCAGATTAAGTTAGTCTATGCTGGGTTAACACACCAACTCCCAAAACTCAGTGGCTTAACACAGTTCAGCTTCTGTGGGCCACCTCTCATCTCAGAAGTTCACCGCTGCTCCATCTTATGACTCCACCTTCTCAACACTTGACTGTAAAGACTGCTGTTATGCATGTTCCCTGGCTCCATCCTCTTGGAGGCTCTTTCCTTCCATTATTCTTCTTGGCCAGATGTAAAGTTGACATGGGGCATATGCTCTCCTTAGCGGCTACACAGCTTTCTCGTCCCACAAGAATTGGTAGACCAGGGCCATTTTAAGAGTCATGTTAAGTCATAGGCTTTTTTGCTTTTTTTTTTTTTTTAATCATAATCTGCTTCTCAGTATGTGCCAATGACCACACTTAGGATCTGTTCTCAGATTTTCTTAAGTCTTAAATTTCTTTGCTTTCTCACCTCCATGCTTCTTGACTTAATTTGGTTATCAGGTTTTGGAGGATGTCTTTTTTTTTTTTCTTTTTCTTTTTTTTTTTTTTTTTTTTGAGAGAGAAGTGGGGGCAGAGGGAGAGGGAGAGAGAGAATCTTAAGCAGGCTCCACACCCACCATGGAGCCCTTCATGGGGCTTGATCTGACAATCCTGAGATCATGACCTGAGCTGAAAGCAAGACTCAGATGCTTAACTGACTGAGCCACCCAGGTGCCCCCTCCCTTTTTTTTTTTCTAATGAAAATTCTCTCCAGGGCAGCTCTCCCTATGCTTCCATCTTAGTTCTCTGCCATCTCAACAAATTGCTTCTTACTGCTAAGGCAGAGGAAGAATGAATAGGTTTCCTCATATATCACTTTCACCCATGGCTCATCAGAACTAATCACATGTCTTCCACTTATCTGCATGGTAGGCTGGGAAGTACAGTGTTCTGTATGCATAGGAAGGAAAGAAAAACTGCTTCAAATCCAGAGCCATAAAATGTTAAAACAAGAAGAGTATTTCAAAGTAATCTAGTCCTATAGTTTTATTTTAGAGATGAGAAAAATAAGATGCTGAATCATTTATCTGTAATTATAAGTATTAATGAATTTTTATTCATCCAGCACTAGACCTAGGTCTTCTTGAAGTTCAGTCCAGGGGTATAGCTACCTGCTTCCTAATCATACCACTGTAACAATTTCTAAGGCCTTAGAACAACTAGATTTGCATTTCAAGGTAGTTTTCAAATATGTCCATGAATGTGTATGTGGATATTAGCCATTCATTATCACTCACTCACTGATTCACTCATCCATTTATTCATTGATTCAGTGTGTTTGAACCTATGCTAAACAGAAGAGGATAGGTATACAAATCTTATCTTCCTTGTCCTTAAGGAAGAATATCAGAAAAAAATAGTGAACAGAAGATATTAATACAATATGAAAGTGCTAGAGTAAGTTATACACTGACACTGGAGAAGTAGGTCTCATGGAATTTGACACGAAGACAGCTTCCTGACATGGTATAAAGAGTCATAAGAAATCATGCTTCCAGTTTTTCATAATGAAACCAGACACAGGTTCCATAGTTTATAAGCAATGTGCTTTTGGCAGTTGGCTATCTAAGCTTTACCTTTCTCAATTATAATGGGATTAATAATACCTGTCTTACAAGGTTGATGTATGGAATAAATTAATATATATAAAGCACTGCCCACAATTCAGCATTTAATAGGCACTCAATGGTAGAAATTATTGTTTTTCATGATTTTACTTAAGTAATCATGGGATTCAGAATACCTGAAATGTCACACTCACTATAATGATGGGTTAACTAAATCAGTACCAAATGTAATTAAAATTCATAGAAAATATATCAATTCTGTAACTGGTAAAGTCATCCCCATACTACCCCCCCAATATCAATGTTATAACATTACAGAAAGAATAATGGTTGGTGACATGGATTCACAACTTCATATTACAAACATTATGCCTTATGTGACTGATCTAAGTGTCACAGTATCTATCATCAGTACTATCAGGAAATTGAGGTCCAGAAACTTTGAGTAATATGCTCATACTGATGGGAGGGCTATTAATTTATTCTCACAAATGGTGACTTAAATCCTTTCTAGTGCCAACTGTGGTATATATGAATGCATGCATGAAGATGCATGAATAATGAATGCAATAATGAATGAATGAATGAATGAATGAATGAATGAATGAATGAAAGAAAGAATATAAGGTCTGGGATATTGAATATATGAAATAATGTTGTAAAATTCAAAAGAAAACAGGGGTGCCTGGATGGCTCTGTTGGTTAAGCATCTGACTCTTGGGTTCTGCTCAGGTTATGACCTCAGGGACATGAGATGGAGACCCGCATGGGGCTCTGAACTCAGTGCAGAGTCTGCTTGAGATTCTCTTTCTCCCTCTCCTCCTGCCCCTTCTGTCCCTTGCCCTACCCTCAAATAAATAAATGAATCTTTTAAAAAATATAAAAGAAAACAAAAATAATTATGAAAAACGCTGGTACATGAAGAAGAAAGAAACTCCATGGACCAGAAATAGATTTCACACATTTTAACTGTAATTTGAAATAACACCAGGGCCCCAAGGGCCTGATGATCTGCTGCTAATCCATGGATAAGAATGGTATTTGCAATGTGTTTTCCTTGACCTCAGCAAATATTTATTATAAGAGTACTAGGCTAGGAGTTTACAGTCTAATGAAGAGGATTAGACAAAGATACCAGAAACTATAATACCAGACAGATTAAGGTAAATGAAGTAAGTTAAAAGAAATACGATGTGTTATCATAAAGGCTCCAAGGAAGGAAAATGTATATTTGACAAGTTGCATCGCACGAATAGCACTGTTCTTCCAATTTGTCCTATCCCACCACCCATTGGAGGGAATGAATGTGCATCCACTGTGCACACTCCCTAGACAATGATATTCTTATTGAAGGCTTAATGTCAGAGGTAGGAGGTGAACTTTGGCTACTCCAAAGCCTCATGTCCTGCCACTTTCCCCCTTATTTTTTAACACCGTGCTGCACTGGTGATCCTCAGTTACTTGATGATACCAAGCTCCCACTTCTTACCAATCGTTTGCATATGCTGTGCCACCATATGGCCATTCTCTTTTATCCAGTTTCCCTACTCTTCCCTTTCACTAGTAAATTCTGCTTACTTATTACATCTCAGGTATAGAATCACATCTTCAACAACACCTCACCTTACTTCTAGTCTAACTCAAGGTCTTTTGTTATTGCTTTGACTATTCTCATTTTCTTCAGAGCTCTCATTTCTATAATTGCAAACTTTAATCAATGTAAGAGAGGGCTGGACTCAGTAGGATTCAAACAGATAGCCCCTTCATTTTTCTCTGTCTGTATTTTTTATTTATTTATTCTTTATTTTTTATTTTTTTTTTAAGATTTTATTTATTTATTTGACAGAGAAACAGGCAGCGAGAGAGGGAACACAAGCAGGGGGAGTGGGAGAGGAAGAGGCAGGCTCCCAGAGGAGGAGCCTGATGTGGGGCTCGATCCCAGAACGCTGGGATCACACCCTGAGCCAAAGGCAGGCGCTTAACGACTGAGCCACCCAGGCGCCCCATCTGTCTGTATTTTTTAAAAAGTGCCTCTGGCACATGTTGTTTGGTACCACCAAGCCCTGGGGAAATCACATAGCTCCTCTCGAAACTTTTGTGTACTTACGATGAAGGGGCTCATTTTTACGATTTAAAAAGAACAGGCCAGTCCAAAATCAAAACTGTATCTCTTATTCAACTCAACTCTTCGACATACCACAGTGTGAGGCTGAACCAGGATCAGAAGATCCCTTTGACTTTCTGTGGGTCCCTTCTACATGATAATACCACTATCTGGGTCATTTTTGGTTATCCTGTGAGGAGTGGCTGGGAAAGGACAGTAGAGGTATGCATAGTTTGTTTGTTTTCCTGATAGGCACAGTAGATACTCAGTAAATACCCTTTGAATGGGTAAACTCATTCTGTGACCTGTAGACCGTATTTCCTCACACCTGAGACAATGAAATGCTAGAGCACCATCGAGACGAAATAACTGTAGACCACCCTATGAAGTAGAGAGAGGTGAACATTTATTTCGACCATGTGGTACCTGATGGTGAACACTCAATCTGGATGTTTTCAGCAATCTTTGTCACCATTCCCCCACCCCACTGCACACTCCTTCTCCTCCCTTCCCATGTCCCATTCATTTCCTTTTGCATCCCGTAGTGAAGCAACCAATGGGTCTTCTCTACCTGTGGTCTCCTCACCCAGGCCTCTTGGATATCTTTGGCTTCTCTGTCTTGTTTCACACTATTTACTGCTTCTAAAAGACCTTACCTCTACCTTCACATATCAAAGCCTTGCCAAATTCAGTTTTCAGTTTGATGGCATCTGACTATCATCCTTCTAAAATATCTATGGAGGATCAGAAAACAGATATGAGTTCAGAATGGGATAGAAAAACTAAAATAATCAGTCAACCTACAGCTCCAATCTGGGGGCATGTCCACTAAATAAAATGAAAGCACAGTCATCTGCTATTGCATAGCTCAGAAAGAATGATTTTTTTCCCCTCAAAAAAGCAAATGTAATTCATATCATACCATTGGTCCAGGATAGCTTTCTGTCTTGCCACACAAATAATTGTGTTATGGTTTTTATGGAGTCATTAACTTAGAGGTTGCTCGGAGAATGGCAGAAGAAAAACACGAAAGAATCCTAATCTTAATTCAAGCTATCGGTTACATATATCTTTTTAATATGTGCCAAATTCAGTTGTCATTAAATTACTGAAAAAAGTGTTCAATCCATATATTTCACTTGATGTTTTCACTTAGAGGAGGGAAAAAGAATCAATAAAGCTATCAGATACATAGTTTTCATGTTAACTCTAGCATCTCATGACTGTACTGATTTCAGTTCAGTGGCCAACAACCTTGGTTATAGAAATTTTGAAGAGTTGCTGAGCGATCCCACCTTCATAAAAGAGATGTTCCAACCAGTGTTTCTGTAATTACAATTGCAGCTTTAAGATCTATAGTAGTTTTAACTTAATTTTGTTAGTGGTAAATAATGAAATTTTCTTTACAGCAACAGTTTCCTACATTTTTTGGATGATTTGAGTTCCAGATACATTATACAGAGCAAAGATATTAACAAAGGGAAATTGCAGCCTCAGTTAAAAATACATCAACTATACTTCTCAGCAGTTCCTTAAATATGGTGTATTCCTTTAAAATCTTTGCTGCATAATATTCTCTTGATTTGCATTATTCCACAGTAAAGTATCGTGAATGCATAACAAAATACTGAATGAGCAGTGGGTTCAATGTGGTCCTCAAAAAGTTATGTCCATGTCCTAACCCATACAATCTGTGAATGTAAGCTTGCTTAGAAAAGGGGTCTTTGCAGATGGAATTAAGAAGGTCAAGATGAGGTTTATTACTGAGTGGGCCCTAAATCTAAAGACAAGTGTCCTTATAAAAGAAAAGCTGAGGGAGATTTGAGACAGACAAAAGAAGGACAGAGAGATGCAGAGGAGAAGGCCAGGTAAAGACAGAGGCAGAAATCAGAGTAATGCATCTGCAAGGAATGTCTGGAGCCACCAAAAACTGGTAGATGCAAGGCAGAATTCTCCCCAGAGTCCCAGAAAGGAATTGAGTCCTGCCAACACTTAGATTTCAGACTTTTAGTCTCTCTCACAAGAGAACGAATTTCTGTTTTTTTTAAGCCATCAAGTCTGTGGCAATTTATTGTGGCAACCCTAGGAAAGTAACACACTACCTATTCTGTATACTCTTGTAGGTTTTGATTTCATGTTATTATTGCCTATTGACAATATAACAATATTAAAGTAGACTGTTATATTCATATATTTCAACATGATTTTGCAGTTAGAGTAAATAATAGTGTAAGATGTATACATTAAAACAATTTATAGAATGTCTACTATGTACCAGGCAGCTTGTTAGGTGCTGAGTACCAATCATAGGCAAAAACAGCATCAGTGACCTTACATATAGTTCATCTCATATATGTTGAAGGAACTAAGACTTACTACAATATCAATGTATTGGCCAATAGTTGGGAAAATCAGTTAACCTGGCTGGATCTGGTTGGATCTATTACCAGATTTTTAGATTTTCCTCTATGGAACTAAAAGCAAAATTATTAATCATAATGGTGGCAGACAAGGCATAGATACACACATTATCACTTAAAAGGTGGTAAGCACACTAGCCAAAAAATTGTTTACCCAGCGTCTGCTGCATAGATATTGATTAGTGACTAGTTAAATTCCTGTCCTAATACTTGTTCTTTTTCCTTTACTTAAAAACCACAACTCCTAAAAATAATACAGCAGGAAGGACAGTTACCAGATTATGCATACTATACTCTGTAAGATGTGTATCCAATAATTAAAATGCCAGCATGAGAAGCAGAGAATGGAAGCACATTACTAATGTGGGGAAAAAGATTTTTATTTTTTATTTTTTACTGTATAATCTTTGAGCATCAGAGAAAGAAGCACAGAGCAAGGGCTTTGGGTAGTAAAAGATGTTTACACTAATTCAGGGGCGCCTGGGTGGCACAGTGGTTAAGCGTCTGCCTTCGGCTCAGGGCATGATCCCGGCGTTCTGGGATCGAGCCCCACATCAGGCTCCTCCGCTATGAGCCTGCTTCTTCCTCTCCCACTCCCCCTGCTTGTGTTCCCTCTCTCGCTGGCTGTCTCTATCTCTTTCGAATAAATAAATAAAATCTTAAAAAAAAAAAAAGATGTTTACACTAATTCAGGCTAGGCATGTTGGATAAGTACTGAATGAGTGAAGGATGTGTACAAAGATTAAAATAGATTTGAAAATTCATTAAAGTATTTCCTTTGGGCAGAGCACTGTGCTAGGTGCATCAGTGTTGAAATTCTACTTGTAGCTCATGATCCAGCCAAATTACATCTCTTACATGAAAGCTTCTCTATTTAAATAACTTTTATATCTTATGGTACATAGTACTAATTATGATTGATGCAACAAGCCGAGCACTCCTAGTCTTGATGGCAAAGTTTGGTGTTAGTCAGCAAAGAAGACAGGAAATCAGAAAATCTTGGCTCAGGTTCTGGTCATTTGCATAGCAGCCCACCCTTTGGAGAACTACTACTCTCTCATTATACATAATCCATGAGGTGGTCAGTGCAGTGTCTTACAATTTTTTGGTAAATAGTATGCATGCTGAGGTATTTGGGAAAAGCCTAATGATGTTTGCATGAGTCCGAAATGCTTAAACATGAGAAGGACTTACACATGGATAGAGATAAGGATGGATGGATAGATGTATAACAAAACAAGTTTAGTGAAATATTAGTGATAGAATATAGGTGGCAGGTATTTTTATGTTTACTGTGAAATTCTTTCAACTTTGTCATATGTTTGAAAACATTGATAGCTTAATCTTGGAAAAAATGCTAGTTGTGCCTCTTTGGCCTGATTTGAACTGTAAGTGATATTGCTTCTCAAATACCTCATTTTAAGAGGGAGAAAAACTGAAATTTGTCTCAGAGAAGTTAGCTTCTGGCTTCAACTAACTGGCCACAAACAGAAGAATTATTTATGGAAGGCTAATTCTAAAAGAGAAGAGACCAACTGATACTTTGTTTCTTGATCTCTTGACAAAGATGATTTTGATATTTTTATAAATAGTACGAACATTTAAATCTGCCTCCATTTCCTGATACTTTTCAATACTAACATGACCTAATTTTGATGACTTCTTATGAAGCTATTTCTGACTAGATCTAAATAAGAAACCTTTTGGTACCTGGTGGGGATCCCAGGAACCCAGCAGAAATGGCCATTTTTGGGGCTGGAGTACCTCCAGGGGACACTAAGCATGTGCCTACAAATCGCTGGCCCTTTCAAGTAAAATGATAGAACTATTCTCTTTGAAACATCAGCTGTATTGGGCACTTATTATGTGCAAAGCCCCATTCTGGACACTGGGAGCTCAAAGATGAGTCAGGCATTGAATTTGTCCTATAGTAGGATTCACATAATTGTCTAACTATGCTGCTACCTTATGGTACATAGGATGTTAGTTGAGCCATGAGTAGAAAATATTATGGAAATGTTGATTAAATTATTGATAAGAATGTAGAATACTATTTTTTCTCTCTCTCCATTCTCACCAATCCCTCTTCATCAAGGAATTTCTATCTGTTTTACCCATATCTCCTACTCAAAGAAAGTGAGAATATCCTCCAAATTTGCAACTTTAAACCCATCTAGTGTCTACTAGGCCAGTTCTGTTTCAATACCAAGGTTATTCTTATACCGGAAGAGACATAATCATAACCCTTTATTATTTGGTGGCACTTCAGTGATCTAAATCAAATTCTTAAGTCATATAAAATGAGGAAATAAGTCATATAAAATGGAGAAATAACCAGCTGGGGTAAAATGACATGCACATAGGAACTTCAGCTCTCAAGTTCTTAAAGCTCCAGAGTACAACTGAAACCTATAAATGAATAATTTTAAATTGTTCTCTTTCAGATATTAATTATAGTATATTCTTATGTAGAATATTCCTAAAATTGTTTGCTTTCTCAATGAATCACTCCTTTATTTTCTCCATATCAAATACATAAATATCTCTTTCCAATCTTGCTTAACACTGTGGACTTTCTACAAATGGTTCATCTGACCAGTGCAGTTTCCTTTCAACTGATTTTACTACCTTCATTCTTGCTCCTCCCTAATTCATTTTTCTTGAGACTGCCAGATATATTTGATTTTTTAAAAAATTTCCCTAAAACTCTTTACTGATTTCCCGTCTCCTGGACAGAATTTAAGGTTGGCTTGCAAGGCCCTAGAAGACATGGTCCCTGCTTATCTTTCTTCCTGTCTCTCTCCCTCCTTCCCTCTAATTTTTACTTTCTTCCTTCTATCAAATATGTATTTAGTCTATTCTATGGACCAGGTGGTCTTAATAGATGTTAGCTGTATAGAGATTTCTTTTTTAAAAAAAGAAATATTGTTGTGGAAGAAATCCTAAAAACTCATTGAAAGGCACTAAAGATACTTTAATGGAGAAGTATGCCACAAACATGGATTAGAATATTGTAAAGAACTCAATGTTGTCCAGAGATTGTCTCCAACTTGATCTATAGATTAAATTCCAACTCTTTTGCTATGTTTTGGTTTAATCTTTGTGGAAATTGACAAAAAGATACTAGAATTTCTATGTAAAGCAAATGGCAAAGAAAGTCCAAGTTAGTCCTGAAGATGACATGTTTGAAGAACATTCCTTACTTTAAAATAAAATAAAATAAAATAAGATAAAATAAAATAAATAGATACAGCTTTAGTAATTAAGTACATGTGATAGTCTAAAAGGGGCAGAAAGCTAAAGAGTGGAATAAAATGTTGATTCTAGACAAGGATCCACACAATTCTAGAGACTCAATTTACGACACTGTTAAAATGTTGTTAGATCATTGGAAAATAATCATTGGGAAAATAATTTATTCTTCAATAAATGGTGCCATGATAATTAGTTATCTACATGGAAAAAATAGAAATCAGACCCCTACCTCACACTATGTACACATATCTATTTCACTTAGGTGAAAGGCAATCTACAAAAGAATATTTCGTAGAATATCTTTATGATCTCAGGAAGTGAAGAGATTTTTTTTAAAAAAGAGAAGAGATTTTTGACTAAACTTTCAATGCTGCAAACCATAAAGAAAAAGATCAACATGTATTTATATTAATACTAAGAACTTCAGCATGTCAAGAATGTCCATAAATAAAAGAGAAGCCCCAAATTGGGAGACATTATCTAATATCTCCAACTTATATAATTAAAAATAATTATTTAGCATAAAAGAAAGAAATAGAGATGAATAAGAAAGAAAAACACCTACAATCCAATAGAAAAATTAGCAAGTGTGATTCTCAGAGTAGAGGGTTAAAAATGTAAATTGAAACCCTAAGGAGATACCATATGTCACACATCCATGCTGACAAAATTAAAAAGTCTTTCAAAGAGCTACCAGGAGCCAAAGTTAGAGCAGTTTGAGCAGCACAATAAATAAAATAGTATTGAATTATAACCAAAATACAAAATAAATATAGATGTGTTTACATCAATCATATAAATATTTGAATAAATAGAATATGATAGTACAATCTCTCATGCAGAAAAATTCCAAATAATTTATATAGATACACCACCCTCAGGGAGCTGGAGCCTAACTCTCCTCTCCTTAACTGTGAGGTGCTACACACAGTGATGTCCTTTCACACAGCACAATTATGGAAGGAGGGGAAAAAGAGTAACTTGACAGTCAAGAAATCTGCTGAACGCTACCTCAGCCAGGTGATCAAGGTCAACACCAGCAATAGTAAGTCATGTTGATAACATGGGTGCCTACTATGATGTGATGAGAATGGTACTCTACCTCTGTGGTCTTCTTCCCAAGAACACATAGTTTCAGGGTAATCATGAGAACAAATATCAGACAAATCCCAATGGAGAGATATTCTACAAAATACCTGACCAGTACTCTCCAAGCTGTCAAGATCATCAAAAACAAAGAAAGTCTGAGTAACTGTCACAACCAAGAAGAGTCTAAGGAGACACAAGGACTAAATATAATATGGTATCTTCAGTGACATTCTGGAACTGTAGAAGGACATTAGGAAACAACTGAAAATCTGAATACAGTATGATGATGCTTCAATATAATTGGTTCATTAACTATAATAATGTATCATATGAAAGTTAGTGGAAGAAACTTGGTGTTGGGTATACTGTACTCTCTTCACAAGTTTTCTGTAAATTCAAATTGTTCCAAAATAAAAATGTAATTAAAAGAAAAGTATTTCAACATCAGTGCGGATTTACTCAAACAGACACATTGTTGGTGGAAGTGTCCATTGTTTTGGTCAATTTGTCAAACAACTTGGCATTATGTAGTAAAGTTGAAGATAGACAAGCCCTATGATCCAGTAAAATAGCCCCTAGGATAATCCCTAAAGAAATGATTCCACTCTTCTACCAGGACATGTGTGAAAATGTTAATAAATGCCAAATAATGAAAACGGTACAAGGACCTATCAAGAATAGATTGGATAAATCGAGGACTAGTCATTCAGTTGAATATCATATATCGATGAAATGAACTATAGCTCTGTATAATAACATGGATGATTCTCGGAAATACAATGAGTGAAAAAGCAAGTCACAATTAAATATAATTGTCAAGATTTTATTAAATGGATTTGAAATCTGAAAAACTGATCAGTATGTTGTTTGGAAGTATCCACATTTGGTAAAATTATAATGAAAATCATGGGAACTTGAGAGGAGATGGGATAAAAGAGGGCACACAGTAAACTTCAAAAATAATGTAAATGTATCTTCTTGGGCTGTGAGCTGGGTAAAAGTGTTCATTGTATCATGATATTTTAACTCTTACAAATTCTCACAAATAACATTGTTTCTACTCAAATTTACTTGTAGAAATTATTTTTAAAGTGTAATGGTAGCTTCTTATTCATTCCCAACCTGACAGCACAAGGATTCCCCTTGTATGCCTTCCTTCTTCTGTGGGAATAGGAAATGCATCAAAACCCTCATCTTTGAATCTAACAACTAGGGAGATGTACTTATCTGTCTGTAAGCATTTTGGGAAGAGAGAGAGAAAAGATGCTTATAAGTAGTTCAGGGAATAAACCTTAGCTGATAATTCTTTTAAGATGACAAAACTCTGTTCCCATTCTTATATATCTCAGGATCCTGCCCATGGCCATTAGATTTTCCAATAAGGGCAAGTTTAAAGCCAAATGAAAATGTCCTTAGAAAGGTAAACTTTGAAGATAGAAAAGTGGGAGGGCAGATGAGAAAAAAAGTGGAAGCTATTAAGAAGGTTGTTTGCATCTGCAAGAACAACTGTTATGTCAATACTGTGTAGCACTTGTTTGCAAAGCCACTAATCTATTCTTTTTGTCCAGCAATAGAGCACTTAGCCCTGACCCAAATCAATCAGTACGTCAGAGTCCCTTGGTTCAAACTGATTGCTAAGTTGATTCCCATGATCCAGAGTCGTTATTGATTTTTTTCATAGATGGCATATAACCCAACACAAACCTATTCATTATAACAAAACTGCCTAGAATTTCTGAGAAAGTCTGTCTTTCCCATGGACTATAAAAATGAGGAAGCATAAAATCCGGGGCTAATGTAGCTGTTTGACTACTTTGAAGGAGGAATCTTGGAATGCAGTGCCAGAATTGAAAAAGGCAGATGGAAGACAGGGAAGAGTAACCAAACACCAACAAGACCATTAAAGTCTGAAATCCAGCTATACCTGAAGATGGACTCACTTCTTTGCAACCAAAAGACTCATGAAAAAGAGACCATCCTAACAGATGTCTTTTGTCCTACTGTGGCAGAAGCAGGGATTCAAAGAATTGGAAGCAGCCTGGGAATTGGATAAGATGATTCAATATAGAGCTTCTGAATTTTGGTTCTGTGCCTAGAAAATGGAATGAAAACTCTATACATTTTTAAGATTGTACTTGCTGTCTAGTCTCCATCTGAACTGCTATAGCAAACAGGCAAGCAGCTACTTCTTTCCAGTAAGTTATTTTTCTTCTAAGTTCTTAAGTGAGAATCTCAATCCTTTCAGTGCACATGGGAAAGGTATGTACCAGAGTCTTAGGAAGGTGCATTGCTAGCTCTTCCAAAATTCAATAAGCAGATACTGAATGCCTCCTGGGGTAAGGAACTACCTGAGGCCAAATAAAACAGAGATAAATATATTTCCTCTCTGTCCTCAAAGAACAGAGAAACCACTATTAATGACCAAAAGCATACATTTTTAGCTTCAAATTCTGGCTTCACCATTTACTAGTATTAAAAAGAAAAAAGAGGGGTGCCTGGGTGGCCCAGTTGTTAAGCGTCTGCCTTTGGCTCAGGGCGTGATCCCTGCATGGCATTCTGGGATCAAGCCCCACATCAGGCTTCTCCACTAGGAGCCTGCTTCTTCCTCTCCCACTCCCCCTGTTTGTGTTCCCTCTCTCGCTGGCTGTCTCTCTCTGTCAAATAAATAAATAAAATCTTTAAAAAAGAAAAAGAAAAAAAGAAAAGAAAACCCACAGGTACAAAATGGCATCACTTAAATTAAGTCCCCAAGTCAGTAAGCCAGGGCTTAACACGTAATCTAATTGTAATTTCAACCTCCCCCAGAAGTGTAGTATTAACCAGTCAGTCAGGAATTTTCTGATCAGCATCAGTGAGGTAATCTGTCACATGGGCCTTCTCCATTCCCCAAAGGAAGATGCGTTAGTCTGTTTAATAAGACCTCCTGTTCTTCCCCCTAAGGGAAGATGATCTTGGCTAAAACAATTATTTCTTTACTGTTGCTAATAACTTTCTTGCCCCACCCTCTTCCTATAAAAACCTTTCATTTTGCACAACTCCTTGGAGCATCCCTCTGTTTGGTAGATGATAGATGCTGCCAGATTCATGAAACATTTAATAAAGCCAAACTTTAAATTTACCCAGTTGATTTTCAGTTTCTCTATCTGTAAAGCAGTGTTTGTAACTGACCTACCCTATAGATTTATTGTAAGGATTAAATGCAGTATTATATATAAAGTACTAAGAAGGTTGCCTGGCACATAGCTACACTATATACATGTATGTCAAATAAATATAAAGAAATAAATGAGGAACTCTTACTTCAGATGGCAAGTTACACAAAACAGCAAAAGAAAAAACTGGCCAGAGTTTTGGATGTTTACTGTATGTCAGGCACTTTACATTTTATTTACATGATCAGGTTGGCCTCTTCAATGTGGGCTGATTTTCAAGAGTCATTCATTGAAACACAAGTCCTGAAAAGTCTTTTCTAAAGTACCATATAATTATTAAGGTTATAAGTAATGTACTGGGGGAGGCAGGACCATAGATCTCGTGAAAGCGGAGCCTGACTTTTCCTAACTTTGACCCGTATTAAGAATATCTGTGAACTTGTTAACCTCTTCTTGACTTTCTCTGTAATTTCATCCCACACCTGTGGTGCCTTCAGAAGACAGAACCTCTCATGAGGTAGCCAAGCTTATTCTAATAAAACCTGCCCACTCATCCTGGCTGTGAAACAGTGTTTGACTTTTTCTGCAGCCCCTTGTGCCATCTCTGTCTCAATGTCTTGGTAACATTTAATGAGCAATCGGAGACCATTTTCCTTGACACCCGCCTACCAGGAGAACATACCTATTAAATACTCCATCTTCCTGCTGCTTTCAGGACATTTTTGCTGTTCTGAAAAGTATTGCCTTTCATGTCCATGTGCTGTGAAGTAGAAGCTGAGCCTGGCTGGCTGTCCAAGTTCCTATTCTGAAGTTATTATCTGGTACCCCGAGGCAAGAGTGGCTGGCAGCCCCTGATGGGAGCATCTGCACAGAGGCTACAGGCTGCTGTAATTGGCTTTCTTGCCTTTCACTCCCTGCCTTAATGAGGATGCGCCATGTTGGGCTTCACCCACCCACCACTTTTCAGTGGGACAGGTTCTCACTCCATATAAAGTTGATCAAGGAAAGCCTCAGCAGTTTAGCAAGGAGTTTTGAAAGAACAAGTCCATTGGAGGCTGAAGCAGGTCTCCCTAGTGCAATGTGGAGTAGCTGCTAGGTCAGCCAGGGGTTCATAAACATGGGGGCCAGGGAGCTTTGCCCTCAAGGAGAATTTTAGTCTCCAGTCCCTCTTCTTCTGATTACTAAGACCTGAGGTCATGGATGATCTATTTGCAGTACTCCTTGCTGTACATTTCAATCAAAGCATTCATTGAGTCCTTGTCTGAAACTGTCAGTTTGGACACAGAGCTTATGGACCCACTATTTTAATAACAGCTAATATTTATTTAGTACTTACTGTGTGCCAAGCGTGAATCTAAGAGTTTTAGCTTAATTAGCTTCTTTGTTGTTCAGAGCAACGCTTGAAGTAGGTATTATCATTATTTCCATTTGCACATGAGATTTTAAAAATCTCCCAGTCACATAGCTACTAGGTTATGGACCTATGACTCAAATTTAGGTAGTCTGCCTTCAGTACCAGCAAGCTTAACCACAGTACCTCATGATCAAGTCTGAGAACTATTGGTTTTCCAACCCCTGCAGCTAAATGCCCAGTATTTCTTCCTTAGCCACATCTTCTCAGACATCCCTTGGATAACATGCAAACTGCCCCCTTCAGCTGCAGCTACTTGTACCAGGAATGCATACTTGACACCTGATATCCCAACCCAAGAAACTGGAATTAAGAAACAGCTTTAAGTTACTCAGATGGGCCCAACCTGGGGTTATAAGATCTCATGGAGATGATGTTCTTATTTAAGATGAAAATGCAAGAGGATCCAGAACTCACCTCCTCCCATGATAACATAGAATCTGTAGCTTGGAACAACTTCCTCTAAAACAACACAAAACAAAAACCAACAACAACAAACTGGCTGAGGGATCCTTACGCATCCAGGAGTAAGAGGAGGCTCACAACAAAGTGGGTAGGAGAGGCTGGGGCACAAGTTCACCATGAACTCCACTCTCGTGCAGTAGTCCAGAAGGAAGACAAAACCCAGAGTTTTGCCCTAAGGAGTGAAGAGTTTGAACCCCACCTCGGACACCAACTCTTACGACCTGCTCCTGGGAGATGAGCCCCCCAAACGTCTAGCTTTGAAAACCGACAGGGCCGTGACCATGAAGAGACCCAGAAGGCTGCAACAACGTGAGGCACGCTCTTAAAGCGCTGGCAGGCTCCAACTCACCTGCCCCAGTGGGAGCGGCGGAAGAAGGGTGCCCCACTTCGTGCGGGAGAAGCTTCTTTGCTTGTCTCAGAGCGTCAGGCTGAGGGGCAGGCTTCCGATTGGACACACACGTGGGAACCTGCTGGGCTGTCCTCCCGGGCCGCAGACCCACGGGTGCCGGTTTCGCGTCTCCCTCTGCTTCGCCCCTGAGCGCGCCTCGTGGAGAGGAGCTGGCGCCTGGGTTTTTGCAGCCGCTGCCAGAGGACACCTCTCCACAGCTGGCTTTGGTGGCCAGTGGGCTTTCGCAGGAGAGTAAACCTTTCCGGAGCTGAGAGGACGGACGCTTCCTACATGCTCTCCCGCAGCTGCCTCATTCCAGGGCGCCAGGAGCCCTTGGAGGGGCTTGCGTTCCCGAGCCCGGGACTGTCACACTCACACAGTTCCTGGCCGGCTCCCGCCCCCAGAGCACTGCACAGACAGCGGGCTGAAACACACTTCCAGTGTCTCTGTGAAACAGGCCCATGCGCTTGTCCTGGAGTTTCAGCCTGAGGGGCAGGCTTCAGGTTTCGCCCACATCTGAGTGGCTGCGGACTTTCTCTCAGGGAACGGCTGGAGGACGCCATCTTTGCCTTGTCTCTCTCCCTCACTACCGTGCTCGCCAGGATCTTCCAGAGGGGAGCTTACACACTGGTCTGGAGCCCCAATAATTCCAGCTGCCATGCAACGGACACCTTGTAGGTCACCTGGCACTGTGGCCAGTGAGGCTTCTGCTTGCGGTCCCATAGGACTGTATGTATCTGCATACTTGGAACGCTGCTGCCTGAGGGTCTGGCTCCTAATCCTCTTGCTACACGCTCAACTACCGGGAGTCAGGAGAAAATAAAATAGGCTGCTTGGACAGTCACAAAGGTTTGAGAGGCAACCAAAAGCCAGGGTAGGTTTAAATATGAAGATTCATCTATAAAGGCCACACCTTCAAGACTGGGAGAGGTGGCTGTTTTACCTAAGGCACAGAAACCAGGACAGAAACAAATAAAAAGAAGAAATAGAGGGGTTATTCCAAACGAAAGATCACATGGAGACGGGGCTAGAGTCAACATTTTTCTGTTTCAAAACCACTGGCAGGACACTTTGGGGAAGAGGTATCAGAAACTGAATAAATAACACTCCAAAGTCACAAAAAAAGAAAGGCTAGAAACCTAATTTTTATCAGTGAAAGAGTGAACATCCTTATTCCTAGAATATGGAAGAAATTTATCTGCAGAGAAGAGAGTGATACAGATGTGCAGAGAAATATAATGATAGAAGACTCTAAAATCCTCAATAACCTTCCTGAGAAACTGCATTTTCTCTTAGGAGACCCAGCTATGCATGCTATATTTCTCACCATCAGGTTCTCTAAGTTTCTACGTAGACTTGTGATAAAGTCCTCTCTACCTTAAACCAGCCGAAATAACTTCTGTTCCTTGCAGCCACATGATGACTGACCAAGATATCCAGGATACATTTTGGTGAGTAGTTTCATTTGGTACTAATGTTCTATGCTCAAGTTAACTCTCCCAGAGTGAGAAATCTAGCCATGCTATGTTTAGTGGAATATTATGTTTTCAGATTTTGGTTTCCATATTTTAGCGTGTTTGTAAGACCTTGGTTATTTGTAGCAACCCAGAACTCATTTACCTTATTACTGGCATGGCCCCTCTCAGATTTTAGCTGGGGATTTACCGTCTTCATTTCAGTTCATTCAGGTCTGAAAAGGCCGAATGCTCAGTTCAAACGGCTAAACTTGTTGGGGATTCGCATTGCCCTAACCCTTGGGATTTCTTGGAGAAAAGCAGAAGACCTAAGCCAACTCAAACAGAGTGAAAGTCAGAGTGAAAGTATAGGGGTTATTAGGATAAAAATGCTAACTTCTGGCTGATAAAAGTAAATCAGCAGGAAAGTGACCCTGGGGTTGCCAAAGGCTACTTTTTGTCCCTCTCAAGGGAAGAGTCTATCTAAGAAAATAATCATTCTAGGAAAAAGGAAAGATGGAGATATTGTTTGAGCCTCTGTGGGAAGCCATGCTGGAAGCTGTATCTTTCCCCAAATTATTTAATTATGGGAACCAAATGTTTTCTTTTTTATTTTCTATACCAGTTAACATGGAGGAATTTTCACATTATATTGTAAAGTGAGAAAAGATATATAGATAGATAAATAGATAGATATAGATAGATATAGATACACACACATATATCTAGATGTATATATATCTTGGTCATCTATCTCATCATGGAGAGTTGCACACCACATTTTCAACATTGGTCATCTGGGGGGGGCGGTATTGCTGCAGGTAGAGTTAGAGAAAGAGAGGAAAGTGGGGATTGTCATAATGAATCATCACATGATGAGATCTGATTTATGCAAAACCATTTGTAATTACACATAGATGTGGATAGAGATATATGATAGGGTAATCAATGAAATGTTGTCAGTGGTTCTCCCTGGGCCACAGGACTTAAGCTGATTTTCATCTATTTATATTTTAATGTATTTTAGTATTTTTTAACAGTAAGAAAATATTATATTCAAAAGAAATAGCAGTTACAGATGGCAAAATAGGCAATGCACTGTTGTTCAGCATTTCTTAATTTTTAATCAACCTGATCATTCACTCTTCAATTTATTAATAGCTCTTTTGGCAACATGAGTTTAATAATGCTTTAAAATGATTCCCTGGAAAATATGTTGGTCAAAGCCTGGGTTCAATGAAGTTGAATACCTTTCAGATTGTCTAGAAGTGTACATTGTTAATCTCTAAGAGAGGTATTTGAGTATTTAGCAGTTCCCAAATTTATTGGACTATGGAATATTCCATGAAAGTAGTCTAATATGGAACACATTTTGGGAAACACAAAGAAAATAAAACAACAACAACAAAAAGGAAGAAATATTAAGGCTTTTAATTCATATATCCTGGAGTCATATCCAAGAAAGATGAATTACTTATGTGTGATCTTGAACTAGTCACTTGCCTTCTCATGCTTCATGTTCTCACTGGCCTCCTTCCCAGGGCCATTGTGAGAGTCAACTGCAATAAATGTGATTGCATATTGAAAAAAAAAAAAAAAAAAAACCTGTGAATGTGTATGTTACCTATAGTATTTTCTTCACAGTATATTTCCCCAAAATTTACAAAATACTGGAAACAGTATCTGAGTCTCCATTTCTTTAATCCAGGTGACTAAGGAAGATACTGAACTCTGTCAGCCCCAGTCAGAAATTCCCAAAGGAATGGTTGTTATTGGTCCAGTTTAGATTCAATCAGCCATAGGCATGTGGCAATAGAGTAGAACATTTGGCTATCACCTATGCCCACCCATGTGACTGGGGTTGACAAAGGGCTCAGAGAAGGATATTTGTGTCCTAGGCACTCACCCCAAAAGGAACATTCAGCGAATCTTGACCTTTCCTGCCTCCTGCTCTGAGCTGAGGGCGCAGGTCTGTTAGCCTCTCCCTAACCCTCCAAACTTGGGGGTTCTTGCCAAGATGGGGTCAGGGCTGCAGCAGCAATCTGAGTCTGGAGCCTCTAGTTCAGATTTGCCCAAATATCTGTAGAAAATATGGATAAATACTTAGTGGGGGAGGCGTAGTGACCAGCTAATAAGAAAGGGAAATGATCCAACATCCATTTTGTTTTGGTTTTGAATGCACTTAATGACTGTTGTTTTGGCAAAGGTATTGACAGCCTATGCCATTTAAATTCATTTATATTTGCTAACCTTCAAACCAAGCACATAATGCCACAGACATCTGTAGTTATTAAAAAAAAAAAAAAAGGGTTGTGATTTGTGATAAGGGGCCCTAATGTAAAATTTGAAATAAATCATTAAATATTCACACTTATTGGAATACATATACATTTATTGAATACTTATTATATGGCAGGCATGATGGTAAAAGCCTTATATGCACTGCCAGATTTGACCTTCACAATAATCTTGTGAGGTTAGTACCGTTTTGATTCCCATTTTATAGATAAGAAAACTGAGGCTAAAATGTTCAGGAACTTACCTAGGAGCACACATGTAGTTCTTGGTGAATTGGAACCCAGGTTGGTTTGGGTCTAAACCTGAGCCCTTATCTGGATGCTACACTACCTTATAAGTAAAAAGTTCATTTTCAAATAATTGAGAGACAGTTGGGAGCTGATTGCTACAAAGGACAGTGACCTGGGACTCTGCAAAATGAGGGAAAGTATTGGAACGCATATGAGGCCATATGTGGTACTTGTCGCAAATTCATATATTGCCCCCGGCCGCTCTCTCACTGACCCACCTTCCACAGAGGCTAAGATTTGGCAAGCCTGCACTTACAGGTAAAGCTCTGCTCTTCAGAAAGTTGACAATTTATTTCCCTCCTTGCCACCAGGTAGGCTGGAAAAAACAACAATTTCCACAAAGAAGCGTCAGTACTAGATGATCCTAATTCAGAATCAAGTAATAGTGTAAAATAAAAACAGAGGAAGTAACAGTGCCCAACTTAACAGCTCTACACTACACAAGAAAGATGACTTGGAAATAAAACCAGATTCATTGCATGAGGTTAAAGTCTAATGAGGTGAAGCTCCGAAATGTTACCAGCAACATTCCTAAAGAAGTATTAATGTCAGAGCATTACAATGTTGTGTTTTTTTAGTGCTGTCTTCAAGCAGTCACTCTGAACATGAATCACTTTAAGGACTTCATTCCATATAAGTAATTGGTCTGTTACTTTAGTTCACAGTGAATAACATAAAATGTTAATAAACCTTTAAAACTTCAGAACTCACAGTATATTAAAATAATACATTTTATAGCCTATGGTATTTAGGAGACTAAATCACATGCACCATTATTTGTGTTTAACTCTCTAATTGACCCGCTACAATTGCAGAAATCCAAATTCTATTTAGATGGATATTCAATTACATATTTAAATAACTCTTAATGCTCACTATTTGCTTTTTTTTCCCTTTGAAAAAATTATTAGTGTTTTAAATTAAATGGACTTAGAAACATTTTATAATCGTAAAGAAAATTAATGGCATACTTCTATTTTCCCCCTAAAAAATATACTAATTTAGGCCCACTGCGGTTTAAGTTTTGCCTTTGAACTGGGCACATATTAGATTTTTTAAGAGCCTATATTCAAATCTCCTGATGTGCTAAATAATGTATGAAATTGCCTCCTGATTATCTATGAGTAGATTATCTATTAAGTAGAAACTCCACAACTGATTTCATATGGCAGATAAAGATTTCTCTTTCTTCTTTAGTTTTTTTTTGAGTTCAAAAAGGCAAAGAATCCCAGAATAACTAATTCTTTATTTACATTAAATAAATGCCAATCCAAATATAAATTATCTTTATATTATCTTCTATTTGAACCAGGGTACCTAGAATTATCGATATTTGACTATATGTTCAAATGGCAGCCAACATTTTTTTTCTGTTTTAGGGGCCTCTCCCACATCAGAAACTATTTAGATAACAATATTTTTATGAAAATATAATTTCTCCCAAATTTACTGTATTAACTAACTTGCTTTTTGTATTTATCCCTAAAGTAAATGACAAGGATATCATATTATTGGAACACATACTAAAAGGGTTCTGGTACCAATTCTAATGTGGTGGCAGGGGGAGTTTTGCACCACACTGTTAAGTAATTCTCAGATACCAGAATTTATTTCACTGACACTATCTACCTAGAGATAGCATCATATTCCACAGGTAGAGGGTTAAGTCCTACAAAACTGTTCCCTCTCCCCACTTCAGAAGTCAATCACAAGTCTGGGTTGCTTCTTGGTATTTCTGGCCAACTGGCTATAAATCAGATGTTCCCACAACCTCCTCCTCAGGTTTGATTAATTTGCTAGAGGAGCTCATAGAACACAGAGAAACATTTTACTGACTTGATCACGTCTTTTTAAATAAAAGGATGTAACTCAGAAATAGCCAGATGGCAGAGATGCATAGGGCAAAGTTTGGGGAAGGGACAGGGGAGCTTCCCAGAGCCTCCACATGCTCATCATCTGGAAGCTCTCTGAACCTTGTCCTTTGAGGTTTTATGCAGGATTTATTACATAGGCACGATTGATTAAATCTTTGGCCATGGGTGAGAGAAGTCAACTTTCAGCTCCTCTCCATCCCAGAGGTTGGAGGGTTGAAGGTAAAACTGAAAGTTCCAGGCTTTTAATCACATGGGTGTCTCTGCTGGCAGCCAGCGTCCACCCTTAGGTGACTTCCAAAGTCACCTCATTAACACGATGAAAGAGGCCTTTGTTGCTCTCATCATTTAGGAAATTCCAAGCATTTTAGGAGCTCTATGCCAGAAACAGGGATGAAGACCAAATCACAGTATCCATTTATTTATTTATTTATTTATTTATTTATTTATTTATTTATTATAAATCACAGTTTCTCTCATGCACACATACATACACACGTGCACAGACAGATACTGAGTCCCTGGACAAAGAGGTGTTAACTTTAAACCCCCAAATGTATTGGATCATTCAAAGCTATTGTTAAAAAACAAAATTCAACTAAGTTTGAAGATTCTATTGGCTTTATTTAGTGGTTCATGAATTAAGCAGCATTCCATTTTAACAGATAGAAAGGAACTATAGGGGCGCCTGGGTGGCGCAGTCGTTAAGCGTCTGCCTTCGGCTCGGGGCGTGATTCCGGCATTCTGGGATCGAGCCCCACATCAGGCTCCTCTGCTGGGAGCCTGCTTCTTCCTCTCCCACTTCCCCTGCTTGTGTTCCCTCTCTCGCTGGCTATCTCTGTCAAATAAATAAATAAAATCTTAAAAAAAAAAAAAAAAGAAAGAAAGGAACTATGAGCAGATGCTACACAATGGAAGGCTTCTATAGGCAGGACAGAGCAGGGCAAGAAAGATACTCTAGCAAAGAGTACTGTATTTCAGGCAAGGGCATCTTCCTTTGGGGGAAGACAGAGGTTTATTAGGCAAATTACTTCACTAGTGCTGATCAGGTAGTTCCATATTGACTGGGTAAAGGTCACATTCCTGGGAGAGACTGAAGCTGCAGTTAGGTTAGGTATTAAGTCTTGGTTTGCTGATGTAACTAACACAAGCACTTAGCACAGGTAACTCCATTTTGGACTTGTTGTTTCTATTTTTTTAACACTATGCTCTGAGGCTCAAGATTTATAAACTTCCCTGGAAATGTCACCCTACCCTTTCATAACATGCTTTGGACTGGGCCATTTTTAAATTAGCAATTCCAAGTTAATTAGAAAATAGACTCTTATGGAAACTTGTGGGTAGACTAATAGGAGGATTCTGCTCTATATCTGAGAGCAAAATGCCTGTCCCTGTAAAAGATGGCTTTATTTTTGACAGTGTAGTCCATAGAGAATGCAGAATCATTCTTTGGTTGTAAATCTAGGATTCTGTCACTGAGGCCATAGTGGCTAGTGGAGCATTGCTATCTCTTTTTACAGATGGTACTACCCCTGAAAGCTGGGTGAACTACAGGATGACTTCCAATTTTCCTTCAGGAAACTTGAAAGCAAAGAATATCACCTTCTTACTGTTAATCTTAAAAATAGACACTGCCAAGTTATTTTACCAGCAAAAGATGGGTCTATTTGGGAATAAAAGAAAATTGCAATCTGGGACAAATAAGCTGTGGCAAAACCATAGGCAAGTTGCAGGGGTGCGAGGAGCAGGGGAAGGAAAGGCATGCTTTTTTATGGAGGAAAAGGGGTACCGTGGGAAGGCTATTATGCACTAAACGTCCATTGAAGGAAACTGGAGTTCACAGTGTGGTAGCTTCTCATTGACAGAGCTGTTGCTCAGGAGGATGAGGAAAGCGTGTCTTCCTCTAGCTGGAACAGTAGAGTATCCAGGAGCAAGGTCAAGTCTGTGTAAGGTCAAGTTCCTCTTTTCCTGCTGGCTCTGCAATTGACTGGAGGTGGTAGGGTGTGAGAGCTCCCCCTGCTGGCCTCCCCACTCCATTTTAATGAGCTTCCCGTTACTCATTTTCACATGACCTTTTTGTGTACTGAGGTTTCCTTAGCCATGTCTAAACTCAGAAATTGCTAGTTTATAGTTCACTGTAAGTGGAATCTTCTAAGACACAGGTGAAAGTGTTACCTAAGAGAACGTGTGCTTTCTAATATGGGAGCGAGTGAGACACAGCTTATATTTAATATCTGGAAAGCTTCTGACTTCCTCACATTATTATATTAGCACATTAGTTAGTAACCAAACCATGAGTAACTTGACTTCTTTACTGGTCAGTTTAACAAACTCAATCTTTTTCCAATATCCGCCCCCCCACCCCCAGGTACACGCATATGTTTCTCTGGAATTTCACTAATATCTGTGATTCTTACCACCCCCCCCCCCCAGTAAAACAAACAAACAACAACAACAGAAACTACCACCAAATACCCTGTTAGAACCTAGGTGGAAGAATCAGGAGAAAGGATGAGCCAAAAGTTAGCAAATAAATCCACTGGTGAAGTGAAATTTGTTTATTTTTGAATGCTGAGAGTTTCCAGTATGGAATCCAATATCAAGGAAATTGGTTCATTTATTATATGGGACACTCACTGCATGGTTCTCTTATTTCTATAAAAAGACTCAGACACTGAAAAGGCACAAATCAATAATGCAATTAATAAGCACTGTTTTCATTTAAGAAATTGTAAAAGGAGGAGTCTTACACTTTTGACATTTTCAGAAAGTAGAGTCATCTGATTAAATCTTTGGTAATGTTGCATCTGACAAGAAGACAAATTCCTCTTCTAAAACATATTCCAGTGGAGAAAGGATAAGTGATTTTTACTTTCCTTCTCCTTTCCCAAGCCAACAAGTATCTGTCTGTAGTTAAGAAACCATCGTTGACATGAACTTTTACCAACATGACCCATAGGAATAATACATTTTCTTCTGGATATTTGCATGGAGGTTATTCCAACTAAAGGGAGAGGCCCTGAAAGACACGAAGGAATCCTATAGATAATAATAGTAAAAGCACTTAAATACTATTTGCCAGGCATTCACATCAGCCATGATTTTTGTAGTTGCAAGTAAGAAGAAGAAACAAGGAATTTGTGGGCTTATGTAACTGAAAATCCATGAATGGAATGGGTGTCAGAGACCACTGAACCAAGCACATAAGCGATGTGACAAGTCCTGGGGTCCATCTCAGGCTTTGTTTGGGATAGAAAGTTGGGGGACTGGGATGGCCCTGGCAGCTTGAGCTTCACATCTTTGAGTCTAGTGGCAAATGCCACTTCCCCACAATTAGGGGAAAAGCTAGGGATTGGTGCTAATGGGCTCCTTCACCTAGTTGTGATCATTGTGTTGGTCCCTGAAGCAAGTAGACAATATGATAGAATGAAATTATTAGTTTATACCTAGATGACATGCTTCACCCCTGGAAGAAGTAGTTGGGATCAACCTGACACTTACAGACTGGGAATGGGTGATTTTCCAGAGTAAAATCTGGGACTTAATGGGAGACGTAGATTAAATAGATGCTGAACATCAACAGAGGTCTACTGTAGTGTCTTCACACATATTTTACAAACATTCATTTATTTAATCCTTACAAAAACCCTATAAAAGAGTTTGCACTATTATCCCCATTTTATGGATAAGATAGTGGAAGTAAAGGAATTAAGGTCATATATCAGGTTCATGGTAGACCTGGGCTCTAAACTCAGGGCTATCTGTCTGCACAGCCTGGACCTTAACATCTTCTTTGCATTCATCACCAAAGAACTACATACCCCTGAGTAGGGTGGAAACAGGAAAGCTGTGGTATCCTCAGACTATTTTTGGCCAGTGTCTGAATCAGACTGCTGGAGAGCATGGTCTATAGATCCTTGAGTAGCAGGGCCAGCTTTGGGGTGTTGCATTTGAGTGCAGTTAAAATTAAAATCAAACATTCATTTAATTAAGGAATTAATGACTCCACGCAAAGCCAACATCCTTATAACAACAAGGTTGTGGACTCGACAAACATGAGTAACTCATAAGGTCGCCTTACACCTGCCAGACTAGAAATGGACAAGTATGACACTCAGAGTGTTTGACAACTCTCCTTCAATGTGTAAGTCCTCAGTAAAACCTTGGCATTCTTGGCATTCAATACACATGGGCAACATGTTTGCCACACTGGCTCAGAAGGACATTTTGGTATTTTTTAAGACCAGTGGGAAAAACAGTCCAATCTAAATGAAGACCAGGGTAGAGCAGTAAATCAGAAACTGTTTAAAGGCTGGCAGTTGAGAACCTAAACCACCCACAAACTCAGCCTGGACACTAGGAAACACAGCCACACCCTGTTATCTACATTGACATCACTTTGCTGTTCTCTGTCTTCATTAGTGTGCTTTGTCTTTCCACAGCTCCCCTTTCCCTGCAAATGTTTGGTTGTTCAGTACAGGAACCTCACAAAAGACCTATGAACTCTTCAACAGACAGCTTGTACCCTGAGATTCTTTGAATTCCTCACTTCAGAATACTTGTTTTTTCACCATTATTGAACTGTTCTATCTTGATTCTTACCTAATCCTAATCTAGACTCTGCATTGAAAGCCCCACCATAAACCAGATTTCTGATTCCCAATAAATCCAGACATTACTCTTCCCCTCTGAGAGAGTCACGGCTTTGCAGGGTGGGTTTCTCCCTTAATTCAGCAAGGTGTGTTGTTGAAATCTGGGAAGATGTCATTTGTGTAGTCTATAATAGTGATTCTCAACATAGGGGGGGCAGTTTTGTCTCCTGGAAGACGTTTGGCAATGTCTGGAGATTGGCAGAAGAGTAAGAGGGTAGTTGTGGCTGGCATCTCATGGGTAGAGGTCTGAGAGGCTGCTGAATATCCTACAAGGCATAGGAAAGGCCTCTGTAACAAAGAATTGTCCGTCCAGAATGTCAGTAGTGCCAAGGACGAGAAATCCTGGTCCATAATAATTGGTGGCACTTCTCTCCATTCTACATGAGTCAGCTGTACTTTTGGCTGCCTCTATGAATATATATGTTATCCCAAGCACTAATATGATGGTGAGCTGTAGGTGACTCATTCCAAGTATCTAGCACATCTCGGTTCTGTTCTCAGAGGGGCTTGGTTGTAACATCAGACATTTTGAAGTTGAGGAGATCTCCAGGATGACACCCTTCAATGCCAATAATACTGAAATTTGGAGCAGTGAGAAGAACACAGATGTGAGCAGAACACCTGGATTCTCACTTCAGATCTGTTACCAACCAGGAGAAAGTTACTTGGGACATAGTCTCTGTCTATAGAAATAAGGGCTTTGGTATTAGTGGTTTTCAGAACCCCTATTAGCTTTGTATCTTAGGGATAAGATATAAAGAATCCATGGTCTAATGATGCCCAGGGCTCATGCAGACGTTTTTGTGGGATTCCCTTTGCAAGTTGGAGCATACCAGAGGAATCTCTGAGAGTTAATATAACCGGTAAAACAGAAGACACATCACTTCTGTGTGTGGCCCTGTTCTTATAAGTGTCCCTGAGGTTTCATTGCCTGGGTATATATTTTTGGTCAAGCTTGCCACCCTAAAATTATAAAGGTCCCTTTTCAGTCACACGAACTATAATTTTAAAATGTGTTTACTTTTTAAAAGGCTCAATTCCCAAACTCCAAACCCACCTCTATGCTAACACACATGTCGAGATGTCTCCTAGCTCCTTGATTGAGACCTACCAGGGATGGCATATTCAAGAATGCATATTTTCTTCTCCTCCCTCCTCACTCCGGTAGAACCAGTCCTTTTCTACACTCTCAGTATTCTTTGAACATGTATTTATTACAGTTCCAGCTAGTTTCCTCTTTGGCGTAGTGTTAGGCAACCACAATAAATAAATAAATAAATAAATAAATAAATAAATAAATAAATAAATAAATAAATAAATAAATAAATAAATTTTAAAAAATCACTCTTTTGCAAACTGCCTAAAGCTATTTCATTTTTCTATGAGGTGATGAGAATGTCATATGAGGGAAAAGAGAGGACTTTTTTTTTTTTTTTTTGAATGGGGGTGGGGACACTTTAATGAATATTTGATTATGCCAAAGTGAAGCCCAGAGGCTGTTTTGGAAACAAAGTAGAGAAAATGAGAAGCTAAACTGATCTATAGTGTCAACTAAAGTGTTGTCCTCTCTGGGTGAGGAAATTGTTACAATATTATTGGACTTTGGGTTCCTACTGAGCAGAGTGAAAATAAGGAGAGGTGGAGAAGATGGGAGAGAAAATTCATTGTTTTGCATGGAAGTAGGCTACAGAAAAATGCGTGCCTCCTGGGCTAGTGAGAATAGAGTTTATACGTGAAAAGACATGTAGGGGAGGGAACAGGTGGTGGACTTGTGAAAAGAAGGTATGGCTGATGCGTCAAACAGAGGAAAGAATATTTATATCTGATATGGTGTATTCGGTCTTTCCTTCTTGCATTGTAATTTTGTCCTAGAGGAATTTTGGACTCCTCTACAACCTAGCGGCAATCAAGTATTAGTGGTACTTGAAGAAGGAAAGGAAAAGGTTTGTCCCAAATGAATCAGGAAAAAAAAAAATAGAAGCATGTGGTGGCAATTTTGAGATGGCCAGAGTGATGAGAGAAAAATTTGGTAGTGGAAGTGTGCCCCAAGAGGTGAAAAACAAGAGGGGCAAAGCACATTTTTTAACAATAATCCAAAGCACTTGGGGAGGGCACTGGACTTAACCAGTTGCATGGCAGACAGAAGCAAATTGTTGTTGTTTTTTTGTTTTTTGTTTTTTTTTTAATTAAAGAGAAGGTAACCTCCCGCGTACTAGGGCACTTGGTGCGGTGGCTTTTGCCTCCTTTCTTCTTTGCTTATAGGACTCAAGATATAGTGTACGCTCTATAATTGTTTGTTGAGAGAGAGATGAATACAAAAACAACAATACTGAATTTCCAGGATGTACACACAAAATGAACAAACCTTTTTAAAAAAATTAAAAAGGAAAAGAGTTTTATTAAAGCCCAAGTTAGGTGAGCTGCCTGTGATATGCAATCTTTACAAAGAAGAATGCTCTGGGGAAGGAACATTTGGTGCAGGGTTATATATGTTTTTTTTAACGTAAAGAGTTAGAAATCATTATGACGAAGGACATTCCAGAAAGTTACATACTCTCTCTTATGTTTTTAGTATATGACTTTAATCTTATGGGAACCGGAGATGTTTCTTTCTTTTTCTTGTGTTCAAAATGCTTCTTTTTGGTTTTCTTTAATGAAGCAGATGTACAATGTGTGCTTGAGGCAGAAAAAGAGCCCATGCTTTGAGGTTTTGACAAATCATTTTGACCTCAGTTAAAATATAGCTTCCCTCAGAGCCTAGGAGCAGGGCCCACCCACAAACATAGAATACTGAAAATTTCCTTTTATCAAGGACAATCTCCAGTCATTAAAACACTGTCTAGGGACACCTGGGTGGCTCAGTCGGTTGAGCGTCTGCCTTTGGTTCAGGTCATGATCCCAGGGTCCTGGGATTGAGTCCCACATCCTCTCCTTGCTCAGCAGGGAGCCTGCGGCTCCCTCTGCCTGCCCCTCCCCCTGCTAGTGCTCATGCTCTCTCTCTGACAAAAACAAAAAACAAAAAACAAAAAACAAAAAACAAAAAAACCCCACTGTGTATAGTGTGACATTGTTTCTTTAGACTAATTGGCCATGTACATAATAACTGTTTTCAGGAAATCAATCATAATAAGGAAATAGAGAGGTACAAGTAGGTATTGACATTTACTTGCGAGGTTTTCAGACCTCAGAATGGAAGAGAAAGAATAGAATGGAAACAATGCAAAAGGCAAAGCAGAGACTAAAGAAAAACAAGGCAATTACAGTCTGGGCTGATTTCTTGGCCATCTCCTGGACCAGTAGAAAAGGCAGAATTTTCTCAATTATATAAAAGACCCTCTTCGGGTGGGTAAGTCAAGTGAACGCCATTTTAAAAAATAATTTTAAAAAGTCAACAACAGTAGCAAGGAAAAAAGAATGTATGCTTACCTGAAATTGGCTGACCAACTACATCATGGACTGGATACACTATAAAATCATCAATTTTCTATTTTGCTAGCGTAGAAAAGCCTGAGAGAGACCAATCTAAGCCAATTAACATCAGGCGAATTGCTAACCAGCAGCTAATTACTAACCACCAAACAAAATTAAGATGTTTGGCTTCTAGATTATCTGTATTTCATTTTACTAAAACTTTAACAATTAAATACCTATAGATATTCCCTACTTGAACTTCATAAGGGAAGGGCCCATGTCTTATGTGACCTCATTATCTAAGTCAGGGGTAGGAAAACTATAGCCAAGTCTGTCTGGCCTCCTGTTTTTGTAAACATTTCATTGGAACACAGCATTCATTTACTTATTATCTGTGGCTGTTTTTGCACAACAAAGTTAGAAGTGACTAGTTATGACAGAGACTATATGGTCCAACAGACCTAGAATATTTATAAGCTTGCCCTTTACAGGAGATGTTTGCCAATTCCTGGTCTAGGTTCTCCCTATTCCAAGTTTGGTTCATTGACGAACAGCATCAGCATCACCTGGGATCTTGTTGGAACTATAGCGTGTCAATCTTTAACCCAGACTGATTATATCAATATCTTTATTTTTAAGAAATCCCTAGGTGACTCATGTGAAGTTTGAGAAGCTGTGATAAAGAATAAAGTCTGGGTCTTAGTAGATCCCCCCAAATAATTGAGGTGTGAATAACTAGTCAATACATAATCGTTGAACTCAATTAGTAGATGTTTTTATTTACTGTGTATGATATATCTGACCCTTGGCTAAGTCTGGAAAAGGAGCCAGAGAAATGGTTCTTGTCTTCAAGGATTGAAATGTATTTAGGATAATTAAGTAGCGGATGTGAAACAGAATATTAGTGCACAGCACACATGGTACTATGCTGATTGTATGTTGCAAAAGTAAGTGATGAAGCAGAAATGATACTGGAATCTGAAAGAAACTGAAAAGTGTGTCAAATACGAATGGCTTTGGACTGATTAGTGTGGTGTCTCAGATACGGCTCATAAATACAAAACTGAGGAGTGAAGTTCCTTTATCCAAGGGCTTTTTGAATTACAAAGATGTGATGGAATATGCTCAGATGGTCCAAGGCTCTCACTGAAGTGGATAAATGCATGAGCACATGTGTTTATGTGGCAAGTAAATTAGGCTGTAAATCGAGGAACAAAAGATAGAACCAAACATTGCAGCAGTTTAAATGTGACAAGAAATACCTGAACGGCCTCCAGTGAGTTAATTGATAGTGACATGGTGAAACTGGTAAAAAAAGAGACAGCAGGACCCAAATGCAGTCACTTGTGCTAAGTCCCATGTCAGCACACTGAGACTTCAACCTAATCTCATTGTAGTTTCAGCGTCTCCCAGGAGTGTAACCTTTAACTAGTCAACCTGGAAACACCTGGTCAGCACCAGTGAGGTAATCCACCGGATATACCCCTTCGGTCCCCCATAAGAAGATGACCCTGTCTGAAGCAATCCACTCTGCTAGAAACTACCTTTCCTGCTCCCTTCTGTCTAAAAAAGCCTTTCATTTTGTACAGCTTTCTGGAGTTCCTTTCTATTTGCTAGATGGGATGCTGCACTCATTGAATAAAAGCCAATTAGATCTCTAAATTTACTCAGTTAAATTTTGTTTTTTAACAATTATGTATCTACAGTAGAATTAGCTATGGTAAACCTTATCTTTTTTTCCCATGTCAAATGCTAATTTCATAAGAGTAAGATAATTACAAAGTCACAATCCTGCTTTTTTTTTTTTTTGTCATTGAACTGTCTGTAAGTGCTTAATTTATCAGTCTGATGTCAAGTCCTTTCCTATAAGAATAAATAGCATTTCTCAGAAAACTCAGATGAATTTTAATTCTCCAAAGATTATCCTCTACTGGATGCAATAAATAATATTCAAGGAAAACAGAACACTTGGTCTTTAGACAAAGAGGCCCGCTCTAATCTATTTGTTTTACATTTGTTTTAGCACCAAGACTGCAATTTTCCATTTAGATTTTCAAAATAAAAACAAAAACAAAAACACTGATCAGTGTAGGCTCCAATTGGCTTTCTGAATTGAGAAAAAAAAAGTGTTGCTTTCATAATCACAATGGTGGAAAAAAGTCATGGGTACTGGTTGGTAAGATGGTAAGACAAAATTGATTCTTAACTACTTCTGTGGTTTTGACAGCTCCAGTGTTTTGATTCACAGACTTCCATGTCCTGAAATTTAACATTCCAAGATTCTTCAGGGTACTTAGTGTGAGTTTACTCTAGTTTTATTTGCCATGAAAACAGTAGGTCTGAGGCAATAAGGAAAGGGAGTGAATGTTTATAAATGAGGAGTGGGTTTTTACATTGTAAATATTAAAATCAGGACGGGGGCATCACAATGTCATCATGTTTCAATTTGACTTACATCCCTGAGCCTTGCTCCAAGTGTGTGTGTGTGTGTGTGTGTGTGTGTGTGTGTGTGCATGCGTGCGTGTGCGTGCACACGTGTGCGTGTGCGTGCATCTCTAGGGTTAGGGGGTCGGGGGTTGAATATGGTGGTCTGAGACTTCTTGTGGCTTGAGCTTTCAACTCAGAGGTATGGCCTCAGTGTGAATACTAACAATTAGAAATTTAGAATCTTGAATTCAGGAGGGGATCCAAGAGGTCTTCCTGTGCTATTTGCATCTGTATTTCTTGCCCTCTGTGTTTGAACTCTGAAGAATGATTGGGTTGAGTGGATGGGGAATCCTATCTTGTAACTCCTAGCAAATATCCTAACCTACAAAAAGCAAGTGTTTGGAGTACTGAGTGTTTTGGGTACTGACCCAGAGTTTAGTAGTGTTAAGTATCATGGGGAGAATACTAGATGGATATGAACCCTTGAGTTCTGATCCTGAGGCCAGTAAAATCACCCTCTCTTATACAAGCCAGTTTTGCCTTTGGGTGTTGGTTTTCATATCTATGAAATGAAGACTGTAGATAAAATGCAGAGGTCCCCAAATTGGCTATTATTAGAATCACCTGGGGGAGTTCAAGATATAGATCCCTTGGCCTCATACCTCTCTATTGATTTACTAGGTCTAGGCTGGACTCAGGAATCTATTATTTTTTATATGGTCCCAGAGTGTTCTGATTTGCAGAAGCATTTGGGAACCCCTGTATTAGATGACTTTAATGGTTTATTTTATTGATTAAAAAAAATCTGCATGTGATTACAGGGAGTTCAGCAGGCCTAACGAGTGTAGTTTCTATTCCCATGTTATGTTGAGTTCCATTCCTGACCTTTTCTTTCTTTTTTTACATAAAAGTTATTTACTCATTTAAATAACCTGGTTTCTTAATATTCAATATCATTTTGTAGTTCAGACATTGTTTGACTTTATCACCAAAGAAACTAAAGAATGAATAAAACATGGTAGCTATAATACCCTGATTTCAAAGTAGCTGTTTTCTATACAATTATGTTTTCTATATAATTCTGTATCTTTTCATTTATTTAAAAATGCTTATTGGGTACTTAGTATGAACAAGGCTCTGTTTTAGGCACATGGGTTTCAGCTGTCAATAAATGGGCCAAAATTCTTGTCTTTACCGAGTGTATAGTCTACTGGATTTAGCTTCCCCACACAGAGAGTCTATGCACAAATTATAGACATTGGCATTCTGCCACCAAATACCCTAGGCCTGTCTCTTGCTAACTTGTTTTTACCATGATTTGATTTTGGATTCTTTCATTCTAATCTCCCTATTTTCTAGTGATTTTGTTTTTCCATGACTGCTATGGAGCTCCCTCTCCATCATTCTCAGGCTAGACTGATGTTTTGAGGCTTTTCCTAGGCTTTGCCTCAGGGGTCTCTAGTTTCTCTATGTCCGTCAAGTGAAGCAACTAGTCATATCTTCAAGTGTTAAGAGATATGTTAGATAACAAACAATATAAATCAGTCTTACCTATGGTTACAGGTAAAAGAAATGTCAACTTAAACTGATGTAAACCCAAAAGTAAATGTATTGGCTCAGATAACTTAAAAGCTCAGAAATTGTTTGACTGCAGTTATAGCTTGATCTGGGTGATCAAAGAATGCCATCAGGAATCTGCCTCTGTGCATCTCTTGATTCTTCCCCTCTGCATTAGCTTTGATCCCAGGAAGATTCATTCCACATGGTGATGTATTGAGGGTCCAAAGACCACCCCCAGGTTTGATGATTGATTTGCCAGGAGGACTTACAAGTCTCAGCATATGGTTGTCCTCAAGGCTATGATTTATTATAGTAAACAAATATATAGCATAATCAGCAAAGAGAAAATCCACATGAACAAATTCCCAAAGAAAACAGGTCTAATGTTTCCAAGAGTTCTGTCCCAATGAAATCATACAGGATGCACTTAATTCCTCCAGCAAGTTGTGATGATACATGTGAAATGCTGCTCATTAGAGACTTAGAGCCTCAGGTTCTGTTAGGAGGTGGGGGCACCATGTAGGCATGCTCTGCCTAACATGAACCAAAATTCCAGACTCCCAGAGGAAAGCAGGTATTGAGGATAAACTACATTGTTTTTATAAACAGTTGAAGCACCAGGAGCCACTCTCACCCATTAAGACAGTGTGAACCCTCTGGAATCCTAGTTCCCATATACATTCTAAACATCTAGGGCCAACGTGGCAAACAGTCCTTTCTAAGAATAGAAGCCTCAGGCCTGCCATGTGAACTTTTTTTCTGTACAAGTGGTAGCAGTGGTTCCCAGCAGTTTTATGTCTATCGTTTGGTCACTCCTCCAAAAAGATACATTCTTTTTCTAATAAATCTAGAAAAGTCTTTATGTCAGAGACTTACTAGATGTTTCCAATTTCTTCCAGATCCAATTTCTTTTCTTCCTGAGCCCAGGGGAAGACTACATTTACCAGCCCCTCCCTCAGTCAGCCATGAGGTAGTGTTGTAGACAATAGAATGTGAGCAGAGCTGATACGTGTCACTTCCACATTAGCCACATGCAATTCTCCATGTTCTTTCCCTACTTAAATCCGGCTTGAGGCTTACATGGTAACTTTGGCTCTCAAGTAGTAAAGACAGTGGAGCCAAAATATGGATAGAGCTTGAGTCCTTGAACTACCACTTTGGAAAGAACCACCCAACAAGCAGGAATACCCATTTTGGACTTTGTACAAGAAATAAACTTTAGTTAATATGAATTGCTCTACATTTTTGGTTAGGTTGTAATAGCAATTTGTGTTACCTTCTCTAATATATTTGGGAATCCCTATTAATGGACTGATTTGGGTCACAAAGTGCTCCTAAAATAGTTATGGTTTCTCTATGTGTGTATATGTTGGGGTGTTTCTCTCATCAGCCAGACTTCAGTCATGTGCTCATCCCTGAAGAAGGCTTTGTCCTTCTCAAAGCACCTGGAATGAGTAAGACTGAATGGGGAGGCTATGTTTCCAAAAGACCATTGGATTGTGTTAGATAAAAAGGTCAATTCAGGGTAGGCTAAACAGAAAGTATCTAACATACAGATTATACATTCTCTAAGTCCACTGAAGTTTAAGCTCTGTTCTACCCTACAGCCTTTAGCAATTCTGGCATTCAGTAAATTTGTTGAATGCATGAGTGCATATATAGAAGGAAACCAGAAAATCAGCTCAAAAAACCTTGTCTTTCCCTCAAGTGCAGCATTATTTAAATGAATTTGAATTTTCTCAACTCTCTCTCTCCCTTTGCCCCTGTTCAAGCGTAACCAAACTGTGCTTTAAACCAAGCATGGATTTAATGAGTCAACACAAGTCCCTTTGCAATCTGTTTACATTCTGGCTGTTTCTATAGAATATTCAGATCCTCAGGTGTCCTTTGACCTGAAGAATGAAGATACAAACATGGCAAAAAACTACAACAGCAAATTATTTATAGGGACAAACCTGATGGTGGTATCCAGAACAGTGGACTAAAATATGTGTTCCGGCAACTTCTGGTTTAACTTGTAAAATTATTATCATTAATATATTACAGAGAGGAAAATAATAGTCATTCACAAATTCACCGCTATAGGATACGTAAATAATATGAACATGTTAGCCCATTTTCTACTAGTCCTTAATTGTGTGTGTGTGTGTGTGTGTGTGTCCTTGCTGTTATATTCTACCACATGTGGAAATTAATGCTGGTACTGGCTATTACCAGAACAATTCTGATCTCCCTAGGACCTAACAACTAACTATCTTAGCTCTCAAACTATGGTACAAAAATACTTATTTTCTCTTCCTTTCTGGAAGCTTTTCAAATGCTATTGAATTCCTTTAACTAGGTAATCAGATATCCTCCCCCAACTTGCCTTCCTTTTCTACCTCTCCATCTTTCTTTTCTCCAAAGAATACTCAGGATTCCTGATCCTTCTGATCGTTTTCTTTTCTCTTGTGTCCATGTAACCTCTTTCTGAAATGTTCTCCCTAGGGAACTAGGAGGGCATTAGTAAATAGCCAGTTTTTGGAGAAGGACATCTAAAAGGTAAACACATCTGATAAAAAATAGGACATATCTCCTAAGTTTATTTTTTAATAATTACACATAAAGCATATAGAATAGTGCCTGGCCCATTGCAAGCACTTGGCTACTATTATTATTGTTGCTCTAACTGTTGATTTCCTTTTATAACAATTTGAATGCATTATTGTTTTAAAGCCTCCCTCCCCATCTATGATTGACAGTGATGAGACAAGGTGGTAAAGAGGTCAGAAACTATTCTGCCATCCATTTGTATTCTTACACATTCCAGTTCACGCTGAATATAAAAATGTATTTCATGCATTTATATTTAAATTTTTTAATGAGCATTTTCTCACGTCATTAAAAAATCTCCATGTGAAGTCACAAAATCCAGCAACAGTGGGATGTCAGATATGTAGATAGGACTCTGAATTCCTATTAGTTTGAGGATCAGAGATTCTCTACTCCAGGCAATAAGGATCCATTCAAGAATTACTCTTTACCTCAGCCTTAATCAAAACCCAAAATATTTGTTCATTTAATTCATTTTTGCATTTATTCATTTAGTATTTATTGAGCTTTTATTAATGAGTACCATATAGTAGGTACTGAGGATATTAAAGAGAGCTATTTAAACGTGGCTTCTGCCTCCATGAAGCTTACATTCTGGAGAGAGAGTCATCAAATAATTATATAAATATATGGTATAGTCTGCAATGAAAGAAAAACATGGAGTAATAAAGGATAATACTTTGGGAACCTTATCTAGCCTTAGAGCTGTCATCATGATGAAAGTGAGTGGTAAGGATGGAGACTCGAGAATTGTCTCCAGGAAGAGAGATGTGAACTGAGAGTTGAACAGTGAATGAATATTAAGCAAAGAAGGGTTGGGAGAAGATTTCAGGTAGAGGGAAGAGCATGTGCAAGGGCTCTGGGGTGGGAAAGAGAAAACCTTTTCAGACAACTGAAAGATGGCCAGGGTAGTTGGGGTTTAGAGAGCAAGGACAGAGATATGGGTAAGTGAGGGGGATGCATGAAGAGGAAGACTCCTTGTTAGCTCTATAAGGGAAAGTTTTGCACTCTAATCTCAAAGCAATAGAATTCTGTGAATGGTTGGAGCCAGAGAGTATACATGTGTTAAGACACTATCAGCAGAATTAAGAGGTTAGAGATCTGTTTCCTCTGAGATTGTGTAAGTCATATTGGGCAACAAAAAATATTATGTCCAATATTTTAAAAATTCTGTAAGAAACTATAAGCATAAACATGAACTGGCCAGCCACACAGACATATACACACATACCCCCACACACATACACAAAACCCTGACGTTATCAAACAAGGTGCTGGAAGAATAGTTGGGAACTTGTATGAATCAAAAGTATGATGGACCTCTTAATTATGCCTTTAATGACTCTAAGAAAACAAAATTAGTATTCCTTAATAGTTCTTACTAGACAAAATACTGCAATACCTGGAGTCATTTGTGGGAACAAGAGAACATAATTTAATGGGATGCTCAATGATGAACAAAGTTTGGGAACTACCAGTATACAGTGGGAATCCAGTTGGAGAAGGAGGTTGAGCAATATTAGGGATTGGAGGTTTTTTAGGTGTTTAAAGGAAGGTCAACTAGTGGAAAGAAATAGATGAGAGCACGTATTGCCTGGTGCACTGGGTGTTATACACAACTAATGAATCATCGAACTTTACATCAAAAACCAGGGATGTACTGTATGGTGACAAACATAATAAAAAATATTATTATGAAAAAAATAAAATAAAAATTTTTTCCCCAGAGTTAAAAAAAAAAAAAGAAAAAGAAATAGATGAGAGCTACTCATAGCCACATGCAATTCCCCAATGCGGAAGGATTTCAGGATTTTACATACGACTGATCACATAGTTCTTTAAAAAAGAATGCCCTCGGGCCAAATGAATTCAGAGGGTGCTATGGGGTGTACATGGTGATGGGTGTCTGTTATAATGAAAGGTTAACAGGAAGTAAAACTCTTCATTTGTATGATTTATGATAGATGAAAAGTCCATACCATCATTCAGATATCTGAATCCAATTAAGAACACCTGGATGTTTGGAAACATCTGGTGACAGCATATTTTACTATTTTCCTGGATATGTAATTTACATACATAAACACCTGTGTTACCTTAGATCTGTTTCCTGTGTAAGAGGACATTCTTGGAAGTATCCAAGTTCCTAGTTCATTTCAGAGATCCCATCAGATCCCAGTGGTTCACACTCTTTGGTGTGCATTGGTATTATCAGGAGGAGTTTGACACCACCCATTACTGAGCATCAATACCACAACTTCTGATTTAGTAGGTTTGGGGTTAGGGCTAAGGATTTGCATTTTTAACAAGTTCTCAGGTAATTTACTGGTCTGAGGACCACACTTAAAATACCACTCCCCTTGAAAACCCTTTACATTTTCAGTTGGGGAGAATATAAGGTCTAGGCAGAAGCAAGTAGATAAAATCAGAGGGTTTCCATCACATGGTCTTATTAGCTTTAATTCTAAAATTCAGGGAGGTTATTCAGCACAGAAATGATTCACATTCTAGAGCAAATTCTCCATTCAAATATAATAAAACTTATTTTACCAATTACATTTGCTCTAAAAGTGCTACATTTTAAAAATGGAGAGGAACTGAAGTGAAATTTATTTTGAAAATTTCATGGAACATTACAGAGGTGTTACAACCCGAAGTCTGGGAATCACTGTGACAGTGACTCAGCTTCCTGTTAAAGGAAATGAAATGCAAAAACATTTGTCACACATGTCCAAATTTGGGTGATTTTTTTTAATCCCAAAGCCAGCATTTTTATTTAGAAGCATTTGGATTACTTTTGTTCTGAGGCATTGGACAGACAGCCCAGACAACATAGTTTTGGTTTATTCGTTAACTTGACACATAAGATGTCTAAGTTAAGATGTATGAAGATGGACTGAAATAAATTATGTGTCCACAAGCAATATTGATTTCTTTTCCTCTGCAAAGCTCTATTCCAACATCATTTTAGACAACAGAGCAAATGAGGGAGGCTAGGAAAATACAGTGGCTTTGGAACTATAAATATACATCACTCTGCTTTTGCTATAGATTACAGAGTATTCGTTTTTCTTTTTTCTTCTCCTTTTTTTTTTTAACAGCTTCCACCATTTATTGAGCACTGACTGTGCTATGCCAAAAACTTGACATATGTTATCTTATTTAATCTTCACAAAGAAGAGCCATTACCTATGGGGGGGTGACGGTATTACCATATGTCATAGACTCTAAGGCCACAATTTTTATAGTCTGAACATCTCTGAAATAAGGATATTTTTGGCCATCCCAGTTGGCCATTTTTTCACATTTTTAAAAACCTCTGTAATGAGGATGAGTCTTAAAATTGACATAGTCTAGATTCTGTGAAGCATGGTATTATGCTTTTGCAGATGAAAAGAAAAAGGAGTTTCAGTGAGGTTGCCTACTAAGTGGCCAAACTGTAATTAAAATCCATTTCTGTCCAACTCTAAAACTTTTAGATTTACCACACGATCTCCATAAATTCAGATTTATCTGACTGACATTTTCTTCTGAGTTTACGATTTCTCTCAATTGTTAGTTTTCCTGAGTGCTTGGCTGTGATCCGATGTGCCCAATGGAAGGCTCAGACTACCCCTAGCTCATGCACATATAGCCCAGATTAAGAAGGTCTTTGTAACATGATTAATGATAGGTCGTCTTTTGAATAATGGGGCTTAGTTGCACAGGCCAGTGGAATCTGAAACACAGCCTGCCCTTACCCTCCATTCCACATGCACCTGCCTTTGGAAAGGCACAACTTTTTCCAGTTTGTAGGAAGGTACACTATGGGCTTTGCAGCAGCCTTGGTAGGGTTCAGTGTCCCGAATGGGTTTCAACTACCATCATTTTCTTTATCTTTTTTCCTTAAAATGTGTGTGTGTGTGTGTGTAGTTGACAGACAATGCTGCGTTAGCTTCAGGTGTACAACATAGTGATTCAATATCTCTATACAGTATACTATGCTCACCACAGTGTAGCTGCTCATTTTGTTTTTCTTAAGTAAGCTCTGTTTTCACTAGTATTTGACTGTTTGAGCATGAGCAAATCTGGGGCTTAGTTTTCATTTGTACAATGTTGACCCTGAATTAGATTGATTTTCAAGTGTTACTCTATTCTTAGCATTCCATATTTCTTCTTTCTTCCTTTTAAAAATGTTTGATTGGAGTTAACTCCCACGTACTGTATTGCTCTGACCACACTTTGTAAAGAAAAGTTAAACATTATTGTTACCCTTAGAGAATTTGCATCCTAGCCTGATATTATAACTATGTCCTTTCTGAATATATTTTCTGTAAATTCTCAAGTCAAACATGTGTGCTCTATATGAGTGCAGATAAGTGGTGTGCTTGCAAATGTTCGGCAAGTGGCTTTCTGAAATAAAGAGGTTATAAAAACGAACAATTACAGCATATTTTGATATCCATGTCATAAATACCCCTACTATATAGCCAGTTTCAAGCTACCAATGGGATACCACTGCCCACAAAGAGATCCATAGTAAAACATCTTAAAAAAGAAACACAGGTCCAAAATGGAGAAACGTTAAGCCCAACCAGAACTCAATACCTAACCTAATGGCAGTTTCAGCCTCTCCCAGGAATGGAATTTTAAGTCAATCAGTCTGGAATATCCTGATCAGGGCTAGTGAGGTTCTCTGAATGGTAAGACCCTGTGTGCCCTGACCCCTAAGGGGTAGGGATCTTGTCTGAAACAATCCTTTCTTTTATTTTGCTAATAACTTACTTGCTCATTCAGTTTCTGCCTATGAAAAGCCTTCCGTTTTGCAGTTTCTCAGAAGCCCATCTATTCATTAGATGGGATGTTGCCCAATTCATGAGTCGCTGAATAAAGCCAATTAAATTTTTAAATTTATTCAGCTGGGTTTTTGTTCTTGAATGTATTTGGTGGCAGTGTCAGGATCTGAAGAACACTTCTGATGGCTTTGGAGACGATGAGAAACATAGCACAGTACCCATGAATCCCTGAGTTGTCTGTCTTGCCATTTCTGAGGGCTGTGGTAAGTTCCTCTTGGTTCTGAGCGTCACTCTGTTTACCTTGAGCTCCCTATCTAGCTGATTTTGCACAGTTCCCTATTTGATTGGAAACCCCAGCCCTTGGTTCTATCCCCAGATTCCATGTTGGAAACTGCTGGTGGCAGCTGTAGTTCCTAATTTGTTTGGAATCAGTTCACAGTCCCCATTCTTTGTGGTCTGCTGGTTCAATCCCTTCCCTAACTGCGTATTCCACATAGGGAATTGTTGGTAGTTACCCACTAGAATTCAACTTCATCCAACTTAAAAACTGGATTGGGTCTGGTCGTATTGGATCTGATATTGGCCAGATTGGGCCTGGTGGGAGGTCTCAGGTGAAAATTAAATGCGGGCTGATTGCTAGTGGAAGTTTCAGGAGTTCAAAAAACCACAAACATTGGTGGGCACAGGTTGAGCATTTAAATGCTGTTAGAGCACTCACCACCTCAAGAAGATTCCCATGATAGGCCCTCTTAGGTATTAATTTGACTCCCAAAAACCAAAAGGCCTAACTAAAAGAAGTGGACTCCTTTATATCCAGAGATGAGCGTGCTACCTTCCAGGACACCTGCTTATTTTATGTTTAAGAGCTATAGTCCTGGAAGCTGCAGATATCTAGCAAAATGGCAAAATTTTACTAAAAATAGCCTAGAATTACAGTGGCCATTGTAGGGAACATTCCAATTAGACAAGATTGCTCATTTAAGAAATGTACTTGAGAGCAAGGGATCCCAAGTTGAACAAACAGAATGGGATGCTTACTTTAATTGGTATGCAGAAGTTTCCAAAAGTCATCATGATTCCGAAATAACTTCATTAAAAGACTCATTTACAAAAGGCTAATGAAAAATTAAAGACACAGAGGTATCTAAACAAAAGATGATGGGACTGATAGGACTCCTGCATGCCACCTTCCTTTTTCATTGGAGGACTCATGTTTAACTAATTCTCCATTTGAACAGCCTTTCCACTCTGAAGAGACTAATAGTTACTTTTTAAAATAAAACTAGTCAAGGTTGCAAACAAACCTCCTCAGATTATCTTTCACCTTTTGTTCAAAGACTGAACTAAGGGCCATAGTTAAAGAATTTCCTAACCCAAGGAAACCCCGATTTTTTTTTTTTTTTTAAGAATTTAGAGTCATTACTGGCAGTTATGACCCTTGTCTGCCAGTTCTTTATCAGCTTGTACACATGTTGGCAGGACCTGACGAAACCCAATAAGAGGTGGAAGAAGCAAGATGGCAAAACCCCAAGAATGATATTTGAGATCTTTAGTCTTCAGCACCTTGGGAGCCAGCAAAAGCTCACAAAATAGCAGCTGGATTTATTAAAGGTATTCCTACAGTCTCCCCCACATGCACTGATTGGTCTATTTTACAAACTTAAGCAAACAAGAACAAAAAAATAATCTGCAGCAGACTTTAAAGCCCAGTTGGAAGCCTTTTTTCTATGGTGTTTGAGGTTCCATACAATAAATAAGGTCACCCAGCCTGCCCTCTTTGTACATGGATTATCTCCTGAGACTGGTGGATTGATAAAAAGGTAGAAAATAGGATGGAACACTGCTGGCTTGACTCAATCCATGACCATAGCTGAGCATTTTGAAAGAACTTTGGAGCAAGATCTTGCTGGAGCAAGATTGCAAAAACAAAACAAAACAAAACAAACAAACAAACAAAAAACAAAAGAAAAGAAAAAAAAAAAAGAAAAAAAATCCACCAAGCTATTAACTTTATAGCTATAGCAGCTTCAAGACCAGAGACCTAAAACAACCTGGGCTGACCGCAATCACCCTCCTAGGGGTCTCCATTAAAATGCTAAAGATCAATGTCTCAGCTGTAATCAACTGGGACACTGGAAAAGAGATTATCCTTAAAGGTCCCATGCAAATTCTTCTTCAAGGCTCTCCTGTGTACCTCCAAAGGAGTGTGTGCTATAGACCCCTCCCACAGGTGACGGAACTCCGAAGGATTCTCTGGTAAACTATTATCAATAATTCCCCTAAACAGCCCTGAGGAAACTGAAATTAAAATTAATAGGAGACCCTGCCAGATTTTAGTTGATTCTGGAGCTACACTTTATACTTTAAACCCCACCATCATCAGACAACAAATTCCTGAGTAAAAAGGTTTCCACAGTGGGGGTATCGAATAACGTTCAGAGAGAATTTCTCTCATCCAGTACAGATGACTATGGGACCTTTTACTGGAAAACATTCTTTTTTGCTGTATGATATAGCCCCCATCAATCTATTAGGTAGAGATCTCCTTTCTAAATTCAAAAGGCTAATAATACATTTTGCTTCCAATGGAGAGTTCCCCTTCAAGTTTCCTGACCTACCTGAACCTGATCTTTTATGTTCCTTAGAGACTTATCCTTGACATAGAAGAGGAAGGATTCCAGCAAAAGTCCCCTAATTTAATCAAGGTGCTTCAGAATCTGTGGGCTACCTCTAATACTGACATTGGAAGAATAAAAAATACAGAACCTATAAAGATTCAGATAGATATAACTAATCCTCTCCCTAAATTACCTCAATATCCGTTAAGCCTGAGGCTATATAAGGCCTCACAGCTTCCAGAAGAACTAATAGCCCAGGGGCTAATCATTCCTTGTGCTAGTCTCCAAAACACACAAATCTGGCCAGTCCAGAAACGTAATAGGAGGGCATGATGATTTGTCCAGGATTTGAGAGCTGTTAATAAGATAGTTATTCCCTGTTTTCCAGTCATTCCAAACTAGAAAACCCTATTGTCACAGTTCCTCCTGGCTCAAAATGTTTCACTGTTACAGACCCTTGTTAACCATTTTTCAGCATCCTTGTAGACCCGAATAGCCATATTTTTTTGTTCTTCCTTGGAACAATAGACAAAACACCTGGACAGTCATGCCTCCAGAGTTCACTGAGTCCCCTTCTTATTTCTCTCAAGTATTTCACTGAGATTTAAGCACCCTCCAGTTCCCTGGGAAAGCAACCCTTTTATAATATGTAGATGACCTCTTGCTGTGCTCAGCTAAGAAAGAAGCTTTCATAAAGATTCCATTTATTTGCTACAAGGGTTAGCTGAAAAGGGACACAAAATCTCTAGGGATATTTCCTAGGTCACGATCTAAGCACTGAAGGAATTCAGCTGTCTCCAAGAAGAAATAAGCTAATCTAGGAATTTCCTAGACCCATAACTAAGCCACAGCTTTGTAGATTTCTAGGCTTGACTGGTTATTGTAGACTATGGCTTCCTAATTTTTCTCTATTACTTTCCCACTGTATGAACTAAACTTTTGGTTTGAACACTTTACTTGGGAAGACAAACATGAGTAGGCTTCTGTAAGACTAGAACAAGCACTGGAAGAACTGCCTGCCTGCCATAAGGCCACCTAACTATTCAAAACCTTTCACTTCGTGTGTGAAAGGATGATCAAGCCCTGGGAATGCTCATGTAAGAAAGAGCATGGTAATAAACATTGGCCTGTTGCCTGTTAGAGCATACAACCTGATTGACTTGCTCATGCCTATCCCAGCTGTCTTAGAGGCTAGAACACAGCTGCACAAGTTACTGGAAGCTTCAGCAGATTCAACCCAAGGAAATGACACTTATTTGCAAACTTCTCATGCCGTCCGAAGCCCTCCTAACTCTGAATTGACTCAACATTTCTCTGCAAGTAGGCAACCTTCCTATGAGATCCTTCTGCTTGCACCACCTAATCTACATCTGACATGTTGCAACGCCCTTAATCCTGCTACATTACTACTTCTACCTGATAAAGGCGAGCCCCATGACTGACAGGTAATAATGTTTTGTTTTGTCATCCTGCATCATGATTTATGAAATCCCCCTTTAATCCTGATATAATCTTTGTTTACGAGTCATACTATAAAAATGAAAAAAAGGAATTTTCAAATAGGCTATGCTATTGCTACCCAATATGTCCTACTCAAAAGGGGAAACCTCCCACAAGTTAAATCCACCCAAGTAGATCTCCATGTCCTTACCCTAGGATGCCAGTTATCTGAAGGGCAAATTGTTAATATTTATACTGGTAACTAGTATGCCTTTGGGGTTGTCTCTGATTTTGATATGTTATGGAAACAAAAGGGTTTCTTACATGTTCTTGGACCACAAACAAAACTGGGCAACATGTGAATGATCTTCTTACTGCTGTTCTCTTACTTTGTGCAATTGTTATCAAAATTGAGGCTCAAACTAAAAGGACTGAACCTGAGTGTTAGGGAAATGACCCAGTTGGCTTTCATGCAAAGGCAGCAGCAACAGAATCTATAAAGATTGTGGCTTATGTGGATGAAGTCCATTCTGCTTCTGCAAAAAATGTCCCCTCATTGCCAGATCGTTGCCACCCCGATGATGTCCTTGTAACATGGCAACAGTCTGCTCCTGAATCAAAGAGATTAAGATGGATAAACAATGGTTGTAAGTTAAACAAATAGTTGTCACTATGGGAAACCCAAGACGGGTGTTTGGTTCTTCCCAGCTCCCATACCCTGTTTTTCAGTTTTTTGCATTCTTTTATTCACCACAGTACATTTAAGATGACCCAAATTATGAATAGATGTTGGTAGGGAGATGTCTATAAAATTGTGAAAATCGTCTACCAGCTATGTCTGACCTGCCAGTTCCATAATCCTAGAAAAACTATTTTTGTCCCCAGAGACCTCAGATCTCTTCCATCTGGATGCTTTGAACACCTGCTCGACTTTATTTATAAACTGCTACCTAGTATGTGTTATCATGCTTTTGTTATCTTATGTGTGTCTTCTGGATGGATTGAAGCCTTCCTATGCTGCAAAGCTGATGCCCTCACAGTGGCAAAGAAACTGATAGAGAATGTGTTTCTCACTTGGGGCATACTTTCCACAGTCTCCAGTGATGAAGGCACACACTTCACAGGGAAAATCAGATGAGCCTTAATGAAAACCTTGCAAACTTCTTGGAATTATCATTGTCTTTATCACCCTCAGTCATCAAGCAGGGTTGAGGGAACTAATGGTATCCTCAAATTTAAAATTTCTAAACTTTTCAAAACCATTGGACTCTTTTGACCTAAGGTGTTGTGTCTGGTCTTGCTGACTACTTGAAGTATCCCATTTGGAAATGTGAATTCACTCCACATGAGATAGTCATTGGCAGACCAACATCTATTGGTATACAGCCATCTGCTGATCCCTTGTTGTCTCATGCTAGTATGACGAGCTACTGTAAGTCTTGCGTGTCTGATGCTCAAGCATATCATCAACAGATTAGAGAAGCTTTCCTGGATCCTGTTGGTCACAGTCTAGAGTCCAGTGAGTGGCTATTCCGAAAGCATCATTGGAGGAAGACAGCCCTTGAGCCCTGCTGGAAGGGACATTACCAAATGGTCCTGACCACTGACATTGCTGCAAAATTAGAAGGCATTGAAGCTGGGATGCACATGTCACTGCTAAAGAAGGATCCACCTGTTATCTGCTCCTGTACAGATGCTACAGGCCTCTGAATCAAATTGATGAGGAAGAGAATTAGCTGATATCAAGGTGAACTGCTTCTACCCAAGATTCCAGATCAAGATTTCATGCTTTAAACATGAAACACTTTTTCCTTTTCTTTACTCTGGCATTGGAAAGGTAATGTCCTCAGTTGTATCTCCCAGGCCACTGCCAAGGGTGGCGTAAGCTTTTAGATGGCTGAATTTGTCATAAGGGAAACCCCCAGCCCCACTCTGACCAACTTCTCTTCTGTTCCCCATGTCCCTACAAACTGCAGTCAACACTTCTTAGAAGTATATACCCAATTAGACACATTTACTTGCAGGAATTTTAGTATATTTGCACCCCCACGTTTCCACAGTTACCCAGATCAGACTTAGCTTCTACTTGCTGAGGTATCACCAGCAGCACCCATCTTTTTAAGGCATTTAGGGTGGCTTTTTATTTCAAGCGAAGAGATTCTCTTCCCATTTGCACTAAAAACCTGACTGACCCCTGAATTAGGAGTAAATACAAATGAGAATATGATCAGAAGCCTCTCCTTAATCTTTCGAGACATTGAAGATTCCATTGCTAAGGCAGGAACTGCCCAGCAGAGATCCTTAGATTCTCTGGCCAAAGTTGTTCTTGGTAACAGGATTATCTTTTAGCTGAGCCTTGCAAAATCTGTGCTGTAGTCAACACCACCTCCTGTATCTGGATTAACACTGCTGGGGTAGCCGAAACTCAGTTACATTAGATCACTTGGCTTAAAAGCGTAACTTCTTCAGTGAGGTCTTCTTTGATTAGTTTGGGTGTTGGGAATGCTCCAAATATTAGGAATTATCCTGGTTATAGTTATCATGATAATCTTTCTAGTGCATTGCATTCTCTCAAAAGCTTTTTTTTTTTTTTTAAGGTATTTTATTTATTTTAGAAAGAGCGAGAGAAATAGGGGAGGGAGAAGGAGCAGGGGAGGGGAACAGAAGGAGAGGGAGAAGCAGACTCCCCACCGAGCAAGGAGCTGACATGGGGCTTGATCCCAGGACCCTGAGATCATGACCTGAGCTGAAGGCAGACTGAGCCACCCAGGCGCCCCTCTCAAAAGCTTTAAACACATATTCACAGCTGCTAACTTCCAAACAAATGATTTTCCTAAGACCGAAATGTCAGAAAGGTAAGAACAGAATGACTGACTAAAAAATTGTGAGTCTAAATTCATGGCCCATGAATACCACTGAGATTCAGCAAAAAACAAGATCAATAAAAGCTGGGAAAACTACTGAGTGATAACTAAGAATGGTGCTAATGCCTTAGATTTTGATCACATCTTTTAGTTAGGCTGAGTTTTGATCAAAAGAAGAAAATTGTTAAAAAGTAACAACAGGACCAAAATGGAGTAATTTATGTTAAGCCCCAACAAGACTTAATACCTAACCTAATTGCAGTTTCAGCCTCTCCCAGGAGTAGAATTTTAAACTAGTCAGTCTGGAATTTTCTGATCAGTAATTGTGAGGTAATGTGAATGATAAGATCCCCTGCCCTGCCCTCTAAAGGAAGGTGTCCTTGCCTGAAGCTATCCTTTCTTTTCTTTTGCTAATAACTTCCTTGTCCCACTGTGTTTTTAACAGACATCATTGTATAGGATAGGCATCCTTAGAAAGAAGTAACTCCAAGAGCTTAAGAGAAAAATAAAGTAAAATATTTAGAAAATGAGTGTTGAGTATTTGTTACTTTTATTTTTAATATAATTTATTTAATTGTAATTTTATATAATTTAATGTTTGATAATGGAGTGTTTCAAAACTGGCTTGCAAAATTCCTAAAAATTTAGTTATTGGTTCTCATGAGCTTGTTTGAGTTGGGTCCAGCACACCACTGGTCCTACTAGTGCATGCCAAGACAAGATGGAATGTGCAAGAAGTTTATTAGAAGACATGCCTACGAAAGGAAATGGGGAGGGAGCCAGGTAAGGCTGGGAGAATCATCAGATCATGATGCAGATTTGATTGATACTGAGTGAAAGAGAGAGAGCCTAGAGGTTGTCCAGAAGTGTCCTAGTCAGCGCAGAATCTAAAGTTAGTTCAACGTGGCCATCAGGGAGTCTGAGGTAAAGTCAGCCATCAGAGTTGTTCCTGCTTCCCAAAACAGGCTAGCTTGATATTCCTGCCCAGCCATTCCTTGAGCAGCCTGTGGAAAGTGTGGATTCAGAGGAATCTGGATCCTTATCAGTTCAGCTTCCTGTTATTGGAGGTGTGCCAAGCACAGTCCTATGGCGGCCATACCCTTGATACCACTGTGTCTTATGTCTTCCTCACCTGGTTTCTTTTTAATACCCCTGTGTAATCATATTATTCCTCTCCTCAAATTATTGAGTGACTCCCAATTACTTTGACAATAACCTTTAAACTCTCCAACACAACAGACACAAACCCTGCACTTTGGCCTAAGCTTTCCTTACCATCTTCAACTCTCCACACTTTCCATGTTCTAACTTCACCAGATTTCCCATTTTCCATTATACCATTCCTACCTTGTCCACCCATACACCCGTCCATCCAAAGACTATTTTGTCAGCGTTGCATATGTAAAAACCTTGCTAATCACCGTATTAAATTAGCAGCTTAGAGTTTCATGGGAGATAGATACAAGTAAGCAGATAAATTTGAGAAATGTAGAAACATTGATAGCCAACAACCAACGTGATTAGGATGGATGCCTATCATTTAAGTAAATTTTGGTTAGAGTGGATTAATAAAAATTATATATATATACATATATACACACATATGCATATATATGTATATATAAAATGCATATGAGTTTATTAATTGGGATTCCATATCATTTCTAGTTGTCTCACTCTAACTCATATTTTCAGCATTCATGTTAAATTATATTATTATGAATTTGGCATTTTTCTTTTCGTATTCTTGTGTGTGTGTGTGTGTGTGTGTGTGTGTGTGTGTGTGTGATTTGTTTCTTTGTGTTTTTTGTTTTGTTTTTTTCAGTTTATCCTTTGAGTCAGTTAGGTAGAGGCTGGCTAAGAGAGAAGTGTTAGAAGAGACAATATTGAAAAGTGGCCAGGAGCAGACACTGGAGACAGTCTGTATTTGAAGCGTGACTCTTAACTTATTAGCTGTGTGATCTTGGGAAAGTTATGTAATTGTTCTATGTGCAGTTTCTCTTCCATAAAATAAGAATATGATATTAGGTGTAGTTACCTCACAGGTTTGTAAGGATTAAATGAGTTAAGGCATGTAGAGTTGTTTAAATAAGTAATTGGCACATAATAAACCCTTTATAAATTTAGTCATCATCATCATCATAATCACAAAACAGAAACAACTACAGATTGCTAAGGAAATACTGAGGCTGGACAATTTTCTAGTGTGAGGGAGAGCTTATGGAAAAAGAGACATGAGAACTAAGATCCTGAAATATCACAGCAAAAATGAATGTGGATTGCATCTGCGGCTGCCCCAGTGCCTAACACAGAGCATGGCACAAAACAAAAGGGGGGTGAGTGCCAATCCATTGTGAATTGACCAAAGTTGGAAACCCAGCGAAGGCTACTGGATAAGACAGGCCCAGAAGAAAATACAAGTCCTAAACAGCAAGACAAAAAAAATAAAATAATGAAGGAGCAAGAGACAAACACCATGATTATTCTGTAGTACCAAAGCATGGCATTTTACTCAGTTTTTTCAATAATTTTTTTTTCTTTCGCTAGCTGCATTGTTAGACATTAATTGGTGCCATACACCAATTAGAAGCCAAATTGCACAATGCCACCTCCTAAGAAAACTAATTTTTCACATGGATAATTGCCATCAGGCTGGATTTGTTCTTTTTAGCACAATTAGTTGGCCTGTATTAGCAATTCAAATAATATTTCATTATTTCTTTGCCTATGCAAGCATATGAAAAGAGAGAAGAGGTTTAATGCTTGATTGAAAAAATACGCTTTTAATGGATTTGGACTATACTTTTATTATTTAATGGTACCTGTTTGATCAAAAACTTTATTTTTCATCTCAAAATAAATCCAGTAACTAACAGTAAAAGTTATTTATTTAATTTATTTTTCCCACTGCCTTTTTTGTGGACACACCAAATGGGAAAAGTTGTCTGTTCTAAATTTAGGCAACATAAGTGTAAAGGATGATTTCCTTGAACTTCAAAATAAAATCTTTCACACATGTTAGATCTTAATTAATTTCCTTTTTATAGTCAATCTTCCATAGCTTTATCTCTTGTTCTCAGTTAAAGGGGCTTAGGGTGGAATTAAATGGAAAGAAAAAGTTGATAGAATATAAGTAGCTGACTAATGATTCTAACTAATCTTACTAATAGAACAATACCAAGAAAAAATAGATTGCAAAAATTATAGCGGACCATTGTCACAACTTACTTTAAAGGTTTAAAATTTTATTCCGGATACAACAATTGTATTCATCTTTACATCACTAAAACCATAGAGCCTCACTCCCATCTGTTGTGGTCCGGATGTATATTAAAAGTAAAGTTATGCCCTTGCCTTTGAAAAATCTTGCATCTAAAGATGGTTTAGATAGATGCTGTTTAAGAGTGAGTTCTCTAGTCTGATGTTCTGAGTTTTTACCACAGCTGTATCATTTCTTTTAGCTGACTGACCCTATTAAACACTGTGTAAATAAAAGCTTGTATTATAAATTAATATCATTATGATTCTTATTGTTTTAGATCAAATACATAAATGTCTTAAGGAAAAATGTGCATTTAAAACATATTGAAGTAATCATGGTAAAATAACATCTACTCAGAATGAGAGCTTTAATTTTTACAGTATTTAATGGTTTAGAGCGTGATTTCTATTTTGAACCTTGCTGCAACTTTGGAGGATATGTGGGGCACTCATTGTCAAGACTGCCATATCAGGGGCGCCTGGGCGGCTCAGTCGTTAAGCTTCTGCCTTCAGCTCAGGGTGTGATCCCAGTGTTCTGGGATCGAGCCCCACATCAGGCTGCTCCGCTAGGAGCCTGCTTCTTCCTCTCCCACACCCCCTGCTTGTGTTCCCTCTCTCGCTGGCTGTCTCTGTCAAATGAATACATAAAATCTTTAAAAAAAAAAAAAAAAGACTGCCATGTCATAATTGAGGAAACTGGCATCAGAGAGTTTATACATTAATGGAACTCTTTTGGTTTCAAGTGACGAAAATGAAACTCCAGGATCCATAAGGAAATTTATCGGTTATGTAGCCAAGAATGGTTTTGAGGCAGCTCTAATATCAGGGAAGAGCTTTAGGCATGAGTGCCTTAAGGACTGGAATTGAGAGCTCAATTCATTTCAAACTCTCTCCTGCCTCTGTGCCTCTTCCTACTGCAGAAGGAACTTTTCCACATGGAGAGAAATTCTTCCAGCACAATGTATAAATCTCCAAGAAGGGTGATGACTGACCCTGCTTGGGTCACATGAGCACTGAAGCCAAGTCGATATGGTCCTGTGATTGGCCAGGCCTGGGTCTGTGCTTCCTGTGTGGTCAGGATTGGAGATCTGGAGCCATTAGAAGTGAGATGTAAAATGGCTGGAAAGAGGGAAAACTGCTGAGTGCCCAGTCGGGCTGACCAGTTTATGAATTGTGGTGAAGGCATAACTGAGATCCTTATCTGACTCACACCTACTGCCATGTCCTCTTCATCCTTGCCCATCCTCTCAGGGTCTTTTAAACCCATCATTTCTTTTTTCTCTTTCCTACTTCCATGTCTCTTACTTAGATTTCAATTATTTTCCCCATAGTTTAGTCTCTAGTTAAATAGGCAAGGCTTTTTTCACAGTAATCCTTTGTAAGCACTGCTGCCAGATTGTTCTTTCTAAATTGCAATTTCCTCCTTGAAAATCCTTCAGTGACTATGAAACTAAGCACAGTCTTGTCACCCTTGCATTCAGGGACCTCCAGAATATGACTGTATTAACTTTCTATACTTATTTTGTTCGGCAACCCCATCCTCCTCTGACCAAAATGTAATTTAAGCTTTTCTGTCTTCATTTTTCCCCTGGTTGCTCTTCTTTACCCCTCAAATATAATTTCTCTTATCAATGCTCACTTAAATATCCCCTTAATGCAAAGGATGAGCACAGTTTAATCCAAAATATCTTCTTGCTAGTGTAATCAAATTCTCCTAAAAGGAAAATTCTTGGACTGAAGATATTGCACAGTCTTTAAGCAATCATTTCCAAAGTTATAAATTTGGTATTTATTCCATTTTATAATTCTTACTGATCTTCCCAGTTAGCTTTATTAATTTCTTTGTACTACCTTTGATGGAAAGTTTCAATTCAGTATTTCTAAAAAACCCATATTCCTTTCCATTATCAATTTTTCATCTGTATAAGTTATTACAGTTTATTTTTAGAATACTTTGTACTTAAGAACATATTATTTATGGTTAATATAAGTGTCTGTATAGATGGTCACTGCTATTTTACTCAGAATATATTTATGGTATTTATGTCTTCAGTGGATATTTAATTAGTGCCTTTAAGGTGTCAGACTGTCAGAAGACTGTGCTAGGGCCATGACATGAACGAGATGGACAAGATCTCTACCCTCCTGGGGAGAAGAAGACAAGAGATACACAAATGTGTTATTTCCTCTAATCTTTTACACTGACCTTCTGTGTTAATATCCTTCTGTATTAATACAGTTAATAAATTCTATCAAGCTAGTTTAAGTTGGATACTGTCATTTGTAACCAAAAGAATCCTGACATGCCTTTCCTCAATTATGGCATGTCAAGGATGATAAAGACTGCCCTATATATCTCCAGCTTGGGCAAAGACTGGATAAGAAATTACAACACAATGAATGACTATGTCATTTATTTAAAAAATATAGTACCGGGACACCTGGGTGGCTCAGTTGGTTAAGCGTCAGACTCTTGGTTTCAGCTTAGGTCATGATCTCATGGGTTGTGAAATTGAGCTTTGCATCATGCTCTGCTCTCAGTGGGGGAGTCTGCTTGAAGATTCTCTCTCTATGCCCCTCCCATCACTCACTTGAGTGTGTGCACACACTCGCTTATGTATGCCCTTATAAGTAATAGTGCACTCATAAATAAATAAGTCTTTAAAAAAATAAAAAATAAATAAAACTATAGTATCATTACCAGTCATAACAATAACATTTATTGACTCTATTATTTACCTATTATTTAGCTGTAAGATGAATAAACACATTTAAGTCATCCTTTTTGAAAATATATAGAGAGTCACATGAGTGGCTGCCTGGTAAGTGAAGAGATTCATCTTTCTATCTTCCAAGACTTGGTGTCTGTTTTCTTTTCAACTTTAGGATATCACAGTTAGGAGTGGCCTGGCAGATTATCATCCTCACTGTTCCATAGTCATTGTATGTTAGTTTTCATACCCAAATCAGCTCCCACCCCCAACACCAGTCAGGGTTTTTGAATCTGCTTTCAATTGCCACTAGCATTAGCTCTCTCTAGGGTAGTATGAGGCTTCCATCTGGAGCAGGTCAGCCGTATCCTTGCTTCCCTTCCTCATCACCACTTCTGTGGCATTAGACGACCTTTAGGCTGTCCAGTTTATTCAAAGGCTAGATTAGGTACTTACTCATCTCAGAGACATCTAGAGCTTCTTTGTCCTAATCAACCCTCTACTCTAAACAGTCAACACATTGCCATTCTTTATTAGTGTTTTCCAAATCATTTTCCATGGGATTTTTTTTTTTAAGATTTTATTTATTCATTTGACAGAGAGAGAGAGAGAGTGAGCACAAGCAGGGGGAGTGGCAGCCAGAGGGAGAAGCAGACTCCCTGCTGAGCAAGGAGCCAGATGCAGAACTGGATCCCAGGACCCTGGTATCATGACTGGTGCTGAAGGCAAACACTTAACCAACTGAGCCACCCAGGCGTCCCTCCATGGGATTTTATCTTAGATTTGAATGGGAGTTAATAGGCCAAGTATGTGTAGATGGTGCTCCAACTTCTGCCTGGAAATTCATGATACACATTTGCATTAAGGATTCTTAGATGCTTTATAATAAACAAAGGCACACCTCTTTAAAGTTACTTAACTCAATTACCCACAGTTTATTGATCATGGAAACCTGCCCCTTTTTCTCCATTCAGTATGCATATTAGCATCCTTGGAATCCAATTTGGGGAATGTTAATCATACAGAAACTCTGATTATTTCATGGATGTTTTGTTTCTCAGTTCAGTTCCCAAGCTTAGTAAGGATGAAGGATACATTGTATTTCTCTTCTGATCTCTAACAGTGGTTAGTTCACTGATTAAATGCAGCATGCAATCAGTTGATTATAATTGATAATTAAAAGCATGAAGAAGCATTTTATTGATTGAACAGAGGTACGTTAAGAATGACCCTAACTTTGGAATTTAAATCAAACTTTAATATTAATTTGTCATATTACTCTAGGTAAATGACCTAATATCTCTCATAATTACTTAGTCATCTGTAGAATGGGAAACCTATTTATATCACTCTAGTGCTCTATAAAAAGGTACTTAGCAGAAGGCTTGGATGCTTGATAAATGTTAATTTATCTTTTTGTCTAAAACTCTTTTTTGTCTAAAACTTAGTGAAAATAATTTTTAAGTGCAGTGAGACACATTCTTACTTTGTAAATTGCATGACTAAATTCAGCAGGGAATTTTCTCTTGTTTTAAATGACAAGCTGGCCTAAATCAGTGGCTGAACACAAAAATAACTCAGGAATTTGTTAAATATACCAATCTTTGGACATCACCCAGATGTTCTGAATTCAAAGCTGCAGAAATTTGGATCACTATTTCTAACAAATTGCCTAAATTATATTATGTAACGGTTCATATCTTGCTTTTGGGATTCCCTGATCTATGTGTTGGAATGGATATTTCTCCATTTTACCTCATTGATTTCCCATGTGTGAACACAGTCATAGTTCATTTCTTTAACAATCTGGTCATTAAAATATACAAGGCTGTGGTTTGGATTGAGTATGGTACAAGAACACATGCATTTATCTTGTCTGGTTACTGCTGATAACCCAATAAAATGAGAGTAAAGGCGTTAAATAAATATAGACCTACCAGGATGAGAAAGGAGAAGAGACAATAGCAGAGGAGAGATGTCAACATATATTGGAAAACGGAGCAGAGATGAACGAGTGGACTCTGATGAGAATGAAACTCAGGAGAGAAAGCCAGGAGACTAAATGCTTGCAGAGGGGGTCCTGATGTAGAGTGGACAGTTCAGTTTTCAGAAATTCAGAAACGCTCACCAGTTGGAAATACCAATCTGTATAAAGGAAATCAGTATAAGGAAAAATTAAATACCAAGACCCCCCACCCTACTTCTTGATGTTAACTGATTGCCTTTCTCTTCTCTCCCAGAGAAGCTCAGGACACCAGTTACAGCAGGTAACATGACTGAGGCACCAGTCAGATAAAGGGGTAATTAAGCATATATCCAGGGCTCTGAGTAGTTCTAGCAGTCTTTACCTAAATGTGTGGCTGGACTCATATTCCCTAGAGATACCTCTATCCCCTCCAATAGAAGCACTCACATTACCGGATCACTCTACAGTGTAATACACTAGTCCATAGTTTGGCCCATATGCAGTGGGCATCCAAGTAGCTAATGCCTTCCTTTTAAAATTAGGTAGATAACAGCAGACTCCCAAATATGCATGGTAAGCTTTCTGTATGAAAGAGTGAGGTTAAAGTGCACAAAATAAAAATAAAAAAAAAGAAGGAAAAAAATGCACAAAGAAATAAGCATGAAAAGAAAAAGAAGAATACAGGCAACAAAATTAATTGCATTTAAAACTGGTAATTCTTGGAGAAGAAAGAAAAAGACCTCTTGAGAACAAAAGAAGAACACTTGGTAATGATAATTTTAGTAACTGAAATTTAAGATAATAAGATCATTAGAAGATAATGTCAAAAAACGTACAATAGGACTGCAACAGAGAGAAGGTGAGACCATCAGAGTGTTAAACTGGGAACTCCAACATTCACCGAATAGTGTTACAGAAAAGCAGAATAGAGAAAACATCATGGGGAAACGTCGAAGAAATAACAGGAGAAAATCTCTCAGACCTGAGACCAACAAGGATAAAGAGAAGATCCCACATCACAGAGGAAAGAAGGACAAAGCAGCAGATTATATACAACAGGTTGGGTATCAGAATTGCATTCAACAAACACTGAAAGATAAAAAATACAGAGAAATACTCACACTATACTGAGGAGAATATTAAACTATGACTTAAGAAACTATGTTTCTTAAGGACACTTTTAAGACAAGGAAAATCTTCGACATTTTTGTTTCTTGCACCTTTCCCAGGAAGCTGTTGGGTATGTGCTCTACCAAAATAGGAAAACAAACAAAAAAGAAGAAAACTTGGAATTTAGGAGACAGAGCATTCTCATGGGGAAGTTCTGCTTGATAGTGATGGGAAGTCCCAGGATAGAAGCTTTGTAGTAGGTCTAGAGAAAAAAAAGAGAACCATTTGGAATAGGAAGACAGAATTCTCCAAGGGGAGTTCCCCAAGGGGAGAAATGGAAATGATATATTTGACCTCATGGAAAACCATACAGCGAGGTTTTTGCATTTTGTAGGAAGAACTAGCAGAGCCTCATTACAAAATATGAATGGTGTTCATATAGACAATAACTAAATTCTGATGATTTATTTGATAATTATTATGTAAATAAATTAGAAGAATGGGTCTATGCAAGTAAATGTTCATGGAGATGGTGGAGAGTAACCTAAGGAAGGTAAAGCCTTATATACCACATCATTGATAAATTCAGAAATAGCAATATGGACATACTGTGATGATCTATGGCAATAAATAGCAGAAGGGTTAAACATGGTTAACTAGCATGAAAAGAGTGATAAAGGGGGTTTGAATGGAAATACTTGTTTCCAATATATCTTCTGTTATTATTTCTTACTATTAAAAACACTGTATATTACTATGATTGGAAATAAACATTATTTTTAAATGTACAAGTATGTTAATTGGTAGCATCACATACTCTTCCCCTCCCCGCCTTCCTGGAAAATAGGAGAGAGAGAGAATATCATGAAATTTTACTTGCTGAGAGGTTTTCCAAAACATGCTAGTGTGTTGATCTGCATGACAGTTCACAGCTTTAGAGAATCAGAGAATTAGGTTTCCATGCTGTATTTATTTTTAACTATCCTAAGATCTTGTTATAAATGAAAAATACTTCAATAGGGACTCTTAAGGCAATTGTTCTTTGGAGATGGTATCTACAAAATGTGATTATCTCTAATGGCATTATCCTAGGAGGTAATAAACCAGAGCAGGGATACTGCCAAGAGAGTCCTTTAAGGTAATTTAGAGAGGAAGATGTGTATGGTTATCTCCAAACTAATGGAGGAAAGGGTTTAAAAATTGGTCATTCAAGGCACGTAATGATTCTCTCATGTGTTCTGAAAAGCAAGATTGAAAACTAGGTGAGGAAATGAGAATCAGTGGATGCAGAACAGTAAATTGTTTTAAAACACAGGTTATGTTATTATTCAGGTATGGTGAGGTTGACAGATCAGGAGACAGCTGCCATTTCAAGGACAGTTTGTTATTCATAGTTCCCAAGAAGAGGGGGACACACAGGAAAATGCCAGGGTCAATCAGAAGGTAGAGGGAACAAGGGGAACTCATGAGCCAGACCCTGTATTGTCATTTTCATGGGTAAGGAAGGCACGGCAGGGTAAGCACATTTAGGGTTGGCTATGACTTAAAGTATTTCTCTAGTTGTCTGGTACCTGGTCCTGGATGATGAGGACAGAAGAATATTGCCTCCTGGAGTGTAAGAGCCAGACAGAGGAGGTGGTTTGGTTTGGAGTGGACTCTGGATTGTTTTGTTTACATATGAAAAGCATGTTCACAGAGTGAGTTGTTATTTCTAAGAATTGGCTAGTCCTAAGGGGACAGTCTTTTCTCCGTCAGTAAAGACCAGATGCCAGAACATCAAGAATATAGAAAATAAGAAACATAAGTGATACACAAGTGAACCAGAAGGATGACAAAGATGCAGGTAAAGGACAAAAAGGCAAGAGGAATGAATATGAGTTTTAGGAGGCTGTCAGAAGTAATTAGGTCATCAGCCTTTGAAGGCCCAGGTCTAAGCAGAACAGGATTGCTGATGGAGATAACACAGACCTAGCCAAGAACTCCTGAATAAAAGCTTACTGGCTCAGACATGAATCAGCCCCAAAGGGACATAAAAGGTGAACTTATTTAAATAAAGAGAAGGTGAGATTGGGCAACCCAAACTAATTAAACAAAATTTGGTTGCATATGATATGCCAGACTCTCTGCTGGACTCTGGAAGGCATACAAACGTGAGTCAGGTGGAGCCCGTGCCCCCATGGAAAATGAGGTGTCTTCAAAGAGATTTGACACAGGTCAAAGATGAACATAAAACAGCAGTTACATCATTCAAGGGCCTTGGTGATGTTGCAAACAATGGGAAGAAATAGTAAATAGTAGCTGTCTTCTGTTCTGGTCTCTGTGGCAGACATAGGGATGAATCACGATGCTCTTGATCTTCCAGTCAGGTCTGAGACTCCACTGAGTCTGTGAAGCCATGGCCGGTGGATCAAACTTAACCATGTGCTATTCTTCAGTAGATGCTCTAAGGAGTGACAGTGAGGACCAGGAACACCTTCCCGGAAGAGTTACACTTAAGGATGAATGGGTTTTCGGAAGTATCCTGAGTGGGATTTGTGGGTACAGTGGTTTCAACAATCCAGGCAGTAGGAATAAATGGATGGTGGCTGGAAAGTTTGGAAAACTACGTGAATAGTAATTATGTGGTCTGGGTGGAATTTAGGCTATATGTAAAGAAGGGATGACAGATAAAGTCAGAAGGGGATGGTTGTACTACTCTGAATGCCAGATGTGAAGGCAATAAAATTAAAGCAGCTAAAATTCCCTGTGTGCTTACAATGTTCCCAGCAATATAATGTTCTAAGTGAACATTAAGATATATATGTATATCTTATATGTATATGCATATCTTATATATATATGCATATATAAACACACATATACACATATATAAATACATCAGACATTATAATAAGCAAGATATACTGTACATTACATATTTATGATATTTGTTAATATATTTATTCTATATTATGTATTAAATATGTCTTGTTTATCATATAATACATTTATATATAACATGTACATTACATATATACATCTTATATGTTATATATATAAAATAAAAATTTTTATAATTTCCTATAATATATAGACAAACTGAAAACAGAGAAATAAAATAACCTGCTTAAGTCTCACAGGCAATGAATGGCGAGTTCTAGATTTAAAAGCAAACAGTCTGACTCTAGAGGCCACACTCTTCACCATTATACTGTACTGCATTCTACTATTTTATAGTTCTGTTTAATTTGTAGATACTGAGGGGCTATCGATTTCTGAGGTAGATATTTATGCAATTAGACACGAGGTTTAGGAAGACCTGCCTGGAAGTAGTGTATAAATAGTTAGCCAGTGATAGTGGTGGAAGAAAATCACCAGACTATTTGTGTTTGATTTTGCCAGCCTGTAACATTGAAGTGTTTTGTTTTGTTTTTAATAAAGATTGACTTATTTTATGTTTTTGAGAGAGAGAAAGTGAGAGCGCAAGCATGCACTTGTGTGCTCGCAAGTGAGGGAGGGGCAGAGGGAGAGAATCTTCAAGCCGACTCCCCGCTGAGCACAGGGCCTGATGCAGGCGGGGCTCAATCTCAGGACCTATGAGATCTGGATCTGAGACAAACCAAGAATCGATGCTTAACCAACTGAGCCACCCGGGCGCCCCTATAGAAGTACTTTTATGAATTGTCTTATTAATAATTAAGAACCTCTGATTACATTTCCTCCAGGGGTACTATTGCATGCATAAAAATGGGAGCAAGAACTGGTAGCACATAAAAAAGGAATTGAAAAGCATCTGTCATATCTATATGCAGTGTGAAATGAATTCCTGAATCTCTCAACTTTCAATCATATAAGCAAAATTTGTGGCTGCAGAGGTGACCTATTAACATGCTTCATTCAGGCAGATGAGGCCATCCATAGGGGGAAGAAAAGGTGGTTCAGCCAATCTTTGAATGACAGTGTGTCTGTCTGTACTTGTGAATTTAAATAAAGTAGGACAATTGCCTTATCCCAATGGAAGAAACCATTGCTCAGATTGTCTGCTTAGAATTATACACACAGGAGCTCCTTTTCTTTGAGTACTCTTTAGAATTTTTCCTTGACACCGGATGAATGAGTGTTGGAAGTTGTCTTCCCCAGCAGTTTGGGAGAGCCCTAGTTCATCTCTCTGAAACTGTAGTTTTAACAAGTCTCTAGTCCTGTCACTGCTATAGGCAGACAATAAATCAGGCAACATTTCTGATTGGTGAAAAATAAATCACCATTTTTGTTAGAATATCACAGAAGCTACAACAATGGGAAGTTCAAAGGGTACTGCTTGACGCTGCTGTTCTTGCCCAAGGACCTTAAAATGGGATGTGTGGATCAAGATTTTAGTTCTTGGTGACGTTCTTGCTCCCTGTCAAGATAGATAGTGGAGCGTAGGCATCAAATGGTGCTCACTAAGCATCTCCATAGAAATCATCCATGATACCTCCATTCCTGTATGTATTTAGGGATCTGAAGAGCTAAGTTAGCGGGAATTAAGGCATGGAGATGGGACAGAGATTTTATAAGGACAGAGCATATTATAAGCATTATAAGTGATATAACAGGGGTTATAAGTGTTAGACACAAACTTGTGAAAAGTGAATGCCAGCTGACATGGCCAAGCTTTCTAGCTAATCATCTCTCAGTACCTTATACTCATTCCCTCAATGCCATAAAGGAGTCACCCTCTGGGAAAGATGACATACTCTGTCTTTTCCCCTAGGGAAAACTGACCACTCCTTCCTTTTCACTATCTCTATACTGAAGGAATTTCTAGGATAGAATTTTGTAAGGATGTACTGAATTTGCGCATCTCTCTCTGACCTAGAATCCCATGACAGTACCGTTTGTGGCTTGTTCATTGTTGTACCTGTATAGCTTAATACCAAGTGGGCTGTCTGTGCACTCAGTGAAAATGAAAACAGTCATTAATTCAGCATATGCTTTTTGAGAACCTCTAACATTCCCTTTGCCTGCTTTTATGGCTTTACCTTCTGCACTTCACTTAGTTAACCTTGAACAAAAAAATACCACTTTAAAGTGCTTTGACTGGTTTTTAAATTGCATTTTTGAAAACTCTAAATGTAGCTAAGTAGTAACTACGTGCTCATTGAACAAAACCTAAATCATACAATATATACAGTTAAGACAGAAAGTCTTTTTTGCCCTTCCTCTGCATCCATCCTCCAATTCCTGCCTCCCTGGTGTCCTCTGTGACTGGTTTGGGGAAGGTATCTTTCCAACAGTGGCTTTTTTTGGACATCTCAAGTTACCATCACGGTCCAGGAAGTTCCAGATCTGCCTACTCTTTATGCAAATGTAGAGCACGGAGCAGTGAGGGGCTGCCAACTGTTGGTTACTGGTCTGCAACAAGTTATGTATGGAAATAAAGAATTCAGAAAATTTTAGAGCAATTTGACAGTCATTTTTATGTCTCTTGAATTTAATAAATGAAAAACCTAGACTTGTGTTTATTTTGTACATCTTTTTAATTTCATTTTTGCTTGTTATTTATGTTTCTTGTATTTTTTCAAAGGCTCAGTCCATAATAGATTTGGAAAAAACTCCGCTGATCTTTTATCACTGTTAGTCTGAGAAGTACTGTCCCAGATCATTTGTAGCAGAAATCACTGCCTTAAAAGCAATACATAGTAGACATTGTTCTTTGTATTTTCACTCCTATTGGAGGCGAATAGTAGTTTGATGTGATTTATACATTCAGAAGTCAGAGATTTGGAAGTTACGGTTTTCTCAGAAGCAGTTTCTATAGCTCATGCACAGAGAACCATAAAACAAAATAGGAGTCTGATGCTTGGGACCAAGTTATGGTCGCTCTGGGCCTGATAACTTTGAGTACCTTAGGCAGCAAGTTTTATATTATTACCTGTAACATTGCATTAATGTGATTTGGGGATTATTGATTTCAGTGAATATCTTCACCTCTTTTTTTTTCTTAGTAGCTTTGCTGTGGACCATTAAGAACTCTTAGGCTGTTTCTAGACACACTAATTTACCTTGTGTGTAAACTTAGATGTCACTGAGGCAGGAAAATGCACAGTTTCACTTCTAAAGATGAGCAGGAATTTCTCTGGCTATTACTATGTGATAGAACAAGAAAGGGAGTGGTGTAGATCAGGCACAGGTAATATCTTTTTTTTTTTTAATGTTTTTTTATTATATTATGTTAGTCACCATACAGTACATCCCCGGTTTCCGATGTAAAGTTCGATGATTCATTAGTTGCGTATAACACCCAGTGCACCATGCAATACGTGCCCTCCTTACTACCCATCACCAGCCTATCCCATTCCCCCACCCCCCTCCCCTCTGAAGCCCTCAATTTGTTTCTCATAGTCCATTCATTCACAGGGAATATCTTATCCAGAGGCAAGAGAATAACTGATGGCTCTCCCTTCCCTTTTCCCATCAAAGAACATCTACATAGGCATAAAGAGGAAGGCATAACAGAGCAAATCATTGCTCTGACCTGGATATCTAGGTCCCTGTGATAATAATGTAAGCTTTCTCATTATTAACAGTAGAAATAGAAACTAGTATTTAATGAACACTTATCTGGTCATACACCATGTTAAATTTTCTTTCACTGAAGCTCTACAACATCCCATGAGATAGGTATTCTCCCATTTTACAGAAAAGCAGAATGAGGTGTAGAGATCAATAGTAGAGCTGATATTTAAAAGGAGGTCTGTTGGACTCCAAAGACTTCTGTTAAACATTATTATAATCCTAGTGCTCTACTGCTTTGTGTACATTTTTTCAGCTATCCCATATTTAAGTAAGAGAGCTATGAGTAACTTTAGAGTGACATGTTATAGCATAGGAATATTTGAGAATCCTACAGACCTCATGGTCTAATTCAGGGGTTGGCAATCTTTTTCTGTAAAGGGCCGCATAGTAAATATTTTAGACTTTGCCGGCCATATGGGCTCTGTTGTAACTCCTCAACTCTGCTGCTATAGCTTGAAAGCACCACTAGACAACATAAAAATGAATGGATGCAGTCATATTCCAATAAAACTTTATTTGCAACAACGAATCGTGGAACACTACATCAAAAACTAATGATGTACTGTATGGTGACTAACATAACATAATAAAAATAAAAATAAAATAAAATAAAAGTTTGGTTTTCTAAAAAAAAAAAAAACCAACCAACTTATTTGCTAAAACAGTGGCAGTACAGATTTGGTCCATTGGCCATAGTTTGCCAACCCTGGAATATATAATTTTATAAAGGATGTTCCTAAGACCAAGAATAGGCATAGACTTGTCATGGGCCATGGCAGCAGTAATGATAGCAACTGATGCCTTTCATATTTCAAACGCCACAGCTTCTCATTGGTCACCTGACTCCCCTCTCTGATGATTCTTAAGCATTTTGTCTAATGCCAAAAAGTATATATTATTTTTTGACATCTGTATATGTAAAGAGATATACCATGTTGGTACATAAGGTTGCAATGCCTTTTTTAATCTCCCACTCAGAAAGTGTTATTTGAGTACAAGTGAGTGAGGACCATGTGAACACAGAAATAACTTTGAATTTATTCTAATTTACTAATGATAGTAAAGCACTCACCCATTTCAGAAATTTGTCATGAAAATTACTTGGAGCACATTTTCCAGCTGATTGTGACTTGTGGACACACTAGTGAATCATTATGTGAAAAGCTGCTATGGTCTTCTTCAGTGTCAGGTGTAAGCACAGTTTTGATTCTGCCCATTTATATCTAGTTCTTTTTCCAACTTCATGTCAACTAACATTTTCACATTTGTCACAGAAACTGGTTTTTCAATAACTACAAGTTCCCCTTTATGAAGCCTACAAACAATTATAGCAGTCCCTTCTGATTAAAGTAAAAATATGCATTTTTTTTGTATTAAGTATGTCCTTTCATGGAGTATCCGTTGCTAGTTTTCAAAGAGCGTAGACTTCCTCTGGGCAAGCATTAACAAAGGTGCCAATATCCTTTTTTCTTAATTTTCAAATAGAAAATTGATAGAGTAGAGACCTTTTAACTAGAGACCTTTTCAAGGCTGAATCTGTAAAAAGAAATAGGAGTTTTTTTGTTCCTTGTTTTTCTTAGCGAGTGAATAAAATTAGAAGGAAGTTTGTTGCAATATAAGTACTCACTAAATCCTGTGGGATTCAGGAGGAGAGTACTCCTTGAGTATTTATATGTTTTTATCCAGAAAAAAAAGTGACTTCAAACACATAAAAATCCAGCCACAATTTATGCTCCACGTTTTAGTTTTCACATTGTAGTAAAATTCTAACAGAGACTATATAATTTTAAAAAAAGGTTTTGCATAAAGTTTAACACAGAACATTTGTAGGCGAGGAGCAAAGAAAGCACAGTGTGTGTCATTCCTATGGTGGTGTTGGTGAAACATGTCCCAATAACCTTCCACCTCCTGGATGGGATTCAGCAATTTTTTAAAGGGCCACATCTTCATTAGCTAGCTGGGTCTTAATTGATTGTGAAACTTAGATGAAGGCAGGTAATTCCAAACACAGGGTTTTTTCTCCCATTTTTCCAAGAAATGAGAACTGAGAATTTGTCTGCCAGGAATTGGGGAGTAACATTCTAAACCTTTCCAGAGAAAATGGGCTCAGGAAAAAAAAAATTACATAAGCCACTTAGCATTTGCTTTCAATTTAAATGGGTTTATTTAAATTGTGGTTGTAGCTTCTTGAAGACTTGTGATATGCAGCTGATTTATGGCCCCTATGTTTTCCTCTTTGCTCTGAGAAACAAACTGAGGGCCACAGAGGGGAGGGGGGTGGGGGAATGGGATAGGCCGGTGATGGGTAGTAAGGAGGGCACGTATTGCATGGTGCACTGGGTGTTATACACAACTAATGAATCGTCAAGCCTTACATCGGAAACCGGGGATGTACTGTGTGGTGACTAACATAATAAAATAAAAAATCATTATAAAAAAAAAAAGATATGAATAAAGACAAAATGACCATGAAAAAAAAAAAGAATCTTGGGAATTATAGGTTCACAAGAACTACGAAGTTCTCTTTTTTCTTTTGTGTTTTTCTCCACATCCCAATGGGGCAGACTCATTTGGAGTTAAACACTTCAGTTGTTTTTACTTCTGTGTTTACCTAGTTTCTGGATGTCAAAATATTTTACCAACATTTTTTAATGCCTCTGAGTGACTCCATGGTATACTTTTTATACTAAAGAGATGATTTAGGGAGCTCTTAATATTCAAAGAATGTGCCTGGGGTATTAGAAGCTATAATTGCTGGCTAAGTCATATTCTGAGCACTTACTTAGGCAGTGCTGAAAAAAGCTAGAGATAGTTGAGAGATAGTGGCCCATCTGTTTCAATGGAATGGGTTTTCAAGCTTAGCAAACTCCCATGGGAGGAGGACAGGATGGTAGTATGAACTGTAGACGTACTCTCTGGAGTCAGATGACCAGGGTTGGAATCTCATCTCTACCTTTTCTCCAATATGTGGGCCTTAATAAGTCACTTTAGCTCTCCAAGATTCCATTTCCTTTTAGGTAAATTAGGAATGCCAGGAATATATGCACATCAGCTAGTGTTCTTCTGAAGATAAACAGGTGAGGCATGTAATGCCCGTAGAATTCAACAAATACTCATGTAGTTCTAAGGTTCAGGAATCCTCAAACATATTGTCTTTTTCATCAAGAGACTACCTTATAGCTCAGAAATACAGCCTCTTAAAATTAAGCTGCTTCTCTTCTATTTCATAAGCACAAAGTTACATAAATTTTGAATTAGACCATACTCTTAGATATTTAGAATTAAAATAACCTTACTCTTTTGATTGGTGTCTGTTGCTCCTCTAAAGGTATTTTCTTTGCATTTGCTTGAATGTCTTTCTTTATCTGGTTCTCAAAGTGCTGAGCACTCCTGCCACCCTTGTACCTTTTGCTAATCTAGTCTTTCTTTGAAGTTTTGAAAGTTAATGCTAGGGAATAGATTCCTCTGTGGATCTGGAACTAAACAAAAGCAAACAAGTAAACTAAAAAAGACATACTGGCATGCAGCCAGTAAACATGCCTTAATTTCGACTTTAACAAAGCTGAGAAGTGTTCCACTGTGCCCAGAAAAAGGAAAATGAAATGGGATTTAATGAACACAGCATTGTCTCCTCCACCCATCATAAAAAAAAAAAAAAAAAAAAAAAAGCGCCCTGTACCATATCCTAACTTGTCATTCTGATCTGAGTCAGGTTTTAGCTCACAGCAACTGATCAATTAAAAGATTAAGTTTTTAACAATCTGTAGTTTCTAGGTTTTGTGTAGACATTCGTTACTATCTTTTTAAATTTCTATATGATCTTCTTTTTTGTCTATCACTGCACAAACATTGTGTATTCATGGTAGGCAGGGTGCTCTGACATTCATTTCATAAGCCACAAATTGTCAGTGGTTATGAAATATGAGATTGAAATTATTGGCTTCAATACATGATTTTGACAAGGTGATATTTTGACTTTAATGACACCAAAAATCCTGATAAAATCATATAAGACAAAAAAAGTAGACTTTGCTTTCATCCCAAGTCCAGTTTATTTCTCTCTTTATCTCTTCACAGGCACCTAAAAATTCTTACACTATGTTTAAAAAAAATCTATTCATTTCCTATTGCCTCTATATGTCTCTGTTTATGAAGATTTTCTTCCCCTGACCAAACTCTAGTTATTTCTAAACTCCCATTTTTCCCCTATACAAAGTCTCCCTTTTAGTTCCACCTCTGTTTGAGTGATGCTAACTATTCTCTTAGGAATGTCCCCTCCAAAGATGCCTCTCTGATGATATCCTGCTGAAGATGGACCTCTTTCTATGCAGTTCTTCTCCAGAATTCTCAAGCCCATGTTGCTTCTTTACTTGTGAGATTCTAGAACTCTAGCCTGTTAATCCTTGAAGAAAAGTCTTGTTCATAATTTTCTCCTCATCACTGAGCACAGGGCTGCACATAGAATGTTTTTGATAGCTATTAGGAGGACAAATTAATGCATTTATATAATTGACCTTCATTTTTGTTTCTCTTATTTTGGTATTGTATCATTCAGGACACAGGAAATTGTTCTGTGATACCAACTAATCTCAATGGCTTATAAAATCAAAGGATGCTGTATGTTCTTTGTGGGTCAGCTGTGGCTCTGCTTTATGTTGTGTTCTCTCTAGTGCCTAGGGTGATAGAGCAGCTTCGATCAGGAACATTTTGATTGTTGTGTCAGCAGGAAAAGAACCCTGGCACTCACATCCTGGCTCTAGAGCTTCTACTTAGAAAAGATAGATGTCACTTCTGCCTTCTTCCGATTAAACAAAATGAAACATTTTGGCTTCAGCAGAGTAGGAACATATAATTCACCCCTAGGGAGGAACATGCTAAAGAGAGAATTTGGGGCAAATAGTAATACAGTCTACTGCTGAGAGAGAACCATATATCATCTAGCTCCTTTATTTAGTCACTTTGGTTGCCTTTATCCTATATACCAAACTATAGTATAAAATGATGTGTAAGAATAAGAAAGTTCCTTTCATAAGTTAACAGCAGGCTGTCTACAATGGATGAATAACAAGGATTTAAAGAATTACGCATTATGACATCATTTCTAATAGCCTGGACAATAGTATTTATGTCAGCCCTCCAATGAAATATAGACACATGGGCATTCTTGCTTGTCTTTTGGTATAAATAACCTTTCTTTTGATTTCATATTTTCCCAAATCTGAAGAACAGGGTGTTGAATGAACTCCCTTCATTGGTGATGACTTTCCAGTCTGGTGCATTTCTCCACAGTCTATTCCCTCCTTCGATTCTTGCTGTAGCTCAGATCATTTCAGAGATCTGAACATCTAAGCAGAAATTTCCATAGTACTGGACAATAAAGTAATTATATCCTATCATCATTTGTCCTTCCCTTTTCGATCTGTGTTAGCATCATTAGCTTTAATTTAATAACACCATCTCTTATTAGTGAACATTCAGAATTCACCTTGTTGTTTAAGTTTTTTTTAATTTTCACTTTTGTAAAACCTCCAGAATGTTTTGTTAGAATCTGCCATCTTTCAGATGCCCACTTTGCTTCCTCTATTTCCTCTCTTACTCTCTCTCTTTCCCTCATTTTCTTTTTTTCTTCTCTTCTTTCCATCCTCTCTGTCTTTACCTTTCTACCTCCCTTTCTCTGTCTCTCTTCTGTCCTCTCTTTCTGGCATGCTCTTCTTCCCTCCTTTCTTTCTTTCTTTCTTTCTTTCTTTCTTTCTTTCTTTCTTTCTTTCTTTCTCTTTCTTTCTTTCTTTCTTTCTTTCTTTCTTTCTTTCTTTCTTTCTTTCTTTCTTTCTTTCTTTCCTCTTCTCTTTTTTAATGGCACACAGATAGTGGTCGGGCTTGATAGAATCCATTTCATTTACTGAATGTGTAGTGGACACCTGGTACTTTCCTAAGGTTGTGGGGCATTTGTAACATTAGATCATACTAAATATGGCATGCTTATGCACATAAAATATTGGTTCTGCCTATAGTACAAAAAAATTGTAAATTAGTGACCGAAAGACATTTGGAGCTTTATGTGGAGAATTCAGACATCCTTATTTCTCTGACTCATCCCCAGAAAAGATAAAAAAGAAATGGCTCTACCTCTCCATGTGTACTTATTCTGAATGCACCTGAAATAACTTATCTTTAATAGGTCCAAGTAGCTCACACATTTGCTTTCATTACTAATATTACAGCTCTAGCACCACCTTGGGCCCTTTAAATAGTAAAAAGTATCAGACTCTGTATAGTTCCACTCAAGGCTCTTATAAAGCAAAGTAATAGCATCTGTCCTCCAATGGGTTTCAGGCTGCTTATTGGTACTTCAGTTCTCCTTTCTCTTCAAACTTGTAAATGTGCGTGTGTCAGGATTTATGTGCAATTGCTCCCCATCTCTAGATGCATGTCCTTCTTCTCTCTTTCCTGCCAGCTCAATACAGTTTATGCCTGTAGGATGAATTCATATCTTCATCCATTCACTCATTCCACAGATAGTTATGGAACATCCCTATCTGTCAGGTACCCTGTTTGGTGCTAAGGTCTTGCAGTTAAAGATTCAGTTCATGTGCTCAAGGAAGTGAATCCGGTGGAGGCAGGCTAGGAAACAATCATGTTTAATACAGAGAGATAGATGCTGTGATCCAAGGAAGCCCTGTGGTCCTCTGAAAGTGTAGGAGAAGGTCACCAACTCCGCCTTGGGGAAATGGTCATCCAACAGATAGGGACCCTCCATTGGTCTATTATGTAGACTACTATTATTTCTCTGGCTTGAGGCAGCATTTCTTAAGGTGTGGTAGTGAATCTTTAGATTACGTCTAGGAGAAAGACTCCGTTTGTTGCTAGTGTGTGAATTTGCAAAGAGGATGTTTTTTTAAGCAAATATTTCCTTGACATCTAACATACATCAAGAAAAGTATGATCTTAACTGTACAGCCTGATGCGTGATATACAATAAGCATGCCAGTATGCAGAACCTGGATTAGGAAGTAGCACCTTGCCAGCCCCTAGAAGTTCCATTTATGCTCCTGCTAGGCAGTACTGCCCCTAGGATGGGCACTATCCTGACTTCTGCCACAGATTGGTTTTGCCTGGCTTTGAGCTTTATGTAAGTGCAGTGCTGTCACACAACTAGTAATCTCTTCTTTCTGTCTTTTCTGAGCTAGTTTCACGTTTGTGAGATTCATCCATGTTGTAGGGTCAGTTGTAGTTTATGTTCTTTTTTTAAAAAAATAATTACAATACACATTTATTTAAAGTAATGCATTTACAGCTCAAATAGTTCTAAATTATACATTTCAGGTTTACCCAAATTATTTTTTTAAAGATTTTATTTATTTATTTATTTTAGAGAGAGAGAGGGAGTGCACAGGGGGAGGGGCTGAGCAACAGGGAGAAAGAGTCAAGCAGCCTCTGCCCTGAGTGCGGAGCCCGTTGCCGGGCTCCATCCCATGACCCTGAGATCACGACCTGAGCTGAAACCAAGAGTCAGATACTTAACTCACTTCGCCACCCAGGTACCCCAGGTTTTTCCAACTTCTTAAAAATATTTGAGGGCAGCTGCAACCACAGATTTCAATTCCATGATTATTTCTTTGCCCATTCTTCTCTCTCTTTTCTTTCCCAAATAATTTATTTCAGATATGGTTCAAGATAGAGTGTATCCTTGTATTTTGTCCCCTGCTCTTTAGGTGAGATCTGCTGCCTCATGGCCAGGTTCAGTGCTCTCTTGATGCAAAGCATCCTATCATTGTGAAGGTTCTCGGGAAGCCTTTCACGTTATCATTCTCACATAATGTATCATTACATATTAACACCAGTGTATTGACCCTTGCAGCATTGTAATACCGTTTTCATTTTTTTTTTTTTAAGATTCCATTTCTTTATTGAGGGAGAAGGCACAAGCGGGGGGGGGCGGGGGCAAAGGAGAAGCAGACTCCCCGCTGAGCAGGGAGCCCAACGAGGGGCTCAATCCCAGGACCCTGGGATCATGACCCCAGCTGAAGGCAGATGCTTAACTGACTGAGCCACTCAGGCGCCCCAGGAGTACCATTTTCAGATACCCTCCTGCCACCATCTGATGCTGCAACAGCAGGCCTGCTCGCCATTGTGATCAGTTTATACATTCTTTGTGATTTGTAGGGTTTGATCTCATGTTCCGTTGTATGGCCATACCACAATTTATTTCTTTATTCTATGTCAAGGAATATCGGGGTTCGTGAGCTTTTAATACCATTCTCATCTCCCGCTTAGCTCAGAGTCTTGGCAAGTAGTAATAACCACCAGTGCTGTCCCGTAGAATAAGATGCCCATCTTGCCTAGGCCATACCCCCCTCTGGAAAATAATGAACTTCCCTTAGACTACGTTGATTCCCACACAGGAATCAGGAGCCATCAGAAGGAGGACTGGTTCTTATATGACGGAGAGGCAAACACTGGAAGGGAAGAAAGAGATTCTGTCAAGGAAGCTGAAGTGATACATAAGACCAGAAGGTCAATTCCTTCACATTTGGGAAGATAAAAACTGGAATCCACTGCATTTACAAATAGACTATGTTAGAGCAATTCAACCTTGTGGTAACCATATTTTCTATTTGTTTTTAAAGGTCCATAGAAACAGTGGATATAAATGTTATATGGGATCTTGATTTTTGCAATATGCTGCAACCAGTGAAATTCTCAGTGAAAGGACTCTAGGGTTTGTTTATACTATTCTCTTTCTATGTCCTTTTGTTTATTTATTTGCCTATTTAATAAAGTATTAAGGCATATCTTGAAAAATATTATTTGGCAGGACTCCATGTAGACAACCAATCCTTTTATTTATTTAGTAGCTATCCTCACCCAAAGTCACAGATTTTTTTTCCATTTCCTTAATAAAACGTGGTACTTGAACAGTGAGAGGGTGACAGTCTTTCGATTCTATTTATAAAGGACTCATAACTTCCCAATAAACTTATAGCCAAGGAAATATTAATCAGTTGCCAATAAACAGCTCTGTGCTGGAGTTCACATATGTTTCTTCTCAATAATTGCATATGCTTTGTATGAAAACTGCAGAACTGCATCCACTAGAGACAACATTTTTGTTATTAAGAGTTTCATTATGTGTTTTGTTTGTTTGTTTTGTCTTTTTGTTTTGTTTTGTTGTTTCATCATGGTTGAACTACCAGTTAAGACATAAAATGTTAGTTGGTAGTTGGGAAGGAAAAAGCCTGGTTACTCCTTTTGGTGAATGTCCTGATTGAGTTTTTATTTGTTTGTTTGTTTAAGACTTTATTTATTTATTTGACATAGAGATAGCACAAGTGGGCAGAGGGGCAGGCAGAGGGAGAGGGAGAAGCAGGATCCCCACTGAGCAGGGAGCCCAATGCGGGTCTCCATCCCAGGACCTTGGAATCTTGACCCAACCCCGAAGCAGACACAACTGACTGAGCCACCCAGGCGCCCCTGTCCTGATTGTTCATGAGGTAGTGTGAGAAGTATCTAATGTCTGTCTCTGAATTCCATACTTGGCAAAATGACTTAAGAGTAAATAAGAGTACCTCTAAACTCCTCTTAACCAAATTCAAAACCTATCATATCCCATACTGGCTGTGTGACCACAGTTAACCTCTCTAACCCTGTAAGATGACAATACTGATAATATTAATTTCACCTTACAGGATTGCTGAAGGGAAAAAAAGACACATGCAAAGCATTGAATACAATGCTTGGTATATAGAGAGCATGCACTGAATGCAGCAGATATTATCATCATTAATTTTTTTTTTTATCTGCACCTCATGCCTGCTTTTACAGATGAGGAAACTAAAGTTTAGACAGGTGAAATGACTTGTTCAGAGTTTCACAATCTAACCAGTAACAGGTTCATATTAATTTCTCAGGCACTTTTTGTTTCCTGAAGTGGGCATTATACACTTTAGCATGAACTGTTTAGTTTCTAGCCGTAGCTATGTTTGTCTCCCACTAAAAGTAAGATTTTTGAGGAAAGGAGCTGTGGCTATTTTTGCACTGTTATATTCTCACAACCAATAGCTCTGCTTACATAAGACATCTCCAGTAAGAATTTACTGAAACATTAAATCAATGAAGTTTACAAACATAATTTTCCAATCAGAGAAAACCATGATTCATCTCTGTAATAATTATATAAAATGATGACTATATTAATTTTTAAAGTATTTCATATGCAACTTGTAGGCACTTTCCATATATCACAAATTATTCTTCAGTCATGAATGGGGTATATGTTATACCACACACATATTTGCAATCAGTGGGTCCCATTGTGAATTATAGCACTAACATTAATGAACTCAGCTGCCCTAAATGTTAACAGTTTGCTCTTGAACTGGATCCGTGGAAATTTTTTGCTGACAGACTATGTGAACTAATATATTGCTTAATTCTCAATCTGGGAAAGCAGAGAGAATTGTCACTGGTATATGAAAATTTGCGATGTAACATCATATATGCAAATGAAATAAATGTTGGCAAAAATAATTATTGTTGCTTATGGGAGGATTAATAGTTACAGTCTGCCCTGTTTTCTGTTGAGGTTTAATTTAATTCTGTGGCATGTATTAACTGAGGAAATTAATTTGGGTTTAATTATTGTGTGTGGCTGTTAATGTGCACACTTTTGATGAATATTTAGTTACACTGAACTACCAACCCAGCCGCTATGCTTTGCTCATCTGCTGATAGGGAGCATCTGATGGAAGGGATGGTTCATACTGGATTGATTCCAAGTACAGTGTCATCATAGCAGATAGCTGTGATTCAGGGGGGAAGGCATTGGGCTTGGAGTCGGAAGAGCACAAGATTTGGGTTCTGGCTGTGCTGTTAACAAGCCATGTGCATCCCTATTTCTCAACTGGAGAATGGTAGGAGAAAAGCAATATACCCTAGGGCTTTGGTTTGAGAACTAAATGAATGAATGCATGTGAAAACAGATTTGTGAACTCTACCGTACTGCTTTAATGAATGGAATGTCTACGGTAAACTTTCCATGTATCTATTTAATGACAAAGTCCTTTAGAAAGTTACATAGGCTTGCTATCTCAGGTCTCGCATCCACGATGACCAAGAAAAGAAGGAATAATGGTCGTGCCAAAAAAGGCCGTGGCCACGTGCAGCCTATTCGCTGCACCAACTGTGCCCGTTGTGCGCCCAAGGACAAGGCCATTAAGAAGTTCGTTATTCGGAACATAGTAGAGGCCGCCGCAGTCAGGGTATTTCCGAAGCGAGTGTCTTCAAAGCCTATGTGCTTCCCAAGCTGTATGTGAAACTACATTATTGCGTGAGTTGTGCCACTCATAGCAAGGTAGTCAGGAATCGCTCTCGTGAAGCACAGAAAGACCGAACACCCCCACCTGATTTAGACCCGTGGGTGCTGCCCCACGACCTCCACCAAAGCCCATGTAAGGAGCTAAGTTCTTACTGAAGGGACTGAACAAAAGCTGTTCTCCAGAAAAAATAAATAAATAAATGGCAGTTATACTTCAAAAAAAAAAAAAAGAAGAAAGAAAGAAAGAAAGAATGAAAGAAAGTCACATAGGCTTAAACAAGTACCTAAAAGGCACTCAAGAAAGCATCTGTTGATGAATAGAATGTTGGTTGATTAAGTATAGATGAACACCTCTTCACTATAAATATGACCATGAACAAAAATTCCATGCAACAAGAAAGATGGTTAAATCCTCTCGAGGTTTGCTCATTTCAAAGAAGTAATTAACATCACAAAACCTTCCTGTATGGCTACAAGTTATAAGATTAAAATATAAGCATTCTGGAGCCAGACTGACTTAATGCAACAATAGCAGTTTTTCCAGCTGGTGGTTAGGTTTCTGAGCCTCAATCTCCTCATCTAAAAATTGGGGTGCTATCACTTCCAAGGGCCATTATGAGTCTTGAATGTGGAAATGTATGTAAAGTGATGTGCGCAAACACTGGCACATGGGAGTTTCTCAATAAATGTTAGCTTTGCCTGTGGTAGAAGTGATGACATTTTAATAGGATCCTTTGCACTGGCATGTAGCTCTTGAAATAGAACAAATGAAAGTAGCTAATATTTCTATAAAAAGAGTGAGGATTATTGACTCTGGAGCTGGCTTAGTTCATGTTTACACATTCACTGCCTTTTCTCTTCCTGTTCCCTTCTTTCACCCAGACCCATGGGTTTCCTTTAAGCAGGTAAAATAATAACTTGAGCGTCTCATTTCACACTGGGGTCCTGTTGGCTCTGTGGGGGTGGTTAGTTACAGCTCTATTTCTCCTTTGTTTGCTCAACTCATCCCTGCAATGTCAGGAAAATAAATGTCTGGGGAGGGGAGACAAACAAGAGGTACAATGAGGGAAGCTGACCTCAAGTTAATGGAATCCGGGTTCTTTGAAGGAGAACACGTTGCTAGAGAAGCCTGCTGTATTCATTCAGCAGAGAGGTTGTCTAGCCTTTCTTCACGTGTGTTTGATTCTCATTTTCTCATGCCGGAGTGAAGGTCCAGCTCACACAAAGCAGGTCAAGTTGGACAGAGGCTAAGCCTTCCATGCCTTTTACATTTGTCTGGCATGGAGGAGATTTATCTTTACAGAAAAAAATTGGGAGAGAATAATACGTCTAAGGAATCATCAAAAATATTTATCGATTGTGTACTCTGTGCTGATTACAATTTAAAGTGTTGGAGGCAGAACAGCAAACATAAAATTAACACCAAACTTTTACTGAATGCTCTTGTATACACTAGCCACTGTGCTCTGGCTTAAAGAGTTAATGTTCGCAAATATTGTGGAGTAGATTTCATTAGCTCTCATTTGTAGTTGAGAAAGCTAAAAGCAGCTTATATAACTTGCTCAAGGACATATAGTTCACTCATGGTCAAGCTGGGATTTCAGACTACAAGTCTGCTTGTACTATAAGCATCATGTTACAGCCTTGACAATGGGAGTTGGAAAATAGCAGAGATGCAAACCCCACATAAAACCTTGGTGACTAAAAAGACTGACAGAAGCACATTTCACAGAATTCATACTATATATATATATATATATATATATTATTTATATATACATATACATATGTGCATAAACACACATATACACACATCACACACACATGCACACACACACACACAAATATGGATATTCCAGGGTTCAATCTCTTGTCTTTTAAAGATTTTGTAATACTCAATTGACACTTCAGCATCTTGCAAAACATATTTGCAAAACAAATAACTCTGAGTGTCACTTTAGTTATTGGTAAAGTGGAATATTTTATCCACTCACAAGATGGATAACAGAAGATGATAATATGTATCAAGTGCCCATGCAGTGTTCAACACATGGTTGTCAATTAAAGTTATTTCTCTTCCCTGTGGTTATTATTTTTCAATACAGAGGTGTTGTTTTCCTCTGCTGTATTTGATGCAATCCCTTTATGAACAAGAAACATGTCCTATAATTATTTATTATCATCCCAGCATTTCTAACCTCTTTCTTCATGCCCCTCCTCCTCCAGTGCCTATTCCAGACATTGGGCTACTCTGTAAGGATTGGTTGATTTTTCCATGATGCTAAATACTTCTTGACTGCATTTTTACTTTTACCAGGTTTGGTGGAAATAATCTTTTTTTTTTTTTTTTTCAAATTTCTAAACAGCAGCCTTATATCCTTAAATGTGATATTGACCTTCATGAAAAACTGGCTTAATTATTTTAACCATTAAGGATAATTTCTAAAAATCAATCATGGTCCCTGAATTTTCTGATCTCCCATTAGCCACAGAAAATTCGGTGTTACCCTATTTTCTCCTCTCTCTGTTGTGGAGGCAAATTCCTCTCATACTTGAACCAGGAAGCACAACCAAGGTTTCAGTGTCATTTCCATGACCAGCCAAAATTTTTTTAACCACTCTATTGAGGTATCATTGAAATGTAAAAAAAAAAAAAAAAAAAAAAAAGTATTTAAGGTATATAGCTACATGAGTTTGGGGCCAACTATACACCTGTGAAACCATCCCTGCCATCAATACCATAAGCATATTCATCACCTCTCAAAGTTTCCTCCTTTACTATCGTGTGTGTGTGTGTGTGTGTGTGTGTGTGAGAGAGAGAGAGAGAGAGAGAGTATGTGTGTGCATGTGTAGGAACGTCTACCACAAGATTGACTCATTTTGCAAATTTTAAGTATACAACACAGTATTATTATCTATAGACACTAGGTTGTGTAGTAGATCTCCAGAAACTCTTTATCTCGTGTAACTGAAAGTTCGTATGCTTTGACCATCACCTCTCCATTTTCCCTTCCCTCCAGCCCCTGGCAACCACCATTCTATGCTTTTATGAATTTGATAATTTTCACTTTCTTCCCAGGGTATCTTTCTGATCCTCCATGGACCTTCTTTCGGGTGTTCTCCGACCAAATGCTAAATTTTACTACCTGCAGCTGGTAGGATGGATTCATAATGATAAAGCAAATGTCTCTTCTCTTTCCTGAGCATTTAAAGAATAATTCTCTCTCTCCTTTCCTTTTCTTTTTTCCAGTTAAAGTGCAGACTGAGCTTGTCAAGAGGAGTAGGCAGCAGCTTCAAAAGCTGAGTCCCCCTGGGCCTTCAGGAACGTGAGCTTTGCAGACTAGGAAGTTACATTGTCTTATGAATGCTGATAAGGCCTTTGAATTTCAGAAAACTGGAAACCAAATTTCCCTTAGTTTTCCTTCTTTTTAAAAAACTCTAAAAACTTTCTATTCCTTTTAGTTTTTAACACTCTGCACTACACCAATTGCTATAGGTTTTTTTCTGTAGCTTGCTTACCTAGATAGCACAATGAGATAGACATTTTGAGAAGAACTGAGCCTGGATTCTCAGAGATCTATTTTGTCTCATTTAGGAAAGACATGCACCCTTTAACCCTGAGTGTTCCTAAACCTCTAAACAAAGTACAGTCAATTCCCAAACATTTCCTTGGTGCCTACCTCTTCATGCATTCTTGGAGTCTTCTGACAACAAAAAAAGAAACAAACAAGCATAGAAACACACAAAAAACTCAGATATGGAATTTGGGTGCTTGGAAACTTAATTGAAAGACTTGGAAATAAAATACAGTATATTAAAAAAATCTTAAAAGAAAAGAGTATTCACTTATATCCTTTATTAAATCTAATACTCTTACTCATCTAGTTAATGTGACAAGTAGACTATCACAGTCCTTTTCTCCAATTTTATTTTTAAAAATTATTTTAAAAAATTCCAGATGATTCCTCGTGCATTTTAAACTTTAAAGCAACTGGTAAGAAAACATACAACTGGTCAGTTGTACTAAGGGAACTGTTATCACATAAATAATATAAATGATTCTTCCTTCTTTTCTTCCTTCCTTACATAAGTAATTCTTAAGCATTTCATAAAAGGATACGTAATAAATGTGCGGATTTGAACAAGGCCTGGAATACCTTCATATAGGCTTATCTGTGAGATTTTGGGGCTCTGTGACTTTGCCATGAGCTTCTCTTTAAGGGATTGTAAAGGAATTGGTAATGGATTCTCATTTGCCACAGTTTCCTCCCTGAGGGAAAATCAGGTCTGGGAGAAACACATCCCTTCTTTGACTTTAGCCTTTTGGTGATGGCAGGCACTGTTGCAGATAGCAATCATTGGTCTGTCCTCTGCCACCAAATTTCCAAGAGAACTCATTTATTTTAGGTAATTGAAAGCTTCAAACTTCAATTAAGAATAGCAAAAATGAGTAGTAATTGGCCATGGATTTGCACTGGATATTGTGTGAAGAATAAGGGAATTTAAAAAAATCAGCATGAGAGAGAGAATGAAGAAAGAGAACAGGACTGAGAAGTATTTTGCATTTGGGGGAAAATGAAAATATTTACATATGAGGGCATCTTAGCAGAAGCAGGTAAGGAAAATTAAAAATTGGCTTGATATCTCTCTCTGAAGAAACATAGGAATGAACTCTAATGATCATGGAACAGATGTTTATGACTTAGTTGTACTTGGTGGCTTAAAAGAAGTATGGCTTTCTGTTGACCTTGGAACAAAGAGATAAAGAAATCTGATGACACTAGGCTTTTTAAGGGTCCAACAACAGACTGTGTAGGAGCCAAACTTGGTTATTCTGCCTATTGCTCTCTTATCCTAAAATTTAATTCCATGGAATTAAATAAACTGAGAGAAAATACTCACCCAAATGGGTTTGTCATGACAAATTTTAGCACATCCAGCAACATAGATTTTGGAAAAAAGAATAAAAACAGTTGATTTATTTAGCTTGGAGGAGAAGAGAACTAAGAAAGGATTAATAATCAAGTAACTGAATCAATCCCCTTTTGTAAGGGGAATAAATAAATATATGTATTTATCTATGAAAGACATAAAATGGAAATGCATAACAGGTACAAAATTAATTAATTAATTAATGAAAGAAGCAAAATGAAAATGTAAAATAAGTGCAAATAAAATCCATTAACACTGAGGAAATTAGAGCTGAATTTAAAGAAAGAAGGATGAAGGCTATTCCAGCATCTTTCACTATTTCTGGACCCTTCTAGCAATAGGATATATTAGTATTGAATCTTCTTCTCTATAAGGAGGACAATTCAGTAGTGCCTTATTTTTTATGTGAGAAGAAGAAGAAAAAAAAAACTCTGAAAGATGTCAAGGCTTTATTTGAACCCTGAGGAGACCGAGAGTGTTGTCTGCCAAAGTGAAACGGCTGGTTTTAAGCTTTCGTGAAGCTCAGAGACAAACCATTCATAACCCTGGAAATATTTAATTTAGGGAGGTTTATGTTAAGATAATAAAATAATTAGCTTTCCCTCATTAGAGGCATGCAGAGCAGTAGGATTGCGTGTTCTGGAAAATTACATTTCTGCTCTTTCACTGACTTAATACATGTGGATTGATGCAGATCAGATAGCTAACTGGCAGGCATTTCACACGTTTACCTTGTTTTAACTAATTGCCAGTTCAGAGTCGCTGGAGGTTCCATTTTAAATTAATAACTGTGAGGTATTAACTGCAAACATGTGTCTATTGAGAAATTAGGAAAGAAGAGCCAACTCCACATTGTTTCTTATCAGTGCTCTCAGTTCTTGTTGGGCTGGTACGTTAAAGAAGCAGTGGACACCAACCTGTGGCCCTTCCATCAGATGGGGTCCACTGCCTTTTTTTGTAAATAAAGTTTTATTGGCACAGCTACACCTATTTGCTAGTGTTGTCTGTGGCTGCTTCCTCATTACAAAAGCAGTTGAGTAGTTGCAACAGACACCATACGCTTGCAAAACCTAAACTAGTTACTATCTGATCCTTGAAGGAAAGAGTTTGCAAACTCCTGCATTAAAGCATATCTACCTCACTACATTATTCTGTAGTAGTTGTTAGGTGAAACACTCTTTCAGCTAAAGGTCTGTTTTCATATTCTCATTGATTACCAGTGGAAAATGCACACGTTTAGAAAATAAAATGCAACTTCAGTGTTTTATTTCAGTCCTTCATTTTAATCTGTATGCCTCCCAGAACATTTCTTTGGACACAGTCTGCATGAGTTGATGAAATTCAGGATTAATTTTGGTGACTGATGAAACATGGCTTAGTTTGGCATTGCTTTGCTTTATGATTCATGCTTTCTTTACCACTGGACTTTATTTAGACTATTTTCTTGGCTCATATTAGCTAAGAGAATTAATAGGACACTACATTTTCCATCCTCTCTTATACCAAAAATATTGTTAATGTGGCATGAAAAAAGAAAAATACATTTTAATTCACTCCCAAAACTAGAATCTTTGTATTGCCAGTTTCTTCTCTTGGTAAAGAAAAGCAATGGCCTCACTGGTACCTAAGTTTACTGGATAGTATTCAAATTTTGAAATTGAACACTGTGGCTGACAGTGGAGCCCTCCTTGGCAAAAAAACACAAAACAAACAAAACAAAACAAAACAAAACAAAAACCCCAAAACAAACCAAAAAAGCCCATAGAATTCTATTGTAATAAATTAGTGAAGTGTCTTATTTAGTCTTTCATGATGATTTTCCTGCTTATTTCCAAAGGAACTTTATTTTTGTATGACTGGACCTAATCTTTTTAAGGTAAACATCTCATTATTTTGGTTCTTTGGTTTATATCACTCTATTCTCTTTGCCACCCCCCCCATCCAAATTACCTAATTCCAGAAAAGTTTGATAACACCTGAGTCTTAGGCACAGCTTTCGCTTTTCACTTTTTATTTCTGACTCATTACACAGCAGACCCTTCTACTGAACACCTAAAATTAATTAGGGTCGTATATACACAAGAAGGCCTTTTTCACTTTCTAACCGATCACCAGAGTTTTAGATTTTCAGAGAAAACATGAAGAACACTTGCTCTTTGAATTAACTCTGTATCTGATTTTGACTACAAGGAGGAACTGATTGAAAAATTAGAGGTGATTTGTCTCCTGAGAGAAAGTAGAGGTGCCATCCAAGAGTTCTTTAGAGTTGTTATTAATTTATTTCATTCTTTATAAAAACTAGCAAACGTTACTGGGCACAGGACTTTGCTTGGTGTTGAAAGTAAAAGGAGGACTGGGTCTGTTTTCAGTGAGCTCGCAGAGATGTGCATTCCAGGCTGAGAGACTGACCAGTGTGAGAGCACAGATGCATTACGAGAATGTATGTAGGGTAGATAGAAGAGAGGAGGTTTGGCACAGTGGGCAAGGGCATGATCTTGAAGGAATTTATAGACCAATGAAAGCAATCTGTTGTATGAAAAAAAAAAAAAACCAAAACTGTGGCATTTTGAGGGCTAATGATCATATTGAGAGTGAATAATCAGGAAGGCAGCATTCACATAAAGTGTTCATCTAGAGACAGCAAAACAACATTTATAGTCAACACATTTTGTATGCCTTAAATGTTTATGGTGCTTGAGTAAACTGTACAATTTATAGGAGGTTGTCTTTATCACTATGAGAAAGATACAAGCACAGTGAGAAGAAATATGGACACCTTTTATATATTTATTTGTAGCCTTTATTTTACCAGAGTCTAATTCCCTCCCTGAGAGTCTAAGTTGCTCCTTTCCTGGATTAATTCGATCGAATTTCCCTTCTCCGTGAGGATATTTAGAAGGGTCTGGAGACATTTTGGGGGTCACAGTGAGGGATGGAGGGGATGTGCTACCGTCGTCTCCTGAATAGCAGTCAGGGGTGATGCTGCACATGATACAATGTACAGAACAGCAAGGAATTATTCCACCCAAATGTCAGTAGTGTCAGGATTGAAAAACCCTGATTGTGAATTGTATTTTCTGATTCCAGCCTGCTCACTGCCCTGTGTATATGACTCAGGAAATTTGAACAGGGCTGACGGCTTATGGAAGATACCCAGGGCAGCCTACAGGATTAGATGGGATTGGAATCCTCTAAATGTACAAGGCTGATGGAGAGTCTGTGCTTTAACACTTCAGTCCTCAGTGGCCAAAAGAAGGTGAACCTGTCCACCTCCTGTGTCTAACTTTTTATTCTGCTGTGGTTAGGGATAGCAGTTGCGGGGCCCTTTGTTGCAGAGAATCACATTCGTGCTTCGACTGAGCTCTCTTTCATTAAAAAATACAGTTCCCAGAGGAAGATTCCACTTAACCCTGTATTTGCTTATGATGTACTTCTCTCACCAGAAAATCCGCAGGGTCTCTCCTATGGTACGTGGTGAGTTTCCCAAGTGAGCCCTGTACCCTCCTGTTTGTGGTCTTGTGAAAAGATTTCCCTGGATTTCCTTGCCACAATGAGAAGTTGCTTTGTGTTTTTATCTTTCTCTGAAAAGAAATGGTGCTCACAATGTGTAGAAGTTGAAGAATTGTATTTTTAATGCCCAGGAAGGAAAGGATTGCTGGTATTCTGGTCCGCACATGTATTCCATGTAATTCATTGCATTTCTGGCTCAACTTAAGTTAGAATGGGGAAAGGCTGAGCAACTGTGAACAATGTAGCAATGAAGACACTGGGGTAATCTTTCATACAGACCTCTTAGGGAAAGTGCTGAGAAGGGTATGAATTAATCTTGCTAAATCAGATAAATGGCAATGGCAGACCTGTATCCTGCTGTTGTCCGCTACTCCACAATAATAATAGTAATAAATAATAAATAAATAATAAAAATAAAATAAAATTTAAGAAGCAAAAAATTTTAAAGGCCCATAATACTTGAGCTATAACAATTACATTCAGCATTTCATCCCCTAAATGAATGCAAATATATCTTTAAAAGCATTTTTCTTACATCTATGTATATTTTAGTTTCTTATAAATGCATTAAAATAATTTTTCCCACAAAAGAGGCCAGTTTTTAATTTTAGAACTCTGTGGGTGGAACAAATGGTAACCTCCAAAGGGAACAGCAGGAGCCTTTAGAGAGGAGGACATCCCAGGGCATACTCTCTTACCTCTTAGGAACTCTCCGGAAGACAGCCTTGTCCCGCCCTCATCATCTGTTTAATTTGCTGTTGTTGTTTTTTTTCTCTCCTTGGGGAGAATGATAATAAGTGAATGCTTCATAATTTCTCTGCCTCACAGGACATTTTAGAAACAATGACATCATACTTTTTTTCTTTGCATATAGTCCAGACTCTCTTAGAGACTACTAGTATCTAGACATATACAGAAGAAAGGGTCCTCAGAATTCAACTAGTCCAACTCTTTTCCCTTTGTAGATGAAGGAACTGAGGTTCAGTGGGGCAAGGAAACTTCCTCAGGATAGCAGAATCACGAGTGTTTGGTACTGCAACGTTTTCCCAGTGGAGCCCTTGCTTCTTAAATCTTGGTGACAGGCTTGCCTATGGCAAAGCCAAGCGAACAAACAAACATACAATGCTTGGAACATACCAATCCTAAGAAAATTATTGTTTATCTGAAATCCAGATAAACTAAGCGTCCTGTACTTTATCTATCAAAACAGCCTGAGACTGCAGGAGCCTGCGCTCTTAGTTAATTGGAACATTTGAATAAATACATGCCACTGGCTATGCCCCCAACCCAAAATTTCTCTTTACAGGTGTGTGAAATTTTGTTGTTGTTGTTTATTTGTTTGTTTTGTCTTATTTTGTTTTGGTTCCAGAGTTTGAGTACCAGAAATAGAGCAAAAGTTGGAAAATTAATTAAGGGTGCACAGGGATATGTTTTCAATTAGTAGCATTGGGTTCATCTGATGAATCCAATGAATGAATCACCATTGCATGAATGCACCATTCTCCAATCCTATAGAGGGTTGGAAGAAGCAAGCAGTGTGGTGTATCCTGATATGCATTCTTAAGACATTCTGAATTCTACCAGGAATTGTGTAATTGCTATTTATTTAGCTTCATTGAAAAATGTCTAATTCTTTATAAAGAACATCAATAATCACTTTAAAAAGTAGAAGTTTAAAAAGAAAAATTAGTTAAATGATGGCCATTCATAGTTCATTCATTTATGTATTCATTTATTCTATAATCATTATTCCTTTTAACTCCATGCATTATCAAGATAAATATGATACTTGGCCTCTACTCTAGGAATACTTGCATCCTCAAAGTTGCTGAGATTAGTCTAATATGAATCTGGCTTTTGTAAATCTCCACTGCTTCTAGGTTGATCAAATGTTTTTCCAGAAATAAATGGTTTACTTCCACTGTAGGCAAGTTGGTACCAATGTTCTGTAAATGGAAATATGGTTTATGTTCTAATACCTTAGATAATCCATGTAAGTCTAATATTATCCAGCCCTTATATATAGGAAACAAATCTGTTTGCTCCATTTTACTTTTATCAGTGGCATTATGTAGTTAAGAGAGCAAACTCTGGAGCTAGGCTTGTAAAGTGGGAATAATAAAACCACTTCCTTCATAGCCTTCCTGTGAAGTTTAAATGAGCTATTAGTTAAAGTTAGAATTATGCCAGCCTCCTAACTAGCCTGATATAATAATTTGCTATTGTTATTCTTTTGACTCCTTGTTCTGCTGCACATCATGCCACCTAGAACTTCGGGATTTTTTCCTTTGTTCTATTTCAAGGTTTTCTGAAGTTACAACATTCCCTTTGACTTTGAATGCTGATTTTGGAAATTTCCACTAGTCTCAATGAGTCTCCACAGTCATGAACCAACCAGCTTTTATACCAGTCCCTAGCTCATGGGACATGAGCCCAGGTCAAAACTTTAAGATCGTTGCTTACAGAAGAAAGGAGTTCAGAATATGAACTCTTGTGTCTACTGTTCACCACTCTGTTCCTACCTCCTCAACTGTACATAATTGGGCTTAATACATATTCACCAAATGAAGTAAGAAATAAACACTTTTAAGCACCTAAGATTGAAAGAGTATTTTTCCTAGGTTAGGAGAAGCTATTACAGTTAATTGGATAGGTATCATTAAAGAAAAATCTTAGAGTAGATGATCAAACTCCATAAGATCCATAATGTGGTAGGTACACATGAGAAGACTTCATTTCACTTCCCATTTCATAAAATTGTATGGCATCATTCAAGTTATGGGTTTTCCCCAAGTCATTAAGATTCTTATTTCCCTTTACTAGAAGAAACAGTAACATTGAAAATAAAGTTTTCTTTTGTTGGCGTTATTGCTTATTTTCCAAAGGAAGAATGGATCCAGACTTGATTTTTTCCTCTCCCATTTTTCATCGGAGGCCACCCTCCAGTCTTCTTCATTGGACAATGTCTTGGAATTCCTCTTTTCTATTAGGCCATTCTATTTCTCATTTATTTTTTATTTATTCTCTCAATGGCTTTTCAAGATTGATTTTTAAATCAGAATTACAGAGCTTAAATTCTCTTGGTCAGGGCTTTACAAAAATTTTGATATTGTTGTTGTTGGAATGGACAAAAAGAGGTCTATGACAATGCACTCTGAGAGCATCCAAATAAGTTTCTTAAATCTTAGTATCAGTGGTGGTTTCAAGTTAAATTTAAAATTAGCCCCTGCTCTTTACTGATCATATCTCCTCTATTAGCTCTGGAGTAAATGGGATGCTCGTGAGTCCTAAACAAATATCAGTCAGATACTTGAATTTGTTGCCTAGCCATAAAACTGAAGATAGAGTGTTTTTATGATCTAATCCTAGCTCTATGTATTTTCTTCATTGTAGTTGATTGTCCTGGTATAAACTTTGTGATGCAACTGTTATTATGCAATGGAAATATCAGTGAAGGAGATAAGAATTCAGTGAATACCTGAGAGCAATTCATCTTCCTCCCCATTTAGGGAGACCTGGAATTCTTCAGGTTTATAACATTGCCCTCCTTAAGTCCTTTGGTGGCGTTGAAACTCAGAACCTCTCTCTCTAACTCAGGGTAGATATGATGGCTGTTTGTTGGTTATTCCTAGGAATGCTTATGAAGACTCCCCATAAAAAGTAGCTTTTCCCTTTTGTTTAACACAATAGCATTTAAGTTCCCGTCATCCTTTGAAGTTACATGTGATCACGTGACTTGCTCTCGACCTTTGGTCAAAAGTGAAGACTCTTTAAGAGTGGACATATTTCTTTACATTCCCTTCTCCCTCACCCAGACTGTTTGACAGTGTTGCAGAATGTGGCTGTTCAGTCAACCTGGGCCCTACAGTGAAAGCAATGATGACATAGAGCAGAACTCTCAGCTGGCAAGCTTGAAAAATTAGCAAGAAGGAACATTTGTTGTTTTAGGCTATTAAGATTTGGGGATCATTTGTTACTATAACATAATCTACCCTATTCTCACTAGAAAGACTTCTGAAACATCCATCCATCTTTTTTCTTTTTAGTACCCCCTGGTCTTTATTTGTGGGTCCATGTAACCTCCAGGAAATGGGCTTCTCCTATACTTCAGGGCTGGAGCATATTATTGAGACTGAAACAAATGATACATTACCAGAGACAATAGTCAGTTCAGGGTTGGGCATGTCATATAAGATTCCTTAATCAAAATGCATCTAAGATTTGTAAAGATTGTTGGGATGAAACTACTCCCTTTACTATTCAATGTGAAAGAGGAACCATGTATTTCTGGGTATTTCTGTTTTCCTTTTTGAATATTGAAGAAACAAGCTTTGGAATGAAATGGACATTATAGAAGTTGAAGAAGAAAGGCAAAGAAAACAGGTCCTTAGAGTCATCTTAGAGCTAGTAAGTGAAGGCTTATTATATGTTAATCCTTATAATAATTATGTATGCCAATAAATTACCTTTGTTATTTATCCTACTCGGAGCCCATTTTTCTGATATCTGGGACTAAAAAGAGCTCCCCTGACATAGTGTTTGTCTGTCATGTGATGGATTTGAAAGATGTATAACCATCACCAGTGACTTGCAAAAGCCAAGTTATGTTCTGTCATTGCTGCTAGGAAGAACTGATAGGTTGGTGGGGGTGACATGTGGGTGGAGAACAAGTGATCATCACATTAGAGGAAATATGATGTGTCAGAAAGATGTATGTTAGAATCTTGTGTCTACTAAAAATCAAGCATGTGTTCTTGGAAAGGTATTTTGGCCTCTCAGAGCCTCAGCTTCCCATCTGTAAAATAGTGATAATTTGCTCTAATCAATAAATGAGATAACACATAAAGTTTTAAGTATGCAGGGTAAATTCTTTTCACTCGTGAACTTTGGGATTCTTCCAGTCTTAATGGATACTGTATAGTACTTCCTGTCAGCATCAAAAGACTCTTGGCTCTTTTCTGAAGCTGTCCTGTTCTACCCTTCCTGTTCCCACAGAATTGAGAGACTTTATCATTTGTACCTCAGAGTATGGTTCAGGAAGAGTGTGGAACACTCTTTGTACTTAGAATAAGTTGCCCCATCTGAATGAAAGTCTTCTTTCATTTACTGGGGATATGGGGTGTGTGTGTGTGTGTGTGTGTGTGTGTGTGTGTGTGTGTGTAGATAATTACCAATTCCAGAAAGACATCTGAAGTATAGTTTAAATACAATATTTTAAAGAAAGAGTTCTGTTTATGTGTCCCATCTAGTACATGAAAATCAAGATACTGTCTCTACTTTTTTTGATACTGTGTTGTATTGACCAATTTGTCTAAGCTTGTTCTGCAGGTCTAAATATAAGTTAGACTAAACCTATGGCAGTTGTGATTATGAGTATTTTACGACCATTTCTCTTGAATTCTTTTATCCCCCTATACATTAGGTGGTGATCAAGGAATTCTAAGTTAGCAGAACTTGGGTTCTTTTAAATATATACGTAGAAAAGAGTGGAACTCATTTCATTCAAAAGCAAAGTTGGGGGGAAAAAAGCTGTCTATTTTTCTCATTTTGACCTTCATTGTAAAGTCTTTAAGGAGGGAACAAAAAAAAGGAAGGGAGAGCATAATTGTGCCATAATAGAGTAAGCAATTCTATGCTCATTTTAATTAACTTTGCAGTCCCAAAGGAGCCATTCAACTCCTCAGAGTCATCAGAAAATCCTATAATATTTTATTTCTGTTTCAAAGTAACATGGAGCTTGGTTTGCTTATCCCATGGGATCTGAGACATTTTACACAAGGGATATAAAGTACTGTTAAAAATTAATCATTTTGAAATATAAAACATTATTGGAAGCAGTGCTATTGTTCTGAAGATTTATTAACTGGTTGGCACATAGTCATTACATGCAGAGCCACACTGGGTTTTTATATTTCATACTAAACACTTCTCATCGTTTTCTTGAAGTTATTATTAGAGCATGACTAGAGCTCAATGCACGTTAAATTAAAATAATGTTATGAAGCATATTTGCCTGATATCCTTGGTTTCCCAAAATGTATACAGTATGGAAATTCATGAATGAACACACTGGTGCGGAGATTCAAGAGTCTAATAGTAAAGAAACAAGGTTAATATCTTGGCCTGTGAGGTCAAAGAGACCTATGTTTGGATCATGGGTATACACCATGGAATCATAAATCCTTGGGCAAGCCACTAACCTCTCTAAGCTGTAGGTTGGAATGTGTTCCCTACTCCTCTTCTGTGGATAGATCTCAGTCTATGAGGAAGCTCTAGAGCCAGGGTCAGCAAACTTTTTCTGTCAATGGCCAGAACCAATTAACTTGGGTTGCCATTACAAAATGCCATATGCTGGATGACTCAAAGAAACATTTATGCCTCACAAGCTCCAAGTCTGAGTTCAGGGCATCAGCAGGACTGGGTTCTGGGTAAGGGCCTTCTTTGTGGCTGAGATGGTTGCCCTTCTCACTCTATCCCCACACAGTGGAGAGAGAGGGAGAGAGAGAGAGAGCTCTGGTTCTTTTCCTTTACTTATAAAGATACTGATCCCATCATAGGAGCTCCACCTTCATGATGTCTTCTACTCCCAAAGGCCCCACCTATGAGTATCATCACATTGGGTGTTAGGGCTTCAACATACGAATTTTTGGGTACATGTTCAATCCACAACAGCCAGAGTGTAAATATTTTTTGGCTTTGTGCATCATACAATCTCTGTGGCAACTCCTCAATTCTGCCTTTGTACTGCAAAAGCAGCCACAGATAATACATAAACAGAGAAGCATAGCTATATTCCAGAAAGGCTTTATGTAGGGATACCAGAATAAAAATTTTATATAATTTTTATGTTATAAAGTACTATATTTTTGTTTTGTTACTACTATTTAAAACTGAAAAATAGTCTTAACTTGCAGATCACTAAAAAACAGTTGGCAGCCAGAGTCAGCCCACAGGCCAGAGTTTGCTGATCCCTGCTCTAGGAAAGTTTAGCCTCTCATGGTGAAAGGAGATTTGGCCTCTGAGTCACCACATGGAGGAAGACTGCCTACAGACTAGGAACATCTGTCCGATTTTGCTCTGAGAAATAAATCTCTATTATACAAAGCTCTGAAATTACAGATTTCTTTTGTGAGAGCTGCTAGCATTACCCTAAATGAAATACCACCTCACAAGAATACGTGAGGATAGAATAGAAAAATGGATGAAAACACTTAGCACAATGCTAACCTATAGTAAGGAATGATCGATGCCATGTTCTCAGACATACAATGCACGCTGAGTCCATGCAAAGGCATTAAACTCTCCAACTCTGAGAAGCCACGCCAAACTTAAGAAGTTGATGTTAAAGGAGTAGCAGATACCTATTAGAGAGTCACTCAGTCTTGACTTAGAAATGTCCTAGAGTCTAGACAATCTGGTTTGACATAAACTTTCATAAAGGATAACCTCATGATCCTATAATACTAGGTACAGTGTAACCAACAGGCCAAGTTCTCCTTATAACACATGGCTCCCCCGACCCATCTTTGTAGCCAAGATATGATTAAGGAGAGTTCTACACTTGGAAGACATCTATGTGTAAAGCAGAAAGCCAAATGAAAGAAGTTGCATTTTTTTAATATAAGCCACAACTTGTTATAAAATTACATTTAAAAAGAATTTATATGTGAAAAATATGTTGGGGCGCCTGGGTGGCAAAGCGGTTAAGCGTCTGCCTTCGGCTCAGGGCGTGATCCCGGGGTTATGGGATTGAGCCCCACATCAGGCTCCTCGGCTATGAGCCTGCTTCTTCCTCTCCCACTCCCCCTGCTTGTGTTCCCTCTCTCGCTGGCTGTCTCTATCTCTGTCGAATAAATAAACAAAATCTTTAAAAAAAAAATATGTTGAACATTTTATAATTATTTGCTTCATACATATTCTCACAATTATCATATTCTAACCATTATCATTAAAGTTTATTTATTTATTTTAAAGATTTTATTTATTTATTTATTTATTTATTTATTTATTTATTTATTTATTTATTTATGTGAGAGAGAGAGAAAGCCCGAGCAGGGCGAGGGGCAGAGGGAACGGGGCAAGCAGACTCCCTGCTGAGCAGAGAGCCCAACTCAGGGCTGGATCCCAGGACCCTGAGATCATGACCTGAGCTGAAATCAAGAGTCAGGCACGTAACTGACTGAGCCACCCAGGAGCCCCATATTAACTGTTATTTAAAATCACAGGCTATTTGATATCTTACTGATGCTTTTCCTTAAAGGTAGAGTTTGAAATCTTCAATTTTTCCAAACCAATTCAGCCTGGTGCCTCAGCAAATTCCACTCTTTTTCTGAGAACTTTATTGTTTTACATACTGAGATACGGAAATTAGCTATCTTCAAAATATTTTTATACAACAACCACCTGAAAAATGGTTGGGTACCTTTACATATTACTTCTATGTAGGCCTCTCTGCTTAGCTTACCAGTATGACGATTTTAAAAAACTCAATTTGTATGGATAAGTAATATAAGAAAGAGCACTAAAACTGGAGTCAGGTGACCTGGTCTTTTGGTCCCCTTAGTTACTCACTGTGTGATTTAAGGAAAGTCATGAACATCTCTGGGCCTTTATTTCCATATCTATAATTAGGAGACAATAATACCTATGCCAGGGGTTTGTGGAAATGCTTTGTAAACTGCAAGTCATAATGATGTGAAAAGGTACTTTGCAATAAAGACCTCACTAGTTTCTCAGTTTATAAGGTTTTCCTTGTCTTGTAACAATGGATGTTTTGTTTTCCAGAACTGAATGAACTAACTCCTTCTAGCTCTATCCCTGTTTCTCTCTCTCTCTCTCTCTCTCTCTCTCACACACACACACACACACACACGCACCCAGAGATATCGTGATGCTTTGGGAGAAACGTTTTGTCCGTGGCTGCAAAAGCAACTTCTGACCATATTTCCTCTTTCTCTGTGGGTGGAGTGAGAAAAAAATCTGGATAGGGATGTTGAAAAATGAGAACAGCTGACTGAACATTGGCATGTATTCACTGAAGTTTTATCCCTTCTGTGCAAATCTGGAGAATTTGGTTTGCTAACAGGCAAAATTTAGAGCAAAATAAAATAGTTTCTCCAGCCGTTTCAGGAGTTATCAGCTTGAAACAATATAACTGTGTTGAGAGATGCAATAAGGAGTAGATGGGCCATCAATTCAGAGCTCTTTTGAGAATTAGATGTTGACAAAATGACTCTTCTCCCATATTTTCCCTACATCCTCACTTTCCCCACGATTCCTCCAGGCACTAACTTTAATGTGTCTCCTATTCAGACTTACATGGAGGAAATGGCAATTTTGAAATTTTGAAATTAATAAATCATTTAAACACTACCTTCTCATTGGGAGTAAATGATTTCCCTTGGTTAAATTTAATGTGAAGAAATCTTACCAGATTAACACAGTGGAACCTGGGTCATAGCCTATTTTAGCTCTAAAACAAGCCCCTCAAATACCTGCAAGGTGGCCTTGATACTAGAATGCATGAAGGGACGTGAGCCCTCATTTGCTAATTTCAAAATAGGAGTCCTTTATTTGTGAGGTCTGAGATCGCAGCTCTCATATCTGGGCCAGCTTATTGATTGAAGGGCCTGCTCAGATCACTTTGGAAGCTGGATGTGCCCATGGTGCCTTGGCTGTGGTGGCTTGTTACTGATTCAGAAAGTCAGTCCTGTTTAAGATATCCCTTGGCTCTAACAGCCTCTCACAGCTAAGGGAAGGGAGGTAGAGATACTGTGCTTGTCCTAGTCTGATGTCAGCAGTCTCAAATAACTTAGGACTTTCCCCAAGTGTCATTTTGGAAATTTGTGGGTGCTTTTTTTCCCCTGGTTTTCACAACAACCAGGGTGAAGAAGCATTAATGTAAGGAGCCCAGGGATGTCAGATGTCTTAAAATGGATAAAGTAACCAGGAACAAAAAAAGAATTGTCCTCTATCTTAAATGACTTTTTAATATCACTGAACTACTTTTTCTCTGAGCTCAGAACCTAAGTCTATGCACACACACATAGACACACACACACACACACACACAAAGAAAGAATTTTTTGCCTGGTTTCGAAATATACTGAATTTTTTGAGAATGAACTACTCTGTCAGCTGATGTAAGATTGTATGTATTCTGTTTTGCTTGGAAACCTTACCAAGAGTTGTTCATTGTTACAGAAAACCATGTGACCTATGGCAATTTGTTTGTGAATTTTGAGTCACTAATATAATACTCTGGAATCAGTCTACATTTGCTATTGTCACATTTATGGTGATCCTACATGTAGAACATACTTCTGACTACTTCCATGTGTCATTACTGTAGCTGCATCCATCTATTTTCATATTGAAATGTATAATGTTTTATTATAAATTGTTGTTATTTTTCTCCTTTCAGGAGAGCTATGGCATTGTTTTGAAATTATGTATATAGTTTAGGTATATTATCTATGAATCTAATTTAAGATAGTGAAAGAACATTACAAGAAATTTATTACCAAAGGGGAGCATTGAATCCAAAAGATTGAGAACCGTTAGGATTCATAGTCATGACTACCATGCTGACATTTTGGGGAAAAACCAACGGGACCCAAAAAAGTAACCAACGTAAACAAGACTTGAATTCAGTGATACATCTTACAAACCTCCAAACCAACCAATATCATTTTCTTTATCATTGCATTGGTAAATGCATACTGATTTTATGGTATAGTAGCAGCCCAGACACCTCAGAGAAACTATATATTTCTTCTCTCAGACAAGCAAGACATTATTTAATAATAGACTCTTTCTCAGCTTCTTAGAGGTGGAAAGGGCCGCAGAAGATATTTCAAATAATTTCTGACAGGAGAAGAATCTCTTATGCAATATCACCTACAAGTCCAAAAGCTGTTGCTTCAACGCCTCCAGGGACAGAAAGCTTACTATCATATAAGATGATTTGTTCTCAGTGTTGCATGCTCCTTTTTGGAAAGGTTCAGCTGAAGTCTCTCTACTTAAAATTTTACCCTCTAGTCCAAGTTTGGTTCTCATTAGTAATACAGAACAGTTGTTTTTACTCCTCTACATAACAGCCTTTTGTATGTTTGAAAAGAGTGCTCACCTAGTGACGGAATGAAGCCAGTGAAGGCAAGAGCACTATGGTGATGGTGGGGAGTGGAGGCTTCATAGAGCCACTGCATTGAGGCCACCAGCCAAAGGCAAGGGGTCAGTGTTCTTTACCTCCAGCATCAGTTGCTTCAGCAACATTTCCCTTAGAGTGGCCATGGTTAAGTCTACCTCCTCAAGGGTTTAGAGGAGACAGTATAGTCAGAGGAAGGAGCATATCAAGAGACGTTGAAATTTATGAAGCTCTAGCCTCTTGTGTGTCAATTCACTGTACTTTCTGCAAAAGCCAGAAGGCATAGGCTTGACACTCTGTCTTGAATATCTTTGGGAGCTCAGAAACTTCACCATAAAAGGAAACTAAAAGTGTTTCTCTCTTTGTTCATCTTTCCTAACAGCCAAGGACCCAAGCCTTGCCTAAACAGTTTTTTTCCCCTGAATTATCTAACTCCTACCCTTCTTAATAGCACTGGATGAACTGGACTTCCCTACCTGAAGTGCTTTACATTCACATTCATATTCTTGCCTGGCAGGCTGTCTTCTCATCAGGTGTTAATCCAAACATTACCTCCTCAGCAAGACCTTCCTTGACAACCTTGATATAAAGCAGGTTCCCCCAAACCTAGTCTTTCTGTATTAGATTAGCTATTTGCATCATTTATAACACTTAACTAGGTATAAATGATGTTTATTTAATGATCTGTCTTATCCATTAATTTTTTCTTACTAAATTTTAAGTTCCATAAAAGTTTGAAGCACATTTTTCATGTTCACTGCTATACAATCAGGGCTGTAAACAGTACCTGGCATATGGTACATAGTCACTAAATATTTGCTGGATAAATGGTTAAATAAAGAGAAAGAAAAGAGCTCTTTGTTTGGCACTTTGGGGTAGCTCATTGGATTTTAAATTGGGGTCGATATTTTTTGCTGACTATGATGATTCTTTAGTCTTTTCTCCAGGTTGTGAGACTTAATTCCTTGCATGAGATGCTTCCAGTCTCCCATTTTTGGAAATGCTATACTTTAAAAAATTTTTTTCTTAAAATATGACTTGTAGCCTGAACACAATATGCCTTCAGCTTAGAATATGGTTATATAGATGCTGTGCTTCATGCTTAATGGTCCACAAGGTTTAGTGTGAATGTGGAACTTCCTAGTTTTATCCCTAGGAATACTTACACTCTGGAAACAATTGGTTAAGTCTAACCTTGTGCTTTGTTATGCTTTTTATACGGATTAATTCTCAATTATTTTAGTCTGTTTGGATCCCTGGGTTCTGTCCCCTTGTGTATTTAAATTGTTAGCTTAGAAGTTCATTTAAATAAAATAATATCATTTATAGTAGGAGTACTATATGTCTTTGGCATAGAGTTTTTTGTTGCATCTGTGCTGTAGTGTCTTAGTGAACATTTCACCAAAAAAGGCACTATATTTTGATTTATTAGGAGAGAACGACAGACAGGATCTTAAAAGTTTACGTTGATATTAACATTTCTGCTTTTGAGGTTCATGTAACAATGACGATTGTCAGACTATTCATATGCTCTGCAGCAGGACTTCTGATTTGCTATTGCCTACATGGATCTCGTATCTGTAATTTCCCATGCTTCCCACTGTCCCTGCCAACTGGTGACATTGTGGTTTGTGTGTCCACCAGGCCATGGCATAAACCACAACATATCCGACTAGTGATTAAGTGGTCAGCAGAGCAGTAGTCCCAAATCTTGCTCCAGGACCACCCAAACCAGAAAAAGCTAGTCTGATAAATCATTTTCAAGTGCCCTGCATGCTGCCCTTAAAAGGGAAGCATTAATGATGTTGCATCAGAAAAGTTCAGGAACAATAAGACAGGTCACATTTAACCACATGTTAAGGTGAGAACTCCCCTCACCCCTCTATTCACACACTAACTAGACATATCCGGGCAGAAGCTGGAAGTATGAAGTGGAAGTCTACCAAAGTTCTTTAGTTTTATTTTAATGCAACTAAAAATAACACTACTTTGTTATAAAATTAATAATTCTGGACAAATGCCAGGACAAGAAGTCCTGGGCAAATGGGAATGTATCATTGCTCTACTTAGATACAGTGCAACAGAGGAACAAAACCTCTCCCAGACCTAGGTTACCAGCTGCATCAAAGATAGAAGCTGAAGCATCATCCTTAGGACTCAATCATATGCTAATTCTCTCCTTTATTGTTTGTTTGCTCTTCTAAAAATACTTTATTGGATCTAGAGATTGAAAGTCAGTCATCATATTGGTATAGATTTACAGCAATCTTTTGAGGATCCATAGGAAATCAGCAAATACACATCATGCACATTACCATTTTCTGCTCCTACAGGTATGACAGAACCCTTTAACTGATGTGTCATAGACTTTAGGGTATCCAAGACCTTGTTTGATGTTTCTTTCCTTTCATTTTTTTTTTCTTTTCTTTTTTTTTTTTTTTAAAGATTTTATTTATTTATTTGACAGAGAGAGAGACAGACAGCTAGCGAGGGACACAAGCGGGGGAGTGAGAGAGGAAGAAGCATTCTCCCAGCGGAGCAGGGAGCCCGATGAGGTGCTTGATCCCAGAACTGTGGGATCATGCTCTGAGCTGAAGGCAGATGCTTAATGACCGAGCCACCCAGGCACCCCTCTTTTTTTTTTCTTTTTAAGTAGGCTCCAGACCCAGCATGGAGCCCAACTCAAGGCTTGAACTCAGGACCCTGAAATCAATACCTGAGGTGAGATCAAGAGTCAGATGTTTAACCAACTAAGCCACCCAGGCACCCCAGATATTTCTTTCTTTTATACACATTACACAACTTAGTAACATATTTCTGAAAAATTTGTGTATAGATATATTTTGTTAAATCAAATCATGCTTTAATTGCACAAACATTTCACTATTTAAATGAATCCCACTGTGAATTTATTTATAAATAGTCACCAATTAATTTTAATTCTTATGTAACTTTTTCTTAAAATGAATCCTCTCTCCAAAGACATAATTATAAGCAGTGTGCTTCATTACTAATCAGCCAGATAGAGGGGAGCCAAGAACTTTAAAAAATGATCAGAACTTCAAGTTGCATTTCTGTTAGCCCTGCTGTATGTGGCTTTGTCTTTGTAAAAATCAAGCACTGGTAATATGTCCCTCACCTGTGTGAAAGCCTATATATTCTTTCTACAGTATTTTTTTCCACATTTAGGGCCTCCAAATCATTAAAATACCTTTTGTTGAGGCTAGTAGATGTTAGTATTTATATTTATTATATTATTGATTATTCATTTTATGGACCAAATCACTGAATGAGTTAACAGAAACTAGAGGGCCCATATGAACATTTTAGATTAAAAACAGGTGCCTGTACTAACACACTCTCTTATTTGTTAAGTGTGGATTTAGAAACTGACTTATGCTCCCATTTAAGCTTGAATGTAATCCTGAGTTGACACTAAGAGTTGTCAGCTATGAGCTGTGTCACAAACTTCATTTATTATAGAACAAATTGCCTAAAATTTGAAAATACTCAGGACTAAGAGTTCCTTCAGCATCATTACTTTATGACAAGAATCTGCATAAATCCTACAGATGGATTGGTCCAATTCCACACATGGAAAACCTTTTAGTGTCTGTCTTCTCTCACTATGATCAACCATATTTTATGAGTTTGACATTGCTTCTAACTTCAATGACCTGGAAAAAAATGCCTTCCTTTGTAGTCAGTCAAATTTTTCTTTCCATCACCACCCCCCCTTCTCTAGTTTAGCACATTTGGAGAGATCTTATTTGAGGAATTAGCCAGGTGTTTCCTAAAATCATGTCCCTATCCTGGAAAAAAATAGTTTTTATTATTCACTTGCTGGGTACTGTGATAAATGTTTTTATTTGATTTATCTCAACTAATATCCATAACCATATAAAACAATTTCCATTACTGTTCTCATTTTAGAGAAGTAGAAATTGAATATGAAGAAATATACAATGTCATACAGCTAATCTATAGCAAAGGTGAGATGAAAACCCAAGAAGTGTGACCATCTTTATCAAATTAAAGACTATTATAATCCCTAAAAACATGGAGTTTTAAGTGTAATGTGTAAGCACTGATATTGATGATCTTTGTCTTTCAGCTAGGTCGCTGTCAGTTATGATGTGATGATGGTGGCTATTGTTGACAGTGACCTTAGACCCCCATTTCAGGAGGAAGCAGAACAATCTATTTAGGCTTAAAGCATCTTCAGAATATGACTGAAATTTCTACCATTTAAGAAAGTGCAGTCAACAAACATTTATTTAGAACTTACTAACCATCCAACACTGTGTTGAGCACCAAATGTAGAGAATATGATCAATGTCTGGAAGATCCCACAGTCTAACTAAAGAATATAGAAACTATATAGACAATTTTGTAAATCGTTATCACTATTTTTTTTAGATTTATTTATTTATGTATTTATTTAAGAGAGAGAGCAGGGGGAGGGGCAGAAGGAGTGGGAGAAGCAGACTCCCTGCTGCATATCTGACTGGATCCCAGGACCCTGAGGTCATGACCTGAGCCAAAATCAAGAGTCCAACGCTTAATCCACTGAGCCACCCAGGCACCCCTTGTTGTAACTACTTTGGAAAGAAATTTGATAATATTTCATGATCACCTGTTAGTTTCCAGGTCCTTGAGATGCTTCAGCATGTTTAATTTTTGCAAACACAGTGAAATGCAAAGAACCCCATTTTAAGAGTAAGAACATTAAGATTAGTGGAGTTTAAACATCTTGCCCAAAGCCATTCAGCTGAAGGGTGAAGTAGCAGTAGTGGTGCAGAGTCAAGATTTGAATCAAAGCCCATTTGCTGATAAACACATGGATTTTTTTCTACCTAATCAGTCGAAGTCTAGCTGATAAGATAAAGATGCAAGATTTATCAGTAATTAACATCTCGTACCAGATGAGTTTATCAAATCCTTTCTGAAGCATTGATCCCATCAAAAATTTGACAATGAGAAACAAAATTAAGAAGTCTGGAATTGAATCTTCTTGAGGAGGCCGGTTTGGGTAGTACTGTAAGGGGGCAGTGGACATCTAGATATCTGTGTAAGATCATCTAGAAAAAAGGGAGAGCCAAATAGATACCAAAAATAGAAGAAAAAGTTTATTAACAGGGTTCCTTCTTTTGTTTCCCCATCTTTCTTTTTTCTTTCTTTCTTTTTTCTTTCTTTCTTTTCCTTTCTTTCTTTTTCTTTCTTTCTTTCTTTCTTTCTTTCTTTCTTTCTTTCTTTCTTTCTTTCTTTCTCTCTCTCTCTTTCTTTCTTTCTTTCTTTCTTTCTTTCTTTCTTTCTTTCCTTTCTTTCTTTCTTTCTTTCTTTTCTTTCTCTCTCTTAAATAAATAAATCTTAAAAAAAAAAGTAGTTATAACAATTTACAAAATTGTCTGTATAGTTTCTACTTTCCTTAGTTAGGCTGTGGGACTCAAGGAAAGGAAAAGGAAGGGAAGGAAAAGGGGAAGTAGAAGGGGAAGGAGAGCAAAGAAAATAGAGTCCAGCCACCAAGCACAGGTCCTAACTTTTTAACCTACTTATTTTCCCTGGTTTCTTTATGCCTTTGATGTGAGTTAGCTTTTGCTACATCACAAACTAACCCAAAACTCTGTGGCTTAGAACATTAATTATTTCTCACAATTCTTTGGGTTATCTCAGGAGTTCTTTTGGTTTGTTATGGCTAGGCTGAGGATGGGTGCTCTGGGATGAACATATTCTCATGTTTGGGCCTCAGCTGGTACAGCTAAGCCTCTCTTTAGTGGGTATTTTATCTTCAAAGAAGCTAACTCAGGCTATTCACATGTCAGCAATGTTCCTAGTCAGCAAAAGCAGCAACTTCTAGGTATCTTGCGTTCAGAGCTCACACAGAGTCACTTCTGTTTCATTCTGTTAGTCATAAGGCCAAACCATAGTGAATGTATGGTGGGGAAATAATACCCACTGCTTGATGGGAAGAACTGCAAAGAATCTGTAGCTGTTGGTAGTATACTGCACTTTTGGATGGAGAAGTGAAGGTTCCTAGTCTATTATCCGTGATTGCCAGTGGCAGATGTCTTCTTGAATACCTAGCTAATCTGTATCAGTTACCACTTCTGATAATTCTGTCACTAAAGAACCTCAGAAAGTACTGATTCCTGAGCAGAGCCTTGAAAACCTTCCTACAAAAGTGAACATGTTTGTTACATTAAATTTCTAGAACCAGCCACATTATAGTTGAAAGTTCAAAGATGGTTTCACATTTTACCTCCCCCCCCAAAATTTTTTTTTAAGTATTTGACATTGAGGAAATGTTTCTATGTCTATAACATTGCTATAGAATTATAACAATTGAATTTTTGAATTATAGAACTGAAGCATGGATTCTGCACTAAATTGACATGAAGTTTACAAAAGGGAACATTAAACAGTTCAGTTAACATTATCTCTTGGAAATTTTGAGAAATTCACAGAGCTTCAAAGTAAGAACTGAATATAAGCACAAGTCTACTTTCCCAGATAGTTGGAAATCCAGTAACAAACATGATAAAACACCAAAATCCCAAAAAATACTAGATACGATTACAAACTTGGTCATAATTTCTTCATATTCTCCAATTTTTATGGCATGAGCCACTGATCATCCTAATTACCACAAGTTTGCCAAGATAGCTCCCTAAGAGTATCTTATAATTTCGGGGGGTGATTACCTCAAAGAATGCTTACGTGTATGTCCAAACATATCTTCCCTATATTTTGATTCATGTTTACCCCATGTTCCATGTTTCCAAGTCTTTTATTTTATCTTTTATTGAGATTTATTTACTTATTTTAGAGGTGGGGGAGGGCTGAGGGAAAGGGAGAGAGCGAATCCCAAGCCGACTCACTGCTTAGTGTGGAGCCCAAGGCAGGGCTCGATCCCAACCTGAGATCATAACCTGAGCCGAAACCAAGAGATGGATACTCAACGGACTGAGCCACCTAGGTGCCTGATACTGCCAAGTCTTTTAGAGAGAACACATCACTTGCACTGGCCTCTATGAGAATACCAACATTTCTATAAGGAATGCCATTTACAGAGTGTCCCTGAGCTCAAGTTCATGGGTAGCAGAAAAGTGATGGGCTCTACTTAGAGGTGGAGAGATTGTTCAAACCCAGAGTTCCTTTAACTCCCCCATCTCTCTAACTCCCCTGTTTTATGGCTTCACAGTTCAAGGACCTTACACTCAATAAATACATAATTTGAGCACTTGCAGGGGCAAGCAGGCATTGTCCGGGGTGCTGGAGATAGAAGTGAAGACAATGTTATATTTCAAATATATGCACTTTATTTTTATTTTTAAAGATTTTATTTATTTGACAGAGAGAGACACAGCGAGAGGAGGAACACAAGCAGGGCGAGTGGGAGAGGGAGAAGCAGGCTTCCCGCCAAGCAGGGAGCCTGATGCGGGGCTCGATCCCAGGACCCTGGGATCATGACCTTAGCCGAAGGCAGACACTTAATGACTGAGCCACCCAGCCACCCCAAATATATGCACTTTAAAAAGAGAAGAACAAATGCATTTTTTTTTCCAGTGCCCTGCCTTCGTGGACATGAAGCTTACCCAACTATTTACTTCTGTTCTTCTTCCTGCCCTAAGCCTGACTAAAACTTCCCTCTATTTCCCTAGTTGTAAGAAAAAAGTCTCTTACGGATAGTAATAGATACAAAAGTCTCCTAAAGAGTCCAAGAGGGGATAATGGATGTGGTTTGCTGTAGCAGTCTCTGGCTGTGCCTGCCAAAAAATGCCCTGTTACATTTACAGGACAACTCAACAGATTTAGACAGGATATATTTAAATAATGTCAAAGACATTGGCTGTAACTTGAAAAACCCAGCTTTTTTGTTTTGTTTAAAAGACCACAAGTATGCAGTTTAAAATGTTATTTCTCCCAACACTTTATTTGGGTGAATGCAGGGAGAATCAAGTAGCCACAGGTTTGGTCACTTGATTGAGTAAAAACAAGGAACACCAAACAAACAGGAAGATTGCATTTTTCACTTTCCATTTGGGCATCTTAGCATTTTATTGTAAAAATCAGGGAGTGAGCTGAACATCACTTCAACATGACCTACCTACTTTATGTGTCAGAACAAGTTATGTTCATTGAGCTATGCATTATTTATAGCGGAAAACTTAAGAGTTTGGGTGAATTTATATGAAGTCTCCCAACATAGTGGGACCCATAAATATTTTAAGGTAAGAAACATGAAAAGGTAGAACATTTGACTTGGGATTAGAGAAGACACAGGGTTTTGTCCAAGATAATATTTTTTGAAATAGGAAATTGAAGGTAAATTCTTTTGCTACGTATTTGCACACACAACTGACTCCTCAGTAGAAAAGGGAAGACTTTTCATTTTGATTTTTATTCTTTTTAGTTACCATTTATTGTGTACTTACTATGTGGCAGAGTTTCATATCTGAAAGTCCCTTATATACATTTCATTCTATCCTCACTGTAAATGAAGACATGGATATTAATATTCCTGTTTAACACATGAGGGCACTGAGGCATAGAGAGGTTAAGTAACCTGACAAAGATTGCACAGTCCCCAAGTGATAGATCTTTAAATCACTTAGATTTCTAAGCCATTGTTTTTAACAACCTAACACTTAATGCTGCACCCTGGGATGTATATTTCCAAATCTGAGGTTAGCATCTTTTGCATGATAAAGGCTGACTGGATTTTGAACTCTGCATCCCTGACCTCCAGTTCCCTCATTTGTAAAATGGGAACAATAATGCCTGCTTTGAAACTAAAAATACAATAGTATAAATGGAAGAACAAATGTGTTTTTCCAGTACCATTCACAGGATCTGAAAAAAATAACATACAGTTCAAAATATTTATTGACTTGAATATGATATAAAGGGACTACTTCACACCATTTTTAAGCCAAGTTGCAAGGGGATGTTGGAATTAAATTACAGACATTGTGACCTCAACTTGAACATTTATATCTATGCCAAATTTGAAGTGAATATAGGGAAACCAGAGATCAGGAATATTAAGAGGAGCCAAGGATAATCCACCCCACCAAATCTGAGGCAATGTTTGAAAAGGACGTCTTCATTTAAAAAAAAAAAAGAGGGGCGCCTGGGTGGCACAGTGGTTAAGCGTCTGCCTTAGGCTCAGGGCGTAATCCCGGCGTTATGGGATTGAGCCCCACATCAGGCTCCTCCGCTATGAGCCTGCTTCTTCCTCTCCCACTCCCCCTGCTTGTGTTCCCTCTCTCTCTGGCTGTCTCTATCTCTGTCGAATAAATAAATAAAATCTTTAAAAAAAATAAATAATAAATAAAGAAGTTATTTAATGATATGTATATATAAGTAATGTTTTTAGTTCTGCTTTAAATAAGGATTGTGTGTTTGTGTGTATATTCTAGGGATGAAATATTAATATATCTTTCGAATGCTTTTCTGTTAATGCCTATCTACTTATGTTCCTTCCATAGCAAAATACTAGAATATCAACCCAGTTTCATATTTTAATTCAAGTGGAATTTCCTTAGTTTGAAAGTTGCTATTACCTGATTTTGATCAAACTACTAAACAAGTCTGATCCTTATAACAGATATTTGAATCACTGTAACTCAGCTTATTAATAGGGTTAGCTTTCTCTCATAACAGCTATTCGTTTTATAAGTTAGAGCACGGTATACTTGCCTTGGCTCATAATTGTGTCCTATGAGGAATGAAACAAGGTACTAGTGACATTTTGCCTGGAGAAAAGTCTTGGGGACACAAGAGTTTTGTATAGGTACTTGAAGCACTGTCATGTTACAAAAGAATCCAGTTTTGTGTGGCCCCAAGGAGTAAAACTAGGATAGTGGATGGAAGCTACAGGATGACAGATTTTATTTTAGTATAAGGAAGAGTTTTCTAACAGTTTCAGCTGTCTGTAGATGCCTCAGGAAGCAGGAAATTACCATCCATTTGGAATAGAAGGGATTCTAACAGTAAAGGGCAAGTTGGACCTTCAGTGATGCAGGACTTATGAGGAATGTGTGCCAAAGCCAGAAGCTTATGAAAAGCTCCACTTTGTCCACTGTAAAAACTCTTTCTGTTGGGTCTTGCACACCCACTAGTAAAGCTTGCAGCCCTTTTAGGTGTTTCCATTCATATGGAAAATATGGTAACTTAACCCTCAGAGATAGCTGGTGTTTGATCTTGACTAATGCATCTTTTGTCCTAGGATGAAAACCCTTCACTAGCTAAACTTTTTCAGCTTCCATAATGGCCTTTCCTGATCTATCTGATCTTTACACAGTATTGTTCCTTAGAACTTGTCTTTCTGCCTCTTTTCTCACTCTATCTTTTACCCTCCATGAGTTCACATACCCCGTGGCTTTAAATAATACCTACACCTTAAAGATGCACATTACATCTTCTGAATTTGAAACCTATATATCCAGTTGTCTACTTAACATCAATATATGGATATCTTAGAAGCATTTCAAACATTCTACATCTTGAGTCTACTTTCTAGTTGTCTTCCAGTAATATTCTTTCTCTTCTAGTTTCTTCATCTCAAGAAATGGTGCTATTCAAATATTCATGCAAGATGCATGGAATTTCCTTTTGCTAGATCCTTCTCATTTATCCTCCTCACAAAGGTTCCACTTCTGGCATATATCTCAACTACACCTGCTTCTTTCCATCTCTACTTCTTTTTTTTTTTTTAATTTTTTTTATTATATTATATTAGTCACCATACAGTACATCCCTGGTTTCTGATGTAAAGTTCGATGATTCATTAGTTGTGTATAACACCCAGTGCACCATGCAATACGTGCCCTCCTCACTACCCATCACCAGCCTATCCCATTCCCCCACCCCTCCCCTCTGAAGCCCTCAGTTTGTTTCTCAGAGTCCATAATCTCTCATGCTTCATTCCCCCTTCTGATTACCCCCCCTTTCTTTATCCCTTTCTTCCCCTACCGATCTTCCTAGTTCTTATGTTCCATAGATGAGAGAAATCTTATAAGTCAAGCAGAGAAAGACAATTATACATCTCTACTTCTAACACCTTCACTAGGCCATCATTATCCCTGTCCTGGACCACAATGATAACCCCTTAACAGGTCCCCCTGATTCCACTTTATATCCCCATCCCTCATTCATTTTTCACAGTACAGTAAGAGGAATATTTTCTGTTCTTTTGTATCTCATTAAAGAAGGGAAGGGAAAGAAAGGGAAGGTAAAGGAAGGGAGAAAGAAAGAAAGAAAGAAAGAAAGAAAGAAAGAAAGAAAGAAAGAAAGAAAGAAAAGAAAAGAAAATCTTTTATTTTGAAATAATTATATACCCACAAAAAATTGCAAAATAATTCCAGAAAGGTCCCATTCAAGATAATATTTTAGAAGTGCATACCTTAGTATGTCACTATTTTGCTTAAGGTCCTTTAAAGTTTTTCTAATTTTCTTAGAAAAGTAAACATTGCTATTGTAGTCTGTAAATCCCAGCATGATCCCTGCTCTTCTGTTTCTTCTGTGTGTTTCTTCAACTTCCTTTTGATCTGCTCTCCCTGGCACTCATGGTGCTTTATTTATTCTGACTTTCTGTTGCTTGCCTATCAGAAATTCCTTCCAGCCTGATGTCCTCTGTCAGTGCTGTGCCCTCCTACTCACCCTTCAACATGATCAACATGTCATTCCCTAATCCCACAATCTAAATCGGGTCCTGTTATAGTCTCTCAATTATGTCTCATTTTTCCTACATAATACTTATCATCATTATTTGCATAATGACTTGTTTAGTATCTGCCTCCTTAGCTGCATTGTAAACTGCCTCTTCATTGTTTTAATATGACTACCGTGCAAATAGTAGGTTCTTTACAATTTTCGAATCAATGAAATCTAGCGTATTCAAAAGGAAGAGTTGTGGTTGCTATTTAGAACAACTTCTTGAGCACTGCAAGCTCTGTGAGAACACTGAGCTAGAGTTGGATCCAAATATTAGTTCCATCTATTACTGGATGTGGATCTTTGATCAAGTTACTTAAACATAAGGAGCCTCAGTTCACTCACCCATAATAACATTAACTTTTTTTGGTTGTTGCAAAGATTAAATGAGTAAAGGCAGAAAAGTGTTTAGTATACTACCGTGGGCTAGCCTATCAAATCTTAGAAGCAGTGATTCTTAAAGTTTGCATGTTAGGAAAACTGGCACATGTATAGCCACACACATACAAAAACTCAACAGCATAGTGTCTAAATATTCCCCAGAATACAGTGTATGCTTTCCTTTACTCTCCAAGTGATATTGCCCAGATTTGTGATCCTACATTGTTTGTTAGATTCTTTGTACTGTATTTTTTTACTTTTTTTAAAGGTTGGTTTTAATATGTAAAATATAGCTTCAAGCTTCTTTTCCTCTTGCCTTCCTCTGACTATGAAGCACACGATAAACAAACATAAATTCTCCTGGGCTGAGATTATTTTCTATATTTCCAACGTAAACAAGCCTGTTTCATTTCAAGAAGAATCTTGGAAATCATGACTTGTGTAGGGTTGTCTTAACCCTTGAGTACGGAGAAGGCAATAAAACATCCAAAGATTTGGAGAATATGGCTGTGTTGCTGTATAGAAGCTAGTTTTTATAACTGCCAATGAATTAATGAATTAGAGACATTTTAAAAAATGATTGGGGTGATGGCAACAATATATTACTATCTGACATTAATTTATATTACTATCATATTATTAACTAGTAATTATCAATTAATTATTATAGTAAATAGTAATCATCTAATAATATCAACTATATTAAACTAATTAACATAATAAGTATGGTCAATAATGATTGTATCAATAATTATAACAAAAATTATTTGTAATAATTTATATTGGTATCAGATAAAATAAAGGGCAAAAAAATTGTTGCTAGAGGCAAAGAAAGACAATTAGTTTATAAAAGAATCCATCCATCAGAAAGGTATAACAACTATCAGAACATATGCACCTAATAAGAGAGGCCCAAAATACATGAAGAAGAAACTGACAGAATTGAAGGAATAAATATATAATTCAACAATAATAGTTAGAGACTTCACTACTTTCCTTTTAGTAATGGACAGAGAAAGAAGGAGAAGATCAGCAAGGAAATAGAAGGCTTAAACAACACTATAAAATTAGTAGAGAAGAAAGAACCTCTAGAACACACACCTCGAAACAATACATACATTTTCCAAGTGCATATGAAATATCCCCCAGAGTAGACCATATGTTAGATCAGGAAAGAAAAGCCTAAATAAATTTAAAAGAATCGAAATCACATAAAGTGTGTTCTTTAACCATAGTGAAATTTGAAATCAACAGAAGGAAATTTGGGAAATCTACAAATGTATGGAAATTAAACACACTTTTAAATAACATTACATAGAAAATCATTAGTAATCAACTAAAAACTATTAGAGCCAATAAACAAGTTTGTAAAGATACATGGTGTATATATTAAAATCAATTATATTTTATACACTAGCAATAAGAAATCCAAGAATGAAATTAAGAAAATAATTACATTTACATCAAATTGAAGAGAATAAAACACCAATAAATTTAACAAAGGAAGTATAAGACTTGCACAATAAAAAATACATCACTGAAATAAAGAAGACCTAACTAAATAGAACCCATGTTTATGGGTTGAAATATCTGAGTTTATTAAGATAGAAATGCTCCCCAGACATATCTACAGATACAATGTAATTTCTATCAAAATCCCAACTTCTTTCTGTAAAAATTATTGAGACTGATTCTGAAATAATATGAAAGTGCAAGGGGCCCAGAATAGCCTAAATTATTTGGGAAAAGAAAAACAAATTTGGATGACTCACTGTTCCGGATTTTTAAAATTTACTGCAAAGCTGCAGTAACCAAAACAGTGTGGCACTGCTGTAGAGTGGGCATATAGTTCAGTTGAATAGAATAATGAATATAGAGATAAACTCATATGTATGTCCAACTGATTTCAAGAACATTGCCAAGATAACTCATCTTTTCATCAAATGGTGCTGGGACAACTGGATATCCACCTGGGAAAGGATGAAGTTAGACCTCTCTCACACAACATTCACAAAAATTAACTGAAAATGACCTAAATAAAAGAGTTAAAACTACAAAACACTTAGAAGAAAACAGAGGTATAAATCTTCATGACCTTGGATTAGGTAATTTTTTTTTTTTGATATAACACCAAAAACATGATAAACATAAGAAAAATAAATCAAACTTTATCAGAAGTGAAAAAAAATTTTTTGGAAGTGAAAACTTTTGAGTTTCAAAGAACACTATAAATTAAATGACACCCCACAGAGTGGAAGAAAATATTTGTAAGTAGTATATATATGATAAAGGTCTAGTATCCAGAATATATAAAGAACTCTTACAACTTAGTAATTAAAAGACAATTAGCTCCCTAAGAAAAAAATGGATAAAGCTTTTGAATAGGTATTCCTTCAAAGAAGGTGCAAATGACCAATAATCACATGAAGAAATTCTTAAAATTACTAGTCATTAGTAAAATGTAAATAGCCTAAATCAAAACCACACTGAGATACCATTTTTAATCCACTAGGATGGCTATCATAAGAAAGACAGACAATGTGAGTAAGCATTGATGAAGTGGTGGGGAAAACAGATCCTTATACATTGCTGGTAGGAATGTAATATGAGGCAGATGATTTAGAAGAGTTTAATAGTTTCTCAATAAAGATAAACATAGAGTTTCCACATGACCCTATTTCTATACTTGAGAGATAAAAATATATGTCTGTACAAATACTTGTACACAAATGTTTATAGTAGCATTATTCACAATAGCCAAAACAACTCACATGTTTATCAACTGATAAATGAAGAAAGAAATGTGGTATATACAAACAATGGAACAGTATTCTCCCATAAAAATGAAGTACTGATTCATACTGCAACATGGGTAAACCTTGAAAATATTATGCTACATAAAGAAGCCATACACAAAAGGCCATATGTTATAGATTCCCTTTATATGAAATATCCAGAAAATATGAAAATCCATAGAGAAAGAAAGTAGGATCAAGAAGTGTCCATCACTTTGGTCTCTGGGATATCAGTGAGTAACACACATGTGCTCCTTACCATTATAGAGCCTATAGTCTGATATTATTGATCCCCCCTTAGATGCCAGGTAATATACTGGGTTTCCATGAAGGAGAAGAGGTTTAGAGGTTGGGAATGAGGAATAGAGACATTTGTCTTTCCTCTCCTTGGTGACGGTTGATGTGTTTGCTTGTAATAAAAACCTTGCAAAGGTGACACTATGCTACATTTCCCCCTGGTCTCCTTTATTTTTGTTGGATTTATCATTCATGGGTGGAAACACATTGGCCTGTAGCTTTGCACAATTCAACAGAACTTGATTTAAATAGAAAAATGCCTGTAGAAAATAATTTTCTGTCAACAACATGTTGTCACTTTCCAAAGAAAATATGTGACAGGACTGTTGGTAGACAGCTTGTGAATACCCAAGCCAAAATTTGGCAAGGGCCCTTAGCTAACATTTACTTCTAAAAGTATTATGACTTCTTAAATAATTTCAGTTTTACATTTTACTTGGGAGATAATACCTCAGGTGGATGATTCCCTTGTGGGCCACCCTGGGCCATTCTTTATGTACTGACTCTTGAGTTAGCAATTCCCTTTCATTTTGAGCTCTTTATTTCTTTATTCTCCCCCAGGAGGAATCTGAAACTTGGAATTTCTTTGTTAGTTTGGCTGTTTCCTTACTCAGCTAAATGTGATATGTTCCAAATACTCTTTTAATAGTCCAAAAATGAAAACAAATGGTTTGGCCAACATAATCATTGACTACATATCATGGATCAGATAGAATGTCTAAGGCTGCAAGTAGCAAAGCATATTGACTGGAAACGGACGTAACAATAAGCAAGTTTTTCTATCTAAAAAACAGAAACAAAACAAGAGTTTCAGAGGTAAGGCAGATTCAAGGCAAGGCATCACAATGGCTTAATGATGCCATCAAGGATCCAGATTGTTCTGCTGTTGTCAGCTCTGCCCTCATTCCAAGACTGGTTCTTCTCATGGTTGCAAGATGATTGTCAACAGCATTTCATTGCCTGTAGTCCAACTAAGTCAATGTAGGAAACAAATTATCCTCTCCCCACCACTGTCACCAATCAGTAATAATTGCCAGAGGAATACTTGGTTTAGACTAATCTGGCTTCATCCCTGGGCCTGAGGCAACCTCACTCTGGGTTATGTGTTTTATGCCTAAAGAGGAAGTTTGAATAGGTGGTCAAAGGTCTTTGCCACTTATGGTTTGATTCTTCATCTGAAAATAGGGCACAGGATTTAAAATTTGGATTAGATTATAAGATCTTCATATGTATATGTAAGGAAGAAACTAATAAGTTTAAATTTAGTTTAGTATCGAGCTGGAGTTGGGGAGAAACCATGTCGAACCCACAGGGTCTTTTCCTTTTATAGCTCAAGAGGCAGTACGGCATGATAATTTGGCTTGTTTTGAAATCACAAGGTTCAAATACGCTGGTACCTCTTAGCATCTGTGTAGCTGTGGGCCAGTACTTTAAATCTTAGTGTTCACATCTGTATGAAGGGAGAAATCACACCTAACTCATTAAGTTGACGTTCGACTATTGTCAAGTTGCTGGTACGTAAAACATCTTCCCATTTTCCACATGTAAGGACGGGACCAAAAATCAGTCTTTAGTTTTAGAATCCTCTGTTATGTGTGTTTGACAGGTGGCTAGCCTTCCTGGGTTTTATGTAAGTAACTTCATATGAAACCCACATGGTCCCTTCACCAGAGCTGTGCTTTCCACTGGCTTCATGAAAGATCTTCCTGGTCTCCACTAGAAGTCCACCAGGGGAACAGATTTTCCTCGTATCACAAGGACAGTAAAGCATGGGCTACATCCAAGCTCTCCAGTGTTTGCTTACTGTAATATCAGAGGGGAATACAGTGAAAACAAAGCTCCAGCTGTAAGGTAGATGTCGTATTGACACGCCTGGGAGGCTTTGTGCCTCAGATAACCATGGGAAGCAAAAAGTGGCCAGACTTCAAATTACGAACCATATACTTGAAAGAAGATGCTTTGCAACTAGACTGCAGGGATAGGAACTAATTTTTTTTCCTTTGATTATTCGTTCAATTTAAAATAACAAAGAAGAATACACTTTGCTTTATGTATTACAGAGCAAAATTTTTGTCCTGCAAACTATGTTAATTTTGCCTGTTCTTTTATAATTCATTTAAAAATATTAGTTGGTCCAAAATATCTGTGGTGATATAAAGTTTTGTGTTTTGTTCTGTTCTGTTTTAATCTGTACCCTCAAACCAGTTTCCAGTTTCTAGGGAAAAAAAAAAAAACAACAGAAAGGTTGGCTTTACATGGTGGCTTATTAGTTCTTTATGTTGCAAACAGCCCTTTGAATTAAGTCAAATAAAACCAGGTATTAGTTAGTAATTACTTAGAAGTGGTTTAAGTAGCAATTAAAAAATCTCTCTAATCCGCCACAACATCAAAGCTATTTTGTGCAAGTGGTTGGCTTTCACTGTGACATACTGAAAATGTTCAGCTAGATATGAGACGTCAGAAAGAAGGCATCCTATGATTTAATGTGGGGAGATGGTCATGCAGGTATTGAAGAGGACAGTCTCTTCCTGTTTCTCAAATTGAACCCTCTACACAAATCATTCAGATTACAAGGATCCATACAGAGCTGAAGTCATTGGCACCCACTGCTTCCCATTACATTTTGCGCATATATATATATATATATATATATATATATATATATATATATTTTTAAACATAGAATTGTCTCATTCTGTCACCAGCACCACTTGTTATTTGTAGTAAAATATTTATATTCCCCTGCCCTCTGCTTATTTCCTAACAATACATGTAAGAATATTAAAGATTAATTGATTGTTTAATTTTATAACTGCATAAATCAGCTAAAAAGTTGTCTTTTATAATTGAAAAATTGAAGTGTGTGTGTGTGCATGCATGTGTGTCTATTTACAGGAAAAATTGAGGGGAAATGGTACAAGGTTTAAAAGTATAAATTTAAATAAAAAGGCATGCTTGCCAATATATGTTAAAATATGGGTGAACCTTAAAGCATTATGCTTTATGAAAGAACCAGTCACAGAAGACCATATATTGTATAATTCCATTTATACAAAATACCTAGAATAGACAAATCTGTAAGAACAGAAGATGTAACAGTGGTAGCCAGGGCTAGGTGGATGGAGAGATTGGGGGTGATGGCTAAAGGGTGTGAGGAGTTTTCTGGGGGTAGTGACCATATTCTAAATTCAGTTGTGGTAAAGTTTCCCTGAATCTGTGACTGTATTAAAAGCCATTGAATTGTATAGTATTAGAAGATAGGAAATAAAACTTTAAAATTTAATAAAGGAATTAAAAATAAAATTATTGAAGCTTTACAAAAATGGAATCATTTAAAACAATTTTAACTTTTGCAAAGGCAAAATAAATCTTGTCTGTGGGTGAAAGTCAACCCTCAGAGGTCAAAATTGCAACCCCTCCTCTAAAGACCAGCAGAAGTTTTGTCTATGGTTTTATTGATTTCTTCAGAAAATGGAAACTGGTTCTGGTTATTTGGGGGCTTCAATGAGGCATTCACAAGCAACATGAGAAATGTAGAAGTTTGACTCTCTCATTGTACACAAAATATAAGAAGCATGTTCAAAGGAACAAAAATCTGGCAGGAAAAAAAAAGTAGGTTATTGAATCTTTGCTATGGACTCTCAAAAAAGAAAAAAAAAAAAAAAGCCAAAAGAGAGGAGTAGAATCTTTGGACCAATGACTATGCATGAACTTCTTGTTCAGGTAAAGTTAGGACAATCTAATCTAAACTTTTTATATATTATAAATAAATAAGTAAATAAATTTATTTTTTTATAAATAAGTAAATATATATATTTATTTATAATTATATAACACCGTAGATGAGAAAGCTAAACCTTGACTCTAGTTATACAGCCAGACAGTGGAAAATCTAGGATTCAAATTAAGGTTTTCTGACTGACAACAGAGTTCCTTTCTTCTCTTAAAACTTCAGTTGGTGGTCCCTGAGTGTTGGCACTGTTGGAGAAGCATATAGAAATTTGGGCTCTAAATCTGTCTTCTTGTGTGATCTTCATTCATATCTCAGAGACTCACTTTCCTCTTTTATAAAAGCTAGGCTTTTGCCTTAGATAATTTTAAAGGTCTCTCCCAAGCCTAATAAATGAATGTTATTGACATACTGCTACAAAAGGGTTAAATTTCAGAATGACTAGAGCTTTTCATCACCACTGGTTTAAACTGCCTTAAGGATTTAAGTACACTTTCAAGTAATAAAGCCATTTAGACAATTTAAATCTACATTAAGCAGCTATGAGCTTTTTTCTACTGAGGATGCATTTTTTTTTTTTTTTTTTTTTTTTTTTGTGGGAAACTGAGCACTACAAAAATTTTTTAAGGGAGATCTTATCCAAGCTTATGTGACCCAGACACAAAAGTGACATGGTGAATGAAAGCTGAATAATAACGTTTTGTTCTTGAGGAATGAAGTAATGATTAGAGACAGATATTGTAAGCCACAGAGGTTGTACAAAAGGAAAATTTACAAGGTCAGCTCCTAGAGATTGTTTAAGAAATTTGTTCCTGGTAGACAATTGTGTCAAGGAATGTGGGTTGATCCTGACCAACAGCAGATGAGCTACCGTAGTAGCTTGCTTGAACCTCGGTTGTAAAGCATTCTGGCTCCTAGACGATGCATGTTCTATGTTTCAGATTTAAAAAAGAAAATAATGGAATATTTATCTTCCAAAATTTCATTTCACTGCATGATATAAAGAATTTTGACATTGACAAGCCTAACTGGTCAGTAAGAGAATTTGAAGCAATTCCGAGGGAAAATGTGGTATCAAACTGGTTAAAACTGAAGAAACTCACTGTGATCTCTCACACTTTTTATGGAAATAGCATGATAACATTTGCTCCATGAAATTCCAATTAGTGATAAACTGTTTAAATACTTGCAATAATATACTGAAATGTTGATCTTAATATTTTATTTTTTATTTATTTATTTATTTATTTTTTAAAGATTTTTTATTTATTTATGTGACAGAGAGACAGCCAGCGAGAGAGGGAACACAGCAGGGGGAGTGGGAGAGGAAGAAGCAGGCTCATAGCGGAGGAGCCTGATGTGGGACTCGATCCCGGCACGCCAGGATCACGCCCTGAGCCGAAGGCAGACGCTTTAACGACTGCGCTACCCAGGCGCCCTGATCTTAATATTTTAAAAGCATATCAACTTCTTTTTTTTTTCACTCATAATAAGTCTTGTTAAGTGGATGGGAAAAAAATCATTTCAAAGCTTGTTGGTATATATAAAACAGGATAACTTTTACTCCAATGGTCTGTTTACGTGAGATAATCCAACCTACACTCTTCTCAACCAAGAAGAGCAATGGGAGTGGCACAGTAGGGGGTTAGCTTCATCATTCTCTCAAGTTTTACTGTTAACAAACCCCTAACAGTTCTAATTGGGGATTTAATTTTACCGAGGCACGCTGAGGGGCAAACCAGCCATTAGGTTCCTTTTTCATGAGTTGATGGAGAGGTGCTTTGTGCCATTTTGAGCTGCCATGTAAAACCAAACCAGAAAGGTGCTTCCTTTGAACAGTTCACTCCAGCAGAGCTACAGAGGAAAAAACACTGTCTAACTCATAGAATAAAAGTATGCACAGGCCTTAAGAGCTTGTATCTTTGCTGCTCAAATCCTTACCCCTTAATGGCTTTTTCTTCCGCTTCTCTGTCCTGAAACTGTGTGATAACTTACCCAGAAAGTCTTCTTCGGAATCTGACTTTACATTAGAACAACTTGGCAATATTTGCACAGCAGCTGGAAGAAAGGTCTTTTCTGAGATGTACAAAGAGGTGGAGCGTGTGTGGATCACTGATTAGACAAGGCAAACAGGCGCAGAATATAAGAGGGATGGAATAGAACTGAACATATGTCAAAGAAAGTCATTTGACCTGTATTTACACTCCAGCAGAAAATAGAAAATAGTGGGCAGATTGAGATTTCACAGTAAAGTATGGTAAAAGAATTCTACTTAAATTGCTGTTACAGCTCTGACTGTTGACTTCTTATGATGACATTGGCAAAATGCAAAATGTCCTCATTTCCCTATGCTGTGGTAACTTTGGCATTTTTAACGCATCCTGAATTCCTTACAGAAGTTTCTATAGAAACCTAAAGACACATTTTTAGAAACAGGTGAATTAAAAATGCCCTGTTTTGAATCAGTAGGTACCAGAGAAGAAATGACAACTTATACATATGAAAAGCTGTCTTTTAAAAACAGTTTGGTATAAACATAAGAGACATGAAATTTCATTATTAGGGGAAATAGTACTACTCACAGAAATTACTAGCATTTATATCAAGTACTTAATATTTTACAGAAGCGTCATGTCCATTATTTAATTGTTTCTGGCCAGAAGTCCCATGACTATTATATCTGATTTCTATTTTACAGAAGTGTAAGTTGATACTTGCCTGAAGTAAGTCAGCTCCATTTGTATACCAACACTTTGCCTTCTGTCAGTTTTGCTGACAGTATGCAAATAACTGTAGAATGTGGAACTGGATTCAAAGTTCACTTAATAAAACCATTCTATGCTAAGACTAGTAAAAACAAATAAGCACACAAACAAATAAAAACTCTTAAGGCATTTAGGAAACAAAAGAGGATGACCAATGTGGAAAAAACTCTTTTATTCAGGGCAGAATTTTATGACTGGAAGAACCTGAAAAGGTTATTCTGAAACTTTCCTATAATTCTTTTCACATTGAAGAAAATGTGGTCACTCTTGTGATGAATAGTTTCCAGATAGGTCATTATATCGAGTAATTCTTTGGATATCGCTGATTGAATTATCTTGGAGGAGATCATGTTATACTTATGTAATCAGTAGAAAGTTAAGTAATTATTATCTTTCTGGAGATTTTTTAAAATTACAACTATTTTTCTAAAATTTTGGACAAAGAAATTTGTAATATGGATCTCTGAAGAAATGTAGTTTTCCGTGCTATTTCTAAGTAATCATTTATGCATATGCACATTTTAGAGTTCTTTCCAAACAAGTTTGCTTCTTTCAGAAACTCTGGAGAGATGGTGGTGACAAAGATGGCATCATTTTTGAAGCTCTCTAAATCCCCACATAAAAACAGATTGTGTCAATAAATTACAAAACCAAAAACCTATGACAGCATTTACAACAAAACCAGGCAAAAGATATCCCAGACATTCCAAAATATACATGGGTGAAAAGAGTCATCAATAGCCATAGGACATGTGGGGTGATGATGGGGTAGAGGGAAACAATGGGGTGTCTGATGATCATGAAAACCCTGAGAATAGAGAAATCCCAAAGAACTAGCTGGCACACAGGAAGACCAATCTGTGAACAGCAGCTGACCCTAACAGGATTTTATCTTCTGTATCAAGAGTCAATATAAAGAACAGAAAGTCTCAGAGCAGTGTGAGTGCCCATGGATTACCCAGATTACCTTCCAGCATTCCCATCTAGGATAGGACCTCAAACTGAGGAGAAGCTACTATGCATTCATGGAATCAAAATTGAGGAGGACAGACAGAGTAGAGAAAAGAATAGGGAAGGTTTAGATCTAAGTAGGGAGGGAACAGAGCCAGGATATTCCATAGTGAACTGCCATATTTTTGAACATAGTGTACATGGAATGGATGAGCAAGCTTTGTGACATTAGAAACTATACTCTGAACCATGCTTCCTTTGAAAGTTCAGGTCCAAAAAAAAAAAAAAAGTTCAGGTCAACAAATTTGCATAAAAATATATGACAGAAAATTATTTTGAAGTCAAATGCCATACCAAATTATCATAAGAAAAAAAGGTAATAAGGAGCAAAATAATTAATAATCAAACATACCAGAAGTACTTGTCCACAGACAGATTGGAAGTGCAACATTTTATTTAGTAATGAGGCAAAAGGCATTACGGAAACGCAAGACATGAAAGAATAACAAAAATCAGAATTTTTCTAAATGTTTCCATTCTTCTGAAGTCACCAGTGAAGTACCTTTGTGCTCAGATAATGTATATGATAAACCACAAATAAATGAGGCAGAGATTGGGGAGTACGTACAAAATATTTTTCTTAGGAATGTGATTGTCAATGTAAAAGAAAGGAGATACAGATGTAAGATATAAAGGTAGAGTAAAGTCCTAAGCCTTGTGTTTTAAATAGAAGAATTATATGAACTCAAGATATATTTCAAATTTAATAACAGAGTATATATCTTATATATTATTGTAATTATAATAATTATAATTATTAATATATATTAATTATATGTATATGCAGTTGAACCCTGAACAGCAAAGGGGTGAAGGGCACTGACCCCCTGTGCAGTCAAAAATTATTGTATAACTTTTGACTCCCAAAACTTGACTATTTATAGCCTACTGTTGACCAGAAGCCTTACTAAGAACATAAACAGTCAATTAACATGTATTTTGTAGGTCATATATATTCTATACCATATTCTTATAATTAAATAAGCTGGGGAAAGAAAATGTTAAGAAAATCATGAGGAAAAGAAAATATATTTACAGTACTGTGTCAAAAAAATATGTGTGTAAGGGGACCTATGCAGCTGAGATCCATGTTGTTCAAGGATCAACTGTAGTTAGGTATGTTATAATAACACATACCTTTATTTTATATAATGTGTGTGTGTGTGTGTGTGTGTGTGTGTATGTGTGTGTGTGTGTGTGTCCTTGCCTGGTCCTGAAAAAGACCTCAAACTTTGATCAAACCAGGAACACCGAGCATTTTAAGAGTCCAGATGGTGGTTTTTAGAATACCATTTCCCACTGTAAGACATCAAGAATTCTTAGGGAAATAACTGATTCTAGGTCTCAGGCAGAAAATGTAAAGAATGAAAGTGGAAGTTATCAAAAACTGCTTGAGTCACATCAGATGGACTCAGGAACCAGTGTGTAGAGGCTGCCACAGGTCAAAGATGAGATCATTTGAACTTTAAAAGGATAATTCAACTGATCAAACCCTATTCAATATATTTAAATTCATGGATTGATAATGGTGTATTTGTTTATATACATACATATGCAGGCAAACTTCATTTTACTATACTTGGCTTTATTGTGTTTCGCAGAGATTGTGTTTTTTACAGCTTGAAGGTTTGTGGCAACCCTGCATCAAGGAAATCTGTCAGCACCGTTTTTCCAACAACATTTGCTCACTTTGTGTCTCTGTGTTACATTTTGGTAATCCTCACAATATTTCCATTTGCATTATTATTATACATGTTATGGTGATCTGGGATCATCAATCTTTGATGTTACTATATTAATTGTTTTGTGGCACCACAAACAAGACCCATGTAAGATGATGAACTTAATCAATAAATGCTGTGTGTGTTCTGACTGCTCTACCAACCAGCCATTCCCCATCTCTTTCCTTCTCCTCAGGCCTCCCTATTCCCCGAGATACAATATTGAAATTAAGCCAATTAATAACCCTACAATGGCCTCTAAGTGGTCAGGTGAAAGGAAGAGTCACACATCTCTCACTTTAAATCAAAAACTAAAAATGGCTCAGCTTAGTGAGGAAGGCATGTCAAAAGCCAAGATAGGCTGAAAGCTAGACCTCTTGCAACAAACAGCCAAATTGTGAATGAAAAGGAGGAGTTCTTGAAGGAAATTAAAAGCTTTAGCCCAGTGAACGTAGGAATGATAAGAAAGTGAAACTGCTTTATTGCTGATATGGAGAAAGTTTGAGTGGTATGGATAGAAGATCAAACCAGCCACAACATTCCCTTAAGCCAAAGCCTAATGGGGAGCAAGGCCCTTACTCTCTTCACTTCTGTGAAGGTGGAGAGAGGTGAGCAAGCTGCAGAAGAGAAGTGTGACGCTGGCAAAGGTGGTTCATGAGGCTTAAGGAAAGAAGCTGTTTCCATAACATGAAAGTGCAAAGTGAGGCAGTGAGTGCTGATACAGAACCGCAGCAAGTCATCGAGAAGACCTAGTGAGGTCATTAATGAAAGTGGCTGCACGAAACAACGGATTTTTCAATGTAGACAAAACAGCCTTCTATTGGAAGAAGATGCCATCTGGGACTTTCATACCTAAAGAAAAGTCAATGCCTGGCTTTAAAGCTTCAAAGGACAGGCTGACTCTCTTTGGAGCTAATATATCTGGTGACTTGAAGTTGAAGCCAGTGTTCATTTACTATCCTAAAAATCCTAAGGCTTTTAAGAATTATCCTAAGAATAGTCTGCCTATGCTCTATAAATGGAATAATAAAGCTTGGATTATAGCACATCCGCTTACAACATGGTTTACTGAATATTTTAAGCCCACTGTTGAGACCTATCACTTAGAAAAAAAACATTCCAAATATTTCTGCTCATTGACAATGTACCTGGTCACCCAAGAGCTCTACTGGAGATGTACAACAAGATTACTATTATTTTTATGCCTGCTACCACAACAGCCATTCTGCAACCCATGGATCAAATAGTTATTTTAGGGGTGCCTGGGTAGCTCAGTCGGTTAAGCCTCTAGCTCTTGATCTCAGCTTGGGTCTTGATCTCAGGGTCATGAGTTCAAGTCCCACACACACAAAAAAGAGTCGTTTTGACTTTCAAGTTGTATTATTTAAGAAATACATTTTGTAAGGCTATGGATAGTGTGGATAGCTGTTGCTGTGGATAGTGATTTCTCTGATGGATCTGGGTAAAGTCAATTGAAAACCTTCTGGAAAGGATCTGCATTAAGAACATTCATGATTCATGTGAAGAAATCAAAATATCAACATGAATAGGAGTTTGGAAGAAGTTGATTCCTATCCTTATGGATGACTTTGAGGGTTTGAGACTTGAGTGGAGGAAGTAACTATGGATGTGGTGGAAATAGCAGGAGAACTAGAATCAGAGCTGAAGCCTGGAGATGTGACTGAATTGCTGTGATCTCATGATAAAATGATGCTTCTTACGGATTAACAAAAGGAAGCGGTTTCCTGAGATGAAATCTAGTCCTGGTGAAGTTACTATGAAGATTGTTGAAATGACAACAAAGAATTTAGAGTATTACATAAACTTAGTTGATAAAGCAGCAGCAGGGGTTGAGAAGATAGACTCCAATTTTGAAGAAAGTTCTACTGTGGGACATAAAACAACATCACATGCTACAGGGAAATCACTTTAAAAGGAAGAGTCAATCATGTGGCAAACTTCATTGTTGCCTTATTTTAAGAAATTGCCACAGTCACCGCAACCTTCAGCAACCACCACCCTGATCAGTCAGCAGCCATCAACATGGAGGCAAGACCTTCACCAGCCAAAAAAAATTATAGCTAATGAACACTCAGATGATACTTAGCATTTTTTAGCAATAAAGTATTTTTTTAATTAAAGTATGTACTTGCTTGTAGACATAATGCTACTTCACACTTAGTATACTACAATATAGTGCGAACATAACTTTTATATGCACTGAGAAACCAAAACATTCATTTGACTTACTTTATTGCAATACTTGCTTTATTGCAATGTCTCTGAGGTATACCTGCACTGACTAACTTCTTTTGGAGAATGATAGCTAATCAATTATTTATGTTGAAAGCTGATAAATAGAATCAAGCATTTATTCCACTTTTTGTACAGAAAATGTACCCCTGGTTTGCCACATAAAAGATGAGGAGAAGCATCTCTTTATAAAATATCCCTGTTAATGAAAAAGCACAATGGAATTAGAATATTGCCATTTTGCAATCCCCAGTGAATTGTTGGATCTAGGTTTTAAGCATCAAAAGGCACTAACATAGCAAAAGAAAGAACTGGACATTAGGCATCTCCTGATATACCTTCTATAATCTTTTAAAATAGAGATACAGTCCATATAAAAAAAAAAATGTACCCTTTAAAGTCTAAAATTTAGTGGTGCTTAGTATATTCGTGAAATTGTGAATCATTACCATTTTCTCATTCCATAATATTTTTACCACCCTAAGAAGAAAGGTACCATCCAATAGCAATCACTCCTCACCCCTTTCTAACACCTTAGTAACCACTAATCTATGTTCTGTGTCTAGAAATTTGCTTATTTTGGACATTTCATGTAAATGGAATCATACAATATGTGACTTTTAGCAATAAGCTTTTTTTCACTCAGCATAAATATTTTCAAAATTTATCCATGTTGTAGTTTCTATCAGTACTTTGTTCTTTTTTGTGGTTGAACACTATTCCACTACATAGATATACCACATTTTGTTCATCCACTCATCAGCTGATGGATATTTTGGTTGTTTCTACTTTTTTGGCTATTATAAATAACCTTCTCTAAGTGTTATAAACATTTTTATAACTATGTAGACTTAGTTTTTAATTCTCTTGAGTATATAAATAAGAATGGAAACACTGGGCCATATGGGAACTCTACGTTTAACTTTACTGAGGAACTGCAAACTATTTCCCAAAATGACCACAGGAATTGAACTTGATTCTGATCAAATGCCTTCATCCAGTTGCCCGTTTGTAGGAAGTACGAAGGACAGAGAAATATGTTGATCTTCATCATGTTGGTACTGTCAACAAAATACAGACTGTGAGAAAATGGACCAGTTAAATGATTTGGGTTTGTCAACAGGTCAATTATGGGGAAAGGAAAGGGATGGTGGAGGAACCTAGAACAAGACTGAGAAGACACATCAATCTTAAAAAAGAGTACAGAGTACACCGACATGTCTAGAGATAATAAAGAAATGAAAAGAACATGTCTAAGTGAATTGGGATATTCTGTGCAATGTAGTGATTCTTAGTCAAGAAAATCAGTCCAAATCAATTCCTAAGAGACTATGAAAAGTTGTAGACTTCAGTTTTATTTAAGTTTTTCTCTGCTTATGTATCTTGGTCTTTGGGTTATTTACTTGAAATGTCTGATAGCTACTGTTGTATTTTCTCTTATTTGTATGTATTTATCTATATTTTCTTGTGACCTCAAAGTAACCAGTTTTCAAACCCAATCTTATTATGCCTATGCTCGCTTTGCTCTCATAAACAGTAACATGAAATCAATTCTGGTATGATTAGGTGAGGAAAATCCCATCTATCAGAAACATCGTCTTCACCTCAAAACCACAAATAATGATATGTCACAGAATCAACCTGAGTGTAATTGTCTCTGTGGAAGGAAAAGGGTAAGATTTTACGGGAGTATTATGATTTTTGAAAAGTAATTCTATTCAAATCTGAATATTCTTAAATCATTAAGGGAAATAAATTTAAAAAGCAGTCAATCAGTCAATCAATTTCAACCATGTGTCCTGCTTGAAAAGATAGCTTTAGAAATTCCAGGATTTAAAGCCTGGCTCTGACTTAGGAAAAAACCTATTTTCTCTGAGAAAATGACACTTGACTGGATCTTTCTTTCTCATTCTAAGTTTTAAACTGTTACTGTTCTCTGTAAACTGGTTTCCTCTGTAATAGCTGGAGAGAGAGCAAATTCACCACATTTTGGGTACAGCAGCTCATAAGCACTGTAATTGAGATATATGAGAATATCTTCTTAAACCAAAGCCATTAAAAAGAGTGGGTGCATTGCCATTTTCAAAGAATGGTGTGAGGTAAGGGGAGCTGGCTATAGGGAAAGAGTCAGACAGTTTCTGATTTAGTTGATGCTAGGCACACCGTTGGAATAGGTAATGCCATTTTCTCACTGACATGGTACACACTGAGAGTTAGTAAAAATGGAGGACCAAGATGCTGGTTAGCAGTACACAATCAGGTGGGTTGGTGGTTGTGTTCACAGGGACACTTTGGTTTCTGGAGAACTTAGAAACAAGAAATTGCCCTTCAAAGCAACAGTTAAAAGATGAAGGAGTAAAGAAGGATTCTGGAGATTATGAAGAGGAAGCAGCCTCAATCAGTGGCATTCATATACTCTCTTTAGCTTTCCCTACAAAATACAACTAATATAGACTTTGGGATAAATTCTAGAGTTGTTTTTCTTCTAAGCCCTTAAAGATCTCTGCTGACAGTTATTGTGTGCCATCTGCAGGTCCTAGCTATGTGTGCTATATTGACGTCAGTGGTGGCCCCAATTATTCATCGTTCTGTCTATCCATATCCTCTCACTGTTGATTGACTGTGACTCTCCAGCACTTAGTTTTGTCTTCTGATTAACTCTGGTCAACAGAATGAGCACAGGGACCAGTGCACTACTTCTATCTCCAGTTTTCAAAAGAACATGCTTGCTTCTGTTCACTCTGTTAGTCTTCTGCCTTTGCCAAGAGTAGGACATGGTCCCATCTCTGGATGGCCAGAGATATATAGAGCAGAGATCCCAGTTAACCCACAGACACAGGAATAACCCTTGCCAATGTCAACATTGCATAGCCTTAATGAAATGAACTCCATTTATTCATGAGAAATAATTATTTTGTGCTGTATGCCACTGAATTTTAGGGTGGTTTGTCACACACTGACAACTAATAGATACATCATCCTTTTTCAAGCCTGCAGGCTTAATTCAAGGTGCTCCTTTTGCCTGGACTGTTACTGCTATGATCTCCTTCACTCCACTCATTCGTGAATAAATACTGCTGTCCATCATATCTCACCTTAGACATCACTTCCTCTTGGAAACTTTCTTTTCTCTCCCAAGAATATGTTAGATGCTCCTTCTCATTATTTTATAGCCTTCTGAACTTGTTTATATCATCACTGTTAAAGATGGTTAAGAAGGCAAGCCATTGAGTTAGATGGCTTGAGTTTAAGGATTTAATTCATAATTCACGTACTTCATAGATGTATGGCACATTCTCTAAATGACAGTCTTCTCGTTTTTATAATGAGAATAATACCTATGATGGTGATAAAGTTTTATGAGGCTTGAATGAGGTGGTATATGTAAAATACTTAGTATAGTCACCAATTCTTGGGTGTAATTATTATTGCCAAATATAGTTCCTTTTAATTCCTAAAGCTCTGGCTGCCTAACTTACTTCAATCTATAAAGAGAAGCAGCTCTTAATTAAGTATTTGGCTACCCTAGGATATAGTTCATATAGATGGGACGAGTAAATGTTTGATTCATACCCCTATTTCCCCTCTTTCTTTCCTTTTCTTTTCTTGTCTTGTCTTGTCTTGTCTTTCCTTTTCTTTCCTTTCCTTTTCTTTTCTTTTCTTTTCTTTTCTTTTCTTTTCTTTTCTTTTCTTTTCTTCTTTTCTTTTTTCTTTCTTTCTTTCTTTCTTTCTTTCTTTCTTTCTTTCTTTCTTTCTTTCTTTCTTTCTTTCTTTCTTTCTTTCTTTCTTACCAGTTTTTAAAGTGAGTTGGTTTACTAACATTATTCCCTGAAAAGAAAAAAATATATTTTTTCCTCCTTTTTTATTCTTTTGAACTCAAAGACTGTAAAATACCTGATGTGTGTCAGTCATTGCTGTTATTCTTATTTATGTTTGAATTTCCCATCTTTGGCCATAGCAAATCTTTTTGTTAGATCCTGAGATCTTTGGCATGACCTCAGTAGTTCTGATAAATTCCTTAGTTTCGGTTTAGCAGTGTGCTCCAGGCCTATCTCATGCATTTTCTACCCCAATTATTTCTCTAAAGTTCCCCAGCATCTTACAGGAAATGATAGAGACCATACTCCAGTGTTAAGAGTTTTGCTACTGATTTGACCATTAATTCTAGTCCTTTTCAGTGGACAGAGTTAGAAACTCTTTTTTTTTTTTTAAGACTACATACTGTATGGATCTGAAATTAATCGTAAATGTAACCTTTGTATTGGTAAGCTCATCAGAGTACTTACTTTCCTCATCTAATCGAATTGTAATATTCCAGACTTTGCAAGTGAAGCCGTTTCTTAATTTAAAATATCTTGATCATTTATTTAGAATAGATGGGATGCCTAAACACCAATTGATATAATTTCTGGAGTAAAATGAAGAGAGATTGTCAGAAGATAACAAATCAGGAGAAAACTCATTCTGTCTGAATGATGCCATGCCCTTGATTAAATGACTAAGTCTGTTTCCCATCTAAGGGCCTTTAGATATGCAACTTTATTTTAATAGATTGCTTTTCATCCCAACTCTGAAGTCAGGATGACTATTATTTATTCAGCTTAAATTTCACATTTTCTAAGTCTTATCTCCCCTCTCCTAGTCTAAATTATATTATGTTAGAATTTCTTATGATATCTTCAGCTTTTCTTTAACACCGTTTATTGAAATTGGTTAACGATATGTTTATGATGTTGTTTAGGGATTGTCTCCTACATGAAATTCTAAATGCACTTAGTTGAGTAATTTTTTTTTTTGTTTATTACTTCTTCCTCAGTACCTGATATAGTGACTCAAATATATGTTGAATAAAGGAGGTGGAATTCATTAGTCATCCTAATGACTAAGCTCAAGGTTCTTCAATAAAACCTAACAGAGTTCAAAATAAATTGCATAATAAAGAAAATTATTTTAAGATTCTTTGTATCTCCCTGTAAATTCTGCTAGGCACGTTGCCTTAATTTGTTTTGCTAAGATTTGCTTTTTATTTTTGTTTTCTTTTGTTCACAATTTATATTCAACCAAAGAACAAGATGTCTTCTCTCTCACTTTTTGGTACTTGATGGTCAGTGCTGATTTCACTCTCACTAGAATTGATTGATACTTGGGTGGCTACTTCCAGAAGACAAGCTAAACAATTCTGAAATGTTGCCCTCAGGTGATTGTTTTCACAGTTGGGTAAGACCCATCTCCATCATAGCCTCCTTAAACTCGAATTTTACCAATTTAACCATATGACGGCTTCACATTGGGATTGAGAGTCTGAGAAAATTTAACAAGAAAGTAATCATCTTTAATCAGTTCTGAATTCCCATATCATCAATCAAAATATATAGAGAAAAGATAATCATGATTCAATCACACTGGTAAATAGTAATAATTCACTGATGTGAATTATAAATGAAATCTTCCTTAAGCATCTCCTGTGGGCTACTTGGTAATACTAGGTTATACTTGTAAATTAATTTAAGATGATATCTCTCTTAGATTTAATGTAGGATATCCAAGTGAGTTTATTTTATTTGTGTTTTAGAGGTAAGGTCTTTCATTATTAAATTATAAAATCAACTGGTAGGCACTTGAAAAGTTCACAAGAACATCACTTAAGACATTTGAGATATCTGCATATTTTTAAACCTGTAATTCCAAGTATGTATATATGCATGTATGTATAAATGAATGAATATAATATTGTTGGGAGAAAAAATTCTCATTTATAGGTTACATAGTAGAAACTATCATTTAGGTGTTAATTACATCTGTGTAGCTAATATCTCCCACCTCACCACTCCCTTCTTTAATTTTTATCAAATATATGTACTTGAGTCTTAGAGAAGAAAAGAAAATGATATCTTTGACATTATAAAATATATTCTCTGAAATCAACAACCCAGACATGTTTTTGGTGAGGTTGGACCCACTCCCTGTCCCAGGTGTGAAACTTGATTGGTCAAAGCTAAGCAGAATAGTAACACTCCCTTGTCATAGTCTTTGGATCAGATAGCTAAAGCCTATGTTTTATTGAAAGCATGGTATTCCCTTGGCACCAGGAATGGGATCATAGCTGAGGCAACCTGCAGGAAGTTTAGGGCTTCTGTTTAAAGATTGTGGGGGAAAATCTCTATTCCCTCCTACCGTATGTGAAGCAGCAAGTATACAAACCCAATTGCTGCTGGAAATCCTCTTACTCTCATGAATGGCCCCATCCTCAGGATGAAGCTGATATTGTGAATGGCACTGAAGAGACTCAGGCATTTGATAACTTTATTTAACTTCCTCTATTGCCCACTGAGCCATTCTAGTTCTGGAATGCCAGTTTGAACTAACCCCAAAATATTAATTTGCTGTTAGAGGGAGTGTCACCTCTATCTGAACAAAACTGTGTAGACCCCTCTAACTTGATGGGTTTCAGTGCCTCCAGCCAGCTGCATCTCCTTGGTTTCTTCATTCAGTTTATCTCTCAAATTCATATTGCATCTTTGAATTATTTATACACTTTGGGCTACTATCAGTATATGATTTCTGACTCCATACCTCTCTCAACAGCCATTCATAATTATAATTTTACAGTCTCAGGAATTGTAGTAAATCAACACCAGTTCATTAATGTTATAGTCCAATTATTGAGCAAGTCTACTGACAGCCATTAGCATGAATTACAACAAATATTAAAGGTAGAAATATTGAACTTCTCCCCATAGGTACTATATAAATGATGCCCAGGTTTATCTCTAATCATCAGGTGCATGTAGCCTGTAAATCCTTCCAGCCCATTCTGGACACACTTGGGATTTAAGTCTGTCTATTAACATTATTTGGAAGCAGAAGGAATGCAAAGTGTTTTTCATTTTCTTGCTATTTGTCTTAGCACAACATGAATTAACCTTAAAGGTGACTGCTGTCAACTTCATTTCTCTAAGTCATGGTCTCTGATGATGGCAGAACCAGCAGGTCCCTTTTCTCCACTGAACAGCTGTCCCTCAGCTATCTTTGGAACAGATGTATTTCTTAAAATGGTGGTGGTAAAGCACAATTCCACATAGCTAATCCAGTTTTGCCATTAACTTACATAAATTGAAAAAATACTAAGCCCCAGCCACCCACCTTGGGGAAGAAATTTGCCAAAGAGAATTGGGTTTGTTGGAGAGTTAAAACTTCCCTCAGGCTAATTCTCAGCTTCCAAACTCTGCCCCCTTTCTTCTCTTTTTTCCCCCCTTTTTGCCCCATTACAGTTTCCTAAGAAATTAACCTTCTCTGCATTAGCATTTTAAAGCTGCCACAACAGTTTTATCTGGGTTTCTCACCATCACTCAAGATTATTTTACAGAGAGGGCACTTGTTCATAGGGATTTGCTTTCTCAGAATCTTCTCAAAAAACCCTGTAATTCCATTGCCTTAAGGGGTTTCTGACTCTCTGTCATAGGAAAAAGACAACAGTATAAATAAAAGATAGTTTAAAAATATGATATTAAAGAGGATCCCCTTATACTCATTGTATTAATAGCCAGCATAATGTGGAAGAATGAGCACTACCTTTGAAATCTTACAGATCTGGTTCCAAACATAGGCTGTTATTATTAGACTCTTAGTCGTGTAACTCAGTTGCTTTTTATAGCTGTAGTTACTTTATGTGTAAAATAAGGATGATAATGCCCACCTGAAGATTTTAGTGAGGATCAGATATAATATGAGATCCCTAGAACTACTGAACGTTCCATTAAAGCTAGTTGAGTCTGTTCTTAGAGGCCAACTACCTAAGTCATACGTGATAGCTACACGTCTGAGTTTTCCCTTGTTTTATTGCTGAAGCAGGGTGGGCAACCTTTCTTTCTTTGTAACGTGTAGATAAGCAATTGATTAGGGGACAACAAAGCTATAAACTAATGGGCCATTCAAATGTTGAGTGACTGATGATCACTGAATTGGGATATAAATGGTTTCTGAACAGTGCTTCAAAATCCATCTTTTGGGTTTTTCTGTCTCAGTTCATACAGCTTGCCCTTAAATCTGTACATTTTGTCATCCAGTTCTCTTCCAAAGTGATCAAGTCATTACTTGCTTAAAGTGAGAAGGGTTTTCTTTCTGAAAAGTTGGTAGGTCCTGTCTCCTATAATGACTGATTATGTCGATCTACCACCCGTCAACTCAACTTGGTTTTCACATCAATAAAAATTGTTGAGACAGGTTTTCCCAGAATATTCTGTTGAAAATTACTTCAATAAGTCATTAAATGACTATTTAGGTTTGGGAAATGCTGGGTTGAACAGATTTCTTTAATTGAGTACTTTCCAGAGGCTTTAATATGCTTGCATTTACTGTAATCTTCAGAAGAGGGTTATTGTGCACAGTGTTTCTCAAGTTTATTTTTATGGTTACATGTAGCTAACATTTATTAAGTGCTTGATTCATGAATGTGTGTGTATATATATAAATATTTACATCTTTTATAATATATAATATAATATATATGTATATATACATATATATATATATATATGTATATATATATACACATTTAATCTAATTTAATCCTTGCAGTAATCCTGTGAGGTAAATAATATTGTTAGCTACATTTCACAACAGGAAAGTTAGGCACAACGCGGTTAAGATATATGTCTAAAGACACATGGTTAAAAGTATGAGAGCTCGATTTCAAACTCAGAGGATTTGACTCTAGAAATAACACTTTTTTTTCTTAAAGATTTTATTTATTTATTTTAGCGAGAGAGAGACAGTGACAGAGATAACGAGAGAGAGCACAAGCGGGGAGGAAAGGGAGAAGAAGGCTACCACTAAGCAGAGACCCTGATGTGGGGCTTGATCCCAGGACCCTGGGATCATGACCTGAGCTGAAGGCGGATGCTTAACTGGCTGAGCCACCCAGGCGCCCCTAGAAATAACACTTTTGATTACTATTTTGCTTCATCATGGGTTTCTACTGATCATAGAACCATTTTGGGAAATCTTTCTTGCAAACAGTGCTCAGAGGAGAACATGTTGGAAAGCAACCTATCAGATGAAATTTGACAAGTTTGGGTCATTATTGTCAGGAACTTCATTTCTAAAAGGAAGATTGTGTCTGTGGAAGTCTACCAGGCAAATCACTCTAAGTTAGGTGTCTCCTGTCTTGAGAGGGTAGTTTCCAACTTTTGGGTACCTCAATCTAACTTAGTTCTATTTGACTTAGTCCTTGCTATGTATGGGAAAGGCCAGTTTCTCACATTTCCTAATAGAATCCCAGATCCAAAGTTTTCAGGCAGAGAGGCCACCATGGTCATAGATGGCTACCTTGGGACAAATACTGGCCCCATTCTGATAAAGACAAAATGTGAGCCCAATGACTTTACCAGTGAGAATCAATCTACTTGTATTGTCCTAGGGTGTTTCCTAGGTGAGTTTTCCAAAGATTAAGTTCTCCAAGAATAATTCAGTCTTAACCCTTTCTCAAATATATTTTTTACTTTATCAATTCCAAAAATATGCATCTATATATCTAAGTCATAAGGCATCTTCAAAATTTGGGACATAGCATGACATAAAGGTGCCATGATTTTCCACATTTCTGCAATCAGTGATAAGAGAGATTGGTGATATTCCAATGTGAAGGAAAATATTTCCATCTCTGAGGCTGTCATCCTTAATTGTTTGTGAACTATAATAGTGTCACTTTTTGGATACATTTAAAATATATTTTTAATCCTATTTCTATGTCCTATGGATGAAAGTATCAAATGTTGTATTTATTTACTTATATTAGAAATGGAACCATTTTAAGTTTTGTTTGGAAACATGTAAGTGAGGAATGACTTGTGTGTGCTTTGAGTTAGCTTAAGCAGATATGGACCATTGATAAATTAAAGTTCTTGGCCTCCAAAAATATTTTTAAAGTTAGTTCTCTGAACGTAAATTCCCACAAGACAAATTATTTTTAATTTTGTCAGCTCTAATGACTAATTTACTATGAACTTATAAATAGGTAACAATATATGCTAGCTTATATTTTCAGTATTGAGTGTAAATATGAAAAGCACAATTATTCCTCTTATACTGATTACATTATATGCTTATAAATTCATATCAGCCTCAGGAACACAGACAGACTGATCTCATTCTGGAAATATTTTAGCGAGGTATAGCAAGGTATAAACAAAATTTTGTCACTCAACAGGATGGTGAAATAAATACTCAATTCAAATTGATCGTTATTAACATAGTATGAACAGGCATGTGGGATAGATATATATCATTATTTTAGAAATTCTATTGTATTAAAAACAAGGCATTATTACTGAATAGCAAAACATAATACTTTTAAAAGAAATTTTATTTCCTAACGTTAAAAAAGAAGCAGATTAAAGATCTGTTGTTAGAATTCTTCCATAGTATAATTTCCATATTCCTTTCCAACTTCCTTCCTTCCATCCTTCTTTCCTTCCTTTCTTTTTTCCTTCCTTCCTCCCTTCCTTCCTTCCTTCCTCTCTCCTTTCTTTCTTTCTTTCTTTCTTTCTTTCTTTCTTTCTTTCTTTCTTTCTTTCTTTCTTTCTTTCTTTCTCCCTTCTCCACTTTCTTCCTCCCTTCCTTCCTTCCTTCCTTCCTTCCTTCCTTCCTTCCTTCCTTCCTTCCTTCCTTTTTCCCAGATTAAATTGACATATAACATTGTGTAGGTCAAGGCTGTTCAACATGTAGTTATGATACATTCATATTGCAAAATGATTATGACCATAGCTTTAGCTAACACTTCTGTCATGTCACATAATTATCACTTCTTTTTTGTTTTGAGAACATTTAATAGCAATTTTGAAGTATATAATACATTGTTGACTATAATCACTGTGCTATGCATTTGATCTTCAGGATTTATTCATCTTCTAGTTGCAAATTTATTCTCTTTAGCAAGATCTTCCTAATTCCCCTAACCCCAGTCCTTGAACTACCATTCTACTCTCTGTTTCTATGAGTCTGACTTTTTTAGATTCTACATGTTGTCACAAATGGGAGGATTTACTTCTTTGTTATGGTTAAATAATATACCATTATATGCATATGTGTACATATGTATATGTATATATATGTGTGTGTGTGTGTGTATATATATATATCACATATTCTTTATCCATTCATCTGCTGGTGGACACTTAGGTTGTTTCCACCTCTTGGCAATTGTGAATAATGCTGCAATAAATGTGGGAGTACATATATCTCTTTAATACCCTATTCTCATTTCCTTTGGATATATACCCAAAAGTGTGATTGCTGGGTCATATGTAGCCCTATTTTTAATTTTTGAGGAAACGCCGTACTGTTTTCCATAGTGGCTGCACCAATTTACATTCTCACCAACAGTGCATGGAAGTTCTCTTTTCTCCACATTGTTGGCCAACACTTGTTATCTCTTATATTCTTGATGATAGCCACTGTAACAGGCATGAGGCGACATCTTATTGTGGTTTTGATTTGTACTTCCCTGATGATCATGATGTTGAGCATCTTTTCATGGATATGTTGGCCATTTGGATGTGTTCTTTGGAAAAATGTCTATTCAGTTCCTCTGCACATTTTTAATTGGATTTTGTTGTTGCTATTGAATTGTATGAGTTCTTTATATATCAAAATTTTTGTTGTTATTTTTCATTAGCTGGAGAATTTTGTTCATTGTTCTAGTGAAAAACTTGCCTGAAATCTTGTGAGCATTTTTCCTTTGGTGAATTATAATTACAGCACAGTTAGGAAAAAAAAAATCAAAGAAATAACTTTATTCTGTGCAGTCTCTATTGACCACCTGACTATTTTAATGGTTTGAGTTTGGCTCTAAGAGGGATATAAATCCATGTACTAAAAACATTAAGGAGAGCAAAATCCACAGACAGAGATATTATCTAAGCATTAATCATTATAATGCAAAGTATAAATAATGTAAATGCTTCTATAAGGACAGAGATAGAATGTTGCCAGAATTTAGAAAATAGAACAATTACTTCAAAATGGGGGGAGATAGAAGGTATTGGTGCTTCTAGCAAAATGAATATTCTTCAATTATTTTTTGGTAAAACATGTTATTATAGCCAAGTTTGGTGACTTGAGAATTTCAACATTACATAGAAGTGTCCTTGTTTTGAGATACAATAATTCATTTGAAATACAGTAAAATCTTCAGTGCTCATTATATCAGGGCTAAGAGTGAAAGTAAATTGGTTTATGTAAAGTGGTATTATGTGCAGGTTATGAGTACAATCTTTATAGTAGGATAAAAATCAGAAAATTTAATCCTAATGTGAAGTCGCTTGACTATTATTGCCAAGAATGAAAATCAAGGATTGATTGTTGTAGCATTTATTTCAGTGGCATTTGAAAGGGTATCCCTGTCACTTTGTGTGCTATTTCACAAAGTATTAAAGAAGTAAATTAACCTGTCATTATATAATACATATATAAGATATTTCTCCCCTCAAGCTATATTATGTATATCTAAGTTTGTTAGGATAATACAGAGGAGACCATCAACACCATAAATTACTGGGGGGACATCACAGCATTTTCATTCAGGGCTAAGTCATTTTCATATCTTATTCATTACATGATTGGCATAGTTCAATCCAATTTCTACTTCCCAGAGTTTGAAATATTAGTTACTTTCCCTTTCCATTCCCTCCCTATAGAAGCATCAATTACTTGAAATCAATTACTTCCAAAGATTCCTTCAATACCATCATTTCTGTGATCAGTCAGCAGGTCTGGAACATTACCATTGGATGTCCATGTCATGGGAATGATTTAATGTTGAAAATATTAGAAAAGGTTGAATTATGGTATGAGGAGCTCCTAATATGTCAAAATGCTCTAACAAAGTGAGTGTGGAAAAGGCATCAGATGTTCAGAGGCACTGAGGAACAAAGCGAGAAGAATTACTTCAAACATCACAGAAACTGTCATAAATAATAACCACTATTTACTTGTCCAGCACTTACTATGTGCAAGATACCCTGTTAAATTCTTTATGAACCTTTGCTCATTTCAGTATGTTTGTTGACACTGATTGAAAGACCACGTAGAGTTACCTTCCTCTTCCGCCAAGCCAAGCAGAATATGTTCACACATTCATGCTCTCCAGTTCGTTGAATCCCTAACATGTGTGTGACATTATGTGAGCATATGACATGTGCAGAAGTGACTACATTTTCTCTACTCCGAATTAGAAGAGCTGAGGTGTTTAATATTTAAAATCAGGGATGTTAGGATAATATTGATATGTATTCAGAGCATACATGGTACATACATCAGCCTCACTCCCTTGTCTGAAGTGCTTGGGTAGAGATCTATGACGTATGTATTAAAAATTGACCACTACTCTGGAGTGATTGGGGATTTTTATTCCTGTATTCCAATAAAGAAATCGAAGCTAGAGAAGATGTGTTGTGACCAAGTTCCTTTGGGTGTTAAATGACAGTGCCGGAATAGGAAGCTAGGTCCCGACTTCTAATCTGTTACTTCTGTAAGTGCTGCTGGCCTCCACAGAAAGACTGTTTTCTTTTAAAGATATTATATATTTATTTGAGAGAGAGAGTGAGAGAGAGAGAGAGAGCCAGAGAGAGAGCAAGAGCAGAGGAGAGGGGCAGAGAGAAACAGACTACCCACTGAGCAGAGAGCCTAATGTGGGGCTTGATCCCAGAGTCCTGAGCTGAATGCAGACACTTAACCAACTGAGCCACGCAGGCAACCTGGAAAGAATGTTTTCCAAAAAAAAAAGAAAAAAGAAAAAAAAATCGCAAACGATGACTATTCTTCCTTTTGTTTCCTCTCAACTTTCACGTAAACTTTTGGACTATATAAACTATATTCTCTGCCAAATTTTCTCCTACTGATCTCCTTGCGTCTTGCAGGCAGGCTGAGTTATTACCAAGAGGCGAGGAGAAAGTAGTGAGCGGAAAAATACCCAGTAAGCTTGTGGGAAGGTTGGTCTACCCTCAGGCTCTCTATATTAGGCCCCCTTGGCTTTGCTGTGTGGCTTTGTCTCCACTACTCTCCTTTGAGGCCCAGAATTTTAAGGCGTGACTGGTTAGGCTTGAGTTTTAGGAGATTAGGCCTGACTGCAGGTTTCTTGTTGTTGTTGTTGCTCTTCCTCTTCTTCTTCTTCTTCTCCTTCTTCTTCAGATTTTATTCATTTATTTGAGATAAAGAGAGCAGGAGGGAAGAGCAGAGGGAGAGAGACAATCAGACTTCCTGCTGAGCATGGAGCCCTATGCTGGGCTCCTTCTCATGACCCTGAAATCATGACCTGAGCCAAAATCAAGAGTGGGCCGCTAAACCCACTGAGCCACCCAGATGCCCCTGACTGCAGGTTTTTAATAAGGCCTGTGATTGGCCCCAGTAAAGAGTTAGGGCTGCAGCAGAGGCAGCAGCCCTTGTGTCAGGGCACCAGATTGCAGACCAGCTTCCTAATGGTTCCCACAGGCCAGAGGTGGTGTCTCAGGGGAGTCAACTCTAGGTACAGCATCAAGCCAGTTTCCACAGGAGAGTGGAACAGAGGTGAGAGAAGAGTCCAGTAGGGGGCCAGGAAAGGGTTTCAAACTGGGTATTTAATTTCGGCTTTTGAGGATTCATTATTTTCTACATGGCTTATCTGAAGATTCCAGGCATCTATCCTTTTTTTGGGAGTAGCCTTCTGTGGGGCTAGGTTTGGTGGTTTCATAATAAAAAATATAGGCAGTCCTAATTTTGCATAGTCCATCCACTGAAGGCCATCTGGGATGTTTCCATTTAGGGCCATTATGAATGAACCTGCTATTTCCATTTGTATACAGGTTTTATGTGAACATGAGTCTTCATTTCTCTGCAGTAAATGCTCAAGGGTTCAAGTGCCATGTCTTGTCATAGTTGTATGTTTAATTTGCTAAAAAAAAAAAAAAATACTTCCAAATGGTTTTCCAAAGTGGCCATACATTTTACATTCCCACCAGTAATTTATGAAGATTCATGTATTTCTACACATCCTTTTGTCTATGTGAACTTTTCCAATCTCTGCACACAGAATCTCTGCTAATTTAGGTCTTCCATCATTTATTAGTATTTTATAGTTTCTGCAAACAAGCTTATATATGGTTTATTAGATTTACCTCTCAGTATCCCCCCCCTTTTTTTTGAGTGGATGGAAATAGTGTTGCATTTTTAATTAGGGGGTCCACATGTTCATTCTTGTATATAAAATACAACTAATTTTTATATGTTTATCTTGCATACTGTAATCTTGCTGAACCCGCTTCTTAGTTTTAAGTGTTTGGAGGGTTTTTGGGTAGATTATTTGGGACTTTCTATATAGACAATCATTATCTGCAAAAAGAGACTGTTTTCTTTCTTTCCTTCTGATCTGTATGCCTTTTATTTCTGTTCCTTTTGTTTCTATTTCTACTCTAGCTAAAACTTCCAGCACTATGTTGAATAAAAAATATGAGAGCAGACATTCTTGCCTTGCTTCCAATCACAGGAGGAAAACATTAAGTCTTTTACCAGTAAGTATAAAGTTAGCTGTAGGTTTTGGGTGTGTTCTTCAAGTTGAGTTTTATTTCCTCTATTGCTATTTTCCTGAGAGGTAAATCATGAATGGGTATTGACTTTTGTCACATGCTTTTTTGCTAATTTATATGATCATGTGCTCCTTCTCTTTAGATGATGGATTTACCCTGATTTTTTTTTTTGATGTTGTTGTTTTAATTATTGAAACTACCTTACATCCCTGAAATAAAATCCACTTGGTCATAGTACATAACTAGTTTTACATATTACTAAATCACATTTACTAACATTCTGATTGTGTTTTTTGTGTCTACATCCATGAGGGGATCTGTGGTTTTATTTTATTTTATGTTATGTTATGTTATTTATTTTATTTCATTCATTCATTCTATCCTTGCCTGGTTTTGACATCAAGGTAATACCAAAGAAATAAAACAAATTGAGGTGTATTTTTTTCTCTCCTTATTTTTTCAAATTGGTGTTAATTCTTCTTGGTAGAATTTTCCAGTGAAACTGTCATAGTCTAGAAGTTTCTAAGTTACCCATTTGTCTTTTGATGGTGTAGGTGGGAAGGGTTCACAGTTTTTCTGCCGTATTCGGCTGGAGTTGAATGTTTATCTAAAAGCTATCTTGCTAGGTGCCTCTTTCCTGGTCCTTTGGCTAAGGAGAGCAAGCTTTTCTTACAGATTTTTCTGTTTGTATCCCTTTGTGTATCCAGGTTGATGGCTTCTCCCTCTCACCGTCTGGGATAGCTGAGGCAAAACGAAAACCTGGGGAGCTTGCCACTCTGTTATTCTTTGAGTCACAAGGACTGTAAGTGCCCTGCCTTCTTCTCTCCACCTTTAACAGGCTTTGTAGGTTGTTGTGGTTTTTTATAGGTAGATTTTTAGTTGTACTTAGTGGGAAAATAGAGAAATTTACATCTATTCCATCTTCCCAAAAGGGGAAGTCCTATTTTGTTAAAGATTTGGTTTTGTTTTTACAAAGAAATAGAACTTCTTAATTCTCCTTTCTTCTAGTGTTTTAAATTACAGTGTACTAAATAAAAATTACTTTTTCTCTTTTTTTCACTACTTTATATATTTGTAAATGTTGCTAGGAGAGTTTGCATTGTTTTGACAAAAATATTTACAGATTACAGGACAATTGTACTCTCTCCCCTTTATTTATATAAGCTGTTTTGCACTGATTCAGTTTTAGTCATTTTTTAATACTTTGAAATGCTCCTTGAGTTTCATTCTTCCTTACCATCTTCCCTCTTTCTGCGAACATGTATTATGTACCAGAACTCTGCACTATGCTAGGTTTACAGAAAGGATTAAAATGCATCTTTACTTTCCTAGAGCTTATGGTAAAGTGGTAGGCATAGACCCTATTGAAGATTCTGGGTTAATTGATTTTTCTCCACTATTAGTTAAATATATACAAATGTAAACCATGATATAAACTGCAAATGTTATAGGCCTTATGTAGCAATAAAGCCAAAGCATGTTACAAATTGATTCAGTGTGGCTTCAGAAGCGCATAAAAGTACAACAGAGGCCTGAGGAAACAGATGACAAGATGTTGAGTGAGCAATACCACACCGCCTACACACATTATCTTCTTCCGTCTTCCTAAGGGGCTCTGCAGCAGGTGTCATTATTAACCCTTTGAGGGATGAGGACACTCTTACATCTGAAAGATAAACACACTCCAGAAATATGGAGCATTTTGCACCATAAAATTATTCCCCTAGGGCCTGGAAGAAAGTCAGTGGTTCTGTTTTTGTGGTGTGTGTGTGTGTGTGTGTGTGTGTGTATGTGTGTGAGTGTGTGTGTGAGTGTGAGTGTGTGAGCTGATACATATTCAGGATTTATTTGCTAAATACTTATGTTTATATGTATAACTTTGTGACATATAACTGTGGCTGTCAGCTTGCATCTGTCTCTATAGCTCCCAAACGTACACCCTCATCATCATCCCCTCCAATAGTCTTACGTATGACCTTCTAATTCTCTTCCACCTCTAAACCTTTCAATGAGTAAGAACCCTTCTTCAGCTCTATTGAATTTGTTGTCTCTCTAAAATGGATATGATTTGTAATCCTTGGTTTTGATTATGGGATAAATGGTTTTATTCCCTTTGTAAAACAATTTGAAATATTCTGAAAGAACTGCATATGTCCTAAGTCTAATGTTTAAGGTCCCATGCAATGTAGCCCCCACCTGCCTACCCAGGCTCCCCTTCTTCTGTCTCTGTCTCCATCTTCACCCATTCCAAATGCCTCATACCATGGACTGGTCTGTAAAAACACTGTGCCGTGCGTTCCCCTGTCATGAAGCCTTTGTTTCCTTTATTTACTGTGTCCACAGTTTTGTTTCTCATTTTGTCTTCCGCATCCTAAATCAAATGTCCCTTCTTTTATCAAATCTCTGACAGACCAAATTGAGTCTCTTCTGGGTAATGATAATAGATTGTTCCATTATCACCACAGGATTTGTTTTATGTCCTTGGGAAACCATTTGTGGCCAGGGACCTTGTTCCCCCAATTTCAAGCACAGTGCTTGGCTTATAGTAGCTGCTCAACAAATGTTTGTGGGGCTGGACTGAAGAGGTTTTTCAGTGGCAGCTGGGATGCCTCTCCCAGATGTATTATTATCACTCCTTTGGAGAGTTGCTCTCTTTATTTCAGGCCTATCCATATTTCAGTCACTGAATAGAATTTACAGGTAACTTTTAACTTGAAGCAACATGTTCAGGTTTTTATTTTTGTTTTTTGTATGTTTGTTTTAGCAAGGAAATACTATTTTCCTCTAATAAACAAAACTTTATTTATTGATGTTGACTTAGGATATTTCTCATGATATATACATCTTTTATTAAATTAAGTTCTGGAAGAATGGGCAAAGTGATACTATTAAAATGTAGATTCAGCATGTAAGTATTAAATGCTTTTTAATTTTTACGGAAGTTATACTTAAGCCCTCTAAATTGGAAAAAAAAACCCAAATATTTATATGGTTAACTAACTGTAGATTCGGAGATTTTTCAGCACTTGTTGAGTTATTATCGTCCGCAGATGCTGAATGTTTTTGTGGAAGTAAGCCCAAGGAAGACGTGCTTCCAGGCATCACATATTTATTTGCGTATTTTGATATTTCTGAGAAAAAAACTGGCATTTGAGACTTTTAATTGCACAAGATAAATATCATTAAAAAGCCCTGGTGTCCCACTAGGAAGACTGAAGTTGAAAACATCTGAGATAACATGATGCTATCCTGGTGCTGTACCCAAGTTATTATCAGACATGCCCAACTGCAGAGAAACACTTGTTTACTGAACTCTCCATTCATAATACAGTGGGTACATTTCTTTTTTTTTTTTTTTTTTTAAGATTTTATTTATTTATTCGACAGAGGTAGAGACAGCCAGCGAGAGAGGGAACACAAGCAGGGGGAGTGGGAGAGGAAGAAACAGGCTCCTAGCGGAGGAGCCTGATGTGGGGCTCGATCCCATAATGCCGGGATCACGCCCTGAGCCGAAGGCAGACACTTAACCGCTGTGCCACCCAGGCGCCTCCACAGTGGGTACATTTCAATGTCATCTTCATGAGGAACAGCATAGGCTTTCAAAGGAGAATTCCAATGAAAATATAAGCATTACTTAACAAAGTTACTTTCTTTCTTTCTTTCTTTCTTTCTTTCTTTCTTTCTTTCTTTCTTTCTTTCTTCCTTCCTTCCTTCCTTCCTTCCTTCCTTCCTTCCTTCCTTTCTTCCTTCCTTCCTTCCTTCCTTCCTTCCTTTCTTTCTTTCTTTCTTTCTTTCTTTCTTTCTTTCTTTCTTTCTTTCTTTCTTTCTTTCTTTCTTTCTTTCTTTCTTTTCTCTCTCACAATTCATCCTTCAGTAGAGAGGCTTATTAGTAGTAAATTGGTCAAGACCCAGATCCTGAGACAAGAGTTAGCTTCATTTGACTTAAATCGACACTCACAGATATTTTTTAAAATCCTACAAAATCATGAGTTAGAAGCCCGTCTTAATTCCTGGACTCATCTCTTACTGAGTCTGGACAATGTTGCTTAACTTCTTTGAAATTCTATTTCCCTCATCTGTAGAATGATGCTAATGATACTGTCACTTGCTACATCACCCAGTTGCTATGAGATTTAAGTGACATGATGGTTTTAATGACTTAAATAATAAAATATGTAGAAATACTTCCTGTTTACTAAGTAGGGTCTCTTTATGTATTATTATATAGAGATTTTTTTTTTTTGCAAACTCTAAAGTTGTATATCAAAATAAAGTGGGATTATTTTCTTATTCTTTTCAGGGAATTAGTCCTATACCCTGGTCTATTACACTTTACTCCCTGACCAGACATTCTGCATACAGTAGATACTCAATAAATGCTATAGACTAAGTTGTGTAGTAGGCTGTCATATCTATGCTGAGCATCTTCCATTCTTCACTCAACTTGTATTTAAGAGGCTTCCCTTTCTTGCTCCTTTTGCTTTGTAATAATGATGAGCTTATCCTTTTCTGGTATTCTCTAGTCGTTTGCTCATTTTACATAAAAAATGTAAGTCTACTAGCAGGGACCTTATCTGTCTTATTTGCTACTAAATCCTTAGTGCCTTCTCAGTTCTGGTCACAATAGTTGGCACTCACTAAATACTGAATGAAGTAATGGATGAATGGATGGACAGAGGGAAGACTTTCCCACTAGGGCTATGAACTCATCTAGAGAAAATCTGACCTTTATCAATGTCTATATCCATGTCACCCAGGAATGGGTAATGTTTGTTGATATAAACAAATGCTGGAATAGTAATCCTCCCTGGTGATAGAAGTTTATGCTAATTAGGCAAATTAACGCCTTAACCCAAAAGTAAGATTTAAGAGGGGGAAAATTTAAAACAGATCTTGTGGCACCTGGTAGATTTTGTCATGTACATATATTCTTTTTCTCTAGAGGATCAGGGGCCACTCAGAATTTTTAGCCTGGAGAACAGAATACTCAAAGCAGTCATAATAGCTATCTTTATAAATGCACTCAGATGTCATGAGGAAAAGGTCAGATTTATTCTGTATGGCCTTTCTGCAGAAACTATAAAGTAAAAAATTGTTTGAAGTGAACATAAACCTTGTAATGATTTTAATTTGAACAATTAGCCTAAAGTTAGTGAGTTAACCATCATTGAAGGTACTCATGTAGGAACTGCATGACCATCTGGTGGTCTTTCGTGGTATGTTGTAAGGGGGTTGGCAGAAGATGAGACCAGTTGGTCTCCAAATGTATTCTTAGTTAGAAATAACTCACCATAGTTAAAACATGAGGGAAAAAAATTATAAATTGAAAAACTCCATTTTGTCTATATATAAGTCCAGGCAAATCTAACAGTATTTTAACAACTTTGTTTTCATGATTTCAGCTGCATTGAAACTTTCATTGGAATTCCCCAAATCCTAGTCCTATCATCATATGCCATTAGGTTGATCTTCAAATTTGGCAATTCCAGAGACAGCCGCTGATAATTATGCATTATATAAAAACAGCTGAGGAGCTGAGCACTTTTGAAGGGCTGCCTTCCAAATATCATTTCTTGATTAAATTACGGTGAAAATACTTTTCCTCTTTAGTCTTTTCTCAGAACGTGGAAACACTGTATCTCTGCTATATAAACTCTTGATTATGAGAAATAATACTCTAAGTATTTCTCAGCAGATTCTGACAATGTGGTGTAATAGAAAACTCTCTATGTCCACTGCAAAAAGAGCTCCATGAAGGATAGATTCTCTCACATGTGTTCTCTCAGTATTGTATATGGCAGCCAAAGCAGAATCTGGAGCTTAGTAGGTGCCCAATAAAAATTAGTTATTTGAGAGCTACAAATGCTGATCTTGAAAATAGACCACAGCTTTTAAAAGTTACCAGGAGATTCTGAAGTTTTTTGTTTCCCACCTCCCAACAAATGGTGCCCTTTAAAATAGTGTTGATTGCCTGGGTGCCTGGCTGGCTTAGTTGGTAGAGCACATGACTCCTGATCTTGGGGTCATAAGTTCAAACCTCACATTGGGTGTAGAGATTACCTTAAAAAAATGTTCACTAATGCCATTGGTAATGGTTAAAAAGTTGAATAAAGATTAAAAAACAAATAAATAAAATAGTGTTGATTGCAGCAAACAGATGCATGGGGGCCATGCACCATCCTGAATACCCAAATGAGCTCCAGGTAAGTGGGAAGGCAGACCAGGAAGCCAAGGTAATATGACTGCTTCTCAGATAGCATGATCCTTGAACAAAGAATTCGGGTACCTGTTGGCTTCCAGAGGACACTGTGTTGGCTACCAATTGGCTAAGGAGGAATTAGAGTAAGGAATTTTTAAAATTTTTTTTTATTTATGGGGCGCCTGGATGGCACAGCGGTTAAGCGTCTGCCTTCAGCTCAGGGCGTGATCCCGGTGTTATGGGATCGAGCCCCACATCAGGCTCCTCCGCTAGGAGCCTGTTTCTTCCTCTCCCACTCCCCCTGCTTGTGTTCCCTCTCTCGCTGGCTGTCTCTATCTCTGTTGAATAAATAAATAAATAAAATCTTTAAAAATTTTTTTTTATTTATGTTATGTTAGTCACCATACGGTATATCCTTCATTTTTGATGCACTGTTCCATGATTCATTGTTTGCGTATAACACCCAGTGCTCCATGCAATATGTGTCCTCCTTAATACCCATCACCAGCCTATCCCAATCCCTGACCTCCCTCCCCTCTGAAGCCCTCAGTTTGTTTCCCAGAGTCCATAGTCTCTCGTGGTTCATTCCCCCTTTTGTTTACCCCCCCCCCATTCTTCCCTTCCTTCTCCTACCGATCTCCCTGCTATTCCTTATGTTCCATAAATGAGTGAAATCATATGAAAATTGTCTTTCTCTGCTTGACTTATTTCACTTAGAGTAAGGGATTTTTCACCAGATAAAGTCACACTCAAATGGGGCTTCCAAGTTTTGTCAGGACGGCTGTCATACTTTAATTGGTGCTAGATTCCCTTTTTATTGGGTAATTCTAGGTGCCAGATTAGCCAGATGGGCAGCTGGTCTTGCCTCTAATTTCAGCCCCTGCAGATATCACCCAATAAATTCATGCACATAGTATGCACTCACCACCAGTATAATTCAAATATTTAGTCCTTTAAATCATTGTCAGAAGGGTCAACTCATATAGAAAACTCAACTTCTTTTAGGATTTAATACATATAATTACTGTATGGAATTAAACTCATTATATGTGTGTGTGTGTGTGTGTGTGTGTGTGTGTGTGTGTATGTGTGTGTGTATTTGAGAGGGAGAGTAGGGGGCAGAGGGAGAGGGGAGAGATAATCTTAAGCAGGCTCCATGCCCAGTGTGGAGCCCAACATAGGGCTTAGTCTTACAATCCTGAAATCATGACCTGTGCTGAAATCAAGAGTTGGATGCTTAACTGACTGAGCCACCCAAGGCGCCCCTTAAACTCATTATATTTGAATAATATTCAAAAACTCTTGCTAACATACAGTTCCATTCTACTGATCAAAACAGTGTGTTTACAACTCCAAAGCTTACAGATGATCCTTGGAAAATATCTCTGGAGAAGAATTACAAATTTTTCTTCTCAGGAGTAAAATATTTACCTGTGAATTGTCTAGAATTGCCCCATTGTGAGAAAATCCGAGCTTCTCCAAGCTTTGCTTCTCACTGTGTGACCTTACATAAACCATATAACCTCACAGGGATTTTTTCTTCCTCTTTAAAAGGAAGAGATTGGAGTATATAGACCCCTAGATCCCTTTAGCTCTAAGGCTATGATTCTGATGTGTATCACTCAAATGGCGCTCTAAAATGGTTCAGAATGGAACAGGCAAGTGTGGGCATTCACTGGAAGATGTGCCCAGGAGAATATTGATAACCTGATGGTAATATTCCTTTGGCAGTGGAGATTCAAATGGCACTTGAAGCCATACTCCAGTCTAACAGAGTCTCAATCTCTTATTATTTTTAACAGTGACATAAGTGGAGGACATTAGCATAGGTGTTTCAGTGCTGACAGGGTTGCAGAGGGATTTGTTGAGCTGAGCTAAGGAAAAATGACTGACTGGTACATTTAATTTATTACTTTTATTGACTTCTGCAGCTCCAGTGCAGTTGTACTCAGAAGGCCCATACTAGCTAATAAAATAGGACTTTAGAATTGATGTAGCAAATAAAATGCCAAATAAGAATGCCATTGTTATTAAAATGTAGTGACACTATTGATTTAAAATAAATATATTAGCCAGTTCTCTGTGCATTTAGTACTGGACTCAGCTGTTGAAGGCAGCTTTTGGGTTACAGGTTTACATGACAAATGAAAGGCCTCTTACCAGGAGGAGTAATGCAGTTTTATGTGGCAGGATTGCCATGGAAACGGAAATAAATCCTGGAGCTAAATAGGGCCCTGAATATCCTGTCTTCTGAGTTCAGCTTGCCATGTTCCATAGAAGAAATTCACAGGACGCTTACCATGGTTTCCTTTTTAAATGAAAAATTATAGAGCTGGTATTTCTCAACTCATATCATTATTGAACATTTTCTTTTCACTGTAATTGGTGTGAAGAAGGCAGGCTTAGACAAAACATATTCTGGCCCTCCTCTCACACCTCTGCCCAATTTTCCTCTTACACGCATGCACACGCACACATACTTCGCACCTCTCCTTTGCAATTCCAGGTAGTGTATAATAACCCATTTTTCTGTATAAGTTATAATATAATCATGATCGTAAATGGTTCTGAGAAATACATATGGCTTCTAAAATGCCATAGTGATAAGCTGATATGTTAACCAGTGTCTATATATAGATACTGCAGAGCATCCTCACATAAGAGCAGAAAATTTCCCTACGATTCAGTGTATCCTTGATAAATACGCATGTGTACGTGTGCACCATTTGCTTAACTTGGCCAAAAAATAAACAAATTAGTAAATTCTTGGTATTCTACTCCTTTTCATTTAACCAATTAAGAAAGCCTGATGGATGGCTTATTGTTCTCTCCTTGCTCTGCTTCTAAATGCTCTTGGACTGGCATGTCTTCTGTAAATAAATGTCCCACCAGCTTTGATTATCAGCCTAAGATGTCCTTTTAAAGGCAGCCACTTGAATCTCCTAGGATATATTTTTACCTTTCTAAAATGGCACAAAGCATGAAAAGGGTAGGCTGGACACAATTCATTGTCCGTTAGAGTCTTTTTAACCCTGCCAGCACAAGATATGACAGGGCTCCTGTTTGCCTCCATGAAGGCAAACACCAAATCTGTCTTGTTTGTCACTGTGTTAGTAGTGCCTAAAAATGTAACTGACATATAGATACACATGAATATTCCAGGCACAAATATATTGAACCAAAATATTTCAGAAGTAGAATTGCTCTTCTAATAACTTGAATATTCCTAGAAAATAAAAAGGAATGCTGACAGAGTCTGCAAGAAAAGATTAGCTACCATGGTTGCTATGGACCAAATATTTGTGTCTCCCTGCATTCATTCCATGTTAAAACCCTAATCTCACTGTGATATTTGGATCTGAGGACTTTGGGTGGTGATTAGGTCATGAGGGCGAAGCCTTCATGAATGGGATTAGGGCATGATTAAGGAGAGGGAGAGAACTGGCTGGTTTCCTTGTGCTGTGTGAGGACACAACAAGAAGTAGGCAGTCTGCAACCTGGATGAGGGTTCTCGCTGTGCTGACACCTTGATCTTGGACTTCTATCCTCCAGCCTCAACTAACACAAGTAGTGCTACCTCTTTATTTCTCCTCGTCTGTCAGAATGTGGGCATGACTGCAGGGCCTGAAGCATGGGTGATTCTTAACTTGGCTCCCAGTAGCCATGTTGGAGTAAAAGAAATCCTTTCTGTAGTCAACAGTTGTTTGGTGAAGGTAGAGTCAAAGACTTGCCCTTCCAGTGAAGGACATAAGGGAAACTGATTTTCCAGCAGCTTCTGGCCTTGCATCTTTTATCTCAATCATTTATTTATATTGGGTATGAGGATTAGGAAGAGTCAGAAATATCTGACAATTTCCCCCTATTTTTTAATTTGCTCTTTGAATGGCTAGACATGGCCTTGAATATAGAAAGTATTTTGCTATTGTGTGGATCTATAGTTTACAGTGGTTTTAAAAATCAATGAAAATCAGATTTACTACCCTTCCTCTACATTCCATTTTGTAGCTTTTACATGAAATTGCACTGAAGTTTTACTGATGACTATAGTCAGCAGGCATCTCAGAATAATTCTTGACCTTGAGTTGATGAATTGGCTTATTTTATTCGATAGTAGTACTTTTAAAATCTAGTTCAAAATATCATTTCTGAATAAACCTTCTAATTAATTGACATATTTTGCCTGTTATGGGCCTGAGGTCACTGAAATAGAGAAATGCCCATGATCTCAAGCACTGACTCACCTACTATATGCCAAGCACTATGCATTTATGCAGAGAGTTTAAGATGCAGAGAAGAGAGTTGATAGTTAATGAGAGCAAGACAAAGCAGGAGGTGGTAGAATCCATGGGGTTTACTGATTCAGCTCTTAAATATTTTTTATAAGCATGATGTTTGACACTGCCATGGTTAGAAATTCTTACAAGAATGCCCCCCCACATCCCTTCTGAAAGAGATCTAATTTTCAAATATGTTGCAATACAACTGAAGGTACATTCTTTCCAGCTTTATGAGAAATGGAATATATTTAACAGTTGGCTGTCTTCTTGAGAAACTGATGTTAGATGTTTTGTAAGAAGCCATTGGCAGAAGGCTTGAACAAAAGTCACAGTCTCGTCTAAATTCACTAGGAAACGCATAGATACATCCCAAGTTTCAGTTTTGTGAGCTGAATGTTACACACATCTGTCTTTGGGGGCCCAAGGATTTGTGGGTCTTAACTCAGTACCTGGTAAGAAGAACTCTTCTATTTGAAGCCATAAACAAGTCAGCAAAGCTGGCAGTGTCTGCCTGGGGTACGTCAAGGAAGATCAGCTCAGCAGTTAGAGTTGTTTTTGCATTGTAGGAAGGGTTGGGAAAGCAGTCTCAGGAAAGAGCTGTGCAAAATGATGAGTGAAGGAAGGAACATATATAACGAAGTGAACACCAGACTAGGAGTCAGGGGAGGTGAGTTCAAGTGCCAGCTCCACCAACTGATGTTGGAAGATAACCAGTCAGAGTGTCAGATTCTTTCTTGTTGAAAAGGGTAATAACATTATCTGACTTAACATGGTTGTTGTGAGCACTAAAAAGAAAAGTGTGTATGTATGTATGTGTGTGTGCATAAATATACAAACATATACATATAAGCACACATGTGAGTTTACACACACACACACACACACACACACACACACACACACATAAACATTCAGCAGCCTTGCCAGTGGTCAGTCATTTTCTTCCCCTTTCTTTGAATCATTCTTTGTTCACTTATCAAAGAATAATACTTGCCTTGCCTCCCTCCCTCACAAAGCTACACATGATAATTTCTCACACAAATACAAGACATTAATAAAGGTGTTTGTTGTATTTATTGTTTTCTGTTGGTACTTCCAAATCTCTGTATCTAGGGCACTAGCTTGGAAAGTGGAGGGTACAGTTCACAGCAAATTCCCTGCCCTCGAGGAGGTCATAACCTGCTTGAGTAGTGCTCCCTGTTAATCACAGTTGATCAGCAACATGAGGATGAAGTGCCCATCTAGGACTACTACAATCTTTAGTTCTCATCTGCAGAGTGCTCCCAGTCCTTCATGATCTGGTCTTCAGTGACTTGTCCGGCCTTTTCTTGCCTCGTACCCACAAGACTAGTCTGCCAACCACATTACATAGTTTTATTTCCTAAGGTTATCCTGACTTTTCTGGACTTGAAATCTGTCCTTCATTGTGTTGTCCACCTCTGATTGACGCTGTGAATCCTGTCCTACAAAACAGACTAAGTTTGACCTCCTTCCTTGTAAGGAATTTTCATCTACATTCTATATTATTTAGAAATAACTCTTCTTCCTTTGAATATATTTCATGACTTTATAGGTCCTAAGGGCTTCCTCTTCTGTGAACTGCCTCCATGCCCTTTATACCATTTTGTTTACTTTATTTTGCTTATTTCTTACTTGTAGAGTCTGGCTATCAGTTCCCATTCCCCAAAAGACCACCAGAAAAACCTGTTGATCAAGCAAAGCTAAGTGTATTAGACCCTTCCCTGCCGAAGGGAAGAACACATGTTGACAGAGAATTAGTTGAGTCTCAGAAGAGGGATTTCAGAGGTTATGGGGTTTTAGGATCTGCCCTGGGCAATTTTAAAGCAGGTCTTGCAGATGAGGAACTGCTCAGAACTGGGCTGACTTTATGATGTAATGGCTGTAGAGGCTCTTGAGGTGAGTATTAATAAACAAGCTGTCTGTTTTGAAAAGGATACTTTTTCACTCAGTTCAAAGTCTTATTTTCCAGAGCAAAGAGTGAAGTTATTTTTGCTTGTCTCCAGTTTTGTTTTACACAGAGACAACAAAAATATATCATTTGTTTTGTATTACAAACCTAATAGCAATGGTCTTTGTATACTTTATCCAAGAGTAACTTCCATTATTTTGTTGTTGCTTTAAAAACTCTCACTCCAAAATAGGGGCTTGGGGAAAAACAGTCAACAGGTTCATTTCAGGATCCATTTGAGAGAATTTGAGTCTTAAGCAAAAACAGGACTTAGTTTTAAGTAAACCTGAGGGTGTTGTAATCCGGGGAAACAGAACTTATTATCTCAGAAAAAGGCAGCAGAGGGATGAAACTGGGCTGGACCCCCAGGGGAAAAGTAGGTTAGTGGGAGGGGAAAAGCAGATGGGAGTCCAAAACAGAGGGGACTTGAGTGAGACCAACTTGGCTCTGATTAAAAGGTAACCTGCAAAAGGGGCAGAATATAAACAGTGCCAGCCAGAATTTCTATTGACCTTCAAGTGTTACTGTTTGGCCATAAATAAGACAGGTTCTTTCTAATGATGGCCAACTTGCAGGGTGTCAGACTTATACAAATTAACCCAGACCTCTCAGGAATAAAATTTATACTGGCCTGAAAGAGTGGTTATGAGGAATGTAGAAGGACCTAAATGAGAATCATAGCATAGCCCACTAGCTTGCAAATATTATGTGGATAAGCTGGTAATTACTTCAGTAATTTTCACAATAAATGTCTCTGAAGTTCTGCTGAAATATTTCTCGCATTATTAAACATTTCATTAAATTGAATTTTTTCTTAGTGATTAAACATGTAATAATCATATCACAACGTTTAATATACTGGAGACCACCAGTGCTTTAATTTGTGTAAGACTGTGCAAGCTTCAGAATAAAGCTGCTTCTGCCATCTCAGTGTATTTTTGAGGTTTTATCTATTTTTTAAGTTTATACATTGATTAGAGAAGTTATAGAAACTTTACTTATCTTTGCAGTCTCGAGTTTCTGCAGATCTACTCACTTCAAAATTGCATATCCACTCACACAAAATTATACAGTTCACGGTCATTACATTTCCTTAAAAGGTTATGCAAAACTCAGGCATATTATCTATGAATCAAAAGTGCTCTTGTCAGTATATGTCAGATTGTATTCTCTAGACTTTAAGTACTTATTTTAAGTTTTAATATTTCTTATACAACTTATATTTATGAAATGAAATGAGGGAGATGGTTTCAGTAGACACATTGGAAACAATAATCCAAAAATATTGTTACCCTTTTAGCCAACCAATTCAGGTAATTGAAAAATATCCCATGGTTGCAAATGAGTTCTTTAAAAATATAAGAAAAATATAACATTGCCAAGGAGAACTTTGTTAATCAGAATTTGCTTGGTCTTATACTACAAAAACAAAACACTGCAAAAATTGGGACACTGAGACCAAAAGAGACAACAGTTTTTATCTGAACACCAAGATTCAAATTCTGTGTTTATCAAGAGATTCCTAATGTTGTTAACAATATACTAATAGAATGGTGTAATTCATAAAATACTTTTATCCTATTAGAATACTGTTTCCTCGTATTAAGATTTCAATGAAAAAAAATCTTACCACAAATATTTAAAGATCATTGGGATCTATGGGTGGAGTAAGGAGATCCCCATTGACCCTAACTACCCTTTAGGGAAACCAGTTCATAGAAGGGGGTATACCAGAAGCTGTGGAGAAAGATCATTCTGTAAAGTTTGCCTCTGGGCTAGGCTATATGGTCTATAATATTTTTAACAAACAATTTTCACCCCAAACTGCCAATCAGAATGATTCCCTGGGATTAATAGCTTTAAAAAATATTGACATCTAGGTCTCAACCCCAGAGAGGTAGGGTTTATTTCACTTGGTGGACAGACTAAACCACTGGGACTTAAAAACAAACAGCTCTGGTTGATTCCAATGTACAGAGAAGTCCAGTAACCACCGTTTAAAGGGTTTGTAATGATCAGTTTTGATGAGGCCATCCCACATGCCATTGTTTCTATTTTTACTAAAAACTCTGTTGAAGCAGAATGTTAACCTTATAATAATAACATATTTAAAAAGTATAACACAGTGTTTAAAATTTATGGAGGCTTCATGGGGCGCCTGGGTAGCGCAGTCGTTAAAGTGTCTGCCTTCGGCTCAGGCCGTGATCCCGGCGTTCCGGGATCGAGTCCCACATCGGGCTCCTCCGCTGGGAGCCTGCTTCTTCCTCTCCCACTCCCCCTGCTTGTGTTCCCTCTCTCGCTGGCTGTCTCTGTCAAATAAATAAATAAAATCTTACAAAAAAATAAAAAAAAATAAAATTTATGGAGGCTTCTAATGTGTCAGACACAATGCTATGGGCTTTACTTATGCCATTTCAAGTCATCCTCTCAGGAACCCTATGAGGTGGTGATTGTCTGCATGTTACAGATTTAAAAAAAACAATATGTGGGGTTCAGAGAGATTAAGTGACCTAGCTAATAAATGGTGGTACTTGTGTTTGAACCCAGAAATCTTTATTTCATCTTAAATTCAAGTCAGAATATACTATCTGGTTTGAAATCATGTGCAAGCCAAATATTATCAGACAGTGCCCAACAAATAGCAGGAATTGCTGGCAGGTAAAAACAGGACCCTCATCTTTCTAAAAACAAACTTGTCTCTCATGAGAAATCCTGTGCTTGAACAAGCCCTATTACCCATCATCTAATACCCAGAAGGCTCACTGAGGCATGTGTATCTGCTTGAGTGCTGATTTAGAAGGTGAGCATGATAAATAATCAGCATTGACTACATGGCAGCAAATATTAATCAGTGCCTTCCATAATGCCTCCTAAGACACTTCGTTACCAGTTTTCTAAGTACTTAGATTTCAGAAAGGGAGGGCTAATCAATATTACATAAAGACAACGCAACCAATATGTCCTTGTCTTAATGAAACAGCTAAGTAGATATGCATTAAATCTTGCCTGATGATGTGAAAAATAATGTCATTCCCATTTGGTAGGACAGGTTTCAGAGAAGTGAGAATAGATTCTGTTTGTCTGTATCCGTGTTCATTTCACTGCCCTATTCTTTTGCTGTCTGTTCTCTCTGCTTCTCCTACTTCTGTTGATTTTCCTGGAAGTTCAGCTTTTGCTACAGTTGCATCTTAAACTCTTTTACCTCTCTATATCAGAGGCTTCATCCGAAGGAGGAGCTGGGAGGGGTTTCCATCCTCATTAGCTAACAGTGTGTATAAACCTGGACTCAAGGTTAAGTTTTCATTCTGAAGACTGTATTGTAATCTTTGACCATTTTTATGAGGTTGGGACAAAATTGAGTTTACCTTTTTAATGGCCAGTGACTCTGGACAGAAGAAAATAAGATTTTCCCTTTCTATCTATGGTCTTTGTGTAATACTGTAACAGAGGGGTTAGTTATTCAGGCAGGGGCCTGAAGAGTAGGTATGATAAAACTTCAAGGAAAAGCCCCTGTTATAAGGCTAAAGGCCTGGATTTCAGAGTCTTTCGGTTGGATAGGATGAAGATTTTGAGCACCCAACGCAGGCCAAACAGGCCAGAGATGATGAATCAGAGAGATGCACCTGATTTATATGAGAACGATGAGGTCAGCCTTGTTCTTAGTCATTGATAGTAATGGAGGAAATCACAGTGAGCCAACAGCATGTTGTTATTCCTGATCGGCTGACCTTTGTCCAAACTCTTCCAGAAAAGCAAAGATGGCCTCAGTTTACCTAGTACAGGATCTTTGGTCATATCTATGCATTTGTGACTTTGCAAAACTCCTTGAATAATAATGAAAAAAATACTGATTTAAGGTGCATTGCCATCTGTACCTTCATACAAAGGACTCATAGCCTGGGAGGTAGTTAGGCATGTGAAAGAGACTACCAAATGAAAGTCTGGTTATTTTCTGAAGCAGTTGTATGAGAGTATAAGGAGCACCATATGAGGGGTCACAAGCTAGGGGAACCCAGCCAAGACGCTTTACCTTTCTGAGCTTCAGTCATCAGAGCCGAGTCATCTTCACAATCTACTTTCAGCAGATTACCTTACAAAAGAGCAAAGGGGAAAAATGCTTTACAATCTTAGTATTTTATTTTCATTGATAACTAATGAACTTCACAAGGTGATAATTTGTCTATGAAGAATATCAGCATTGTCACAAGATAGAGCAGTATTAACCTAGTCAGCTAATCCAAGAAAGCCTTCTATGAATTCAAAAGACCAAGAATTAAATGCAAGTGCTTTCTTCTCTCTCTCCTCTTTGAGAAGTTTATATAGGAAGAAAAACTAGCTAAGGAGGAAGGAAGTTCTGGATTTCATCTAATGCTGTTTTTAATTTATTTGGTATCTGTGCATCCATCTCTGAGTTTACAGGACCCCCTGAGTCTTTAAACATAAAGCCAAAGTGTCAGGGTAGATTACCTCCAAGGCGCCTTTCTGCTTCACAGGTTGGATTTAAACCAGAATGATTTCAGGTGAAAAACTTGCATGGCAACATGAAACATTCCACTCATCTTGTCTCTCTAGTCTTCCAAAAATATTTGAATAAAATACCAGGAAAATTCTGCCAGAACATTTTGATGGAGGTCCCCTTCAGTTCTGCATAAACATAATGATAGTTTCATTTAACTTACAGATTAAAAAGTTGCTTTGTTTCCTGGAAATTCGATAAAAAAGCAATGTTCACTAAGCATATGAAGGGAAATATGAATATTTATAATCAACATTTGAGGCTTTTTCCTTAAACACAGGCAGTCATTCATTCAGGAACCTTCTTGCTTTGAAGCATATTAATTTATTGTCCACGTGCCCGGCTCCGTGTAGTACAAAACACCACAAGAATTGGTTGTTTTAAATCATAGCATTAGTCAGGCAAATGATACACAGTTTTCACTTTACCTTCTCTTGACTCTAACATTAGTCACATAAAGGGAATGATATTGCTACCTCATATGTTCCCCAAAGTATCGGCAGTTTCTATTTATGGAATTTCCACTAATAATATGTACTATGGGGGAGATTATCACCTGAACACCTTCCTAGGGGCCTTTGCAGTACAAGTGGCCAGAACATTTCAGTTTCAAACCTAAAAACACTTCACAAAATGGGATAACTATAACCCAAGTATATAAAGATTACATTTCTTTGATTTCATAACACAGGCCAGACTCAATGTTTCTCCAAGCAGGATCTGTGCACCCCCAGCATCAGAAATTCCAGGCACGGTTGTTAAAAATTCAGATTTCTGGCCCTTATCCCAGATTCAAAATCAAAATATTTGAGGAAAGAGACTAGAAAATATCATTTTCAACAACTCCCAGGTAGCTCACAGAGTAGTGATGTTGCTTAGAGAAGAAAAATAAGAAAGATTGTTGTGGATTGAGTCAGTGAATCTGCATTAAAGCACAATAAAGAGGAAAACCCAGAGAAATTCTGGCCATCTCTGTGGCTACTACAGTCAGCCTGGCTAAATCCTCTCACCCTCCTCTGTAAAATGGGCAGGAAGTTCTAAAGATATGCAGTGTTTTTTGCCTCTTACATGCTGCCTCAGTGGCTATCAGGCATTTCCAGAGTGTTCTAGCTGTCCTTCACCAAGACTCTTACTCCTCTTATGTGAAGTCCTGTTACTCTTACTACTGTTTCATAAGGGAGAGAACAGGATGAAGAAAGTAAAGTCACCTGCTAAAATTTGCAGCTTTAGTTCCAGAGCATAAACCAAACCATTGTTCTATGGTTCCATATCTCATTTTGTAGAATTCAACCACATTTGGGGATTCAATAGAAGGCTTATGTTTTGGGAGCATCACATATTCAAATTTTATTTTACTGCAGAATTTTAAGTTAGTTTTCTTTATAGACATACACCTCCCAAACTAGAGTTCTAGGTTTTCAGATTATTGCAGGTGGATCCATTGAGAGGCAAGAAGGACGATCTTGAGAACATGGTCCATCAGCCCGAGGATCCATAGTACAGTATTAAGAAGGAAGTCTGAATTATATGATTGGTACACATGCATATGATTATCTGGAAGTTGTCTTTATGAGAATATGGTAGAAATGTTAAATTTATAGAATCATAAAGTCCTATGATTTCTGTGCTCATTCTTTTTTCTTTTAAGATTTTATTTTTTTTACGTAATCTCTTTTCCCAACATGAGGCTCAAACTCATACCAACCAAGCCAGCCAGGCACCCCTTCTGTGCTCATTCTTGATTGAAAAATTGGGGGTAGGCATTTTGAACTTTAGGTTGTAAATGATAGTAACTGAGTTTAAAGAGACTTAAGTAAAAATGGAGATTTATTGGCTCACATCACTTAAACATCCCTGATTTAATTGGCCTTAGATATTGCTGGTTCCAGGAGCTCCCAGGATGGAATCAGAAATCTTTCCTTTGGTTCTAATTTCCTTTGTTTCATCTCCAGGTAGTTTCTCCCTGTGATACAAGTAAAGCTTATCAGCAAGTCAGCCTGATACTCTCCCACTTGTCAAATTGAAAGAAAAGAGAAAATTCTCATTCTCATTATTTCTAGGAAAATCCTTAGCCCTAACTTGCCAGGAGGATGGAAAAATGCAGATTAACCAGGTCTAGATCAAATGTCCACTCCTAGGGTCAGAAAGCAGGGACAACCTAGACACCCTCACTGAGAGAGGAAGAAGAAGCGGTGGTTTATGTCAGAATGGCAGACATCCCAGATGACCATGGCAGGGGACAAGAGCCTCTGGCATGGAGTCAGTGATTGTTCAATATTAACTTGCTATCTTTAATATTATCATGATGATTATATTAAAACACAGTAACTAATGCTACTACAACCATTACTTTTAGGGTTCTGTTCATATCTTTCTTACAGAAATAAGTCATTTTAATGAAAGGAGGGAAAGCATAAGGTTTAGGGTATTGGTTTGTGAATGAGAACTGTACTTGGACTGCCATAATAAGGTCTGCCCCCATTTAGACATGTATTATTAGATTTGAAGTCAGATTTGACTTTCAAACCTAGTCTGTCTAGAAGGGGCTGAAGGCTGACTTGAATTTATGACACCTGGGTTCTCTATCTCCTTCCAACCCATGAAGAAGTTTTTAAAAATATTTTCTCTAATATGAACTCTGGTACATGAAAAGTGTTAGGTATATGCCAGGATGATGCAGAAAAAGAGAACATGAAAATGCTTAGATAGCACCCATGTTTCTGAAACCTTTATTTTCTAAAGTCACCACCATTGCATTACAAACTTTATATTCTTACTTCTCCTCTTTTCAGATGAGGAAACCTCGTTATTAAAGGTCTTGCCTTGGTTCACTCACTCAGCTACCACGTGTTGAGCTTATCCTAAATGGCAAGCAGGAAACCAGGACTACCAACTGGGGTTTTCCACATACACTCCTCCCTGCTAATCCATAGAGCACCCAAGGTAAATATGTGGGTATGCTGACACCCAGAAATCTGCTCCTTTTCCCAGATTGCACTGCCATGAAGAACAAAATTTAGAGACTATTACATGTTAATGAGAATCACTCTATTCCTCCCTAGGGAGGTTAGCTCTGTTTATAGCACTTTCTGACAGTTTCCCATAGGCACGGTTTCTACCTTAATCTTCTTAACAAATTGGTTTCAGTTGATTTCTGTGTTTGTTTCCTTCATCAGGAAACTAATACAGAAAATTAGTCAACAAAAGTGTTGTTGAGCTATCAACTCTCTTATTGCTAGGTGGAGAACGTATCAGGTAGTATATCCAATGGAAATCACGTACGAAAGAGGGCATCTAAAAGCCCTTGTTTCTGACTGCAGCTGTCCTAAAGAGCACCATCAGTTATTAAAAATGTGTCTGCAAAAAATAGCACATGCTATGAAAGGATTGCTGGGACTGTCTCCTATACCTAACGTGGGAAATAGTTCATAAGGTAAATGTTACTCTCATATTACCCCATGCTTGGAATATTAATAATACCTAAAGCTGTGTGCCTGGCTCTGTGCTGCTTTCCATGTCTTAGTTTATTTATCCTCACAGGAACCCTATGCACTGGATACGATTCTCATCCTATAAGCTTCATGCCACTTTGCAGATGAAGAAATTAGTGCATGCAGAGGCTACATCATTTATTCATGGTCTCATTTACTAATTATACAGCAGAGCTGGGGATCAAATCCAGGAAGTTTATGTCTAGAGCCCGAGCTCATAAGCCATCCCACAGCTTCCCCCTCTGCCTGAAGAAATGGGATGTTTCTACTGTGGTGTCAGTTTCTGCAGCCTTAGTTACATGCAATATTTTAAGCTTTCTTAAAATGTGTTAAAATGTTTCACATTAACAAAGGAGGTAAAAGGTAGAGTGTTAGTTTCTTTAAATAGAATTTAAAAGAAACATATTTGGCTACAGCGATATTTATCTTAAATGATGTGTCTTTTCTGGGCTATAGCAGAGGATTCTGAGAAGCTTTGGTCTGGGTTTAATTTAGGAAGAAGCCGGATGACTTCAGCAACCTGCTCAATCATCTCATTATTTATTCAGCAACTATTTGGGGGCTTCTACTATATTATGTGTACATCATTGTCATGACTGGGAACACAAAGATTCATAAGTCTTTAAGAAGCTCAAAGTCGATGACAGAGTGACAAGGGCTTGTCTGTACATACCTCATAAAGATATCCACAAGTACCCAGTGCACCAAGTGTACAAACGCCCTGGGTGTATCAGAGGGGTCATATTTGCCTTACCCTGAAATCTGAACTTGTTTTTCTAAAAGGAAAAATCATTGCTAAGGAGGGAGAAGCTTTACAGAGGTGTAAAGGTGTCAATGTTTTTGGTTTTTGTTTTATTTTACTGTTTTGATATCAGTTTTAATTGTTTTAATATCAGTAGTTGGCTGAGGGGTGACCCTGAGGTTTATGGTCACCCCCCCCCCCAGGATCCTAAAACCAGGCAACACAGAACTAGAGACAGGAGTAAAATTGAGGCTAGGAGTTTGTGGTGTTTATTAATAGCCCATTCTAGAAAGCTTTTGTTGAGAGAAAATTAATTCCCACCTTGTGACAGACAAAGAATAGTGAAAATAAAGGCTTGTTTAACTAATAGTGAGAATGTACTGAGCAGGAATTCAGTTATCTTATTCTTTCCCTCACTCAATATAAATGTGTTTGTTGTGTGCTGCTGTTGCTTTTGATCTGAAGAAATTGTCATTTGCGCATTCATTCCTTGGATCAGAGAAAATGTTTTAAAAAACCTAAGGTGAGCACAGGGCATTTGAATGTTGGGTTCAGGGAAGAAGATACATCAGTTGAGGGGTTCCTCGATCTGTCTGTCACATGTGTCAAATCACTAATGATGATATTTATAGCTAGCCACCTTCTTCTTTGGTCTCCCATCTTGACAAAGGGCCTCTGGATATGGTAAACACAGACAGGGAACTGATTGGTCATTATGTCTTCTTTCTTTATGTTACCCCTGTCCCCAATACCCCGACAAAGCCATTTTGCCTAGGTGCTTGTAAATTCATTGCTGCTCCTAAGAACAGCTCTACTGATAACTGATTTGTGCAGCTGGAGCCTTAAGACAGCAGCTTCCCAGTGCCTACTTCTCATCCTACACTTGATGTCAGCTCTTGGTTCATGTGACTGTCATGAGAGAACTCATCTCCAGACAGGATGTGTGTGTGTGTGTGTGTGTGTGTGTGTGTGTGTGTGTGTGTGTGTATGGTTTGGTGCTCATTATAAATGACAGGTCTTGCTGTTGATACCTTATGTATATTGTTCAGACCTTCAACTTAGATCTTATCTTCTTACTACCAAGATCCCTGACACTTGATTATTCATTTTCTCAAATAAGATCTCTGACTCCTGCAGCCTGAATTTCTAAATTTTGTTTAGAATGGCAATAAGCATACTACCATCCATGCTGTTTCTAGAGTTGACCTCTTGTCTGTTTTGACACAACTGCTCTTTATAGCTTATGTCCCTACAACTCAGTGCACATCTCCTTTGAAATATTTTATCCCCTATCAGATCTTGATTGCCCAGGAATGATTCCAAGTGAAAATAATGTGGCAATTTGTTATAACTTTGTCACATGTAGTGGATGTTTAAGGACGTTTATTTAATGAGTGAGGGATTGAAAAATGCATTGGTGAATGTAAGAAACTAGTAGCAAAGAATTGAAATAAAATCAACAATAGGGAACAAATCAAAATTGCTGGAAAAAGAGAAAAGAAAAGAAAAAACAAACAAGAAAATGCCATAAAAAAAATCCCAGAGTAAAAAAGTGACAGTACTGATTAATCTCTAATAGTAAATCCATGCAGTTGTGAAAACTGGGAGTTACATTTTCTAATGTTATTTTTTGGCTAATGTTAGATTTTGAGTGATATTTTTAACTGATCCCCCAGGAGATTCTTATAGACACCAAAGTTTGAGACTTTTTTTGAGGTATAATTGACATAACATTATATTAGTTTCAGGTGTACAACATAAAGATTCAATATTTGTATATATTTCAAAATGATCACCACAGTTAAGTCTAGCTAATATCTGTCAGCACACAATAGTTACAATATCTTTTTCTTCTGATAGCTTTTAAGATTTATTCTCTTAGTAACTTTCAAATATGCAATACAGTATTATTAACTATAGTCACCATGCTGTACATTACGTCTCCATGACTTATTTATTTTTTAATGGAAGTTTGTACTTTTTGACCCCCTTCAGCCATTTTGCCCCCCAGCACCTTTTCTCCACATCTTCATTAGCACTTGTTATTTCTTGTCCTTTTGATAATAGATGTTCTAACATATATGAGGTGATAGCTCATTGTGATTTTAATTTGCATTTCCCTTGTGATTAGTGATGTTGAGCATCTTTTCCTGTACCTGTTGGCCATCTGTGTATATTTTTTTGGAAAAATTGTCTATTCAGGTCTTCTGTCCATTTTTTAGTCAGAGTTTTTTTCTGCTATTGAGTCATATGAGTTCTTTATATATTTTAGATATATAGAACACCCCTTATCAGTTATACAATTTGCAAATATTTTCTTCCATTCAGTAGGTCGCCTTTTCATTTTGTTGATGATTTCACTTGCTGTGCAGAAGCTTGTTAGTTTGATATAGTCCCATTTGGGACAGTGCTGATAAATCTTTACCAATAAATTTATCTGAGTGTGAAAACTTGGGTGTTAGATTTTCTAATTTTATTGTTAGGGTAATGTTAGATTTGGAGTAATTCTTGCTTTGCCTATGCCAGTGGCTTTCAAGATGCTGTGCATATGTTTCTGGTTTTTAAAGAGTCATGTTTTACAGTGACTTAATGGGAATTTCTACAGCATGGTATCCTAGAGTTATGACAATTATTGCAATATTGTTGAAGTTGTGCAAGGAAGGAAATGAAAGGGATAGTAGCTGCCTAAATGCCTTTAGAACAGCAGGGGAGAAGCCACAGTATTTGCAATGAGAAAAGAAAAAAAGAAAAGAAAAATTATTAGGGAATTTACATGTATTTTTCAGTTTCAAAGGGGATTAAGATGTGATAATGACAGAAAGTTAAGGATCTATGTGAGTGATGTTTACTCCTTAGAAAATGCATGCTACAATTAATGAATCAAATCAGAGATTGAGATATTTGTGTTACATATAGACACTTTTCCATTTCAGATGATTATAAGATCTGGATACATCATATGCCCATACAAACATGTGTTCCTAACCACAGAATCAGGAGTTCTAAGTAATCCTGTCAATATTCTGCTCTCAATTTGATGAGTGATCTTGAGCAAATCAACTCAGTATTGTTTTTCTAGACACAGTCCAAATTTTTTAACATGGTGTGTGAGTTTTATATTATCTGACCCACCCAGCCATATAGAATTACATATGGTTTCCAGAATATACCATTCTTTCCTGTGCTGCCATGTTTTTTTGAACATGAAATGTGGGGATTTTTAATTTTTATTTTGTTTTGTTTTACCTGAAACACTCTTTTTGATCTGCCTCATTAACTCCTCATGGCCTTTAAAGGCAACTTAGATATCACCAATTCTTTTAGTGCTATAGTCCTCAACCTATAGTTGTAACCTTTCAAGATTCCAGATTAATTTAGAAAAGACAGAGGCTGGTCTCTTGGGTGACTTTATTAATGTTTAGAAACATCCTTGCCTCATGAGAGGTTAGACAGGTAATACAATGTCCCATGCCTGGCTCAAGGAAGACATTAATAAAGAGGTTATAAAAAAATCTCTTTGCCCATTATTCCTATGTCATGCCCATTTGCCTTCCATTACCATGACAACCTGCCTCCCAGGTTGAGCAGCTGATCTTTAACAAAAGAGACAGGAAGGGTAGACTCTGGTAATTGCCATTTCCTGTTATTTTTTACTTCCAAGGAAGTCATACCCACCAATCTCAGTGTTATTTTAACTCACTGCACCCACTCCTCACACCAAAAATCCTACAAAATTTTTACAGGTAGGAGAAGGTTTCACTATTTTTTTTTATTAATCCTTTGAGATTTTGTGTAATTTTTGTTTGTTCACTTGTTTGTTTTTACTGGAAACACTCTTTCCCATTTAATCTTGCCTGGGCTGACTGATATAGCAGACCTCAAAGGGTGAGATCCATAAATTTGACTTTTAAAAGCTTATAGCAAGTGTAAAGAAAAGAGATAACTAGATTCCTAAGAGGCAGAAGTGGCTTGTCCACAGGCAAATACCTACCTTATCATGGCAGAGAGGGAAGAAAAAGTCAGTTCTCCTAATTATGAACTCATTATTTACACCCACATCTGACATTGGAGAACAAAAGTGTTAATGAGTAGGGGAGCTTTTCCTCCCATTAGAGAGACACAAGTTGATGTTTAAAGAACAAGAACTCATCATCCTTTAGGTTGGGAGGGAAAGAGATTTGGAAAGTGCAGTAGACCTTAATTTGGGTTGCACATTAGAATCATTCTGACGGTTATAAAAATATCAACGCCCTGGTCCACATTACCAAAGATTGACTTATTTGGCCAAAAGTATGGCACATATCACGAATATTGTGTGTACTCTATATGTCATATAGATTATTTAACCTTTTTGTGCCCTAGTTTCCTTATTTATGAAATAGTGATTATAACAATATATCTTATTGGGTAGTTATAAGAAATAAAGTAATCCACATAAAGTCTTAAAATCGTGCTTGGAACAGACAAAGCATTCTATAAATGTTAGACATTGTTATTCATATTATTATTAATATGTTTTCCTATTTTCCACTTGTTGAAATAATCCATTAGAGAGGGGGTTGGCTTTGTAGGTTTAGTACATACATCAGTTTGAGTTTAGTTTCATCATTCAGAGTGAACATTAAGGTTTTTGAGAGCGGGGACATTGGCTTACTCATCACTATATCTCCAGTGTCTTGTCCAGTGTGGACAGTGGGAGATGCTCAGTAAATATGCATCAGACAAATGGATAAGCCAATAAACTAAGGCCTATCTATCACCCAACAGTTATTTTAAACAATATCAGAATAGAACCTGGATAAAGCTATCATTTTGGCTGAAAAGAAATGAATCTAATAGAGAGAATCGAAACTAAGACATAGTTAAAGCTGCATTCCAGCACCTTGTTGGAGACATGCTCAAAGATAAGAGCTATTCTGCATTGGAAGGAAAAAGGCATTGCTATAGCATTGCAAGAATGGGTAAGATGGTGGTACAAGTGTTTGTTAGAATAAATAAACCCAAATAAAAAGATGGTCTACTCTGGAAGTAAATGAAAGAAAAATTCAAAAGCTGACCAATAGATATTTTACTAAAAATAATTTTAAAATAATAAATAAATAAATAGATAAATGTTAAAAATGTTAAGAATGAGAAAGCTAATATTTGAAATGTAGAAATGCCTATACTGCCAGAATGGACTTAACAAATTTTCAGACTCTGTGCTTTCATACTTTTGGGGAAGCAAACAGGTCAGATAGACACAGGCCTAGCTAGACAAAAACAAAGAACTTATTTGATCTACTTAAAGAAAATAAGAAACAGAGTTTTGATGCACCAATGTGGATAACCGATAGATACAGAAAATGGCATAGAAAAAACTGCAGTAAGTCATTAGGAAATAATAAAATTAAAATAAACAATAATAATAATAATAAAATTTATAATTTATAATAATCATTGTTTTAATATTTTTATAATTTAATAATTTATTATTATAATAATAAAATTCTCAGATTTGAATTCCTAGAAAAAGTTTGTTTAAATTCTAACCCTAACACTTCCTTAGAGTGATAGTACATTTGATTCCTAATTTTAAAAATGGGAAACATAGCAAACATTGACACATATTATCATATTTAGCCATCATAATATGTTAACATGTTTATTTCAGTGCCTTAAATATTTTCAGTGCACAAAAACTTTTAGTTGAAATATAAATTTTTCTCAGCTATTGCAAGATTTCAAGTATTTAATGTTTTTTCATGAGAAGATAATTTTTTGACAATATAAAGAACCTTTCAAGGATTAGAGCTGTTCAAAACTTAAAGAGCTATTGTGGTTTGTATTAACCTCATGCTTCTAACACTGGAAGTATTCAAGGAAATTTACAATAAAAAGTATTCTTATATCACTAATGATAAACCTTTAATATTAGCAATAAAATTTATAGTAGTGATTGATAGACCAAGAGATATTTTCTATGCTTTATTACATGGAAAATGAAATAGAGGGATCATTTTAAGTGAATTATGAAATCCCTTCTCAGACATTATAATTCTAAATAATAATGAAGTTTGAATATAGTCTCCAACTACACTTAAGTTCTTAATAACTCAACATCATATTACACAAGTTACATAAATAAGACCGTCTATAAAACAGAGGCAGGGAAACTTTATATAGTCATATAATAAATATGGCTTTGTGGGCCATAAAGTCTCAAGTACTCAACTCTGCCATTGTAAGGTGAAAGCAGCTACAGAGAAGGGATATGACAGTGTTTTAATAAAACTTTATTTGCAAAAACAGGCACTCAGCATGATTTGACTGTTGACCCTTATTATGAACCCATGTACTCTTGACAGCTAACTTATTATCTTTTTCAAACATAGAACCCTCCTTGTAGAAGAGGAGAGGTGAATTTAAAATTGAAAGACTTAGCAAGACTTTGTGTCCTGGGTTATCTGTCTAGTAAATGTGTGTCATGGAGCAAGAGACACACGTTTTCTAAGCCTCAGTTTTCTTTATTTAAAAAATCGTAACAATCTTTTCTACCTCGAAATTTTTGCAGAGATCAAATGGACAGTGCAAGTAAAAGAGAAAATTATAAATAGCAAGGTACTATATAAATTTAAATTTCTTTGGTAGCCATGGCAGCTAGGGTAGTGGTATTAGTGGATATGGAAACATAACACAAAATCACCCTGATTTTCCTTTATGTCCAAGGAGAAAAGAGAAAGAAAGAACCTCATTCTGATCATACCCCTATAATGCATCAGTCCTTGAGAGCAACAGAACTTTGAGGAGACAGTATTCAACAAAACAAATCCTCCCTGTAAAAAACAAAACAAAACAAAATAATCTAATAACTTCACATAATTCTTAGGTACCAACCCGTAACAGAACTGAAATTTAAAAGAAAAAGGAAAAAAAAGGAAGAAAGAAAAGGAATGTAGATATTAGAAAAATAAATTTTAAAAACGTTAAAACATTGTAGATATTATCTGTAATGAAAGCAATAAGTCATTAATACTTAACTCAGTTTTATGCATGTTCACATCCAAGCAGAATATTTGGTTAAATTAATATTTCAGGGTGTATTAATTCAGCTGTTACAGCCTCCCTAAAATTTCAAAGATTATATATATATATATATATATATATATATATATATATATATATATGTATGTATCTTTTATTTATTTTTAAATTTTCTCTTATAAAAGGTGCTTCCAAAAAAATCAAATAACTCAAGAGCTGGTGAATGAGCCTGTGAGCTTTAAATTAAATCTCACTGAGTAAACAGCTAACTGCTTTCTGTTAGTAAAGCCAACTTGGTTAATTCTTTCTGAGGATATGCATCCGACTGCTTTCATGGGTATGATGGTTGCTATTTGGCTGAAGAGGAGAAAAACCAAGTGTATGAATTATGATGACATTCTAGGTACAGATCTTGACATTCAAGCTTTAGAAAAGAATAAAAGGAAGCCAGCCAATAGGCCATGTGAAAACAAGTCTTACAAATATTTCACTATGGAACACTTGAAGAGAAAAGCATTCCAAATGTTTGTTGTTTCTGAATCAAATCTAATTTAGCTCTGGTCCCTAATTCCCAAAGATGGCACAAAGTTTAGTACCACTTTGGTTTGTTTTTTTCTTTTTTAAAATAATGTCATTCAGCTGAAATTTATTTAGAACATTTTGATATTATTCCATAATACCAAAATACTTATTTTATTTAAGAAAATTATTAGCAATGAAAAAAATATAGCCCTTGTTATAATAAGAAAACATTATAGTTATAATTATAATAAAAACTCCATAGTGATTAAGAGCTCAGAATTTGTAATGAGTTGCAATCTTAACCTTAGTACATTTACTGGCTTTGTGATGCCAGTTTTTAACATTCATAGTACTGTGCTTCCTCTGTATAAATGATATAAAACACAGAAATTTGTTGGTACATAGTAATTTCTTACAACATATTAGATATTTCAATTCTGATCTCTGACATTTCATTAAAAATTCAAATAGATCTATTTTCATCTACTATTATTTAAGATTTTCAAAGAAAACAAATTCATTTTTGCTTCCTCTTTTCAGAGCAATAGAAACAGAAGTAGAGCAAGTTCTCTAGTGCTTGTGTTTTATTTGGAAGGTGCTAACCCAGGGCATGTGAGAGTGAGATAAAAGAGAAGGGAGACAGAGAAGGATGGGAGGCAGTACCAAATGATGTGTTATCTTCTGGCCACTACATTATAACAAACCATACAAAATAAAAGCGGAGGTCAACATTCAATGACACAGGCACAGCTTCATGGTATGTCTTAGGAGAACTGGTAGGAAGAGACCATGCCTAAGAGCATATTGGAGAAGGGAGGGGAGAATACATTTATCTGGCCATTCCCCTCATATTTCCTTTCTCACATGATTCAATCTTTGCTCCATGGGAAGGAAACACCCTCTCTCAAGGCCAGTCTTCCCTAAATACCCTCCCCTTCCAAGTTATTTTGATGAAATTCCAAATATCATCTTCTACCATTTGTAAACATTTTAGTTACATCTCTAAAGTTAAGGACTTTTTAAAAATTTACTGTGAATATTTCCAGTTCTGTTTTATAAATAACAGCTGCAAAATCTGAACACAATATATAAAATAACTGTTTAAAATCATTGAAGAGCAATTTTAGCATGGAATGAAAAAACATTTATCCCAGACATTTTTCTGAGGATATATTGCAAGCCATGGTATAGTAGAATAGAACCCAAGCAGGAGCAGCAGTCATAATGAGTTCGAAGTTCAAGGCTGTTAGAGTTGCCAAGAACAGAGGAAAATCTTGGGGAGTGAAGTAACAGAGGGAAGGGGGACTGATACCTACATACTAATTACCATTAAGTCAGTACTTTACTCTTAAATTATGTATGTTCCAGAATAAGTGTCTAAGAAATCCAACGACAAAATTAACAAAAACCCAACAGCTCATGAAGCTAAAGAGCTGAGCAGAGACTTGCAGCTGGTGTGCAGTGCTGGGGAAAGAGTCTTGGAATCCAAGCTCTAACAAAGCATAAAAGGAATGGCAAAAACACAGACATTCCGTTTAGACCCAAGAAAGGCCACACCCCAAGAGTAAAGACCACAATCTCAGAGGAAGACTTATACTCTAAAAGTAAAGGCAAAACTGATATAGAACAGAGCTAATTAGCCTCACACCAAGCTTTGAATATGACCAAAATAGTCCAATAATGCGCTATATGCTTCCAGAAGAAAACATAACAACTTGGGATGAAGATTGTGTCATCTAGAGCTTCTTTAATTTTATTTTCTATTGTCTGGCATCCAATATAAATATATGAAGCATGATAAGAAAAAGAATGAAATGGCTGAAAACTGAGAGAAGAAATAGGTAACAGAACCAGAACCACAGATGGTTCAGATGTTGGTGTTACTAGACCAACATTTAAAAAGGAAATGTCTATGTTTGATATAAGCAAGGAAATATATCAACAAGTAAACAAAAGAGAACTCTTTTTATTTTCAAAAAAGAGCATTTTAGAACTAAGAAAATACAGTATCAGGAATGAGATGTCATTGGATGGGTTTAGATAACAACAGACTGATTCTTGCAGAGTATAGGTTCAGTGAACTGAAAGAGAGGTCAGCAGAAGATACCCAAACTGAAAGAAAAAGAGCAAAATAATGGGAAGGAACATATATGCACACACAGACATATTTGAATCTATTGTTTAAATCTAAAAAGACTACAGAAAAGGGAGCAGATGCAGTATTTGAAGAGATCAGTTAAGAATTTTCCAAAACACCTGAAAGACATCAAATTATTTTCAAGATAATCTGTGAATCCCAAGCAAAGATAAATGTAAAGAAAAACATACTGAAATCTATGCTGCACAATAGGAACAAACTTCTGAAAAGTATGTAGCTGTCAATGACAATGCCTGACACAGATGCAACTTTCAATAAATATTTATCAAACCAATTACTAGATTAAATTCTGTCACATTTGTTACAAAATAGGAGAAAAGGATGTGGAAAGGGAGGAGGAGGAGGAAAGTCAGGCTTTTGTGTCCTTCAGTTCTTAAAGGAGAGTAAATCAACTTCTGTGGTACAAGTGTAGGCCCATGGGGGCAATGCAGATGTTTTGTACAAGAAAGAGAGGTGACAGAGCTATTATTGGAGGAGACTGAAGTAGTCCTCAAAGTAAATCCTTTGAGTCTGGGAGTCCAGAAGGAACTATTGTCTTAGGAGGTGGACGGGCCTGTGCTCTTTTTATTCATGAGGTCCCTCTTCCCAAGAGCTCCTGCACTGAAAAGTGAGAAAGTGCATGTCACCTGCAGAATCTCTCTGTTTCAAGTAGACCATGATAGTTTGGTCAGAGTATGTCTATGGTCACAAGGAGCCACTAGCCAAAGGCACTTCCTCTTGTTTCCTTGAGCTGCATAAGTATGGAGAACTGTTGCAAGTCAAGGGAGGAAGAAGATGAGATCAAAATTAATGTAAAGAAATTATGACTATCTCCTTATACTCTTATGGCATGACCTCTATAATACGTTTGTTAAATTTAAAAAACCAACAGTGAAATATGTTCACAGTACAATACTTTCCATGAAAGAAAGGTGAAAGAACAGAAGGTTTGCATTTTGTTGAGGTGGGTGGTGGTAATTATAAATAGGTAACTTATTAGTTTAGTTGTGGGAGAGACAATGAAGGAAAAATAAAGCAAGGAGAAGGATAAAGAGTGTGCTGTAAGTTTAGATATAGGGGTCAGAGAAAGCTCTCTGAGGTTGTGGCATTAGAGCAGACCCCCAGACTGAGTGAGCCAGGTATGTAACAGGGTGAAGGGTATTTCTGGATTGGGGCCTGCTGGGTATGTTTAGAGTTCAGTGAGGGGGCTTTTGAAATTGGAAAGGAATAAGAAAGGATGACGTGGCAAAGATGAGGTTGGAAGGATGGCCATGGATCAAATCACTTAGGGCCTTGTGGGCCACGGTAGGCATTTGCATTTTACTCTGTGATTGGAATCATCCACTGGACAGTTTTGAGCAGGAAAGGGACATGAACTGATTTAAGTTAAGAAAAGATCCCCCTGGCTTCTGAGTAGAGAAGAATCCACAGTGCCTGGGGGTGTAAGAAGTGCCCCAGACTGGAGGCTACTGCAGTTTCCACAGGGGACATTATGCTGGCTCTGAATGGGAGGCCCTGGCGAAGTCAAGGTGTCATACAATTGCACTTTGAAGATGGAGCTGAGGAATCTCAAGAGCAGCGTGAGAAAAGAAGAAGGATCAAAGAGGAAACCATTATTCAAAATTGATTTATTTCTCTACCTATCTAGCTATTTATTTATTTTGTGGGAGGTAAGATATCTGGGTGAATGCAGATTTCTTTTATTGAGGTGGGGGGTTGTGGGGCAAGAGTAGGAGAAGCAAGAATGAAAGAATCGGGGCACCTGGGTGGCACAGCGGTTAAGCGTCTGCCTTCGGCTCAGGGCGTGATCCCGGCATTATGGGATCGAGCCCCACATCAGGCTCCTCCGCTATGAGCCTGCTTCTTCCTCTCCCACTCCCCCTGCTTGTGTTCCCTCTCTCGCTGGCTGTCTCTATCTCTGTCAAATAAATAAATAAATAAAATCTTAAAAAAAAAAAAAGAATGAAAGAATCAAGGATAATAGCATTCACATTGTTTATTCAAAATGTGAATATCATTCTTTAGGAAAAAACTCCAATGAGATCTTTTGTTTGGTTTTGGTTTTGGTCTGAAAGTACTGTAACAGTATAACCCTTTCATTGTAATTATGTAACATTTTGAAAATATATGGCCTTCTCAATGCTACAAGATTTTTAAAATTTGTTAATTAGCTCATTCTACCACTGCCTGACAGCCTTTTCAACTTCTCACAATTTCTCTAGCAAGTTTTAAAAGTAACAGCAAAACTTCCTTAAAACATTTCAATGAGACATTCAGGGTAGGCTTTTATTTTTGGAAAACTCTTGTCCTATTAAAAAAAAAAAAACAGAATGAAAACACTAGTTTAAATTTTTTTCATTTGTTTGTTCTGTTTGTTTTTGGATGACTTTTCAGAAATATTGCATTTGCATCCTCAGATAAGTTATTTTTTAGTTCAGTTCGATAGTCCAAAAGCAATTAGGAGCATTCACAGAAACACAAATTCAGCTCTTCCCCATCCCATACACTTGTATATTGACTGCAAATTCCTCACTGTTCTTCAAAATAATTATATTTCAACTTGGTTTGAAACCTATTTTAAGTTGCAACCCTCTCAAGATTCTCTGTGAAGAATGAAATTGATGTATCAATCAGGACAGAGATATCATAATACTAAGGTAACAAATGATCTCAAATTGTGTGGCTTAACACAATTGTATTAACAATTCTCTAATAAATAACTCTCTGATAAAAAGCCTGCTACAGTCCCTGGAAATTCCAGGACAATTTCCTTTTGTGTGGTTACTTGAGGGTCTAGGTTTTCCATGCTATGTTTCCTCCATCTCAACACAAATCTCCTCCAAACCCTGTTGACAGGAGGATAGAGAGATTGGAAAGGCCTAGGTCTTGTTGTACTAGTTACTCGTTGTGGCCTGGAAGTGACAGGGATCTCTACTTACAATTCACTGCCCGCTCAAATCTTAGTGACTTATACACAGCAGCCACTTGTTTTTCTCACCATCTTCAATTTGAGCAGGACTTGGAAGGATGACCCCTCTCTTGTCCATACAGTGTGAGCCCAACCTGGAGAATCCACTCCCAAATAGCTCATGTGCATGGCTTACAAGCGTCATGTTGGCTCGCCGCGACCAACCACAGTATCTCTTCACATGGACCTCTCCACAGCATGGAAGGTCCAAGAATGAGTATTCCAAAGGACAGAAAATGAATGCTGCCATTGTCTTAAGACTTGGATGCAGAAGCTGACAGGGTATGACTTCCACTCTATTCCATTAGGCACAGTTGTCACGCAGCCAGATCCAAGAAAAGACGATATAGGCCCCAATTCTTCATGAGCAGAAAGTCATATGTGTCACCACAATAAGTATATCAAGAACAGTTTTCACGTCTCAGAGACAAGGATAACACAAGATGATTTCATGAGACCCCTTTTACTTGATGTGCATTTATGAAGCAGTTGTTAAATATAAAACCATTTGCCAAATTTTTGCATAAATGAAGACCTATTCAGTCATGAAAATCACACTTCAATAAATATGTTCTGGAAATACTAAATAGAGACAGAGAAACTTTTGGTGGGATGGGGAATAGTGGATTAGAGTTGTCAAATAAGGCTTCCTGGAGAAAGTGGCACTTAACATAAGTTAAAAAAAATGTTTGAGGTTCAAGAAACTAAAATCAAAAGCAAAGTATTTCATCTGGAATGACTATGTCAATAAAGAATGAAATGGGTAACATGGGTTCAAGTTAGCCAATGGTGAGGAGTCAGATCTGACAATCAATTAAAGCACATAAGATGATACTGGAACAACAACAAAAAAATGAAGATATATTTTGGAAAGTTTCACATGGTAAGTTAAGACATTGTACTTGATTTACTTGGTTGACTTTGTAAATTTTCAAATAATTTTGAAAAATATGTGGATGAAAGCAAATACTATGAAAAAGTTGCCTCTCTTTCAGTGACTGACATAATTTCCTCTCATCTCTTTAGCTCTGACTGATGTTACATTGCCAGCTTCTATTTCTGGAAGTTTGCATGTTTTCCTGGGTATGCTGAGAGCCAAGTCTTCTTGCTATTATGCAGAATTTCGACTTTAATTCTAAAGAAGAGTAAAATTCCTGCTAAATATTTAAATAAATCCTTGTATTCTTGATTTGATGTAATTATAAATATACATCATACATTAGAATGGCTTATCTTACATACTTTTTGGTCTGTTTGAAGAAATGACTCAACAGAGTTATTTATAAGATTAATAGAGTATATAGAAAAGAAATGTACTGTTTCCTTGGTCATCGTCTCATTAGAAGCTGACAAAGTATGTAGATGATGCATTTGCATTGTTAACTTTTGTCTGCCTCCTGAAATCTAAACTCAAACTCAACTGACTACTTGTTATTCCGTCAGTCATCATAAACACATATTCAACTTAACATGGCCAAAATCACACCCAAGATCTTTGACCAAACTTTGGTTCTTTTTCAGGGTAGTAACGTTTAAATGGTGGCCATTTTTGGTGACCCCCAAAAAAGGTGTCTATGTTTCAATCTCCAGAACCTGTGACTGTGAGCATATTTGGAAAATTTGCAGATGTGATTAATTTAAGGATCTAAAGATGAGATCATACAGGATTATGTAGACCCACCTAGATAATCCAACGACAAGTGACTTCATTAAAATCAGAAGAGGAAGAGACACAGAGCAGAAGGTTATGTGAGGATGGGAGGCAGAAATTGTAATTATGCTAGCACAAGCCAAGGAATACCTGGAGTCACCAGAAACAAGGAAGGATTCTCTCCTAGAGACTTTGGAGGGAGCCTTCTTGACACCTTGATTTTGGAACTCTGGCCTCCAGAACTATGAGAAACTAAGTTTCTGTTATTTTAAGCCACCAGTTTTTGGTTATTTGTTATCACAGCCTAGGATACTAATACATCCAGCCATTCCTATGGCAGTAAATGTCCCAAGTAGTCAAAATGTGTACACTGCTTACCTAAGTCCTTTTGATTTTACCTTCTACATAGTTTTCAGATCTATCCACTTTTCTCTGTCTCCACAGTTAATGAACTGTCACCTCACACCTGGAGTACTACAGTAGTTTCATAAGTGATTTCTCAACTCTACTCTCCAGCCCTACCAGACTTTTCTGTGTACAGCAGTGTTACTTGTCTGAAAAGCAGATTTGACCATGCCACCTTTCCCCTGTGAAAGCCTTCAATAATCCATTGCATTTAGGAGCAAAATAAAATTCCTTACTGTAGTCTACAATATTTGGCATGATCTTGTCTTTAATTATTTTTCTAGCTCTGTTGCTTTCTCATCAATAGATTTTTATTTAAGGGCAGTTTTAAGTTTACAGAAAAATTAGTCAGAAAGTATAGAGAGTTAGTTCCCATGTACCCTTTTGTGCCTCCTAATCCCACACATGATTTCCCCTATTATTGACATCTTAGGGTAGAACATTTTTCACAATTGAAGCAATAATGGTACATTATTATTAACTGAAGTCCATAGTTTACGTTAGGGTTTACTTTTTGTGTTACACAGTTCTGTGGATTTTGACAAATATATAATGTCATGTTTCCACAATTATAGTATCATACAGAATAGTTTTACTGCCCATCTATTCATTCCTCCCCTCTCTGTCTGAACCCCTGGCAACCACTGATCTTTCTACTGTATTCATAGTTTTGCTTTTCCCTGAATATCATATACTTACAATCACACACTATATAGCTTTTTTTTTTTTTAAGATTGGTTTCTTTCACTTAGCAATATGCATTTAAGGTTCCTCCTTGTTTTGTTTTGTTTTTGTGACTTGATAGCTTATTTCATTTTATTGCTGGATAACATTCCATAGAGGATGTACCAAAGCTGGTTTTATTCATTCACCTATTGAGAACATCTTGATTGTTTCCAATTGGGGGCAAATATGAAAAATTTTTTTTTCGATTCAAAGCTATAAATGTTTGTGTTTAAAGTTATACAATACTTAGCATCCTTATTAATAATTACTCTATTTCTGTGCAAGAGAGCCTAATATAGGCACCCCAGGGAAGTTTCCCACATTGCCCTGCCAATCCAACCTAAGAGCCTTAAAATTACAGAGGTCACAAATAAATACATCATCTTACTTTGTCATGGTCAGTAATTGGATTTTTTTTTTCAAGTTGAATATATGTGCAATGTGACTTCCCTTCTAAAGGTTAATGGAGTTTTGCTTTTTTTTTTTTTTTTTTACCAAAACCCCATCAATAATTTGGGGTATGTTTTATTTGTAGATTTAATCCATTAAAATTCTCTTTCTAGTTCTATGTGAGTATGCATGTTTATCTATGTGTGTGGGAATTTGTTTTTCCCTTGGGCATTTTTTGAGAGCTGTAAACATTCCCTACTCCTGAAATGATGAAGTCTTATATAGCAATGATTGGAGATTTATTAAGTAGAAAAAAGATTAACATCAATCAGGCTTAATATATGCAGTTGAGTAACCCAGTCTCTTCCCTTTAATTATCAAAGTATAAAGGAAACATCTCCAAAGTAGAATGGTTAGTATGTATGTAACTTTAGGAGACGTTCTTCCTCATTAATGTGGGAAAGAGATTTTTCAGCAAACGTTAGTTATGGATTTGGTTCCGAGGTGTTGATTTTGTCTACTGGCTCTTAAAAGGTTGGGGCTGCAAGACAAAATGATGTCTAACATTTCATATAAGCCAAATAATTTGAGGTATTTTTCTTAATTTCTCTGTGGGAGGTGGGCAGTGATTTATTTGGTGAGACCTAAATAGATGACTCGTGTTGAACTGTGGGCTCAAGAAATAGGTTTTTAATGCCCTTCCTATTTTTTTCCCTCTCTCTCTCTTATCTTCCAAAGCCTTAGAAATTATATAACTAAACTACCTTCTTTTTAGATCTTAATTTCTTAACTCACTTATTATAACAGGTTGTTATGATCACACTCGCTATAAAATGTTACGGTATGAAATGCAGAATAATGTTCCAATGAACATTATTATTCCAATGATCAAATGTCAACCTAAATTATGTTGGCACAAGATAAAGTCAGGAAGCAGATGAAGTTTTGGTATTTTCTTTTCCTAAAATAATTCTATAACTTCCGATGCTGGTTATCTTTTGACAGTGTTGCTTATTTCTTATTTATATCAATGAAACAGAGTCGAGATGGTTGAAAATTCATTGCTTCTTGAAGGCTTTTAAGAGATTGTGGCAGTATGTTGAGATTCTTTCCTACCTTTGCTTATATTCATATGAGCAGATTATGACTGAGACAAAAGGTCTGAAGATACTTTTAATCTTTTCAACAAAATGAAGGTTGGAGAAAAGGCTCAATGTCTGGTGCTCTTTGCTTTGATCTGAAAACTAAAGCTGTCTCCTTTTAGTGGGTCACTGCAGCTCTTCGTGCAATTTTACTAACCATAATGACACTTTTTCTTATACTGTTTCTTTCATCTAAACTTCTCAGATTTTATAAACAGAAGTTTTTGAATTTTACACAAAATACTTTTTTGTAAAACTTGTGTTTCCATATTCATTCTACAGTCAGCTACTACTGGTGGGGAAGAGAATGAGAGTTCAGGGAAGGGGTCTCTGTGATGTGCCCCCATCAGGGAATCCTCAAACTCTCAGGGGTCTTTGAAGTCCCTGTCAATGACCTTTGTTACTTTCCATTCTTGCATTCCCCCACCCCCTGCCATCTTCCTTTATTTTTTCTTTACTTACAAATTTGGAATATGTATACCAAATAAATGCAAACAGAAATAAAAATCATGGGGTGCCTGGGTGACTCAGTAGATTGTGTCTGCATTTCGCTCAGGTTCTGATCTCTGAGTCCTGGGATGGAGCCCTGCATCAGGCTCCCTGCTCAGTGGGGAGGCTGCTTTTCCCTCTCCCTCTGCCCCTCCCCTGTCCATGCTCTCTCTCTCTCTCTTTACCTCTCTCTCTCCCTCAAATAAATCAATAAAATTTTTAAAAAGATAAAAATCATGAAATTCACATTACCACCAATAATTAAATGTGATAGATGATCTTGTTTGGCTGAAACAAAATTGCTCATGGGGATAATAGCAGAAATATAGAAACTCAAGTCTGCTTTGGTATTTAAATTATTTCTGTGATTTATCTTGAACAGTGGTATCGCTTGTCTATATAGTGGGTTGAATAGAACATTATCAATAATAAGGTTTTGCTAGCTAGGTTCAGGATATTCATACTCATCTTTAACCCAAACTCTGCCACTGACCAGTACTCAAGTACCACTTGATACTGATAGGTGTTAATTCTGTACAGTGTTCTTATTTAATTGAAGATATGGTTAATGTTACAGGGCTATTAAAATCCAAATTAAATTAATGCCCAGTCTAATTAATGAGTGAATTAGAGACAGAAAATGTCTTCTTTGTGTATTTAATACCATATTTTTTATTAATAATCAGTAGTGAGTTGGTACAAAGCTAAGACACATTCAGTATATCTTCTGCCATGTGGCTATGGTGCTGACTGCTAGTGGTAGGTTATTAGATACTCAGCATACCCATACTATTGTGCTTTGACTCCGTTTTCCCATAACTTTTTCTTGTTTCAAATTATGATGGCATAAAGTCCACTGTAAACATAAACACAAAGATGGGCCTTAAGTGGCCATCTAAACCAGGGATTTGTTCATTTTTGTGAAGGGCCAGCTAATAAATATTTAGGCCTTGAGGTTTATACAGCTTTCTTGTAACTTACTCAATTTTGCCATGGTGGCCCCAAAGCTACCACAGACAATATATTTAAAAAATGGTAGGGGTGCCTGGGTGGCTCAGTCAGTTAAGCGTCTACCTTCGGCTCAGGTCACGATCCTAGAGTCCTGGGATTGAGCCCTGCGTCGGGCTCCTTGCTTGAGGGGAACCTGTTTCTCCCTTTCCTCCCAGCTCAGTGCTCTCTCTCTCTCTCTCTAATAAATAAATAAAATCTTTAAAAAAAATAAAAAAGAAAAAATGGTTATGATTGTGTTCTACCTAAACTTATTGACCCGTGGCTATACTTTGCAGACCTCTAACCTAGATATCATACATCCAATATGATACCAATTAAACACATATCTTGACATTGCATTTAATTTAATTAAAATTAAATATAATTATTTTTATTTCTCTGTGTTTCTTTTTTTTTAAGATTTACTTATTTATTTTAGAGAGAGAGAGTGAGAGTGTGTGAGCATGGGGGGTGGCAGGTAGGGGCAGAGGGAGAGGGAGAGAGAATCTCAAGCAGACTCCACGCTGAGCACAGAGCCCGAGGAGGGGCTTGAACTCATGACCCTGAAATCAGGACCTGAGCCAAAACCAAGAGTTGGATGCCTACCAGACTGCGCCACTCAGGCACCCCTGTTTCTCTGTGTTTTAACCACATTTCAGTTGCTTAAGAACCACATATGACTAGTGGGTACCATACTGGAACAATGCAAATAAAGAATATTTCCATATATGATATTTCTATTTTTACAGAAATTTCTATTGGATCACACTGATTGAGGATTTCAAACATGCTTATAGGGCTGTCTCTAGTTATCATTGAACTGTTGACATAAAATATAAGAACATATATCTGACAGAACTCATGAACTCCTAAAACACATTCCCAGACCTCAGAGAGGCAAACTAACTGATTTTAGAAACATTTAAATAGTAAAATGAACTGTCTTGACTCTGGTAATACATTTTTGATCATAGGGAAGTCTGTGTCTCTGTCATCCTACCTCTTCTATGGGAAATACAATACCTGTCCAGTTTACCATCGTGTGGCTTTGAAGAAGGATTTAACACTTGGAGGCTACTGGCAAATATTTTAAGACAAGTAGGAGCACATGGCAATAAGAATGCATCTGAGAAAGTAAATTAATGTGATTACTAAGATTATGGGAAGAGAGAGTTGGGAATTCAGATCCTGGATTTGCCATTTTCCATGTGAATTTCAGCCAGATCCTTGGTCTCTCAAAGCCACTATTTGCTCATCATTAATCCCCTAAGGATGTAGGGAAGATCAAATAAGATAAGTACTTAAAGCTGCTTAACGCAGTACCTGGTTCATAGTAAGTTCTCAGTAAATGATAGCTATTACTGCCGCATGCTGAAGATGGGAGGAGAAAACAGCACAGCATTAGACATAAAGACTTCCTGCCACAGTGGAAATATCCAAGTGTAGAAACATGGGGAAAAACAAGAAGGGAAGAAAACAGAATTTTAAGTGTACACTGATAGGAGGAAATGGATATATGATTTTAGGCTAATGGAAATTGTACCAACTTCATGAGGAAAGGATAAAAATGAGGGAATCAGTTAAATGAGACAAAGTTCCCGGAAATGCCTTCATGTATTAAGTGCTATCCAAACATAATAGATATTTCATTTTCCCTAGACATAGGCTGCTCTGGGCGCCTCCACCTCTGGAGATCATCAGATGAAATGAGGTTGCTGATTTCTAGATTATGACTCATCGTTCCAGTCCCCTCATGGATTGAGCATACCCAGAGACTGGATGGTGAAATTATACAATGGAAGGGAGCCCCCATTCTTTGTCTGCTAGTCAGAGGGTGACCAACTGTCCCACTTTCCCAAAACTGAGGGGTTTCCTGGGACCCAAGGATTTTTGTGCTAAAACTGGGACGGTTCTGGGCAAACAGGGTTGAATGTTCTCACTAGTAGCAGTCAGGTTTCTAGAAGGAAAATTCATTGCTTAGGACTTGATAAATCAGGGCAATTAGCATTAATAATGCTTCTTGAGTCTACCGCTTTCCTCCCAATATATGGCCAGGATATTGGGAAGAATTAGGCAGCTACACACACTAGTTAAAAGAATCCTGACCTTAGAATAAATAAGCTGATTCATTCTGTATAAATGTTACAATCCCTGGAAGTTAAATTTTGAAAAATATCTTAGAAGTAATCTAACCCTGCAATTTTAAACCCTTAAGAAACAATGGCATTCTTTCTTAAAACAAAAGCTCTGGTGAGAATATTTTAAAGAAAAAGATAAAAATGAGTTAAAGGTCCCTGAACCTTATCTATTCTTGCTTCTCTTGTCATTTTTCATACCCTTCAGAATGTGTTTTCAGAAATTAGAGGGATTCCCAAGAGCACAGTTGGAATACCACTGATCTACTCCAATCACACCATGTTCCAAACAGGACAACAGACCTCAAGATATCACTCAATGCTTGGTTTGTCAGCAAATACACATCAGAGCAGGAAATCAAGCTCAGGACTCATATAACATAGAATTCAAAATTTTGCCAAGACCACTGGTTCTCCACCTTGGTTAACTGTTGGTCTCATCTGAGATGCTTTAAAACATCATAGATGTTTGGGTATTATCCTAAGAGATTTTTGAATCATACCATGGGTTGTACCCTGGACACAGAGATGTTTAAAGTTCTTCCAAGTTATTCTAATTCAAGCCATGGTTGAAAACACTGGCCTAGGCTGAGAGGCTGAGGAATAATACCAAGCAAACAAACAACACACACACACACACACACACACACACACACACACATACACACACACACACCCCACACACAGGGAATGCATATTGACATTGAGGTCAGGAGACATGGGTTTGATTTCAGCACTATCAATGATTGATCTATGACTTCTAACAAATCCTTCAGTTTATGCCTCATGAGATATTGGCCAGTTGGTTTCAAACTTTTTAAAGCCATGGGAATTTTCAAGTGAAAATTTTGTGGGAGCCTGATACATCATACACATTAAAGCAGAATTGCTTTGGTTCAATAGGTAAAGAGACCAGGAAGCTCAACATTCTTTCTGGATACTACCAAATGCTACTGAGGCACATTTTTAGAGGTTTCCATGCTCTAAGGAACCCGCATGGCATTATAATCTCTAGTGCTCTATTTTGTTCATAATTTTTATTTGATTGGATAAAGCTGAATACTTTTTGGAGGTTTACTTTCACCTGATCTCATGAGACCCAAGCCCCAAGCAAGGTCTATTTTTGTTGTCCTATAAAAAGGGAATGTTGACCTGAAATCAGTTTTACTGATGAATATGGTTGTTTCCACCAGGCAACAGAAATACTATGATAGAATTGCTCCAATGTTCTATACTTCACAACAGTAGGACGGATTATGTCTAATTGAAGGATCCTCAGTCCCTTTACCCTAGCCCATAAATACTTTATATCACAACTGGAGCTGAAGGGTGGCCTTTGAAACTTTGAAAATTGGGTCACAATTGGTTTGACCTGAGTAAATTCAGGAGAGGCTACATCGTCAAGAAATAGTTCCCCTTTATTATTTATAAGAACACAGAGGCAGATGTGCAATTGTTCCCTGTATAATTTTCATACATAAAATATCATGTACATGGAGAGCACTGTCAGATAGCATAAAGCACTGCATTTATTTCAGGTATGGTGTCATCTCTTTGTCATTGTGTTTGGTAAACATACTTCCATTATGGTGAGTGGATGCCTGTCAGTTCTGTTTTCTCTGCAAATATCCACTGGCTTTCAGAGTGTTGCTGGATGTCTTGTCTTATTTTGTTTTCAGTAAGTTGCTTTTATATTTGTTTATTTGATGAACTTTTCCTTGACATTAGCCAAAAACACAAAGCTGTTTATCAGACACTATTTCTCATTCTCAGTTTTTCTGAAATCCACCAACCTTACAGATTCACTCTTCTATGTGTATGCTGCAGATGCCAAATGGCTCTCATTTCATCCTCCTGCTCACTCTCATTTGAAACAAGTCCCCCAATACTGAGTATTCATAGAAATAGGTTAGTTGTTTCCTTACCAAGTCCTTATCAGTTAAAATATGGAATCTCTGTCAACAGAGCCATTTGTCTTTCAAGACAGAAGGTAAAAATACCTGACTCACAAATCCAATATAAATCATGCTCATTGCTCAATTTAACTTGGAAAGAGAAAGCCTTTTAATTGAGAAAAAAAAAAGTATCCCATGGATGAAGACATTGGGGCAAATTTAAAAATGTGGAGATCTAGCTTCATTTGCTGTTCATTTCCAAGATTAAAGAGCCCTCCCTTGCCTTGTCTTTTGTTTCCTTATGATTAGAGCTTCCTGATAATGTTGTTTTTGTTTTTAAGAGGCATCAACATATAGTTTTCTATTATTTATTAATAATTTCTATATATGAATTTTGTTATTTTTTAAAGCATTTTTAAAAGTATACCTGTATAAAGCTTTCTGGTGATCGATGATATACTCCCTCTAATTTCCAAAAATTGCCTATGCAAGACCACTATCTCTTCACTATACAGCTTTCCTGGATTACACTAGAAGAATAATTTGCTAGCTGTACTATACTGCCATAGTAATTTTTTAAAACAAATTTCCTTTATTTCACATTGCTTACAGTTTGTTATATTAAAATGTGGGAAACTGTGCATCTCCATGTATTGATATAGAAGCATCTTACAACTGCTTGTTCATTTCACATGGTGGTGTTTTTTATTATCCCCAAACGTTTATCAACATGATGATCCTTACACGATAGGGCATATAGTATTCATAATATTTACCTTCCCTTAGAGAATATGAGCCTCTTTTAAAATTTTTTTCTAGCTTTATTGAGATATAATTGACATATAACATGGTATTAGTCCAAGGTATACAACACAATTGTGGTTGATCTGTTTATAGAGAACATGAGCCTCTTGAGGGCAAGGATTGATTATTCCAGATGTGTGTATTGTTAGCATCTATTATAATTCCTAGTTGTTAATAAATTCACAATAAGTAGCTTATGGAATTATTAACTAAATGTAAACATTTATGTAACATCTTTAGATATCTAACAACCCAAAGAAGAAATAAATGAATTAGAAGAGACTGCCTCAATTAATTATAGTACATTAATAGGTAGCTGAGATGGTTTTCTCTTGCCTTGGGATCCGCTTCTCCCAGATGATTCTAGATGCTTCTCTGAATGTTCTACATATCCCAATTGGTCACATGACCAAGGACAAACCTTCAGAGACTCTGTCTTGACTGAACACAGCGTGAGCTCCTTTTCAAGAAGGACTAACTGCCACCCACTTTTCCAAAATTGGAAAGGTATTTCTCTTGTTGAAGTCCAAGCTGTGGAGATCCTGGAGCTTCTGGGAAGTTTTCTACTATGTGTAGAGGACATGAAAATAAATCAAGTGAAAGAAAGGTAGGCAGGGCAGAAGGGTAGGGAGGTAGAGGAATGGTGAAGCATTGCCAAAAAGGCAAAGGGAAGAGACAAAGAGGTTTGAGAGCTTCTCAGGACTTGGTGTGAGTACCTGAATACAGCCTTGCCTGTATTCACACACTCCAACAATCAACAATATTGTTCGTTCAATTACATTAAAAATAATTTCTTTCTATTCTCTTTTCTTCCCTGCCCCTTCCTTTCCTCCTCCTCCCCACCTCTCCTCTTGTCCCTCCTCCTTCTTTATCATCTTCTCTCTCTCCCTCCATCTCTCTTTCTCTCTCATTCTTTAATAGAATGTGGCTTGTATTTCTGACCCTGCAAACAAAATAAGATTTGATGATGGTGAAATACTTAATTATAGGAAAAAATCTGAAGTTCAGATGTTCTGTTTTTAAAATAGATAATAGCTTATAGCCTAGAAAATTTTACCTTTCATGATGATAATGATGACAAAAGTGGTATTCCTTCAAATGCTACTTTTTTTCCCCTTGAATAATATTTCAGTTTTGTTAATCCAGAAATGTTAAGTCATTGGCACAAAATATTTGGACATTATCTGAAGAGCCAAACAAACAGGTTACTTTGACCAATAATATGTATAGATAACTATTTTCTTTATGTTTAGAAAGTATATACATTTTTCCAGTTTATTATTCCTCCTTGTGATAGTCAATAACTACTTCTCAAATTCCAAGGGTAACTTATCTTCTGAGGCAACCACCCTGGAATCATAAGATTTGTAGTCTTGCTGACTAAAATATTTTTTAATGTATGTGAAGACTGTTTCCTTAATTTCACTGTCTTCTCCATATTATATGATCCACAAAAGCTTCATTTCTCTGGAATCAAGTATGAAATCTCAGCAAAAGTTATACCTTGGGAGGGAAATCTGGTCAAACAAGTTAAGATGAAGGCGTGTTTTGGGAGCATTCTTGTCTTCTCTTCACTCCCTTTTGTTTATGCTGACACTTCTTAACATTTCACTCTTTTTCAAGATAGAGTGAAAAAATAATGTATGCGTAACACACAGAAGGAAAGAAATGGCTGCTGATCTTTAGCTAGGTTGGGAAGTGAACAGTGCAGTTTTTTGTTTTTGTTTTGTTTTGTTTTGTTTTTTAATTCTAGTCCCTCTTTGTGCACTCAGACAGTTCTGAGGACCATTGCCTTCCTTTCCTGACTGCGATGAGTGGAGTATTCTCATAACTAATGATTCTTAATCTCATTTGGATGCATCAGGAGCCTGAGAAGCTTCATCACAGCATGCTTCTTTTTCCAGAGGGAGGCAGAATAATACAGGGGATAAAACTATGGACTGTGGAAACAGACAGGTAGAGGTAGAAGTGTACATTCATTTTGTTACTCCGTAATTTTAAGAAAAGAACTTAATTCTTCAATCCTCAGTGCTCCTTGGAGTGATAATAACAACATTCCTTAACACTTAAAGTTATTGAGAGGATTTGATGACAATATTTAAATTAATTACTAACAGGATGTAGCATATAATAAACCATCAATATATTAACTACAATTTTTTTAAGTTCTCCCCCTCTTTGTCCTCATCTCCCCACCTATTTCATTATCACAATGATGTAGTTATTGAGCTACCTGTATTAATGGGAGTTATCATCAGTCCTCAGTCCTCAGGTGAATTGAAGAAGAGAAGCTTATAAACCATTATAATAAATTAAGCCCCTATAAAGGAGAGATTTTATTGGTGAAATGTTACCACTCCAGACATTTTTATTTAAGAGAGGATTTAGAAGATGGTAAAACCTTAATTCAAAGGCAGATGGAAGAGATGAGCATCTCATTTACTAAGTCATGATCCCAATGATTCTCTAGGGAAGAATGTCTTGCTCTTCAGCAGGCTCATGGGGGCTCAGTTTCCCCTTGAATCACCTTTGGACAATGCTGTGGGGCATAGGAACTTACACACCCTGCTGATACCTCAAGGAAAACTTAAATCCAACTCCATACATCCCAGGCTGCGTAAGTCTGTCTACAAAGTGGGCAAGCAGATTAGTCCAATTCTTTGAAAACAACAACTCACCAAGTGGTTCTTTAAGCAGGAGCCTGCTGTAATTCACTAGAACTCTATTATATGCTTGAATGAGCCCTGGAACAACACTACTCTACTTTATTCAGAGTTATGCATGATCACACGGAGAAGAACAAGTATCAGCAATAGCCTCTGCATAAAGTATTATTGTCTTATTAGCATACTTACTGGACATATGCAAGGCGTGAGAGGTTCAGCCCAGAGGGTCTGCTCGGGAGGGAGGGAAGGAGTCTAAATATATACTTGGTAGCAGTCAGCATCTGTCCAGCTAAAAACTTCCATTCCAGAGCTCACATATTTGGTCGTACATTGCACAATATTTGAATAGATGGGAAACACTGCTCTTTTCCTCTACTTGCTTACTGGTTTCTAAAAATAGATCTTCTGCATACTATAAAAGGGATCTTCTGGGATGGTTTGGTGTGTAGTGATAGATAGCAAGAATGGAAACGGTATAGCCTGGTGTTTGAAGTTCTTCGTAATACAACCCCAAACCTCTCCTTTAGCCTTATTTCCCCTCCATTCTTTACACTTCAGCCAAGCTGGATTCTCCTAAATCCTCTCAACTCAGACTTCATTCATTCCATCACCTTCCCCTAGAGTGTCTTCATGATGCTTCTCCATTTTATGATTTTTGAAGACCAGCTCAAGGTCATCTCTTTCTTAAAGATTTCTAGTGGTCTCTTTAAGAAATTCTCAGGTCCAAACTGGTGCTAATTATACCTTGTCTGTATCTTATTTCCCCTCTTAATGCATACATCTCTGTTAGGATCATGTGTACTTTATCACAGCAGAGAATTGGTGGTGACACTTCTCCAGCCGTTATAACAAGAAAAAGACAGACTGCAAGTTCATGACTTTTCTTAAAATTATTGTTGAACTGAAGTCTCAGGGAAATCTGGAGAGAGACAAACACCTGTAAGGAATCATGGGATGGAATCATTTGCTTACCTGAGGCTTATTGTCTTTACATTTTTGCAGAGTTCATTACCTCTATTTCTTAACAATGGTGTATCAGTGTTTTTAAAACTTCAGGGGTAATTTATCTTTTGAGGTAATCACCCCTGGGTTTTTGTAGTCTTGCTGACTAAATTTTATTTTTTTATTAATAGGCATGAAGAGAATTTCCTTAATTTCACTGTCTTCCCCATAACACATGGTCCATGAAGCACTGGTCTCAGCAAAAGTTATGCCTAGGGGCAGAAACTGTTACCTGATCAAACAAATTAAGATAAAGATATCTTCTTGGTGAGGCCTCATCTTTTCTTGGCTCTTTTTCATGTGTACTAGCATTCCTCAACACATCACTCTTCTTCAAGATAAAGTAAAAAATGTATGCCTAACACAGAAAAGAAAAGAAATGACTGCTGATCTTCAGCCAGATTGGGAAGTAGACAATGTAGTATCTTAGAATTCTAGTCTCACACCATTTTGCAGGCAATTTTACCTGGAACTCTTACCAGTTGCTCACAAAGGGGATCATGGTGGATTCTGAGAAAGCTTTCCCTGTGGGGCTGCATGGGGAAAGGCAATAGTAGGTGCTGTTGGAGCACAGAGCTCCCCCGGGCCCATCTCCCCATCTTTTAGATGGAAAAAATAATCTGCGGTAATTTTATTTTTAGTTTTGAGGAATCTCCATCCTATTTTTCATAGTGGCTGCACCATTTTGCATTCCCACCAACTAGAGGGCATCATCCTAGGTGAAATAAGTCAGACGGAGAAAGACAAATACTGTATGATTTCACTCATGTGGAATTTAAGAAATGAAAACAAGTGAAGAAACAATGACAAAAAACGCAGACCCTTAAATACAGAGAACAAACTGATGCTGGCCAGAGGGGAGGTAGGTCAGGGGGAGAAGTGAAACAGGTGATGAGGATTAAGAGCACACTTACCCTGATGAGCACTGAGTAATGTATAGAATTGTTGAATCATTATATTGAACAACTGAAGCTAATGCAACACTATGTTAATTGTATTTCAATTAAAAAGCTATGTTAAGTTCTTTAAAAAATAATAATTTGAGGAAGAAGAATAACAGAAACTGTCACTCTCAGGGTATTGAGGAAAGGGAATTGGAAAACATTATTTTTAACATTTTTATTCCCAAGGGAGTGGCAGGACTATGTGAGAAGAAATTATAATGGTAGGCAGGACTAGAGCCATGAACAGGCCACACCACGATACCAGGAACATGGTACCTTCCCAAGATTAACCAGATGCTGAGGATGCCCCCATCGCTTCCCACCGAGAGGCTAAGGAGCATCAGTCGCAAGCAGGAGTGGGGTACTGCCAGGACTGCCAGCTGGAAGAGATGGACTCTCACTAGGCACAGCACAAAGGAAAGTCCCCATACTAAAATTCAAAGAGACATTAACTAATGCTTTCTGTAAAACCAGCCCCTGCCCTAAACACAAGACACCTTTAGGTGTCTTGAGACCTTTGTTATGCTGAAGGTAAACATAGCAATAACAAACCTTAAACCCAACCTAACTCCTGACCAGGAGTTAACAACAGCAATAACAAAACAACACATAAAACCACTTTCTCAGTTTATACTCATTGACACAATCTATCTGACCAGCAGCAAAAAAACTACAAGGCAGAGCCCTGTGGCTGTAGTCTCTGCACACAGCTCTTGGGGCTGCCACTCTCCCCTCTGGGAAGAGTGCAGCCTGTCCCTCTTTTCTGTGTTTTCATCCAGTATTCAATCCAGGATACCTCATTACATTTAGTTGTCATGTCTCCTTACAGAATTTAACTGTGGAGAACTTTCAAGGTCATCAGTCTAACCCCAGAATGCCTTTCAAGACACCCCAGGTGGAAGACGGGTCTGTAGAGAGACCCCACCTCTCAGGGGCTCTCTAGTTTTTTAATATAGTCTTTATGTACCTTTCATTTGTAGGGTATTTAGATTTTAATTTTTAAAATAGGCAAAATTATTTTACAAGCAAGTGCTAACCCAGAAGTTTTAGAACCTGTGAAAAACCATAGGGTTCCATGGATCAGTCTGAAAACAACTGAGATGGAGAAACTCTGTTATTTCCAAATCCCACATTCTAGGATTCTGAGAAACCCAATACGTAGGGGAAAGTAAGTCTTCTCAACATGTGCTTTTTTTCTTTAATGTTTTTTTATTATATTATGTTAGTCACCATACAGTACATCCCTGGTTTTTGATGTAAAGTTCGATGATTCATTAGTTGCGTATAACACCTAGTGCACCATGCAATATGTGCCCTCCTTACTACCCATCACCAGCCTATCCCATTCCCCCATCCCCCTCCCCTCTGAAGCCCTTAGTTTGTTTCTCAGAGTCCATAGTCTCTCATGCTTCATTCCCCCTTCTGATTACCCCCCCTTTCTTTATCCCTTTCTTCTCCTACCGATCTTCCTAGTTCTTATGTTCCATAGATGAGAGAAACCATATGATAATTGTCTTTCTCTGCTTGACTTATTTCACTTAGCATTATCTCCTCCAGTGTCGTCCATGTTGCAGCAAATGTTGAGAAATCGTTCTTTTTGATAGCTGAGTAGTAGTCCGTTGTATATACAGACCACAACTTCTTAATCCAGTTATCTGTTGAAGGGCGTCTCGGCTCCTTCCACGATTTAGCTATTGTGGACAAAACAGTGTGGAGGTCCCTTAAAAAGTTAAAAATTGAGCTACCCTATGATCCAGCCATTGCACTACTGGGTATTTACCCCAAAGATACAGACGTAGTGAAGAGAAGGGCCATATGCACCCCAATGTTCATATCAACATGTGTTTATATGACAGACAAGTTTGATAGAATTGATCCATTCCAAGAAGCAAAAGGAACTGAAAGTAATCCAACTGCAAGGTGTATCTAGCAACAGCTAGATATTCTGATTTTGAATTTGTGGAACAAACTTACAAGTTAAGAGAAGCCTTTGCAGCTACATTCTCAATTAGATTTGCTGCAGTTGCTCTTCGTTTTTTGTTCTTGCCTTTTCCTATGGAGCCTGAAAGCATTAGCCCTACAAATAAGGTGGAAAGTTCTGCAGTTCTACTTGTTAGAAGTAGATAAAGAGATTACATGCCTATCTCTGTGGTATCTAAGCACCCTACCAGTTGAGGAATTGAACACATCCACATACAAACACACAGTTTGCTCTGCTTATCCACTCTCTCTAGTCTGTTCTTAAAAATTAAATTGTGATAGACTTTATAAAAAAACATAATGGTTGTTCAGATCAGTATTGTACTGATTCTTACAGAGTGGATTGTAATCAAGCATACCCTTTTTTGATTTTAACAAGGAGAGCACAAAAGCCCAATGAAAGAAAAAATAATTCAATATTCCACTATGACTACAATAATAAAGGTGGATAGTAATTAATAAACAGCCCTTGGGGGATCTTCCTGTGTTGCATTTGTATTATTCTTCTCAAATTAACCATACAATAACTCAAAATGAAAGAGTGACATGTGTCTCTGGTGAATTATGAAACATCAAACATACTGATTGAGGAAAAACTCCCTTAATGATTCCAACATGTATTTAATTATGTATGTTCATGCCTTCTCTTTTAAAAATTTAATTGATAAGATTCTGTCTTTTGGAATCACATGAAATCTTTTCAGGGAAACTCTTGATTACCCCTCCATGCTTTTTTGCCTGTTTGCATTGAAAGTGGGAACTATAGGGATTTAGCCAGGACTTTGTACATGCTCTTTTAAAGTTCACAAAGTGTGGTGTTCACATTCAGGGGGAAAGAGACATTGTCCTCATCTCTCAATGGGAGGAATGTGAAAGAATTCAAAACCATCTATAATGCGCTACATGTGGTGATCCTTCAATGACAACTTGGGCATACAGTATTTATCAGTGTAGCTAAAGAGTTATCAATGTACCATCCACATTTTGTTACTGCAGTATCAAAAATCTTTCCTACACCCACATCCTTTGTAGTTGCACAGCTCATTTTATATACCTTAACATAAATACACTTTTTTTCTAAAATATAAGCAATAATACTTGTAGTAGAAAATCCCCAAACACAGAAAAATGTCACTAGAGAATACACACTGCCTCTAATCCCATCATGTAGTGATATCCATATTTTGCACTTGTAGTAGACACACTCACTTTATATATTTTTGTCAGATTGCTTTTTTAATTTAACAGAGTTAAACATTTCATAACATCAAAATTGTTTTACATCATTTACATGTTTTGAATATAAAGCAGACATTTAGGCTGACTTTCCTTAAGGTTCACATCTACTATTGTTAGGACATTGACTTTGGTATGGTAAGAAAGCAGATAAAGGTGGTTTGAAACATGATTACATAAATCAACTTGTCAAGAAATGGTGCTGATAATGGTCCAGGTCTAGCCTCCTTGATCCAGAATTCTAATATTGAAAAAGAATCTGAAAAACAATGTTTTTTAAACTAAATTGCTTTTATAATTTATTTGTCAATAAAGACTGATATAGTAAGAGACTATCATCTTTATTTATATTACTATTGTGTATATTCATATCTTCTGCTGCAGAAATATTAATATTTTGTTATGGATTGTTGCCTGAGACTCCCACTGGTGATTTATGTTCTGTATTAATTTTCTAAAATCTGGAATCTGAATTCTGGAAAAAAATCTGTCCTCAATATTTTCTCAAGAAGTAATCGTAGCAATTAACATTTATCAAGGCAGTGTTAAATACTGTTCTAAGGCATTAATATACATTTTTGTTCATTTTATCCCCTAAATAAACAAGGATAGATGGTTCCCTGTCTCTCAAATGACATTAAATAACAACCAGAGAGTGGAAGAACTATGATTAAACCTGAACCTCACACCTCTGTGCTTATCTTGTCCATTAATTTGCCTGAATTCCAACACCAGATGTCTTCCAGACTGGACTGCGGTACCTGGAGCAGGTCAAAAGGATGTCTTTAGCATTTAACTCTTCCCCACTCTTGAGTTTTTCTAAATTCCTATAAATTCCCAGAATTCTGTCATAGAATCCAGGTACTCCCTGCCCTGCTCTTACCCTCCTGCGATCGTCTATTCTTAATTTCTTTGCTTGTTTTTCCCCCTTCGTTGACAATTTCTTAACTTCTAACATACCCTACCAAAGACATTGACAAAATCAATCTTCTTTACTGTGTTTTTTGTTTAACATAAATATGACCAGCCACCACCTGAAGGTAACATGTCATGTCCAAAAATAAATTCACATGGAAATTGCTAAGTCCTTGAAAAATCATGCAAGTCTTCACAAAGGGCTCTACAAGAGATAACAAAGGAGAAATAGCATCATATAGTACACAGAGGGTCTTTCTAAAATTATCTTTTTAAAAACTGTATCTTCCCCCAGTGGTATTTCTCACAGCAACTGCTCCTTTCTGTTCCTTTCTTTACCTTCCTTTGTCCCATCATCTGACTTCATCTTTTTGTCAAACCCCCAAATCCTCTTACACCTCATTCCCTCTTTTTGCATTCTGGACCTATTATGTCCTTCTCAAGGTGGCTCCATGTTATTTCTTATGTCAAGTAACTCACCTTTTCTTTTAAACAAAGACTTTCTTAGAAGGTTGGTATAGGTGGGACACCTGGGTGGCTCAGTTAAGCGAATGACTCCTGATTTCGACTCAGGTCATGACTTCAGAGTCATGAGTTCCAGCTTGAGTTGGCTTCATGCTCAGCAGGCAGTCTGCTTGATGATTCTCTCTCTCTCTCTCTCTGTGTCTCTCTCCCTCTGCCCCTCCCCCTACTTGTACTCCCTCTCTCTCTAAAATAAATATATCTTAAAAAAGAAAAAAAAAGTTTGGTATAGGTGTTGGGGGAAAGTTTGCTTAGGTGTTTATTTCAGCCATGCATGTCTTTCTTGTGATGTTGTCTGTCTTTTAGTTTATGTAATAGCCAAAACTGAGATACAATGATAGGCAATTAAAGCATTTAAACTCTAACTCCTGATGATTTCTTTCTTCTCATGTATTTTCTGTCTCTGTATTTGATCGGGTCTATGTTGCTCAGCAAAAATGTCCTTTGCTTGTTTTATTATAATTATTCTGGCTTTATTGTGATTACTATCTTATTGAGGGTATGGAGGGGAAATGAGTTATCAACTGGGATGAGAATGAAGCTGACTTCTACAGAAGGATGTGATGACCCCCAGATCTCTTCTTACTCGTTGGACCTCTTCCATCATTGCCCTTTTTGGAGTTTCTACCATACCTTTCTCAGAACAGTTGCTCAGCAAATATTTGAACAGATGTTATATAGCATTAGCTTTCTAACAAAAGGGCATGGGCCCTTGGGATTTGCTTGTTAGCCAACTTCTAATCCTTCCCTATAGTTCAATCACATTTCACTATTGTTCCTAAATACTATTCTTCTATTCACTATTCTTCTAAATACTTTTTAAAAATTTTTATTTATTTATTTGAGATAGAGTGAGAGAGAGTGAGTATGAGCATGGGGCAGAGGGAGAGGGAGAAGCAGACTCCTCACTGAGCAAGGAACCTGATGAAGGGCTTGATCCCAGGACCCTGAGATCATGACCTGAGCTGAAGGCAGACACTTAACTAACTGAGCCACCCAGACATCTGTGTTTTCTAAGTATTTTTAAGCATAATAATCAAGTATGCCCAGGGCCCATAATGGGCATCCCCAAAGTACATAAAGGACTGCTGATAGATGCAGTCTTGTGTCTGAATATGATACTTATATTGATAGAAATCTGTTAAAATCCACATTACCAACTGTCATATATATCAGTGGCCACAAGTTAACCTAACTCAACTTTTTTTGGAACACTAAGGAGTAGTGTAGAAGAAAGAAATACTAAAACATTTGTCAGGATCCGAGTTCAGACACCATATGAATCTCTTTTATCCCAGTCCCCTGAAAACAGAAGTACCAATGCTTCATTGTTCTTGATTTTGATCAACTAATATTCAAAGTAGAGTTTAATTTGTAGTGATGGTGAGCTTGGAATATGAGGGGGGCAGAATGAGGCCTACTAACTCATATGTGCAGAATCCAGTTTTGAAGGAGAGGTAAGATTATATGAAATTTCCTACCTAAACTATCCACCTTATAGTCGATATATTTCTCTTGGATCCACAAGACACTTTCAATTATTTCTATTTGTCCTATGGGTCCCAGTGCAAAATGAGAATGCAGATCTCATTTTAAGAAGCATGTAGGGGCACCTGGGTAGTGCAGTCGTTAAGCATCTGCCTTCGGCTCAGGGCGTGATCCTGGTGTTCCGGGATCAAGTCCCACATCGGGCTCCTCCGCTGGGAGCCTGCTTCTTCCTCTCCCACTCCCCCTGCTATGTTCCCTCTCTCGCTGGCTGTCTCTCTGTCACATAAATAAATAAATAAATAAATAAATAAATAAATAAATAAATAATCTTAAAAAAAAAAAAAGAAGCATGTAAAACATGCCATTAAAGGCACAAACATATAAAGCTTTTTCCCTTTTCTTTGTGGTCTTTCTTATCTTGTCATAGTTATTTGATATTTTAGTATCTTTCTATGTATAGAAAAATTAAAATTTTAAATTATTACTTTCATCTTTCATCCTTAGGTTGGGCAATGCTAGTTTTAAATGAAAATATAGGAGCATTTAATTCATAGGTGGGATCATCAAAATTATACAATTTCTATTTTCTAGTTCATCTATACATATGTACTTCATTCTTAATAGAAAAATAGAAACACTGCAGAAAAAACTAACTCAACTGTTTTTACACCTCTTCTTGATAGGTGCACATTCTAAAACACTATTTCTGGCCTGAAACAATAAGGAGGGAATGAAAGGAAGAGAAACTATGGGTTGCCTTATGTTCCCCTTTCCTTGTGTGTCACCATTTTTGCATAAGTGGTTGGCTGATACAGAGAAGTAAAGAAAGAAAATACATGATAGGATTCTTTAACTATTCTTGTTTCTTAGAATGATTTCTTTCTATCTTCAAAGCATGTTCTGGTTTGAAAAGAAAGTGTCATCTCAAGGCTTTCAGTACCGTGCTTACACACTCATATAAGAAACATGCTTCCCTTCTACAGTCTTTGAGTCTTGCTGAACTCCCACATAGTGTGGATCCACCAGAATTTTGTGTTTATGGGACATCAGCACCACTACATCCAAATAAGATAGCAAGGAACAGCAGCAGACACGCATATTGTGTGTGTCTTCTCTGCTCATCTGCATACTCCATTGTCCCATCACACAAAACACCAGTGTGACTAACAAATTATTACTAATTTCGAATTGCAGCAACAGAGCATTAAGTCAATAGTGCCCAGTTTGCACATCCGTGAAGTCACCTCTGCATACATCTCACTCTTGTTTTCTGGGACAGCTCTAACCCAAGAGTGGACAATGGGGGTAAGAAAGGAAACTACATGACTCTGTGCTTACTTGGGTCTCCTGTCAGGATTTTTAAATAATGTGTACACATGAGTCCACTCTTGGAGATAATGTCATTTTCAGCCCAACTTAATTTTTGTGAAAATCTGTCTTATCCCAGAGAAGAATAAATAAAAAGACCTGCTTGAAAAATGCATGGTGCCTAAAAAGATGTTGCCTAAGTGAGAAGCTTACAAAATTATCACAGAAGGACATCAGATGGTTTCTAAGTCATAAACTCAAACTCAGAAATGTTAATTTTTTAAAATTTTTTCTCTCTTCTATATTAAATTCTTAGTTCATGAAAAAATAAAAATTATGGACCATAAATCCTGACACAAAGCTCCTCCTACTCTACATAGAAGTTATATTTTACTTAAGGAAGGTTTACCCATTCAATGAGGAAGGTGCCAGGGAAAATGTTTAGAGCTATAAATGTCTAGCCAGATTGTGCCTGCTTACTTGGGGCACCTCTGATCCATGATTCTGAAGACAAATAGTAATCCAGAAATGGATTTGTACCTTTTACACCTCATTAGCTTACATTCTCCCTGCCTGTCAGACAGGGCAAAGATTTATGACTCAGGAATTCTTTGCCTCACTGCTTCTCTTTCCCACCTGGGGATTGCATATTTATTTTCACCTTCCACCTTTGACCATTGAATTTGACTCAGTGAAGCATGTATGACAATGAATCTTAGTACTACACTTGTCTAGCCCTCGAGCTACGTACAATCTTTAAGAGGGCAAAGTGGCGACACAAAAATCGAATGCCATAACACAAGCAGTTCAATAAATTTGGGAATTTTCTGTTCATTGGAGATATATCAGTGTGTTTTGGAGAATTTATCTTGCCCGTGAGATCAAAGCTAGTGAAATGCGGGTGCCTAGATGGATAACAGGTAAGGTCTTAAATTTCAAACATTCAGGCAATTTTTGCATATTTCACTTCTGGGAAGTCAGTTTTCTTAGCTTACTGAAAATGACAAACTCCTGTATTCTAAATAGGTTTATTTTTTCAATTTTTAAGTGAAACCTGAGGTGGGAGAATTTCTATCAAAATTTTTATATGAAATATTTATTAGATGCACTAAAATTCTTTATTGCATTTGCAGCAGTTGAATAGTCAAAGGAACTTGACCCTGTTTATTGCCAAACACATATTTTTGAGCTACAGCTTAATGGCAAAAGAATAGGGTGTGAAGTTTAGAGACAGCCTTTGAGACCCAGAGTCATTAGACTGCACCAAGTCTTTCAGAGCTTCAGTGGCCTTGTCTAAAAAATGTTCAAAATAATTCAGACTTCGGTTGTGAACTTTGCAGAGAGATTGTGGAATGTCGAGCATTGAAAGAAACAGAGGCTCTAGCATATGAAGGGGTAGGTAACATATTGTTGAGTGTGAATTAATGGGTATGCATCAATAGGTGTTTATTAAGTACCTACTAATTGTGAGCCCTTTGAAGGTGTAGAAGATGTGGAGAATACGTCTCTGCCCTCAAGGGGGAAAATGAGGCCAAAGATGCAACAATAGTAAGAGAGAGAGCATCCTCACATTCCCCGTGCCCAGCACTCAGCTGTCCGCATGGACTAAGCATGGTATGTGCAGAAATACATTTGATCTTCACAGCCATGTGATAAGTTTCTGTGTATTGCCTCCATTTTAAAAGGAAACTGAAGTACAGAGAAGTTTAGTAAATTCCCCAAGTTCACACACAGGAAATGGTGAGATTGGGACCAAAGGACAGATTGTTTAATTGCAGAGCCTGTAATTGTGCCCTTCATGTTACAAAAATTAAATGCTAAATTTTGTCTTTAAATCTTCAGAAGTAATTTTGTGTTCATTCCAAAGAAATAGTTCTGCGTTTCATGGGCATTTGCTAGTCATTTCCCTCAATAAAACATGACCATAAAATAATTTATTTGTTGAAAAACCACAAGGGAGAGGCCAGAATAATGTGATAAATGAAGATTCCAAATATAGCAGAATACTAATTACAAATAAATTGCCGGTTGTTTATCTATACACATTTAAGACTCAGTATAATTTCAAGAACACCATTTTTGGTTTGTTCATAGATGTGGTGACATTTTAAATTGACTTTCTCACTTGTAAAAACAGCTCTGAAAATAGGCAAACACAATATTCCAAAATAAATTTCTCAAACTTAAGCGATTTACTTATACAGGTGCAAACTCCTTTGAAGACCTTAGGAAAATAAATGTTGGCTATTTTATAGAGCTGCAGTTTAATGGTTGGGAAGGTCTCATTCGATGTGAATATATTTTAAATTTCAATGAACTGTGGCCATATGTCATTTACATCAAACTAATGTCAAATATCATGACGTAAGACATGGTTTGTCTAATAGACTAAAATCAAAACCTCCAAGACAATTTTTGAGAACTATTTTCATAAAAGTAAAGTGTTCATTGCAACTTAGATGTATTTTTCTTTTCTTTTTTTTTTTTTAAAGATTTTATTTATTTATTTGACAGAGATAGAGACAGCCAGCGAGAGAGGGAACACAAGCAGGGGGAGTGGGAGAGGAAGAAGCAGGCTCATAGCGGAAGAGCCTGATGTGGGGCTTGATCCCACAACGCCGGGATCACGCCCTGAGCTGAAGGCAAACGCTTAACCGCTGTGCCACCCAGGCGCCCCCAGATGTATTTTTCTTACACTGAAGTATACCAGGTTATAAAAGAGGCTTTAAAAACAAGAAAGGTCACTTGAATTCTACTGCTTTTCTCTATCATTGTCAGGGGCAGATCATTCACTTAGCCAATCGATAAATATTTATTAAGCTGTAGGTATGTCAGACACTATGCCACAAAATGGACTAATAAAAATGAACCAAGCAGACATGGTTTCAGTCAGCAGTGTTTTAAGACAGACTGATGTCACAGTGAGGACAGCTCACCCAGGTACAGATAGTAAGTGAGAATTTAAAAACAATAATAAAATTTAATAAAATTGGCCTGCTTTTTATCATTATATTCTAGCAATCCTAATGATAGAATTTTGGGGCAGGTACGGTAGACTTTTCTATGCACCCGTGTTCCTCTTGTTGTAAAACCATGTTGATAGCTTTATTCGAAGAGCTGAAACAGCCCAGGTATCAAGCAACAGGTGAATGGGTAAGCAATGAAATACTACTCAGCAATAAAAAGGACAAATTTCTGTCACATGCAACAATATGGAGAAACCCCCAAAATAATATTAACTAGAAGAAACCTTACGCAAGAGTACCTGCTGTATGATTACATTTATATAAAGATCAAGATTATGAAGAGCAGTCTCTGGTGGAGAGTGATTAGAACAGTGGTTACCTCTGGAGTAGCATTGGTGGATTTTGACTGGGAAGAGATATGAGAAGTCTTTTTTGGATGTTTGTCATATTCAATATATTGATAGGATTTTGAGTTACAGAGATGTGTATTTGTCAAAATGCTGCAAATTAATACTTAAGATTTGTGCATTTTATTGTATGTAAATTTTATACAAAAAGAAGAAAACTATAATTGAACACTTAATTATGTCAAACTCCATTGACCTCTGAAGTTTACTTTGAAATGCTTCAAAAATAAGAGGAATTGATGGATAGATAGAAGAATGGATAAATGGTAAAGTAAATACAATAAGATATTAGTGGTGGAATGTAGGTGGTAGCTATACACATTTATTATCAAATTCTTTCAATGGTTTTCGGTGCTTGATAATTTTCAAAATACAATGTTTAGAAAAATAGATGATAAATGGATAGATTAAAAATACCTAGCATTCTGAACGGGTGAATGCCATGTGCTGATTGTTTAAGGATTGGAACAAGTTACTATTTGCAAAGGGAATGACTAGCATTGATTGGCCTGGGTCAACTGATATCCACTTCACAAACTGAGAGTGATATTCTGCCAATACCCACTGCAGTCCATTTTATTTCTGAAAATATTTTTCATCCTTTGTTTGTAGTGTATTTTGGATGCCTTTAGCAGTAACTCACACTCACCTCCAAACTGAGGAGACAGAAGGATGGTGAGCTTAGTAATTTCCATTAGCAAGCTGCATGACCCATAGGTCTTTAGGGAGGATCATGTGATGAACAGAATCAGTCCTCTGAAGCTACTTGTTCTCCGCCTTGCCTTTCAACTCACTGAGTCAGGCAGCCTCTGGGGGGTGGAGAAGGAAGCCTTTTCTATTTTTCCCTGAGTTCTGAGAGTGCCTTCACAAAGGTACCAGTCAATGATTCTTGATCTTTGCATCTTTCCCTTTCAGCATTTGTTGTATGTAGTTTTGAGGTCTGGAATGGAAACTCTGCAATCTCCGACTCCCTAATGACTCCTTCCTGGCTTTTGTTAGTTCATAGAAATAAGCCCTGTCATTCAGCAAATCACATCTTGCTGGCTGGACCAGGCAGGCTTTAAGATAAATAGATCTATTTGTTTCCTCGAGATGTCCTTTTGGTAGCACAGACTCTAAAATATATGCCTCAGTACATTTCCAGCACCTGAAACCCCAAACTGCCTTTTGCCAGTTCACAGCAGTATTTTAGAGTCTGCATGATATATTTGTTCCACATTTGAAAGCTTTAACTTTACTAATATAAAGTACTTACTGGACAATATACTTTTACTTAGAGAAAAGCTGTGGGAAGAAAGGAAGGAGGAAGGAAGGAAGGAAGGAAGGAAGGAAGGAAGGAAGGAAGGAAGGAAGGCAGGCAAGCAGCCTAGGTCTGCCATCCCTTTTTTAACAGGGACGTTTTCTCTTGTATTTGAAAAATAGTCTCCTAATGTAATATAAAGGAGAAGATAATTATGCTCCAATATTTTCAATGGACAATGTATTTTTGTGTGTATTCTGGGTTCCCACCCTCAGTCAAATCCTCCAATGGGCAGCAATGTGGAGATAAGGATAGACGAAAAGTCTGATCTGCTATTCTGCTTATGGCACCAAAAGAGTTTTAGGGCCGTGTAGTTTCTTATGTATCTATATCTATATCTATCTATCTATCTATCTATCTATCTATCTATCTATCTATCTATCATCTATCTAAGAAAACTCTGTGAACATTTGTCACTTAACCAGAATTCAACTGGCTGGTCCTGTACTAGACTCCATGGGACAGAGGTTAAGGATAGACATGTGCAATAACCTATAGCAAAGATTTTGATACTTAACAGAAGAATCATAACTTAGTAAAATTTCAGGCCTCAAAACCCATAGATTTTGCTTCAGTTTACTTTTGGAGACAGACCCTGAATCTGAATTCTTAACAAGTAGCAGTTATTTTTGATGTAGGTGATTTGAAGGGCTCTACTTTGAGAAATACTGGCCAGAGTCCAGTTCAAATTCAGTAATAACATAAGAATTCACATAAACCTTGGGCAAGAGTCAGAGCGATTCAAGTCTGCATTCTAACTTTTTCACTTATTTGCTGGGACACAGTAGGCGAATTATTATTATTTTTTATTTTATTTCCAATACAGTTAACGTACAGTGTTATATTAGTTTCAGGTGTACGATATAGTGCTTCAACAACTCTATACATTACTCAGTACTTATCCCAGTAAGTGTACTCTTAGTCTCCTTCACCTGTCTCATCCATCCCCCCATCCACCTCCCCTCTGGTAACTATCGGTGTGTAAACTACAGTTAAGAATCGTTTTTTTTAAGGGGGGGGCAGTTGGTTTGTCTCTTTATTTTCTTTGTTCATTTCTTTTATTTCTTTCTTAAATTCCACATATGAATGAAATTATATGGTATTTGTCTTTCTCTGAGTTATTTCACTAAGTATTATATTCTCTAGATTTAACCATGTTGTTATAAATGTTAAGATTTCATTCTTTTTTGTGACTGAGTAATATTCTATTGTGTGTGTGTACATATACATGTATGTGTATGTGTGTGTGTGTGTGTGTGTGTGTGTAGACACACCACATCTTCTTTATCCATTCATCTGTTGAGGGACACCTGGGCTGCTTCCATAATTTGGCTATTATACATAATGCCACAATAAACATAGGGATCTGTAGATCTTTTCAAATTAGTGTTTTCATTTCTTTGGGTAAATACCCAGTAGGGGAATTACTGCATCATAGAGTAATTTTATTTTTAGGTTTTTGAGGAGCCTCCATACTGTTTTCCACAGTGGCTGCACCAATTTGCTGGTAGGTGAATTATTAGCCCTTCTGAGCCTCAGCTTCAGTAGCTCTATCAAGGGAATGATACTGAGAGCTGCCTCACAGTTTTCTGGGATGATTAAATGGAGTTAAATAAACTAAATACCACTAAAAATGCACTATTATTTCTGGACACAGACATTTGTATAAAACGGAAACATCGATCTTCCATTTGTGAAGATCTACCTGTCCAAAGTCTACCCTGACTTAATCTCTAGGGGTGCTGGGCTGTGAACCGGTTTGGGAAAGAAAGAGAAAGAAAACTCTTGGTTATTGGGCACATCGTTAAATTCTAGGCATTGTGCTAGACACTACTGGAGGAGTTACCTCATGTCATCCTCACAACATCATTACCCCTGTGTGAGGATACAAGACAGACAAGTTAAGAAACTTGCTCAACATCTCTATCTTGTCGGTGGCAGAGTCTGTTTCAATCCACATGTTTGATTCCCAAAGTCCTTCAAATAATGGCAAGCATTTCCTTTTCCAGGCATGTTATGTGATTCAAGTCACTAAATGAGTTAATTTCTGAAATGATATTATTTCATTATCAGGAGAAAATTGATTTTTGCCAAAATGTCTATTTTCCTGTCTCAACTTTCAGGAATGAGCACATAAATTGGTCCATGGGACCATCAAAACATGTCTTTCTGGAATGTTAGTTTTGCTTGAAGATCTGGAAGAAATTTCTCTTTAGAATCAAACAAGCAGAGACATATTATAGAGTTGAATATAAAATTTACCTGAACTGTAGTAGTACATGAGGCTGACATAGGAGCATATGCTTAGATGCTTAGAGCTTGGTTTGTTTGTTGATAGCCAAGGCTTGCAGAGCTCCTACTCTATGCCCCCAATTGTGGCAGATGTTCTGCCTGCCTCATCTTACGTCACCTTGAAGTAGATATTATCACGATTATTTTACAGACATGAAAACAGGCTTACAAGCTACAAGAACTTTCTCACAGTTGCATAGTAAATATCAAAGCTTGACCTGAGGTTGGTGAAGTTTGTGCTTGGAACTGCTGAGTTACAGTGAATGTTGGTATTGTCCGTTACCCCACACTTGCTAAGGAGACTCAATGGACATGTTTAACAACAAGTGACTTCAGTAAGTATGAAGGAGTAGCTAGCTCTGCAAGAAGTTTCATTTCTGGAAAGCCCTTGTGGAACTGATCTTTTAATTTTCAGAGCCTCAACAGATACATTTCTTGTTTAGTTTTCAATACAATTATTGGGAGAATTAAAGAGAAGTAGCCTATTTCCTACTTCACTTGACAAATCAACTGTCTATTCTTTTAAGGGAAAGACAAATACTGGTGGCTCCAAAGCATACTTTTTTTTTTCCCCCAGAAACTGGGATATACAATAGTTTCTGGTTCACAATCAGTGAATTACCTGTGCAAACAGAATGTGATGGTATTTCTCACAGTGGGGGATTTCACAGGTAAAATGTATTTGCTCTTATCAGCGGAGAGGTATTATTTCTGCATTTTCCCCAAGCTAATTCTTTGTGCCCCTCTGGTTTCAAATTTCATCCAAAATCCTTGAAAGTCAAAGACAAGTAGTTAGCTCCTATGTGTCTGAACTAACCACACACTATAATTTTCCAAATTATACATATGAGATCAAGGTGTGAAAACTTGCAATTGTCTCTCGAAAATGGTTTTATTCTCAATTATCTCTGGGCAACAGCAATACCTCTTTGGGTCTGCCTAGTGCATCATCATTCATCAGGAGGTTTCGGGTGTATCCTCTCATGCAGTGCTCACAACAGCTCCAGCAGGTCTGTTATGATTATGCACGTTTTATGCATTCAGATAAGTTAGCAGGCAGCCAGGATGTGGAGGAGGCAGTCCTAAATCCAGCTCTTCTGATTCCAAGTCTGATCTTCCTCCTAAATCATTGCCGTCTTCCATCACTTCTTTCTGCCTAACAAAAGTAGACAGGGTGCATTGTGTGATGAACACTGTGATGAACAGGCTACTTCAAAGCCTCACAGTCATAAATGGGCGGATATGAGAAATGGGCGGATATGAGAAAGAGTGTGATGGTTGATTTTATGTGTCAGCTTGGCTGGGCTAAAGGATACTGAGCTGGTAAAACATTATTTCTGGGTGTGTCTTTGAAGGTGTTCTGAAAGACATTAGCATTTGATTCAGTAGACTGAGTAAACAGATACAGCCTTGTGGACAGGCCTCATCTAATCCCTTGGCCTGCACATGGCAAGAAGGCAAAGGAGGGATGAATTTCCTCTCTCCCCTCTTGAGACTTCCCTCTGTCCCTGGTGTTGGACATTGAAGCTCCTGGTTCTTGGACCTTCAGACTCTAGGACTTATACCAGCAACCCTTCGGTTCTCAGTCTGTCAGCCTCGGGCTAAGTTATACTACTGACTTTCCTGGTTCTCCAGCTTATAGATGGCAGGTTGTGAGACTTCCTGGCCTCTGTATCCATGTGAGCCAATTCCTATCATAAACCTCTTACATCTATTTCTCTGTATATCCTATTGGTTCTATTTCTCTGGAGAACCCTGAATTGTCTTTTTGGGCTTTGTGTGTTTTTTTGTTTGTTTAAGATTTATTTATTTATTAGAGAGAGAAAGAGAGAGAGAAAGTGGGGAGGGGCAGAGGAAGAGAAGCAGACTCCACTGAGTGCAGAGCCCGACATGGGGCTTAATCTCACGACCCTGAGATCATGATCTGAGCTGAAATCAAGAGTCAGATGTGTAACTGATGGAGCTACCCAGGTACCTGACTTGTCTTTTTATCTGTCTTTTGTGATCTTTTATCTCTCCTCCTCCCTCTTTCCTATTCATCTCTCCTCCTGGAATCTCGTACTGGCCTTGGTTGTACAAAAGTCCATGGACTGAAGCCTGCTGGTCATCCCTTCCCCCCCACCATGCTCAGGTATCTTACTGAGTGCTACACTTACTGGTATCCATCTTACTCAGTTTGTTCTCACTACTAACAAATCAGATAAATCATTCCCCAGCAAACTTTTTATAACTAATGGTTATAATCACTATTACTTCTCAGAATTTTAGTTTTGATCAGAAGATGCCTACAGACTAATGATTTCATCCAAAGGCATAAATCATTCTTCTTTCTTTCCTCTCTCCCTCTACTTCTTCTTCCTTTGTTTTGTTCCACTTTTCCTTCCTTCCTTTTTTCTTCCCTTCCTGCCATCTTCCTTCCATTCCTCCCCTCCCTCATTTCCTCTCTCCATTCTTTCCTCCTGTCTATTCATAAGTGGAGATATTTTGCTAACAATGACTGAAATGTGCCAGGCAATATGCCAACCGCTGTGGACAAAAGAGTCATGACAAAATTACACTGCCCCTGCCTAGAAATTCCCTGGGTAAGACAGACATGTTGACAACCATAATACAAATAAGTATTCTGTTGGGGGAGCCCTTTGTTAACTTTCATTGAGAGGCAGTGATGCAAAAACAAAAATAATGAATTGAATCATATTTTCAAATGTGTAAAATTAAGTGGCATATAAATAAATATTTAAATAGTATGAATTAATAAAGCACCAAATAAGGCCCAAAAGACTTATGGAATGTATTTTTGCTGTAGGGGAATTTTTTTTCCTAGACATAATACCATGGACATTGAAGCAACTTGCCCTCATAGAGACTAAATTTATAGATTTATTTTTCTCTCTCTTTCTTTTCTAAGCAAGAGCAGTACCGGAAAAATTACCATGGGATCACTTGGGGAAATTTTTCTTAGAATAGATCATCTAAGAATTACTCAAGACATCTCAGAAAAGTGGACCCATTGTCCAGGGAAATGGGTATGATCAGCCCTATTGAGTTTTAACTGTTGAGAAAAAATGTGATTGACTTCTACAAATGAATGTCTGGGGAGGAAAGGGAGTAAGGGATTCTGCATCAATAAATATAGAATGCAAACACCAATCCTGTTCTTGTCTTATATGCTTCCCTGACCTGGTGATGAGAATTGGAACTGGAACTCAGCAGTTTGAGTTGGGACTCCAAGAGTCCCATTGCAGGATACCTTGGTCTGAGTTTGGCATTGAGGAAGTAAAATTGCCTTCCCTTGGGGAATCAATGATTCAGTTCCATGTCACTGAAGTATTACCTCACTAGTGGATCCTCCTCCTATCTGAGGCTAGGCAGAGCCCGTAGTTGATGAAGAAACTTTGTGGCAGCAAAAAACGAAGCAATAGAAGACTGAAGAGATACTTTCTCCCCCTGATGGGATATAGAAGCATAATTGACAACCCTCCTACTTCCATATGAAACATACTGGAGATTGTGTAGTTTAAGAAGAGAGAAAACCCAAGAGGGATGTAATGAACCCCACTAATATGGCATGGAAAATTGTGATTACATAAATAATATGACTGGCTTTAAAAAAACAATCTGTGGAATAGTTCAAACAAGTTATACAGATTTGGGGTCCACTCCATAATTTATATTTCCATGTCAAAACTCTCATAATGGTAGACGGTGACTCCTACCGTAGAAAACAATAACTGGGAGGTCTGGGAGGATGTGAAGTAGGGGATAACATTTTCTACCCTGATACTTTGTAAGGGACAAATTACATTTCTTTTTACACAAATTGGCCCTCTGAAAGCCTGGCATGTATCATGTAGTTAAAGTCTGAAAAGGGCCTAAGGAGTTGAGAACACCTAATCAACCAATTATGATCTATAGCAATTACTTTTAAATGTAAATTCCTATATAAGTGGCTCTGACTAGAGATATTCTTCTCTGCCACTAGCCCTCATAATATGCAGTAATGAGAAGAAATATGCTGTGCATATTTCGCTTTCTGACAGGCATTATTTGATTGCCTCATTTCTCTTTCATTGGTTTAGGGCATTCTGTTCCAAGATGAATGAAAATGTGCTCTGCCAAAGGGTCCAGGGTGAGAGTTGGACTTGTAATATGTAGGAAGGAATTTAGGAGGTCATCATTCATAATAAATACAAAATGCCCTTCATGGCTAGATTTGTTGGATTCACAGAAGGAAAGATTTATACAAAACCCAAACCAAAACTTGTAATCCTCTTCTGAAAAAACTGAACGTGTAATTAGTTTTTTTTCTCAGCCTAAGTGCTTTAGAAGAATCTGTCCGGATGTATCTAGTGTGTGGCACAGTGTAGCAAAGAACTTTTAAAATAACAATCTCTGACCTGCTTACCTCTACTTGAGCCACCTTTAAATAGATGGGTATGTCCCAGCTCATCCAGGTATGATCATAAGGAATATGACAAAAATAATTAGTGTATGGATTGTTGCCATTTTAACCTTTCTCGGTTATTAATAAGACTTCTTACTTTGCTAGTGCATTTTCTTATCCTCACCCATTCTTTACAAATAGTCCTTAGTGTTTTTAAGAAACTGCCAAATGGTCTTCCAGAGTTTCTGAACCATTTTGTAGTCCCGTAAGCAATGTAAGAATGACCCCATTTCTCTGCATCGTTGACAGCATTTGATGTTCTCACTACTTTTTATTTTAGCCATTCTGATAGGTGACTGTGATACTTCATTGTGGCTTTACCTTGCAGTTCTGTAAGGGTTAAATATGTTTAATGTTTTTTCATGTGCTTTTTTGCAATCATTATATTCTTTTTGGCAAAATGGTTCTTCAAGTCCTTTGCATATTTTCTAATGATTGCCTTTTTTTTTTTTTTTTTTTTTTTTTACTGTCTACTTTTGACAGGTCTTTATATGTTCTAGATACTAATGCATTGCAGGATACGTTGTTTGAATATAGTTTCTTCCCCTCTATAACCTGTCTTTTCATCCTCTTAACAGAATGTTTCACAGAGCTGATGTTTATAATTTTGATGAAGTCCATCTTATCAATATTTCCTCTAGGAATCACAGTTTTGATGTCAAGTTTAAGAACTCTTTGTCTAGGTCCCAAAGATTTTTCTTAAAATTATTTTTTTTAGTTTTATGTATTTACATTTTACCTTTAAGTGTTTGATCCATTTTGAGTTAATATTGCTATAAGATGAGAATTTTGTCAAGGTTCTTCTTTTTTTAATGTTTGTGGATGTCTAATTTCTCCAGACCATTTGTTGAAAAAGGCTACCTGATGTTTAACGGAAAAGGTTTGCTGACCCCTGATCCAGGATATTAAGAAATATTTTTTTAAAAAGTACACTATAGAAAGAGAACCCAATCTAATTTACTGCATATCAATTTCAGCATAATTATATTCAACAAACTTTACAAAGATATATTATGAAGTTTTCATAAAAACAATTGTTCTGACTAATAAATGAGCAAAAGGAGACATTAAAACCAATAGAATGGGGTGCCTGGGTGACTCAGTGGGTTAAGCATCTGCCTTCCGCTCAGGTTGTGATCCTGGGGTTTTGGGATCCAGCCCACATCAGGCTTCCTGCTCAGCGGGGTGCCTGCTTCTGCCTCTCCTCCTGCCCTCTCCCCAGCCCCCACTCATGCTGTCTCTCTCTATATATATCTCTCTCATGCTCACACTGTCTCTCAAATAAATAAATAAAGTCTTTAAAGAACAAAACAAAACAGAAAACAATAGAAAGTGCCTGATCTTATCTGTCCCATATTTCTCTACTAACATTGTTCAGGTCCAGTTGAACTTCTGAGGACTCCACAGGCATTTGTCTTTTATGTCGTGCTGGAATTTGTTTTATTCTACCAGGATTTTTTAAGCTTTGCAAACACTTTTTTAAAAAATGTCTATACTTGTTTGTGTTTAAAGTTCACTTTGACCTCTGGGTCTCTATCACCAAATATTCAACTGAGTGCATGATGCTCTGGAACATGCAGTTGGCCTGCTTCATTCATTTATCCAGGATGAATAATAATCTGAGTATTCGAAGTAATCTGTTGTTATCAAGCTGATATAATTTAAAGCAGCTACATTTAACATGTAAACAATTTTAACATAAAATATAATATGTGATGATGACTGTACAATTCACATGATAATTACATAATTCATAAAAATTATGACTAGTATAATGGTGGGGTTAGGTAATGGAGCATATGCTTAATGGTGTATGATGAGCATATTATCCTTTATTCCTACAAGTGTTTCAGTCTTGCAAGTGTGTTTCCTATTTTATAGACAATGTCAAAACTCTTTCAGAACTCTTCATGAGTGTGAGGTTCAAACTGATGGTTCTCGTTTGACCTGTTAGGTGGGATTCAGTTCAGCCTCTACAAAGCTGACGACCATCCAAGATAAAGTATAAGGTCCACAAGGAAGTATAGCCTGAGAGTCCCAGGGATAATCCAGACCAGTCATAGGTAAAATACAAAAACAATTTCAAAATTCTCAGGAACATAACCATGGGCTTCTTGAATATATGAGTGAAACAGAATAGAAAGAAGCCACTGAAGCAGGTGGGAGATTGGATGCCTCAGATGGAATCCTCCTGGCTGTTGTGCATGGTTCTAGGCCCCTCGAGGGCCAATCTAGACTTTCTGAGTTGGTACTTTAGTGAAGTGAGTACTACAGAATGAATTCTGACAGGTACCTCTATACTGGTTTACTCAGCAAGTGCAAATTCAAATTGAGGTAGTACAACTTACCCATTTAAACTAATTACATAGTGATTTGGAGGATGAGCTATAAATTCCTGTGGACCTGGGTTCATATTCCAGCTGTGAATGAACTCACTATGTGTTTGACATTTTGAGCAAACATGTTTCCTCATCTGTGAAATGAATTTATTATTATTGCAGTCTCTATAGGATTTTTGTGTAAATTGAATATGATTCTTCATATAGGGTATTTAACACTGTGTCTGACACAAAATAAGCCTGAAAGGTACACTTTATTTATGTTTGATATTATTATGTTTGATATTATTTATGATTTATGATTTATGTTTGATATTATTATTAATATCTCATTTTAGCTCTTAACATTTTAATAAGATGGATCTTTGCTGAAACATGGATAGGTATTATTGTGACCAGTTGTAATTTGTTGGAATATTGTAGTTCATTGATTGATGAGTAGATTTATTTAACAAATACCTATTTAACATTTGTTATATTCAGAGACTACACATGTAAAAGACTAAGTTAAGTTCTTTAAAAGTAGCTCTTATTTTTGTTTTTTCAAGTTTCTTGAAACTCCACCTTCACATTTCTATTGGGTTATGAAAAGCTCTAGATTTTTAAATCATTCAATTTTCCTCAAAAATGAGGAATGTCTTATTTTTGGTGGTTGAGAGAAGTATCAGTTGAAGGTAATAATGTCATTTCCCCATAGTGTAATGCTTCAGTTATGATAATATAGCCAATGATACAGGTGCCAAAGTCAGATTGTGCCTACTACATCTCCAACATTCAGCCAAGCTACAGCCTTGTCTTAAGGCATGTTTCTATCAGTGAGGAAGATCTGGTGATGCCTTCAAGTCACTCTCATTTTGCCTTCATAGTTCCATGCAACTTGAAGCTTGAGTCTCCACGGACGAGGTGGAAATCCATGGGGAATTGTCTTGCACTGATGAAGCCTTAAGGAATGGAAACGCAAGGATGCCTTCCCACTCCTGCTCTCAAAATGACACAACCACTGTGGTGGGCAGTTTTCAAGTGATGATACTGCATAAAAACAGGATGCTTAGAGTTTTCCAATGACTTGTATCACAGGTATTCACATGGGGAATTGCTTTTCTCAGAACAACTAGGCAAATGGGAGGAAATAATTCCCCCACAGGGGTGCCGAGGTGGCTCAGTCAGTTAAGCATCTGACTTGATTTTGGCTCAGGTCATGATATCAAGGTCCTGGGATCAAGGCCCACTGTCAGGCTCTGCACTGGGCGAGAAGCCTGCTTGGAATTTTCTCTCTCCTTCTCCTTCTGCCACCCGCCCCCCGCCGACTTGAGCACTCTCTCTCTCTCTCTCAAAAAAAAAAAAAAAAGAAAGAAAAAAATCCCCCAAAGCAACTAGAATCCAAGTTTATCTTGTGAGTAGAAAATGTCAACATATAAAATAAATCCCTCACAATTTGCAACTATTGCATTTTAATGATAATAAAGTTGGTCAATGTTTTAACAGGTTGAACACTAGGTTTGACTGGTTGTTGCAGGAAGGCAAAATTTAAAAGAGACATTGAAGAGGAGAAGCTAAATGGAACATTAAGAGAAAAAAAGAAGCTAGACACAGTGTAGATATAAACACAATGGGTATATTCTTAAATTTGACAATGGCATACAACTAAGCCTGGTGGAAGAAGCCAGTGTTAAAGATTCGAAGAAGTTTCAAGAGAATTAGCAGGATTTTTCAACCTCAGCACGCCTAACATTTTGCATCAGATAAGTGCATGTTGCTGAAAGCTTCCCTGTGTAACGTAGGACATTCAGCAACATTCCCAGTCCCTACGGACTAGGTGTGCTAGCAAACCTCCACCTCACATTATGACAACCAAAAATGTCTCCAGCCACTGTCGCATTTCCATGGGGGAGGGAGGAGAACAAAAGCATCCTCATAATGATAAAAACATCTAAAAATAATGAAAGAAGGCCCATTGTCAAAGCAAACAACATAGCAACAAATAACTTGAGATTTCCTTAGGTCCAAGGCCTGGCTTGGCCTCTATTCAAGTTCAGATTCTGTGGTTAAGTTACTTAAAAGTTCTTTTTTAAAAAAAAATTTTAAAGGTATTATTTATTTATTTGAGAGAGAGAAAGAGAGAGTGACAGAGATAGCGAGAGAGCATGAGGAAGGAGGAGAGGGAGAAGCAGACTCCCTACTGAGCAGGGAGCCTACATGGGGCTAGATCCCAGGACAGAGGGATCATGACCTGAGCCAAAGGCAGATGCTTAACCCACTGAGCCACCCAGGTGCCCCAAGTTACTTAAAAGTTCTGAGATGTAGTATCCTTATATGTATGAGGGTTATGACACATTGCTAGTACTACATGCTTTTGATAAGCCAAATGAGATAATATACTACATGAAAAGCATTCCATATAACCTGATATATTAATGTTCTCTATTTTTCTCACTGGAAAAATGTTTGTATGTGGGGTGTGTGTGTGTGTGCGTGCACGCACTTCATATATATGTATATGTGTATATATACATGCAATGGAGTACATACAAATACTCCCTTGCATATCAATCCATTGGTTTGTTTTGGAGTTCTAGTATTTAAGAATGGCATTTTTTTTTTGAACTCAAAATCTTTCACCCTATAAAGTTTACCCATTCATTCCTGATCTGACTTCTGGAGCTGCTTACAATGTCTATAGACTGTTCAATAAGAATAGTTGGTAAAATTCTAGAACATGGTTTGTCTGCATTCGCTTAATTGTTGCTTTTATTGCATGTGTCACATGCAACCTTCAATTGCCAAAAATTTATATTTTATTTAACTTCATGTGAATGTAGAGTTAGATTATTCTCATTCTGACAATGACCCTGAGGGGATGGATATGGACATAGATACTATTACTAATATTAATATTAATAGTAATAGAACTAATAATTGACTACTTTATTTCTGTCACTAAGAAGAGCACTTTTCATATGAGCTTCTTCTTTCATCATAGCAGTGTTTTGTGTTTTTTTTAAAGAATTTATTTACTTATTTATTTATTTATTTATTTATTTATTTATTGAGAGAGAGAGAGAGAGAGAGAGAGAGAGAATGAGCAGGGGGAGGGGGAGAGGGAGAAGCCATGAGGGCTCGATAAAGGGCTCAATCCCAGATCCCAGGACCCTGGGATCATGACCTGAGCTGAAGACAGATACTTAACTGACTGAGCCACCCAGGTACCCCATCTTCATAGCAGTCTTATGATGTAGGTTTTCATTATCTTCATTTTCCCTTTTATTGGTTAAGAAACAAGCACAGAACGATTATAAAACCCTTCCATAATAATGTCTAAAGTTGTCAAAGCCAGTCACAAAATCAAATTGTATCTGGGGCTGAAGCTTGCCCCATTAACCACTTGCTATCTTGTCCTGTCTGGTCAGCCTCTCTCAAGAAGTGGGTGCTAAAGCCAGAACCAGATGGGCATCACCTCATGATCTGAATTAAGAGCTTTCTTGCACCAGTCACAGGAACAGGATGCATTGTGGGAGAGAAAACCCACAACTTGCCAACACTAGCCTTCCAAATGGGCTAGATTTTGTTTCATGCAGACATCAGGATGGCTTTCCACGTTCCTTAGCTATTTCTTTTTGAGGATGGTTTTGTTCTCTCCTAATCCTTAATAAAGGTAGTTTTTAAATTACATGCTAATTTCTGTTTGAAATAATGGTTAAAGTAAAGGTCTTTTTTGTTGTTGTTCATTGGGTTGCTTTGATTAACCCTTGACTAACCTACATCTGAGAACAAAGAGAAATACTCTGGAGAGCACTGAGAAGCAGCGGCCCCTCCATAAACTCAAAGATGCATGCGTGGGCACACACGTACACACATCCCACAAAGGGAACAATTCCTTCTCTTTTTCTGATCCCCAGAGCAGTGCTTCTCAATCTCTGTTGAAAAACTCTTTATTATTATTATTATTATTATTATTATTATTATTATTATTATTTTAATTTCCAATCTTCTGCAGGCTGATACTTTGGTAAAATATAGAAAACAAAAAAATGGTAGAACAATGAAATTAAAATATCATAAAACACAAGCCGACACTCCTTATTGTTATGTTCAAGGAACATAAATTTACTCTGTCAAACTGCTATACAAGTGTCTAAATATGATCAATTTCTGTTCTTATCTGTAGCAATTACTTTGTGTAGCACTTTTGCAGAAGGTTTTGTTTCAGAATTTGGCACATGAACATGTTTGTGTATAAAAGATAGGTTACAAAATAGCTTTATTTCAAGTATATTTCTTATTTCTAAGTCCTGAGAAAGAAGAGCTGGGGCAAATGGAAAACAGATGTGAGAAAAGAGAAGAAATGGGAGCAGGGTGAGAGTCTGTTTTTGCAGCTAACTTTGTTTGGAAATTCTGCATTTTCTTTTTCTCCTCCCCTGTTTTCTTTTTTCTCACTTATATTCCTTGTTTCCTAGTTGTAATTCTTCTCTTGACTACTTGTTTTCTTTGATACTATCACCCCTTCCCTTTTTTTCTCTCATTTTCCCCCCTTCCATTTTTGCTTATATAGCAAATATTTCCAATATGGAAAACTGTCAGGAGAAATACAGGAAAATGCTCACGAACCTGCCCTAATATTAAAATATTAATAGTTTAATATAAATTTTTCATGATTTTTTGAAGGAATAAAATATTTTATATGTAGAGAAAAATAGTTTAAGTCCCTTTGCATCTCTCTCTGGGTCACTTTTACACTGAAGTTAATTTTTTTTTTCTTGTCTAGGTGTTAGGTTTTACTCCAAAAGAGCTTCTCAAAGACCAACACATACTAATGTTTTATTAATTTTTGAGTATTGTTCAAAATTGATGGCATGGTGCATATATCATGAAAATTTCCTTTTTTAAATTCAGTACTGTGTTTGTAAATCATTCAAGGTGGTTCTTGTAGATTTCCTTCACGGTGCTGCTACATAGTATTCCATTGTATGTATATGACACAATTTGGATTTTCCATTAGTTATTCCTGTTAGATGGATGTCAATTTTTTAAAAATTTTGCTACAATAAATATTGTTGCAAACTGTATCTTTGTGCATGTCTGCATATGGATTTCTGGAAGAGTTTTTGTGGCAGACAACAAAGATTGAAACTAGATATTGGCAAGATATTCTCTAAAGACTTTATGAAGGTGTGTATAAGCTACAGGGTCGCTATTCCCTCATTTTTATCCAATCTTGGTGCTGTCAGTTTCCTTCATTTTTTGCTAACCTAATGGGAGAGAAATGTTACCTTTTTAAAATTTTCATTTCCCTGATTACTACTGAGATTAATATTGTTTCTACATTTATTGTCCAAACAGGATTCTTTATCCGAGCATTGCTCATTGTTTGCTCATTTTTCTATTGTATCATTAGTTGATTTTTTCTTTTTTAATTAATTTGTATGAGTTCTTCAAATGTGACAGCCATCAATTGTTTATCCATGATATGGGTTACAAGTTTCTTCTCCCAGACTGCTGCTAATCTGGGGGCTTGGTAAATGCTGTCCTTTGTTCTTAAGAAAAGTATTTCATTTATGGAGTTAAACTTACCAATCTTTTCCTTTATCTTTGTGCTTTTAATGGATTCTTTAGAAAATCTTACCCTGTAGCAGCATCTTAAGCATATCTTGTCCTAAGAGTTTTAGAGGAGGTTTTTAAACATTTCAAGGTATAATCCATCTGAAATTCATTTTTGGTTTCTTCACTTTTCAATCTTCTCTTTCACTGTATTTATCTTTCTTCAATACTCTCTTTCATTTCTTTTCTCCCTACTTATATATATCCTTCAAAACCTATCCACCTATTTGAATATCCATTTAAAAAACAAGTTTTTCCATATTTAATAGTTTTTTAATTTCTAGAATGCTGTTGTTGTTTATGGTTCCAGTTCTAAATATTTTAGCTCTCTTCATTCTATTCATAATGCAGATTTCTTAGCATTACCAAACTTGACCATCCCTATGCAGAGTAGGAATATGAAAGATAGAGATTTAATGCAAAGTTAGCATGGAAGAAACTTTTCCTTGCTTTTTAAATAAAAAAAAGAATACCTTACCTAGTATTCTTCCATTGGAAAATGAATAAATCAAGTCTTAACATAAATTTATTGCCCTCTCACTAAGTACTCAGAACTTTATTTATTTAAGATTTATTTATTTATTTTAGAGAGTGTGTGCATGAGCAGGGGGAGGGGCAGAGGGAGAAGGAGAGAGAGCATCTCAAGCAGACTCCCCCCTGAATATGAAGCCCTAGGCAGGCCTCAATGAGGGGCTCAATGCGGGGCTCCTTCCCAGAACCCTGAGATCATGACCTGAGTAGAAATCAAGAGTCAAACGCCCAACCGACAGTCATCCAGGCCTCCCAGTACTCAGACCTTTAATATAACTTGCCTAATTTGATTCTTGCAACAACCTTGTGAGAGTCCTGTTATTCTCATTGTTTGACACACAAACTTCCAGTCCCAATTCCCTGGGAACTTGTTGCTAACTATTCTCTTTTTGTCCCACTCAAGAAAACAAACCCATGCATAAGAAAGGTGGAAATCTAGTGGTTTAGATTAAAAATGAGTTAGAAAAGAGAAGCATACCCTACTTGCCATTTATAAAAGCTTTGACATTTTTGACAATGCATGGCATTTAAAATCAAAATTCAGAAGGAAATCATTTCCCCCAAATTATAAAAAAATATTTCACAGACTGATTTGAAAATATAATATGCAGCTCTAATCCTTAGAAGTTGGTTATTAGAAGCATATTTCTGATGAATTAGTAATTTGGTAAATGGTTCTTCAGTAAATTGTATAATACAAAACATCTTCAGAGAAGCGGACATTCTGTTCATTGGTATTTTCACAAATTGACTTTGATTGCTTTTAATACACAGAGTACTTGGTGTGCTGGTCAACTTTCCTCTACATAAGTAGAACATATTCCTGTTTATTCCAGTCTCAATGGAGTTAGTTGTATTCATGTATCTTACCTGCCTTTTCCCATCAACACTGAGCTTGCAATCTGCCTTACACTATTTTAGACATGATCAACTGATCTGGATTTTAAAAAATGTACTCTACTATTGTACAAGAACTGAACACACTGTTTTAATTTTAGAGATGTCTGTGGTTGAAAGGTAGAGAATTTACTTTAGTTAAACACATTTTATAGTAATAACCAGCCTCAAATTTAGTAACACTACCCTCTTGGAGATACAAGATAGCTGCTTTTTCATTAGATGACCTAAGGTGCTCTCAACTTATTTTGTTACTGGATCATTTTGAATTCGTGACCAGCTATATACAGATTTTTCTGTTTCTTTTGTCTTCCTCATATAAATTGCTACCAAATGGTGAGGTCTCATTTTTCCTGAACTTATTAAATTTTTTGATGTTATAGGATGAGATCTGTTTTGTTCTAGCTTCTTCTAACTTTAATCACTCATCTGGTTAAGATTTTGTCAATTTACTTAAATGTATGCATGATTCAGTGAAATACAGTATTGGCAATTCACAATGTGTATTACATTTTACTCCTGTACTCATGACATATTAGAACACTCGGATTTGAAAGAATCTTTAAGACCATTTGCTCAAATTTGTCCTACATAAATGTTTCCTGGAAAGCCCTTATAAGTGTTCAATATCATCTCATCTCACTTAATTCTAGCATCTAAGAAGGCAGTTTTTGAAGGAAAAATGTGGGTTTAGAAATAAGGTAGCTAGGTTGAATTCTATTATCATTACTAGTTTCATTGCAGTCTCTAGGCCTAGTTTTTTTGTCTATGAGAACTGACAAAATTACACACATGGAGTTTTACTGTGGAGATTACACCAGATAAGGATGCAAATGCTGTATATGTACTTAACAATTGATAAATATTATTTCTTCTTATATTTCTTGACAACTGCAGTTAATGTGATGCAAAAGATTGACATGTATAGGATTTGGTGAGCCCATTCAGATGCAACAATTTCCCTTAAAAATGGTGCAAGGGTTCGGAGCTAGCAATTTCAGATGTTAAACAGGACAGCAACAGAGCTGCATATGACTTAGATTAAGAGTCAATGTGAAAATTGTAGGCACCTCTTGCCATCCCCAGCCATTTTGATGTAGGAGACTGTCTGTTTAAAGAGTGAATTTATTTTGTTGAGGGATAATCAATGCTGGGAAGCTAAGCATCAGTGTTGAGAAGTTTCATTTTCCTTGATCAGTGTCTAGAAAGACATATTGACAGCTTTTTCCACTTCGTTGTCATAGGAAGAAAGGTGATACAGACAATGCTCAATGAAGATTGCTCAGGAAATAAATTGGGCGTCAAAGAGCCACAGGTAGGTGATGCCTTGCTGAGTCTCTGTATGCTTGATGTATTATGGAGGTAGATTGAATAGGCATTTTCAAATTGTAAAAATGATCGTATTGTTTTCTGAACCCTTTCTAATGAGCCCTATTAGTGGAAACATTCTCCACTGGGTATTGTTTCTCAGGCCTTCAGCAGTGAACCAATTACCTTTGAAATGGCAGGAGAAATCTTCCAATGGCAGCACATCAATACTACACCATACAGCTGTGGTCAAACTCTTGTGCCTTGTTCCTCCAAGTGTGTCCATGGACCAGCCCATGGCCATCACCTGAGAGCTTTGAGAAATGTATCATCTCATGGCCCACCCCAGACCTCGGGGATCAGAATTGGCATTTTTGCAAGATGCCCAGATGAGTCCTATGCATGTAAAACCCTAGGAAGCTCTACTAGATACACACACACGCACGCACGCACACACGCGCGCGCACACACACACACACGCAATTTTAACATGATTCTAGCATAGGACTCAGGAACCTAGATTTTTTACAATCCAAGTTGTCTTCAGATCACACTTTGAAAGTGTCTGTTCACAATGCTCTCACTCTACCTTTACAGTGTGGGCATTTCCTCTGGGAAAATTTGGAAGACTGGAAACTTATGGTGTCTGTATTTACTGGTCAGCCCAACGGCACCGCTGTGTGCATGGTTGATAAATGTACTTTAATATTTAGCCTTGAAAGTAACAGTGGTATATATACTCGTTTATGTGTATGTGCACACACATGCACATACATTCACTTTGGTCTTATTTTATAAATTCTCTAGGTACCTGGAAAGAATCCACTATAGTAACAGAAACATGATTTTTTGGAGAAAATAAAGCTCTGCTAAATAAATGAACACATTTTGTTAAATGTTGAAAGCTCCCTCAGAGTCTGTGAATGCCAGTAGGAGCCGTGGTTGTCTCTGCAAAGTAAATCGAATGTGTTTAATCAAATTACTCCAGGGAGATTCACCAACTAGAATTTAGTGGGAGGTGACCTTATGTCAGGGTTCCCATTTGCTTGCTAATGCTTGCTTTTCTGTGTGTGTGTGTTTAGGAGGAGTACTAAAAAACAATTGATTTTGGAATATCTATGCCAATCTTCATTCCCAACTATGGAGAGCCCTGCCAGGTGTGAAAGGGAAAAAGGAGCAGAATCAGAATTAAAGGAGATGGAGAAGAAATGCATTACCATAGAGAGAAACCTAGAGGAAATACACAGAGAAAATGTGCAGAAGGGTAAGTTTACCTGTTGAGAGAGGTATTGTATTGAATCTTTGAAAAGGACACCTGTGTGTGAAAGGCTATAGCCCCATATGCATATGAAGCCACAGAAATGCAATTTAGAATGATAGACTGTCAAGGAGGCAGGGTGTTTAGACAGCATTGGGCCCATCATTTTTCAACAGATAAGACAATTGGGTCCCAAAGGGAAGTGATTTCACTAAAGTATCTAAGAATGTAGAGAAAGCAGTACAAATTGAATCCTCATCTCCTGGGTTTCTTCTAGAAACTTAGAATCATCCTTGTCTGCCTTCTCTTCCTCACTACTCTTTAGTTCATCTGTAAGTCCTACCACTTGGATTTCCAAATTTACCTGTGGCTCCCACAGTCTGTGCTGAGACCGCCCAGGTTCAAGCCACCATCCCTGTCTCCTCTCCACTCTGAGCCGCTTTGCATTTCCTCAAACCTGTCAAACCATTTCCCACTACAGGGCCTTCGCATAAACTGTTTCCTCTGCCTCCTTGTCTGCTGACCATATTTTCTCTGGTGGTTTCTGCTTATACTTCAGCTTAAATGTTACTTCTTCATGGAGTCTAGCACTAAAACATCTTACAAAGTGTGCCTTCCCTGTTATTTGTGTCAGTGCATGCTTACCATTTATCATTGCATTTATTATAACATACTATACATACTTTTCCATCTGTTCTGCTGTAATAGACTGGTAAATAGCAAAATAATTAGAATGGCCATATAATTTATTGTTCAAACCCAGATACTTTTGAGAGTGGAGGGGTGCTATTAATAATCATGCCAAGGCAGCAGGCTTAAACCAGAACAAACTGGGACATGTGGCCGTTATAGTCATAATGTTTTTCTAATGTGGAAGCAGGGTTTGTTCATTGTGATTTTTCCTAGGCAAGGAGAGCCAGAAAAACTGCAGCAGAATTTAATACTTCACCAGAAAGGGGGGAAAAAAGAAAAAAAAAAAAAAAAAAAACAACCCTCTAAGCCTAACTGCTGCACAGAAATGTTTGAACTCTATTTTAGGGCTGAAGGCTTTCGGGCTGAAGGGGCTTAGAGAAGATAGGAATGTTTAAAAATAGATGCCCGCATCCAGTCCCCTTCTCATAGAGGTGCAACCCTTACCCTTGCATGGCTCTCTGCTGAAAGCAGGTTCCACTTCTTCCGATCTTCATCCTAACAGCAGCCCTGACAACACAAAGCTCCACTTCTATTTGCTTTCATTCAATCCCTGCAAGCCAGCATTCTAAGATAATTGTTTTTCGTGAATCTTTAACTTCAATGTTTCTTGTCTAGGCTAAGTTATCAATCAGTATATATATTACTGTTTTGGTTATTGCTCTGGTTACAGCATTGCATAGGTTTTGAGTGATTTAGTCTGATTTTTATTTTTCCTATAAGCCACTGTTTTTGTGAGTATATATTCCATTGGCTTCATACATACATATATGTAATTTGTGTGTGTGTGTGAGAGAGAGAGAGGCAGAGGGAGAGGAGAGGATCTCAAGCAGGCTCCATGCCCAGCGCAGAGCCCAAAACAGGGCTCGATCTCACAGTGCTACGATCGTGACCTGAGCTGAAATCAAGAGTTGGATGCTTAATTGACTGAGCCACCCAGACCCCCCTCCATTCACTTTCAAATATTTTTGACCAGAACTCATAGTAGAAAATATATTTTGTACCATCACCCATTTTACATGTATATATGTCCACATGTCCATATATATAAACATATATATGCTTATATAAAGATATGCACAAGTATATAACCTGAATAGTTTTACAAAAAATTTACCCTTGCTATGTATGAGAGGTCTCAAAGGAAGAGGCGGATGAGCTTTTATTACATAAATTGAGTTTGAAGTTATGGAGGGATATCCAAATGGAACTTTCTAGCAGGCAATTGATGAAGAATTTGAATTGGGATAGTTTGGGTTACAGTCCAACCTATAAGAATCGATGAATTCTCAAATCAGACAGAGATATAGAGAACAAACTGATAGTGGCCAGAGGGGCAGGGGGTTATGGGGGAAGGGAGAGTAAGATACAGCCCTCTAGCTATGGAATGAATAAGTCAGGGGAATGAAAGGTACAGCATACAGAATACAGTCAGTGATACTGTAATCTCATTGTGTGGTGACAGAGGGTAGCTACATTGCAGTGAGCATAGACAGTATAAAGAATATATCTAAATAAGTTGAATCACTATGCTGTACCCCTAAGACAAATGTAACATTGTGTGCCAACTATATTCATATAAAAACAAATTTTAAACACAATTGAATAAAGGGACGGAACAGGGAAAAAGGAAACAAGACAAAAATTGATGTGATCTCAGTGTATGAGAGAAAAGCAAGAAAAGAGCAGAGAAATGACAACCAAAATTTGGGAAATCCTTATGTCTGAGGGTAGAGGTGGAAGTAGGAGCCAGCAAAGGAGCCCGGAGACATCACTAAAAGGATGAAGGGGACAAGGAGAATGTTGTCTGTAAGGAAACCATTTTAGAGAAAAGGAGAAATTGGCAGTATTGAGTGTCTATTTATTCAATACTTACTGAACTTATAAGGTCCATGGAAGCAGGATGTTTGTTTTGTTTTCTGTTTAAACTCTGAAAGAAAGTGCCCAGCATTGGTAGAAACTCCCTCTCTGTTTTGAGATGCCTGTATCTTCTGTGTTCAGTGATATAGAAGCTATACTGAAGAAATTAATCCTAAGACAAAGTGACACGATTGTATTATTAGCAATAAATAATACCTATCAAATGACTTCTGACTAATGAATACATGGTACAAGTTCCAGTGACTAAGTAGAATATAATTGTTAGGTTTCGTTAGAATGTAACAATTGTTCAATTTATGTAATATTATTTATAACACTGTCTAATTATTTTCAGCATCATTATTTGCAGAATCATTATTTAGAATAAGAATTGTATAATTATATCCACAACTGAGCTGTGCATGTGACATGAAATGATCTGACATAGGTAGTGTGGTTAGTAATCATCCCAGGAAGAGGAAATTGCAACTTATCCCTCTGCCTGAATATCCAATCCTCTCAAATCTCTCTTCACTTATCGATTCTCCCAGTGAGAGCTTTTGTATCTTCTCAATGATCTATAGGGAATGCATGCTTTTATTGTGTGGATTTTACCCATATTTTTTCAGCTACTCACCAGTGTTTTACAGACCTGTGCATGGCATTCTATCTGGCCTTTGCTCCAGACGCCCAGCAAGCATGATTGATATCTGCTTAGCTGCTTTTGTACTTTGCCTTTGATAAAGAAATAGTAATATTCCACTGGTACATTATAGAGGCAAGTACTATAGCAAGAATTTTGTAACCAGAAAATTCTCCGTTCTGTCTTGCTTCTACCCTTGAGTGGCTTGGCATTAAATGGAACATGGGTATATAATTTAACCTGCATTCTCAATATTGTTATTTTTCAAATATAAATATTAACATTACTTCATGGTCTCCTTAAAGGTTTCATTCAGAAGCATGTGAATACTACATGCAAAGCCTGACGTGGAATAGGTGCTCAATCATTATGTGATACTATTATATTATTTTGGCACTAAAATCCTGAGTTTATTTTCTTGTAACAGCCAACATCAGCCTGTAACTGCAGGCGTAGCTCATTTGACAGAAAACCACTGCATTATTCACACATTTATTCTTATATTTACATGACCCTTATCACTTAAGAAATGTAAAAGTACTGAGATTAATGCACCCAAAGAGGTGATAAAAGGAAGTTGGTAGTTTTAGTGCTCTGAGACAATAGAGGCAGGATTAGTTCTATGGAGGTGGTTGAAACTTTTGTTGGAAGAACTAGCATGTGACTTGGATCTTGAGGATGGCTGTAATTCTATCAGATAACTGGGATAAATCACATAGGATTGTTTGAACAAAACAAATATACAGATAGAGGCATATAAATCACTTTTTTGTAACTTGTATGAGAGGTGGTACAAGATCTTGAACACATTTTTTTATTCTTTATATTCTTGGATTATTGTATATCTATTAAAAATTCGACCAGATAGGACAGGGATCAAGTGAATTTACTTCTGAAACAAACGTAGTAGTATCAAAAACAGACATCACTTTCTATCTCAATCTTTTTAACATTTGTATCAACAAGAATGTTTATTTAATAACTATTTCACCTCCTGAGGAACTCCAAATTAGTAGGAACTCCATGTAGTGCTGTTTTGAGATGGGTCCTAGGGATCAGGAGGAAGGAATATCAGAATTTATTACCAATACCTGCTGTATTCAGGTACAAAAAAGGGGACATTTTTCTTTGTAAATCCAGAAATCTAAGTCCAGTTATAGCCCCACTGGGGTAATGGGGCACTTTAGTTTGGGCACTAATCAATGGAGTAATTGGTGGAATATATCCTGCATATATCCATTCCACATGGATCTGAGACAGCCACGCCCTGTCTGAATTCCTGACCGATAAAATCACTAGCAAATAAAATTTAGCCAATTTGATTTGGGGATAATTAGTTACAAAACACAAGCAACTGAAGAAGACCTTGGAACCTCCTAGTAGGGTACTGCAGCAACAGCAACCTAAAACATGGTGTTAGTGTATGACTGTGTAGCAGAGAGAGGCCTGGAGGGCCCCGAGGAGACTACTAGTGGGAATGGAAAGTCAGGATGGTTTCTGCTGTAGGAATTTTAAGAAACAGGATCTAGGTGATGTGCTGGAAGAACGATTAGTAAATCAGAATCATTTGAAAGTGTCCACAACCTTTTATTAGCTGCCTGTGGTAATGCATGACTAACATGATGAGAGGGATGAGCTAAATTTCAAGCATAACTTAGAGGAAATAGGGATGAACTAGGAGTTGATGGGCTTGAAAATAAAACTCTTTCCCATCCTCAGTCTTGTCCAGCAAAGACTCTAAAATTAAAATGGATTCAACGCAAATATCAAATAGAGTGTTGCCTATAAAAAATGTGTCTTTAGAGTAAAGATCACATCAATGTTACAGTTAGAAGTTTCTGTCGAAAGCTCAGAAAGTTTTAAAGTTACTCCTAAAGATAAAAGAGCTTTTAAGAATCTCAGAGGTGTACTTTGTAGACCTATTCTGAAAATAACATTTCTGATAGTCTTCAGAACATTTTCCCACAGCATCCTGGCTCAGAGCCCAAAGTAGAAGGGGGACTGTCATCAATGAAATTGTGTGACTTTTGTGTAATATAATACATAAAAAATAATTTTAAATAGATTCTATCAATTCAGACTTAAAACAACAACAACAAACAAACAGAAACAGTTCAAATTAAAAGAGATCATTGGCCTGCAATTTTGTATGGGGAGGAAATAAATGGTGAAAGCAACTCATATACAAACATATATGTAAACAAACATGCCATTCGTCACCGTAAGATTGATAATCAATTCAATTTCTTTAATGAATATAGGGCTTTTCAGGTTTTTTATTTCATTTTGTGTCAGTTTAATAAGTTATCTTTTTTGAGAGTTTTGAGCAGTTTCACCTAAGTTGTGAATTCATCACCATAAAGTTGTTCAAAATATTCTTTATTGTCTTTTTACTATAGGTAATATCTGTAGTTACATAACCTTTTATATTTCCAATATTGGGAAATTTATTTCTGTCTTTTTGTTCTTTATCAGTATTTCCAGAAATTCATTTTTTTTTCAAAAACCTAACTTTTGGCTTCGTAATTTTCTCTAATATTTGTGTTTTATAGTTCATTGAGTTCTGCTTTTATCTTTATTATATCTTACTATTATTTTATGTTCATGTATCTATTTAATTTTGTTTTAATTTTACTCTTGTTCTCTAGATAATTAGATTGAAAACAGATAATTGATGTTAAATCTTCCTTTCGATTATATATATATAAAGCTATAATTTTCTCACTAAGCACTGCTTTATCTATAGCCTCAAAATTTTGGCATGTTGAATTTTCATTATCATTTAGCTGAATATTTTGCAGCCTCCTTTGTTTATTTTTTAGTAACCCTTTGTTATTTAGGAATGTCTTATTTAAATTCCAAATATTTGGAGCTTTTCTAAAATTCTTACTCTATTTTTTTTTAAAGATTTTATTTATTTATTTGACAGAGACAGCCAGCGAGAGAGGGAACACAAGCAGGGGGAGTGGGAGAGGAAGAAGCAGGCTCATAGCGGAGGAGCCTGTTGTGGGACTCGATCCCATGACGCCAGGATCACACCCTGAGCCGAAGGTAGACGCTTAATGACTGCGCCACCCAGGCACCCTGTAAAATTCTTACTCTATTGATTGCTAATTTAGTACATTGTATATGAGAAAAAAAGTGCTACATAAGATTTCAATCTTTTGGATTAACCTACACTTACCTTATTGCTTGGTATTTTGTCTGCCTGATAAATTTCCCATGTTCCCTTGAGGATTATATGTGGATTCCCATGTTCCCTTGGGATTAGACTTCCATCCCACCTATGAAAAAGTAAGTAATATGAGAATTATCTGTTTACCATAAACAGCTAAAACACAGGACCAATTATATGAAGCAGTGGTTTTCAGTAGTTAGAAAAGAGGAAGGGCAACATATGACCCCTGAGAGAATGGAAACATGAGGTGAGTCCTTTATGACTCACCAGACTTACTACCTGGAGGCAGTTTCCAGGCTGTGATACAGAGAGAGGAACCAAAACAATCAATAGTCTCATATAATTAAGGAGATAGAAACCAGAGTGTCAGGTAACTGAGGGGGCTAGAATTTGAAAGCCATAATATTCATAAGAAGGAAGTTCTAGAGATCCATTGAGGAGTCATCTTGAGCCACTGGCTTGAGAGGGAACTCCACCAAGAAAGCAGTAAGCCAAACAACTTCTGCCCCTCACACAGCACTGGGAAGGGGAAGAGTTTGCATTCCCAAAGGCCAGAATGAAGAAACGTTGTCATGCATGAAGCATTGAGTTACACATTAGTTTCCTATGGTTCCATAAATAAAGTACCACAAACTAGGTGGCTTAAAACAGCAGAAATTTATTTCTCCAGGTTTCTGTATGTAATGCAAAAATTAAGATGTCAGCAGGGGCTTGCTCCCTCTGAAACCTCTAGGAGAGAATCTTTACTTACATTTTCCAGCTTCTGGTGTTTGCTGACAATCCTTGGTGTTTCTTGGTTGTGTGTGTGTCACTCCAATCTCTGCCTCTGTTGTCCCATGGTCATCTCCCTGTGTATCTCTTCTCTTAAGCACACCAGTCATACTCCACTCCAGTTTGACCTCATCTTAACTAACCATATCTGCAATGACTCTATTTCTAAATAAGGTCAAATTCCAAGGTACTGGGGATTAGGACTTCAGCATATAATTTTTTTTTTTTTTTTGAGAGGGACACGTTTTAATCCTTACCAGCTTCCTGAGAATTGTTATTCCTTAATAGCGAGGCTAAATTAGTCCAAGAATAAAGGCCACTTTAGACTATCCACAACAAAGCATAAAAGCCAATCTCAAATGATAAAGTGATTTGCAAATTACTTTGTTCAAAGCCAAAACAAAATCCAATACTCTTTAAGTAAATAAAATAAAATCAGCAGCCATACACATTAAAGTTACAACATCTGGCATCTAATTAAATGTTGCATTCTAAAATCTGGATCATCTTAGGGTCCATTTGTATTGACTATTTTCCCCCTCCATGTGTCACATTTTGCTTCTTTACATGTCAAGTATTTTTTATTGTCTGCTGGATATATAGAATGTTGCAAAGACTAGATTATATTATCTTTCTCTGAATGGTGGTGTGTATGTGTTCTTGTTTTTGTTTTTCCTTTCAAGAATTACTAGTCACCTTGAACTAAAATTAGTTTTATTTTTAGTCAGGGAATAAAATTCAAGGTGTTGGGGTGCCTGGGTAGCGCAGTCGTTAAAGCATCTGCCTTCGGCTCAGGGCGTGATCCCGGCGTTCTGGGATCGAGTCCCACATCGGGCTCCTCCGCTGGGAGCCTGCTTCTTCCTCTCTCACTCGCCTGCTGTGTTCCCTCTCTCGCTGGCTGTCTCTCTGTCACATAAATAAATAAAATCTTTAAAAAAAAAATTCAAGGTGTTTACCAAATAATAATAATAATAATAATAATAATAAATGATAATAACTTGGTAAAATTACAATTCTATACTTTCTTCCTGCAGTGGTTGGTAGCAGTTAAAATCTCTGTTCTGTTTTTTCAGCCTTCCATTTGCTATTCCCATTGAGCATTATAGAGTATGAACAGTTCTAGGGTCAATCAAGAATTTGAGGAAAGATTATACTTGGATTTTGGGGCTCCCCTCAAGTGTATTTACTTTCAGGTTTTCTTCCTATTAGTGTTCAGCTGCTTGGTGGCAAAAACTCCATCTTCTGATATCCAAGCAAATAATAATTGTAATTTTTGTTTAAAATTGAGTTGTTCTTCACTGTGAGTGTGGGAGTTCTTTTAGGGGGAAAACCTTATAAAGGTATATCTCTCCAAGTGGACTTCACTTCTTTCAAGGGTTGAATACCCTCCAGTTTTTGCTTCCTTTTATTCTCTATTCAGTTCCTTTAAATAATTATATTTTATATTTTGTACAGAGTTTATTATTCTTATTTATAGTATGATTATTCTAACATAATATACACTGTAATTAGTAAGAGTTAAGCTTTATCTTTAAATCGCCAGTGCTGGCAAGTAACATTGTAATTCTTAGATCATTGACAAATGTATATTGAGCAAATGGATATGCATTTGTATAAAAATGTGTCACTTGGAAGGAAAGGATGGTGTGGAGGACAAAATGTGATTCTTGTTCACTGCCAGGCCCCTTGCAACTCATTATAGACCTGATATCATTCCGGCCACTGACACTCTATGCCTTTGGATCTCCCAGTATTTCCACCTTGGATAATTTCTCCCATTCAGGCTTTTCAGTTAGTTTTATAAACTTGCAGACCATTCCTCTCTTTCATTTAGCTATTTGTGAATTGAAGAGATGTTCCAATTTTCAGATGAACCTGAGAGACAGACATAGAAACTGCTCTCTTACTTGAATCACACTGAGTTTCTCAAGGGAGAGAGGAGTGGATTTAGAAAAACTCTGCTTTCTTTTGATTGCTTTTCTTCAGTATCAGTGGTAAATGTTTAAAAAATAATTTGCCCATCACTTTGCCCCTGGTTTTATTCAATGGAAATTCCTAATATCATTTCACTTTCCTTAAATAAAGCCACAGTGTGGGGTGAATTAGGCTTTTTGTGTTTTTTCAAAATCTACCCTATTTAGAAATACAATTTCTATTTCCTTCTTTCCTCCCTCCATTGCTACCCCTTAAACTGCTTTGCTACCTGTCAGCCTATATTATATATTTACTGAGGCTTGTGAACAATCCAAATTTATGTCATTGGTTTCTATGTTTATTTGTTTACCCGTGTTTTCTGCCAGTTTCATCTATAATAGATTTAAAATTCTCCAGAGACCAGAGAACATGTTTATCAACTTGCTTTGTGGGCTATTGAGTTATAAACTGAAGTTCCTGCAATTTTTTATAATGACTGCTGGGTTGTAAAAAACATAATTGACTTAAAATTAGCTTTTTCCTGTCACCTCTCTCACCTTTGAACCACCAATGGGTGGTTCCCTGCCAATGGGTTAAAGTTCCCAAACCAACACTTTCATTATTTCATTATTTATTGAATTATTATTTCAACAAGTATTTATGGGGACTTATTCTCTATTAGGCATCTTTCTAGGCGGAGGGCCTCAGTGATGAAATACACCAAATTAAACATTGTGTTTCAGTGAAAAAAGACAAAGTCTCTGATACTGAGACCCTCATCTTTGAAGGGAGGCAAGAAATTTGGGAGAGCAAAGCATAAAGACATGAATAGGGTTTTTAAGAAATTGGCAAGAATGGGTCTCAACAATGACCAGCTATCCCTAAGAAGACCCCCAGAAGATGCAGTGATTGAGTTGCGACATAAGCATTGCTGAGTATTTTATTTGAGACCAAACCAGGTTTGAGCTTTGTCCAGTGTATCTCTGAGCATGTATTTCCATCGTGTTCTCCATGGCATTTTCGTTTATTGTCTGGGATAGGAGAGGTTGATTTGAAATGGAGAGGGGGAATGAGGGTGGAGTTTAGAGGGCTTTATTTTTGTTGGTGGGTTGAGAACAAAGACAAGGATGGTGAGTAGTATGGCATAACATTTGTCTTCCTTTTTCTCTTTTAGATTGTTGGGTTGCTTTTGATTAACTTCTTTGGAGAAGGGGTTTAGGGACTATAGAAGAAGGAGAGATTATAAGATGAAAGAACTTGAGAGAACTGGGCAAAAATGGTGTTGCTTGGAGGCAGTAGTGAACAGCTATTGTAACTATTTCTGCCTCTCTAACATCCATTAACTAATTTTCTTATAACATGTTCCCAGTTTTCTTTTTATTATTAAGAAGCAGTTCTCTTCTAGTATAGGCCCAATGCTTCAGGGGAACTCATATACCCCAAGATCCATGAGTGGAACATGATACAGCCTATTCAATCAATACATTCTATCTCTGCTATCTTTGGTTCAGGGATGGGCATGTAATGCAAAGCAGGTAAAACAGAGACCATCTCAGTGCGTTTTTGGAGTACCTGTGGTAAAGAAACTCTTCTGCATCCAATGATGCCAACTGTGTGTATGCCTGAGCCTGAAGCAGACAAAAGAAAAGCAAAGCAAAGACTTGGAACAAATGAGCAAAATCAAGTCCTGATGATATGATGCAAGCTCTAGGACCCAGCTGAGCCTAAATGAAATTTTCAGATATGAAACCTGCGAATTATATGCTTGGCTTAATAATTTTGAGTTAGGTTTTTCAAAGAAGACTTAGGTGAGAATGTTCAATACAGGATCAGCAAAAGGACCTGTCATCCCATATCACCCCTTCCCCCACCCCATCTTCCTAGATCGTGATACATTACAGAGCTCTGGCCCTTTGAGAGCTTAGCATGACCACTACTAAGTGACTGCAAATGCTAGCTCAGTGCAGCAATCGAAGAGATGATTCAGCTCCCGTCCCCAGCCCCTCAAGACTGTTTGTCCTGTGGGCAATGAATCAAAGAACTTGAATGTAAACATTTCTCATAAGTACCCCTCAGAAATAGCTAAAAAGATATTGAGAGGGAGCTGACATCTAATACTCACATCCATGGGGCTAAGTACTCTGGTAGTTTGAGCATTGATGTTGCATATTACATTGATGTTACATTTGTATTCAATGATAGGTCCACTGGAATATTTGCTTTACATAAACCGTAGGGTGAGGTCAGTGGGCTATAAAATTGGAAAAGGCATTCCAAAGAGTGAGAATAATATTAACAGAGAAGGGGAACAGGGTACATGTGAATAACAGCAAATAGTTGGGTATGACTGCAACAATGGGATTATGTTTTTAGAGGAAGAGGGTGTAGCATTAGAAATGCATAAGGCTTGCTCACTTCCTTTTTTTTTAAATTCTTATTTATTTAGATTCATTTATTTATTTTAGAGAGAAAGACAGAATGGGGGGCAGAGGGAAAGGGAGAGAAAGAGAATCCTCAAGCAGACTCCCCGCTGAGCATGGAGTCCAACATGGGGCTTGATCCCAGGACCCCGAGATCATGACCTGAGCCAAAATCAAGAGTCGGATGCTTAACTGATGAACCACCCAGGTGCCCCACTTCATTTCCTCATCTTTAAAATTTGGGATAATAAAGGGATCTGAAAAGACTTTTTTTGAGAATCAAATGTTTGCTTTATGTCTGCTTTCAGTGAAAGAGAAGGCTAAGAGATCTACCAACTATCAGGCAGTGTGTCCATTTATATTAACAAATCCGATCTTTAAATCATGGTAATAAATGAGGCTGAGGGAAATTACTTAGGGTCATATTGCTTTTCAGTGGCTGAGTTCAGATTCAAGCTCAGTTCTCTCTGATTCAGAAAACTCTAGAGAAATGTTTTCCATTCTATGTGTTGGAAAATTAGAGATGCTAGAGTTATTTTAAAAGATTGTTTAGTCTATAGGTGCTACAATAACTGTCTGTAAACCCAAGTGTTACTGTGTCTCATAATGGTATGAAATAGAATTTCAGCATACTATTAAAAATAAACAGAGGGGCACCTGGGTGGCTCAGTCTGTTGAGCATCAGACTCTTGATTTCGGCTCAGGTCATGATCTCAGGATGGTGAGATTGAGCCCACATTGGGCTCTGCACTCAGTGTTGAGTCTACTTGTCCCTCTCCCCCTGTTCCTCCCCCCTACTTGCTCTCTCTCTCTAAAAATAAATAAAATCTTTTAAAAAACCCACAAATTTAATATTTTAAGAAATTCACAACATCCTGTTATTACATAGTTTCTCCACCAACAGATCATAAAAATACAAATGAAATGTTGTCATGTAAGGGGATCATATAACTCTACTATAGATCTTTCTCTATCAGCTGGAAGACAACACAACCAGAGGACAAAGTCTTGGTATAAACTATATAGAGGACTTAAAGCCAGTGGAAAAGTGAAGCCCCATATAGTGAGTGCCTGCCACTTGGATTTTTACTGAATGAATGAGTAAATGAATGGCCAAGTACGTATACAGATACATATACACAAACAGAAAGGAATTGTATGCTTACAGCCCATGAAGATAGCTAAGAACACTTAAGAGCATTTCATTAGCAAGGGAACCATAGTTCTCCTTCTCCTCCCCTATACATGAGAACATCTAGAATGGCTTTTCCTATAAATTTAATTCTAGGAAGGTGAGAATTGGTATTTCTTTATGAGAATGTTTGTGTGGTCAAGTAAATTTGGCAAATATCATACCCTATAACCACCTTTTAGAGGGTCCCCAAGTACATAGGCAAATTATAGGCTCTGAAAAATCTTACGGTAAGAAACCACAGAATTTCCCTAACTTATTTGATCACAGAAGCCCTTGTCCCAGAACAAGCATTAGCCTCTGGCAGAAGGAGTTATCCAAGGCACATAATTTGGGAAACAATCTTCTACATTATTCTTATCCATCAAGGTGTCAGCGAGATCCCTTTTGATACTTCATGTAATTAAGTTGTTAAATGTTCTTTTTATTATTCAAATATACGGTCTTTCACAAAGAAAAAAAAAAAAAAAACACAATTCCTGAAATGGATCTCTAAAACCCAGAAGCCACAAAGGCAGGACACTTGTCCTGTCATGACAGCTCACAGGTATCCAGGTAGCAACACTTCATCTCCCTAACTGCCCTTTCCCCATGTGTTCAGTTGTGCGCTGAAAAGTGATCCCTGGGGGTGAAAATGGCCCTGGGGATTGTTAGTAGGTCGCACAGCTGAGTTGACTGCAAGGCTGCAGGGAGGCAAGTAATGCTTTTGCAGGTTTTGGGGAAAAAACAAAACAAAACAACCACTCCTAGGAAACTCTGGCTCAGTCAGTGCAGTCACTAGCAGGCAGGTTACAAGCTTCCCACCATGGGTCCTCTCTCCACAGCTGTCGATCTCTGAAAGCCCTACAGCTGATGTCATTGAACAGGGATAGGAAGCCTTTGAGGCCTTGCCAAGATATACTGGGATGGTGAGAAAAAGGATGTCTGTCTCGGGAGGGTGATCAGTGGGATACCTTCCAAATCCCTTTTAAGAAGGTATGACATCCAGGCATATACTGGGATTCCCATGGAACATAAAAAGCTGAAGGAAAGCTACACGCTGAAATCCTCTGATCTTATCCACAAACCATCATGCTTTTGTTCATTGGACACTACATTCTGGGGACTATACTAGGCCCTGTAGGAGGTGGAAAATGAGGAACATCATATTCTCTCCTTTACCCTTCAACGAGCTTACAAACTAATTTGGTAAGATAACACGAGTGCATTTTTAAAAAGATAAATTACCATGCGGAGCAATTTATAATTAGCCTCAGGTGGATGGAATGGGTTGTATTTGCAGAAAGATGACAATCCAGGCAAGGAAAATGGCTTTGAGCAGAAACCAGAGGGAAGCGATACACAAGCTTGTGAAGAAAGGAAAGGAAGCATTTCGGTAAAGAAAAGTTTCAGGGGTAGAATTTACATGAAAATGTATCTTGGACTCCGGGTTAAAGAGTGCAATTTAGGTATTAGCATTTTAGGTATTAGCATCCCTCTCCCTCTGCACCTCCCCTCAAATAAATAAATAATTCTTAAAAAAAAAAAGAGGAAGAAACGAAGGCAAATGGTTTATATAATCTGCCCAAGTTTCCATATCTAGAAATTGGCAATACTAGTTTTCAAACTTAAATAGTATTTTTCCACAGCTATGTCCTTTATTTTTTTTCTAGAAATATACATCATGTGGAAGGCTTATTTGCCATCTTTTACTAACTCATTGTTTTCAAGGACCTCATGGTCTATGAACACAGACAGGCTCTGCTATTTGCTTAGGAAGAGTAATCTAGCCTATTCTGTACCAAAATACAGAAACTACTATGCATATGCTAAGAAATGATCATTTTTCAGCTACATTAAAGCTGAATAATGAACTTTCCTAAAAGCTTGACCTGCATTATTCCAGTGAGGCTCTTCAGTGTTGTAAATAGCTATCAAGAGCAGAAAGTTCCCTATGAAGACTGTGTCGAGGTATAATGAAGTTGGGAGATACACAAAAGGTCATTTTCTTTATTCTCCTGAGTATTAACAGCAAAATTTATTCAGTAGTCATCTACTCAGTGCTTCTAAGACAATGCCTCTGAGATTATGCTTCAATGACTGCACTAGCTACTGGAAACAAAGAAGAATGAAGTATTCCTGTCCCTGGAAAGCTCAAAATCTAGAAGGAGGAACAGATAGGTAGACAAATCGTGACCTTGCCTTGGTATTAGAAGCATGTGTGAGAAGCCCAACAACACAGAAGAAGACAGGTATATCAAAATAGCTCAGGAGTGCCTGGGTGGCTCAGTTGGTTAAGCGTCTGCCTTCAGCTTAGATCATGATTTCAGGGTCCTGGGATCGAGCCCTGTGTCCAGCTCCCCAGTCATCAGGGAGTCTGCTTCTCCCTCTACCCCTCTCCCTGCTCTTGCTTTCTTTCTCAAATAAATAAATCAAATCTTTAAAAAAATAGTTCAAAGTATAATAGAGTGAACTTCACAATTTAATGGAGTATTTTTATTTTAACTGGTAATAATCTACAATGATGGGTCTAACTGTAAGAAGTTCATTCTTAAGCACAGTCATACTTGTTCTTGGTTTTATCATTGGTGACTTTAGGTCTCTATTGTCATGAACCTAATAAGGTAGTAGTTAATCATAGCTGCTCTGGAGTTGATTAGCTTTTCACTCCTACAACTAATAACTCTCTGACCTTGGGCAAGTTACTCATTCCCCTTTGAGCTTTGGTACTATCACCCATAAAATGGGGATAATAGATGAGATAAACCATGTAGACATTCGATGCATGTTACTTGCAACTATTACTATTATTGTTGTTGAGAGTAAAATGATGAGGCGTGAGGTTGACAACAACATATTTGTACATTCAAGTACAGTTTATTTTATTTACTTTTATTTTTTAGAGGTTTTTATTTTATTTTATTTTATTTTATTTTATTTTATTTTATTTTATTTTATTTTATTTATTTTTTTAGAGAGGGAGGCGGGGAGGGGCAGAGGGAGAATGAGAATCCTAAGCAGGCTCCAGACCCAGCATGGAGCCCAACGCGGGGCTCAATCTCACAACCCCAAGATCACAACCTAAGCTGAAATCAAGAATCAGACTGAACCACCAGGCGTCCCTCAAGTAAAGTTTATTTTAAAAGACAATACTAAAGGAAAGAGATTTTTGATATATAAATACAAGCATGCATTTGAGAATATCTGGGGTACTTCTCCCACTGTTACTGATTGTATTCATGCAGTTAATAATTCATGTAGTTGCATACCTACATTGTTCACTGTTCTCTAGTCAGGGTCACTGTGTTAGATAAATCATAGACCAACCAAGCAAGAGGCTCATTTTCCTGGTGTCATGTGTGAGTTGGCCTGGAATTAAAGCAATCACGAAATCCTATTGCTTGGATGTTCCTCTTGCCCTTGTTATGGTCCAGGCCATCCACAAGAGTGACCAAAAGATTCAGTGATTTTTAGCAACATATTTGCTTGTCCTAATTGGTTTGTTTTAGCTGGAAATACACAGACTTGGGGTACTATCTACGTAGTTTGGACTCAAATATTTATGCTGGTGCTAGATTTACCAAACATTCTCAGTAAGAGAGGGAAGGGAGTAATTCAAGCCATTGAGGAAGTTGGGGCTAGCTATAATGATCCAAGTGTGGTTATTGGTGTTCTTTAAAATAAAATTGGCAGCTTGAGTAGTGGACTCAATCAAATTGACCAGATGCTTTGCACTTGGTTAAATGCATTCTAATTAGCCAATCAGTGCAAACAACTGATTAAATTTTTGCTAAAGAATTTCCATTAAACCAATAAACAACAACAAAATAGTTCAAGCAAGTTTACTTTGCTTTCTTCTTCCTGAAATCATGAAGTTGTGAAGGGAAACCACAGATGTATGCCCACCCCTCATCTTTGTTTAGTGTCTAGATGACCTAAAACATTATCTTGTAATAACTTTAACATTTTGATTAAAAATGAAAGTTTCAACTGGATGGACCATAGTATTCAGAAAACTTTGGTAATGACTTTGTTTGCACATTATTGCCTTGTGCACTACATGTATGAAAAATAGGGATACAATATCTTAAAGTTGTGTGGAATGTTTACTTATTCTATATATGATCATATATAATATGCCAATTCAATCAATATACTATAATAACTAATATGCTTTATTTGATCCATTCAGATAAATTATTTAACCCTCTTGACACCCCCAGGTGCTGAAAGACAGGAATTATTAACCCTTTGTTGCAAATGACAGATACTTGGCACAGAAATTGAATGACTTGCTCAATGTCATCCAGCCTGGTAAAGCTGGTACTAAGCCCAGATGTCTTTCCACTTGTCAGATAGATAACAGTAGACTCAGGATAACATGTTGATCCATTTAGGGCCATAATTAGAGACAGGACTCCTTTACTGAAGATATTCTTTAATTTCACAAAGTTCATTTATAGATAGTATGTTCCTTATGTAGCTCAATAGCTAATATCAATCTTAGTATAACATTTGAATCATGCAGTAATCCTTTAATATTTTCTTTAACAGATCTTTGTAATTTTGCAGCCTTAGGCCCACCAATAGAAATTCAAATTTCCGGGGCACCTGGGTGGCTCAGTCGGGTTAAGCATTTGACTTCAGCTTGGGTCATGATCCTGGAATCCTGGGACAGAGCCCTGCATCGGGCTTCCTGCTTGGCGGGGAGTCTGCTTCTCCCTCTCCATCTTCCACTCCCTCTGCGTGTTCTCTCTCTCTCTGTCAAATAAATAATAAAATCTTAAAAAAAAAAAAAAAGAAATTCAAATCTCCTAGTTAGGCAGATACATACCTAAGATAACAGCTCTGCTTGGTATGTATGTTTCTGCCTAATTATTAAAAACAAAAACAAAAATGAATTCCTGCTAAGTGTTTAATATGTACAAAAATAAAATTAAATCAGAATAGAAAAAACTGTTGTGATTGTAGGATGAGAGTTAATAAACCTCCTGCCAAAATTCCAAAATTAGTAGATAAACGTGTCATAATCATGAATACCAAACTTGACATCTGGTTTATGGGAGTTTTCCTCTTGAGAATATATAAAATGAAGTATTCTTACTGCTATGTTAAAGAAATAAGAATAAAATTCTTATTTTATTAGAGAAAATACTAACTTAGCTTTTGATGGTGGGAATATATATGGGTTTTATTTAACTTTTTCTATTCTCCTATAGTGTCCACAATTTCTCTATAGCTGCCTATTTACTTGCTTTATTATTAAATATTCAGTGAACTTAATTTTTATGGAATAAACACCTCTGAACTGGCCACATTTTTACTTCGCCATAAAATGTACATAACTGTATGACACATATTATTCTTGCCCAGAGGTCTTTGTCCCAGAACCAACTCCTTTTGCTAGGAATGATCCTTCCTAATAACTTCTCATGGGGGACTACTCATAATTTACATATTATCTTAGCATTAGGAATCATCTTCAGGAGCCTCACTACCACTCTATAGCACCTCTCCAATTTCTATCACATTACAGCATATTATGTATGTCATAATTATAATCATTACCTAATGTTTATCTTTCTGCTTCTGTATTAGATTTTTGTCAAACTGAATTTAAGCTTCACAATAATATTGACCATATACCATTTTATTTATTGCCATTTCCCCAATGCACATGACAGTGCATGGTATGTAGTAGATGTATAATAAATATTTGTTGAAGAATTGAGTCAAAATGAATTCAACAAGTGAATGAATTCATTGAGCTAAAATGGTAATCTGGTTACCTTTTGGGCTGTATTTCCTACCAAGCCCAAATCAGTAGTCAGAGATGATTAGGTTATTTCAATGAACACCTTCATACCACTGAGAAACAGGGATATCGTCTTGTATGATTTGATTTCCCTTCCTGTGGTAGTGAAGGCTTCACTGGAATGATTATTTGAAGGAGACACTGACCATCCCAAGCAGACATATGATTGGTAAACCATTCTACCTGGGGAAAATGGAACATTTCATAGCTTATAAAGCTGATGAATTAAAACTAGTGAGTTGGAAATAAAAGGCCATATACTAGTCCATAAAGTAAGTTAGTCCAACGGAACATATTTAGTGTGATCATAAGGGATTTTTCACAAACTCAATTCACAAAGAGGAAAATATGCAAGGCAGCCAATTTTCCACTTCAGGTCCCATAACGAAAGCTTTCAGAACTGACAGCTTATACTTTATTAAACAGAATATAAATTAATAAATATGTACACAAACAATCCTGTGGCTAATTTTATTTACTAGCATTTTAGGGCCAGACAAGAGAGAATGTCACTATGAGAAAACCTCCTGATTTTTCTCGCTCCTCCAACAATTTTTGTATGTGTGCTTAGTTTTGTATTCTTTAAAAAATGTTAATGCATTTTTAATTCAGGAAATGTATATTGAAAACCTGCTATAAGCCAGAACTATTCCAAATGCTGGGGATGCTGCACCAGACAAAAAAATATGTATGTAAATTCCTGCTAATGGAGTATACATGCTAGTGGGTGGATAGAGACAAATGTAAAATAAAAAATAAAGTATAGCAGATAGTGCTAAATACTAGGGAGAAAAATAAAGCAGAGATGGGGGTTATAAGTTGTCAACAGGGGAGAGGGAGGAGATATAAGTGTAATGACCCTGAGGTTGAAACATTCCTAGAAGTTCAAACCAAGAATAGATTGAGCAAGGAGAGGAGGTGAGTCACAGTAGCACCGGAGACCAGACCATAGAGAGCATGACAGGCCACTGTAAAAACCCAGACTCTGAGATAAGAAGCTGTGAAAGAAAGAGGATCACACTGAATCAAACATTTTGGCCAAAACAACCAAATAGGAGAAGTGGCCATTTTCTGGAATAAGGACTGTGGTTTGAAGGATCATGTTTTGGTGAACGATGAGCATCAGGAGTCTGATTTGGGGCATATCATTTTTTGAGAGGCCTGTAAACAGTTGGTTGTATGAGTCTGGAACTCAGAAGGGAGGACTGAGAATCATGGGCTAGAGATGGCACTGAGAGCCATGAAACTGGATGAGATGACTGAGAGGGAGAGTACAGAGCTCCATAAAGTAAACCCGAGGCACACTAAAGGTCAAGGAAAGGAAGAGGAGTAGCCAGTAAAGTAGGGACAAAATCAGCAGAGTATGATGTCCTAGAAGCCTGCTGAAGAAAGGGTTTGGAGAATGCAGGGTTTCAGTGCTGCTAGTAGGTCAGATATAAACAAACAAACAAACAAACACTGAAAACTGACCATTGAATTTAGTGGGATGGAGGTTCTTGGTGGTCTGACAAGAGAAATTTCATTTTAATGGTAGGAATCAAAGTCCAATTGGAGTGTGAGTTCAGGAAAGAATGTAGAAATGGTGACAACAATTTTGAGAAGCTTTTCTGTCGAGGAGAACTAAAAAGTGATCAACAGCTGAAAGGCAAATATGATCATGCATGTTTATCTGTAGTAACAAAAGGGAAATTATCAATCAGTATTGCAATTATCATTTATATTGGCATAGACGGAGCAGTAGAAAGAGCAGTGGTTGTAACATGGTGATTTTTTATGTTACTGTCTCTTCTTTCTAAAGAGGACACAAGGGCTTCAGGTACAAGTAAGGATCAGGGAGGTATGGTTGAAAATTTGAGAAGGAGTAGATTTAAATTTGTCTTCTAGAACAGAGAAGAGGTCAGCAAACTTTTTCTATGAAGGATCAGACAGTAAATATTTTAAGCTCTAGGCCATCTGGACTCTGTCACAACTTTTTACCTTTGCCTTACAGTGAAAGAAGCCATAGACAATAACAATATAAAACAATAATATAAATAAAATAATATAAATAATAATAAAGACAAGTGAATGTGTTTAGGAAAGACATGATCTCCAGAGTAAAGAAGGTCAAGGAATTGAGAAGCCAGGGAATTAGAAGAATCTTCCACAGGCTATTTAATTCACAGAGAATTGGGAAAGGTAATTTTAGAGAGTGATAGTAAACCAGGTGATAAATTCTCCAAGGGCTAACATTGTGGAATGACTAAGAAAAGAATGGGTAATGGGTGGTGTAGTCTGATGGATGAAACTTCAAATCTGTGGCTGTTTTGAGGAAAAGGGGAGGGAGATGTCTGAAAGCAACAATGAAGAGTAGGAAGGACCCTCACACACCTCCCGATAGAAACAGGGATGTGGAACGAAGAAAAAAGCCACTGACAGAGACAACTGTTGGGAAGCAGCATCCTCACAGAAGAATCAAGTCTTAGAGCAAGAAAGTCAAGTTAACATTCAGAAAAGAGATTGAGAATATAAGAGGTTTTGCTCATATCAGACTCTCAGTTCTACTGGAGAAAGGTTTTGGGAGTTGAAGACTGGCCAGGGAAGGACACAGAAAAGGAAATGCATAGAGAGAAATTGGAAATGAAACTATGGGATTATTTGGGATTCCTGGTGACTGAGGAAAACAAGAGCAAAAGGTGTGATGAGATTAGTCCTGATGCACAAGGCAGATAGAGATGAGTTGGGGATTGCTGGACAGGAAAGAGGAATGGTGGTGTTGCACAGACATCCTGGAACAAGGACAGGACTACACTCCTCAGTCTCTTCCAACAGTTAGTTCCCAGTGCTGATTTGCAGCTTTGCATCATAGGATTTTTGCCTTATGTTCAAGAAATTTGAGACATTTAAAAATGTGAGGAATTATTTACTTCAGTTCTCCAAAGGGATCTAGTACTTAGAAGTCTCCCCTCCTCCCAGACCAGGGCTGGTCTCCTCCCTTGTGCTTCTTAGTTAACTCTTGGCCATGACTTTGCTGTCCCCATGGAGTTGTTGGCTTTTCTTGTTTTTTTGTTTTTTGTTTTTTTTTGATAGGCAGGTAATCTTCAAGTTGAAAGCGACTGCAACTCTGTGATGACAATACAGGTCTGAAAGCCATGTTTTTCAAGAATAAGGATTGCGCTGAGCTGCTTTTTTGTCCTCTGTCTTTATCTTCAAAAGGCTTTGCAGAGTTTGTCCCGTTTCACTTTCAAAACATAAAAAAGCATTAGTCTTTGCCCTTCAGGTTGTTCAAAGGTGAGAATACTTTTTATAGCAGTATAGTTGAATAACAGTGCTTACTGGGGCAAAATATTTTTCAAGGTGGGAGAATGAGCTCGCAATATAATAATAATCTCTTGTGTGTTTAGAGCTGGGATAACCACGCCATTTGTTATCCAATCCAGTACACTTTTGAGTGCGAAAGTGGGTGCTATGAATAATTAATCTGAGACAGCTGACATACTGTATTAGTGTCCTGCTAAGCTGCTTTAACAAAGACATCCCAGAATACAGAGACTTAAATAACACAGAAGTTTATTTCTCTCACATGATGATCCACACCTGAGTTTGAAGGATGCAGAGTGGTCACATGTCCTTTCATCTCTGTAAGTCTAAGGACTGATCCATTCGTAACAATTTTGCAGAAAGCAGGGGGAGGAAAGAGAGAGTGGATGGAAGGCAAACAGCAAATTTTTAAAAATTGCACACATCACTTCACTCACAGGGAGTGACATCAGTCAATGGATAGAGGTAGCCTTATTTTCTTCACGAAGGAACTAGCTTTCCATTTTACCTTCTCTTCAGATCTTTCTAGGGCATAGTGAGTATTTAGTGTTGTTATTAACTTTCAACATTAGGTAGAATATAGTAACCAGTCACCCAACCAGCAAGCATGTTTCCTGGTAAGGCAAAAATACTAAGTACCACTGTGTACATACTTGATAGATATACATCTGCGTATACATATATCTGATGTCGCTTGTGTTAAAATTTAAAATTAATAATGTTTTCATACTTATACTTATTTTTGCCCCCAAAGACATTATAAGAACACTACGAGGTTGGTAGGATTCATGAAATTATATTCATTTAACCTGTGAAGACACTGAGTTTTGAAGGAATTATCTTAGTCATGTACATAGGGCTACACAATTACTGGAAACAGGAGTATCATATCCCACAAAACCTTTTTCTTTTGAACTTGAAATCAGAGATTGTCATAATAGATTGCTTATTTCCTTGTTTTGTTTCCTGGAGAGTAGAAAGAGAGTCACAGACTCACGGATTTCTAAGGATCGAAGGGGATTTAGAGTTCACTTGGTTAGTCTCCCTCATTTTATAATTAGAGAAACAAAGGCACAGTCATGATGAAACCTGACCAAAGTTTTTGAGCTAATTATTACCAGAAGCAGGGCAGAAATCTATCAGACAAGATTCTCTAATCCTTCCTTTTATTTAATTTTTTCTGAAGTAAAGAACACTGAATAACAATAGTATAGTGACTTCCAAGTGGCTGGCTGTAACTGTTGTTTTTCACAGTGGCTTCTCCAGTTGGCTTTATCAAAGAGACCAACACTTGAAGCATTACAAAAGAAAGAAAATGTCTTACACAATTCTTTGCAGACCTGAATAACAATGCTTAAAAATTGTGTTAATTTGTACTGACTGTTCTTGAGATTGCTACCTTGAACTTTCCAAAGAAAGGAACATGGCTGAATGTGTATGTTACATGCTTTAAGGTAAAAATACATACACACAAATATACACCTATTAATAGCCTTCATAGGTTTCTGGATTAAATAAGTTGAGGTCGTGTTTCTTTATGCTTTTGAACACTATGTAAGTTTTCTGTCTGATTTTTGTGTTCCTACCAACACGAGTTATAAAATACCGTGTAAACCTTTAGATAGCACAAGCTAATCAGTAACATCATGCTTTGAGCCAGAAAGGGAACCAGCACCAACCCTTTAAGGAAGAGTGCTGCTCAGAGATCCAAGAATAGCACTACAATTTGCCAAGATAATCCTGAGATTAGTCTCAGGGAGGAGTGAAAACCACTTGATGTGTACGGCAGTGAGAAGCCTCTGCCCTCAAGTGGAGGCCAGGTCTCTACAATCAAGTTGAACACTGAGAAGGAAATGAGAGTCTCTACTCAAGTTCCATGTAGATCGTTTCTATCCAGGTTGAGTGCAAGCAGAATGGCTTCATGGAAGATTTACTGGATTGACTTTGAGACAATTATTGCAGGAAACAGGCTCAGAAAAGTGAAAGACCCCCAGCCTTTCTGGAGGAGAGGAAAGCTTACATTGCCTTTAAAAAACCAGCTTAGGGTGGTAAGGACAAGAGGAATACCAAAAATAGAGCTCAGTGATGAAAATCACATTGTTATAAGAGAAGTGGAATGAAGGCAATGTGAAACTAGGGACGGAAAGGAGAAGCAGGTCAAAATTAAGAACTTAAGATGTTTAAGAAACTGAAACAACTCTAAAATATGTTGTGAATGGTGAAATCACACGTGGTTGTAATTTTCCATTTATCAGTTTATCTGTATTTTCTAGGCTTTCTACAATGCAAATAAATATTTCCATAATATAAAATACAATAAAAATTATTATATAAAAGGAACAAAAATATGCTCTAGAATATAAAAACTTTCATTGAAATTGGAAGTCTCACTAACGTGAGAAGTTCTTGCAATAATTATACATTTTAAACCAAAAATTAGGATGTGTAGTTTAAAGTACCCATACACATTTTCCGCTAATTTGTCAGTTATTTATTTGAAAGAGCTTCAGGTGTTACAAAAATTAAATCTAATTTAGTTCTATATTCATGGAATTGCATCTCTCCTGGAAAATTTGTATGAATTGTAGCTATTATATAATTCTGTCTTCATTTAACTCACTGATTTCAATGAACATAAAGTTTTTGGTCTGTAATACTGAAGATATGTGATAGACATTAAGAAATACTGTACTAGGATGATAATATTCTGATGACAACTGAAAGTTTAGGAACCCGCTGGAAAAAAAAGACAATGCATATTTGAAAATGTTGCTAATAGACATATTAATAGTTTTTAAAAATCCATTACTATTGCTTTTTCAAAGATACAGATTAAGGGGCGTCTGGGTGGCTCATTTAGTTAAGCATCTTCCTTTGGCTCAGGTCGTGATCTGAGGGTCCTTGGATCCAGCCTCAAGTTGGGCTCCCTGCTCAGCAGAGAGTCTGATTTTCCCTCTCCCCCTGCCCCACCCTCATGCTTGCTCTCTCTCTCAAATAAATAAATAAAATCTTTTTTAGAAAGATACTGGTTTATTTTATTTTTAAAATATTTTATTCATTTATTTATTTATTTGAGAGAGAGTGCGACAGGGGAAAGGGGTAGAGTTGAGGGGGAGAGGAAGAGGAAACAATCTCAAGCAGACTCCCTGCTGAGCATGGAGCCTAATGTGGGGCTCAAACCCAGGACCCTGAGAGCATGACCTGAACTGAAACCAAGAGTCCTATGCTTGACTGGCTGAGCCGCCCAGGCACCTCTAAAGATATTGATTTTTTGACTATATATCTTTTGTTATTTATTTTTTTATCTTTCTCTAGTTTTATTGAGATGTAATTGATGCACATTGCTGCATAAGTTTAAGGTGTACAGTATAATAGTTTGACTTACATATATTGTGAAATGATCACCACTTCATCCATCATCTCATGTACATACAATAAAAAGAGAAAGCAAAAAAGAAGAAAAAAAAAGTTTTCCTCGTGATGAAACTCTTAGGATTTACTCTCTTAACTTTTTTATGTATTCTACAGCAAGGTTAACTAGAGTCATCAGACTGTGTATTACATCCCTAGTACTTATTTATCTTGTAACTGGGAGTTTGTACCTTTTGATCACCTTTTTTCTATTGCCCTCAACACCTGCCTCTAGTAACCACAAGTATTATCCCTTTTTCTGTGAGTTGCTGGTTTTGTTTTGTTTTGTTTTAGATCCCACACATAACTGAGATCATACAGTATTTGTCTTTGTCTGACTTATTTCACTTAGCATAATGCCTTCAAGGTTCATCCAAGTTGTCACAAATGGCAAGGTTTCCTTCTCTTTTATGGCGGAGTAATATCTATCATCTATCTATCTATCTATCTATCTATATCACATTTTCTTTATCAATTCATCCATCAATGGATACTTGAGATACACATAACTATTACAAATAATATTGTATGAAAAAGGGGCACAGATATCTTCTCAAGTCAGTATTTGTTTTTCCTTTGTATATATTCCCAGAAGTGGAAGTGGTGGATCATATGATAGTTCTATTTTTGATTTTATGAGGATCCTCTGTACTGTTTTCCATAATGACTGTACCAATTTTCAATCCCATTAACAGTGCGCGAGGGTTCCCTTTCTCTCCACATCCTCATCAGCTTTTGTTAGCTCTTGTCTTTTTGATGATACACATTCTAAGAGGCATGAGGTTATATCTCTTTGTGGTTTTAATTTGCATTTTCCTAATGACTAGCAATGTTGAACATCTTTTTACTTACTATTGGCCTTTGTATATCTCTTTTGGAGAAATGTCTATTCATATCTGTTGACCATTTTTAATTGGATTACTTGGGTCTTTGTTTTTGTTTTTTGCTATTGAGTTCTATGAGTTCTTTATATGTTTTAGATATTAGCTATATGGTTTGCAAATATTTTTTCTGTAGGGCATCTGTTCACTTTGCTAATTATTTCTTTTGCTTCACAGAAGCTTTTTTATTTGATGTGGCCCCACTTGCTTATTTTGTTGCTTGTACTTTAGGTATTGTATCCCAAGAAAGAGGGACGCTTGGGTGGCTGTCAGTTAAGTGTCTGTTTTTCGCTTGGATCATGATCCCAGGGTCCTGGGACTGAGTCCTGCATTGGGCTCCCTGCTCCGCGGGGAGATTGGTTCTCACTTTCCCTTTCCTGCTCCCCCTGCTTTTGTGCTTTTCTCTCTCTCTCTCTCTGACAAACAAATAAATAAAATTAAAAATAAAGAGAATCATTACTAAGACCCATGTCAAGGATGTTTTTTTCCTATTTTTTTCTAGGAGTTTCATAATTTCGGGTCTTAAATGTAAGCCTTTAATCAATTTTGAGTTAATTTTTGTTGGTAGTGTAAGATCGGGGGCAGGTTTCATTCTTTTACATGTGACTATCCAATTTTCCCAGCAGTGATTATTGAAGAAACTGTCTTTTCTCCCTTGAATAATCTTGGTTCCCTTGTCCAATATTGGTTTACCATATATTCTTCCGTTTATTTTTGGTTTTTCAATTCTGTTCTAATGATCTATATGTCTGTTTTTATGGCTGTATCCTACTGTTTTGATTACTAGAGCTTTATAGTATAGCTTGGAATCAAGAAGTTTATCTCCCACTCTGTTCTTTTCTTTCAGGATTGCTTTGGCTATTCAGGATCTTTTGTGGTTTCATATACATTTTAGGATTCTTTTTTTCTACCTCTGTAAAAAATGCCATTGGAATTTTGATCAAGATTATATTGAAACCATGGATGGTTTTTGGTAGTATAGACATTTTAGCAGTATTAGTTCTCCCAATCCATGAACACAGGGTATCTTTCCATTTATTTGCTTCATCAGTGTTGCATAATTTTCAGAGTAGGGAAATTTCACCTCCTTAGTTAAGTTTATTCTTAAGTATTTATTGTTTTTATTTGTTTTTTAAAGATTTTATTTATTTGAGAGAGAGAGAGAGAGAGAGAGAAACAGAGATAGTGAGAGAGCATAAGCCAGGAAGAGAGGGAGAAGCAGGCTCCCCACTGAGCAGGGAGCACAACACAAGGCTTGATCCCAGGACCCTGGGATCATGACCTGAGCTGAAGGCAGATGCTTAACCAAATGAGCCACCCAAGCACCCTGTGTTTATTGTTTTTAATGCAACGTGAATAGGATCATTCTCTTTATTTCTTTTTCAGATAACTCATTGCTAGTGTGTAGAAACACTACTGATTTTTGCATCTTAATTTTGTATTCTGCAACTTTACTAAATTCATTGTTTAGGTCTAACAGTTTTTTGCATGGGGTTTTTAGGATTTTCTATACATAAAATCATGTAATCTCTAAATAGAGTCAATTTTACATCTTCCTTTCCAATTCTGATGCCTTTTACTTCTTTTTCTTACCTGATTGCTCTGGCAAGGACTTCCAGTACTATACTGAATAGAGGTGGTGAGGGTAGACACCCTAGTCTTGTAACTGACCTAAGAGGAAAAGCTTTCAACCTTTTATCAGTGATTATGATACTACCTGTGGGATTATCATATATGGCCTTTATCTGTTGAGGTATGTTACTTCCATATCTAATATGTTAAGAGTTTTATCATGAACTGAGTTTGAATTTTGTCGAATGACTTTTTTGTGTCTGTTGAGATGATCATGTGATTTTTAAAATTCTATTAATGTGATACATCAGATTAATTTGTATATGTTGAACTATCCTTGCATTTCAGGTATAAGTCCCACTTGATCATGATGAATGATCTTTATAATGTGTTGCTGAATGTTACTACTATTTTACTGAGAATTGTTTCATTAATATTCATCAGCAATATTGGTGTATAGTTTTCTTTTCTGGTATTGTCTTTTTCTGGCTTTGATATCAGGGTGATGCTGGCCTCACAAAATTAGTTTGGGAGTTTTACCTCCTTTTCATTTTTTGAAAGAGTTTGAGAAGGATTGACATTAATTCTTTAAATATTTGGTAAAATTCCCCAGTGAAGCCATCTGGGCATGGGCTTTTCTTCATTGGGAGATTTTTGATGACTCATTCAATCTCCTTAGTAGTAATTAGTCTCTTCAGACTTTTTATCTCTTCCTGATTCAGTCTTTGTGGTTTATATGTTTTTAAGAATTTTTCAATTTTTTTTAGGATGTCCACTTTGTCAGCATGTATTTGTTCACAGTAGCTTCCTATAATTCTTTGTGTTTCTGGGATATCAGCTATAATGTCTCCTTTTTCACTTATAAATTTGTTGATTTGGGTATTCTCTCTTTTATCCTTGATTAATCTAGCTAAATGATTGTCAGTTTTGTTTCCCTTTTCAATGGGCAAACTCTTAGTTTGGTTAATCTTTTCCATTGTTTTCCTGTTCTCTATTTATTCATTTCTGCTCTAATCTCTATTATTTTCTTCCTTCTGCTAACTTCAGGCTATATTTGTTTTTCTTTTTCTGGTTCCCTAAGGTGTGGAGCTCTTTTGCTTTTATGGAATCTTCTTGCTTCTTAATGTAGACATTTATTGCTATGAACTCCACTCTTAGAACTGCTTTTGCTGCATCCCAAAAGTTTCAGTGTTCTCGGTTTCAATTTTCATTTGTCTTAAGATACTTTTTTATTTACCCTTTAATTTCTTATTTGATCCATTGGTTATTCAGGAGAGTGTTGTTTAATTTTCATGTGTTTGTGAATTTGCCAATTTTCCTCTTGTTATTGATTTCTAGTTTTATGCCATTGTGATCAGAGAAGATACTTGGTATGATTTAGATCTTCTTTAAGACTTACTTTGTGGCATAACATATAATCTATTTTAGAAAATATCCCATGTACACTTTAGAAGAATGTGTATTTTGCTGTTGTTAGATAGAATTTTCTGTATATGTCTGTTAGATCCATTTAATCTATAGAGTTCTTCAAATCTTCTGTTTTCTTATTGATTCTCTGTGTGGATGATCCATTCATTGTTAAGAGTATTAAAATCCCCAAATATTATTGTATTATTGTTTATTTCTCCTTTTTATCTCTTGTTGCTTTTTATTTTATATATTTAAGTTCTCCAATCTTAGGTGCAGAAATATTGACAGTTGTTATATCTTTTTTTTTAAAGATTTTATTTATTTATTTGACGCAGAGAGAGAGAGACAGCCAGCGAGAGAGGAAACACAAGCAGGGGGAGTGGGAGAGGAAGAAGCAGGCTCCCAGCGGAGCAGGGAGCCCGATGTGGGGCTTGATCCCAGGACCCTGGGATCATGCCCTGCACCGAAGGCAGACACTTAATGACAGCCACCCAGGCACCCCGACAGTTGTTATATCTTGATAGATTAACCCCTTGATCATTTTATTATGACCTTTTTTATTCTCTTTTTGGCATTTTTAGTTTAAACTCTATTTTGTCTGATGTAAGTATGGCTACCCCTGTTTTTTATTTGGGGGGGTGGTTTTTCTTTTGGTTGGGTTTTTTTTTTTTTTTATTGGTTTTGGGGAATTTTTTTTTTTTTTTATCATTTGTTTGAAATCTCTTTTTCCTTTCCTCTACTCTGAGTCTTTGTGTGTCTTTAAGGTTAAAATGAGTCTCTTGTAGGCAGCATATCATTGGATCCCTTTTTTTTAATCCATGCAGCCATTCTATATTTTTTGATTGGACAATTTGTTCTGCTTACATTTAAAGTAATTATTGATAAGTAAGGACTTATTATTGCCATTTTGTTAATTGTTTTCTGGTTATTCTGTATATCTACTATTCCTTGTTTCTTATCCTGCTATCTTTTTTGTGTGTTTTGTTGTCTTGTGATACCAGCATTCTTTGCCTTCTTTATCATGTTCTTTGTGTAATTTCTATAGGTTTTCCCCTTGTGGTTACTGTGAGGCTTACATTAAATATATTAAAGTTATAACACCCTATTTTTAAATAGAATTTATTTATTTATTTATTTATTTATTTATTTATTTATTTATCAGAGAGAGACAGCACAAGCAGGGGGAGTGGCAGGCTGAGGGAGAAGCCGGCTTCCTGCCTGCCCAATGCAGAACTCAATCCCAGGACCCTGGGATCATGACCTGAGTGGAAGGCAGATGCTTAACCGACTGAGTCATCCAGGTGTCCCTATAACATCCTATTTTAAACTAATAACAACTTCAATAGAATTCCTAAGCTTCACACTTTACTTCTCAACCCCTGAAATTTTAGGTTTCTGACATTATAATTTCCATATTTTTTATATGTTTTAACTAATAACAGATTATAGGCATAGCTATTTTTACTATGTTTGTTTTTTCACTTTTAAGCTAGACTTGTAAGTAAATTATGCATCCCCATTACCATTACCATATTACAGAATCCAACTTTGACTATATATTCAGCATTATCAGTGAGTTTTACACTGCCTTCTTATGTTCTTAGCATTCTTTTATTTCCACTCAAAGAACTCCCTTCAGCATCTTTTGTCAAGTCTAGTAATGATGTTTCCTCTCAGTTTTTGTTTGTTTGGAGAAATATTTATCCCTCCCTCATTTTTTTTCATCCCTCCTTCATTTCTGAACAATAGCTTCACCAGTTATAGTGTTCTTCATTGACTTTTTTTTTCCTTTCAATATTTTGAATGTATTATCCCATTCCTTTCGGGCCAGAAAAGTTTCCATTGAGTAATGGTTTTATGGGAGATCTCTTGTATGTAAGTTCTCTCTTCTCTTGCTGCTTTCAAAATTCTTTCTTTGTCTTTGACTTTAGACAACTTAGTTATAATGTGTCTTGGTATAGGCCTGTTCAGGTTCAACCTATTTGGAATCCTCTAGGCCTCTTGGAGCTGGATGTCCATTTCTCTCCCAAAGTTTGGGAAGTTTTCAGTGGTTCCTGCTTAATATAATTTCTGTTCCTTTTTCTCTCTTCCTTTTCTCCTGGAATTCCTATCAAGAGAACATTCTTTCTTTTTATTGTATTCCATAATTCCCGTAGGCTTTCTTCACTCTTTTTCACTCATTTTTCTTTTGCTCTTCTGACCGGATAATTTCAAAAGTCTTATGTACTGATTATTTTCTTCTGCATAGTCAAGTCTGTTTTTGAAGCTTTTTACTGAATTCTTAAGCTCAGTTATTGAATTTCTTAGTTCAAAGATTTCAGTGGGGTTTTTAAAATTGTATCTTTTTGTTTGTTAAGTTTTCATTTAATTCATACATTATTTTTAAAATTTTGTTTAGTTGTTTTTCTTTGTGTTCCTGTAGTTTGCTAAATGCTTTCAGAGGAGTATTCTGGATTCCTTGTCTGACAGCTCATAGATCTTTATTTCATCAGTATCAGTTATTAAAGATTTATTAATTTCCTTTGGTGGTATCATATTTACCAGGTTTTCTGTGATCCTTGATTTCTTACATTGATATTTGCATTTGAATAACCAAGCTCCTATTCCACACTTTAAAGGTTCACTTTGGCAGAAATAGTTCTTCACCAGACAGTCAGCTTGGTTTGGGTTTATGAATGTGTCTACTGGTAATGTCCTTGGACAGGTAGGGCCTGCTATTAGGGTCTGTTTTGGGGTGAGGCAACTATTTGAGCTCTGATGATGGGGATGGTGGGTATTCCACTGGCTGAGAACAATTGGTAGGACTGCTGGCTTGGTTCCCTCCCAAATGAAGCTGTAGGATGAACTTCATGGTTTCCTAGATTCTCTGGGATGGCTTACTAGATATTTGGGGCTAGATACTATATTCAGATTGAGCTATAAATTAACTTTCTTGCTCTGGTATGGCAGTAGCACAGAACCCCAGGCCTGCATGACTGGTTGCTTTGGAACAAAAATCAGGCAAGAATGTGTATTAAATATCTTGGTCAGATGAGAACACCATTTTTTTCTTTGTTGATAGGGAAAGCTATGGGCTGTGCTCTGTTCCAGTGCCATTATGAGCAGGGCTGTTGGATGGGCTACACAGCTTCACATGTGCTCTGGAAGGGTTCCCTGGTCAGATAATCTAAAGGCTGTATTTAGCAATAAGTGGAGCTATGAATTTATTTTTTTATTCTGGTACAGCAGGACACTCTTGGTTTGTGGTCTTGACTCAAGCTAAACTGTGTTCCAAATTTCCTGGCTGAACAGTGTCACAGGATTTTGCTTTGGGGTAATGAGTTCTGCCCACCTGAGTCTCAGCTCAGCAGTTGCTGGGTTATGCAGCTTCCAGGTGTTCTCACCAGCCCTTCCTATTAGATAGGGCTGGGGACCATGCTCCATAATGGGGGGAGGGGCATGAATCAGGCTCCTGCCTGGGTGGAACTGGGAAGGCCCATTTCAGGCAACTCCCAAATTTTTCTGAACAGGCTTTCTGGTCAGTGAGGGGTAAGGAATAACAGTGGGTGGAGTTATGAGTCAGATATTCTGCTGGGCATGGACAGACTAGGCTCCCGGGTGGGCAAAACTTCTCATTTGAGGATCTAGATTAGATGGATGTGCACCCCACCACATTCCTTGGTGGTTCTGCAGATGAGCAAAACCACTGGTTGGTACCACTACCTGGGCTCTGTGGATAGAAATTCGTTCTGCCAAGATCTGAGTGCTGGTTGTTGGAAACTCCTCCCTCTTCTTCATCACAGTCAGTGGTTGAGCCCTGCATATTCCTCTCTGATTCCCATGGGGCAAAACCAGAGTAGGGATTCCCACGAAGCAACCCACAAAATTGGGCAGCTGGATGTCACCCCTGGGCTCTCTTTTCTCACTGGAAGAACAGTAGGCTCAGGGGAGACATCTCTGTGATGTCCTTCACTGGTCTGGGTGAGGAACAATGTGGTCAGTGTGTAGCCACTCCTCTTACCCTTCTAACGCAGTTCTGTCTTGGTCTCAGTGGTGCAGGGGAGAATGCTTCGGTCTCACCTTTGTGTTCTAGGATTCTCTCAGTCTTGTCTTGTCCATGAATAGTTGTAAGTTGCTCTTCTTTTGAGGAAGAGCAAAGTCAGGAATGACCTATGCTGCCATCTTGGTGACATCACTTCTCCAACATTGACTTTTTTCAAAAAGCAATAATGTTCTCTTTAAGAGAAATTTTATAGTTTAAAACAATTTTTCATGGCTATTACATGACCAAAACGTATAGCAAATTCTGTTGGAATTTATACATACAAAATGACTATACAAGTTAAGTAGGGCAGGTGTAAGACTTTTTATTTCAACATTTCCACTTATGCAATTCAGCTTTATAAAACAGAAGCAACTACTATCCATTATTTCTTTGGAATAAAAAAATATTTTTGTTGGGTTTACTCATGATTTTAAATTTGTTAGTATATCCTTCATTTTCTGATGATTCAGCCACCACCCTGCCTTGCAAAAGGACATTATGAAGACATCACAAACTATCTTGGTATTTCAATACTTTGAATACTTTGAATACTTTGGAGAGTTGAATATTTTATTCACTCATTCAAATACAAGAACTGTATGGGTCTGCTTTTATTGAATACTAATGCTGTTATGTTGCTCTAACTTTGTCATTGCGCAAACACTTAAGCAGTTGTAAGAGACATTCAAATGATATTTGACTATGTTCTCAATCTTTTAGGTCACCCCCATGTTCCTCACTCAATATGGTATATGACATAGGTAGATGAAAGGTACCATTGTGACTATCATAATCTACAGGATATAATGTTTTCTGATTATGACACTGAAAAATATTTTATTACTCTCAGGTTTTGAAATATAATTCTTCCCAAGATATTTCTTGAAACCTCAGCATTTAATATTAATGAAATATTAATTAATTAAATAGTTTGAAGAGCTACTATAAAGAATTATAAGTTATTATTTATGATGATGGTAGTAATATAATAAATATTTTAGCCATGATTAGACTGACATCACAAGAAAGGGCTAGAATAAGAAAACCATGTTATATTATGTGACTCTGAGAGGGTATTTGTTGATCATACTGCATTTCTTCATTTAAAATGAGATAGAGAGATACTGGCATGAAGAATATTTAGTTAATTTGAAATGTTTGACCTTGAAATCTGACTACAAAATAACTGGAAACATTGAGTTGTAACTAACTTTTAAGCTCATATACTCAGGGTAATTTCTTCCTACAAGGTTAGCTGGTATTTAGAAATTATACCTATTTGAGATAATTTGATTTAAATGTAAATATTGTCTCTTACATAACTAGATGTAGGCAAATTGTCAAGTAGGGCATTGGTACCTGCCCTCCTCTATTTCTTTAGAGAGAGAGAGAGAGAGAGAGATAGACAGACATTCTTGTTCTTGAACAGTCGAGAAAGTATAATGATTAAAACCTGAGTATTTCTTTTTTTATTGTCCTGTCATTCTCAAGTATCAAAATTATTGTCATGATCTAGTAAAATACATATGATCAATGAAAAGCTTTCTTTTATTTAATATGTCACTTTAAAAATTTCATATTCAAGATAAAGGACCACATTTTTATTTCTTTAAATAGAAGTTGCTTCAAATATCAACCAATTAATCATTGATTACTTTTACCTAGAATATGTTTTAGCAGAGTAAAACTAGAATATATATTCAAGGAAATTCTTTATTACTTTTTCTCTTCATCTGATTCTTCTGCAAGCAAATATGACATCACCCAAAGATAGACTTCTATTACATTAGAGATGTAAAAATCTTCATTTATGTCTTCTTTGGATGTTAATATAAATTACATTATGGTTTATGATTAGGATTGAGTATATTATAGTATCCAATTAATATATAACATAATATGGCATATGATAAGTGTATGGTCAGCTACATTATATGCAATGTATGCATTTCCTTTGAATATAACCAGTTCTGGAAAAACATGATATTTTGTTTGAAAAATTTTTAGAAAAAAGGAAAACTTTATAGCTATTTCATATTTGTGTGTGTATGTTGAGTTTTTTGTTTCTCTGTCTTACAGCCAATTGAGAACAGCTTTTCACTGAAAATTTTCTTTTTTTTTTTTTAAAGATTTTATTTATTTATTTGACAGAGATAGAGACAGCCAGTGAGAGAGGGAACACAAGCAGGGGGAGTGGGAGAGGAAGAAGCAGGCTCATAGCAGAGGAGCCTGATGTGGGGCTCGATCCCGGAACTCCAGGATCACGCCCTGAGCCGAAGGCAGACGCTTTAACCGCTGTGCCACCCAGGCGCCCCTCACTGAAAATTTTCTGCTTAAGCAATTAATATTTTTGTATTATTGAATTATTTTTATATACTAACAGACATTGAATATGGATAGCTTAGAAAAATTTAAACAGTAGGGTAATAATTATGTTGTTGCCAGAAATGTGGGTATAATATAGTCTGTATCAATGCACTATGCTGTTTGAAATTATTAACCAATTGAGTTATTATATAATTGCCTTACATACGTTTATAGAGTGTCTGCCTATCATGTACCTATTGGCCTGGTCACTAAGCACATAGAGTCAGAGCACATCAGGGAAGAAGTGGGGAAATAGGCATGCTTTCTAAAAGACATATAGCATAAAAAATAGGGTATTTCACCATTATTTACCTCACATAAAAGCCAGGTGTACCTGGCATAAATTTGTTATAACGACACGTAAGATTAAAATACCCCTATTACTAAAAAAAAGTCTGCCTCTCATCATTTTTTACTGCATAGTTCTTCAATATTTCTTCTGTAGTCAAAGTTGGTTCCTGCTTTGACATTTTCTCATAATATACATTATCTGAACAACACATATTTATGCATTACAAGAAAAATATCAAGGTGGTTCTAAAGACCTATTACTAATTTTCCAGTTTGTAGGATTTTGAATCCTCTTATTTTAAACATGTCAGGCAATAAATATCTTAGAAATTGAAACGTGTTCAGCAATTCACAGCCCCAGTTCATAGTTACTTTTCAAGAAACCTCACAAATGCACTTTATACTGTTTTTCCCCCATTGGCCCGATGCTAAATGGTGTTGAACTTAATTGACAACAACTTCCATCAATTTGCTAATTTTTGTCTTGCTCATGGCTGCACATCAAAAGTAGGACCAACTTCTTTCTGGTTTTTTGTATAACATTAAAAATCATGTTTTGTTGTCATTTTTTTTTCTAACTCCAAATCCTTTTTTTTTTTTTTTTTAATATTTTCCACTTTTAATTTGAACTTAGAGAATTCTAGAACTCAATTTTATTTTATTTTTAAAACCTCTTTCACCTTTTCTTAAGTGATTTGTACAATGCCTAAATATAGTTGTTAATTCCTTTTTGGGTACTTTTTCACTGAATCATTTATTTGTCTGTTTTCCCAGGTTTTGAAATGATGATCTTTTTTTCCCAAAGGAATTATAAGGTGGGATGAAACTCACTCCATTTTTATAAAAGAGTTGATGCATACATTCTTTCTCCTATATTAAGATTTTTGAACTGGGAAAGTTATGTTTCTGACATTGCCCTCTGTTTGAAGACATACAGAAATTTTGCATGTAGACTGACATCAAAAGTGTTTTTTTGTTTTGTTTTTAGTTTTTTGTTTTTTTGCTCCCATTGCCTTTTAAAACCACAGCTCAGTCACTAGAAAGAGTAATAACAGGGGAGTTAGAAAGCTAATTTACCACACTTGATAATGTTAGACAGGTAAGAGACTCTTAGTTAAAAGAGAGTATTTTATTTTTTTTTAAGTAATTTTTTTTTTTGCAAAAGGAAAGACTACGAAGCCAGTTTCCTCTCTTTCTCCCCACCAATGCTTTCTAATTGTTGTGTGGTTTTCTGTGGGTGATGCTGAAGTTCACTTTTCCTGGTTAATTTCAAGGAATTTTCTTAAATCTTCTCCTCTGTAGGTACCTGACTGTCCACATACAAGACCCTGCTAGGTGATGCATACCTTTAGTCTTTTCTTCTCTCTTAGTACCAAGATGTGTTCAGGAAATTCTATTTTAAAGCTGGTTTCTTATATAATGAAATTGCACAAAATTACTGTCTTTAAGAAATAACATTTTCTTAAACTGAACACAAAGACATCTTTGCACACATCTTTGCTGTTTTTATGCAGTTATTTCAAGGGGAACTAATGTCGATGACTTCCAGGGCTTTAGCATCTCACTGCTTCTGTAGCTTTGGGAGTTGTGGTTTTTCTTAATTCTTATTTTATTGTGTTATTACCCATTTTGTTGCATCTACGTTCTGCAAGTTAAAACTGCTTTTTTCCCATTTGATTTGTGAGGCTGTATGCGTAGCATGTTCTTTGGCACGGTGGTTGGGAAAATGCTTTCCAGCCCTGGAGATGTTTGGTTGACCCTGTGTTACAATTCTAACAACATGCTTCCCTTCCCTTTCTAATCTGTTAATCAGTATTTATTCATTAGTACATACTAGCTGCTGTGGATCATGAAAGGAATATAGAAGTCTATTTCCTTAAAGAAATTCACATTTCAATTGAGAAGAAAAGGTGCCATTGTATTTAAAGGAATTTTTTGGCAAAAAATCAGAAAATTCCTTGCCAGGCCCTACGGCCAGTGTGTCCCTTAGATGAGTTAGTGAGTGGTAATTAAGACTGTTCAACATTCAGTAAGGATTTTCAGCAATTTTTTGACAAATGACTCAACGGTCAGATATAATCTTTATTAGTGAGATCTCTCTTTCTCTCTCCTCTTCAACTGTTGATTTTATGTTTTCCACCATCTCTTCCTGCCTGTATGAGATTGACACACATCTTTTTTTTTTTTTAAAGATTTTATTTATTTATTCGACAGAGATAGAGACAGCCAGTGAGAGAGGGAACACAAGCAGGGGGAGTGGGAGAGGAAGAAGCAGGCTCATAGCGGAAGAGCCTGATGTGGGGCTCGATCCCAGAATGCCGGGATCACGCCCTGAGCCGAAGGCAGACGCTTAACCGCTGTGCCACCCAGGCGCCCCGACACACATCTTTTTATCATCTATATCACTCGATGTTTCCTCTTCTTAAAATGGCCATCTCTTTCTCTTTCCTCACTAATCAAATTCCTTGCAATCTTTGAGACCCCATTAAAATACTGGCCCCTCTGGGAGACTTCCCTGAGCCTACAGTACTGGGTTTATATTCATAATAATAGCCAATAACTTTTCGATATGTTGTTCTACACTATGGGCTCCATTCTTTGCTAAGTACTTGACTCATATTTTATTAAGCTGTCCATCATGACCTTCTATGCTTGGGTTTTTATTGTCCGCATTTTGCAAAGCAGGATGCTAGGGCTTAAAGTAGTTAGTTTACCGAGTTCACAGAGCTGTAATGATAGACAAAGGATTCAAATTCAGGTCTACCAGAGTCTAGAGTTTGTGCTCCTACCTCCCTACTTTGGGATCTGTGAAATAGTAACTCAAATTTGGAAGAATGAGAGACTCATGTCGAAGTCATTATTGACCAAAATCTATTATTCACTCAATATCTGATAAAACTTACGTCATGTGTTAAATACTGTTTAAACCAATGTCATTATACTGTTTGCAGATTATCTGGAGAGAAACTGAATATCTTTGTTTTGTACCTGCTTTGATACTACCTGTGGCCTGATATGAGAATTTTGAGGTGGAAACTGTCTCATGGTTTATATGTTGAGCATTTACATGTTGGTGCTTCTGTTGCTGCTGTGGTTTTAGAACCTTTTATTCTGAAACCAGTGAGACTTGGGTCTAAACTCTACCTGTATCACTCATTGCTTGTTTTTATTATGACTAAGACAACTAAACTCTCCCAAATTCAATTTTCTCATCCTGTACAATGGGGCTAATAACTTATAACTAAGGTTGTTTTTTTATAATTTTTTTTTAATTTTGGAAATTTTTAAACATATATAAAATTAAATAGAAAGGCCCAGTATATGTCCATCTGCCCCTTATCCAATTTAAACAATGATCAACTCATTGTCCATTTTGTTTCTTCACATCCTCAGAATTAGTATTGTTTGAGGATTAAATAATTTTTTAAAAATTATTTAAAACATGGCCTGGCACATGTTAGGTGCAAAGTTCAAATCAAATTAATTTTATTTTCAGGAATGAACATTGAGCAATAATTGATGGCCCATTTTGCAAGACCACCATCTGTTTCTAGTAAACTAGTAAAAAAATTTTTTTTTACTTTGAAAATTGGAGAGAGAGGGAATAGAAAGTAAATGTTTGTTTGAGTGTCTTCTGCTTTTTTTTTTTTTTTAATCCATTTTAGTTAGAGAACAGAGTCAAAAGCAAGCTCAGGCACCCCACATAAGACTGGCTTAAACGAAACAAAGACCATCTATCAGAACTGCAGGTTTTTCATATGAATGTCCCGTGTCTCTCCTTAATACATGTCTCTAATCTTTGTCCTTGGTTTCTCTGTCATCATTCTTGGGGTTCCATATTTACTTATTGCCTTCCTCTCTTGTCATTCCTGGTGTAACCCCTAGTTCTTCCTACTACTCCTTAGGACCTCTCTCTGCTATTGGTTCCAATTTTTTCTGCACTTACATTGTGCCCTAGACTGTAATGTTCTTGCAACCTATCGTGTTTTTTTTGTTTTTTGTTTTTTTCCTCATTATAAATTGGGCCAACTCAGCAACAAAACTCACCAGCCATTTTTCATTTTCTCATCTGCTTTCCTGGCAACTAGTACTTACAGCCCTACATGAGAAACACTGTCCCTTCTCTTTTCTTAAACAAAATTTCCCTTTTGTCTCCTAAGTATACTATTCGTGTTCATAATACACCAAATGTTCTAAAGAACCAAACAGACAGAAGAAGTCTGTTTTGTGAGTAGATGCCAGAAACATTTTACTTGTACATGCATGATGGGTGTCCAAAGAGTATGCCAGGAGTTACTGAATCAGGACATGGAATTACTAAAAAGGGGGGAAAAAGTAATTTGATTGCACTTAACCTTCTTTCCTGCATTATTATTTTGCTCTAGTTCAGAAAGCTTTGACATACATTGTATATATCCACTCTAAGTATTGCAGAAGTCTTAAGGCAGTGTCTCTAACAAAAGCATGCTGATATTCTGTTTTTTTTTTTAAATATAATATTCTTATATAATGTTGTCCATTTTAACTATTTATATGAAAAGATCACAAATATGAACAAACCCTAAGCAAAAGTTTGCAGTAGGCTTTTACTATCAGCCTCTAACGACTCTACATCCCCCAAGTTTACCCCACTTGAGACACTTACTAAGCATTCATTAGGACTGGAGTATATTTGAATTATTTATCTCCTTACCCCCAAACCTATCAAAACCTGAAACCAGGATGGGGCTGATATCAGAGCATTGGTTTTGGAATCAGATACATCCAATTGCAACACTAAATCCTAATGGTTGCTATTGGTATGACCCACCCATAATTACTTATTTAACCCTCACTGTTTAACTTATTTCACATCCTTTCCCATTTTATGTTCCTCCTCTATAAATGGAGATAACAATAGTGCCTATTTCTCATAAACTGCTGTGAGGATTACTTGAGATATTATATGCAAAGTACCAGATTCTGGGGTAAGGGGTAGGGCATAGATTTGATTCTAGCCTATCTTTCTTATTATAGAATATATGTGTCTATAGTATGTATATAGTGTATACTATAGATGCTTATATATATGTATACATATACATGAATATAGTATGTATACTGTATATATACAGTATATATATATACACACATACATATATACACATACATATCTATGAATACACACACATCTTGCTTATGTTAGAATAAAATTTCCCCTAACAAATGTTGACTGTACGTTATGTGGATAGTATTTTTTGTTGTTGTTGTTATTGGAAGAGATCAGTCCTGTTTGCATTATCCCCAAAAGCACACCTTATAAAGCTTTTTCTGATAAAGGAAGCTATCTCTATTGTGTTGTTGTCACACTTAATTTGCATCTTCAAAGTAAAAATGATGTTTTAACAGTGAGTGAGAAAAATTACTGCCTTTAGAAGGAAAATCATGGAATGGAAAAAGCTTTTAAAAACAGATGTGTGGTAATATTTCTATCATTGTATGAATTTGTTTTTTAAAATATTAAATATATCACCTATAAAAACTCTCATACCTGAGCACTTATGCTCAGAAATGGGATTTTGAAATTTTGTAAGCTTTTTCAATATCGTTTACATGAGAAGTTTTAATGGATTTGATCACTTTGATTAAACTGGAAAAAATACGCCTTCTAACTGGTTTGAAAATGCAATAGATAGACAGCAAGGGAGGGGAAATTCACTAGCCTATTTTTCATCTAAGCCTTACACTAACTAGTGCATGAGATTGGAAATAGAGTTTCATGATTTCACGAGAAAAGTCAACATAGCCCCCTCCAACAATGGGCCCATGCATCTCCATATGGTAAATTTTACGATTCTTAGAGTCATTAAAACCAGATACTGCAAAACAGTGAGTTTGAACTGGGGCTTTTCAAAGCTTCATGACAAAGTGTACATGCAAGATTTAAAAAAAAATTATAAGGCAAATCTAATCTGATTGCTTTCTCTGAAAATGTTATTATTAGTAATATGTTGTGGAATAGGTTAGTGAGAAAAATGATTTTATGTATCATTAATAAATATAATGGTATTTAAGACATTTCTTTGTTCCTCAATCTATCCATTATTAATTACTATTTTAATTTAATGATAATGTTTAATAAATGCTAGTATATTAGTATATTTGACTGTACATACATAGATGAGTATACATAGAGGACAGATATCTACTCAAACATTTTTACGGTGATTACTTTGAAAACCCAAAAATGTTCCAAAACAAGCTGTTGATATGATCACTACTGATGTTGTTGTCAAGGTTACACCAAGACAGTTTACGAATTCCTTTTCAGGAAAGATAGATTAATGATCAAATGAAGTAGAATGCATTTGTGTTCTTATGAGTCTGTCCTCCCTCCCTCTCTCTCCCTGTATATCAGTTTCCTGGGACTGCCATAACAAAGAACTACAGACAGGGTGGTTTTAAAAAAAAAAGAAATTTACTCTCTGACAATGCTGGAGGCCAGAAGTCTGAAATTAAGGTGTCAAGAAGGCTACATTCCCTCTGAAGGGAAGGCCCTAGGAAAGTCTCCTTCCTTGCCTCTTCTGAGCTTCCAGTGACTCCTGACATTTCTTGGCTTGTTACTGCATCATTTCAATCTCTGCCTGCATAATCGCACAGCCTTCTTCCCTGTGTGCCTCTGTATCCAGGTCATCAGATATAGGGCCTACTCTAATAATCCAGCATGGCCTATTCTTAACTTAATTACATCTGCATCTATTTCCAGGTGAGGTCACATTCACAGGCATTGGGGATTAAGAACATATCTTTTGGGGGGACATAATTCAACCACTAAACCCTCTCTGACCTGGTCCTTCCCTCCCTCCCAGCTGTCCCCCATCATTGCCTTACTTTTATCTAGTACCATAGGGGCCACTAAGTTTTTTGAGAGTTCTCTGTGTGCAGAGCACCAAAAGTCCGTAGACCAAGTGAGACATGAGGCTACCACCTGAAGTAGGGGTTGCATTAGGCAGCACATGGAAGGGTTGTGTGGTATGAATCAGGGGTCACGGTTTGCTCATTTATCCTCTGAAGTTCTCTGTGCTCTAGAACCTAAGTGACAACAGTTGAATGTCATTTATTTTCTCTTACTCCATTGTGGCTGCCCCCAAAAGCATACATTTTGCCATTGTACTCAACACAGATTTGAGACACTTGAAATTCAATCTCAAAGGGGAACTTGCCATTCTTTCTGGAAACCTGCAGAGGGGAATAGGGTTGACTACATCAGCCACAATCACAGGTGTCTTTTCAATCTGGTATCTTGAAGTTCCTACCATTCATTTCAACCTATTAAAGGGTAGTCTGAAGACAATTTTCCCTTCAGTTTAGTAACATTTCCATGTAAGCCAATATTTACTGTGCAATCACAAATGCGGGATAGGTAGAGATACCACATAGAAATGTGTGCCTTAATTATTAAGTTTTTAATGTAGTGTTCAATGATTCATTAGTTGCATATAACACCCAGTGCTCACCACAATGTGAATTTTATTTTTCAATTTCTATAGTCCTTGTGCTATACTCTTCAACTTGACCATTTTATCTTCTCTCTCATAACTGGGTTGCCAATACCCATTCTGGCAATACATTGAACTTCCATCCTTTATGGTCACTATGCGTCCCCCTTTATCGAACAGTAGTTTCTCCCATGGGTCCCCCCAAATTTGGTCTCATCTCCATCATTCATCCCTTTTCATTATACGGGATCTATCTAGCCTTGTAGCATTGTCAGTTTATCTCATTATTTCTTTTTTCTTCCACTGATGCTCAGTCATTCCATGTTTTATGCTTTGTTTCCACTGACACATTGGACTTGAGCATTTCAGTAATGCCACATTCACTTGTAGATTATCTTTCCAGAGTAGGCCCAGAGGAAATTACTTCTTTGTCCTCCTTATCTTTGAGACGACCTCACTATTAACGAGACTTTTAATAACTGAGCCTACTGGCCCAAAGAGATAATTTGAAAGAACCAATAGGTGGCAGACATTTGGTTTTATGAAAGGGAGAAATTGTTTCCCACGGGGGAACATAGAGTTCTTTCAGCAGAAAATAGGATGCAATTTTACCTTCCTAGCGCTAAAGGACATGTCTTATTGAGACCAATTGTCTTCAAGCTGTGACAGATTCTATCTACGTCCTATATTGTAATGATACTTGAGTTTTTTGCAATACCCTTGCTCCTTCACACATTTTTTTTTTCTGTAAGCCCTTTCATAAGAGAGATATGTGTTTTTAAGACTAGAATGTGAAAAATAAATTTCTTAGAGGCATTTTCAATGTATTTCTATATTTAACCCTTGAACCAGAAGCATAAATAATGATTATAACTTATTTGCTTGGGCCTCCGGCTTCTTTACTTTTGCCCACTTGCTTAAGGAAAGAGTTACTACTTCCTTTTCTTTAAAAGCCTCAATTCCTAATTTTACCTTGCCTTTTCCAAGGAGTGATCTTGTTGCCAAAATACTTACTTTTGCAGCTATTACAAGTGTCTTATTCCCCAGCTTACTTATTGCTTACTGTCTTCTGCTGCTTTCTTTGCTTTGCTTGATAATCCTCGTAGTTTTTCTGTCTACCTCCTTTACACCTGGCATATTTCCTCAGAGTGTGACAAAAAAGAGTGTGCTTTGTGGTTTTTTTTTTTTTTTTTTAACCATTGTTCTGTTTGCCACATGTAGGTATTCTTTTAGTGACTGTCATAAAGCAAATCTCTGCAAAGGCTTTATAGTTTGAGTTCAGCAGCAGAAATGCTTTCCCGTACCTGGTATTTCCAGAGTTCTCATGTAGTTGATCGATTAGGTTTGTCTCAAAGACTTTGCTATTTCCCTTGTCTTCGGAATGGCCTTCCATGAGCTTGCTTAAACATTACAAACTCTGTATGATGTATGGTGGTGAGCACACTTTATTTTTTTTAATTTTTTTTAGCAGTCCTACCTTGCTTTAAAAACCTTATTATTTTTTTCCCTTTTTTCCAAAAGGTGTGCTTTCACGTATTTGGTGTTTCCACCAGTCCATAGCACTATAGCAATAAGGAAGTTTAATCAGCTGGGGTCTTCAGAATCTGGCAGACCTGAATGTAGATGTGAGTTTTGCCACTATTAGGTTACCTTCAGAAGTGAATTAACTGCTCTTATCCTTAGATTCTTCCCCTGTGAAATGGAAATAATCTTGTGTCTCAGTCATAGGATTAGCTGAAGGATTTTATGTAACTGTGTTTGTAACTATTTCTGATATATGGGGAGTATTTAAAGAATCTAGAACTTTCTCCAATATATCAGTTTCTACTTCTCTAAACAAATGAAATATGCTCTCATATCTGAAGAAAAGTTTTCTTTTGCCCTATCTTAAATTATCTATTTAGATTTTTAAAGGCTTGGTAGTGTCTTCTTATCTAAGTTGTGTGTATTTCTACTTTTTACAAGTAGATATTTATATAATACATAAAAATTCTTTCTTTTTTAATAAAATCTTTGAAAAATACAGAAAAAACAAGCAGTAAAATCACCTGTAATTTTATCACGTATGTGTATCTATAAAAGGTGTCTATGCGTATGGCATATGTGCATATATACATGTTTACATATATGTGTATGTTGTTATATTTACATTTACATAAAAAAGTATCATCCTACAACTCTGCTATCCCTCCAATGTCATCACCAAGAGAAAACTATGTGAATCTGGCCATTTTGCTATGCTTATAGGTATATACTATTTGTACCTGTACTTTTGTTTTAAATACATATTTATAATATTCATGCATTATGTGAATAATTAATGTTCTTTCCTTAGGCAATTTCCTCTTCTTTTTTGCTTCACATTGATACTACTCTCCTGTAGACCTTAAATAATTAATTGTTAATAGTAAAATTAATCATATAAGGCATGAACATTTCACTTTAGAGTTTCCAAATGTTTTTCACATTGGTTATCCCCTGTAGTGCACACTGACATGCTGTTAAATGAGTAAAAATATTCCAATTTAACAGATGAAGGTACTGCAAGTCATAAGGATTAAGGAGTGGGGAAACTGTGTCTGCCAAGCTGGACTGTGAGTCTCTGGACCTCAAATCCCAGGCACTTTCCTGAGACAAGTACATAGCCATGCCAAACTTTTGCTTTTATGTTTTTCTGCCATCTCTTACAGCCTGTAATGAGATTGACACACCATCTTTTTGCTACCCATAGTACTTTATTTTGAATATTGTGTTCATTCAGTTTTCAAGGTCTTTCTGATACTTCTCTCTTCTCCAAAGTAATTTCTTTCATAGCCATGATGTAATCTGAAAACAAGTGCATTACTTTATCGTTTTAAATACCAAAGTAGCTGTATTTTCTTAAAATAGAGTCCATTTACATTGCCCCCATTTTTTGCATGTAATAGGGGAATCTAAGAATAGGCAGCAAAATAGAGTAGCAGTTAAAACTACCAGCTCTGGAGCTCCACTGCTTGGGTTCAAATCGCAATTCTGAGACTTCTTAGCTATGTAACTTTTGTCTGATTCTCAATTGCCCTGTCTGTGAAATAAAAATGATACTACTATATCCACTGACTCTAGAAATGACTAAAGACTCAAGATTTTAAAACATTTAATGGTCTTAAAAATTAATATTAAAACATTAAAGTATTTGGCCCATAATGATTGCGAGGAAAATATTAACCAAGATTACTATTATGAAAAATAGGGCACAAGGTAATCAGATAGCTTTCCTGGGTAGCATTAAATATGGCAATAGAGATTATCTCCTACCCAAACCAATGTGCTTTTCACTGAACAGTTTTGTATTAGCTGTCTTCCAGTGACTAATGATAGTTCTGCTAAGAGTGAATGTCAAAACTTTTACTGTATTTTTCTAGTGTCCCTGCAGCAGTAAATGAACTGATAAGTCTATATGCCTATGTTTAAACATAATGAGAGTTATAGTGATGTCATCAGTGTAGAGCCTGTATATACCCTATGTATATTACTTATGCATCAACACGTTTGTTTTCATGATTGTTACAGTCTTTAGAATGTCTGATAAAGCTAATTTTGATAGACAAGTACTATGACAATTCAATGACACTGTACAGTAGAATTTTTTTAAGAATGTTGAAAATATAGAGAGTGGGGTGGGCTCGGAAAAAGAAAAAGAGTCTAGTAAATGCTAGGGTTCTAGTTCCACCTTTTTCTAAATATGTGATATATTTAATATATTTAGATCTGGTCTTTATCTCTTAACATGGCAGGTCTGGGGTAGGTGAGCTCCAAATATCAGCTATGATATTTTAGATTCTGTCTTAATAATTTAGAACTTCATAATTATGATTATTTATGTGATGGGGATCATAGAAGTTTTGTCTTAAAATTCTAACCCCAAATTGCAGAGAGTCTAGAAGAGTTTACTTCCTGAGGAAGATCACTGTCTATGTGATTTGACACACTAACATCTAGCAATTGTCACCCCTCAAAACTATGGAGTAACTCCCCACCGTCCTTAGGAATAAAATCTAACGTTCTTAAAACAACTGCTAGGCAGCATCACCTGGACCTGAGTAGGCTGCCAGTCTTCTGTCGACTTGCCACATTTACCCTCGAGTGCGTATATCCCTTTTCCATTCTGGAGTCCTGCTAATGCTGTTCACTTTTCTTCGAATGTCCCTCACTTCATCTGACCCGATCCTGCCCCTCTACCTTATCCCTTAAGCATCAACTTAAATAAATAGATTACCAACTTCTGCGTTGAACATGCAGTGTTTCATGCATTAGAGACGAGATTTTACAGGAAGCATGTTTCAGTCACTTCTTTTAAAATGGGGATCTGGCAACATTTGTGTCCATGTTTGTACATGGCAGCTGGAACCATTAGCTGATGAATAATGCTTCTAGATGGGTTCTGAGATTTTAGGACCTGTATACATATATTCACATGCACTTGGAACCCCACTTCACTGAGATATATTACTTATTTCTTCATGGCTAAATCTAATGAAAATTTAACTTCCTCAGAAATGTCTCCTGGAACCATTAGAATGGGTACTTCCCAAATATCACATCCACAGTACCCTATGAACATTCTTCAATAGATGTGGCATAATTGCAAAACAAATCATTTTGGGTAGGAGTATAATTGTTTTAACGCACATGTCCCCTCACTACACTGTAAGCTTTATGAAGGCCAAGACTTTGTGTTTTGTCCACCACTTTATCCTTCTATCAAACACTTTGCCTGATGTACATTCTTGCCAACAGCATTTGAGTGTCCAGTATATGCCAGTCATTGATCATGAGTCTCAATAACTAGCTGATGAATGATTGAATAAATTAACAACCCAGCATAGAACCCCTCAATGGAAGCCCTAGGAGTAAAGAGGCAAATTTACATAAATCAGTGGCTTAAAGATTTATTTATTTATTTATTTATTTATTTATTTATTTATTTATTTGAGAGAGAGAGAGGGAGAGAGAGAGAGAGAGTGGGAAAGCACGGCAGAGGTTGAGGGTAGGCACAGAGGGAGAGGGAGAGAGAATCTCAAGCAGACTCCACACTGAGTATGGAGCGCCATGGGGAGGTCAATTCCACGGCCCTGAGATCACAACCTGAACCGAAACCAAGACGCAGATGCTCAACCAACTGCATCACCCAGGTGCCCTGATAAATCGGTAGTTTAGGGGCGCCTGGGTGGCACAGCGGTTAAGCGTCTGCCTTCGGACTCAGGGCGTGATCCCGGCGTTATGGGATCGAGCCCCACATCAGGCTCCTCTGCTATGAGCCTGCTTCTTCCTCTCCCACTCCCCCTGCTTGTGTTCCCTCTCTCACTGGCTGTCTCTATCTCTGTCAAATAAATAAATAAATAAAATCTTTAAAAATAAATAAATAAATAAATAAATAAATAAATAAATAAATAAATAAATAAATCGGTAGTTTAAATATATTCAGCGCCACAAAAGAAATGATCAATTTCATTAACAAGTGCAGTTTAGTTGTTGGAAGGCACACTTCTTTGTTGCCTGCTCCTATTAGAGATCTGTTTTCATGGCTGCATTGTTGAGTAGTGTTTGACATGTCAGGAGGATATAGGATTTGCAAGTAACTTGCACCTGTGCAATCTGGCATTAATCACAAATTTTCCTCTAGTCTACATTTAGAGCATATTTATTGAGGAGTGCACAGGTTTCTTTAACAGACATTCCCAGGGAAATATGACCACCTCCCTAGCATGACATTTCTTTTTTTAACAGCCTGTATACCCAGCCCATGGCTTCCAGGAGCTAAAAACAACCTATTGAAATATCTAGAGAAAAACTAGAGGGCAATTAGGTAAAATAAGCATAAGTTCCTCAATCCCTTCTTTTGGAATAAAAGAAAGAAAAACAAATCAGAGTGATGTGGCACATACTATGCCTTGAGGATTATGGGCAGATAAAACACGATCTTTGGAATTCACAGGTTTAGAGTTAAAATACACTTCAGCTATTCATGTACTTGTTACATCGCACTACTGGAGGCACTAAAAAAACTTTTTTGAGTGTCATTGTCTTTCTCTCTTGAACAATAATTAGTTACACTTATTGGATATTTTCTTCCTTTTTTTTTTTCCTTAGGGGTCCTTTTATTTTTTTAATTTATTTTATTTTATATTTTATTTTATTTTATTTTGTTGTTGTTGTAGTGTCCAACAATTCATTAGTTGCATACAACACCCAGTGCTCATCCCAACATGTGCCCTCCTTAATACCCATCACCTGGTCATCCTATCTCCCCCACTCCCCTTTCTTCTGTAACCCTCAGTTTGTTTCCCGGAGTCCAGAGTCTCTCATGGCTTGTCTCCCTCTCTGATTTCTTCCCATTCAGTTTTCCCTCCCTTCCCCTGTGGTCCTCTGTTTCATTCCTTATGTTCCACATTGGATAAAGGGCTGATATCCAAAATCTATAAAGAACTTACCAAACTCAACACCCAAAAAACAAATAATCCACTCAAGAAATGGGCAGAAGAAATGAACAGACACTTCTCCAAAGAAGACCTACAAATGGCTAACAGACACATGAAAAAATGTTCAGTATCACTTATTGGATATTTTCAATGTGTCAGACCAGACACAGTACTAAGTGCAGTGCATACATTGTCAGTATTTAACTGTAGAACCAGGCTGAAATGGACATCATCACACCCATTTTACAGGTGAAGCAACAAAGGCCCCAGATGAGGCCTGCCAGTGGAAAAACTGAGTTTTGATCCCAGGTCTTTCTCAAGATTAATTCAGGCACTCCTAGCCACTATTCTATACAGCTTCCAAAATCCATTTTAGTACAGGTACTTGAAGTAAGCAATTACCACCCCTCACACTCCTCTTAGAACTCTCCAGGAACTCTTTACTGTCCTAATGAATAAAATCCAAAGTTCTTAAACAACTAGTAGGCAGCATCACCTGGACCCAGCTAGATTGCCAGACTTTTCCCTACCAACCACCACACTGGTACCTTGAATATATAGAGCCCTTTTCTACTCTGGACTCAGGAGTAAGAAGATAAATCCACAATTCACATGTCACCTACTGTCAAATTAAGTCTGTCCCAACAACATTCTTGTTGAGAACATAAAGTTTTTTCTGAACTCTCTTAATCTGTATTAATAAACAACACTAAAGTTTCTAAATTTATCAAGTACAGCACTTGTACTTCTCTTTTGGTAGTAAAGATGCCATTTCATGTAGAAACATTTTTTTTAAGTTAAATGAAGATAACTGTGGCCCCAAAGCTTATACTTTGCAAGTCTTAGTTTTTTTTTTCTTGCAGTGAAAGGGTTCTTATTTAGGAGCACAAGATCCTTCAAATTTTCAATGGAGAGCTATTGATCTACTCCCCAGAAATATTCACATACACATAAATTAGAGTATGTTTTAAAAAATATTAGGCAAATATAGATGCTTAAAATAATGATGAAAATAAAAATGAGTGCAACACATTGAACATGCACTATGAGCAAATGATATAGAATAAATTTCCCGAATTTATTCCTAATCTACCGTAGTGAAGTTTAGTAGCACATATGATCCATGCTGTGCTAAGCATAAATCAGAATATTAACAAAGAACTCTTCTTAAGCCGAAGCTCATGGTCTTTAGGGGGATCCATGCATTCTAGAAATATTACTTAACTTTTATATCTCTTCGGATTTTTTTTTTTTGAGAATAGGGTCCATCCGTTCACCAGATAATCAAAGATATCTGTGATTCTCTTCCAACTAAGAACTAAAGATGAAGTAATGAAATTATGTGCTTCCACTAGAATTGTGGGAATATGTAATGACACGGGAGAGTGTTTTTGAAATAATGTTGATTAAAAAAATGAAGAAAGAGTATGTATTGAGAAATCACACCTCCAAAAAATAGGTTTTATAGAAGGCTTAAGATGTACCATAATATCAATACTAGTCATCTCTTCATAGGTGATTTTTATTCTTTTTCACTTATTTCTTAATTTTTTAAAGTTTTCTTTTTTTTTTAAAAGATTTTATTAATTTATTTGACACAGAGAGAGAGATAGCCAGCGAGAGAGGGAACACAGGCAGGGGGAGTGGGAGAGGAAGAAGCAGTCTCCCTGCGGAGGAGCCTGATGGGGGGCTCGATCCTAGGACTCCAGGATCATGCCCTGAGCTGAAGGCAGACAATTACTGAGCCACCCAGGCACCCCTAATTTTTTAAAGTTTTCTAAAATGACCATATTTTCACACTAATTTTCACACTATATTAGAAAAAATAAATGCTTTAATTTAAATATATTTAAATGAAATACATAAAATACAACATCTCCAACATTATCCTCACCACCACCAGATTCTCTTAAGGGAAATGAACATTGCATTCACCCAGGAAATTTGATTATGTCTTCTCATTCAACTATTTTGAACAGGTATCCTGCTGGTGCTATAAGAGATGCAAATATTCATTATTAACATCATTAATGTATGATCTAGATTCAATTCTCCAATACTTTACAGTTGGGAAAAAGTGGTCTTTATGTCCTCAAAGTTTTCTGCTGAAGGGGATTTTTTATTGTATGGCTTTTATAGACAATCTGGTTTGTATAATCCAAATTAGATTTTGAAAAGCTTTCTCATTCCAAATTGGCAGTTATTTAAAACACTAGGGGCAAAAGATTCTGGTCGTTCATGATCTATCATCTCTTGTGAGATTTTATACCTTTTTTAGGTTTCCTTTCATTTAAACCTATGGAAAGTTTTGAGAATAAAGTCATATATCTACAATGTATCTTCTTAATGTAAGAGGAATTGCTTAAAGTATGATTATACATTTTTATAACACTGAATTTTTACATTCACTTTATTTTCGAGGGACATTTTAAAGGTATACCACAGAATAGCTATTTGACTGACTATATTAAATAATCTTTTCTAATGGCAGAATAATTGTTTGATCATAAAATTGTTAATTGCAATCACAGATCTTTAGAATTGGATGGGACCTCAGAGGTTATCTGGTGTACTTCCCCATCTGATGCTGAAGTCATCTACCAGTCGTTCAAACATCTCTTTGAACACTCCATATGACCTAGAACATAACGTCTTACTTCAAAGGATACTTTGAATCATGTGGCTTACATTCTAGAAAATCTTCTCTAGAGAACTAAATCCTTATGTATCTCTTTTGAGATGTTAGTGATTAATTTTCGTCCTACCTCTTAGGGTGATATGGAATAAGTCTCATCATTCTCCTACATTCTAGATGGAGAGGAATCACTGCAAGCTACAGTAAAAGAGCACAAACTAGCTTAAGCAAAAAGATAATTTACTGGCTCAAAGCAGGACTGCTTAAGTAAAGTCTTGTCCTAACATGTATAGCATAATTAAGCCTTTGACTTTCTATCTGGAAAACTGTCTGAGGAATCATCTTATTCGTGGAAAAAAAAAATTTATACCTAACATAATTTTGGTGGTTTTATACAACACTACTGAACTGTATGTACTGAATTAACAGTCAATGAAAACCCTTAAATTGGGTATTTTTCTTCATGTGTTCCTCTTAGTTATAACAATCTTAACTTGTTTGTGATATTTTTTGGAAACAAATTCTAGGATTTATAATTATTATACTTCATCTTGTCTTGTTTAGAGATGAAAATAGCTGATAAATATCTTCTCAGATTCTCATGCTGCCATCCAATTCATTAGCTAACCCTCTGGATTAGATCATCTATAAATTTTGTGAATATGCATTTATCTCCTCAGATGATATAATGATGTAGATCATCTAACATTACACCTGCTGCATACATGCTTCAAGAATATCTGAAGCAAACTACACCTTTGTTCAGACCATTATTAAAATGGTTGAATGGGACAAAGCGCAAGATAAGACTCTGCCATAAGACTTTCTCTTGCATAATGCCAATGTGACATTCAACTAATCATTGCACCATCAACATTAAGTCTCATCCAGGTTTTGTTTTGCCAGCTTGGGATGAAACAGAAGACTTATCAAATGTTTGGCTGGCACACACACAAACACACATACATACATGCATTTCTTTTTCCATAATTTCTTCTTAATTTTCAAATGGAAATATGGTTTATTTTATGTCGGGTTTACTATTGTTTGTAACTATCCAAGTTTTTTATTTGGCACAACTTAGGCTATTTGATTCAGGGAAAATAGAAATGAGTTAATATGGCATTCTTGTTCTCAGTTACCACTTTCCATTCTAGGTGTCTACAAAATGTCTACCTAGCAATTTATTTGCTGGGGAATGATGCTGGATCTCTAGTTTATGGTTTACAGAATCTACCTTCTACACATCTGTCTGACTTATTCTGCTAGGGTCTATTTGATTTTCCATGAAGACACAGAGGTTATACTAGTGGTTGCTGGGGTGTACTGCCCAGATCTGCTTTCAGTGCTGATGAACTTAATCCCCACACTGTTGCACTTGCCGTTGGCAAGCAGCCTGTAGCTGTCAGCTCTCACTGGAAATTTCTCTTCTCTGTAGAGAGCAGCATTGCCCAAAGTCATGCCCTGTTCCTGGGGGCAGGCTTCATCCAGTGACTCTTCTAGACAGCTGTACAAAGACAAACCCTCTTGTGACAACAAGATAACCCTGAGGGGCCATCCTGACCCCAGAGCTCTTCCTGGAATCTGCTGACATCTTTGTTGTAACTATGGTTCAGCCAACTTCTCTCTGCCATTCTTGCTTGGTTGCTTTTATTTTTTATTTATTATTATTATTATTATTATTATTATTATTATTATTATTATTATTATTATTTTGCCTGTGCTGATCCCAACAAGACTCCTTACTAAACTTTTTTCACATTATTTTCCATCTCACAGTCTGCTTTCCAGGGCATACAACTTGGAGCCCTTACCCAATCCAACTCAGATTGTCATCTCTAAATTCTCAGAGCAGTGACTTACTTCATGTGAGCCAGACAACTCCTAATCCATTCCACCTTTTAACTCTTTCTAGTCTTACATGAAATTTACCTTACTTGAAATTTACTCCTTTCTTGAACATTTTTGTTCAAATTTTCTAGTCATATCTGAGCACACAAAAAGTGGTTTTAGATCACTAAAAAGTGTCTTTACTAGATAGCTAAAGAGGAATGTTACTAAAAAATATGAAAATCTTGTGTTTTCTTTTTTTAAGATTTTCTTTATTTATTTGAGAGAGAGAGAGCAAGCATGGAGGGGCGGAAAGGGCAGGAGAGGAACAAGCAGACTCCGTGCTCACTGATCTTGAAGCCCTATGCACAGCCCTCCTTGGCCAGATCTCAGGATGCTGAGATCATGAGCCAAATCAAGAGTCATATGCTTAACTGACTGGCGCCCCAGGCGCTCTGCAAAATCTTCTGTTTTCTTATCTCAACCTTCAGAGTTTTAGTGAAATGTTAACCTATTGCATGAATAAAGATAATGAGGCATAGGATAGAAAGGGTATTTTTCCTAGATTATACTCTTCTTTAGTGGTATTCTTCACAATGGGCATCAAGTTCTCTTTAAAAATCAGTACCATTTATTCAGTTAACATGTTATTAATTTAATATCATTTATTCTTTAATTTTAAAACTATTGTAATTAATTAAAACTCCAATAACTAGCCGCTTATAATTTTCTTAACTAGCAACAGTAACTAGTTTGAAAATAAAATGGCAGTAAAAGATCTCATCCAAAGTAAAATCCAAATTAAAAATCCCTAAAAATAGGAGTGCCTGGATGGCTCAGCCGTTAAGCTGAGCTCAGCTCAGGTAATGATCCCAGAGTCCTGGGATGAGCCCCGCATCAGGCTCCCTTCTCAGCAGGAAATCTGCTTCTCCGTCTCACACTCCCCTTGCTAGTGTTCCCTCTCTCTCTGTCTTTCTCTGTCAAATAAATAAATAAAATCTTTCTAAAAAATCCCTAAAAATAAACACAATAAAAGTTTAAAGGGGGTAAGTGAAGCAAGCTACAAAATTTTGACACACATGAAAAAAATGTTGATATGTATGGAGACAAATGTTATGATTGGGAGGATTTGGAAAAGAAATCTATGTTCTTTTTAATGAATCTAATCCCTATTTGTCCATTTATTAGACACTGATGAAAACTTCATACATTTTTGTTTGTTTGACAAATTTTGGTGAGATTAATCCTTGTACAGTGACACTCAGACATCTGAAAAGGGAGTTATGAGAAAGGATTTACAAAACGTGTATCAAAATATTTTAATTTGATTAATTAATAATGTAATATTGATATTGGAAACATACACACTTAAAATAGTAGCTACTAAAAGGATAATAACTGATGGATGAAGCATTTCAAGTTGGTAAGGCAAAGAGTTTGGAGACAGTTATGTTGTCATTTATGCAAACCTAGAGTTGATCTTATCTTAAACCACTTATATTCAGTGCTACCATGAGCTTTGTGGAAGAAGCTGAGCATAGTAACTGAAAGTGGGCAGAAGAGGGACTTTGGGTACTGGGAATGTCTGCGTCTTAATCTCAATGATGTTTACATATATGTTCATTTTTTTTATAATTACTTAAACTATGTTATGATCTGTGTTCTTTTATCTATATATAATATAATTAATAGAAAGTTAATTTTTAAAAAATAATTCTTACATAGTTTGTATGTCTACTATGCATCTCGTCCTAAGAATATATCAGTACAAAATCAGGCAGATTTTGGCACTAAGGATATAGATGCACAAAAGCAGAAAAGTTCATTGCCAATGATTCCTTTCCTTTCCACATAGACATACTCTATATAAGATTAAATAATATATTTTCCCCACACCCTTATCTTAAACCAAACTGAATTATATTTTGTCATTGAGAAAAATCTGATTTATACTGCATTTCTAAAAAAAAAAAACCCATAATCTACATAATAAAAGAACTTTATATATTATAGTCTTGTCGTTTTTATTATTTAAATTGATGCACAGGAACCATAGGAAAAATAGTACAGGAGAACAGTGCAGGAATAATAGGAAGAATGCACAGGAAAAAGAGCTTGTAAGAAGTGGAATTTCAGTGCACTATATGGTATATGACAAAGCAACAAATCCACATTTGGGTGTGAAATGGTTTAAAAAATAGTCAAAATTTAAGGTAAAGTTTTAATTTAACAAGTAAACCTAAATGCATTAGTCTTTATACTCTGCTTTCAAATTTATGATATTTTGAAAAGGAAAATTAAATTCTATTACTCCAAGTTATAAGAAATAATTAGTGTGTAAATATTTGCTCAATTGCATCTTATATTTAGAACAGATTTGTTGCACCTGACACTTCACTGTAACATTCAGTTTCTGATCTCATCTATTAATTCTCGTAATATAAATGTGGTCTCAAACAAAGTAATTGTGGACTTTTTCTACCTTCATAAATTGGCTATGGTTTTGTTGGTGTATCCTCAGACTGAATCTCATTTACTGTGGTAAATTCCTTTGGGTTTAGATCTCTTCAGTCTGAATTTACATGTCCCCAGATGTTGATGGATGATATTTCTGTCTTTCCCACATGATTATGACACTCTTGAAGTCCAGAAGTATATCTTATGTATGTAATTTTCATAGTTTAGCAAAGTTCTAGGTGCATGTTAATTTGTGAATATTTATTGGTTAGATTTCATTTAGTGTGATAGGAATTCTGCCTTTTAGCATTAGTTGTAATTAATAGCTTCTTAGTTCAAGCTGTTGATTGGTAGTTTCTTATATGTCACAGCTCTTTGTTGAGTTACATCTTTCTCCCTGACTTTCTAATATCCAGACACATGCCCTTGAAGGATATATATAGTTGGGTGTCTGCTGTTATCCATCTAGCCCTTATCCTACATTGCTTCCCCTAATCTTCCTGCCTAAATTGGTTACAGATAATTCCTTGCCACGGTCTTAAAGTTCAGAGCCATTTCTCTGACACTACCTCACCCATGCCAGCATTTAGTTTCCTGAATTCCGTCTTATCAGTTATTTTCTTAGTTACTCATTAATTTTTTGCTTTTGAAATCTATTACTTAATAAGCACTGTGCTGCTGTGGATATCCAGAAAAGAAAGCAGATATTGTCTCTGGTTCCATAAGGTTTACAATGCAAATATTAATAAAATCATAACATATGAATATATAACCAAAGTATTAGCGTATTCTCTAAAACAATAGTGCAGAATTACATAAGAGCAAAGAGTGATCATTCACTATGTAATGATGCTTGTTTCCCTAGAAAAGCATGTGTTTTGGAAGGGAAATCTAATGGAATTGGTACCCAGTGACAATTTGACAGCTCCTTATACTCTACGTCCTTATCAGCTACTAAGGGCATGGGTGATATAATCTATACCAAGAATCAAAGAGAATGGGCATGGGAAAAAAATGTACCAGTCTAGACAAAAAGAAGGCAAGTGAAGCAAAAACCATTACTCAACCATTAACTCTCTCGTCATTCTCAACAACTCTCATTTTAATAAAAAAATAAAAATTAAAATGTGGAACATTGTGGTCACAAAGTGATAATGTGAGAAATAAGTTACATCTTCTAAGATTATTTATAAAATATTTTTTTAATTTATAAAATTTGCTTATGTTCCTTTGCTTGAAAGGAAATACAATTTAAACCTTGTTTACTTAGAAAAGTAGTGACTTTTACCCAAGATAAATAAATCAGCAATCTTATTTCAAGTTACCAACCCACAATTTTTAAGAAAATCTAAAATTTTGAAAAATTTTAAAAATCTAGTTTTAGAAATAACATTTTTAAAAAGATTTATTTATTTATTTATTTATTTATTTATTTATTTATTTGAGAGAGAGAAAGCACACACATGTGAGCATGCAAGCGGAGGGGCGGGGGCAGGGTGGGTAGGGGCAGAGGGAGAGGGAGAGAGAATCTCAATCAGACTCCCACACTGAACCTGACTTGGGCCCCATCTCAGGACCCTGGGATCATGAGCTGAGCCAAAATCAAGAGTTGGTCGCTTAACGAACTGAGCCACCCATATGCCCCTAGAAATAACATTTCTAAGCATCCACTTGTTTCTGAGAGTTAAAAGGAAACTTAAAAATTACCTAGCACAACTTTTCTTTTTATGTTGTAATCACATTTCTTCTTTCCTGTCAAATGCCCATCGTTTGCCAACAATCAGCCTTAATTAAGAGAATAGGCTCTGGAGACAAATTTTTATTTTATTTATTTTTTTAGTTTAAATCCTGGCTTTGGCACTTACTAACTGCTATGACCTCACAAATTACATGACCTTTCTTGCCTTGGATTTCTCAATGATCAAATGAGGTAATAGCAGCATCTACCTTAGGGAGAGTATGGATTAAATAAAATAATCTATGTTGAATGCTTACAATAGTGCCTAACACGAGGTGAGTGCTCATTCATGTTAGTTGTAATTTACTGTCATACAACATAAGTCATCCCAAGTAAGTAGACTAATCTAATGCCTTCTGATACTGTGCGCTCAGCAGAAGAGGCTAACACATACTAGTATCACTGGAATACAGCCTCCTAAATTATTTATGTGCTTCCTTTTTTGTCCCCTTTTCTACACATAGCTGATGGTAGCCATTCCAAAATCCAATCAGATGAAGGTAATTTCCTGCTTAAAACAGTCAAATATAGGGGCGCCTGGGAGGCTCAGTCGTTAAGCATCTGCCTTTGGCTCAGGTCATGATCCCAGGGTGCTGGGATCGAGCCCCACATCTGGCTCCGTGCTTAGCGGGAAGCCTGCTTCTCCCTCTCCCACTCTCCCTGCTGGTGTTCCCTCTCTCACTGTGTGTGTCTCTCTCTCTGTCAAATAAATAAATAAAATCTTTTTAAAAAATTAAAAAAAATAAAACCGTCAAATATAATTTGCCAACACACTTTGAGTGAAATCCAGTGCCTCACTATGTCCTGCTACGGTCTACGAGTTATGACCTCCACCTAACTCTCTAAGCTCACCACCCACCCCACTGTTTGTGGTAATCCACCCACATTGGCATTTCCTTTTTCTCCTCTCTGAATAGGTGTAGAACAAGTAGCATCTGTTACTAATTATCAGAAGTCTGGGGACTTCTGTCTGATGCAACTTGGTATTGGTCACCAAGGAAAACACAACACAGTCAAGCACTGAATGGAACAACACCATATTCACACAGAGAAGAGCAGGGCAAGATCAGCTTCAGTGGTATAGCCATGGGCCTGTATACATTGCTCTTGTGTCACAGAACAAAGGACCCTGTCCCCTCCCCACAGGAGCAGACAGAGTAGTGGGTTTGTCCAGGGGCTGTATCACAGACACACATTAGAAGAACAAAGGATACATATTGAGTCTGAAACAGGGAAGGATATTCTCACACTGGGTGACAAGCCCAGCACAGGCTGTGAGTTCTCTTTCTCTTGTGAAGGAAGTGCTCCAGGCCCAAGGCCCATTCTTACAGAGGTCAAAAGACTACATCATGAGAAGGCCTTTCCCAACAATAGGCCTTTTGCAGTTGCTGTTTGTTAAGCCCAGAAGTATTCTCTATAGCCACAGTGCTTATAAGAGTCACTGGTGTATATCAATCAGTGGATATAATTTGGGTGAATGGATTCTAGTCCTAACTTCAATTCTTGCGGATGAAGTCTATAACATATAAAAATACCTGTTGCTCTTTCTCTGAAAACGGGCTCTCATAACCCCTCCTGTATTTTTCCTCAGTGAGTCATATCTTTTATTTAGTGGATCCATTTGCCAAAATGCTTTCTCACTTATCAAATGGGAAGAGAAAGGCTCTAGGGGAAGGCAGTCATATTCATTCTCTATTCCCATCACATAAGATCTATTTGACATTAAACAAACGCACTTAATGCCTCAATTTCTTCATCTATTAATCTGCTAAATGAGTAGACTATCTGCCACCTGACTGCTTATATATACACAGCAGGCACATTTAACTCTTATTGTTATAACTTAATATTCATAAATTTGATAGTTGGTTCTTATTCCAGGTCTACACAGGAGGAAACTGAGGCCCAGACATATAACGGAACTTCACCCAGGTCTCCTAGATGATAGGTGATGGTAGATGATAAATATAAATGTCCCTGTTCAGTTTCCAAGTTAAGAGCATGAATATACGATGTTTGTTTCCGATTTTGTGGTTCATTTTCCTGTAGCAACACTTACAAAATATTTGACTACCATTTTGCCCTAACTCCCATTAGCTAACAGCTTATTGATGTGTATTCTGATCTATGGATGCAGAAAAGAACTTCTAACTGGGACTGCTGGTAGGTGTCCTCAAGATCAGTTTAAAATGTGGCAAACCTTATAATTTATAGATTTTTTTTTTTAGTTCACTGTCCCTTAAAAGAAGTTATTATTGGGGCATTTGACTCAATGCTAAACTCTTTTTAAAAAGAAATATTGAAACACTTCTGTTTCCAGAAAGATGGACTAGATGCACTTTTCCCTATTTATCCCACTAGGGGTATGGTTATTATCTTGTGATGATAGAAATGTTCTGTAACTTGGTTGTATCAATTTTAATATGCCGCTTGTCATATTTTACTATAGTTTTACAAGATGTTACCACTATGGGGGGGGGGACTGGGTTAAAATTATATGAGATTTCTCGAAATTATTTCTTACAGCTTCATGTGAATATAGTTATCTCAAAAGTAAAAAGTTTAATTAAAAAAACTAATGTGTGCATACATTAGTATTAGTATAGACAATGAGTTAAAACTACTTAATATGTAAACTGTTCCAATAAATTTATGAGAAAACGATCATCACCCCCTTATAAAAGTGGAGCAGAGATGACTGGATAATGTAATGGACTCCATTACTTATTAACTTTGTGTCACAGGGAAGGGGATTCAAGATATATATATATAACAAGGCAACATATTTTGCTGATAAAACCAACAAATTTTAAAGTATTTTTTAAAAGATTTATTTATTTATTTTAGAGAGAGAGAGAAAGAGTGCAAGTAGGGGGAAGGGCAGAAGGTCAGGGAGAGAGAGAATCCTCAACCAGACTCCCCACTGAGTGTGGAGCTCAACACCAGGCTCAATCCCAGAACTCCAATAGCATGACCTGAGCCAAAATCAAGAGTTGACTGCTCAACCAACTGAGCCACCCAGGCTCCCCTAAAGGATTTTTGTCACAATATTTTTAAAAACAAATGCCCACTAAACACTCAACAATTAAGAGAAGTATGGGATTTTATGTGTTGGCCGTTATATGACATTATTTTATTTACAGTGTTGAGAAGAGCATTTGAGGAAATGAAAAATATTCACCATATACTGACTAAAGTTTATAAAGTTTTATAAACTTTATAAAATATAATATACTTATAAAATATATGCAGTATGATTTTTAGACATAGATACAGATATCAAGACTGACAAAAAGTGCAAAGAAACAAAAAAGAAATGTACCCTACCCTTGATAGTAGCAAATTGGGCTCACAGATATTCAAAACTGTTGAAAAAATAATTGCCATTTTAAATTTGAAGGAATAAAAATGTAAATTCTAGTGAATAGCAGCTACATTGGAATGGAACTACTGTGTTATACTGGGCAAAGAAAAAAAAAGAAAAGCCATAGGTATGCTAAAGAGGATTATATGGAAAATCGTGTTTAAATTGTGAAGTGGAACCAAGTGGGAAATAATGCCAATGGGAACATTCTGAGCATTAACTGGCACTTTTATGGTATGTTAAGCAAGCTTATATTACATTACCCCATTGCCTGAAAATCTTTGGGTACTCTCTTCACTTACCATGAATTATAAATACTGTTTTTACTTCCAGGTATTTCCCTTACTGGAAATTTTTTTGTTTTGTTTTGTTTTGTTTTGTTTTGTTTTGTTTTGTTTTAATATAACTGTGTAAAGGGTAAGTATTTCAGAGCATTGCTGAACTTTGTCAAGAACAGTGGCAAAAGAGATATTTGTTAGAGAAAACAACAATTTCACTCAAGTTCACTGGTGTTGGTGATGTCGTCTGTATAATTATAAGTATTAATGAAAGAAGTATTCTTATTTTTTTCTCTTTTACTTGTAGAAAAAGGTCTTTGTTCCATATTGGTTGTGAAAATAATGTAGAGAATTGTGTATTTCATCCTCAAATCGGCTGAAGTTATAAAAAAAGTCGAGTGGAAAAAAACTAAGTCCCCATAAAATAACTTTGAAGACAGAGAAATATTTAACCATTAATCTAGGAGAAAAATACAGATCTCTGAATGTAACATAGCCACTACAATATCACTTTAGTGATATGCTTCGGGATGGGATAGTCAATGGAGATAAAGTTATCAGATCTTTTTTAGGGGAGGAAAAGCATTCATTTGCTAAAATGTCCATGGTATACAAAACCCCCTCCCCCAATTCTGTTGTATTGAGATAAGTTCTTAATGGTAAGAACATTTATAATTTATGTTTTTCAGTTGTACATATGTATGTGAGGGAACATTCTGCAAACCAGTAAGAAGAGAACCCACTATCCTCTTTATAATGGAAAGATTCATTTATGATTTTGTCAACTGTTAAAGAAATTGGTAAGACATATAATAGAATCACAATTTCAATTGACATTCTAGGAATCCCTAAAGATTATTTAAATCAGTGTGTACCAATCAAAATTCTCCGCTCAGAGAGAAAGAGACAGAAAAGAAAAGGAAGATAGAGAATTAGCTTTAATCAGGGCTTACAAGAGGGAAAGACTTGAATGTTTGTGAACCAGTTAAACTGCTTCCTAGAAGTTGCTGAATTCATGTCCTTGGGAATGGATAGAACTTTATTTCTGTAAATTCTGATAGACTCATTAGGATTAAATAGGAAATAAGCTATAGGAAACTGAACTAGTTTTCTCCCCTAAAAAAGGTGTACATACTTTTATGCACCAAAAATTTCCTTTCTCTAGAAAAAGGGCAAAAGTGAATTCATTTTCAAATGATTATTAAGTATCCATAATTTGAAGCCAGTGTATTATTCTATCTCTATTCTTGAGTCTCCATTGACAATTTTGAGTGCGTATCACTCTTTATCACCATTAAGCACACTGGCATATACTTTTTTCCTGTGCTAGCTTGAAGTTTTATTTTGCACCAACTGCATGAACAAACCTCTTTCAGTGTCTGAACATTGTTTCTTTCCAAGAAACAAAGGACATAATTTAGCTTACTCTATAGACCTATCAATAGAAATGAAAAAAAAAAAAGATTTCTTTTGTGTTCATATATATATATATATGAAAGTAGAGAACAAATGAAGCTAAAATGCTTGGAGCAGACCAATTATCTCTTTTGTCTCAAGCATGCCCAAAGTGTCCTCAAAAACACAGAATTTACATTGTTTGAGTCAATAAATCATTCAGTATGATCTACTCTTCACACAACATAATTAACAAACTAAACAAGATATGCAGTGGATCCAGGTGTAGAGATGATGTTTAATTAAAAATGGGACTACTTCCAATGATTCGATTTGTTTTGAGTTGTAATTTTGAGCCTTTGTACTGGTGAACAGTGATCTAGTTTTCCAAAGTGGAATCACTTTAGGAGGGGTTAATTTTGCTTCTCTGAGAATGGGTCACCTTTAGTCTTGTTCCCAATGAATGGTCTATATTTTAATCTTTTCATATTTTTTTGTCTGAACAGCATGATTTCCTGTAACATTTCCATTTCGGTTGGGTATATGTATTGATTCTATAGGTTATTACTTCATTAAATAATTATTTATTACAATAGGCCAAGCACAGAGTTAGATGTGGGAGATACAATGGAAAAAAAGATGTATGTGGTATCCTTCCTCATGAAGCTTGTTTTGGAGTAAGGGTGGCAGCAGTGACTTAAGTAAAAGTATAATTAAATACGAAACCAATCTGTGATAACTAACAATTAGCGGTGGTCATTTTAAATTGAGTAGTTAGAGAAAACCCCTTTGGGAAGCATTAAGCTGACACTGGATGGTTGACTATAAATTAGTTATGCAAAAGTAGGGATGGATGGTTTTTACTAGGATACACATAAATGCTTTGAATCAGGAAAAGGTTTGGCATGTTCTATTAATTTCCAAAGGACCTTGTGGATAGAAGATAGTGAACATAAAAAGAATGGTTCTGTGTTAAGGATGTAGATATTAGACAGATCACAAAAGTTGTTACAGATCATGGTTAAAAGTTTGAATTTTATTCTAAGGACAACTGGAATGAAGTGTTGTTTTTAACTGTGCAGGGGTATGTGCTGAGCTATGGTTAGGCATAAAAAATGCACCAGTAATAGTTTAGATGAAGTATGACAGTGGCCTGATAGTGATAGTTGTTCTAAAAGTAAAGAAGACTGAATACGTTTGAGCTGTGATATCAAAGAAATAATTTCAACTAACCTTGTTCCTGTCTGAAGACAGAATACCCAGTGTAGAGCTATTGTTCCATGGTAGCTTCTCAACAGCCACACTATGGATGTTTTGTATATGACGCTTCATTGGTAGGCATGGGGGGGCAGGGGCGGGGGTCATCCTGTGCATTGCAGCGTCCTTGGCCTCTACACACTAGATGCCAGTCACACACACACACACACACACACACACACACACACACACACACCTCTCTTGACAATAAAAAATAAATTCAGGCATGGCCAAACGTTCTTTGGTGGGCAGAATCTCCCCCAATTGAAAACCACTTTTTTATAGTGATAGGTCAGTATCAGGCTTGCTGAAGAGCAGCAAGCTAGGAATGGAACAACAATAAATGTTACCTTTCACACCAGAGAAGCAGGGGGAAACAGTTGCAGAACAGCAGAGAGTTCTAATGACACCACAGGCTGATCAGCAGAGTAGCTTCTATGACTTCCGTAATGGGATGAGTTCCACACGTCCCTGGTGCAGAAGCCTGCATGCATATATGGCAGTGTCTCCCATTTTGGTTGAAGTATCAATAGCATTAAGCTGTAGTTTTCAAATCATCATGCATATTTGAGTCTCTTTATAATTTTGCGTTTCATTCTTTTATTCATTCGACAAATACTTATCAAGTGCTCACCCTGTGCTGAGCATGTTTAGATATTGAGGAAAGACTAGAAATAAGAGGGGGAGAAAAATCTCCTCTTTTTGAATTTATCCCTAGTAGGGAAAGTATGATAGAATCATAAATTTTCAAGCTCCAGACAGAAATTCTCATTTAGCAGGACTGGGATGGAGTACTGGACTTTGAATTTTTATAAAGCATCTAAGGCTTAAATGTATTTTTATGATCATACTTTGAGAAATATTGAATTTGAATCTAAATAGAAATCTCTTTGAGGTGTCAGAAAAAAGAGATTCAGATCATTTATTCAAATATAAATATATATGCATACATATTTATACACTTATGTATGTATATATACTTATACATCATTATATATGCACATACATACATATGTATGTGTATATGTGTGTGTGTGCATGTATATGTATATGTGTCTATGTAGAAGACAATGTTCTAGGTATTTTGGTTGATGTAAAGGTGCATAAGATAGTATATATGTTACCCAAAATATAATCTTTTAGGTCATAGAGACATGTAGTATGTGTATGCGTATTTATACATACCATTATATAAACAATGTTTGTTTCTGTCCAAGATCATTACTTAAAAATTTGGGAAAGATTTTCACCAAAAATAGAGTACATGCTTTAGATGGACTGAAATATATATATATATATATATATATATATATATATATATATATATGTAATGTTTTTTGAAAGCAAGAGGTCTGCTCAGAACCATATGCAGGAAATAGCATCCAACCATTGTTTAATAACATTGTTTCGTTTAGTTTGTTTAACTTTTGCCTTCTGTTCAAGGTAAGATTTTCTATTTATGGACGAGAAATATTGTATCACTTATGCCAATAAAAATGGTATCAAGGTGTGGTGGAAAAGTAATAAATAACACCATCAGTGATGCCTGAACATGGCTAAATCATGGAGGTGGTTTAGAAATCACTGAGATGTTAGGCTTAGATTTACTTTTTATAATTATGCAGTGAATAGCTATAAGCATTTTTAATTTTGCCTTTGTTTTCTTATTAAGCCATGTTATCTGAAATGTTCTAGCTCAGATGACATAGTGGTACATCTGAATGATGTGGTCTTTTATTTAGTTCAGTTGTAGCTCAACATATTTTCTATTTTAAGAGGATAGAGGAGGAGGAAGAGAGGAAGAAATCTTTTATTTTTATAGAGGTAGATTTGGCATAAAATTGACAGATGGATAACATAACAAGCATTTATGATGAGTGGAGGATAATCCAAATCTGATTCCTAATAACTGGTTGCAGGCTTCTCTCTTCAATAGGTCTTCACATAAGCCCTCTGAGGAGTCTGTGACTTTCTTTAGTTTTAAACAATGGCACTCCTTGGAAAGTATGACTTACTGACCATTTTATATTAATTCTCCCAGTTTAGGGGCACCTGAGTGGCTCAGTTGTATGAGCATCTGACTCTTAGTTTTGGCTCAGGTCTTGATCTCAGGGTGGTGAGATTGAGCCCCACACTGAGCAGGGAGCCTCCTGGAGAGATTCTCTCTCTCCCTCTTCTTCCCTCTCTGCTCCGCCCCACCCCACTCTCTCTCTCAAGTAAGTAAATAAAATGTTTTTTTAAAAATTCTCCCAATTTATCCTCAATTTAAAAATACCTTTTTTTTTACATATTTTACAATTGAGATCACAAGAAGAATACTAAAGAAAGCATGTATAATCCCATACCCAGAATTGTTATCCTATAGCATTTTGCATTATTTGCTTGCATTTTTTTTGAATAAAATGTTTGACATAAAGCTAAATTATTTTTAAAAACCTCTTGCTCCCTTTCCAGCTCTCTCATCAGAGGCAACAATTTTCATAAACTGTTAAAATTTTTAAAAAATTAAAATATGCTTTGATACTTTTAAAACATCCACTTTGGAATAGTTATAAAACATCTATATGGTGTTTTTTTCTACCATAAATAGTGTTGTTTTTCATGAGTATTTTGTACCAGTTGCATCAAACCATATGCACTAGTTTGTATCTTGAGTGTTTCATTCAATATTGTTTTGATGTATACTCATAAGCTATGTATAGTATATATAAATATGCTACATACTCCATACTATGAACAAATATATAAGAATATATATGTATATGTATATACACGTTTGTACGTGGGTATGTATGTTTAGTCATTCAGGTGGTTAGTTCCTTCCTTTTAACTGATGAGTAATATTCTCTTTCACAAATTAACTATATTTAATATTCCATTCCTCTTTTGATGGATAGTCAAGCTCCTTCGATTATTCCTATTTTGTGGTTAAGGGAGCTAAGGCTGTGTAAGGTGGTTTATTCAAACTAATCAGCTAGTCAAAAGCGAAGCTAGGATTTAAATCCAATCTGTCTGATTCCTAAGACAAGTGTGGCTTACACGACAGTCCCTTTATCTCCTCATGTCATCTTAAGTCATCCATTCAAGGCAACAATAATGTAGACGCATGCTAGGAATTTTAAAGTGAACTGTGCCTCTCCAGAGTATGTCACATTTCTTGTACTATGAGAGTTGGAAAACAAACGAGATGAAGAAAAACAGGTAAAAAGATGAGAACATACGTGAGAAGATTTATAAGTGGCCAGAAATGTATTAATACGTATTTTAAAGCAGTAACATTATTTCCGAACAACCAAGTGCTAGATGACATGCTAAGTCCTTTACAAATATCATTACTAAATATCACAGGAAACCCAAAGAGAAATATATAAATGCTTGTCATTTATAGTTGAGAAAGTAAAGCTGAGGTCTGCATAATTTGCCCACAGCCACATGCTGAATAATGAAGAAACTGGGTTCTAATCCTGTACTGTCCCAAACTCTTGTGCTCGTCCTTCACCAGACTCAGGGGCAAAGGATTAGAATTGAGGTTGTGACATCAGACCAATTGTTTCTGGCACAATTGTTTCTTTTGCAGCCTCATGATCAGATGACAATGAACCTGTAGTGTTGATGCTCAAAGTGCTGCTTTATTTAGATAAAATCATCCATCTATTTAAAACTCACTTAAACCACATCTTTTTGTCTCAGGTTTTTCCTAATAAAGAAGTAAATTTTTTACTTTAAAAATCAAAACGTCATAATCCACAGTTTACTAGGTTTTTGTGTTGATCATACCTCATGGGCCTTTATTTCATTCTTAACTTGCAAGTTATGCTGTAGAATTAACATTTATTGAGTTTTAACCTCAAAATAAAAGGAGAAGAGTTTTGAGCACGAAGTAGCTATTTAAAAAATGGTTTGGGAATCGAACGGTCTGGAATAGAGTTAAACCCTGGGTAGTTATCACATTTTTGCTCACGGGGTTAAAAAACAGCTGTACATAAACACTGGAATAATCTCGAACTACCGACCTTAATAAAATATCCAGCTAATAAAAGTCAGATGTTGGACTGAAATAGTCAGGTATTTTGTGTTTAGCCCTTCACTTCACTGAGGCTTTAGAACCTCAATTAAGAGGAGACTGATGATCTTCCACCAGGCATAGGTGATGTGTAGATATCCTGAAGTCCCTTTGGATACCTGGTGATTCTCTGAAGGCTGCTGTCTAATGACCTGGAAAATTAGAAAGAAATGGATATGCCAGTATCTTTGGACTGAAAGAGCTGCAGGTCAGAAAAGCAGAGACTGAAGCCTATGGATCAATTGAGAAGACCTGCGCTGGCATCTGGGGGTCATTTCCTAGACCTTCAATCAAGGCACAAAATTTTAAAAATGAAAACCAAAAGAGCACTTCCGGCTTTCTTATTCTATAATATGACATTCAATTTTAGTGCTAAAGCTTCAAAACAGCAACAAAGACTTAAAATAGAGGTGCTAGATTGGGGGGAATCAGAGATTAGAAATTGTCACCAGAAAATCCCACTCTGTCTAGCAAATCCCACTAGTCCATGAGTCACAGAACAAGCCCTGTGCTGATCACACACTTTAGCTTATCCCTAGCTGGAAAAATGTACGTGGATCTTCTCTATAAATTCATGTACTTATTTAGTAATCATTAGTTGGGACTTGCCTGCCCTTGACACTGTGTTACACCTTGTGGTGGTCAGGGGTGATGGCTAGATGGACACATACAAAGACACATAACCCACAACTGAGAGAGCACATGACAAGGGTTAAATAGTTTGCTTCACAGGTGCTCAAAATGTAGAGTCACATTCTAAAATTCAGCTAGAAGGAAACTAATGGATCTGCTTCAGTTTAATGCCATCCAGAGACTGGCAAAGATGAGTTGTATAGAGCTAGGAATAAGGATGAAGAGCAGGGGTTACCAGTATCTTCTATGCATTAGGAGCAACCATGCTTCCTAGTGATAAGCACTTTTGCCACTGAAAAAAACCAATGGCCAGCACAACCACTATGGACCTTCTATGGATTTTACCAAAGTTTTCACCCCACAGTTATTGGCCTTTGAAGATGCCAGATATCTGTATCTCTCCTTGCACCCTCCTCACTCTTGCCTCTATCATAGCCTAGAATCTGCACAGGCAGCCAGCTCAGACTCTGTAGCTAAGCAAGTACATGAAATCAGCCTAAACTCTCCCAGCTGATCCCCACTACTCTGTGTACTCTTGGGCCTAGCTCCTCCAAGTGTACACTTGCACACTACTGGCCAGACTGTCATCACCATTCTCTACTGACCTGTGCATCCTGCAGCCACAGAAATGCATGCAGACAAGCAAGGACCCCGTAGCTGCTTATGAGCCCAGCTTCAGCTATATCTACAGTCACTAGCCTTCACCACTAGGCTCACTTTAAGCTAGATCTTCCTATCTGTGTGCCTGCACACTGCAAAACCAATCACCAGCCTCCAGTACTGTTACACACTGGTAGGGTCATCCTACAGGAGTGCACACTGATAGCTGGGGCCCCAACAGTTGCAAATGGGATTGGATCTGGACCTGTCTCCTAAAATCGGTCTGCACTGCATGGCTCACCTGCTGATAACCTCTCTAGTTGTGTACCAGAACACCCCCATATTGATACGCATCACTTGCATCCACTGGCCTGCACCCATGGAGAGATCCTGCAGTCATAGAAGTACATGCTGATGACCAGGATCCCTGAAGCTGGCAGTTGGCACCCACTGTAAGTCCAGGTCCTTGCTGCTGGCCTTGCACCTACCATTACACATGCATCTAAAACGTATCTAAAACTGGCCCCTGTCCATTGTACAGGCACCTCCCGCACAGCTGATTGTGTGTAAACCATCAGTCCCGACCAACAATGCTGCCTATCCTGGTCCCTAGCTACTTGTCCTAGAGGTGACACTGAGAACCTCAACAGCCCCTGAAGCCCATGTGGAGCTCCTGTAGTGCTTGTCAGGGACCACACAATTGTTGATGGTTGATGCTGTGGAAGCTAACAGTGTGAGTCAATGAGACATTATAGCCCCAGACCCAGAGCCATCACACATCCCTGCATATGGCACCCTGCACCACTAGAACCAGAGTCACAGTGTGACCCAGCATGTCTTCATCTACCGATGAAGGTCTTTCCTTACTGCAGTCAGCCTTTAAGAGCTAAATGCTTCTTCAGATGTGCAAATGCTACACACAAAGCTAGGGGTCACAAAGACAGGGAAACATGAACCCACAAAAGGAACACAGTAAACTTCCAGTAACTAACTCTGAAGAAATGGAGATACATCAATTGCCCAACAAAAAAGTCAAAATAATTCTTCCAAAGATGCTCAGAGAGCTGCAAAGGATACAGACAAGCAATGTAATGAAAAACATTGGGGGGAAAAACATACAAGAAGAAAATGAGAAGTTGGACAAAGAGGCAGAAGATATAAAAAGAACCAAGAAGAAGTTTTGAAGTTGAAGAATACAATTATTGAACTGAAGAAATAAAAAATGAGCTACAACAGCAGACTGTACCAAGCAAAAGAAGGTATCAGTTACCTTAAAGACAGGTCATTTGAAATTATCCAGTCAGAGGAGCAAAAAAGGAAAGTGAATAAAAAAGAAAGGAAAAAAACCCTATGTACTTATGGAACATCATGAAAAGAAATGAGCTATGCATCATTTCAGTTCCAGAAGAAGAATATGCGGGGATAGAGGAAGGAAGCTTATTTAAAGAACTGGTGACTGAGAACTTACCAAACAGGTTCAGAGATATCAACATCCAAGTTTATGAAGCAATAGGTCATGTCATAATTTCAACCCAAAGTGATCTTCTCTAAGATACATTATAGTAAAACTGTCTAAAATCATCAACGAAGAGAGAATTTTGAAAGCAGCAAGAGAAAAAAAATTCTCATTCAAGGGAACTAACATAAGACTATCAGCAGATTTCTCAGTAGAAATCTTGCAAGTCACAGGAGAAATGGGATGATATATCCAAAGTGCTGAAAAAAAAAGAGAAAACTACCAAGCAAAAATACATCACCCAGAAAAGTTGTTCTTCAAAAATGAAGGTAAGATACTTTCCCAGATAAACAAAAGCTGAGGAAGTCATTTTTAGCACCATATATGCTGAAAGGAGTTCTTCAAACTAAAACAAAAGGACACTAATTAGAAACATAAAACTATATGAAAATATACAACACACTAGTAAAGGTAAGTATATAGTGAGATTTAGAATTCCCTAATACTATAGTATGGTGGTGTGTTGGTTAACTAAACTGTAGTATAAATGCTGAAGGACAAAATTATTAGCAATAGCTTTAGCAAAAATTATTTGTTAATGGATACAAAATATAAAAAGCTAAAATTGTAGCATCAAAAACAGAAAATAGTGGGTGGAAGTAAAGAGTACAGTTTTATATACAATCAAAGTGAGTTGTTACCATCTTAATATAGACTTCTATCAATAAGCTACTTAAAGTAAACTTTAGAATAACTACAAAACAAAAGCCTATAGTAGATACACACAAGATTTTAAAAAAAAAAGAATCAATATATACTAGTATGGAAAATCATCAATTCACAGAGGAGGACAGCAAGAGAAGAAAGGATCAAGAGAAATAGAAAATAGCTAGAAACAATTGACTAGGTGGCAATAACAATTGACTAGGTGGCAATTGTTAAGTCCTTACCCAGCAATAATTACTTTGAATGTCAATGGATTAAATTCTCCAATCAAAAAACATGAAGTGATCGAATGGACAAAAATACCCTAACCCAATTATATGTTGCATACAAGAGACTCATTTCAGCTTCAAGGACACATAGGCACACGCAAATGAAGTGGTGGAAGAAGATATTCCATACAAATGGAAATCAGAGGTAGATATATCAGACAAAACAGACTTTAAGTCAAAAACTGCATCAAAAGGGGCACCTAGGTGGCTCAATCAGTTAAGCATCTGCCTTCAGCTCCAGTCATGATCTCAGGGTCCTGGGGTGGAACCCTGCGTGGGGCTTCTAGCTCAGGGGGAGTCTGCTTCTCTTTCTCCCTCTGCCCCTCCCTCTGCTCATGTAGTCTCTCTCTCTCAAATAAATGAATAAAATCTTTATAAAAAATGTATCAAAAGACAAAAAATCTCAATTTATAATAAAATAAAGGTGTCAATTCATTAAGAATATATATAACAATTATAAATATATATGCTCCCAATATCACAGCAACTAAATAAATAAAGCAAATACTGAAAGAAGCAAAAGACGACAATACAATAACAGTGAGGGACTTCAAAACAAACCCTACTTTCATCAATGGTTAGATCACCCAGACAGAAAATCAGTAAGGAAATATAGGTCTTAAAATACTCTTTACATCACATGGATTTAACAGATATTTACAGAATGTTTTATCCAATAGCAGCAGAATACACATTGTTCTCAAACACGCATGGAACATTTTTCAGGATAGAAAATGTGTTAATCCACAAACAAGTTTTAGCTAATTTTTAAAAAGAATGAAATCAGCAAGTATCTTTTCCAGCTACAGTGACATGAAACTAGGTATCAATAACAGGAGGAAAGCTAGAAAATTCAGAAATATGTGGAAATTAAACAACACACTCCTGAAAGCTGATATGCATATATGAAATAAAAATGGAAGTACAAAAAATCTTTAAACAAATGAAAATAGAAACTGTACATACCAAAACATGAGATGAAGCAGAAGGAGTGCTGAGGGAAATATAAAGTGATAAATGCATACATTTAAACAAAAAGAAAGGTCTCAAGTAAACAACATAACTTCATACCTCCAGGAACATTAACAAGAACAAATTAAGCTGAAATTTAGCAGGTGGGAGGCATAAAGATTGGAAAAGAAATCATTTAAATAGAGAATAGAAAAGCAGTACAAAAGATCAACAAAACTAGTTGGCTTTTTGAAAATATAAACAAAATTAACTTTTACCTATACCTACCAAGAATAAAAGAGAAAGGATTCAAATAAATAAATGAAAGAGAGACCTTGTAACACCTACCACAGAAATAAAAGGATTGTAAGAGAATACTATGAACAATTACATGCCAACAAATTGAAAAATCTAGAAGAAATTGAAACATTTCTAGAAACATACAACCTATCAAGTTTGAGTCAGAAAAAGTACAAAATATGAGCAGGTAATTAACATGGGATTGGATCAGTAGTCAAAAACATCTCAACAAAGAAAACTCCAGGACCAGATCGTTCCATGGTGAATTCTACCAGACATTTAAAGAAGAGTTGACCCCAAGCCTCCTCAAACTCTTTGAAAAGATGAAGAGGAGGAAACACTCCCAAACTTATTTTATGGGGCCAGAATTAGCCTGACACCAAAGCCAGATAAGGATAGCACAAGCAAAGAAAACTACAGGCCAACATCCTTGATAAATATAGATGCAAATATTCTCAACAAGATACTAGCAACCAAATTCAGCATCACATTAAAAGAATCAGATACCATGATCAGGTAGGATTCATCCCTGGGATACAACGATGGTTGAACACATGCAAATCAATAAATATGATGTGCCACATGAATAGAATGAAAGGCAAAAACCATGCGATCATCTCAATAGATGCAGGAAAAAACATTTGACAAAATATAGCATCTTTTCCTCATAAAAACTCTCAACAAATTGGGTGTAGAAGGAACATACCTCAATATAATAAAGGCCGTTTGACAATGTCATAGTGACAGTTAATGTCATCTTCAATGGTGAAAAGCTGAAAGCTTTTCCTCCAAGATCATGAAGAAGACAAGGGTGCCCTATCTCACTATTACTATTCAACACAGTATTGGAAGTCCTATCCAGGTCATTAAGCAAGAAAAAAAAGTAAAGCATCCAAATTCAAAAGGAAGAAGTAAAACTGTTTCTGTTGATAACATGATCTTATACATGAAAAATCCTAAAGGCTCCACCAAAAAGAACAAACAAAACAAAAAAGACCTGCTGGAACTAATCAATGAATTCAGTTAAGTTGTAGGATACAAAATTAACATCCATAAACCAGTTGGATTTCTATAACTAACAATTAACTGTATGAAAAAGAAATAAAACAATCTCATTTACCATAGCCTTAAGAACAAAAACATAATTAAGAATAAAAATAACCAGGCAGGTGAAAGATACATACACTGAAAACTATAAGGCATTGATGAAAGAAACTGAAGACACAAGTAAATGGAAAGATATCCTATGTTTGTGTGTTGGAAGTTAATATTGCTAAAATGTCCACATTACCCAAAGTCAGTGTAATCCCTGTCAAAATTCCAATGGCACTTTTCACAGAAATAGAAAAAATATTCTAAAATTCATATGAAACCACAAAATATCACAAAGGACCAGAACAATCCTGAGAAATGTACAAAGCTGGAGGCATCATTCTTCCTGATTTCAAACTACATTACAAAGCTATAGTAATCAAAACAGTATGGCAGTGGCATTAAAAATAAACACATTAGACCCATGGGAGAATGAAGACCCAAGAAAAACCCTCACATATACGGTCAACTAATATTTGAAAAGGGACCCAAGAACACTCAATGGGGGAAAATTTAGTCTCTCCAATAAATGACATTGGAAAATCTGAGTAATGACATGCAGAAGAATGAGATTGGACCCCTACAGTACACCACTCACAAAAATTAATTCAAAATAGATTAAAGTTTTTAATGTAAGATTTGATCCTGTAAAATTCCTAGAAGAAAACATAGGGAATAATCCCCATGATACTGGTCTTAGCAATGATTTTTTAGATATGATATCAAAAGCATAAACAACAAAAGAAAAAATCAGCTCATGAGACTACATCAAAATAAAAGCTTCTGCACAGCAAAGGAAGCAATAAAATGAAAAGACAACCTGCAAAAGAGGATAAAGTATTTGAAAGACATTTATTGATAAGTGGTTGTTATGCGAAATATATAAAGAATTCATACAGTAGCAAAGTTAAACAATCCAATATTAAAAATAGGTAAAGTAACTGAATAGACATTTTTCCAAAGAAAGTATTCAAATGGCCAACAGGTACATGAAAAGATGCTCAATATCAGTAATCATCAGGGAAATATAAACCAAAATCATAATGAGGTACCACGTCATACCTGTTGGAATGGGTATTGTCAAGAAGACAAGAAATGACAATTGCTGGAAAGGAAGTGGAGAAAAAGGAACCCTTCAACCACTGTCGGAAGGAACATAAATAGGTAAAGCCACCATGGAAAATAGTATGGAGATTCCTCAAAAAATTGAAAATAGAACTACCATGTGATCCAGCAATCTCAGTTCTGGGAATCCAAGGAAATGAAGTCAGAATCTCAGATATTTCCAGCATTACTCATAATAACCAAGATATGGAAACAACCTATATTTCGTTTATTTACAATAAAATATTATTCCGTCATGAGAAAGAAGGAAACCCTACCATTTGTGACAACATGGATCGATCTTGAGGGCATTATTCTAAGTGAAACAAATCAGACAGAGGAAGATACATACTCCATGATGTCACCTCAATGTGGAATCCAAAAACAACAAACTTATAGAAACAGAATGGTGGTTGCCAGGGGCTGAGGGGTGGGGGAAATGGGGAGATGTTCATCAAAAGGTACAAACTTTCAGTTATAAAATGAATAAATTCTAGGGCTCTAAGTTAGAGCAGGATGGCTCTAGTGAACAGTACTGTATCTTATACTTGAACATTCCTATGAGAGTAGAGCTTTAATGTTTTCACTGTATCGACAACAAAATGGTAGTTATGTGAGGTCAAAGATGTGTTAACTAACCTTATGGCAATAATTATTTTGCAATATACACAATGTTATATGTTAATTATGCCTGAATAAATTTGATAAATAATAGATAATAATAGTTTACAGGTGCTTAAATGTATGGCCATATTTCTAAAATTTGCCTAAAAAATATTATTAATAAGATGATACAACAAAAAATCAAACTGCAAAATGTTTGCTGCAAAATCTAACTGGTCATTTGCTTTGTGAGAGAGCTCATATGAAGGTTTTGTAGAGTAACTTAGTTGGCACAAAGAGTAATGAGTGAGTGGTTACCACCAAGGTCAAGATGAGACCCATTTTCTGGCTTCATTGTTCACAAAGTATCTGATGATGTCCTCTTCCCCACAAATATGTCATGATTCTACATGTAGCTGATAGTCATATAGAAACAGCTGCCTCCCTCTGGAGATCACAGTGCTCTGTACAGTTTCTGGATTCTTCCACTTGGCAATTTTCCACAGATTAAGCCATTTAAACTCTGCATCCAGACCCACCTGGGACCAATTCTGTTCCATTCACCAAGTCTGTGCCCATTACCTTTATGGCTCAGCATAAATTCATGTCCACCTAATAGTCCTTTCCTGAGATTTCCTCATCCTTGAACCTGTATTTTAATAACTGGACTTTCAAAAATTGTATGTCATCTACAATATTCCTGATACTATTGTTACAGTACTAGATTGTTCTTTTGTTTCCTTGAGCTGGAAATTATGTCCATTCTGAGAAGATTCAAGCTTCATCCTGACCATAGAATGCTGGATTCCAGATTTAACTTCAGTGCCCCCATCCATCATTATTAACACCGATTTCCAGGCTTCTTAGACTTCATCCAGTCTCCCTGATGTAATAATATATCCCTGTGTGCCAGGTATAGTTCTAAGAGCTTTGCACAAACTATATTGTTTAGTCTATACAATATCCCTATGAAATATGTACTATTATAATCAACATCACTTTTTTTTTTAAACTGGAGGTATTGAGGCATGCAGAAGTTAATTAACTTGCTCAAGCAATTTAGCTTGTAGTGCTAGGAAGTGGCAGATCCAGTGTTCTAGTCCAAGCAGTCTAGTTTTGACCACCCTTCTGCCTCATTCATTTGGCTGCAGAAGATTCTGCTGAAACTGCCTCTGGTGTCTGTGATAGAGATGACCGCCCCCCCCCCCCAGGGGCAGCCTAGTTCTTGGTCCTCAGGACCCTCTGCATGACTGCTCTGTTTCCTCTGCCCTCTACTTCTAGTTCTCTTCCCATTTCCTACCTGCCTTAGTATCACTTTGGGGTTTTTGTTTGATTTTGCTGCAGTCCCTTATGATCTCCCCCATCTCCCCCCACATATACAGTGCCTTGGTTTAGAGAGCTACAGTCTTTTCCCCACCTATCATCAAACCAAACTGACCACATTAGACTTTATGCAACAACACATAAATTGCTGAAACTCTTTTCTCTGAACCTTTTCACTTGATCATGTACCTTGATATTGCATGTATCCTCCAACCATACTAACTGTAGCAGCTGCTATTGACCTAATTAATACTTCTTATTCAAAGCCATATATGCTGTGAGGGACTTCAGTGCCTGTGGGAAACACATACACACAGCAGGAGCAAAAATTATAAAATACTATATGTGCAATGCCAATATACTTCAACTTTTTCTTAATTGTGTCATTGAGATAGTAAAGACACTCAAAAAGTCAGAAATCAGTCATATTAAAATGGGTTAATGTCATCAGGGAAAGTTTCAGTAAGGATCTGGTTTATTTGGTATTATTGTTTTTCAAACATGCAATGCTTGTTTAGACCTTCTAGATTTAGACCTCCCTGCCTGTGTGAGCTAGAATCCATATTCTCCTCTGCCAAACATTTCACATTTGTTAGTTTGGGAGTAGAATGATATTTGTAACACTCTTCATGCCAATGAAGTCATTTCACAATGTTTTCAGACCGTGACACTGATCATGAGGAAACTATCCTAGGATACCCACTAGCCAATAGTTAATTATGTCAAGTTGCCCCATTTAAAATATCCCAATGAAAATATATCACCACTTATTTGGACTTTATGTGGAAATTAAGTGGCCTTTTAAAATTTGCAATTTACATTTAGAAGGCACATTTCTTGGGAAGAAATAAAAAGTCAAGTTGGGATGATTTGTTCTATTGGGATGATTTTTTAATAGCACTTTCACTGTCTGAAACTGCATTATTATTGATTAGCTTACATTAATATTGATTGGTATATACTCATTTATTATCTACTTCTGCTCATTAGAATGTAAGCTTGAGGAACATCTGTATTATTTCGAACTGTCCTCATAACCTAAAAAATGGACATAGGACACAATGAATACCCAACAGGTATTTGGTGAATAAAAAAATACTAAATTAATGAACATTTTTAAAACTAGAGATTGCTTTCCATGTGTTTATTACACTTAAGAATAATAGACATTGGAAGTGTTTATTCTAACAACTACAAAAATATCTCTCACCTTTCCTAGGATATAGGCAGTAGTATCTAGAAGGCTCTTTCTCAGTTTTATACTTACCCCCTCCCCCCAAAAAAATAAATAAATGTCTGAATACAAAGAACACTTTCAAGAAATATCTTATTATTATATCTGGCTGTCAGGTCTATTCATGGTAAATTCAAATCAACTACCAGAACAATATGAGAAGAAAATTCACATTAAGAAATGTGTGAGTGGTGGTTGCAAGAAAACAGAAACCATATCAAGTCTTTAATCTTTCCTAATCTACACCAAAGTCTATGAGGCACAGACATTGGTTTCATTGCAGGGTACCTTAATTCACAAAGGCTGACATTAATTCATTATACACTTTCAAGAAATTACCATTTTATTCTGTGCTTTGCCAAAGCTTCATGGGGGCTGATAACAGAAGCATGCTGCTGGAGGACTGTGATTACTTGGAAAACTATGTTGTCACCCCCACCTGTCTCCTTTGTACACAACCTCTACCACTGCTTCTGAGCACTGATTTTCCATGGCAAAGATAATGTCACTTTGTTAACCTTGGGATGGCATCTTCGACAAATGCCTTCCACCACTCTTTACCAACAACATCCAATTTCTTTGTCATATTTTTAAATACCTAGAGGGGGAGAAAATCTTATAATAGAAGAAGCTGCTCATTTGCTATCGTATGTGGCTTTATACCCATGAATTCATGTTTTGTTGATAACCATTTTCTGCCACATTCATGCCTTGAAATATTGAAGACTAGGACATCCGCAACCTGATTCTATGTTTTCTAGCTCTGGAAGGCTTGGAGTGAGGAAGGAGCAGTGGTTTACTGCCATGTCCATTTGTATGGGTTGTGGGTGATGGAGACGTTTTCCTCCCACTGAACAAATGTGCCAAGACTTTCACCAGAATGGCTTCTTCAATTCTTGCCTCTAAATTTTGGACTGCAGAATTCATGGTGTAGAAAATAATCAGAATCAGATGTAGTAGAGCATGACAGGTAAAGAACATGGGCTCTGAGGTTCAGATAGCCTGGGTTCAAATCCCAGCTCCACCATGTATTAGTCATGTTCCCCTGAGCAAATGACCTAACCTCTGTGCATCAGTCTGTTCATCTGAAAATGGGAAATAAGATGTCTGCCACATAGGATTTCTGTAAGAAATAAATGAGATATTACATCTAGGGAATTTAGAATAATGATTGACATATTGTCTTTAGTCTTTAGCAAGTAATTGTTGGGTATTTTCTTTTGTATTAATATCAGATAAAATTGATGCCGAAAATCCCACACATAATAAAAAGTTAGTTTGATGTTCTTAACTGAATCTCAATCCTACCTTTAATCCTAGTGATGATGTATTCAGCCTTTGATACAGGATGTAGGCAGTTTTTCTCTTGAGTAGTAGAGAGGGGAGAGAAGCAGTGATATTGTAAGTAAACAAACGATGTGATGTGTTTTAAATGTGAGTAGTGTTCCGATGGAATTTTTACCATAATTACTTCAAAATAATATTTGTTGTACAACCAGTATTAATTTTATGAAGTGATTTGTATTTCCATCCAGACAGGATTTATGATGGGCTAAAGTACAACAATCGTTCCCATACATGAGTAACATCTGCATTTTTTATTTTTAAAATTTTAAATGTAGGGGTTTAAAATTATATTCTTCCTGGTAGCTGTGAGTATAATATATCCACCAATGAATGAAATAAATGGACTCTCTGTTTTTCTTTGATTCAAGTCTTTTTGTTAGTAAGTTCTTTTCATTTGTAATCTCCCAAATCTTATTTATCTCTCAGAAATACAACATTTTTTCTAGTAATGCAAACAAGCATAATTGGATGATAAGAATGAATGAGATTATCAAATATGCCTAACATATCTTACTTTTGATTTAATAAGGAATTGAAGGATTGGATGTTTTCAGACTGTATTTTACTGAAGAATGTCTCCAGGGAACTCTAGAAAAAGAAGCTCTTCATTGCATCAGCAGTCCTTGACCTTATTTCCATGTTTTAGTTTTGTTACTGCCATTGGTAGGGTTAACAGCTGGAAAAATAAAACCAATAAGGAATGAGTGGAAGTGGGTCTTATGTTGTCGAAAGTCCACTAAACTGAGAGTCAAGAAGTTCAGGTTTTTGTCTTAACACCCCAATAATACCAGCTAACGTTTATTGAGTGCACAACAGGAATCAGGCAAGCCCTATTTATTCATTATCTCATTTAACTGAAGCAGTTTGACTCTAAACTAATCCCTCAGGCAAAATGACTAAGACCAAGACTAGGGCAGACTCATCAGGTATGAACACACAATGTTCCACTTGATAATTATACAAGTGCCCCCTTGCAAGGTATGATGATGTCTAAGGCCATCCTATTTTGGAGGACAGATTTTTTTCATTAGAGGCATTTCAGTGTTCAGTAAGAATAGGCTTTGCTGGTTATCATTTAAGGCTTGCTGAGTGAATTTAGTAAGAGTTTCTTTGTGTGTTATAACATACTGCTGGCCAATGGAAGGAGCAAATATGGCAGACAAGTGATCAGATAATGGAAAACAGAATGTGCCCACCTGGACTTAAGGAAAAGGAAGCTGGAAGTTTGTAAGTGTGGAGTGGATTACTCCCTGTGGCCAGGGAAAACCCAGAGGCAGTGGCCCAACCACGTAGCTAGATGCCATGGCTAAAGATTTGGGCAACATAACCACTGACTCCCATTTGGGACCACCAATAAGTATCTGGGTAAGATGACCAGTCAGAGCCAAACCAGTCACTACTGACAGATGAATCAAGAGTACCTGTCCTAGCTTTTTCTTTCTTTATGTATTGCTTTAGGACCTTTCAATTCTCTCCCTGGTGTGGTGATACCCACTATGGTGATTCTGACAAACTGGAGAGGGGCAGCTGTCCAGTACCCATTGGTGGATTGATTTCTTTGTTGGGGACACTAATGGGCCCACTGTAGAAAGGTATATCCATCAGGTGCCCATCCCATGACCAGACACCACAGGAGCAGCGGAAATTGAATGTGGAAAAGACAGATGTTTAGTAGAAACTTATATAGGGAAGTCTTCCCCCTCTACAAGAACTGTGTCTATGACCTGACCTTAGATGTTAATGTGGCTGCAGTATTACAAATTTGACCAGGTCATACATACCATACATGATGGTGGGAGGCAGCACTGTCAGATGTGAGGAGTTGGGCTGGGCATGGGATATACCAAACCAGGACCGCCACTCTCTCCCCTCTTTCAATAGTGAGTGTTCCACTCCAGGTTTGGTGCATTTCATCAGGTTTAGCTTGTAGCAAGACAAGATCCCAGTAGTGGCAGAGTAGTTCTCCCTCACCAAGGGGTGTGAAGTAACTCACCCATCCCAGTGAAACATCTCATTGCAAATTCCAGTAGATAACTCTTTTCTAGGGGCCTGGTGTTCTCAGCAGCATAGAATATTTATCCATGGTGAGAGTTGGGGCAATGGCTCTTTCTGTCACTTCTTTTCCTTTATAGTATTGGGGCCCTGGACAGGGGTACCTGGGCTAGCATATAGAGCAACTGCCTTGATCATTCAAATGTATTAAAGCCTGGGACACTAATTTAGTCCACCCAGCAAGGTAGTTTTACTTGTTGGTAATTTAATATACTTTAATATTCCATTCTTCTTTCTACCAATGCTGCTGCTTACGGGTTATAGAAGAGATGGAAGCTCCATTTAATATCATGTTCTTTTGTCCAGTCTTGCACATTACGACCTTTGAAATGTGACCCCTGATCACTATTTGATGGGGATATCCATACATGGTGTTCACCTTCTCTAATCCCTTCATAATGGCAGGCTTGTTTGCTCAGCAACTAGCAAGAGCATGTGTTAGGCCAGATGCAGTGTCCACACAAAGTAGAGCATATTTAGAACTCTCACTCAAAGGGAGGGGGATGATGTAATCAATTAGCTAATCCTTTACCATTTGGGAACTTTGGTGGATGGCACCAAACTCCTCTGGAATTTGCTCAGGCATTGTTTAAAACACACAATATGCTGTTACTGCATTGACCAAGTCACTGTATTTCAAGGGCAATCCAGAATCCTTTGCAATATACCATCCCACTACAGGGACAACTCTGGCTATGCACTCAATCTGCTGTATGTACTGAAGGGTCAGTTGCTCTGGCTTATACGAGAACTAAGACATCAGCTTTCTGATAGCCAAGAGAAGTCAGCCTCTTATGAACCAGGACATGGAAGGCAATGAGGATTGCCTCAGTCTCTTGCGGATGAACCAAATGACATTCCATATATCCTGACACCACAAAGGCTTATTTATGATCACCTACCCCTCATCTTCCCATCATCCAAGCCGTGGGGTTAATCCCTTTAGAATAACCCAATTGTCAGTGCAAAGTGTTAATGGCTAGGGCTGATGGATGATCACCAGCCAAACCATTCTGAGTTCAGCCCACTGGCTGCTGTAGTTTGCTCCCATTTTGAGGCATCTGTATGCCAGACATTAGTGGGAATTTCTTCCACTCCTTCTGTACGGACCACAGCAGTTGCCACAGGAATAGTGATCTACATATTTAGAGGATCTACATATTCTATAGGCCCTAGTAGCACCCACATTTCTAAACACAGTGGGCTAGTGGACAGGGTGTTCCTCTGCTGTAAACAGGCATGTCACTTAGTCAAAGTGGGAGTTTAGCCATGGCAGAAGTGGGTCAGTGAAACATATTCTCACTCCATCCCTTGATAGGAAAGGAAGTTCTTACCATGATATGTTGTTCTTTCATGAGGGGGTCTACCTAGAGCACCATGTATACTGCTAGGAGCTGTTGCTCTATGGGAACATATCAGATTGTTGCCTGCTTCCAGAGCTGAGACCAGATTCCTGGATGTACATTCCTTCTCTTATCTCTGCCACAGTGTCCAGCCCATACCTCACAGACATATCCAACTCAAATGGTGGCCTTGCTTGAGAGATGCCCAAGGCTTTAATCTTCTTTAGTCATTCTGCTTTCTCAAAGGCAGTTTGCTGCTCTGATGCCCAGTCCCACATGTGCCCTTTCTTTACCAGGTGGCCTAAGGGACAGAGTGTTGTGCCAGTTACAAAATAAAAGTATGTCAAAATCCCCAAATCCCTACAAAGCCGTCACCTATTTTATGTTCTTATGAGTGGGATAGGCTTGCACCTTATCAATCACAACTTCTGAGATATTGCACAACTCACCCAACCAAATGACTCCCAAAAACTTTATAGCAGTGCCTGGGCCTGGAATATTCTGTGGGTTCACTGTCCATCCTCTCTCTCACAGATATTCTAGCAAAGCCTGCAGATTGCCCTGCAACAGAGACAAGTCTTCATATGTTAATGTTATGTCATCAGTGTAATTGGCCCATTTTACTGATATGGGGAAAGAGAACAGAACAGAACATATAGCCCATGATATATGGTGGGGCTGTGCTGGTAACCCCGAGGAAGCATTTGAAAGATCCATTGTTTCCCTCCATGTGAAGGCAAATAGATCTTGCGAATCAGTGGCCAAAAATATATTGAAAAAGGCATTTGCTAAGTCCAGCCACAGCATGGTATATTCGTAGGACCACAACTAAGGTATCTAAGGTGGTGGCAAAGTTGGGCAGAACCAGATGGATGGGGCCACTGCCTTGTTCAATTCTCCGTAGTCAAAGGTCACCCACCATAAGCCATTGGCTTTGTTACAAGCCATACAAGGCTGTTGAAAGCACTAGGGGCAAGGCATACAATACCTTGGATAGTTTCTCCTATCTCCTTATACCCCACTCCCAGGCAATTTATATTGACAGTTACCACTCTTTGCAGGGGTGGCAGGCTTACTGGCTCCCAGTTGGTGTTTCCAGTCAGCACTGGTTTGATTAGTCTAACCTGGAGGCAGAATTTTCCAATAGATGTTTGCAGCGTTTGATCCTGTAGGGTGTCATTGCCCAGTACTTCTTCTGGTATTGGAGAGATAAAAGCTTCACTATGTTGTACACCTGAAACTAATATAATATTGTTTGTCAACTATAATTCAGTTTAAAAAAAATCATTTGCAGGGGGGATGCCCAATTTACAACGTCAAAGACTTTCTGAACACAACTATTTGACCTCCATAACCAATGGATGGTACTGAGGGGGCCAGAAAACTTCTGAGTGTTCCCATCTATTAGATTTGGCTCCAGTAACCACTGGAACTGTGACTTTTTGTTTATTTTTGGAGAACCAGTGAATGGCGAGCTCAACTTAAGGCCAGTGATTGCCTCCAAAAACTCTCCCCTGGAGGCAGTCTTGGCCTGCATCCTATAGCCGAGGCATGGGAGCCACCCACCCCAAATAAGTCTGTATCCCTGAGGCCTCTGCTGGAGCAGATGCGGCATCAAGCCTGGTAGGGCCAGATGGGATAGTTCTAAACTGTTGTTCCGGTTTTAAGGCTTTCCACAGGCCAACCAAGATAGTGTTGGGTTGTCCAGTCTGTTCAGGTGGAGTCCCTGCAGCAATGAAGTCAAACCATATTTGCTTTCTTATTTTTTATTGGACCTTCAATAGCTGATTGGAGTAGCTTTTTAGTTTTCCAGACTCCCTCTCTATCTTGGGTCTTTCCCACAGCCCATCCCCATCCCCGGGATTTGCCAGTTTCCCACAGATCAGCAATGAATTTTCCAGGATCACAAAAATCTTGTTCCACAGCTAGACTCAGTATGGATATCACCATCCCATACCAGGATGTTGCCTGGGGAATTTTCACTTTTATTCCTGCAGTGAATGAGGCCTTCAGTGAAAGGGGCGTAAATTGCCTGTGTCATTCCCAGCTCCCTAAGAACTTGTTCATTTCCAGGGCCCCACATGCCCGGAGAGGTCCTCCTTATTGAGCCAAGCCTAATCCAATCTCTAAGGGAGTGAGTACCTTGAATGCCACGAGCACCATGCAGGTGCTGCCAGAGGGCAGGGTGTGTTATGTTGCTCATTTTCTCTGCCTCATGCCAGGTCAGAGAAATGTCATCAACCCTGTATCTCATAGCTGCACTGACCACGCCTGGGTGCTTTCCCGGGCCTTTTGCTGAACTTGGCAGCTGTATCAATAAGCTCAGTGAGAGCATATTCTCTCATCATGATGGTTCCCTGATCTGGGGCCTGCCCTGCTGGCCTAGGTTGTCATTGCTGTGGTTCTCCTTTTCTTGTGTTAGGGGTCACATGGCACAGCATAGGGACTTTTGTCCATTTCACTGTCAATCATCACAATATCATCCCCTTTACTCTCCTCACTTTCCCAGGGATTCCACCTCTTAGTGTCCCCATCAGGCTTTGTCACAGTGCTGTGACTTTGGTCCACTGCGGCTTGGGCCCTCCTAGCTTTGCAAAATGGCATGCTAAAGTTTCCAATTTACCATCCTGCTCTTCCACCTTATCTGCCAGCCCCGGAGCAAGCTGAGCAGTGGAAACCTATACATCCTTCTCTAACTCGGCCCTGCTTCCAACCTTCAAACTACAGCTTCAGCCTCAAGTTGGGCTTCAGGGGCCAAAATGCCACTTTGTTTCCTTTTTTTTGCCTTCAGTGTGCAGTTCCTTAAGCAAGCACATTAGACCACTGGCCTCAACAATGCTTTACTCTTTCAAAGCTGTGTCCTTGGAACAGCTCCCACTGTGGGGACGGTAGGCAGAGCATATATTCCAAGGGCAGAGGAGGGGATGCAGAGCCTCTAACTGTCCAGATCCAGCCGGTGGGTCAACCATCAGTCACATCCTCTCGATTACCTCCTTCAACACTCTCAAAGCTGACAGCACTCCAGACAAGTTAATTGTAAATAAAGCCAAATCTTTGAGGATATCTTTTTTATGTTTAATGAGGTTCCAAGGTTCAGAAGAAAAGAGAACCTATCTTTTTAAATATTCTGAGTACCTACTATATGCCAGGCACTCTGTACTATGGCTCCAAAGACCCCTTATTCCCTCAGTCTAAATAGGAAAGATACACCAACAATAAATAAATAAATAAATAAATAAATAAATAAATAAATAAATAAATAAATATCGACCAGCTAAGTGTACACATGTTTATATTATATATCTATATATAATTATTTATGTGATTAATATATACTATATAATACAGTATATCCTATACATTCTGTTTTGAGAATGAGTTTTAGTTAATAGTTTATATATATCAGTTGTATTTTTGCATAGCAATTATCCCCAAATTTCATGGCTTAAAACAACACACATATACCATTTCCAGTCTCTACGTATCAGAAATCCAGGTGCAGCTTAACTGGGTCCTCTGGCTCAAGGTCTCTTACAAGGCTGCAATCAAGATGTTGAGCAGGGCTGTGGTGTTTTTTAAGCTCAGCTGAGGTGAATCTGTCTGTAGGTTCACTCATGTGGTTGTTGGCAGATTCAATTCCCAGCATGATCTTGGCTCTAAGCTCCTAATCACATGGGCAGCTCACAGCATGGTAGCTGGGTTCCATAAAAGTGAGCCAATTGGGAGCTCTCGAGAGGGTAAACAAATCGGAAGTCAGTCTTTTGCAATGTAACCTAAGAACTGATATCTTGTCCCCCTTTTTTAAAAATTGAGATATGGTTGAATACTGTATAAGTTTAAGGGATACAACATATTGATTTGATACATTTATATTGCAATATACTTGGTAGAAAAATAGTCATGGAGATCTAAAACACAGTACAATGATGATAAACATCTTGTCACTTTTGCCGCATTCTATTCATCGGCAGCGAATCACCAGGTCCACCTCACACCCAAGCAGAGGCATTAATACCTAGAGCTGGGGATCACTAGGGACCATACTGGGAAGCAGCCCATGTCAGAGCCCTTCATCATTTGGTTGCTGGACTTGGAAGAGAGCCTGAGAAGGTGGTGAGTACAGAGAACTGCTAGCACCACTCTCAGCCTACTACATCTCCTAAGGATTCAATAAAGGCTCTATCCCCAAGATAAATTAAATCCTGAGTGCCTGTTCAGGTTGGCAGCATCCCAGCCCATTAACTTCTCAAATGACTCATATGCATAATAACTGGAATTCTCAGGTACGTGACAGGGGTTCTGAGCATTAGTTTAGCATAAGGAGATCCATACTATGTCAAATACAGTCACTCGAGTTTCCAATAGAAACTTCCAAACTTGAAACAGAAGAAAGCATTCTTAATTCTCTTTAAATATTCCTTCAGTGAAGGGGTGGATGGGTGAAGGAATGAAAGAATGAAATGACAGAGACCAACATACAGAAAATATTGTTCAAGCTTCAGCATCTCATAGATTAAAATCTCAATATAAACTGGTTGAATGACAAATCATGAATAATACCTATTATGCTTACATAATATTGTATGTCTCTACAATGACTACTGAACTAGGATTAGGTTCTCTGGTGAAAACTTTGGGGGGACAATAAGGAAATATGAATTAGTAGAAGTTCCATTTGGAGCACAGTTGACACTCACCTGAAGTAAGGGGGGTGAAGGAAAGTACAGATAGATTCATAGACTACCTTTAAAAATAACACTGAATGGATATAAGATTGAATTATTTGCATCCAAAAATCAGAAACACTTGAAAAAAAAGGGAAAGAAAGAAAGAAATCCAGAATTTTGAGATCAATGCAATAGTAACCTAGTTGAAAATGGCTGAGTTCTCTCTCTCTCTCTCTCTACCTCCCTCCCTCCTTCTCTTCTCTCCTTCCTTCCCTTCTATCTATCTTTCATGGATGTTAGAAGAAAGTTTGGGTTGCAGATGGCGTGTTGGAGATGGGGGCAGTCAGTCTTTGCTACCTGCTTAGTCCCTCCCCCTGCACTCTCCTCCTTGGCTAATTTCTCCACCCTCACAGCCCCTAACTACTGTGTTGGCTTTCAAACTGTGCAGAGTTCCCTCACCCACACTAAGCTTCAGGCTATGGCATCCACAGGAGAAGTTGTTGGCAGAGGCAAGGACATTTTTTCTGGCAGGCTGTGCATAGGAATGGTGAGCCAGACTGATGCTCTCATGTTACACACCATATCTGGTGATTACTAGGTTGTGGCAAACAACTGATACTTTTGATTCTTAATCCTTTAAATACTTGTTTTTATAAATACACCAACTTTTCTTTTTCTTCTTCTTCTTCTTCTTCTTCTTCTTCTTCTTCTTCTTCTTCTTCTTCTTCTTCTTCGTAAATTACAATTACTTCTCAAACCATTATTGGGCTGGTTTAAGAATGGACTATATATAACATTAGAATTAATGAAAGGTAACCCATTCTGAGAGAGCATCTACAGCATGCAAGTGAAGTGCTGGATAATGTGTGTGAATTTTTCCTTCCACATGTAAGTCATGAGTTTGTAACTTCAGTCTCTCCTCCCCCGAAGAATGCTCAAATAGCATAATCCGACATTGCTTCATGATTTAAACAATATTATCTCTTCCATGTTAGGTTTAATACTAGGACTCTGTGTTTCTTAGGTGAAGGAATGATGTACAATATTTGATGTTTTATCCATGTTGTGCAAGAAACTTAAACATGGTAGATTTCAAAAATGGTTTTATTTGCCTGATTAATCAGCTACAACTATACATTCAAATAAAATTCAGGCTGTCAAATATGATGCAGGAAGGAGAATATTTTATTTGCTAATAATAGTGGAAAAAATACTAGGAATGTGGTGTCCAGAACAAGGCTTAGAACTAAAAAATTTATGTATTCATAGCTTCCAAAGGATATCCCAAAGGAATGTGTTCAAGATGGTCAACGTATTTCATTTCAGATGTTTTCCAAAAACTTAAGAAAAAATAAACTGCATCATTTCCCATAATGAGAAATAATTCTAGGTGTCATATGATACAGATGATGGCATTACTTTGGTGTTCTTATGTCTGCCTTCCTTTTTGCATAAATTTTGTCTTCAGCCTGGCCCCCTTTGTGGTTGCAAGGTGGCTACACTAATTAAATGAATGGCATCTAAATGTGACAAAGTCCATGGGAATAAAGAGTCCAATTCTATTTATAGTTATTTGTAAGATTAAAGAAAACTTCCCAGAAACCCTAGCCAACTTCCACTCACATCTCATTAGATGGAAATGTATCACGTGTTCACAATTATCTGTCAAGCAGGACATATGCCCAGGCCTGGAATGAAGTTGGCCTTCCCTGGACAAGGTCAAGAGGAAGATGGTGGGCACCTGGACAAAATTAAGATTAGGAAGAAGGATAATAAGGGTGGAAATAGATGTTAGATATACATCTAACAGTGTCTACCATAAAAAATAATCATTCTAAATAAAGTCAAGTAAGTTTAGAAAGTTCTGGGTTTAATTTTATTCAGATTTTCTTCATTGTGAAAATTTTAGGGTATTTTTATGCTCACGTGCATTACAAATTTTAAAGGTGGAATATAATGTGTAGCATCTCCCTACCTGTTCTATTTATTTGTTTCTCTTTGTTACATTACTACCTTGTTATAAACTCATGTAACAACATTCCATCATTTATGAAATAATAATATCCTCTTCTCTGTATGAGAAATTCTACAGCTTTTGAAGCTTGGTGGGAAGAACAGTTCAGTAAGAAAGTAAGAGTTGGGAATGTTTCATACCTCTTTTCTGAGCCTGCCTTATAGCTAGGTCACAGACATGGTTTTGACAAGGGAAGTGGTGACGAAGAAAAAGTAATGAGAAATTATCTCTCTTTCTCCTCCTGTTCCCCCTTGCCTCCCTCCTTCTTTTTCCTCTCTTTCTTTTCTCCTCCTCCTCCTCCTCCTCCTCCTCCTTCTTCTCTCTTTCTCAGTGGGAACAGCAGTTTTGTTTTCTTTTCTCTTCAAATACAAACTGAAGTGTGATCTGGAAGGTTTCTTATGGCCACTCAACCTTAAATATAGTTCTCTAGTCTTCCTAATATTTCTGTGAGCTACCCCAAGACTTTGTAATAAATTACCATTCAGCTTCCTTCAGGCACAGCCACCTTCAGTTTGTTGTGACTGAGAACCAGGACCAATACAGGTATTGATAGTGAAAATAACATTTTAAAATAAGAATAAAAGACATTACTAAATGTGACTACGTGGTGATTAGTGACTACAGAAGGTGATGATTTATCTCAAAGAATTAGGCTAGCAGACAATGTCAATTAGTTCTGAATTGTCAAGAAAATATTCACATGTTTAAAAGTGTTCATGATTTCGGTTTACATTTTTGCATAGAACAGCTTAACTGAACAATGCCAATGAATAGCAGAATGACAAGGGAGAACTATTTTCAACCAAAATGTTGAGAACCCCTGCTAATGATAGGTACTTTCTAATGAAGCTAAAATAACTCTAAGATGATTATATAGGTCACTGGGAAAATGAAATTTGATTTCTATAAATCTATTTAGGAATGCATAAATGTTATAAACCAAGGAAGTTGGAATGTTTAAATTTGAAGGAACATACTCAGGAGCATCAGAATTATATTTAAATCTCCAATGTAATTATTTTCATACTCTTTTTTTCAAGAGCCTCATATAACTATACTATTGTGTTTGGAAAGTTAAGAACCAACCTTCCCTTTATAGAAAGTATCATTAGTTATCATTGCACCTGCTTAAATTAAACTCAGGAAGTTTTATTCATTTTTTTAAAGCAAAATTTTTTTTGGACTGAACTAAAAAAAATAAAAGTGTTCACAGCTTCAGTATTTTACCTTCTAGCTAAAAATTTACCATGCATGAGTCTGTACATCAGAATAACAAAAACTTAACAAGTTTGTAGAAAATGGCAAATAATTCTTCACAGGAAGCCTAATCTGTCATGGTTTGGTTAATTTCTAATGGCAAAAATAACACTAAATCAAATACACAATTTTCTGTCTATTTTACCAAGATTAACTTTATAAAAACAAAGTTATAATGTTTTTCTAAGTGCTTTTCATTGGACAAAAATGTATTTCCTCTCCAGTTCCTCATTAGGCAAAATGAAAAATATTCATCTAAAACATGGGCTTGTGTGTGATTATCCAACCAAATGAAATTATTACTGGCAGGCAGGAAATAATGACTTAGAGATAATAGCTATACTGAATCAGATGACTTATGCAAATCTTCTGTCATTGGCAACCATTCGAGTCCTCGTCTGAATCTTTTTCCTTTCCAGCATTGCATTAAAAGGAATTCATTTCTTACAGGCCAGATTCGGTTTTTATTTACAAAGCTTGAAGTCCTAATCTGAACTGATTACTTAGAAACATATATCAAGAAATTATGTTGCAGCATCAGATTTTGACACAAAATCAAATAAATTTCCATTGGACTCTTTTTCATGTTTTATTGATTTTTCTATCAACACACATATTATAACAGGTTTCTTTAATATGTATGTATGCGTGTTCTCTGTTAGAAGTAATTGCTCTATCCCCCAGTACCTTTCTGATGTGATTTTTCAGTTTCCACTTTGTATTATTCTTATCTCTGCATATCTTAATTTCCCTCCTTCAGTGAAATCTTCATTTTTCATTGCAACCTCTTGCTAACACATAATTGGTTATTGATACAACATGCTGCCTCGCACGTAGTAGGTTTCAATAAATCTTTGCACAAAGTACTCAATAAGTAATAAAATAAAATACCTTACTGGTTTATGTTTTCTTTTATATCCCACAAAAATAATCCTAACAACAGAAGTGTTCCTGTGGGTTTTTCTCATTGCAGCAAATCTTGCTTCTACACGGTATAAAGTATTTTGATAATTATAATTAAAAATATTCATGTATATTGGATTCCAGTTTGCTTCTTAGGTGTGGGTCTAAGGAGCAGGGATTGACCTTTTATCACCACCTGTCTTCTTTTGAGTCTAGGATATCGTTGAAGGTTAAGTTATTGGTGCAAATTCCTCCACCTCCCCACCCCCTTTGATGCTCTTTGCCATATAACTTCTCAGTCCTTCCCATAAACGGCAGAGCCCTGTCTCGTGTTTTCAGACCATATAGCTTGCTTTAGGCAATGGTATATTAGTAGTCATACTGCAAATAGATATTTGAAATACGTTTGCATAGTTGGGTGTGTTCTCTTTTCTCTTTCCTACATTGCCATGAGAAGAACATGCCCAGCTGGCCCCCAGGGCCCCCAACCAGATTATAAGTCACAACCATCCCACCTACCAAAGTATATAGCAGAAATAATATCCAGCCTGCATTTGTGAGCAAGAAATAAATGCAGAGGGTTGTATGCCAAGGAGCTTTTGTAGTTGCTTGTTATGTAATAACAATGACTAACAGAGACATGATTGAAGAGTACTGAGTCACAACATTACTTGCTCCAACCACTCCTGAGAAAATTGGTAATAAAGATAATAATAAGAAGAATTGCAACTTATTAGTGCCTACCAAATGCCAGCAATCATTTGATGTTTTGCACGTTGTAATCCCATTTCACACTATGACGATGACTCTATGAAGTGGGGAATACTATCCCTATTTCATTCCCAGGAAATAAGGACTCAGAAAGGGCCTATAATTTGCCAAAAAAACGGAAAGGTAGGAAGCGGCAATTCCAAGTTTATAAGTCAATGGATTTAGAATAAAAAGCTTTTATTTTGTGCCAAGATGGCAAAATTGGCCTTTGATATTCTCGAACTTCCCTTTTATTATCCCATCCCCTTGTCTCCAGTCCTGTATCCTTCTCAGCTCATTTCCTATTGAGATTAGCACTTTCGTGCTGCTTAACCCTCGATTTTAAGGGCTCAAAATTTAGATTGCCTTCCATAGTTTCCTAGTTTGGTAGTGGAGTATAGGGATAGATGGGGTGAGAAAATACTTTCAGATAACTGTGGAATGTTCCTAGCCAAATAAAACAAAAACAAAACAATAACAACAAAGTTATTATCTGAATAGATTATTCTGTCAAATAAAAATTTAAGTGCATCACCCAGCTTTATTGGATTGGATTTGTGTGCAAGATAATTGGAAAAAAAAAATCAAGGGTTGCTTAATAAACAAAAATTTAGGAACAACAGGGATGTCAATTTCCAACCTCAGCATTGTAGAATTCGAATGTCATTTGATTAGAGAACACAAAGCAGGAATAGCAGCTGAGGTGATATTTAAAAATGCAAATCTGATCATGTAACTTATATTCCGGTAAGTAGAGACAGTCATTTTTTTAAAGTGTTTTTAGAAAGGAATACATATTTGAGGGGGGGGGAGAAAAGTATAGCAAGTTATGGGAGATCAGGTGTTCTGTTTATAATATTTGGAGAGGCTCAGGTTAGGGCATATAGAGAAAGTAACATTGAAAGGGAGTTAACCAGGTAGATCAAAAGGGTTAGGAAGAGTGCTCCAGGCATAACGGAATTCCAATGCAAAAATCCATAAGGTAAGAGTGTATCTGACATCAAATTTGTCAACATCAAGAGCCCCCCCCACCAATTTTTCTTATATTTTCTTAAAAACAATGAAGTTTTGCCCTTGTAAAGAATTATCTGATTAGCTGCTTATCCAAATCTCAACTTTAATTTGCTTTTGTAGATACAGTTTGATTTAAATACTTTTGAGGATAAAAATGAAAAACCAATGCAAAGGTTATGATATATATTCTTTTCCCTCTTAAACATGTCATGATTTTTCACATTAGTTGCTTGAAAGTCACATGATATTGTAAATATGTGGGTTTGCAAATTGGCTTACAGGGATTCAAACTAGAGAAGATAGGATTTATTAAAGAAAGAGATTTATTATGCTATAAACCATATATCACACAAAACTCAATTAGACTCTCTTAAAGTAAGGTTTTCCACTTATCTGACATGGTATAAATTGGCAAATAACTTCCATGTTTTTATTTTTCTCCAGATAAACATTTTACAGCTGCTTATAAGCAAATAATGCCTTTTTCCCCAGATATGTTTTCCTTAACTCTATTTTCTTAAGTAAATGTGGTACTATTGGATGCTTGCAATTATATTATAAGGGAAATAGAATTTATTTTCAAAAGATAATTCAGAGCTTCAAAAACAGCTTTGTTTAAAAGAACCTTGTGAAACATTTGCTTGACAGTGAAAATTTGTACCAAATCCATTAAGTAGTGGGTTAGTCTGACAATTCATATTCTCCCTATTCCATATCACCTTGAATAATCAATAATTGGCTTAATTTTCCTTAACAAATTATTTTTCAAATGACTTGGCTTTAATCTGGGCAAGCATATCATCAATACTGACATTTGCACAGTGTCCAGCTGGCTGAGGTACAGATTTATGCTTCTTTCTGATAGGAAACAGGCATAGACATCAATGAGTTAATGAATACTAATGTTGTGTGTATTGGTAGTATTTATTTCTTTTACATAACAGCAAAATCAGACTGACTGAGTTGTTTCTGCTGGGGACAAAGTGCTGGGAAGCTCTCTGAGACCACTGTAGCCCCAGTTCCAGTATATAAAGGGTTGTTTAAATTAATTTAAAATATGTACATAAATGTACAAATAAAAGAATATTATGAAATAATATATTACGCTGCTTTTGGATTGCAAGTCCTATATAAGAGTAGTTGCTCTGGGGCGCCTGGGTGGCACAGTGGTTAAGCGTCTGCCTTCAGCTCAGGGCGTGATCCCGGCGTTGCGGGATCGAGTCCCACATCAGGCTCTTCCGCTATGAGCCTGCTTCTTCCTCTCCCACTCCCCCTGCTTGTGTTCCCTCTCTCGCTGGCTGTCTCTCTGTGTCAAATAAATAAATAAAATCTTAAAAAAAAAAAAAGAGTAGTTGCTCTGCACTTCGTCTCATATTTGCTATTAAATTTCTGTTGACTTTAAAACTAGATTTTAGGTCAAGAACAAAATCTGCCCTGCTCCCAAATAGGATTTGATTTGAGTAGAGAGCAGCAGTTTTTTGGATTCTAATTTTTAAGTTTTTAAACACAGAATTCAAAATAAAGGAATACTTGGCAATCCTATTAAAAGGATTGGTTAAAAACTTGGGTGTCATATAGGACATTGATTAGCCTGTTAAAATAACTGTAACTATGTAACATTTACAAATACTAAGATACTTTTAATTATTTAGAAAGATGACAGAGAAGAGATTTGGATACATGTATTTTTTTCTAATTCCTTTCTTTCATTACCAGCTGATAATATCAGGAAATTACAATAATTCAGTGTTAAAGCGTGAGCCTTTTAGATCTTTGAAGGATATTAAGCTAAGAAGAATATATTGATTGAACTTTGTGCAATCTGTCTAGGTTGCATTTCTAGTTAGAATGATTTAGTTTGTCCCAGTGTTATATGTGACCCTGATGATATCTATCAAAGGAAATTGCTCATTTCTTTAGCTTTATTTTTATTGCTTTATTGACTCTGTGTTGAATGTTCAGTTTAGACATAAGAACTTGAAATAAGGCATAAGAAGTGGCACCTCTATCCTGATAAACAGCAAAAAATCACTCACTTTTTTGTGCCTTTTGCAAATCATGATTGCTGTTCTGATCAAAAAATGCAGGTCACTGGCCTTTCAGCAAACTCTCTTCATCAGCAGTCTGAATGCTTCCTTTGAACAAAAAAGAAAAGCAAGAGATGATGCGTAAGTTTAGTTTAAAAACTGGCAGGTTATTTATTCAGACAATTGTAGAAGAGGGAGTGGTGGAAGTTTTGATAAAAGAGCCTGAAGAAAAAGGGAGTCACTTAGGGTGAAAACCCATGTGTAGTAAGTTAATGAGGAGGTTAGAAACTGTAATAAAGGGCAGTAAGTATCAGATACCTTTGTGGTCGTCACGCAATAGGGACTTGGAGAGAGAGATGCTGTAAGATACAAGTATGTCGTCTCTAGCTTGAGCTTGTAGATCTTGGCCCATGTCTCACTTTCCCCGAAACTTTCTCTTTCAAACCAACAGAGACCTCTCCCACATCTCTTCTCCTTCAACATCTAGCCTAGACACACACACACACACACACACACACACACACACACACCATGGTAAATCCCTGGAGTATGTTGGCCCTTGAATTATGTTTACCTAGTACAGAAGGCAGAAGGTTGGACTTTTACAGAAAGAGCACGTGATTCAGGTCTGGTTCTTACTTTTATTACCTTAGTGTTCATGGATCAACTCTTTAAAACCTGCTGCGACTGCATTTCTTCTCTCGTGTAAATAGGGATCGTAATTTCCACTTTAAGTCATTGTAAGGCCTAATTTGTGTGTGAAATGATGATCAAATGCCACACTGTCTGCTCAACTCCTAGCATGGCCTAGTGTTTTACACACAGAAAGTGCTCAGTAAATGGAGTGTGGTGTTGATGTATATTCTCCCCTTCTTCCATATTGATGCTAATTCATCAAGAAAAATTTAACTTCTATTTTTGTAGTCCTGGGAAAGTCACTCCTGGCAAAGCTACAACTTTCTCCCCATGCTCTCTAACATTTCCTGATGTAAGATGATTTTTTTCTGCTTAGAAATTTTGTAAGAGTATAACATCCATTAAAGTTATATTTCTTTACTGGGTGGAGTTAGTCTATTAACAGCTAATACCTATATGTGCCCTGACTTACTTGTCACTATCTCTTTAGGATTGCCTACCCATAAGAGAGGGCTATAACAATTCTATTTTTTTTCTTTTCTTGTGATAAATGTCTCTCAATAATTCAAGAGTAATGGAATTCCATTTCATTACTAAGGAATTTTCTAGCTTATCTGTGATTGAGAAGTAAGCTTAATTCAGAGGAAAATGTAATGTGTCAGATATCCCTACATAACAAACTACTCTTAATTTAAGCATTTTAAGACAACAACCACTACTATTATTATTTTCTTTTTTTTCTTTCAAGATTTTATTTAAATTCAAGTTAGTTCACATATAGTGTAGTATTAGTTTCAGGGGTAGAATTTAGTGATTCATTACTTGCATAGAACACCCAGTGCTCATTACATCAAGTGCCCTCCTTAATGCCCATCACCCAATTACCCCATGCCCCCACCCACCTCCCCTCCAGCAATCCTCAGTTTGTTCCCTGCAATTAAGAGTCTCTTATGGTTTGCCTCACTCTCTTGTCTTTATCTTATTTTATTTTTCCTTCCCTTCCCCTATGTTCATCTATTTTGTTTCTAAATTCCACAGATGAGTGAAATCATATGGTATTTACCTTTCTCTGACTATTTCACTTAGCATAATACATTCTAGTTCCATCCCCATCATTGCAAATGGCAAGATTTCATTCTTTTTGATGGCTGAGTAATATTTCAGTGTGTGTGTGTGTGTGTGTGTATGTGTGTGTGTGTGTGTGTGTATACATCTGTCTATGGATATCTGGGCTCTTTCCATGTTTTGGCTATTGTGGATGGTGTTGCTATAAACATTGGGGTCCCTTCGTGTGCCCCTTCAAATCACTATTTTTGCATCCCTTGGATAAATACTTAGTAGTATAATTGCTGGGTCATAGGCTAGTTCATTTTTAAAATTTTGAGGAACCTCCATACTGTTTTCCAGAGTAGCTGTACCAGTTTGTGTTCCCACCAATAATATAAGAGGGTTTCCCTTTCTCCACATCCTCACCTACACTTCTTGCTTCTTGAGTTGTTCATTTTAGCCATTCTGACCAGCGTGAGGTGGTATCTCATTGTGGTTTTGATTTGTATTCCCCTGATGCCAAGTGATGTGGAGCATTTTTTCATGTATCTGTTAGCCATTTGTATGTCTTCTTTGGAGATATGTCTGTTCGTGTCTTCTGCCCATTTCTCAACTGGATTTTTTTTTATTTTGGGGATGTTGAGTTTGGTAAGTTCTTTATAGATTTTGGATACTAGCCCTTTATCCGATGTCATTTGCAAATATCTTCCTCCATTTCATGGGTTGCCTTTTAGTTTTGTTGATTGCTTCCTTTGCTGTGCAGAAGCTTTTTATCTTGTTGAAGTCCCAATAGTTAACTTTTGCTTTTCTTTCCCTTTCCTCTGGAGACATATCTAGCAAGAAGTTGCTGTGGCCGATGTCGAAGAAGATTGCTGCCTGTGTTCTTCTCTAGGATTTTGATGGATTCCTGACTCACATTTAGGACTTTCATCCATTTTGAATGTATTTTTGTCTATGGTGTAAGAAAGTGGTCCAATTTCATTCTTCTGCATGAAGCTGTCCAATTTTCTCCAACATTTGTTGAAGAGACTGTCTTTTCTCCACTGGATATTCTTTCCTGCTTTGTCAAAGATTAGTTGACCACATAGTTGTGGGTCCATTTCTGGGTTCTCTATTCTGTTCCATTTATTTATGTGTCTGTTTTTGTGCCAGTACCATACTGTCTTGATGATTACATTTTTGTAATAGAGCTTGAAGTCTGGAATTGTGATGCCTCCCACTTTGCTCTCTCTATATTACTTTGGCTATTTGGGGTCTTTGGAATTGTTTGTTCTAGCTCTGTGAGAAATGCTGGTGTTATTTTGATAGGGATTACTTTGAATGCATAGATTGCTTTGGGTAGTATAGACATTTTAACTATTTTTTCTTCTAATCTATGAGCATAGAATGTTCTTCCATTTCTTTGTGTCTTCCTCAATTTCTGTTCTATAGTTTTCAGAGTACAGATCTTTTACCTCTTTGGTTAGGTTTATTGCTATATATCTTACTGTTTTGGGGTGCAATTGTAAATGGGATAAATTCCTTTATTTCTCTTTCTTCTGCTTTATTTTTGGCATATAGAAATGCAACAGAACTTCTGTGCATTGATTTTATATTCTGTGACTTTGCTGAATCCTCTATCAGGTCTAGCAATTTTTTGGTGGAGTCTTTCAGGCTTTCTACAGAGTATCATGTCATCTGAAAAGAGTGAAAGTTTGACTTCTTTCTTACAAATTTGGAAACTTTTTATTTCTTTTTGTTATCTGATTGCTGAGGCTAGGACTTCCACACTATGTTGAACAACAGTGGTGAGAGTGGACATCCCTGTCTTGTTCCTTATTTTAGGAGAAAAGCTCTCAGTTTTCCCCTGTTGAGGATGATTTTAGCTATGTGTCTTTTGCATAAGGCCTTTATGATGTTGAGGTGTGTTACTTCTATCCCTACTTTCTTGAGGGTTTTTATCAATAAGGAATGTTGTATTTTGTCAAATTTTTTTTCTACATCTATTGAGAAGATCATATGGTTCTTATGCTTTCCTTTATTAATGTGGTGTATCACGTTGATTGATTTGTTGATACCAGGAATAAATCCCGTTCAGTCGTTGTGAATAATCCTTTTATGGTACTATTCAGTTTGATTACCTAGCGTCTTAATGAGAATTTTTGCATCCATATTCATCAGGGTTATTGGCTGTTATTATTTCTTAAAACGACAACCACTTACTAGCTGCTTCTATCAAGTTTGATTCTGCCCCAGTGGCCAAACTAAGTCTGTCCCACATGTCCAGCCTTGAAGACATTGTGGGAGGGCATGATCAAAAGACAAAGATTCAAGGGGGTGAATTAAATTAATAGAAATTGGGTGCATTGATTATTTGCAGGAATTGCACTTTGACCACAAGTTCAAGCCATGTTTTTTTCAACCAGCGTCACCTGTACCAAGGCTGATATTTGGCTGTGTCTCTGGTGTCTTTTTCCCAATTGATTCAAAATGCTCACCTAAACAGATGATAAGCATAAGGGAGATTTGCCCAACAAGACAAGGAAATGCTGTGTGTGTGTGTGTGTGTGTGTGTGTGTGTGTGTGTGTGTGTATTACTCAACCAAGATAGTCGTGCTGTCACAATTTACAGGGTTAGGTATCACTTTACCTATTATATTGATTAAAATTCAGAAAACCTAAAGAACTCAAAAAGTTCTGAAAGAGAATTCTCCAGGTACCTATTTTTACTAGTGTGAAATTCTGAGAAGAGAAAATGTTTAAGTTACTAAATTAATGAGTTAAGACTAACAAAAAGCATGCGAAGAGAGAAAATCTTTTTTGGAATCTGCTTGGGCTACATTCTTACATTGTGTAAGTCCCATGATCTTTCTCACTTCCACTTTCTAATTTGGAAAATTACAACAAAACCTTTTTTAATTTTAAAGTTCTCTCTAGAGGATCTCTATTCCTGAAGATGCTTTGTAAATTTAAACATGTGATAAAATGAAATGCTCCAAACGTATCCCAATTTTATTAGTGTCATACAATTTTAGTATAGGAAGGAACTTTAAAGAATAGTTTCAGTAATTAGCACTGTGCATGGAATACAGCAGGTTCTGGGGCAGTTAATCCCCATTTGGTGATTAACACGTATATGACCTATCAGTCACTCTTCCAATACCAAGATAATTATCATTCTTATTTTCTTGAAAAATTTTTGTTTTTAAGATGTTATGATTTAAAAATATTTCATAGGCTGTTTTAGTGAAGATCCAGAGTTTTCTGCATATGTAAGTCATATTCCTACATAAAAAAGAACGAGTAATTAGTAAGCGATAAAGTATTTTCCATTGTTGAGTGATAGCAAATAAAGCTCCATTTGGGCCTCTAAATCATAGTAGCCAAACCCAGAGTTTAAATTAAAATTATTTGGAGCAAAGTGGAACTAGGTGAGAGAAGTGAAGGGCCGGGGAGTAAAATTTAAGGTGGTGCTCACTCTAGGGTACAGAACTTGTACTTGCACCTCAAGGAGAGTGAGTGCCTCCTTAAATGGACACTGAAAAAATATTAGACATTCTTCCACAGGTAGAACAGGACCTTAAACCAATGAGCAGTTAAGCAGCCAATGTTGCCCAAAAAGAGATGATTCTTTTTATTCATTTACATTCAAAGATTTCTAATCTATGCTACATTATTTTTTTTTTTTTAGAGCAACCTGAAACATTTGAAAAATTGAGGACAATCTTGGCACAGTAATCATCCTGGAGGTACTAGGTAAGAGACCCTAACCAGTTTGGCCTTGGTTAAAAGGAGTTTTAGAGTCTTAACATGGTTTTGAATCCTACTTCCACCCTTTTGGGCTCTGTGACTTTGGACAAGAGATATTTAGCCTCCTCATCTGGCAAATGCGGATGATTTTAATAGCACTTAACTCTTAATCTTTTACGCGTGTGTGAGAGACTTAAATGTAATAATGTATATAAACTTTTAACATAGGTAACTGGTTTATAGAAAGAACTCAACAAATGATAAATGTTATTATTAATATTATTTTTTATTATTACTGTTATTAATTCCAAACAAATGCTTGCCAAATAATCTGCCTTTAGCACTACAAATTCACTCACAGGATTCAAAATATGTGTCCTAGCAGAGAAAGACAATTATCATATGGTTACACTCGTTTATGGAACATAAGAAATAGCAGGAAGCTTGGTAGGAGAAGGAAGGGAAGAATGAAGGGGGGGTAAACAGAAGGGGTAATGGCCCATGAGAGACTATGGACTCTGGGAAACAAACTGGGGCTTCAGACGGGAGGGTGGTGGGGGATTGGGATAGGCTGGTGATGGGTATTAAGGAGGGCACATATTGCAGGGTGCAGTGGGTATTATACGCAAATAATGAATGACAAAACACTACATCAAAAACTAAGGATATACTGTATGGTGACTAACGTAACATAATAAAAAATTATTTTAAAAAAATAAAGTAAATTACAGATATTAAAAAAATATGTGTGCTGAAATAGATTTGAAAATTGTCCCACTTCTCCTACTTTCACTTCTGATGATTCTTGTGAGAAATCAAATGGAAGTTCTGGGGAACTGAAAGAGAAGGAGGAGAAAAAAGGCAGAAAATGCAGAAATCAGAAGAATTATGAGACCTAGAATGAGATTAAATACAATTTGGATTTTGCAGATTCTTGAAGAGAAGATTTAAAGTAATTAATTATTTATTTGTGAATGTAGAATTTTGGCAAGCTATTTTCTACTTCTTCTGAAATAAAAATTAATTATATGTTCATTCATTTATGATATAGTTTGGACAAATTGATTGCTAAGGACTCACATTATCAAGTCACTATTTTGGTTCCAATCCTTCAACAAACAAGACACACAGAAGGAAACAGTACCTCTTCTTATTACATTTTTTAAAAATTGTGGAAATATGGGGCTAAAATGTTTTGACATGAAAAATTTAGAAAATTGTTAATACGATGAATCACATATTATTTGAACACTTATAAGAAATAGATGACAATGTAAAAAGCATATAGGACTTTTTTATGGAATGTCTTTGGTGCCTCACACTTGGTCAACATTGCACATATAAGGGTGCCATTTTGGCATATTTCCTCAAGATCTTCAACTTCACCCTTTGTCTGATTCTCAGCTATTTCAATCGTGCTCAAGGTGAATTTCTTTAAATTTTATTTATACTATTATAATGAAAGGAGGTATGACATAGTCCAAAAGAGTAGAATTTTATGTTCAGCAGACATGACTTGTGTCCAGTTTCAACAATATGCATTATTTGGTGGTAGGGAAGTTTGAAAAATTTCTGTACTTAAATTTGAAGAACAAAGGATCATATTTATTTCATAAAACTATTTTAGAGGTAGAATTTGGGGACACCTGAGTGGTTCAGTCCATTGAGCGTCAGTCTTTGATTTCGGTTCAGGTCATGATCTCAGAGTCCTGAGATGGAGCTCTGAGTCAGGCTCTGCACTGAGCATGGAGCTTGTTAGGGATTCTCCCTCTCCCTCTGCCCTTCCCCCTCCTCCCCCCCCCCCCACTCACATGTGCTCTCTCTCTCAAAAACAAAAAGATGGAATTTGAAAAAGATATAAAAATACTTGGCAAAATACTGGCCCAAATTAAGTGCTCAACTTGTAGTACCTACTAGAAATATTCTTACGTTATTATTTAATTAATAATGAGAAACCTTCTCTGCCAGGCATTAAGCTAAATCCCTGAACCACACAGATGAATATGACAGGTTCCCTACCCTCAGAGAGCTCTCGGTGGAATAGTGAAAAGGCAGAAGAGACAGATACATCGATACTGATGAGGCAGCACAGAGACAGAACACCAGGCTAGACCCTGGGTTCTCAGGGAAAGCCTTCATCTAAGCTAAATCCTGTAGAATGAGCACATATTACTCTGGGAAGGAAATGGGGAACACGTTGTGGCTGGCAGAGGAAACAGCATATGTAAATACCTACTGGTGGTAGAGCAGATTGGCTAGAGCAGAAGGTGAGGAATGAAGGAGATACAGGAAAGGAGATGAGAGATATAAAGAGGCCAGATCTCAAAAAGGACTATAAAGTCAGGCCGCAGATTTTGAACTGTATCCTAAGGGAAATAGAAAAAGCCATTGAGTGATTTTAAGGTGGGAATTGAGATTTTCACTATAGAATAGGTCACTGGAAATTAGAGAAGTTAGAACAGTTAGAAGATTACAACGTTTGTCCCAGTTACAACAGGAAACTGCCCTGAAACGGGGTCTTGACAGTGAGTACAAAGTAGATGGATTTGGAGAATGTTGAAAAAAATATATATAAAGACTTGGTAAGACTTAGTAAATGAATCTGAAACACAATTCACCAAGATTCTGTTCTATTAATGCTGATAAAACTGTCTCACCAACCGGGTGGCTAAAACTGGTTATTTAGCCTTTTGACCCTGAATATATCCCTTTGTCAGTCAGAAGTTGAAAGGAAAGGAAATTAATCTTTTAGTCTCTCTTCATCTTTGGGTGTCCACATGAACTAAATTTCAAATTGGCTTTTCACATTTCACCATTTTCTTACAGTTAATTTCCATGACTAAGCAAGTTAATTCTATTTCATTTCTTCATGTCAACCATACTGGCACGGTTCCCAGGTAATTGTATGGTATCATCTTAACCTTCTAACATCATTGAGAATATTGGATTTGGAAATGTTAGCATGCTGACTATTATGCAGAAGGATATAATTTTATTATTATTTTTTTAATCTTAAAGAATTTTCGCCGACCTAATTTTCTTCATGTTTTCCACTTTCATTTGGAATTTTATTATTTCTCCCATGTCATCCAAAAAGCATCACTATGAGTGGGGAACTGATTAATCAGGACCATTTAAACTGACTTTTAGCACAATTTCACCCCTATTTCATCTTTGAGTCATTCAGGATCTCCACTCCATGGAGAGGCCCATGTCAGGAAAAAAGACTGATCTCGGAAGAAAAGAATGAGAAATGAAGAGTTGGCACATAGAGAAGGAAGGAAAAGTTGGTGAGAAGTGAGCCTGGAAAGGATGAGAGGAGTTATGTCCGCAGGAACTTGTAGATCATGTCATGAATTTCACATTTTGTTTCAAGTGCAAGTGGGGCAGTGGCATATTAGTATTGAGTGTTTTGAGCAAAGAAGGACAAGATCCATTTTTCATTTTAGAAAGATTGTGCTGGATGCTCAGTAGCGAAAGTACTAGAGACAGAGCCAAGTTTAAGTTAGGGAGACTTTCAAGACTCTGGGAACAATGTTGTGTTAGTACAAATGGGATACTCCAGTGGTTTGGACTATGATAGAAAACTACATAGGTAAAGAAAGTCAATAAATATTTTGGAGGTGTCCAACATAGGGCTAATAATGCATTTTATGTGGATGGTGAGGGGGAGTGATATTAGGTATGATTCCCAAGTTTCTCTACCCAGCATTCAGAGGAAAGTGAATTTACTTACTCTGGTGGAGATTCATGTGAAAAGTCTACATAGTGTATTATTCCAACTATATGATGTTCTGGAAAAGGGAAAACAGAGATAATAAATAATCAGTAGTTTCTAGAGATTCAGGGACAGGGAGAGAGAGGTAGACCACAGGGGACTTTTAGCACAGACTATTCTATATAATAGTGTAATGGTATATGGTTCTGAGACACTCTGTTCTGAGACTTACCATTTGCTCTTGGTCATTAGCCTTGTCATTTACATATTTTATTATAGTTGTGCCTAATTTTGATTATTTCACTAATAATTAATTTTAGGTATTTAGATATGGAATTGTTAGCAAATTATATTATTTTAGAAAACAACAAAAAAGGAGACATGGGGTGACATAGAAATAAAAGTGCTGAGTACTTGATGACAGTTCCAGCTTACTGCACCATAAGAGCTTGTATCTACCAGCCAAGTAACCCCTGTGAAGGGTATTTCAAGCAAAATATTATTAGCTCTCCTGAACTCCTTATCATTTTTGCAGATCTTATTTATACAAAGAAAATAAAGTTTCTGCCTAGTATCTCATTTTTTTAAAAGCTAGATATATTTTCAGCAGATTTTGAAGACGGGGGCAGAGAAGAGAGAGGTTTTTATTTATTTTAAATGCGTTTATTATTTTGTGTGTGTGTGTGTGATCTAGGTTAAAATATAGGCCATGGAATATAGTGCTAATCACAGTGTGTTCCATGGACTATGCGTAGTAAGCAAATTCTATTACTGGCCCATGACAAGGTAAGAACAAAAATGTAGATTAATTTTATAGAAATTTGCATAGCAATGAGATTGCTATGACACTCAAACACATTGACTCCATTCACTGAACAGGGTATACAGACCGGTTTCCCTGATCAGTCCTATGTGGTATGAACTGGGTTCTAGTCACATACGCAGACCATGTATTGGTCTGTGATGGATTGCAGAAACACTGATACAATTTGCAAGGTTCACTTTTTGGTGTCGTGGGGATACCAGTATTGAAAGAGATGCATGCCATCTCCATGGCAACTGAAGCTCAAATACAACTGAAGGTCTATGTGACTGTTAAGAAGGAATGGCAGCGTCATATGAACATGTTACAAGCAGAATAAAGCAATCAGTGTTTTCAAATGTGGGCCTCAAATAAAAATTACAGGGATAAGCACTTGATTTGCAGGTGTCGATTTCTTATTAAGCTGGTTTTATACATGGGCAACTCTAGGCAGCAAGTTTCAAAGTGAGAGGAGCATCCGGTACTATTAACATGCAGATATCAGTCTGCAGACCCATCGCTATTCCTTATTTCCTCCCTTGTATAATTTATTCACCATTATCATCCTCGGACTCCATCACAGAATTATGCTTTTTTTTTTTAAACAAATGTTGCTCATTTGACAACATGAATGTGTTTAGGATCATGTCCTCATGACATTACTCTGAAAACTACTATCATTTTATATTTTGCTTCTTACTTTTATTACCAAAAAATAGACACAAGAACACTAAATGTCCAAAAAAAAAAAAAAAAAAAGAATTGAGCACCTCTTCTGCTACTTATCACAATAATGGGTTGCTAAACTTGAACAGGCAGAAGAGTGGCTGGCTGGTACTGTCAGCTTTATTTTATTTTATTTTATTTTTTAAAGATTTTATTTATTTATTTATTCAACAGAGATAGAGACAGCCAGCAAGAGAGGGAACACAAGCAGGAGGAGCGGGAGAGGAAGAAGCAGGCTCCTAGCGGAGGAGCCTGATGTGGGGCTCGATCCCGTAACGCCGGGATCACGCCCTGAGCCGAAGGCAGACACTTAACCGCTGTGCCACCCAGGCGCCCCTGTCAGCTTTATTTTTCATTCTCTCCCACAGTTATATATATTTTTTCGTAGTAGAAGAAGAGAAAGATCGCCCCTGCGGAGACCTCCATTTCAGGTACCACAATACTCACTGCTGTGTGAATATACCAGGTCAACTGAATGCAGAAGAACAGGGATGCAGTGGCTAAATCAATGATGCCAGTTACTGCTGTTGGCCAGTGAAACAACTTAATCATTTTGTTAATAGGATAGTTATATTCCTTTCCCCAAAATCAATTAAATGCAACTGGAGTGTGGATTGTATGTTTTCATTAGAAACCAGATTAATCCAGCTGTAATTGTTGAATTCTCCTGAGTATGGGCACACACCAACTCTTATTCTATTTATCCACTTGTTTTTTGAATCAGTGCAAGAGACTTAATGGCTTCTTAATTTAAAGTGCCATTCTCTTAACTTTTATTTCTCTTGTTTCTTCTCCTTTTATTGGATTATCGGAAACACTCCAATGGATAAAATTTCTCTTTACAATATTTACAGTGTGAAACATAGCAGAGAATGTGGTGATGTCCCATCTGTGCATGTTCTTCTGAGGGAGTAGGAATTTTGATGCAGAATATCACAGATTGTTCACCTTTCATTATTTGTGAATAGATAGTTTAACATGAGATTTGTTTTCTGCAACAATTAAGCAGTGTGAATAAATAAGATTTTTGGCTTTATTCCATATGCCTTCAAAGGCAAAGTTAGAGAAGCCGGGAGGTGGGGATGAAGTGAGTCTCTCTTTGAGCACATTCTCTCTCAGAGACTTCTTATTTTATTTCTAATTAAGGTTTTTAGAGTGCCTGGGTGGCTCAGTCAGTTAGCTGTCTGACTCTTGGTTTCAGCTCAGGTCATGATCTTGGGGTCCTGAGATTGAGCCCCGTGTCAGGTTCCATGCTCAGTGCAGAGTCTGCTTATCCCTCTCCCTTCTGCTCCTCCCCCCATGCCCGTACTCTCTCTTTCTCTCTCATAAATAAATAAAATCTTCTAAAAAATTAAGTTTTTTCATTTTAATTTCAGTATAGTTAACATACAGCATTATATTAGTTTCAGGTGTACAATATAGCGATTCAACAATTTTATACATTACTCAGTGCTCGTCATGTCATGTGTACTCTTTAATCCCCACGGACTTCTTTAAAATACTTTTTAAACATAATATCCTGAAATAGTCATTTTAAGAACTATAATGAAATATATTTGATGAACTAGCAAATATTCATGCTATATTCTATATTTTGGCTGATTGGCCTACCACTGAAAACATCTCTAAGAAACACATTTCTAAGAAAGTCACAGTAGGTTTTGAACAAACAGATACCTGTACAAGAAAGCTGATTTTTCCTAGTTATGAAATTCCCAAGGGAGATAGCCTTTAGCTTTCTAGTTTCTGTTTAAGTGAGGTTAGGCAAAGCAAATTGTGCCGTAATTATTTTCTATATCTGGAGAAATACTTTTGCAAGTGACATTTTGTCACTTTAAATGTTATACTCACTGCTTTCTAAGGATAATTGTTTCTCCATTGGAAGGTGTAACTAGTTATTAGATTTATATTAAGAGTAAACTTAAGTCACCCATAAACTATCTAGGAAAGCAGCTGCATTTAAAAAGTTTGAAAGAGCACAAAAAGTGCTAAAGAGAAACAAAGAGAATTCTTAAACACATCAAGCTGAGGCAGGTTCTTAGTAATGATTTGGGTTCATTTACTCCTTCAACAATTAGGAGCCCATTCAGTACTTCACAGCTATATGAGAGCAGGAAAGTGTTTCCCTAAGCACTGGTTCCATTACTTGAGAAATAGGAACATAAAATTGTACCTTTCCTAATGCAATATTACTTAGTTCTTAAAAACATGTTTTCAGTGAACATGGCATTTTGTTTGAGAGGCTGGGATGAGGTTTGGGTTAACACTCCCAACCCATGTGGTGAGTTTCGTGGATATTGCCACTTAAAAGTTAAGATTTCCTTGGAATTAACTCTTAAGGTATTTAAAAGTAAGTTGTTTGAAGCATTGTTTTCTTATTAATTAACTTGTTCTGACTTTCCTTCAAAAGGAAGAAGTCAATAGTGGAGTTAATCCAAAGTGGCAGATATCGTAGCTCTTAAAAAAACTACTTTCAAAGGGAGTATATGTATATCCAGACTATGATCTGTCCGAAATATTAGGAGGTCCAAAACGATGTGAATTTAAAATAAAGGTATTTGATCTGTATAAGCATCTCCCTCCCTGTAGGCCATTTATCTACATCCTGTGAGCAGAATGAATGATGTGAAGATATACAGATCATCAAGAGCTGAGAGGTTACTCTGACTACAAAAACATTCCTTGTATTCCAGGGATCTAGAATATTCCTTCCCATTTATGGGTGTTTTAAAATGAAAAGTCCCTTTAGTTATTTTATTAAAGGCACGCATGCATTCCTTTCTGAGTTGGTGAACAATATCATGAAGCATCCTCCATTGATTGAATTAATAGTGCTGGGTTAAAGGAAAAACGAATTGGAACAGTGAGAAGTATCTCAAAGCTTAAAAACACAGTAGTAAATATGGTTCCTTGACCTTGGCACTATTGATAGTTTGAGTGGGATAATTTTTTTGTTGTAGGGATCTGTCCTATGCATTGCATTCCTGGCCTCTAGATGTCAGTAGCATGGTACCCTCTGGCTGGACAACCAACCACTTCTCCAGACATTGCCTAATGTCTTCTAGAGGGATACAGTTGCCCCCACCACCCCCACCTCAATATGAACCAGTGAGGTAAAGTAAGAACCAACAAGAATACTAAAAATAGCTCCCTAAAGATGACAGTCTTCAAAGAATGGGCAGATTTAATGGATTTAAGTCTAATGTGTTTTCCTCAGCACTGCTCTCCTAGATTCTTTCCAGGTATATTACAAAATTTTTAGCAGGCATAGAAGAAATATGTTTTCTAAACCTGTGTTATGGAATGGATCTGGTATTAAGTTTGTGGGTTGGTATTGTAAAATTCTTAGTACTTCACTACAGGAGGGATTTAGTGGTTATACAAGGATTTGGATAGCTTATATAGGGCTGTATGGTTTACACCTCGACAGAAATTCTGATTTACCTAAATAGTAGCAACACCATGTGTTTGTGATAATCCTGGGATGGTCACATTACATAGAAAAGTTTTGGCAGTATTACTCCCTACCCTCTGTTTTCCTTACTCAGCTGCTTGGAAAGGAGGCAGGAGCTTCGGAATAAAGAGGACAGAAGTTTAGGATATAAAATCTGGAAGAGTTTTTAAAGAGAGCAGTGGCTTATAACCTCTTTTGCCTCCAGAGCTTCCCTTCTTGTAGACAAAGAGCACCTTTCATCCTTTTAAAAAGTCATTTTGTCACTCTCAGTCAATATACTGAAAGCAAATCCTTCCCCCATTTGTTTCCAAGGATATACAGAGCAAAGGCCATTAGAATAGATAATCTCCCTGACTACTGAGATTTCTGTATATATGGGCTCAGGACTCAAGAAATGTTCAATAAGAAACAGCCTCATGTCTTTTGTGGGATATTTGGAAGCAGAAGAAATCTCAGTAAAATTGGGAAGGCAGTAGGATGACATGTGAGGGACTACAAACCAACGCATAGAAATGAAACAGATTCTTCATAAAATCATTCAAGGCTCTGGAGCCAAGTGAGTCTGAAAGTAGCTGGATCCTTAGAACTTTCTGTTTAAAAAGTAATTACTTTTTATAACTCAAGCAATGCAAGTCACTTACAATCCAGACTCCCCCTTATAAAAATACGTCTATTCTTATCTCCACCATCCCTTTCACAAATGGTAGGACTGAGTCCTGATCAGTGTAAATGATTTGCCCAAGATCATACCTCTCTAACTACAATCTTCTGTAACATAAGCTGAACCTATGCTTTAATATGGTTTGTTTTTTCAGTGCCCACCTGTAAAGTGAACTAGCTAATTCCTTAGTTTACATAATACCCAGAAGAATTGTTCATTATTTTTTATTTACCAATTGCCTAAACTGATTAGATGTACAAACCAAATTGAAACTCTAGCCTGAATGAGTTGTTCATCACTTCATTCAGAATTGACCTTTTATAGTTGCACATATATATGCACATAAATGGAAGCATATCTAAAGTATACATTTTCCCCCAGGTCATCTTTTTGACTCATGGTCTTAAATTTGATTCTGATTATTCTATTCATTGGGCTACTTAAATGATGATATGTAGTTCTAAAATTTTTGTAAAGAGGATAAAGGTACAATTTCATATTTTCTTGAATAAAGTGTAAATCTCTGATTTTTAATTTTTAAGTTAATTGCCTTTTCCACTCTATTTTTCCATGAGCACCATAAATCATGGAGCTTACAAGACACTTGCATCATTTTTCTTATGACAAATGCAAAGCACGATTATAATCAGAATATAATAGCATCAGTATGTTTATACAGATGTTAAGGTAAATTCATCAACTTCCATTCCATATGTCTGTAAAGTAGCTTTCTCTTCTCTTGTCAAACCGAAGATTTTTAAATTAGGATATTTTTACCAGTACCTTTTATACTTCTATAAGCTGATATGTAACACCGTGACACCTCTTGTCATTAAAGTTGATGGTTATGAAGTTAGAATTTTACCGTGAGTTGCTAGGGATAACAGAAATTTAGAACACAGTCTGAATTTTCTTGCTTTATAATTTTATAGTCATGGGCAAAAGTTGTACTGACCAATAATGGGCATGATTTCATGATATTCTACTGGGTTGTATGAACCTATGGTCCAAAACATTCATCACTAAAACTACAGAAATCTTTTTGGGAAACACCAAAATTTAAAACCCATGAGAGTGTGTGTGTCCATCCCTTACACTTTTCTGATGGTTTGAAATACCTTGAGTAGGTAAAAGAGACAGTAGCTTTATTGAAGTGAGAGGATGAGGCAGATGGACTTTGGAGAACTTTAAGATTTGACTTTATAACGATTTAGCTCTTCTGGGGATTTCCAAAGTGAATGGTCCTATAAATCAATGGGTTCCTGATGGCCAGACAAGTTTTGTACTTTGACAGAAAGGCATCTTCTGGCCTTTGGAATTAGCAAACATAATCAGAAGTTCTGGTTATCATCCCAGATTGTGTTAGTTAGTTTTGTATTCCTTAAGATTTCCTTGGCTATTCTTGGAAATTTGTATTTTTATATAAGTTTTAAAATGACATATCAATTTCTTCAAAATCCCATAAGTGAAAAATGAATAAAGAGAATTTTTGCCTCTAGTTAACTTGGAGAAGTTTGCTAGAGACTACTCTTCCTGAAATAGGAAATCATTGGATTTCGTTTTGTTTAAAAATGAAGAGCTGTGCACACGAAGAAACCTAAGAGAATTAAAATCCAGAGGCACAAAGCATACCTAAATGAGCAAAGAAAGGAGGAAGCTTTGGTACAAACAGATTGTGGGGCAGGACAGCGAGAAGAGGAAGCCTGTCAGAGACAAACTTTGTTGGACACAGGTGGGGCCACTAAAGGTTTTGATGAACCTATGGGCTGGTATGTTGATTTTAATAGGAAGGAGCCCCCAGTGCGAAGATAAATCCTCACTGCCAAGCCACTATCTTACCTGAGAATTTTTCTGAGTGAGCAGAGACCGAGCACTGACTCATCTATTTCAATCCTAGACCACCACTAGTCACTTAGCCAATACCAGAGATCTCTCTTGGTCAAACCACTCTGATTAAGGCTTCAGCAACACCATCCATTATGGTAGCCCTGACCAGCTTGTCTTGGGAAGTTAAATGTCACTACTAGAACCATACCATTCTCTATTCCGACTAAAATTATGGCAGCAGTTAATGTCATTTCTGGACTACAGGGAATAGCCACCACAGGATGGTTCCATAGGAGCTGGTACTCTCCTCATCAATGTAAATCCCAACTCCTACATGAACGGAGCATCTCTGGACCCTCTTAGAGGGCTTAATTAGAGGATGGCTGAGCAAGTTTTGTACAGTAAATTCATTCTAGGATTTTGATATCTGTAAGTCTGTGGATACTTTAAAAAAAAAAAAGGTTCTAACATTTCATTTTCATTTAGCATAGGCCACCTGCAGACCACAATTCGGACAAAGCTACTTCCAGCCATGAAGGTGATACATCACATCAAATACAAAATTTCTTCGAATTCACTGATCGTAATAAATTTATCCCAATCAAACATTACATTCCTTTCACCCTATTCTAACATCCTTAGGTGTCATTTCCATACATATCTTCTAGGTTTATGTTGTTATAAATTGACAAAATCTTGCAATTCTTTTGTAATGGGTGGCAGCTACTCAAGGGTCACATCTCTTGCTGTTTCCCTGTGGTCTTGTAGTTGTGGAGATGATTGTAGGTCTAAACTCAATGGGAGACGGTGTGTGGAAAAAGTAACCATTTTGAAATTTCCCGGAGTGGACTGTATAAAAGAGGGCTGTCCTCCAAAGAAAACTGCTTTACCAGAAGGAAGGGCAAATTAGACAACTCCAGCCCTCTCTAGTCTTCCTGTTTCATTGAACAGAAGAAATATAAAGACAAATCATAGGTCAAGTATTGAGATGTACTAAAACACTGAAATTAATCTTAAGATTATAGAACACTTCCCCTCCCAAACTGCTTACCATTGACACATCAGTGGGCACCAACATAATAGCAGTGAATTACAGCTAAGAGGGCTACAAGACAAAGACTGTATTATTAAGAAGGAGTTCTTAGGACACTCAAAAGCAGTAGGGAGAAAAAATTAGGAGAACTAAGGGAACTAAAGTCTCTGGCATCTATGGCTATGGATGGGAAATGGTGTACACAGCCCAGCTCCTGCTAGCCAGGCTAAAATAAAACCTCAAACAAGATGCCTTATTACCGCAGTAACTATTTCTTGATACCTCGTGCCCAGCTTTCAAAAAAAAATTAAAATACATGATAAAAGGCAAGAAAAACTCTGAAAAGACAAAGCAAACATTGAAGCCAGATTCAAATATGACATAAATTTTGAAATTATCAGATAGGGATTTTGAAATAACTATGATTAATGGAAAACGTAATAGGGTATAAGAACAAGATGAATGATGTAAGCAAAGAGAAGAAAACTCCAAACAAAAATGAAAAGAGAAAAAAGGATGGAAAAATATAATAAAATATTCAAGAACCATGGGACATTTAAAAAGGTGTAACATACACATAATGAAATACCCAAGAGACAGAAGGGAATGGAAGAAATATTTTAAATAATGATAGCTGAGCATTATGCAAAAATAAATGACAGGTACTAAACTACAATCTAATCCAGGAAGCTCAGAGAAAACCAAGCAGGAAATATCAAAATAATCTACATATAGGCATATCTTATTCAATTTTCAGGAAGCCACACATAGAAAATTTTGAAAGAAATGGCAAGAAAAAAAAACTTACCTATAGAACAAGGATAAGAATTACTCTGAACTTCTCACCCAAAATAATACAGTGGAGTGAAAGTTTTAAAGTGTTGAAAGAAAAAAAAATCACCATAGTAGAATTCTGTATCCAGTGAAATTATGCTTCAAGAGTAAATGAAAGACTTTCTTAGGCTAATAAAAACTGAGGGAATATGTTGTTAGTAGACCTGCCTTCTAAGAAATTTTTTAAAAAGTTTCAGAGGGAAAAGATAGTTATATAGGTCAGAAAATCAGAACTACATAAAGCAAGAATGAGCATTGGAGAAGGAATACATGAAGGTAACATTATTTCTTTTATTTTCTTATTGATTTAATGAAAAATTGTTTGTTCTAAGTAGAAGTAGCAAAAATGCATTGTCTTTATTAAAAAGCTACAAAAATTGACCAAAAACACCCTTTCTGTAATTGATAAGTGGTTACAGAAAGGTTTCAGGATACCATGTTAATACATAAAAGTAAATTGCATTTCTGTACACTGGCAATAAACATTTGGAATCAGAAATTTAAAATAATACCATTTTCATTAGCACTAAAAAATGAAATGTTTGGGTATAAATGTAACAATATATGTGCAAGATTTATATGAGGAAAACCACAAAACACTGATGAAAGAACTTGAAGATCTAATTAGATGTAAAGATAATCCATGCTCATGGTTAGGAAAGCTCAATATTAAGATGTCATTTCTTCCCAATGTGATCTATAGATTCTATACAATCCCCATGGCAATCCCATCAAGTTATTTTGTAGATATTGAAAAACTGATTCTTAAGTGTTATGGAAAGACAAAAGACCCAGAATATCCAATACTGAAGAAGAAGAATAAGATAAAAAGACTAACACTATTGGACTTAAAGGCTTTCAACAAAGTGATGGTAGTCAAAACAGCATCATATTGGTAAAAGAATACATAAATAGATCAATGGCACAATAACGAGAACCGGATATAGACCCATATACATATAGCGGACTCATCATTGGCAAAGGAGCAAAGAAAATTCAATGAAGAAAGGATAGTTTTTCAACAAATTGTGTAGGAATAATTAGACAACCATATGCAAAAAGAAAAAAAAATCTAGACATGGTTCACAAAATTAGCTCAAGGTGGATCATAGACATAAATATAAAACTATAGAACTTGTAGAAAATAATGGGAAAAATCTATATGACTTTGAATTTGGTAATGATTCTTTAGACACAATAACAAAAACATTATCAATGACAGAAAAAAAATTTGATAAGTTGAACTTTATTAATATTAAAAATGTGTGTTCTGCAAAAGACACTGTTGAGAGAGTTAAAAAAAAATGGTCACAGACTGGAAGAAAATATTTTTAAAATACCTACCTATCTGATAAAACACTTGTATCCAAAATATATAAAAAACACTTAAAACTCAAAAATAAGAAAACAACACAATTTTAAAAATGGTCAAAAGATCTGTACAGGCACCTCACCAAAAAAGATATACAGATGGGATATAAACACACTGAAAGCATGCTCAAGTCATGTTATTAGAGAATTGCAAATTGAAATTACAATGCATTATTGCTATTACTATATACCCACTAAAATGGCTTACAAAATGACATTACCAAATGCTGGCAAGAATTCAGAGCAACTAGAACTCTCATTCATTGCTGGTCAGGAAAAAGCAAACGGTATGGCCACTGTGGAAGAAAGTTTGGCAAAACATAATTATATCATACAATCCAGTAGTCACACTCCTAGTATTTACCAACTGATATAAATATTTATATCTACACAAAAACCTGAACATGAATGTTTGTAGTAGTTCTATTCATAATTACAAAAATAAATAAATAAAAAAGAAAGTAGCCAAGATGTCCTCTAACAGGTGAATGCATAAAGAAATTTTGTTATATCCATAATTGGATATTTGGATAAAAAGGAAATGAGATACCACGTGACCAACAGAATTGAGGAACCTTAAATGCATGTTATTGAATAAAAGAAGGCAGTCTGAAAAGGTTACATACCATATGACTTCAACAATATAATATCTGGAAAAGCCAAAACTATGAAGATAGTGAATTAGATCATTGGTTGCCAGGAGTTTCAGAGAGGGAGGACGAGTGAATGACTCACAGGGAATTTTTAAGGCAGTGAAACTATGCTCTATGTTCTATAATGGTACATCCATGACATTATGCATTTGTCAAAATCCATAAAACTGTACAACACAAAGAGTGAGTCTTAGTATAAACCATGAACTTTAGTTAACAATAATGTATGAAAGTTGGTCCATTAATTGTAACAAATGTACCATGCTAATACAGGGTGTTAATAACAGGGAAACTGCCTAAGTGGGATGTGGGCATGAAGATACTACTCCATAGTATCTGCTCAAATTTTTCTGTATATCTAAAGCAGTTCTAAAAATAAAGTTTAGTGATTAAAAAATAAACTATTTCATAGAGCTCTTACAAATATTCATATATGTACAGCATTTGAAATAGTTCCTAGTGCTTAACACTCAATGAAACTTAACTTCTATTACTATTAATTTGTTATTAATAGTAGTAGTAGTGGATAGATCTATTAACAGAGCTGTGTTCTCTGAAACATGTTTTTTTCTTTAATGCTTTTACAAACTCAGAAATTGACAAATTTAGATAAAATAAGAAGATATCATTGCTTACCCTGAAGAAAAATGTTTTTCTCTACTACAATTAAATAAAATGGGAAAATAGCTTTCATGTTCTGAAATATAAACTGACAATTTCTATGAAATTTTATTATAGCAATTACTTTATAGTACAACTACAAAGAATTATTTATTTAAAAATCACAGTTTTATGTATTACATTTTTACATTTGCCCATATACTTTAAAAAAAATCAACACAACCAAAACATATTGTCATGAAGTGCCTTTGTAAACAGTATTTCTTTTTTTTTTTTTTTAAGATTTTATTTATTTATTTTGACAGAGAGAGACAGCCAGTGAGAGAGGGAACACAAGCAGGGGGAGTGGGAGAGGAAGATGCAGGCTCCTATCAGATAAGCCTGATGTGGGGCTTGATGCCAGAACGCCAGGATCACGCCCTGGGCCGAAGGCAGATGCTTAACGACTGTGCCACCCAGGCGCCCCTGTAAACAGTATTTCTATTAAAATATTTTCCCATATGGATTTAGAAAAAAAAAGTCTAGAAGATGAAAGATTTTCTTTTCCTTCACTTTTGTTTTTAATATTTTATTTATTTATTTGAGAGAGAGAGTGGCAGAAGCAGGCTTCCCGCTAAGCAGGGAGCCCAATGCTGGGCTCGATCCCAGGACCCAGGGATCATGACCTGAGCCCGAGGCAGATGCTTAACTGGCTGAGGCACCGAGGCACCCCTTTTCCTTCATTTCTAATAAAAACAGTAAGGAAGCAACTCTGTCATTCATAAATAATCTTTTTCTTGTTTCTTTCTCTGGGTCCAAATATGTTTAGAATATCTTTATACCCAATCGTGCTTGGGAGAGATGAAAGATGTATAATTTATTAAGTGACAATAGAACTTTGCCAATAATCAAGTTGAGATACTTTTAAATGATTCTGAATTTTGTTCTTTCCTCCATGTACTATATTTGGAAAGTATTCATTTTAAAGTGAAAAATCCATCATTTGTGCAGTATTCACTTTCATGCCAACAAGGTTAGTTCACAACATAAACAAGTTAATTTGAGCAATTTATTAACTAATCATTTCAAGGAAAATACAGCAATATGATTATTTGATGATAGGTAGGGCAAATGCTTCATTGGGTCACTGAACCTTTCATTATTGTTCATTTCATGTAACATTTTTCACTGATAAGAAAAATTAATTTTTAAAACTTGTTTATTGTGGTAAAAAAGAATAACTGACTTGTCAAAATTTTATAATTTTTTTATAGTGAGTGGACTTAAAATACATCATTTGTCATCATGCCAAGGAAGTCTCCTTGAATAATATCTGTGATATATAAAGGTTGTCACAGGGGCGCCTGGGTGGTGCAGTCATTAAATGTCTGCCTTCAGCTCAGGGCGTGATCCCAGCATTCTGGGATCGAGTCTCACATCAGGCTCCTCTGCTAGGAGCCTGCTTCTTCCTCTCCCACTCCCCCTGCTTGTGTTCCCTCTCTCGCTGGCTGTCTCTCTCTGTCAAATTAATAAATAAAATCTTTAAAAAAAAAAGGGGGTTATCACAAAGATGACGTTTATTTTATAAGCCAAAATAATTTGGCTATGTCTATAGGAAGGAAGAGGCATACATGGCATGCACATTTTGGAAAGTATTGGTTTAATTCATACTTCTACCTTTTTGCTCTAATTTTACAAAAGTCTTTGTCCCAGACCACCTACTTAATCTAAAAATGATAAAATGATTAGTCAAAATCACTAGAAGTTATCCAGATAGAGTATAAGTAAAAACGGGCACAATCCTATATGACTCGATGATGTCAAAGCTTAAAGCGTTAAAAAATTTTCTAAGCATAATTTTGGCCTATAGACTTACTCCTCTTACAACTTTTGGAAGGGTAAATATTTTTCCAAAGGGTCCAGATTTATTCCTGTGGTGAGATGATCTGTGTGAGCTTGCATATGAATAGCTAGCTGGTCTTACACAGAATCCTGGAGATTTTCCTATAGAAATGGAGAGCTACAAATTGGTGAACTACAGCCTGAATCATACAGATGTGATTTTGCTTTAATGCAGTTTTTTAAAATATGAATGCTGGATTTCTGAACTATCTAGAAGAACCAAAACCTCTGAAAACTTTTAAGAAAAAATTGAATAGGACACAGCTCCTATGTGGGGACATGGGCTTTCCAAGTTTTCCTAGTCGCAGACAGCTGTCTTAACATTTGGGAGCTTCCTGGTTTGAGACTCATTGTCTAAATCAATCCTCATCATTTTATTTATTTTTTCCAGGTTTATTGAGATAGAATCTGACATATAATATTACGTAAGTTTAAAGTATACAACTTGATGATTTGACACACGAATATATTGCAAAATGATCACCACAATAAGGTTAATTAACACACCCATCACCTCACATAGTTACTGTGTGTGTGTGTGTGTGTAAGAGAGAGAGGGAAAATTTTTAAGGAATTGGTTCATATGATTGTGAGGGCTGGCAACTTTAAATTTTTCAGGGAAGTCCAATAGGCTGGAAACCCAGGAAAGAGTTGGTATTGCAACTCAAGTCTGAAGACAATCTAGAGGCAGAATTTTCTCTTCTTTGAGGGACCTCCATGTTTTTTCTGTTAAGGGCTTCAATCTAATTGGATATGCCCAATCATATTATGGAGAATAATCTGCTTTATTCAAAGTCTACTGATTTAAATGTTAATCTAAACAATACTTTGACAGCAACATCTAAATTAGTGTTTGATCAAATATCTGGGCACCATAGCCTAGCCCAGTTGGCACATAAAATTAACCATCGAACAGGGATAATAGCCTCTCCATACTCATGAGGATTAGATGGGATAATGACTCTTAAGTACATAGCATAGTGTTTGGAACATAGTAGCTACTCAGGGAATGGTAGGTAGTTATTGTTGTTCTTATTCCTATTAGACATTTCCATGAACTCTGTGAGTTTTTGATCATCCTCATCTATAAATTTCAAGAGAAATAGTTTGTGGTGGTGTTTTGGGCAAATGTTAATTTTTGCTTTGATGAAAGTTGTTATCTGTTATATAGCTTTACAAAATCTTTGGACAAACCTGTAAAAAAAATTGCTTTATATGTACTTGGAACATAATAAATTTAGGAAGTCTGAAAAAATTATGAGCAATACTGTAAAACAATGAATGCCCAATAAAATTTTTTAAGGAGGAATACACATCTCTATTCTGTAACTAATGAAAATGTCATATGAAAATTGTCAAGTTTTTTTTTTTAAAGATTTTATTTATTTATTCGACAGAGAGAGACAGCCAGCGAGAGAGGGAACACAAGCAGGGGGAGTGGGAGAGGAAGAAGCAGGCTCACAGCGGAAGAGCCTGATGTGGGACTCGATCCCGTAACGCCGGGATCACGCCCTGAGCCGAAGGCAGATGATTAACCGCTGTGCCACCCAGGCGCCCCGAAAATTGTCAAGTTTTGATTATTAAAAACTACATAAGGTAAAAATGCTTTTGAAGATGAATGTAGGGTATTATGAAATTTCATCATCCCTGAGGCCACATCATTAATGTTTCAGGACATCACTGGAATATCATGTAGTAAGTAGCAAGTTCCTAGTGCTTCTTAGCTGGGAGGGGATAAAACATAACTCTGTTAAAAAGGGTAGAGGAAATCTAATGATCAGTGAAGAATTAAGTTATATGATAAAGAAATAGAAAGCACAAGTGGTGTAATAATGTAGGGCCGTTACTGTAACCCCATTCTCATAGATCAGAAGTTGGTTAAGCAGGAGATAGTGGGACCTCTGGTAGTTACCATCCAAACTTTTAGACAATAACACCACAAACCACTCTTTTAATATCAAATCATTTCATAGATACCTTTTGATTATAGGTTTTCATTTTAAAAGAAATTTTTCATTAGTTATTACAAAAATTGGATTTATATAAGCAGAATATACAACTCCTTTTTCTTATAGCTCTTACATGGTAGTCAAACAGACTCACTATTTGCCATTAACCCCGTAAGCCATGAGAAGTCCATGGCTCAGAGGCTGTCAGTGATCAGTGATTGGTGTAGGAGAAAGACGAGGTAATTTGGTATCAAGAAAACAGGGTGGTTGTAAATCAGGATCATCTCGCATATTGAACAAGTGACTTAGGCTGAGATTGTAGAGTTTGTTTTTTACCAGTTAAATGTTTTCTTCAGCAATTTTGCGGATGTTGCCCCAATCCAGCAGAGTAGAACTCCTTTTGAAAAAGGAAATAATCTGTTGCTTCAGTGTAAGAGTGAATCATAACTTTAAAGGAAGTATTATTTTATAAATTAGAATATAAGCTACATAAGGTAAAAATCTCTCTCATTTTCTTTTTCTCATTCTCTCTGGGATTCTGGGATTAAATGTATATTTTGTCAATTTTTTGGAGTATGTATGGTAGGAGATAAATATTTAACTTAACTAATCTATTTAAGCTATGTGAACAGATCTTTCAACATAGAGATATATCTATACTGGGTATTTTCATTATCTTTACATTAATTATCAGAGTGATTCTTGGTTATAGTAAAATTTATAAAAATACAAAACATTTTTAGTGATTTTTAAATCCTGAGGTTTAGGCCTCTTTAGACCTCAGCTACATGCCTTCAATATAAATGAAAGTATTATTGGGAAATGTATGTATTTCAAAGGAGTTATTCTGAAACCATGAACAAGTGATTGGACATATATGGGCTTGGCCAAAATTTAACAGCAAACATATCTGTGGTAAACATGAAAGCAAATTCTGGAGGGAGATAGGAAGAGAGAGACCCAGAAAGAGTGCCATTCACTTTTTAGAGAGTGAAGCCTTTTAAATCGTGAGATTAAAGGTAAGAAATAATGACTCAAGATGAGGTGCTGACCTTTCAGATGTGAAGTTTAAGCTTTTCCTTCCCCTCCTCTCTGTCTCCCTTCAGTTGATGATGGTGCACTTTAAAAAATATGACACCTGTAATTTAAAGAACATTTTGAAACTATGTCGTGCTTTTCCATCCTGAGTTAAGTGAAAACTATGGCATTTAGAAACATAACCATCACTTTTTCTTTTATACAAATTCATATATATTATATAATTTTGCATAAGTTAGAAAAAAGACAAAACAGGAAAACCCAAAATAAAACTTAGATTGTTGCTTTTGTCATTTTTAAAAAACATATTGTGGGAAAAAATTAAGAATCAGAATAGCTCACACCTTGAATTTCACGGCACTCTCTAGTGTTGGCTATTGAAAATTCCTTTTTGCAGAATTGTTGAACTTATCTCATTTTTCCCATCAGTAAATCTGTATTATGTAGGGACAGTGGAAATTAACTGGCTAAAAGTCAAAGATATACAATTGAGAAGAGTGCATGTCACATATCATGTGATACTGGGCAAGTGTCAAAGTCTCTAAGCCTCAGTTTTCTTATCTATAAAAGGGGGATAAAATCTGTGCTACTATCTGACACTGAAAAAATTAAATTAGAAAGCACTTCATGGGTTATAAAGCACTATAAAAGCATAGGCTACTCTTGGCACTCTAAGTGTGATAAAGATGTACAAAGTCTGCTATTGGAGGCAAAGATACATAGAGCATGGTCCCTGCCCATCCAAATGTTCACAGTCAAGTAAAAGAGGTATATAAATGGTCCCAATGCCAAGCTGTATGGGATGTGCATCCAATAGTAAGTAGACATGATTATGGGAGTAAAGGACTTCAGAGGAAGAGATAACTTCTGCTTGGGAAGTTTATGACAGCTTTAGAGATTGATTTATTTACTTGAGAGAGAGAGAGCACAAGCAAGAGGGGCAGAGGGAGAAGAAAAGAGAATCTCAAGCAGACTCCTTGCTAAGCATGGAGTCTGACGCCAGGCTTGTCTCATGACTCTGAGATCATGACCTGAGCCAAAACCGAGAGTTAGACACTTAACTGACTGTGCCACCCAGCCACCCCAGGACTTTATGACAGCTTTAATAGAAGATGGTCATGTTAAACCAAACAAAGATTATCAACAAATATTTATTGAGTGCTTACTATGTGTTCATAGTACTTAGCTCAGTACTCACTAAGAAATTTACATTGATAGCCTCACTCAGTTATTAAAAAATTGAATGAGGCTAGCACTAGTTTTGACCTCACCTTACAAATAAGAAGCTGAGATTCAGGGAGGTGAAGTGACTTTCCAAAATCACCTAGTCAGTAAGGAGCTGAACTGGGACTTGAAGCCTGGTGCGTCTGTCTCCAGATGTCATGGTTCCAGGCACCAGGATAGGGTGATAGTAAACTGGAACTGATGCTGAGACGGGACAGGAGGATGGCAGTCCCCATCACAATTTTTTTCTCCTCCATGTATACAGTCCACCACTTTTGCTATGTATCCTCATACTTTCTCTCACGTAAAAGGCAGAGTATGCCTCCCTAACTCCTGAGTCTAATTTCAGCCCCATGCTTTGCTTGGGTCAATAGCATAAGGTGAATACTGTGTCTGAGGTTAGGCTTCAGAAAGCTTTGCATGCTTCCGTTTGTTCTCTTGTGTTTCTGCCATGAGGAGGACTTCTTGGGCTAACCCACCAATTCCAGAGGAGAATAAGAAAAATGTAAAGTAGGGCTGCCCCACAAGCAAGCCAGGCCTAGAGCAGAACCCTCAGCCAGAGTGTGGATGCATGAGTGAGCCTAGCTAAGAGAAGTCAATCAGTGTATTCATGAGCTACATTATAAATTTTTTTCAAGTCACTGAAATTTGGGGTAGTTTGTTAGGCAGCAAGAGTTAACTGATACAGATAAAAATATTTTAACATATAATTTTTTAATATAAAAGTAATATGTATTCATTTTTTTTTCAAAAATTAGAAAGAGCCAAAGTATGTATAAAGAAGAGGAAAAAAAAAAAAACCTGCCGAGTCTCACCACCCTGAAGTAAACATTGTGATGTAAAAATTATACTGCTTGTATACTATTTTTATGTATCAGATATTCTCCAAAAAACACATTCATCAAAGCATTTAATACACATATGGCCCTGTACAGATCATTAGATAAATTTTAAATATGGGAAAAGTGAGTTATAAAAGTTTAAGTGGCACAGCTAATACGGGTCAAAACTTGGTATCAAACACAGAAAGAACGGCTCCCACAGCGATGTCTTCAAGCACTCTGTTATACAGCCTCACCGACCTGCTCGGACACTGTGCTTCCTTCTAGTCTATATTATTGTCCCTTGGCCTCCATTTATCACTGTACCGTGTAGACTGTAGGTGCATGAAGATGGAAGGACTGCATTCCAGGGGGAGAGTAGAATGAACAAGGGACTGCTCAGGACCAGAGAGCTAGAATCACCGCAATTGCACAAAGAAAGAATGGGTTTACCAGGTTGGCTGGAGCCAACCTGATAAACTCATTCAGTTACTTCTGGGAAAGGATGAGCTCACCATTAAAAATAAATATACTTTTGTGGTTTAATTGTCATTTTACTTTTGCTCAGTATCCCAGTTTCTTTATGCCTAGGGATTTGAAAATGAAACTTCTGAAAGAAAGGAAGAAAGGAAGAAAAAAGAAAAAGAAAAGAAAGAAAAAAGGGATGGAAGGAAGGAAGAGAGAGCGAGGGAGAGAGGGAGGGATGGAGGAGGGGTGGAGGGAGGGAGAGAGGAAAGAAAAGACAGAAAAAGAAAGAAGAGAAAACAAAAAGGAAATAAACGTGTCTCTAGTGGCCAAAGCAAATACAGCTTGAAATGACAACCATGGAACTGAAGACAGTTGCACATACAAGTGTTTATGCTTTTTTGCACACAGCCTGCTTCAGGATTTGTTTATGTTGGCTGAGCGCTGGTCAGGAATAGCTTATTGTGCAGGTGGCAAAATTACACATTAAGACAGCATCTCATTCCTTGACACTCCTGTGAGAATGAATTATATGGATATCCTGTGCTGTACTACATTGCTATGAGCAAGAAAAAGACAAGCAGCAAGGATCCAGCTTTTTTGGGTGATTATCATTTGTAGTGGAGGAGAATAATTCACTGCCACTCACAGGTGTCTGTAATGGCTGTAGTCTCCTTGGCTTCTCTGTGCTGTGGACTACAATTTTTATGCTTTTGTGCAAAAAGGAGCTGACTCCTTATGCTTAAAAGCCAAGCCTTGCTCTTTTGAGCTACACGAGATGATCGTGGGCATCCTAATGTAAAATAACTTTTCATTGTCCCTCCTGGGTCTCATGCAGGCTAGTGCCATGCCTTTAAATATAAAAATTAAAATTAAAAAAAAAGGTTATCTCCTGCAGAAGTGCCAGAGGGAGGAGAGGCAGCTGTCTGCGTCCAGATTTGGCTTTAACTGCTACTTCTTACCTAATCACTTTTGGCAGCCTGTCTTCTAAGCTAAGGTAAGATCTGTATGTGAACACTTAGGTTGGCCTTGCAAATAGCATCACTCTCTAAACTTAACCAAATGTCCCCTGCAAACAGCCCACAGGCAATCAAATGGAATCAGCCTTTATTCTAGAATTTCTCATCCGTGAACCTCAAAGTTACATTTTCTAGTGTGGTCCACCTGTCACACACTACTGCCCAGAAATAGGTTCTCTGCAATATTCGACAATGTGAGTTGAATGAACAGTTATGCAATACCTAGTCTGGGGTGAGCTGTTTTCTAGTTTTTTGTAAGAAACTCAGTGCCAGTGGTGCCTGGGTAGCTCAGTTGGTAAAGCATCTGACTCTTTGTTTCGGCTCAGGTCATGACCTCATGGGTCATGAGATCAAGCCCTGCATGGGGCTCTGCACTCAGCAGGGAGTCTGCTTGAAGTTTCTCTCCCTGCCCCACCCCACACTCACGCATGCTCTCTCTCGCTCTCTCTCAAATAAATAAATAAATCTTTAAAAAAAATAAGCTCAGGGACAGTTGAGAAGTCAGTCCTGCACCAAATTATATACACTATAGAAATTGCTGTGATGAAACCATGAGCCATGGCCCCCAGGATATTGCAACCTTGCAAATCAAAGTGTGGTCCATGCACCTGCAGTATTAGCATCATCTGGAGATGTTAGAAATGCTGCTAACTGAATCAGAATTTGCAGGTGATTAACCACTAGCTGATTTGTGTGCATTTAAGGTTTGAGAAGCACTGCTTTAGAACGATACTTCTCCAACTTTGCTTGTATTGGAATCACCTAGAAGCCTTTAATATCCTGACATCCAAGCTTGCTCAAGCGTTGTTGAATTAGAATCTCTATGAGTGGGTGCCAGACTCAGTATTTGGTTTTTAGCCCGGTTTCCACGGGTTTTATTATTGGTGCCGCCAACTCTGAGAACCAATCATCTTGTAAGGAATTGCCTAATTAGCCTCTACATATACCCAGTTTTAGGAACACATGTTATTCAGCTGAGTACATCGTTGTCTACCCAGCAACAAATCTTCCCATTTCCTTGCTAATAGCCAGAAAACTTTCTCACAGAATCAGAGACCTAGAGTCTGGATCTCCATTCACCCTCTAAACCAATGGCAGTAATTCTATTCCTCTGCCAGACTGGCTTTAAAAATGGATACGTGGTATCCTTCAGTCCAAAATGAAAGAGGGGTATAGATTCAGAACCCCTAGAAAAGCTTTCCTGACTCTTAAAGAGGAACATCAGGAAGGGATGCATTATTTGGTTTGGGTCTTTGTTTTGTTTTTCTCCCACCTTTAAACATTTTGCCTGATACCTGGAGCCATTGCAAATAGCTCACAGCCATGAGAATGGAGGCCACACTCAGGGGAAGAGGGATTCAGAGCAGAAAGTAGGAAAGAAACTGTATTGTGGTTGACCTGCTGAATTAACCTACCCTGATAATTGGTCTCTTATCTGATCTCTTATCTGAAATTCTAAATTTTCTTTTTTGTGAAGACTTTTTTTTTTTTTTTGCTGAGCCTTCTCTTATATTTGGCTGAAAGAATCCTAATAGAAAATCTTTAACTCATAGATGGGGAATAATAATATACAGTATGAAAAATCCTAGCATAACAACATAAATCATAGACTTTCAATATAGAAAGAGACCCCAAACACCATCCACTCCAACTGCTCAAGTAGTCTCTGGACAACACTGAAATATGTCTTGCCTCCAGCAGAAGGGTAACAAAATTTAGAAAACTTGCTGATTTGGTATTTTTGCAAGTCATCTTCTCATTTTCTGTCTCCAACTTGACAGATGAGGAACATGCGGAGAAAAAGATTGCGTTTCTGCCTGAAGGGGCACAAAATGCACTGCCCACAGACACATATTCGTATGCACAAGGCAGGTATGTGCCTGTGAAGAACATTGCTTATTTGAAAATAAAAGAACAATGAATGGTCCATGTGAAGTTATCCTTGAGTTTTCTTTTGCTGACCATTCTTTATATGAAATCCAAGTCTAGAATTATACCTAAAGGCTAGTAAATTTAAATTTAATTATATCATTACATTTTCTAACTGGTTGTAATTAAATTAGGACAAAAGAAGTGGTTGGGGTCTGATTCCAAAGTTACTTGGGATCATGTCCCATGAGGACAGATATTTTGTTTCTGTTTCATTCATTGCAGTACAGCCCCCCCCCGCCCCACCCCATGCCTAGAACCATGCCTGACACATAGTAAGCACTCAATAAATACTGGTTGAAAAAAGTGAATAAATGAGTAACTTCCCTAGTCACTACTGTTTCTCAATTTCTAGCTAATTAGTACTTGAAAGAGAGCACATGCTTAATAATTGTTAAATAACTTAATAAATAAATGGAGATTATATTTTAAAGCAGATTTTAGAAAGGCAATGATAACATGGCTCAGAAGGCAATATGCTTACTCATGGAGAGATCCTGAAATTGTTTCTGTTACTGGAATCCAAAGTTGAGGTTATTGTATTTCAGGCTGATATATCACATTTGACTTTCCTGATGAAAATTACTATGTTTCACTTCAAGTATAATATTCATGTTCACGCTGTGCTGTATTACTTTCTTTACACTTAGATTTGTATCATTTAATAAATTGAAAAAAATGTTTACTTAGTGTCTACTTCAAAAAAACATTGGGATCAGTGTACAGTGTAAGATTAGAAAGACCTGGCACATACACTGACTATAGCCCACGACTGCAGTACAAAGTTTTTACTTGGACATTCAACACACTGTACTTGGTGCTCTGGAGTCTACAACTCAAGGATAGGCATGTGCTTATTGAAGCCGTAGTAATGGTGGCATCCCCTACGGATAACTAAGTGGCAAAAAGTGCCCAGAACTTGTTCATTGAATTGAAAACTACTAACCTGGATTACAAGACAAGGTACTGATGCTAAGGGAAATGCAGGCTGCTGCGTGTGGTTTCCAAAGAGAGCATTCTTATCTACTTGAGAACCTGGGAGAGCTTTTTGGAGAAGGTGGTTCTTGAAAGATGAAATGCCTATAGGTTCATGTGAGGGGAGCACCTAACCTACATGAAGAGATCAGCTTAGTTGGCAGAATCATGGGAGACATCTTCATAGAAAAGTGAGTAGTTCAGGGATGCCTGGGTGGCTCAGTCAGTTAAGCGTCTACCTTCAGCTCAGGTCATGATCTCAGGGTCCTGGGATCGAGTCCCACGTTGGGCTCCTTGCTCAGCCAGGAGCTTTCTTCTCCCTCTGCCTGCCGCTCCCCCTGCTTGTGCACCTCCTCTCTCTCTGACAAAGGAAGGAAGGAAGGAAGGAAAGAAGGAAAGAAGGAAGGAAGAGTGAGTAGTTCAGTTTGTCTGCATATAGATTTTAGAGAATAATAATTATTATTTAGTGACTTAGTCTTCAAAGTTAAGTGAGAGATGCAAAGTACAGTGCCTTGAATGTCCAAGTAAAAACTTTGTACTTCAATCATAGGCTATAGTCAGTGGTTCCTAAGCTTTGCTATACATTGTAATCACCTGATAATCGTTAAATGAAGCAAATGCCTGGTTACCACCCTCAGATATTCTTATTTAATTGGTGTGTGATGTGACAAGGGCATTGAGAGTGTTAATAACTCCCCAGATAACTGCAATGTGCAGCAGACTTTGGGAACCGACACTATAAGTAGTCAGAAGGGGTATGATGATGGGGAAGAGCAAGGCTGGAGCTGTCTTTGGTGTATGAAGAGTCATTTTGGGTTTAGGAGTTTAAGGTCTAAAAGGAAAGACTTGCAGGAAATTCATCCTGTAGATCTGAAATCTAAGAGCAAAGTCAGCATTTCTTACTTAGATTTGAAAGTCATCCACGTAGGAGAACCAACCTCGTTTAATGCACTCCTGTTCATCTTTCAAATTTCAGTTCAAATTTCTATTCTTTTGGGAAGCTTGCCAGAACTGCTGACAAAGTCAGATACCTATATCTGATGTCTCACAGCCACCTGAACTTTGTCATGGTGCCATCTACAGTGTAGAGTATGCAGACTGATGTTACAACATGTTTCTATATGCAAATGAGCTCACCTGTGATTGGTAAATAGGGGATTTATATAAATGCAACAACAAGTACGGTAACTCAACTGAACATAGCAAGCTTGCAGAAAGACTATTCAACAGGATGACCCCACTCTCCACCATTTGGCTTTGATTAGTCAGACGGTCTCTCCTGGAAGTCTGTACTACATGATTCTCCTCATTTTAGGGCAATTTTTGCCCTATCTTCATAACTGAGTTTTAAGAGAATCAAGAGGTATCAGGGTTCTCTAAAAAACAGAACCAATAAAATGTGTTTGTGTGTGTGTGTGTGTGTGTGTGTGTGTGTGTGTGTTAAGGAATTGGCTCACATAATTGTAGAAGCTGGCAAGTTGAAAATCTACAGGACAGGCTAAAAACTCAGGCAAGAACTGACGTTGTAGTGTTGAGTATGAAAGCTGGAAGAGGCAGAATTTCTGTGTTGTAGTCTTGAGGCAGAATTCCTTCTTCTTCCAGAAACCTCAGTCTTTGATCTTAAGACCTTCAACTGATTGGATGAGACCCAGGTTATGAAGTGTAATTTACTTTAAAGTTAATTGATTGTAGAGGTTGATCATATATGCAGACCTTCACAGGAACATGTAGTGTTTGAAAAAACAACTGGGCTCCAGAGCCCAGCCACGTTGACTCATAAAATTAACCATCACAGAGTTGTTGTTTTCCTTCTTATATGAATGGGAGCATAAGTAAAAATAGTTTTAGCATTTATGACTCTTCTGATTATAAAACCATTTTGGGTCTAGGGGCAAGTTATAATGCATTTGATCATGTATTTTACTTGGTTATTATTAACAGCTTCACATGGAAAACTATAGGCTGGGTGTCATCTGAGTCCACCCAGGGAAGAACTTCCTAATGTCTCTCATTTGGTTTCTATTTGCAGACTGGCCTTGCTAAAGCTTACCCAATTATGAGATAGATAATAATCACCTTTTGTCTGTCAGCTCATGATCAGGCCACTTGTTCCTGGTCTTCTGAGGCTTTCACACTTCTAGTCACAGAAGGGATAGAAAAGAAGCTGCTGATACCAAACAGGACTAGTAAAATGAGAAATAGGTCATCACCACACCCACCTGAATCTACTAGGAATCAAAGTGGCTTTGCTGGGCTCATCTTTGAGTGGATACAGTGAAAGAGAAGGAAGATTCCCAGCTCCCCTAATTAAGCATAAGTCCATAGTATCAGTGTTTCCAGCTTTTTCTGAATGTGCTAAGGGATTGCTGGTGGATTCCTCAGGAACCTGTGCTTACTGATCACCAGGTATCCTGCCTTGTTCCCTCTCTTCATCACATGTGTAGCATGGGGGTGGGAGTGTGGCAGATTGCCTCTGGCCGGCCAGGAAGCTTCTCTGAGCTCAGCCTGTTCCTTGCAAATGTAGATGCATTTTATTAAGGGCTCATAGGCTAAGAAACATACTCAGTTTAAACTAAAAGATGTTCTATGTTTTCCGCAAGAAACTCACAACCAAAACTTATACAGATAACTGATCATTGTTTGTGTATAACACCCAGTGCTCCATGCAATATGTGCCCTCCTTAAGACCCATCACTGGGCTAACCCATCCGCCACCCCTCTCCCCTCTAAAACCCTCAGTTTGTTTTCCGGAGTCCATAGTCTTTCATGGTTCGTCTCCCCTTTGATTTCCCTTCCTTCATTTTTCCCTTCTTTCTCCTAATGTCCTCCATGCTATTCCTTATGTTCCACAAATAAGTGAAACCATATGATAATTGTCTTTCTCTGCTTGACTTATTTCACTTAACATAATCTCCTCCAGTCCCATCCATGTTGCTGCAAATGTTGGGTAATTGTTCTTTCTGATGGCTGAGTAATATACCATTGTATATATGGACCATATTTTCTTATCCATTTGTCTGTTGAAGGTCATCTCAACTCCTTCCACAATTTGGCTATTGTGGGCATTGCTGCTATGAACATTGGGGTCCATATGGCCCTTCTTTTCACTACATCTGTATCTTTGGGGCAGATACCCAGTAGTGAAATTGCTGGGTCATAGGGTAGCTCTATTTTTAACTTTTTGAGGAACCGCCTTACTGATTTCCAAAGTGGCTGTACCAACTTGCATTCCCGCCAACAGTGTAAGAGGGTTCCCCTTTCTCCACATCCTCTCCAACATTTGTTGTTTCTTACCTTGTGAATTTTTGCCATTCTAACTGGTGTAAGGTGGTATCTCAGTGTGGTTTTGATTTGAATTTCCCTGATGGCTTGTGATATTGAATATTTTTTCATGTGTCTGTTAGCCATTTGTATGTCTTCTTTGGAAAAGTGTCTGTTCATTTCTTCTGCTACATCAAAAACTAATGATGTATTGTATGGTGACTAACATTACTTAATAAAAAGAATTAAAAAAAATAAACACTCCCAAAAAATAAAAGATTACTGATCAAACAAACATATTCACAAACATTTTTAAAGGACAAAGTTGTACTTGTCCACTTCAACTTTCTCCAATCTTTTCTAATATTATTTTTCTGCTGTGCAGTTTCTTCCTCTGTCCCCTCTGTCCAGTCCTTGACTTTCAGTGACTTACTCACGTTTCCATGTTCTCTATTTTTTATTAGTTGTCCTCTTTTTTAAAGTTAGTACTAATCCATGTTTCTTAAGCTGTCAGTAGGATTTGTCTTGAAGATCCTTCTCTCCTAGAATTTATCATATAGAGCAGACATCAGCAAGCTTTTGCTTGAAGAGCCAGATAACAAATATGTTGGACTTTTGGCCAAGATGCAAAATTATGGCTATTGTGTGGTTATTTATATAACTTTTTAAAATGTAGTCATTTAATAATATAATCATTTTAAAATGTAAAAACCATTCTTAGTTCACTGCAAAATGGATTTGGTTCATGGACCAGTAGCTTGCCAACCCCACGTATGGAAGGGGCATATGAACTGGAACAAAGTAATGAAGGAATGTGATCTTCTCGGCTGCCTGTAATGGTGTGTTATGGTCCCCTTACTGGGGCTAGTGGGGTTGTTTTTTGTTTTTTTGTTTTTAAATAAAACAATTGTTTACTTCACAGTATCAACCTGGAGATAAAGTTGGTTGCAGGGTAGAAAAGGACCTTCTTATAAACTCTAAAGGACACACACATAAGAGAAAGATATATAACAGTGTAAACAATGTTTTAGTTATAGTTTAAACCAAATGGACCTTAAAAAAAGGGCCCTACTGCATGGTGCAGATGGTGAAGTTATAACAGAAAACTGAGAAAAATCAGTTATTCAATTTGTTTTATTTTCTGCCTCCTCTGTTCAGAGATTGTCACATGGGAAAAGAGAGAATGGACTTTGATGAGAAAGAATTGGTTTTGAAGACAGAGAAGAAAATAGTGGTAGAAATATGTGAAAATACATGTAGGTGTTTCTAAAATTCCCTGAATGACCAAATCCAATAAATCAATAAATCAATAAAGCCACATTATCAAGGACAGAGGTCTCTAGTGATATGCTAGAAGACTCTGCCTTCTTCCTAGTCCTTGTCAAAATATTTATGTGAAGTTTGAAGAAGGTCTCAATTACTGGTTACTCTCTTTTATAGATACTGAAAGTTGGACTGACTAAATAATCTACATAATATTCTTCCAGCTCTAAAATCCAATGGTTTAAATATTGTTAAAAAAACAAAAACAAAATCAACATCTTTATATCGAAGCTACAATCTATTCTGAAATAGGTATTTAAGTATTTGAAAATAGCTATGAGCTGCTATGCTATTTATTGTCTATAATACATGAACATTTGTAAGGAAAACCGAAGATGGTCTCCTGCTGTAAACTTGAACAGATTTTGTTTGCAGTACACAATCCTAAGAATTTACATTGTTCCTACTTAAATCACCTCTCTTTCATTTCCATCATTATGTAGGCAGACCTGCCAAAATAGCTTTGGATTATAATTGTGTTATTAATAGAAGGATCCAGAGAAAGGGATGATTGATTTATCTAAGGTAAGAAAATGACTTAATGACAGAGGGCAACATGATACTAGAACTTACTTACTCCCAATGGAGTTAGACTCTTGTGGCTAATTGTGGAACACGGAAATAAAATCAGTGGACAGGAATTGAGAGATTTGGGAATCAGTTTTAACTTGATACAAGGATTTTGTTCTTGTTTTTGTTGTTGTTGTTTTTTAATCAATGGGCACCTTCCAAGGAAAGATAAAATACCATATATGGCTCTTCTTTAATGTAATAAAAATGGACTTGGTTGTGATTTAGGAACTTAGCTTCCAATATCAGCTCTGAAAGACCTGGGTCTCCTTTGTTTGATATCTAGAATAGAAGTTAATAGAGAGTCAAGAGTTTCCACAGTCATAGAATGCTATAGTCAATCTTGCTTTTCCCTGGAGAGTTCAAGCAGAATAGGGGCCCTTGAAGGTCTGGCTCATTGCTTTGGTCAAAGAGCTTCCTGTTAGGATTCTAACCAGGTTCACTTCTTGGCCAAGGAGCAAAAACCCTTTGCTCTTTTTCACAAACCCATTGTACATGTGCAGTTTATTTAAAGACTGGTGACTATTAACATATAAACTAAAAACCTTGCCCAACGTAGAAAAATCTCCTTAAGAAAGAAAGGGAGGGAACAGTGAATGACAAGCTGGTAGCATTAGAATGGATGAAAATTTGCTCTTCTACCCCTAATTAAGAAAAGGTAAAGTAGGCCAGCGTTAAATTTGCATGACAAAGAAAGCAATAAAAACAGAAATTGGCTCCAGATTAATCTCCTTTTGAGATTCAAAGTTTAAAGGAGAATATAAAACAGGGAGAATCTTAAATTTGCTCTTGCAGGAATCCCTGGTCTTTACAGCTTAATCCTGGGGGGTGGAGGAGAGGTGTGCTTGTCATTCAGACCTGCAGGCCTTGAAAGGGCAACACTATTCATTTATCTTTGCTTTAGCATATGTAAACCGTCTTCCTTTTTATTACAACTTTGTAGTTTCAAACTAAAGAATATGTTGCTGCTGATACATGGGCTAATTTCTACTCATCACAGACTTTCAAAGGAACTGCCTGTGCCAGTATTGAAATTCAGAAACAATATAAGTGCTAGCATATTGAGTTAGTGTTTGCTGCAGATAGATAAAATGTCATATAGCTGATCAGTTTTTCTTAAGGAACACCACTTCGTTGTCATGCCTTGAATCTTATACCATTTCTACTGCGGGTGTAATCTCTGAACTACTCCCAAGCTGTTTGCTGTTGGTCTGGGGCAGGAGAAATTAAGAAACTGAAAGCAAATGTTTAGAGATGTATGACAAACTGACAATGGTTTTATGTCTAATGAATATAATAATTTAAAAAATAAGAACATGTGTTTGTATGTTTTTGTTTTTATCTTGTTTTCCTAGTAATTTCTTTTTATCACATTGTACAAAATCGCCAAAGATGGAGTAGAATTTATTTTTAATGATCTTTTACTACAGAGCATTTGAGATGCCCTGCCTTAACTATCATAGAATTTAAATTTAATGTCTTTTTATGTACCCAGTTAATTCTTAGCAAAGATGTATTCATTCAAAGCATAAGTATACACCTTTTTGATATATTGGCCCATAATTTACAGGGGAAGAATAGCAAAAGCAATAGTAACAACTACAACCACAGGCATAATTCTTGCTGTTAATATGAGAATTTGCATGGTATTAGCATATTTAATGAGCACCTACTACTGAATCACAGGCTTCTTTCATTAATAATCCTAGGCAGTCTGAGGAAGTTATTATTATTCCTACTTTACAAATTAGGAAACTGAGACTCTGAAAGTCAAATCGTGTTAATGTATAATTTTCAGAAAGTTAAAACACATGTTTCTCATATAGATATGAGTACCTGTTAAAAGATGTTTTAATTCATTAATAAAAGAACCAATAGAATGATAAAGCTAATTCAAGAAAGGATTCAAGAGACCAAAGTAATTAGAATCAATAAGAGTGCTGAAATAAGATTGTAAAATGAGATACGATGCTGGTTAATATCCTACAAAACTGTAGGACAAGACAGCAATATTTAGGGAGTCTTTTATAACAGCAGAAATCATTTCCTTTTCTCTTGGATAAAAATTATTTTCAAATGTTGCTCTTCTACAAGTTTAAATCTACTTTTCAGAACATGAGCTACAGCAGCTCCTGGGTGGCTCAGTTTGTTAAGGATCTGCCTTGGGCTCAGGTCATGATCTCCAGGGTCCTCAGGCCCCGGGGTCCTGGGATCCTGGGATCCTGGGATCAAGGCCCTCTATGGACTTCCTTCTCAGATGGAAAGTCTGTTCTCACGCTCCCTCTTTCCCTCCCTCATTCCTTCCTGCTCCTGCTATCTCTCTCTCTCTCAAGTAAATAAAATCTTTAAAAAGAGATGCCTTTTTTAAGGGTGGTTCAGTTGGGTAAGCAGTTAAGCCTTTGCCTTCGGCTCAGGGTCCTGGGATAGAGTCCCCAGTCAGGATCCCTGCTTAGCCGGAAGTCTGCTTCTCCCTTTGCCTGCTGCTCCCTCTGCTTGTTCTCTCTTTCTCTGTCTCTCTCTGATAAATAAATAAATAAATAAATAAATAAATAAATAAATAAATAAATAAATAAGTAAGTAAATAAGTAAATAAGTAAATAAAGTCTTAAAAAAATTATAAAATAAAATCTTAAAAAAAAAAAAAGAATATGAACTGCAACCAAACGTAAGCAGGAAGTCAAAAGAAAAGGTAATAGGACTTCCATAGGTCTGCTGAGTGTAGAGGTGGGAAATTTTTTTCCTTCTTCCCTTCTAGGTTTTTTTGGCTAGTCTAATAATTAAATTGATATAAGGCAGATTATCAGAAGAAAAAAACAAGTATAATTTTGTATGGAGAGGCTCCCCATAAACATATGAGATTGAAGGAATACATTTTTGAGGAATTGGCAAGACAAAGGGTTTGGACTTAGGATAGTAAATTGGTGAAGAAGTAACAAGGTGTATTTATACGGCCTTCCCTAATTTTTATTTCTGGTGATAAGGGTACCTTCTACCCTCCTGGTACAGAGAGGGTCCTTTTCACATGGCAGATTTATTTTCTGATTTCAGGGGGACAAAACAAGATCAGAATGTCCTTTCTACACTGAAATTTTCTTAACTTCATTTCAAAATAATCGATATGCCAAAGTGGCATCTTTTAGGGTGGCATATATTCTTCATGAGCAATACTCCTGTACGACATTAAATGAATGGTTTAGTCATCTTTTTCCTTTATTTCAAAGTTTTGGATATTTTGTTGCAACAAAAACTTTTAAGAATCCCCTAGTTGGTGGCAGGTTTGAATTCATGTTGTTTCTGCTGCACACTCTCTCTTAAATTGTCTGTCAGCTCAGGAGAGAGGGCTGCTGAGAAACTGGTCAGAAGATTCTGCTGCTGTTTTTTCTTTTTGATGGTACATATAATACAATACTGTATCATTGGCTAGCCTCACGGCACATGCTAGAACCCATGCGGTGAGAAATGAGAGAATTTCTTTTCACAGCTAGCTCTGTGGACTCTACAGTGTTGATGACATAGGTAAGGATCGGTATGTGGGTGGGTGAATGCCTCCTCTGGCCGCTGCTTACTGTCATTCCACAAATTCTGATTTTAGACACTCCTTTGGATACTGATTGGAAGTCCAGCTCCGTTATTTAGTAGCAGTATTACTTGGGGCCAATTATTTAACCTCTCTAAACCTCATTTTTCTAATTTATAAATGACATGATATTAGTAGGACCTCATGGAGCTTTGGTGAAGATGACGCTGGCGGATGGTATAAAAGGTGAACGTGGTCTTCCCCACTCCTCCTGTTTCCATCCTGTAACATGTCCCATTAGCGTGACACTCCCGACCTTGTGTTGCCCTCTCTGCAGTGTACCGAAGCAGCAGTGGAAAGATATATATGTCTGAATGGAGACTATGAAAGGAGAAACTGGGCATTTATATAGTAGCCCCTTTTTTCTTGTGAGCATGTCTGCAGGTGACCCATATTCTGATCTTTTAGAAGGAAGCCTGTTGCCTGCAGATATAAACCATTGTTTCCAGCAATCATTTCATTGATATTGATACTGATATTGATAATGCTATTTTGACCTTTTTGTCCTTATTTCTCAAAAGATTTAGAAAATGCTATAAAAGTTAGATATTACTGCTTTGTAGTTTAGGGGTGTGTGTGTGTGTGTGTGTGTGTGTGTGTGTGTGTGTGTGTGTGTTTAAATAAGTCACTTATTCCCTGAGCTTCATCTCTAAATGGGATAACATTATTGACCTCTATGAGTTATTATGAACCTGAAAAAAAATATTTTGTATGTAAACTGTCTGACCCCTAAGCAGCATTCTATCTTGTGGCCAGAATTTGTGTCTCAAGTTTTGATCTTGAGAATGCAATTATTGTAAATATAGGGCCACTTAAACATAAAAAGTAAATGGCCATTTTGCATGAAAAATACTAACTCTTAGACAAAAAGGAACCAAAAGGAAACCCTTAATGCTTTTGAATAATTAGGATAGTAATTGTCAGTCACTGCTTTGTCTATATGAGAAATTTGAAAAGTACGTTTGGACTCAGGGAGTTCTTTTCTGATGTCTAATATTAATGGAGATTCGTTTTGCTAAATCAAATATTCAAATTTAAAATCCTCTGCTAACATTAAAGATGTGAAAAATAAATTGTTCCTTAGAGTACCAACTGAAAAAAAATCTATCATAAATGTGAAAAGACTTCTTCAAAAAGGGACTTCGATCAAAGAGCTGGAATTTATTCTTATGGTGAACATCCATTAGAAACAAAATAGATGTTTTTTTAAAAAACACATAAGTGTCTTTCACTACAGAAAAAAATGAATTCTTGTATAATTTTACTTCAGTGTGTTGCTGATTTCTAATTAGACCTGATTAGAATCAATTTATTTTATCACACGCGGTTTGTTTCCGTACCATCTTTATTTCAAAGCATTTTTTTGTGTCCACAGTTCTAAACTCCATGGTCTGTAAAGACACAAATTGTGAAATCTGTAAGACTGGTGTTTATATTGTTTTTGGTAATAGAAAAGAGCAAGGAAAATGAATTCTTTTTTTCGCCTCTGAACTGATGAGTGTTCTCTATGAAGAATGGATGTGTATTAATGGGCCTGTCATTAATTCTATAGTTACGTCTTCGAAGCAGGCACCATTTCCTTGCATTCCTGGGAAGCTATATTTTATGTTTGCTTCCTTTTGACAATGGTTTTGTTAAAGCTGGGTTGCTAATAACTCCCTAAAGTAAGCTAGTTTGCTGAGCAATACAGTTTGACAAATGCTTATTAGTAAAAGCTATACTCTTAAGATTTACTTGACTGAACTGTCCCATTGATTGTCATTAATTATCGTGTTTATTCACAAACAAGTTTCTATGTTCACTTGTCACTTCAGCAATTTGGATATTGATTGGATCCATTTGGATGTGTAACACCCAAATTGAGGCTCTCTTGAAAACTTGTCAAAAGGTACAAAAGATTATACTGACAGTCAACAGAACAGAACATAACAGCATTTTACTTAAATAGTTAGTCCTTTCTGGAGAAGAAAATGCAGTGGTTTCCAAAAGGAAGGAGCCAGAAGAATAGAAATCATTTGCCAGCGAAAGGCATAGGATGCAAACTTGGGATTTCAAGTAGAAACAGATAGTCAGTTAATAGCACACTTTTTTTTTTAAAGTAAATTCACCTCACCTAAAATCTCAAAGAACAAAAAATACACTTAAACCTGCCAGGCTTCAGGCATGGGGTTGCCAGGCTTCTGGGTAATACCCTGTCAGCATTAGCTCTTAGCAAGAACCTAGCTTCTGGCAAGCAGCATTTATCAATCGTGGGGAGATTGAAGGAGCACTGGATGAAAGTCACAAATCCCATGTCATGCCCCAGGCTCTGTCTCTTAGCTGCTGTGCTCTTATCAGGACCTTGGGCAAGGTATTTAGTGAACTTTATCTCACCAAAGATACCATTGAATATAAGATGCTCCATTGTATCCTGTGCCACTAAGAAGGAAAAAACACTGACAAACCATAGCCCATTATCAATTGTAGGGTGGAATTTCTGAAGGTGTAAAAATAAAAGTGCCTTAAAAATAAAATACGGCTATTCCTTTGAGCTTTGATTTACTTATTTATCCGTAAATGGAGATCTGATTAGCTCAGTGACCATTTAACATGAATTGCTTGGGATGTTAACAGGTATAGTGTCAAAAAGAAATTTTTATAACAAATAAGATATCTAAGAACGCATAAATGTTCATTTTTATATACAATAATAACTTATTCCTTTATAAAAATAATAAAAGCAAGATTAATTTAAATCTATGATATCTGATATGCCCTTTTTGAGTACCTTTAAGAACAAATTCATAATTGCATAGTCCTAGTGCAGCTGCTAATTGTCGTCTCTACTCTCCAGTCGCTACTGTCTCCCTTCACACTCTGCCACTGAAGAGTGGAACTATAACTTGGGCTGCCCAGTCGGAGTCTCCCTATCCCTGTCTACAGTGATGAGCTGGAGATGGGTTTACAAACCAAACAAAACAATTTAGATCCTTTCCTGAGATTACACGTGAGTTCCAGGAGAGAGAAAGGCTCTTTGTGGTTGGATTTCTCATCCGGGAGGATATTCGTCTGGTGGTGCTAGCATTCATTTTATATAGCAGTTGGAAAAGCCTGATGGGGAAATGAAGCCAAGTAGGTGTAAGAAGTGTGAAGAGGAAGCGATTGCTTTGAAGGCATTGTTTGCACCCTTGAATCTTGCCTTCGCTAAGGCAAGACCAACACTGGCCAATGCATTGCATGAACTAATAAATTTCCTTTTTGGTTAAAGATGCTTGACCTTGTTTCTTTTCTCTCTCTCTCTTTAACAATTAAAGCATTCTGACTAATATAGAATCCAATATAAAAGTGCATTCAACAATCTACATGGCGAAGGTCAATTCTACTTTCAAAGGGACTGGTTTCCAAACTAAGTTATCTTTTATACATGGACATTATGTATGAAATTTTTAGTTCATTAGAGTAATGATAACTAGTTATTTGTTTTTATATTTGTGCTCAGCATACAATATTCCTGGCATATAGTCATTACTCCATTAATGTCTTGGTGAACAAAAGGATTATATGCATTTTTAATGTTTGAGTAGGAAAGAGAGATCAATGAAGAGGGTATAGGATGGTGTGATTCATTTTGTTCGAAGACATCAAGAAGGATCCAAACATAATATGTTAACCAGAATTTTCCAAAGTGCATTCCAAGAATCTCTAATTCATTTGGAGGCTAATAGCAGTTTCTTCAAAACAAATGATACAAGTACATTGCCAAGTATAGTATGTAGCTTATCATAAATGATCAGAATACAACTTCTGTGCTTGACCTCCTAGCTCCTTCTTGATTGCTTTCTTGAGAATAAAAAGAGATCAATGGTTAGAGTTGTTTTATTTCATACTGTTTGTTTTGTACCATTCCTGAAATCTTCATAAATAACTATGTAGAACATTTATCCTCAATCTACTTGACTTGTTTCTCTGACTTCTGCTTAAATAATCTAGTGCTTTGCTATTCAAAGTGCTGGTGCCCAGGGGCACCTGTGTGATGAGTCCTTAAGCCTCTCAACTCTTGGTTTGGCTCTGGTCACGATCTCTCTGTTGGGCTCCATGCTCAGTAGGGAGTCTGCTTCCCCTCTTGCTCTCCCACTGCCCCTCCTCCCACCCCTATCTCTCAAATAAATAAATAAATAAATCTTAAAAAAAAAAAAACAAAAACCCACAAAGTGCTGGTGCCCAAAATTGTTGCTGCTCCACTACCAGATAAAGAACTTGAGTCAAAATACGAATCAGTGCACTTCCTCTGTCATCAGGAAAAATGCCAGTGGAACTAAGTAGTGTGCTCAGGGATGACGTTGATTTATCTTCTCGCTGGAGCTTCGTCCCGTCCAAGACCAGTAGCAAGTGATTGGTGGATCTGTACTTAAAGTAGCAGTGATCTATAGAACAATATCAAGTTATTATCAGGAGCAGTTGGGGATAGCCTAAGGACTTGAGGCTGAAACATTTAGAAATTTCTATCTTGCAAAGCTCCTCTTCAGTGCTTAGAACCTCCAGAGGCAGTCAATATAGCATATGTGTGGATGTAGATGTTAAATTTTCCTCTCAAAATGTTAAGTCACCAGAACCCAGAATCTACTATCCCTAATTTGTTCACATTCTTTCTGCACATATATGACGACTCCATCATTGGTCATCTCTACCAATACACATACACCCCAAATTACATTATCTCAACTTCCTACAAAAGGGTGTGTTCATTCCTATGGGTTGCTTGTAATCTACATTGGAGTTGTACTCATTCATACTATCCGTTCAACTTCCTTTGCTCACTGTGGGTGGGTGACCACATTGTTAGGTAGGTCTTCTTTATCCTCAAACTATTCAGAAACTAATGTCGGTGCCCATCATAGCCCCCATGGTGGATGAGTCATCATTTCCCACTTAAGAGAAAGGTCCTCTTCAGCTAGGATAAGAGGAAATGCCCATAAGGATTTAGCTCTCTGCCCTTAGAAGGGAGTTCTGAACTAAAAGCAATAAGTTATTTCATTTCCCACTAGTAGTTTTGTCCTATACACATTGCCCTTATACTGTCTCTAGATGTGATTTCTCAATCCCATGTATGTACAAATGGAGTTTAGTCTTTCAGCTGCCTTAATATCCATCCATGTGCTTAATTTTCAATCTTTGTCCATTTATTTTGTTCTGACCTAAGTCAGATATTCGCCTTCAAATTCTTTCAAGTTGTTGGAATGTATATAATATGCTACAAAATAGTAAAAGAGAAAAATAGTCTTAGAGTTCTGAATTATATACATATGATTTAAAAAGAGCCAAGCTTGAGGAGTGTTTTTCTTTGACAAGAGGTAATTAGAATTATAATGAGCATTTATTAAGTGGTTTCTTTATGCCAGACCCATGCTGAGTACATGGCTTATATCATTTATTTTGATAGTCACAACAACTCTGTAATGTGTGTTTTATTATCCTCATTTTACAGATAAGAAAACAGATTCAGAGGTTAAATAACTTGCCTAGGCTGGGGCTTTATCTCATGTCTTTTAAACTCCCAGGATAATATTCTTAAATATTAATCTATTATATATACCAATAATATCAAATGAGTGAATGAGAAATGCATTTTTTTCTAACCATCTTCATAAATGCAACCTTCTCTAATTCATTCTGGATTCATAGCCAGGTATTTCCCGAAGAAGCCTATATTTAAAAGTATTATGTGTGGGGGCACCTGGGTGGCTCGGTGGGCTAAGCATCTGCCTTCATCTCAGATCACGATCTCAGGGTCCTGGAATTGAGCCCAGCATTGGGCTCCCTGCACAGCAGGGAGTCTCCTTCTCCTTCCTCTCCTGTGCTCACTCTCTCTCTCTCTCAAATGAATAAATAAAATCTTTAAAAGAAAGTATTATGTGTGTATATCTAAATGTGTCTCCCTCCTAATGATCTGATGTTACATACCATTCCTGAGGACTCAAGGTAGGAAACCTAATGTACAATTCATTCATTATACTACAGAAAACGAGAACAAATTGGTATTCAATCCAAAGAATATTCATTAAATAATAGACTTTTTAAATGTATTTGGTAGCGTAATGGGAAAATAATCAGTATGTCACCTTTGTGGGATTTTTCACAGCTGGATGATTTCTGAAATACAAAATTTTATAGGGATTATACTTTTCCTATATACTACCAGTGAACTATTTACACATAAATACCAGCTTTGGGATGGTTGAGGGATTTCAGGGTGGAAGTCCGCTATCAAGCATATGCAGAGCTTCCTTTCCCTCATCTTCCTTCCAGGCTTTGGTGCCATATTGAGAACTTATAATTAGGTCCTAACGACAAGCCTGCCAAGAATTTATTTTCAATTTCCATGCTTTGCTATCTCAGCTGTTTCAAATTACATATATCTAAGCTGTAGGAAACGTGTTATCCTAAATGTTCTGGGGATTGATTTTTCCAAGTATTTCCAACCTTTTGTTTAGGCATTTATAAAAGTTAACTGAGAGAATCCCATCAACGATTGTGGCCATTCATCAAGCTTTTATATACATTGGCAAAATACTAGGCATTTTTAGTATTAACTTCATCAAATCTTCACAGTAGTTCTACAATTCATGTACTATTTACCTCCTTTCAGGGACGAAGAAACTAACCTAGGGCTGCTAAATAAATTACTTGTTATTCTACTTTATGACTTGGTTTGTCTGACTCCAAATCCAAGCTTTTATATACCGCAGTATGCTTTTGCAAAATATATTTCAGACTTTTATTTTTGGCTTTCATGTCTTCCTTTTATTTCTGGAGGGAGTTAGTATTATCCCTGTTTTGTGAATATAGAATCTCAAATTTTTTAGGATTCTGTGACCTGCTAAAGATCTCTTATCTGAGACATGAGAGAGTTAGAACCTAATTTCTCTCTTTTAAATACATGTATATAATATAGTAGCTTGTTGATTATTACATTCTTTGCAAAAGAAGTTAGTCTATATTTGAAAAACATCGTGAGGTTAATAAGGTAAAATACACATATCTGAATTGTAGTCTTATAAAATATGGGCTTATATATATTAGTGTCAGTGCATGAAACTAGCACATACCTACAAATAGGGTGATTCACTACTACAGGCAACCCTAAAGCCATTGAAAATTAAACTTTTTTTTCTTTTTGTTAGGAATGCAGGGAATGAAGTAGTGTGCTTGGTTATTTTGAAATACAAATGAGTTTTCTCATCTCCCTATAAGGGACCATTGACCCTATGGATCTGAGTGCCCACTGGGGTCAATTTGGTGTGCAATCCCAGTCCTCTATGCGACATCAACTCTGCTTCCTTAGCCTCTAATACCAAGCATCTCTCCAGGGTCTTTGAGGATTCCTGGGATTTGGGCATTGGGGGGCACATAACTGCCATGTGATTAGGGGAGAGTGGGCTAGGTGGGAAGTCCAGAACACAGGGGCTTTGGGAGTCCCTGTCTTCACCCAAAAATGGTCACTGGTTCCTTCTATCATTCTTCCTGCTTCTCAAACTCCCTTTTGTTTTCACGTTCTCTCTTTTTTTGCCTTCCTACAAAGAATAACAAAAAGAGAGAGAACGTCTTTTTTAAAAAGTCCTTTAGCACCTGGGTGGCTCAGTTGGTTAAGTATCCGACTCTTGGCTTCAGCTCAGGCATGATCTCAGGGTCCGGAAATCAAGCCCTGCATCGGGGCTCTGTGCTCAGCACCAAATATGCTTGAGGGATTCTTTCTTTTGCTTCCCCTCCCCCTCTACTCCTCCCCCTGTGCTTTCTCTCTCTCTAAAATAAATAAATAAAATGTTAAAAGAAATCCTTTAGTAAGTTAGGGGGGAATGTTTTATCTCTCTTGCTAAAATCCTTTGTAATCACCACTTCATAGTGGAACTCTTGGTAATTTTCCCTTATAATTTCTCTTTGTCTAATTCCTAACCTCCTGCCTACAACAAGAAGTTCCTGAAGGAGATCCAAACCTGAGGATGCCATCTAGTGCTCCTTTTCAGTCCCTGGTTGTTTCTTCTCTGCATGCTCACAAATGAATACCACCCACCAAAATTCTTTTGTACTTTATCAGTTTTGTCAGTTAGGAGTCTGTAAGCTCCAACCAAAAACACTGCTTACTATGGTTTAATCCTTTATACTGTGCACCATTCCATATGTACAGAGGAAGAGTGAACTGTATGTACAGTACCTCCATTTCTCTTTGATTTTCTCAGTTCTGTCCTTTGTCATGAATTAGCTTTGACTTTAGCATGAATTCTCTCAGATATCAAGATGATTCCCAGTAGCAGTTACGTCAGTCCTCTGTGTTCGTGTATCCTGTCACTGATTCTACAGTTCTAGACCCATGTACATGGATGTACATATGAACAGATGCTGTGGATATGGATATAGTTAGACCATTGATACATCATAAAGCATTGGATATATAGAGACATAAGTAAATAGATGCTATATATATATATAGAGAGAGAGATAAAGTGATAAATATAATTATGGTTGCATCTGTATATCCAATACCTATCCTGGTGTATCACACATTGTGGGCTTTACTGTATTCTTATTAAATGAATGGACAAAAAACTCCACATAAGACTCCTAATCACAGAGTTACTAGTTATTTTTTGCCCTCTGAGTGAAATCTGAGCCCTAATTTGGAGTCAGTACCTTCCCAATTTATTGAAACATCCTGGCGCCGTTAATTTAGACTCTATCTTCACCACATTCTAATTTTAAAGAGCTCATCAATCCACTACTCTCCGTGTGAACACTGACTGTGTTAGATTACCCCTAAGGCAGGGAACTTAACAGATCAGGTATCTCTCAGAAACCTAAATCAAAACTATCTTTCTGTAACCTCTACCCACTTATTCTGCTTTATACTAATTCAGCCCTTTGCATCCAGAATGGAAAAAAATGAATGCTAACTGAAGGACTATTGTCCTCAGTGAACGGCAGAAGCTCCTACCTGTGGATCCCCATGAAAGCATCGTTACAAGTCTTCATTAACCTCGATGGATGATCCCTGGGAGACAGAACATTTAACAGCTGCAACTCTAAACCAGAAATTGCCCCAAATACTTTGCCACAGGGACTTTCATCATTTTATTTTGGAGAAATGCTTTTTACCCCACTTCCGTTCCCCCTTTTGCTGGATAAAATTTAACAAGACCTTGATTCCCTGTGTATGATGGCGATTCCAAACCTTCCTCAGAAGGAAATCTTTAACGCCTGCCCGAAATTTCTGACCTGGTGTAATGCATAAACTGCTGTTTCTGTCTTCCCTTATGTGTCTGTTTCCTGCCATGGTGGGAGAGGCGGCAGGGAGGCTGCAGTCAAAACCTTGTAACAGAGGCTCAAGACGAACACCATTAATGCCACTTGCTGCACACTTGTGGACTGTAAGAGGAACTTCGTAAACATTTATTTCCCCAAACATAAGAGAATCATAAAATCCCCATTCACTAGACTGAGCAGCACTAATCTAATTTCATTACTTGCCACGGAACAATGGGGCTAAGAGGCTATTAAAGTTGTCCAAGCATGATAATTTCACATGATAAATAGTTAGAAAAAAAGGGAGTGCTGTTTGGGGACCTGGGGTTGGGAGATAAGGGCCACTGAAATGGTGGGGCTGTCACGACCTGTAAGCAGTCATCTTAGATCAACACATCCACTTCCTCATGCGCTATTGAGGGGAAGGGTTCTACGCAAGCCTTGTGCTTGCTTCAGAGCCTCGCTTATTTTTATTAAGAGCAGATGGAGGCAGAAGTCCTCTGAGCACTTTATTAGCGTACTGCTATTCACTGAACAGCAGCCAGTAGAACACAGAATAGAGATTCTGTCCATCTGTTCATTTGCCTCTCCCTCCAGTCTCCATGGCAGAGCAGGCAATTGCAGCATTAGTGTCAGTGAGCAAAATTAAAGGTCTGAAATGTTTTGTAGTATTGCATTTTTATATAGACTGCATAATGCCATTGAGAGTAATTTCTGTCACATCTAAATACATTTAGCATATAAATATATAATTGTCTTATTGTACAGGATACTGATAATTTGTTTATCACCTGTAGCTAGGTGCATACCGCAAAAACCATTTCTTTTGCTTTTTCTTATTTTATGTTCTATAAATACTTTTGCTCCATGGGCCTTTTAGAAGCTTGGTATGCTCTGTTTATTCAACTGAATAAAGAGTCAGGTGGGTAGAATGTATTTTTCACCTTCAGCAGATTTTCTTTTTATTTTTTTAGATGTGTCTCTGTGATGAGCCAACTATATTTATACATTTGTCTAAGAAGAATCATACGGTTCACATAAAAACTTATCTTTTTCTAGAGTAGAAATTCTCTAAGTTTTATATAATTAATTCCTGGGCTGCACATGATATAAAAATTTCATTGCCCTCCCTCCCTCCAAAAAACAGTATTAACATTGGGGGTTGTATTTCTGACCAATAACTCAATACCAAATATCTCTTATTTATTTATTTGTTTATTTATTTGAGAGAGTTGAGAGGGTGCACGCCAGTGAGGGGGCATGAGGGGGATGGAGAAGGACAAACAGGCTCCACACTAAGCTCACAGCCCTAGGCAGGGCTCAGTTTCACAACCCTGAGGTCATGACCTGAGTGCTGAAATCAGGAGTCGGAGGCCACCCAGGTGCTCCTCAAAACTAGTTAAAAAATATATCAGAAAAAGATGTACAATGTCAGTCTGTTTGATCATCTAAGATAATTAAACAATATTTTGATGCTTAAAATATAAGATTACAAAATTCTGTGTTGTACAATAGCGTGTTTGGCTCATAAAAACCTGTCTTCTCTATTTCATAATGAATATGTCAACAAATTGCTTCTCATTTGAGGATTAGAGGAGAAGCAATAAAAACTCATACACTGGAATGATATTTCTTGCTGTGCAGGCCCTTTTGTGGTTAAGTAGCTAAAATAGTGTAGGTCTTTTTGGCCCCAGGCATCATCCTTATTCTTTTAAAATCCTGGATAGAAGACCTAAGGTGACTTCACACAGACAGCCATGACTTTAAGGGGGATTCCATATTTTCCTTCAGGTGGCCATAAATACTAGCTGATTATTAAATAATCTTAAATCTTCTCATTGAGGATGTTAAGAGCAGGGAAGAGTATAAATTTTGTGTGAGTTATGAAAAATGTACTCAGGCAGGCTATGGGCTATGAAATATTTTTTGAAAGTTACTGTAATTTCCTTTATTTGTGTTGACTTTTTCAAATTTAGGAAGTAAACAGCTTTACTTCATTAAAAAAAACAAAACAAAACAAAAACGGGCAATGTACTGCAAGTCAGCCAGTCTTTCAAGAGTCTGACAATTTGCCTTGAATTTTGAGAGGTAAGCAACTGAGAAGTGGATATCAGGCAGTCTAAAATAAAGGACTAAAAGACTGTCAAAACTGTGTAATTTTGATGCCTAACTTCTGGTCTTTATGCTCACGTGGATGAAATGCTGATTAAGCACGTATAGTGAGTCAGAAAAAGTACCCAGCACTATGATCCTAGTAACACACCACTTTCAAAATTAGTACAGTCCTATTGTGTTATCAATCAGAGCTGATCCTATGAACCATTCAGTTTCATCACTAATGTTTAATCAGCTCTTATGATGTTTCAGATAATATTCTGTGGAATATATGTGTGTGTGTGTGTGTACATATATAATATATAATGTATATGTCTGTATGAGTACTTATCACTACCCTTTAGCCCCTGGGTGCCTGCCCCACCAGTACACAGGTGTATAGGTGTGCTAAAATTATGTAAGTGCACAAAATAGAAAAAAAATGGTGCTCTCTGAAAATGTAAAAATTTTCACATTTGACCTATAGCTTGAAATGGTTAAAACAAGACTTACGCTTCTGACCTATCAGTCTACTTAATGCCCCATAAAGCTTTACAGAGTCTTTAAGAAATGGAGCTTGGAATTCTCAGTGGAGAAACTGCCTGTGGATTATCGCTTTGAGTGGGGCTGTTCCTTCCTGTATCACCTTCACAAGCTACCAGATGAAGATGATTATGTACTATGGACTTCTTTCTGGGAGAGCACTGCATCTATGCAAAAGAAATGATTAACGAACTTCCTAGGAGAGAAGCTGAGATATTCAGGGAACCAGAGGGCGTTCTAACTTTCCTGTGTGAGACAGAGGCCTCCATTCTTGGCTTCACTTCTAGGATCCTGGAAGAGCAAGCAAGGCAGGGCAAATAGGTGGGGCCAGAGACTGGGGCAAGATGGTGGACTCTGAAATCTACTCTAAAGCAATTTAAGTGAGTTTGAGATGAATGAGGAGTGTTGTTGGAGTAAAGTGTAGGAACTAAGGTGGTGCATGCAGATGCTATTGTAAACCAGATGAGAGAAGATTGAGGAAACAAGCCCTGGGATGTTCAGGCCAGATTATCCGAGATACCAGATGAAACCAGATATATACCATGGAGGACTTTCTCATCAAGTTACTAGAGTGCAGGTATTCTTTTTCTACCCCTTTTCCTACCCCTTTTTCTATCCCAAACGTTGCTTCTCTTCTGGGACTCCATATCTTGTAAATGCAAAATCATCCATTCACTTGCCAGTGATAGAAAACTTGGAAGTCTCTGCACCCCTGATAGATTCATTCAGTCCCAAGTCCTGACCTCCCACCACATCCTCTGAATGGGTCCTTTCCTCTCATCTCTGGCACTCCATCCAAGCTCCCATCAGCTTTTCCCTGGAGCGTGCAACAATCTTGTCCTCCCAACCCAATTCCTTCCCTTTCTTTGCTCCTCCCAAAGTTGCTGTTCTATATAAAACACAGACCTGGGCATGTCTCTCTACTTCTTAAAAAATTTCCATAGCTCTCCATGGCCTTGAGAATGCCATTAAAGACATAGAATGTCCTTCACAGACCCACCCAGGGCACCTGTGTACCATTTGTCTTCAATTTCTGCTACTATGGTTCACAAACTCCATGTCCTAGCCAGAAGGAAGATTTTGCTATGCCTAATAAAGGTCCTGTCCTTTCCTGACTCTCCTTTGATCTCCTTGCCTGAAATTCCCCTTATCCTGTCTCTGCAGCCTATATTCGACTCCTTCTTTAAAGGCTGGCTCAAATGCCATCTCATCCATCCAGGAGGCTCTGACCTGCCTTTTTTCTGAACTTCTTTTATGATACACACTAACCATTTTTCAAGACTTCAGGGCCTGACTAAGATATAAATTGTGGCCTGAAGTCTTTCTCAGCACTTTTCCCTCTGCTCTACCTCCTCCTCTTCCCACAAACTGGTCACTCCCTCCCTGGTGCTGGCATGATATTTTTGTGTACCTCTCCATGGTAGCCTGTAACACTTTGTACAATAATTAGTTGCCTCTGTGTTGTATAATTGTTGTACTAGTCAAATTATTGCTCCTTGAATATAAGTTCCTGGGCTTATTCTTGCTTATATCTCTAGAGCCTATCACAGTGGCTGGCACACTGCAAACACTTAGTTGCTTCATAATGTGTCAAATACATAAATGAATGGATGGATCAGAAAAGGAGGGAAGAGGAAAGGAATGAAAACAGAAGGGCCATTTTATATTGTTCAACTTGCCAGACTATCTTACAGCATTTTAAGTGCCAGAATGTGGAAAATTTCCATTATTCCTTCCCCGGCTTGAGAAAGGCAGCTTCTCTGTTGTTTTACTAGCTTTGAGACACAGCATTAACAAGCTACAATTAATCAAGTAATTCTAATGGCAAATTATCTCTAAAATTCTTCTCTTGCAGTAACTTTGAACACCTTTGAGGACTGGAACAGTGTGTCATACAATTTTTATTAACTTCCTATCTTATCATATCCCCCAGCACAAAATTTGGAAACCAGTAAGAGTTCCATAAATGACTGCTCTGTTGTCATTAAGATGGAATCTATCCCACTGATACAGGGTAGGGTGATATTTGACATCCTTTTCAGGCTATTCCTTGGCTCTTTAGCATGTAATGCCAGCATGTAAAAATAGAAGTGCTTCCAAAAGCACTGAATATATAGTCTGTGTTTTGCCGACTTGTAGCAAAGTTGTAAGCAGCCTATCACCAGAAGAAGCTATTTGCCTTAACTTGGATTCAAATGCAAGGAACAATCGAAAGACCTTTTTCAGCAAGGATAACCTATTGACATGTGAGAAAGGATGATAAATCAGTTCCTAAAAGGCCTAGGATTGTTCTTCCTGTGAAGAATTTTCAATGAGAAAAGCTGAGAAAGAACTAATGTGGCCCTTTCAGTTCATATCATTGTTACTATCATGCAGAATGTGAAAAATATCATGTAAATTTATTAACTGAATTGTGCAGTCAAAAAGAAGTTAACCAGAGTTATGCATACTCAATAAAAACTTGCTAAAACTTCTGTCTTCCAGTAATAAAGAAATACACCCAGATTTGCATAGGGGTCTATTGAAAAGGAAAAGAATAAATTACATTTAACATAATATTTTGATACCTAATGTTACAGAAAGCCCACTATCAAATATTAACTGAGGATACGTAGTATAGATGACAAAAAAATCTCTTCCAAATTCGAATTGTGTATCATCTCCTAGTGCACTAGGGTAAGTACACAAGTATTTATAATTCAAGGTAGAACGTGATAGGTGCTTAAAGTCCGTAATTCTTTTATTGTATGTAGTATTTTGAGGGCTGTATTTCTAAGAATTTCTGTTAATTACAATCAACAATGTTTTAAGATGCCTGTTGTTTGATTTATTTAATTTTCATTCTTTCAACCACAGATGGCATTTGCTCTTTCATTCAAAAAGATATACTGGCAGACATTATTTGCTCTTATTTAAATTTTTTTTTTTTTTTCATTTAGGGTATTGTCAAAATCATGCCATTGTATTTTATTGAAAAGTGACCTATTTAAGTAAATGTTTGGTGTAATTAGGATATTTATTAACTGGAACTCTCTCAATTGCAAAACATAGAAACCCAACACAAACCAAAATGAGACTTCATCTCTTCATATAACTAGACAGTTCAAAGAATAACTCCCATTTGGGCAGTAACAAATTCAGGATCTGTATCATCTGCATAAAATCAAGAGACTGTTTTTCTCTAGCTCTTGTCTCTGCTTTCCTGGCTTTATTCCCAGGACACCTCTCTAGACATATTCCAACTCCAGGAAAAGAGAGTAATGTCTTGCAAAATTTTAGCAAATGTCATGGGATCAACTCTCATTAGATCGTTTTGGGGGGGCTTATATATTCTTCTAAGCTTATTACTAAGGTCAGGAGGATGGAAAAGTCTAATGGGTTAAACTGGAATTATTTATCTAACCTTCAACCCAGGAATAAGATTAGCTCCATGTAAATCACATGGGTTCAGAGTGGGGGAAATGTGGTTCCATAAGAGGATGTGAGGTTAAAGGGGAAAAGTGATCTAATCTAGGAATATGATCTATAGCTATCTCATTTTGTAAATTATCCTCCAGTACCAGAAAAACAGAACACATTTAAATCACATGAATTATTCAAGTAAGCTGATTTTATGTTTTGAAATAGCCTTTACTTCATTATTTTAGTTTGGACACAATTCATTATTTTAGATTTGAATTTATTTCATTTAAATAAATAGAACTTTAAAAATTTTTAATAAAATATAAGTTTAGGGGTGCCTGGGTGGCCCAGTTAGTGAAGTGGCCTCTTGATTTCAGCTCATGTCATGATCTCAGGGTCATGGGATGGAGCCTGCGTTGGGCTCCATGCTCACCTCACTGGGGAGTCTGCTTTAGGATTCTTTCTCTCCATCTGCCCTTCCTTCTGCTCGCTCACATGTGCACACACACATACACACACTCTCTCTCTCTTTCTCTCTAAAATAAATAAATCTTGGGGTGCCTGGGTGGCACAGCGGTTAAGCGTCTGCCTTTGTCTCAGGGCGTGATCCCGGCATTATGGGATTGGGCCCCACATCAGGCTCCTCCGCTATGAGCCTGCTTCTTCCTCTCCCACTCCCCCTGCTTGTGTTCCCTCTCTCGCTGGCTGTCTCGATCTCTGTCAAATAAATAAATAAAATCTTTAAAAAAAATAAATCTTAAAAAAAATAAAATACAAGCTTAAAAATCAAACACACACACACGGAGAATTCAAAGTCACTTTTCCTTTTAATCTATATAATGTGGAAAGCCTTAAATCAAACAAGAAGAAGGGAGCATGATCATTTAGCAATTCTGTGAAATATAATTTCATGAAAGCTCTCTGAAGTCATACTTTCAATTTCCTGTTTTGCCCAAAGTAGATGTCAGTTTTTCTACCTTTGAATTCTCTTGGCACTTTGAAGATCTCATGCAGCACCTATCACGTTCTACCTTGAATTATAAATACTTGTGTACTTACCCTAGTGCACTAGGAGATGATACACAATTTGAATTTGGAAGAGATTTTTTTTGTCATCTATACTATGTATCCTCAGTTAATATTTGATAGTGGGCTTTCTGTAACATTAGGTATCAAAATATTATGTTAAATGTAATTTATTCTTTTCCTTTTCAATAGATCCCTATGCAAATCTGGGTGTATTTCTTTATTACTGGAAGACAGAAGTTTTAGCAAGTTTTTATTGAGTATGCATTGCATGATGGCCATGGGCTAGGCATGTATGTTTTTATCATAGATTTTAATTTCTTGAGCTGTAAATTCTATCATGGGGAGGCCTTGTTTATGTATGCTCACCAATGCTTTCTCAAGTCCTAATGAATGGTAGACTCTCACTGATAAGTAGAAGAGTTAAACAAGCCTTTGTAACAACACTTTAGAACAATGGTTCTCAACTATGGGCAATTTTCCCCTTTGAGACCTTTGGCAATGTCTGGAGACATTTTTCATTGGCATAACTATGGGAATTCTACTGTCATCTGGTGGATAGAAGTCAGGGATGCTGCTAACCATCCTACAATGCCCATATTAGCTCCCCACAACCAAGAATTATCTGGCCCAGAGAGTGTGCCAACAATGAGAAACATTGTTTTAAAATAATAATTTTTACTGTATGCACATAAGAAAACTAAATGCTCAGAAGGGATGTAAAGTCTCCTCAACTATATCGGTAATTAATTTCAAAACAAATTTTAACCAATTTTTTTTTCATTTCCTGCTGCAGAATTACCTATCAGTTTTGCATAATTATATGTAAATTTGAGCCAGTATAGCTCGGCATAATTTAGAAAACTAAATAGAATGTCATCTAGTTAATTACCACCAGTTTAATATAGTTATGTGCTATTTTTGGTTAACTACGGCAAAGTAATTAGTATGTTTTAAAATCGAACTACTGGGCAGGATTAAGGAAACGGTTTTACACTAAAAGTCTATTTGACTTTTATCTTTGATCTAAAAGCCAAATAGGCTTAGAAAAGACAATATCTCTTTTTCGAGTTTTATCATACTCCTTCCTTTGAGGACTGGATTTATTAGAGTCAGACTACACTATTATATCAAAGTTCCAATCAGATTTCCTGAAGGGTTTATGAAGCCAGGGATAAAGTCCTAAAATTCATCTTTACCAATCAAGTTAAAGGAACCATTTCTCACCTCTCCAAAAGAGGTTACATCATAGGGCATATTGGGCATATTCATAGTTCTAGGGCAAGAAACACCATGGAGATAAGAGCTATTTTGAGTGTGCAGGACAGCTTGTCACAGTCATAACTACATAGGAAGGAAAGAGGTCTACATCTCTTTTTAATAAGTGTCTTTCCACTTTCTTCATCAGTTCCTAGTATCTGAAATCTAAATCAGATCTACAAAGGGGCTCCAAAAAAAAGTTATGTTAAGAAGTAATCCACTGAATTGAAGTTAGGGTGCAATAGGGGACATAACTGTAAAATATTTAGGGATTATTATCACCATTAGCATGGGAGTAGTAGTATTGTTCAGTGATGTTCGCCTCATCATATTTAAGCACCCTGCACGTAGTAACAGAAGTTGAGGGCAAAGGATGCACGGGACCAGTGTATGAAGGAAATTCATTATCATTTGAGGGAGTTCTCAAAGGCCAGGGGAACAGTGGATAGTTTTTAGGAAGCAGAGACATGTGAGATCTGTGTCTTATGCAGATCACTTCAGCAACTTTTGGAAGGAGCAAAGAAGGAGTGAAATTGAATAAAATTATTGTGAATGGCAACGATACCTTCTAATGATACTATTTAATGTATGCACATGTAGATTTAATTCTTTCATTTGCCCTAGTCATTGTTTGTACACATTAGCTGCAATCTTCTCTAGTCCATTTGAAAAAAAAAAAAACAACTCCCCATGGTTCACTCACACTTAGTGATAAATACCGGTAGGTTTTTTTTTTTGTTTTTATTATTAAAGATTTTATTTATTTATTTGACAGAGAGAGAGGCAGAGAGAAAGGGAACACAAGCAGGGGGAGTGGGAGAGGGAGAAGCAGGCCTCCCACTGAGCAGGGAGCCTGATGAGGGACTGGATCCCAGAATGCTGGGATCATGACCTGAGCCTAAGGCAGACGCTTAAGGACTGAGCCACCCAGACCCCTTTACGTGTAGGTTTTTATTACAGAATTAATGTGGGCTAATATTCATTAATAATGATTAGCTACTACCATGTTTATTATTTATAACCCTTCTCTTGATCTACCACACCAGTCTATGGGAATATAATAATATGTGTTCAAGAACTTTTGACAGTAAGAAAAATACTTGATAAATACCATCAAGGAAAAACACAGAACACTACAAGAATGGCTGAATGGCAGGGTAATCTGACCTAGTTGGGAAAGAAGGATGGATAAAGTCCTTCCCAAGGGACTGATAGTAAAGCTGAGAGGGAAAGGCCAAGTAAGAGCTGATAAGTCAAAGAATTGGAGAATGGGAGAGGGAGATTTAAGTGTTCCAGTCCAACCAGGAGCATCTGTAATCACCCTGAGACCCAAAGCATCTTGGTGCATTAGGAACTGAGAGAAGTGAAGTGTATACCTTCTATGGTAAAAAAAAAAACCCTCCATGAAAACAACCCCTCCTCCACAAACTCAACTACCTTACCGAGGAAGTTGGATTTTAGACTGAAAACATTGAACAACTGTTTTCTTTTTCCCAAGTTCTTCAAACTTGCTCTCTCAATGTCATCCTTTTGCTGCCCCTGAATGAAAACTCAGACAGGTTCCAAAGCTTTTTTTCTTCCTCTGAACCATAAGTCTCACCTCAATCACAAAAATATCCAGCCCAAAGCAGTAACTGGAACTTCAAGGTAAAGTCAGGTTAGGGTATCCCCCCGGCCTTTTCTAGTTCTGGACTGACTCACACTTGGACATCTCAGAGTTCCATGGTTATCTTCTTATCATTTCTCCGTTCTACCGCCATAGCTTATGGGAGATTTAATGACAGGTGCAGTTTTTAATCAGCCTTTAGTTTTTCTGGAAGCACCTAGCTTCTCTCCTAATTGTAAGAGAGTGGTGAAAGTCTCAACACTGCGGTGACCTGACCACCAAAATCTCCAGTTTTCCTCTGTGGGTTTGAACTATAATCATTGATGCTGAGAGTAAGGCTGGCAGACCAGACTCTTGGCAGATCCCACATGGATGGTCTAGCATCTCACTTCAGGATGTGAATGTACTTGGCCCTTGGTGTTTTGGCCAAAAGTGAGGATGGAAGAATCCCATGTATTATATTCTTGCTACTTTAGCAAGGGGAAGAATGGCAAGAATTGTAGGCAGGAGCCCGACGGTGCTAGGTCTTGTAACCATGCCATAAGGAATATAAGGGAAATAATTTATGAAGTCAAGATGTATTGAGATCCTTAAAATGCTAATACACATTAACTTCTGCACTGAAATTCCATGGCTCCCAGATGTTTTTGAAAACATTCATTTTAGAGGAATAACTAGTGCCACTTGATTAATTGTGCTACACTACTCTTTCATGACTGGTAGCACCCTGTTTAAAAAAAAAAATCAACGCTAAAGAACATCCAGGATCATCAATGTATGTGTAATTCACCCAGACTTATTATCTTTTACTGACAATTACAACCGAAAGAAAACGACTGTACTTTTTTTATAAGATTAGTAGTTCATAAGAGCATAAGTTTAAACCAAGTAATCCAAGCCCTTCAGTGAGCCATCATTATCTTATGCCAATCATTTTAACATATAAATTAACATATAAGTTTCTTATTAGGAGAGTCTCTACTAGCTATAATTTCAGACATATGCTGTGTAATAGAATTTAATTTTTAGCAACAAAAATGGCCGTGTGTGTTGTAGAGAAAGCTTAAAGCTTGGCTTCAGGGAATGTAGGACTAGTTCAGATTTGGCTAATGTCCATACCATCATAGGCTACTCCTTTAATTTCCATATCTTCAGTTATAAATAATGTCAATGAAGAATTTCTTATACGTACTTTAAAAAGTTGCAGTGAATAAATGGTATGTTTTTATTAACACTTTTCAAATCATGAACACATTTAAATAAGCATCAAGTATATGGAAAACATTTCTATCACAATCTTTCTACAATTAGTCCTATAATTAAGCCATGTTCTGTTTTCTTCCAACTATCCAGAGTTTAATTTTATATACATATGGCAAATTTCTTCATTGGATTTTGAAGGACTGAATCTGACATGAACAGCTAAGAAAATACTGAATGAGTCTCACTCTTTTCAGAATGAATATGAATTTGTTCTTCTTCAGTGACGGAAATTAGATTTTAGCTGTGATTACCATGACCTTTTTACTTAATTGTATTCTAAAATAATTTGTTGGAGATAGAGCTAGAAATTTTATCTTCATTATATAAATTAAATTTGGGATCAATGGACAGTAATTAAAGAGTAAATTGTAGAACAAAGAAGTTAATATTATTAGATCCATGTTTGTTACATGGTGGTTGTGGGAAAATCTAGAGATAGTACTTTTCAAAGTCCTTGTCATTTAGAAACAATAATTTATTTAGCACTTGATAACTAGAAGTATTAGAGGTCTTTCAGTTCAGCGTTCTTATTATTTAAGAGGAAACGTCAATTCAGAGAAGAAAAGTCTTTGCCTAAAATCAGAAAGCATGTTGAGTGCAGACCTGGTCCCAGAACATGTGACTCCCAACTCAATTAATTCATGATCAGAATTTACTGAAAAATGTGGAAGTAAAAAAAATGGAAACTCCACTTTTGAAAATCATGCCTATGAATTGCCATTGCTTCATGTTTCTAACAATGGCCAGCTGAAATGGTTGTGGTCATGAAATTTTGCACAGAGCTCAGGCCAAGTGTTACAGGGGTCACAGTAATTTAGATCAGCACTCCTCAGATTACTTGTTCACAGGAACTCTTTACATTTTTAAAAATTACTGAGGACCCCAAAGACCTTTTGTTTCTATAGGTTATATCCGTAAGTATTTACTGATTAGAAACTAGGAATTTCTAACAGTTTTATTGAGATACAATTCACACAGCACACAATACCCAAATTTTAAATGTAAAATTCAATTTTTTAAATATATTCACAAATATAGAAAACCATCACCACAAGTCAATTTTAGAACATTTTCAACATCTCAGAAAGAAATACTATACCTTTTAGCTAACACTTCTCTATCCCATCACCATCACCAATGGCACCCTAGCCCTATGCAACCACTAATCTACTTTATGTCTCCATAGATAGATTTGCCTATCCCAGACTTTCACATGAATTGAATCATACAGTACATGGTCTTTTGTGGCTAGCTTATTTCACTTAGCATATTTTCAAGGTTCATTAATTTTGTAGCCTATATTAGTATTTCAATCCTTTTTATGGCTAAATAATATTCCATTGTATGGATATACCACTATTCGTTTAGCCATTTGTCTGTTGATAGACATTAGGGTGTCTCCACCTTCTGGCTTTTGTGAATAATGCTACCATAGACGTTCATGTACAAGCTTTTTGGATATTATGTTCTCATTTCTCTTAAATATATACCTAGAAATAGAATTGTTTGGTTATATGGCAACTCTTTATTAAGTCTTTTGAGGAACTGACAGACTGTTTTGAAAAGCTGCTGTACCATTTTACATTCCCACCAACAGTGTAGAAGGTTTTTGTTTTCTCTGCGTCCTTAGTAACACTGGTTCTTATCTGACTTTTTGATTCTAGACATTCTAGTATGTGTGGAGTCTTTTCTCACATAGCTTTGCTTTTTATTTATCTGATGTCTAATAATATGGAGAATCTTTCTATATGCTTAATGGAAATTTAGAGAAATGTCTGTTATCTTTTTTGAGCATTTTAAAATTGGACAATTTTTCTCACTATTGAATTATAAGAGATTTTTTATACATTCTAGATTCAAGTCACTTATCAGATATGTGATGCATATATTTACTCTTATTTTGTAGGTTGTCTTTTCACTTTTTGATGTCTTTTGATCCTTAGGAGTTTTTTATTTTGATAAAGTCCTATTTATTTTCCCTTTTGTTGCTCATGCATTTTGTATCATATCTAAGAATCCTCTGCCAAATCCAAGGTCATGAAGATTTACCCCAATGTTTTCCCATAAGAGTTTTACAGGTTTCAGTCTTATATTTAAGTTTTCAATCCATTTTGAGTTACTTTTTGTATGTTGTTTGAGGTAAGGGTCTAAAGTTATTCTTTTGAATGTGGCTATCCAGTTATCCCAGATCCCAGAACAAATTGTTGAAAAGACTATTCTTTTCCTGAGTGAATGGTCTTGCCACCTTTGTCAAAAATCGGTTGATCACAGATATAAGCATATTTCTGGGCTCTCAGTTCTAGTCTATTGAGCTCTCTGGCTGTGCTCATGGCATTATGACACTGTCTTGATTATGATTGCTTTGCAGGAGGTTTTGAAAATGTGGAGTGTGAGTCTTTCTACTTTGCTACTTTTTCAGGATTGTTTTGGCTATTTTGGGCTGCTTGTAATTCCATATAGATTTAAGAATCAACTTGTCAATTTCTACAAAGAAGTAAATTAGATTCTAATATGGATTGTGTCAAATCTGCAAATTAATTTCCCATTTTAACAATGTTAAGTCTTCTGATCTATGAATATGGTATGTGACTACATTTATTTAGATTATCTTTCGTTTCTTTCAACAACGTATTGTAGTTTTCAGAGTATAAATTTTGCACTTATCTTGTTAAATTAATAGGTGAAGGGCGCCTGGGTAGCGCAGTCGTTAAGCGTCTGCCTTCGGCTCAGGGCGTGATCCTGGTGTACTGGGATCGAGTCCCACATCGGGCTCCTCGGCTGGGAGCCTGCTTCTTCCTCTCCCTCTCCCCCTGCTTGTGTTCCCTCTCTCGCTGGCTGTCTCTCTGTCACATAAATAAATAAAATCTTTAAAAAAAAAAATTAATAGGTGAATATTTTACTTTTTGATGCTACTATGAATAAAATGAGTCTTTTGTGAACATTTTGAACTAATTTAATAGTTCTAATAGTTTTTCAGCTGATTCTTTAGGATTTTCTAAATACATGATGATGTCACCTGTGAATAGAAATAGTTTTACCTCTTTATTTCTAATCTAGATACTGTACATGTATGTATATAAGTATGTATTGCCTAATTGCCCTGACTAGAACCTCCTGTACAATATTAAACAGAAGTATTATGAACAAGCATTCTTGTCTTGTTCCTGATATTAAAGGAAAGCATCCAGTCTTTCACCATTAAGTATTTCATTATTTAAGCATCTAGTCTTTCATTACTAAATATGACATCAGCTGTGTGTTTTTATAGATGTCCTTTATCAAGTTAAAGAAGTTCCCTTCTATTCCTAATTTGTTGAGTAGTTTTACCATGAGAGGGTGTTAGATTTTATCAAATATTATTTTTCTACATCATTACGATTTATCATGTTAATTGATTCTTGGATTTTAAACTAACCTTGCATGCCTGATATAAATTTCACTTGATTACGGTATTCAATTCTTTTAATAATATTGTTGAATTCAGTTTGCTGGTGTTTTGTTTTGTTTTGTTTTTTTTTTTCGCACCTGTGTTCATAAAGTAGAGGTTTATATAGGTTTTTATTTTCATATCTTTTTCTGTTTTCTGGGGTTTTGTTTGTTTGTTTGTTGAGAGAGAGAGAGCAGGGCAGAGAGGGGCAGACGGAGAAGAAAAGAGAGAGAATCCTAAGCAGGAGCCACACACATCATGAAGCGCAACTCAGGGCTCGATCTCACAACCCTGAGATTATGGCCTGACTGAGCTGAAACCAAGAGTCAGATGCTCAATCTTACTGAGCCACCCAGGGGCCCCTCTTTCTCTGGTTTTAAGGATAACACTGGCCTCATGAAAGAAGTAAGTGTTCCTTTTTATTGCTTGGATGACTTTGTGGAAATCAGTATTTAGCTCTTTTTAAATGTTTGATGGAATTAATTGATAAAACCATCTGGACTCAGGTTTTTCTTTGAGTAGAGTTTTGTATACTGATTCAATCTCTTCACTTATTATAATTCTATTCATATGGTCTATTTCTTCAGACTCAATGTTGATAGTTTGTATTTTTTTAGGAATTTGTTGATTTTATCTAAGTTATGTAATTTGTTGGAGTGTGTAATTGGCCATAGTACCCCTTTATAATCTTATTTTTCTTCTGGAGGTTGGTAGTAATGCCTCCACTTTTATTTCTGATTCTAACAAGTTGAGTTTTATCTTTTTTGTGTGTGTGTCAGTCTGTCTATTGATTGGTCAATTTAATTGAACTTTTCAAAGAAGCAGCTTTTGGTTTTACTGATTTTAACTATAGTTTTTCTATTCTATATTTCATGAATTCATACCATAATCTCTTTTTTTAAGACGATTTTATTTATTTATTTATTTATTTATTTATTTATTTATTTATTTGACAGAGAGAGAAAGAGAGCACAGGCAAGAGGAGCAGCAGGCAGAGGGAGAGGGAGAAGCAGGATCCCTGCTGAGCAAGGATCCCAATGTGAGGCTCAATCCCAGGACCCTGGGATCATGACCCATGCCAAAGGCAGATGCTTAACCAACTGAGCCACCCAGGTGCCCTTCTACTGTAGTCTTTATTAGTTTGTTTCTTATGCTTGATTTAAGTTTAGTTTGTTATTATTTTTCCAGTATCTTAAGGAGAAAAGTTAGTTTATTGATTTGATTTTTTTTTCTTTCTCCATGTAGATATTTCCTCATTGAAGACTTCTTTCCCTACATCCTATAGGTTTTGTTATGTGGTACTTTACTTTCATTTATCTAAAAGAATTTTTAAACTTCCTTTTTTACTTAATCTTTGATCTGTAACTTATTTAGTAATGTGTTGTTTAACTTTTCCATTTTTGTGAGTTTCCCTAATTTTTTCCTGTTAAGGATTTCTAAATTAATTATATTTTGTTGGAGAATATACTTTGAAATTTCCATCCTTTTAAATTTAATGGTTTATTCTGGGTGTACTATGTACACTTGAAAGAATTGTGTATTTGGTATTTGGTTCGTTTAAGTTGGAATATTGTATATATGTTTGTTACTTCTACTTGGTTAATAGCGCTGTGCCTTACTTTTGCACCCTTGTTGATCTTCTGTCTCTTTGTCCTATCCATTATTGACAATGGGGAATTGAAGTTTCCAACTATTATTGTTGAATTAAATATTTTCCCTTTATTTCTGTCTGTTTTGCTTCATGTATTTTGATACACTGTTATGAGGTTCGTGTGTATTTATAATTATTATAAATTCATGTGCATTGATACTCTTATTATTATGAAATGTGCCTCTTTATCTCCAGTGACTTTTTTACTCTTAAAGACTATTTTAACTGATACTAGTACAGCCATTCTACCTTTCCTGGAATCACATTTCATGTTTGCTTGATATACATTTTTCATTCTTTTCAGTATATTTGTCTCTTTCAATCTGTTATTTCCTGTAGACAACAGATTATCTGTCTTTTATTGGGGGGGGTGTCTAACCTGACAATCTCCGCTTTTCTTTTTTTTTTTTTTTAAGACTTCATTTATTTGAGAGAGAGAGAGAAAGAGAGCATGAGTTGGGAGGGGCAGAAGGAGAAGCAGACTCCCCACTGAGCAGGGAGCCTGAATGCAGCTTGATCCCAGGACCCTGAGATCATGACCTGACCTGAAGACAGACACTTAAGAGACTGAGCCACCCAGGCACCCCACAAGCTCTGCCTTTTAAGTGCATCATTTAATCCTTTCACATTTAATATTATTCATATAGTTGGTTTCCTATCTTAATTTTACTTTTTGTTTTCTACATGTATACCTCATCTTTTGTTCCTCTATTGCTCATTTACTGCTTTAATTTTTAGTAACTGAATATTATCTAATATATCATTTAATTTCATTAATTATTTTTTTCACTACGCTTTAAAAATTTTTTTTAGTCATTTTTCTAGGGTTTACCATATACATCTTAACTCATCAAAATCATTTTCAGATTTATACTAGTTTAATTCCAATTATTTATAGAAATGTTACTCCTATGTAGCTCTGTTGGGTCCACATATGTCCTTCCATTTACCTTTTATCACAACCTTCACTGTTCTTGAGTGGAGTTTAAATTTCTCCACAATCTGTTGCAAATAAAATCAGTTCCATTGGGAAGAGAGCTGGCAGTATCTATTTTAAGGATTATTCCCCCCCCCCCCAACTCCATGCAAAATCTCTGAGCCAGGGCTCTGAAGTTGGGAGTAGGGACAATAGCAAGCCTCTCCCTGAGTGACACTCCCATTCAGGAACTGAGTGATGAGGTCATAGAAGCCTGAGGTCCTCTCAGCTTGCCTGTCTTGGTTTGGAACCACTCCTTTAGGAGCCTAGAAAGGACTATTAGGGCCCCAGTACTCTCAGTGGTACTGTGTCTAAGGTAAAGCCTACCTTTCAATGAGCAGAGGTTGAATAGAAGAAAGGAGTCTTCACTTCTGGTTTGAAATCTTATGGGACTTAGCCTCAGCATCAGGCACCTGGGGACAGAATAAGAAATGCTGAAGTCCTGCTCCTCCCAGGAAGAAAGCACCCTGGCTGTGCGCTGGGGCGAAAGGGTCTCCTGTGTTTTTGGCTGCAACACTTTAGAGTGGAGTTTCCACCTCCTGAGCTGGGGAGATGGCAGAGTACATGGAGGGAGCAGTCTCAGGTAAAAGACCACAGACTCAAACTTTTCTTACTGAATTTTCATAGATTTTTCTGACTAGATATTTATTCATTTATTGCTTACTATTAGGACCATTTCCAAAGGCTTTTAATGTTTGTGTTGTTGTTGTTGTCGTTGTTGTTGTAACTTTTATGATTTCACTGGGGAACAGGTAAGAGGAGCTCTTCACAGTGTCATGCCAGAAGTGGATCTCTCTCCCTCCTACTTTATTTATTTATTTATTTATATATTTTTTTAAAGATTATTTATTTATTTATTTATTTATTTGACAGAGATAGAGACAGCCAGCGAGAGAGGGAACACAAGCAGGGGGAGTGGGAGAGGAAGAAGCAGGCTCATAGCAGAGGAGCCTGATGTGGGGCTCGATCCCATATGCCTTCAGGTCAGAGTGTTGTTACTGTCACATGATATGCAGTATTTGTATGCACTCTTTCTATAATGTACAGCCTCCACTGTGTACTCATGAGACAGTGAAAATGAAGAAGGTAAATAACATCTTAGCACTATCATAAAATTAACATTGACCTTCCAGCCCCAGTGCAAGTGTCTTGGGGACTTTTATGGAAAGTTGCATCACACTTTGAAAACAACAGGTCTAGATTTTTCTTTGCTGAAATACATACCTTTTAATGAGAAAAAAACCCAGAATATTATTGATTAAGGCTGAAATCCAGGGTTCTTGACTCTACCTCTGGGACCATTCCACAAACAGACAATGTCACACACTTTGTACTGGTTCATTTTAATCAGTATAGGTTTGAGCTGAGCACAGAAAAATCAGACTGAAGCCATTTTACCAAGAGCTCATTGAAATTATTTTATATGTAAAAATATATAAGAATAGGACAAAAAATTCTTAGCAATATGGTCATTATATATATAAATGTAGAGAGAGAGATTTCACTTTCACAATCTCACTTAAGATCGCCCAAATATTATTTAAATACAGTAGTTTGTTGAGTGAATCAATAAATCAATCTTTCATTGGCACACTAATGAGAAAAAAATTGATTTGAACTTAATAACATATTTAATAACCTTGACATTCAAAAATGAGACCCAATCATGGAAACCTACTTTAATTTTCAATGAAGACATAAGCAGAATTATTTATGTAGAGAAACTAGGGCAAGAGGACATTTGGATACTGAATTTATATTTGACGAGATGAGTCAAGCAGCTGCCCTTAGTATCAATTTGTATGCAGTACATGAGTTTAACCAAGGAGAAAAGCTCTTGAAGCCAGTGTATATTACTTAATGGCCAAACACTATGGATCTACAAAAACTTGAGAGAGGAGAAATTAGTGACTCCAGGGGACCATGGAGATCAGAGAATGCTAATTTATGGCTCTGGAAAAAGAACCAGTCAGGATGAAGAAAGCCTGAACTGAGACCATTAGCTTAGATTCCAACTCATCAGAAAACTGGCAAACAAGAGTTGCCAATTATTCCTTTACTTCCTAGAATGCAGTCAGGATGGACTTTATTGCTAGAGTTAAGAAACATTAGACCAGTTAACAGACGGAAGAAAAAGGTAGTATTTGCCAATGAGAAGACAGATAGCTAAATTGTTAACTCAAGTAGAAATGGCTCCACAGCCAGACACAGAATCCAACATTCCCTTAAAACCAAAGCTGGGATGATATGTTTTGAGTACACAAGAGGGTTCACATGTAAAATTCTATAAATATAGAGAAATATTAGATAAGTATAAGGTTTAAGAGACTCTATATTCACAAATCACAGATCTCCAGGATCTTTTTTTTGTTTGTTTTATTGTTGTTGTTGTGCCTTAATCAAAGGGAATTTAGATTAATGACCCATGGAATTCAGTAATCTAGGGAAAACTGAGAAGTCAAAGTGAAGAATCAAATTCTCATCATCACTCCAGGGTTTTTGTGTTCCATATCAAGTTATTTAGTTTATAATTTTAATGTCAGATGTAAGGACAATGATGTTTTCATTCATTCAGTTTTCCATATGTGAATTTAGGAGCACATGGCTGTAAGCAATTATTTAGGCTAATAAATACTTTGTGCTTATTGACAAGACATTGCTATAGAACGTGTTATGAAAATATGGCAGTGGTATTTGTGTAATTTAAATTGGATTATTGTAGAGTTTTTTCATTTAAGACCATAAATGGATATTTAAAGTACTACATTCTTGCTCTTTCTTAAAAATCCTCATGAATCTTTACAAAATCCAGTCTTCAGTAGAGGCCAAGTTTTATTTTGTTGGGAGTTGTTATATTTGCAGATGGCATAAGTCTGGTGCAGTAGCTTCTTTTAAGGAGGATATAAGGGAAATGTTAATGAGATGCCTTAGAAGTTGTTAGGAGTCTTGTCATTCTGCTTGCCCTCGTCTACAGGAAAGGGAATGATAGAAATGGGTATCCTAGAACCTACAGTAGAAGAGAGCATCTGGGACTTGATTGTGGGCACACTTGGTATTCTACGTCCTCTGATATTTCCTTTGCTATTCCATTCAGTCACTCGATGACTCTCATTTCAGACAAACACTAAGGGAAATCCGGAAATAGCTCCTTTTCTTATCATGGAAATAATCAACAAGAATGGCATATGATTCTGTGGGGCAGATAAAAGAGTGACTAATTTTCTGCAGTGGGAGTGTATGATTTTAGAATGTAATATAACAAGGGGACATCTTCTCTGTTGTTTGATAAATGAAGAATTTTCACACCGTGGAAGGAGTACTTCCTTCAAAACAAAGGAAACAGAATAAGCAAGAGGATATCAATATAAACTCACATACCTTTCTCAGCGAATGCAGACTTGGGTGTAGATTGTCTTGAAATGATGCATACAACTGTAGGCATTAATCAGTTAGCAGTCAAAACCCTATCCAGCTCCCTAGAGCCTTCTATCTTCCTATTTTCAGCAGTTCGGCTAAACTGTACACAGCTCAAACAATATCTCTCTCCCTTACCTTCAAATGTGTCACTTGAGCTCTCTTGATTTTTGCTTCTGAATAATATTTTCCCTACAACGTTTCCAATACAGAGGATCCTGAGCTTGGATGATAACAACCAGAATTCATGAAGAGAGATTTTACCTTGGGTGCTCGAAATTTCTTGATTATCTGCCAAATTTTGACTTCATTTTTCTTTATAACTTGTGAGTTCCTCTTTGTTCTTTGTTCTTGTTAGATTTTATCTAAACATGAAACAAAATTTCAGGTGTAGACTTGTTCCAAAATGTTCCTTTCCTTTGATATCTGTGTCTTTTCACAAAAGAATGTGTTGTCTGAGCCATTCTGATGATATCTACTGTGATCACAAATATATCAAAGTTAATGCAGTATTATCTTCTGGTATCCTTGAGTATATTTCATAATCCCTCTAGAGAGTAATAAAACTGAAATGTTCTGAGGGCTTCTCATGTGCCAGGCACTGTTCTAAATAGAGCATGGACTCATCCAATTTTCACAACAGCCCATGAGGGTGGTACCATTTTGGAAATGCGGAAACAAGGCTTAGAAAATTTAAGGAGCTTGTCAAAGACTACACAACTGTTCACTGTTGGAGCTGATTTTAATACAAGACCTTCTTACTTCAGAGATGAAGTCATGTTCTCCTTTGCTACACTCTCTCTTTCACATTTGCTAATAAGAAAGAGGAAAACAGAAGACAAGGAAGGAAGGAAAAAGAGGAAAAACGGAAGGAAGGAATGAAGGAGAAATCAAGCTGGGTCATCTCAAGTTCTTATAGGTCTTATATTTTAGAATTTTTTTTTAAAATTCTCCTTCCAAAAGACCCAATTATGATACATATAAAAAAGTGATTGTTTTTTAATTTAAAGACATGACCACTTCAGTAAGAAAGCAGTGTTTGTGATACAAAGGAAGCTTGCTGATGGGCTGATAAATCAGTCATTTGCGGCTCACTGATTATACTGCATGAGAAAATGGAAACTTTAAAAAATTATTTGGCATTTTGATTCTTTTAAAATGCATTGAATTCCTTTATTATTCTCTAAACCACAATGGCTTGACTGAGATTCCCACTGACTCTCATTATTAAAAACCATTCCCTTGAGGTGTTTTATTTTTCTTCCCCTTAGTATTCTGCAACTCTAGGGTATAGCACTGGAGACTAGGAAACTGGTTGTGAAGAAATGACGAAAGTGGAAATCAAGAAGTGTCAACCTTCAATGCAATGATCATGACAATTTACATAAAATTTGCCAACATACTACTATTTTCTTGCAATAAAGAAGTCATCTGGTTTGCAGCTCAGTAAGTGTCAAGAAGCCAGAATAGAACATGAATAAGTTGATTGTATTTGTCTCAATATTACTGCAGCAAGTCTTTTGGAACAGAAACTGGTTTTACCACGTGACCATATGTGTTCACATGTTTGAGTGTGTGAATGCACAAGGCTGTACACGAGTGCACGACGTATGTGCTGGTGTGTGCATGCCTGTCACCACAAGGACAGTGCTGGATCTGATGTAACAGATTCTGGGGTCAGTCGATCATAGAGTGGGAGCCTCAAGCCAGATTCATGGCCAGCATGTGGCTCTCATTACACAAGGCCCAGCAACATTGCCTTTTTTGTTTTGCCTCTCTTCCCTAAAGCATCGATAGCAACACACTCTCTTCCAGACACTCAGAACATAAAGGGAGATCTGAGAGAACAAGTATTTTCCCAAGTAGGGGATGTATAAATAAATGGCACAGTTGCAGGCCCTTCCCTGAAGCAATTCGTTACATGCATGCCTCCGGCTCTCCTCCTTTTCCTTTGTCTCCCTCCCAAGGCTAGACATAGGACCAAAAGCCAATCATAATTTTTCTCTGCTGTATCTATATTCCTAGAGATTATCTCTGCAATATCTGATGGATGCCTGAGCTAACAACTGCTCAGTCATGATGTTTCCCACTTAGTTGTCCTTCAACCAGAACAGAAAACTTAGAAGTGAATTGGAAGTTTAGTTAAACCAGAATGAAACAAAACAAGTGTCACACAAAGCAAAACAAAAGAAACAACGAATCAGAAAATCCATATTACACCTTTAGCGCCATGCGTTCTAAATGTCCTCAAATCAAATCTTACCTAAATGATCAGGTTGGCTTTTCTATAGAAAGTTCACTTCCATCTGCAAGCTAATTATCAACCTTCACAGTTTATCACAGAGAGGATGGATTTGTACAGAACCATACAAAGATGTAGTCACCTTCATGTTTGTTTTTATCAGCCTATAGCAAAATGAATAATAATAACTCACAGGAATCAAATTATACTAGATATTATTCTATGTGTTTCACATGACTTTTATTTTATCATTATTTGTACTGATTACAATCTATGTAAAGATGGCAAATGATGCATTAAGGCAGCATGTGATTAAATAACGAGCTTCATCACTTTTATATGATGAAAGCAGGGAATGAATGAGACAGAATAACCCTGGAAGGAATCACATTCTACATGACTACACCATATTTCTTTTCCTTACATTGGTTGTATGTCCCATAATTTTTAAGTATCTTACTTCCTACAAACTATCTCCCATGAGATGGACAAGAGAAGCAGTTGTGAATGGTCTCACAATTTCTAAGTGCTGTGTGTAGCTCCCAAACCCAGAATTTCTTGCCCAAGGTCCAGGACTTTTGCTATTACACTATCATTCTGTTTTAACCAGCTTCCTGGCTGGACTCCAATTAAGAGAGTGTTTTGAGTTCTTTTCCAAAACCCTTTCTTCTTTAAATCCTATGGGTCATCCTGCTTATCACTTTTCTTTCTACTTACTTAATTGTTTCATACATTTTTATTTGTTATTTGTTACTTTCAGTTGTCTCTTACCCATTTATAATTTGTCTCTGCTTTTTTTAGGGCTTTCTTCATAATTCCTGCGCAGTCCCAAAATACCTTTTTTAAAAAAGATTTATTTATTGATTTGAGAAAGAGAGAGAGAGAGGAGAGACAGAGGGAGAGGGAGAAAGAATCTCAAGCAGACTCCCTGCTGAGCATGGAGCCCAATGTGGGACTCAGTCTCGTGACCCTGAGATCATGACCTGAGACAAAATCAAGAGCTGGTCGCTTAATCAACTGAGCCACCCAGGTGTCCCCCAAAATGTCTTTTAAAGTGATTATGACAAATAGCCTGATGTACGACATACTGCCTGTTCTAAAGATCTACGTTTCTATGTGGCATTTATCCCCAGTAAATGGAAGTATCACTATGTTACATATACAAGTGACCGTCCCTATCTCTATTTCATACATTTGAAGTCACTATCACAGGTAAAAATGAAACACAAAAAAATTAGCTAACATTCCTTTGTTCATTTTGCTGCTAATAACAAAAATGAAGGTGATTACATTTCTTATGTTTCTGTACAAATCCAATCATCTCTGTGATTAATAATAAAGAAGTTTGACAAATAACTTTCCAATGAGTGCTCTATAGAAAAGCCAACTGGATAATTTAGGTAACATTAGAATTGAGGACACTAAGAAAGAGTGGCACTCGATTTTTAATATAAATCATCTCATTCACTGCACTTGTTTTTATTTTCTTTGATGTTGCTTTCACTGAGCTTCCGAATCACTTGCAATTTTTCTGTGGTCATCTGGTTGGTCCTCTTTCCTGTATTTGTTCTCTTTCTCTCTTTGTGTGGCAAACCCTTTCTTGCTCACGTTATCCCTTTGAGTGTATGTATGTATATGGGTGAATTTTGAATCATAGATTAGCATTTTAGGAAAAACACTGACACACCCAGCAGTGATTCATCATATCCCACATTGAAAGCAATGAGGCTGCTTCAAAAATCAGCACTTGGGCTGCTTTAATGCTGTGGGTCATTTCATAGCCCGACAAGTAAATCCTACAATAATCCATCTTGCCGTGACAGGGAGATGCAGTATCTTATATTCTAATAATAATCCAAGAAAATACAACTTTAGAACTCAGTGAAAGAGAAAGTACAAAATCACTTCCCATTAACCTAAAGCATGCTTTGCATGGTGTGTTGTAGTTACCAATGAATAACAGATTCTTTCATAATTAATTTTTGAGCATTATTTAAACCAATATTCAAAAATATATCAAATTCTTTCTCTGGATTGAGCACTCTGCTTTCACTGATGGAGGAGAAAACAAATACAACAAAAATGTCTTAGGACTTGTTATTAAATTTGTTATTCAATCTGTTCTTTTATCTTTCATATAATTAATATATACATATATTTTTAATTTATATGTTGGAAATGCTTACAGTGCTGGAACTTCTGAAGGAAACATAACAGTCTTTTCCTTTTTGGTGCTTACTGTCTTGTACAGAAGATATGTTAACCCATGAATTAGGTTTTCCTTAACTGGGTTGTGTGTTGTGAGAACAGAGTATAGAACAAATAGTTCAATCCAAGGAACTTCAGTTCATTAGTACATTTCATTAAATAAAGCAAATAAACACACAGTATTATTTATCTTTATGGAAGATTCTCACATGTGCTTAAAAGTACTTAGCATTAGCCTCTTTCCATGAATTTTTTCAAGGATACAATACAAATATAGTCTTTTGTCCAACTAACTCCTAACATTATCACTAACGTTACTGGCAAAAAATAAAAATCTGTATGCTCTGCTTCTTATGGTTGATATCCATGTTTTGTTTTGCTTTGTTTTGTTTGTTTTGTGACTATAGGTGTCAGCATTAAATTTACAGTTGTAGGTTTGGTCCCTAAGAAAAAAATATTAGGGGGTGCTTGGCTGGCTCAGTTGGGAGAGCAAGAGACTCTTGCTCTCAGGGTCGGGAGTTCAAGCCCCATAATGGGTGTAGAGATTACTTAAATAAACTTTAAGATGAAAATATTAGAAGGTGACTAAATTCATCTATCCACCTTTACCTGTCCTAAATTTATTTCTGTTATGGCAAAAAAAATGCACCACTTTATAATATGTGTTGTTGATAGCCCTCCAATGTGGTCTGACAAAGAAAAAGCTGTATCTTGTTGACCTCAGCTTAGTTACTTAGTGTGCTATCATGGAAGCCACATAGTAGTTTCAAATACTGTATGCAAATAGGGTGGCCAGACCTGCAGATAGGCTCATGATTATATCTCCTCTGCTCGGGTTTGTGTTCAAGGTCCAACTAGACTTCACATAAAAAGCACACCAAGAAAAGTTTCCCCTATTATTCCTTTTGTTTCCATCCATTAGTCAATTTGTTGTCCATTATAAATATGTCCACATTCACAAAACCCATATTTATGTCAACTTCTATTACACAAATTTTTCTTCTTCCCAGGCTGGGAGTGGGTTACAGAAAATAATCACAATTAATCACACTCTGTGAACTCACAAACTTGCATGTAGTTACATGACCAAGTAGCTTCATTCCACTTCAAAACTCTTATCCATTAATGATGATTGCCTTTGCTGCAAAGAACCTTGAAGCTAAATCTGAGCTCTGTTAAGAAAGAGTGCCTGTATTAATCAGACATGACTGCCATGAACAAAGGAGACATCGTATCAGCATGCATGCCAAATATTTGACATGCCTGTTCTAATTCTTTCAGGACTATTTCATTATGAAGAGTAACTGATTTACTAAGAAGTGGAGTGTAGGTTTTCATTTGCTTGGAATAAGACTAATAGAAATTGTTCTCCATTCTTCCTGAAATAGGTATGTTTACTATGATATCTAGTCCTATTTTTAATTTTCTAAAACATCCGTTGTCCTTAAAAATAGATTTCCCTCCAGAATCCATGTAGTTCTTTTAATTCTCATTTCTATTGCAATAGTTTTAGGAAAAAGAACAACGGGTTATAAAACAATTTTATGATAATTTTATTTAGTATGACTTCAAGGCATAAGGAAATGAATCTTTAGAATATTTCAGCACAAGGTACAGTATTACTGCTTAATCTATTTCTACAAAGAAAAAATAAAAATATATAACCTATACCTCTAACACTATCAGATTGGTGTGAAGATGAAATGGGACTATGGAGATGAAAGCACTTTGGAAAGTACATAAATGCAAAGTATTGCATTATTTATTTGACCATCACTGACTGAGGTGAGATGAAGAAATCCTCAGAGAAGTTTCTGAAGGCACTATTGGTTGGATGGATTATAAACCAATAGGTATCAGACTCGTCTTGCCAGATTTTTATATGAGCACAAACCCTGCTCTTCATATAAATTTGTGTAGTCCAATGGCATAGGATCATATTACATATGATTTTCTCTTGACCTTTATCTGTTACAAGTGTAGTGGAAGGTTTGATAAGATCCAAAGGAAGCCTTGACACGTTCTTAACACAAAGAGGGAAGTCACACCCTAGTTGCCACCTATTAAGAAATATTCAGCTCGGGGCGCCTGGGTGGCACAGCGGTTAAGCGTCTGCCTTCGGCTCAGGGCGTGATCATGGCGTTGTGGGATCGAGCCCCACATCGGGCTCTTCTGCTGTGAGCCTGCTTCTTCCTCTCCCACTCCCCCTGCTTGTGTTCCCTCTCTCACTGGCTGTCTCTATCTCTGTCGAATAAATAAATAAAATCTTTAAAAAAAAAAAAAAAGAAATATTCAGCTCATCCTTGCTTTCCCATCACGGGCGCACAACATGCCAAATGTAGTTAGGTGTCTATAAATTACACTCTCCCCAAATGTTGTGAACCCATTTATGTTTTCCCTGACTCTTCTAAAATCAATCAAAGAAAAACAATAACAATAACAAAAGAAAAAAACAAAACAAAACACTGGCAATGTGGCTTTAATTCTCTAAAATTTCCAAAAGGGTATAAAGTTCAAGGTCACTTCTGAATCTCATTGGCATTTCTCTAAAATTTTATGTAAATTATTTCATGGCAATTGACAGACCACTATGTGTGGTCATAAGGATGTTTTTATGTGTATGAGAAAAGTGAGGCAAGAGACCCATAATCGTGGGAGTGTATTGGGAGAGCAAGACAGTATTATTACTTAAATATTGGGCGTGCACCATTCTCTTTATTTTGTTGAGTTTGTCAAGAACATTCTTATCAACCAATGCCTTCCCAATGTGTTTTTCCCTTAGATACAGCCAGCTTTAGGTTTCTATCCATTGACCAGATATCATAAAGTTCTTCACTCAACTCAAGAGAAATGGAGTATTTTAATACAGAGTAATTACCTGCCCCAGATGTTTTTATCTAGAAGATGCTAAAGGGGAATACAGACAACCTTTTGCTCTTAGAAGGGTTCAGGTCTTCGGTTTTTAATCTGAGGTCCATTGGTAGGCTAAAGGGATTCCACCAACTTCTCCAAATTGTATGCACAAAGGTATATAAATGTGTTTGAGTTTTCTCTGTGGGAACTGAAGTCTAGAGCACTCCTTGATTTCTTGAAAGAGTGAGCCAAAAAAAAAAAAAAAAAGTCAGAACTACAAATTTATATTCAAATTGTAAAATTGCCCTTCTTCTATCATCTTTGCTACAAAATAAAACTCCATCTTGTTTCACTTTTAAGAGTGTGGATTAATATTCCAGAATGTAGATTATATTAGAAGCTGAAATGTGGCACAGAAAATGGGAAATAGGGATATCCCTTATAGTTGATATATGGGAATGACCCATGCTGAGCTAAGTCTTAGCTTCCTCATCCACAAACTAGAAAGTTAATTAGAAAACCCTTTGAGGTCCATTTCAATGCAAAGAATCAATGGTTCTTTGAGGAAGGAGAGTCCCCTGGACCTACTGAATCTGTTCAAAATAAAGCCAGCCCAGGAACACAGAGAGATTCCTTTCTCCTTGCTACTAATCCTGAGGAACAAAAGAAAAGACACAGAGAGAATAGGAATTAGATCAACCAGATATTTCTGGGACATGTTCATTTGAGACACTTTCACTGAGCATCTTCTATGGTTGGTCATTATTTTATACACTATAGAGTATGGTTCTTGGTCCCAGAAGCTGCATCAAATTCCTCATTAGAAATGATAACAAAAAATGCCCTTTGAATATATTATCACTTCAACATTCAATAAACATTTATGGAGTGCTACAAAAATAAAGAAATGCTGTAATTAATTAGCAGTGCAATTTTGGACACATAGCTTACCTATTAAGTACTTACCTTTCAACATTGCAAGAGAGCTCTGAGATAGATCTCATGCAAAATTAGGGCCATGATTGGCCAACAAAGAAACTGAGGCTCAGTGAAGTATAGAGAGCTGGAATTTGAGCAAGGTCAGTATAAATGAGAGTCAAACTCTTAACCAATAAACTGTGGTTTTGCTGTCTTGCTTAACCATTATTGATTTGATCTCCTCAGCTGAAAGTGGAAAAATATAATAAGGAAAAGCTGAGTACAAAATACGAATATTGCAAAAGGACAAGATGAGGGAACTAGGGCTTAAGTAAACACGTGAAGGAATAGCAACATGGAATTCACTGTGAGTGAAACATGTCAAAAGTGTGATATGGCTGGGGAAAAAAACAAAAACAAAACAAACAACAACAACAACAAAAACCACATACACACATGAAAGAAAAAAATAAAGAAAGGTAGCCTCAGAAATAAGAAGTGTTCAGAATGAGGAAGATGGTATTTCATTTTAATCTTTCTGAATTAGACCGTCCCTGGAATAGCATCTGTTCTATTGTGGAAATCACTTTTACTAACACTAGCAAACTGATTGGAATTGGAAAGCTACTTAGGCAATAATCATTGTTAGATTTAACATTTAGATTTTGTTCTATAATAAGAAAAGCCGTGCAGTTGTTAAGAGCATGGGTGCTGAAACCAGGCTGCTTGGGTTCAAATCCTGGTCTTCCCACCTTGAGACGTTATTAAATTAATTATATTAATTTTCTGTGCCTTACTGCCTCCTCTCTAAAATGGGGATAATAGATCCTCAAGGATTTCATGTATCTAAAGGGTTTAGAACATTGTAGGTACTTTAACAATATGTTCACAAAAGAAGATATTTGAAGAATGACTGTTTAGCACATAGAAGAGTAGGTTGAGAGAAAATTTTCCTCCAGATGGCTAGAAAACAGAAGTAGTATCAGTAAAGTTATTTAGAGATATAAGGGAAACAAATAGTTTTGTGTCTGCCTTGGGTTATATTTGGTTACCTGTCACTCACCAGAGGTATTCAAGCATTTAGCATATCTTAGAGAGGATGGAAACATCAGGTGGAGAATATGAAATAGACTACGTTATAACTATGTATTTGTTTTTATTAATACTGTTTGGAGAGTAAAATAAGAGATTTAAGCAATACCGAGGGTTACAAAAGTAAAACTAATGTATCTCCTCCTAGTTTATTCCGCCCCATTCCCCAGAAATAATCAGTTTTATTTTCCTCTGGTGGTCCCCATGACAATAAGAAATACACAGAAACTTCTGGTTTCCAGTGATTTATCCATATTTTTCAATATATATTATTTCCCCATAGGGAAAGATAAGAGAGTTAATAAACTCATCTTATTTCCTACCTCTTTTCCCTTATCCATACTGTTATTATTTTCAGTTATTGTTGTTTTTATTAGTTGTAGTTAATTCTGTTTTTAACTTGAAGCAATATGCTTCCCCAGAGTTAGAGGTATTTCTTGGGCAATCCATTGTCAACACTTTCTATCAACTTACCAACATGTGGGGGCTCCTGGGTAGCGCAGTCGTTAAGCATCTGCCTTTGGCTCAGGGTGTGATCCCGGTGGCGTTCCGGGATCAAGTCCCACATCGGGCTCCTCCGCTGGGAGCCTGCTTCTTCCTCTCCCACTCCCCTGCTGTGTTCCCTCTGTAGCTGGCTGTCTCTCTGTCACATAAATAAATAAAATCTTTAAAACAAAAAAACTTACCAACATGTGAAATAAGGAAATTAAAAATTTCTCCGCATCTCTTGTCTGTAATTACAATGAAGTCTTTGATGTCTTGTTCTAAGCGGATTCTAAAAATTGAAGTACATTAGCAGTATTGAGAGTATTGGGATTATGACTTTCCTAGGGTGTTCTGTTTTATCTTGGTGTGTGTTTTTTTTTAAAATAGTGGTTTTTAGTTAACTTTCTTTTATCTTGTGGTTAAAGAAATAGCTACCTAATTATATATATATCTGCTAGGATATTTATCTTTTCTTTACACGATGAATCTCTCTTCTGTCTTCCTCTTTTAATTTGGACTAGTTGTTTCTTAGGTCTGCTGTAGAGCTGACAACCGGAAATGGAAGCACACGCTTTGTAATGCATGTCTTTTTATTCCCTTATTCTTTCTAAGATTGTCTCACTGTAGGCTCAACTATTATTTTTAAAAAACTAAATCTGAATCACTGAATTCCTGAAATATACGTGTCTTGTCCTCACATTTGGTTGCCAGTGTGCCTAAGAACTGAATTCTAGGTTAATAATAATTTTTTAATAATATTTTTTATACAACTTTACAGGCAGTCAATCCAAAAGATACGTATTTTCCTTTGTAGGAAACTTGATATTCTTCTTCCCAGTATTCCAGTTCTTTAGTGTGGACGTTTCTTTTATTATTTCACCTTGCCTTCTATTCAGTTGGCCTTTTTTGGTGTGAAGATTGGCCTTTCTTTACCACAGATAAACTTTTAAATTTTACATGAACCTTCATAAGTGAATTTGGTCTATCTTTTCTTGACTTTCTATATGCAATTTCACTTGTAAGTATTGCTAGACTTATGAAATGAATGTAGGAGGAGTTGCCATTACTTCCTTTTCTATTCTTTCCAAAGGTTACCAAATTTGGAGTATTCAGTAAATTTAGCTGTAAAACAACCTGATGACTTTTGTGTCTATGTTGGTGAAAGGGACACACAGGAAATTTGACTTTGAATACCAGTTTAATTTCTTAAAATGTTTCCTATCTCTTATAGGGAACAATTTGGTATGTTGTAGGAATTTCTTTTTATTTTAATTTTTCAAATTCAGAAGTGTGCATTGGTTTACAGCAATCAATCAAGACATCAAAAATAGATACCATATGACTTCATTCCTATGTGGAATTTAAGAAACACAACAGATAAACATGGAGGGGGGAGGGGTGGCGAGAGGCAAGCCAGAAAACAGACTTTCAACCCCAAAGAACAAACTGAAGGTTACTAGAGGGTAGGTGGGCAGGAGGATGGGTTAAATGGGTGATGGGGATTAAGGAAGTCACTTGTGATGAGCAACAGGTGTTGTATGTAAGTGATGGGTCACCAAATTCTGTATGTGAAACTAATATTACACTGTATGTTAACTAACTGAAATTTAAATAAAACCTTGAAAAAAGAAGAAAAGAAGAAAATGAACAACCACAGACATGTTACCTTTTTAAACTGTAGTTATTTTATTCTTATTACATTATATTTATAATTCTATTTTTCTATTGTATTGTTTAAATAATTTTATTGAGGCATAGCATACATACAGAAAACTATAAAAAAATAATGTGGTCTAGCTCGAGGAACTTCTATCACGTGAATACACCTAAGAATCTACCACCCAGTCATGAAAGCATATTATTAGAACCACAAGCCACCCTTGGGCATCTCTCTGTTGCTAACCTCTTATTCTTTCCATAGGACACCTTACTCTTAATTTATGACACCATTATATTTTTGTGATTTTTGTATGTGTATATTTTTAAAAATTTTTAATCTTGGTCATTTTTGTAGTAGTTTTTGAACTTAATTATTATTTTCTAAGAAAAAAGTTTTTGTCTCAATATTCTTCAATGTATGATTATTTTCTGTTTTATGAATTTCAATTCTTATCATTATTAAATCTTTCCTTATACTTTACATGGACTTATTTGCTGTTCTTTTTATAATTTCTTGAGATGGAAATTGATAAAATTGATTTTCAGTCTTTCCTCCATAATATATATATTTAAGGTGATAAATATCCCTCTATAGAGGATTGTCTCTATTTTCCACAAGCTTTGATATATTGTATTTCCAATATGATTTAAGAGCAAAATATTTTCCACTTCCATTTTTATTTCTTTTGTGATCCCTGTGTTATTTAGAAATGTATCATTTCCAAGCATGTGAGGATCTTTTTCTTCTTTTCTTCTCCTCCTCTGCCTTTTTGTCCAAAGTCCTTATTTTTCTCCTTATCTCCTTCTCTACCACATCATTATCATCACTATCCTGATGATGATGATTATGTTATTGACTTATAACAATTCATATCCACACAGAGACAATACTGTGAATATTTTCAATGTTTTTATATTTGTCGAGAATTATTTTACAAGCCAGTTGAAGTCTAATTTTTAAAATTCATATTTATACTTAAAAATACACAGTTTGCTATTATTGGTTATTGTGTGGTCTCTGAGAGACTGTATAGTAATTTTGTATTCATATTGTCTCTATTTTACTGAATCGTTTTCTCTTTCCCCAAGAGAGAGAGTTTCTTTCTTCTAGTGGAAGCAAATAGTCACGCTATGAACTACATATAGAGAGGGTCACGTGGCAAGAAACAGCCCTCCAACCAACAGCCAGTAAGTCAGAGTCCTTATATATAGCCATAAGAAAATGTCATACAGCCATAAGGAAATGAATTCTGTCAACAACCTGAGTGAGCAGATACTTTCCTGGCCAGGAGATAATGAAAAGACATGGTGATGGTTAATTTAATGTCTACTTAAATTGGCCTAAGGAATGCCAAGACAACTGGTAAAACATTTCTGGGTATGTCTATAGGAGTACCCTGGGAAAAGATTTGCATTTGAATCACTAGACTGAGTAAAGCAGATCACCTTCACCAGTGCAGGTGGATATCCTCTAAGTTGTTGAGGGACCAAACAGAACAAAACTGTGGAAGAAGGGCAAACTCCCTCTCTTTGCTGTGGCTGGAGGATCCATCTTCTTCTGTCCTTGGACTTAGGCGCTCTTGGTTCTCAGTCATTCGACTATGATCAGATCAGGACTTAAACCAACAGCTCTTCAATTCCTTGGTCTATAGACTTGAGCTGAATTACACCACTGGCTGTTACGGTTCTCTACTTGTGGATGGCATGTTGTAGGCAGCATCCATAACCACGTGATCCAATTCCTATAATACATATAATACTTATATACATATAAGAGGAGATAGATGTACATAGATAGATAGATAGATAGATAGATAGATAGATCTATGTATCTATAGATGTAGATAAATAGGTTCTATTTCTCAGAGAAATAGACTAATAAAGACACTTTCATTTGAAAAAAAATTCCTATGAACCCCAAAACCCATATTCAGTGAAATAACGTTTCCAGACAACCAAAAACTAAAGCCATTTTTCTTCATCAGTTTCACTGATGAGGTGAGAATGAAGTTCAGCCAACTTCTTGGTAGCAGCCTGGTGGAAGCCTAAACCAGAGAACCCAGCTAAACCATTCCTGACCTTTTGACCCATGGAAACTGTGAGATAAATAAATGTGTATTGTTTTAAGCTTCTGTATTTGTGGTAATTTGTTACACAGTAACAAAAAGAAATACATAGTCTATTATATGAAATGTACTTCTTTAGTAATGCTTTTGACTGAATGTCAACCGGATTTATATTGGAATAGCTAAATTAGCTTGTTGTTGTTGTTCTTAGTATTTATTTGCATGGAATATCATTTTGTATTCTTTTACTTTGAACCACCTGTGCCCCATATTTAAAGTGTATCTTTTCTAAGAAAGATGTTGTTTGTTTTTGTGATGTTTTGTTGTTACTGTTTTATCTAGTAAGACAACTTCTTTTATTTGGAGTAGTCTGCTTGTATACACACTCACCATTCAATTTCAATCTTTCTAACCTTGTTTACGTTCATCTTTTTCTCTCTTTTTCTCTGCCTTCTTTTATATAAAATGTTTTTATTTTTTTCCATTTTCTTCTATTCTCCTGTTACTTATGCATTTGTTCTTCTTTCATTGGCTTCCTAGATACTGAAACATTCATTCTTTTTTAAAAAGATTTTATTTATTTATTTGATAGAGAAAGGGAGCGAGAGAGCGAGCAAGAGAGCACAAGAGGGGGAGCAGCGAAGGGGGAGGGAGAAGCAGGCTCCTCACTGATCAGGGAGCCCAAGGTGGGGCTGGATCCCAGGACCCTGGGTTCATGACCTGAGCCAAAGGCAGACGCTTAACGGATTGAGCCACACAGGCATCCCTAAAACATTCATTCTTGAATCACTATAGTATAATGTAAATTAGTAGTGCTTTCTGAGACAGTTGCACTTATCATCCCACTGCTGTTTCTGTCATTGTTGTCGTGCATTTTAATTCCATGTATATTTTTAAACCTCACTAGATATTATTAGCATTTTGTATAGTTAAATTTCATTTAGATATATCCACATAATATTATCTTTTCAATCAGTATGTATTCCCTCCTCTATTTCCGGTTTGCTGTGTAGAAGTCTCTTTTTGTCTGAAATTCTTTCTTTCTTTCTTTTTTCCTTTCCTTTTCCTTTTTCTTTTTCTTTGTTTTTCCTGTAGAATAAGATTGATGAAGAAAAATTGTCATTGTTTTTGTTTGCCTAGAAATGTTCTTATTTTAGTGAATATGGATTTGGGAGTTTCTTTCAATGTCAGGTCATTTCTTTCAGTTAAAGATGCTATTTTATTGTCTTCTGGCTTCCATTTTTTATGTTGAAAAATCAGCTCTTAGTTTTAGTGTTGCTTCTTAAAAAGTCACAGATTATATTTCTCTGTCTCTGTTAAAGAATACTTCTTTTGGGATGCCTGGGTGGCTCAGTTGGTTAAGCACCCAAGTCTTGGTTTTGGCTCAGGTCATGATCTCAGGATCCTGAGATCAAGCCCCTAGTCAGGCTCCATGCTCAGCGTGACATCTGCTGGAGATTTTTTCCCTCACCCTCTCTCTAACCTTTCACCTTAACCTTCTCCCTAACATTTCTCTCTCTCTCTTTCTCAAATAACTTAATTAATTAAATTTAATCTTAAAAAAAGGATGCTTCTTTATCTTTAAGTAGTGTTAAATATTATTATGATGTGCCTTTTTGTTACTTACTCTATTTATTCTGCTTGGGCTCCTAGCATCTTATGAATCTGTAAGTTGATATATTTCATCAGTTTGGGAAAATTACAGCCATTGCTTGATTGTTACTTTTATCATTCTTTCTCATCTGCCTCCTCTGAGGCTCAAATGACATGTGTATTTAATGTGTTCACTCTATCTCAGATGTCTAGTACCTGCTTTATGTATCTTCCATCCTTTTTGCTTTCCATGTCAAGTTTACACATTTTCTGATGATTTCTAGTTCAGTTCACTTATTCCTTCTGCTCTCTGCAGGTAAATTCATTTATTCAGTTCTTAATTTCTATTTTGTATCATTTTGTTTTCACTTCTATGGTTTCCGCTTGGATCTTTTCATATAGAGTCTGATTCTCAGTGAATTCCTTTATTTTATCATTTATTTTCTTGAAGTAGTGACAGTTATTTTATTAAAATCTGATAAATACAATGTCTATATTACTTGTATTTCTATCTGTGCTCATTCTCTCCCTCAACTGTATTCATTCGTTCATGCATGCATGCACGAATATATGCATATGCATGCATTCACTCATTCAGTATGCCTAGTGATTTTTAACATCAGATAAATGTTATGGATGATTTTTTTTTTCTTCCTTTAGAGAGGATTCACTCTATTAGCTGGCAGGTGGCAGATGGATAGATTACCTGACTCCAGTCAAGAACTGGGAAGTTTCTAAGCCATATGTCCATGTTTGGGAGTCTTATTTCTAATCTGAGAGTGAACTCTGTAGATGTTTTAAATGTGAATGTGAAGTATTTACTAGGATTCTCCTCCTTGGTGGATAATGAATTTCAGTTTTTCTGTGTGCAGTACCATAGGGCTGCCATAAAGTCCACTTTGATTTTTAGACACTTTTGGCATGACTTCTTAACATTTTGCCTCGTGCAGCTTAAAAATCAGTAAATGCCTCAACATGAAAATATGTGTCAAGTATTGGGCTAACTTCTTTGTGCCTCCTTCTCTGTAAGAAGATGCTGGTTACCTTCATATCTCTGAATTCTAATTTTTGTCTCCAAGTCCTAGAATACTTGACAACATTTTAATTGCCTCTTAGAAACTATTTTCCTGTTTCTCAGGATGCACCAAAATTTGGTAAATGCTCCCAAAGGAAAAGCAGCATACAGAAAGTTGGGCAAAGTTGGGCTCAACTCAGTGAGCTTCCATTTTCTCCAGGGTCTGGCCCCTCATGTCCTTGCTGCTTTAGCAGCATTTCTATGCCTTCTGAAAAACTCATTTCTATGCCTTCTGAAAGACTCATCTCTGTGCTTTATAACACGTTCCTATTTGTTTCCATTGGGAGAATTCATATGCCACAGGTTATACTATCATAGCTGGAAGAACTCACCTACAAAAACTATTTCTAATTTCACTTTTAAAAGATTTTATTTATTTATATAAGAGGGAGAGAGAGAGAGCACAGCGTTGGGGGCGTAGGGGCAGAGGGAGAGGAAGAAGCCAACTCCCTGCTGAGCAGGGAGCCAGACACAAGGCTTGATCCCAGGACCCTGGGATCATGACCTGAGCTGAAGGCAGATGCTTAACCGACTGAACCACCCAGGTGCCTCTCTAATTTCAAAAACTATTTCTAGTTCTATGACTTCAGTTTCACAATAGTCTGCTTTTTTTTTTTTTTTAGGTAGACAACATGAACTTGATCTTGCTGAAGATACTTATTAGACTCTTAAGCTCTCTTCTTTTTGTTACATAGTATCTATTTCTTTTTGTATGAATTGTCCTTGGTATTCATAATCTTTCAGTTTCATACTTCAAATATTTATTAATTTTTTGGTTCATCATTTATGTCTATTTTTATGGGTAACTGGTAGAGGTTTGTTTTAAACATTTGTATGGGTCTATTTACCTAAAAGACCTCTTTACTGAATGGAAAAAGTTTGCTGTGGTCTCTGTGTAAGTGGAAAGTCTGATCCACTGGCAGGATTTTGTTTATAGTGGTTGACTATGGAGTAGAAATATTAGATTAGAACTCTGATAATTGCCCAACTAAGAACTATTTTTTCTCTATGTGAAGTGCTTCAATATATTTTGCTCCTAGTTGGAGGTCCTGTTATTTCTTCTCTGAATCTTTTTGTAGATTCGGAGTTATTATGGTTCACTTTTCTCTCAACAGCTCCATTATGCATGCAATGGATCCTTCCCAGGAAAATAATTTACTCTGCTTGGAGAGCACTCTGTTAAAGTCGCCAACTAGGGACAAATTCTATAGGCAGAGGAAAGAATTGTCTTCCCAGTTATGGAGGACATTGTATAGGACAACCTGCAGGTAATTCTCCAGGGAACCACCCTGAGACGTTTCCATCAGTCCTCTGTTCATAGCTGCTCATCTTTATTTGGATGCTTTTTGGGGATCACCTGACAGAATCATCTGTCAAAAGTATATTCTCCCTTGTGCTTTTTTCCATCCATATAAACCCATCTGTTTTGTTCTTCCGAGTTACATCAGTGGGTTAAATTAAATTTGGTCTGACAATTTTCACCTTTTGCTTTATGGTTACTCCTGACATTAAGAATATATCAAGAGTGGCATCTAGATTTAAACTGGGGAAAAGCAAATACTGTGCATTTTCAATTTTTGGCTTTTAAATTATATATATATATATATTTAAGATTTTATTTATTTATTCGACAGAGATAGAGACAGCCAGCGAGAGAGGGAACACAAGCAGGGGGAGTGGGAGAGGAAGAAGCAGCCTCATAGTGGAGGAGCCTGATGTGGGGCTCGATCCCATAACGCCGGGATCATGCCCTGAGCCAAAGGCAGACGCTTAACCGCTGTGCCACCCAGGCGCCCCTTAAATTATATATTAAATAACAATAAATAGTTAAATTCATGACAATATGGATTTTATAATGTTGTGTAAAAATGCATATGAATACAATTGAAGTATCACCTAGACTGTTTGTTTATGCCTAGCTCTACTAAAAATTCATATATGAGATGGCCATAAATGCATATCATTAAGCTTGAGTTATAGTATTTTCACACTTTGGACTCTTGTAATTATGTGTCATAGCCTACATATAAGTACAATCCATTTGCTGTGATGGATAATTTTGTAATATTACTTAAGGCATTAATAAAATTTTAGATGCCTTTCTTTTCATGTATCCCATCTATATACACAAAGTTTATTATAGTTACTTTGTACAAAATATATACTTAAATTCTTCTTTTATAGCATATTCATTTTTTCTGCTGACTGTGTATTCACTTCATTTTCATTGCCAAGTTAATTAAATGAGTTACACATAATTGACTTTGGTTTTCAATGAGAATTAGGAAACATTTAAGAAAAAAGTTCATAAAATAACAAAGTACTTTTAAGAAGCATACTATAATCAAAGTATCCTGTGGAAAGTAATAATACATTTCACAAAGATAGCTATAAAATATGTAATGAAACCCCACTGTTATTTGTATTTGTAAATATATTTAATGTATTACAAAAACATATCAAATGTTTAGTAAATGCATAATATTCTGCAAAGTGATATGGAAGGACTGGGAAGTTTTCAAAAAAGTGAAAAAAATTTAAAAGTCTTCCTTTCTGTCCCCCTACTCTTGCTTCTTTTTCTTTTCCCAGTTTTATTGAGATATAATTGACATACACCTCCCACTCCTTCCCTGTAGAAGTATTAGACTAGGTGCTGGAGAGGGAGGATGTGTAAGCTAAAGGACAGCCAAGTAAATATACAACTTGAGTTATGTTGAGTTAATGTATTAAGGTTTCAGTAGAGACACAAAGGGTCTTAAAGCGACACATAGCAGAGATATCTAGCATGTTCCAGAAAGTCAGGGTGGGTTTCTCAGAGAAGGTGAGATATGAGCAAGGAGCTTATATCACACAGGGCTATGAAGAAATGTACACAGAATTCCATAACTTACTTTGTTCTTCAACTATTCTCGTATTTCTAATCCCCTCATAGGACTTTCCTGACATTTTAAAAATTAATTAATTAATATTTTAAACCACTGTAGGGCAGTAGCAACAGGGCCAGCTGTCTCCATTTCATACTAATGCTATCCTACATCAACCAGGCCCTTCTTGTTCCTGAGGGTTCAATCTGAGAAGCAAAAACACTAAGAGTGATATAGTATAAGGGGTTGCTTATGGGGCTGTGATATATACAATTGTGGGGCTGACTAAACAGGTGTAGGAGCCAAGGGGAGGCCACCCCAAGATGAGTCATTTGGCATGAACATTATTTTGAGGTAAAAGCAATCAAAACTCAAAAAGTTCAGAAAAAACTCTTTACCTCCCCCTCAACTTCCTGCCTGTACCAAGAAGTGAGCTGTTAATAAATATTCCTCTTTACCTGAGAAATTTATCTGCATAATAGGGCTACCTGTGTTATCCAAACATCTTCTCTCATCTTCCTGCTAATGGTCTTCCTCCCCTCTGTATCTTCATACCCCAAACGCTCTCCTTAGGTCGTCTAAGCCTCATGTTGCCTCATTGTCTTTGAAATTTCATGTGTGTGGATTCCCTGTATGCATGAAAGTAAATTTGATTTTCTCCTGTTAATCTGTCTCATGTCAACTTGATTCTTAGTCCAACTAGAAGGATGTGGAAGGGCAGAGGAAATTCTTCCTCCCCAACACAGGTCATGTGTGCCTGTTGCTTCTGTGTTTCCTGCCAAAGTTGAATGGGCAGAGTGAGTGGTCAGGAAGGAATAGTGGAAGAAAAGTAGTGGGAAGCAAGGACGAATTGGCACAGACCAATAAGGAAAGCTGAAATCCGTGTCTCTCTCTCACCGCTATCAAAGGCTCCAACCATAGTGCTGCAGGGGACCTGCCAGAGAGGCTGGTGTTCTGTGTCATAAAGCTAAACGCATTAGCCCAGGAATTGGAAATGTTGGAGGAGAGGTGATGGTGGGAGGAGATCCAGGCTTGGCTGATGTCCCAGGGGCTGTACTCCGTGGCTCAGGAGTTGGAGAAGGAGGTGTGGCTGGTGCTCAGGAACTAAGAGCAGGGCCTCCCTCGCTGACCACAGGAGCCTCGGGTCAGGGACGGCATGTGTGACCTGGGTGTGCTCCACTGCCCTGCTCTGATTGCCAGAGCAGAAAAGAACGTGTCTGATGCTTTTCTCCTGCCTTCCAAATCTTGCATAACTTGTCTGTTTGTGGCCAGAACTATGCAGGGAAAAGAGTTCTAGGAAACATAGCCTCAGTTCACTGCCTTGATCCTGCTCCACCAGCGCCACTTACAGTCTTCCTTCCATCTTAACTCCGAGTTCAAACGCATACTCCTTTGCAGCTACAGCAAAGGTCTTTTGCTGTCTTACGTCTCAAAGTCCAATCTGATTTTTCTCACGCTTGGTTGTCTCGCATCGTGGATAAGGGAGAGATGTAGTTGCCCTCCAGCATCTCAGTCCTGACTGTCTCCTACTATCTGACCATGGCTGCATCTCTTCTCCTCTTGAGTCTTAGTTGCTGTAAAATGTGGAGAACAATGTCCCATCCCCCGGCTGTAGAGAGGACTAAGTAGGGTATTGCTGGAAAGTACTGAGAACACAGTATCTGGCAAATATTAAGTGTTCTTTGCATTTTAGCTCAGTGGCAGTATTGAGACATTATGACAGCAGATAACCTCGCCTCCTACCTTATTAAATTGAGTTTCTTCAAAATTTCTCCAACCACCTCATGGAAACAAATTTTCCTCTATATTTCTAAAGGGACCTCTTCCTTTTGTTTTCTAAGTCTCATTTTGTTACCTTTATTTGCTGATCTATTCTACAAATGCTGAGTTATTGCTTATCATAATGCCAAGTGGGGAAATTACATTGCTGAATGGAACAGATTCCCTTTCATGGAACTTAGAGATAACCAAGAAAGCAGGATGGTTTCCTATTTGGTAAGTTCTATCAAGGAAATAAATGATACTCGTGATAGGGTATGATTCCTGGGCAGACAGTTTCAGAGAGTGTCATCAGAAAAGATCTTTTAGAGAAGAAAACATTTGAAATGAGACTTGAGGCATGAAAATCATCCAGGCTGAGAACCACATGCAAATATGTTTTGAGTCTCTCCTGGCTTGAGAGAGTTCAGGGGCACCCATGAAGCATCAGATATGGGGAAAGGGGGATGAGACGAGCTTACAGTGATGATGGAACCAAACATTGTTTTGTAGGGAAGGAAGGAAGCTTCATTCTTTCAATTATCACTGCTGTTACTAATGTTTTCAAATTCTCTTTTTCCGCTGGACATTGCACTTCATCCTGTAATTATGGTAAAGTCTTTCATTTCAATTAATTAATTGAAATACTTGATTCTGCTACCTCTTCAAACTACTACCCTAACTCTCCCATTTCCTTCAAGGCCAGCATTTTCAAAAGAAGTTGATAGCTGTTACTTAATTCCACTTATTGTTTAATCCATGGGCCCTGGGCACATTACCCTTATTGATCTACTGAAGAACTTTCTTGAAATGAGTCCCCACTTGCTACACCCAGTAGTAAGTGCCTTGGTGGTTTTACTTCTCCACTTCTTTAGCCTTTGGGCTCCATTGTGTGGTTTTTCTGTCACAGCAAGTTCTAGTCCTCTTACCTGTCTGGAACCACTATCTCCTTCCAATCAACTTCTTGCTCCTATTGAAATTTGCAAAGGCTCTGTTCTTCATCAATTTTCCTACCCTTTTCCAATGTCTTTATTTGCCTGTATCATTTAATCCTTTGGCTTCAACTATTGTCTGTGTCTGGATAAACACAAATCTGGACTTTTAGTCCTGATAATTCTCCTACATTCCCATGTTTCACTTCTAAGAACCTACCAGCTAGCTCTCCCTGGATGTCACTCCAGCACTGCCAACTACTTACACCAAAAGATAGATCATTATCCCTTCTTAAAGAATCTATCCGGGTTCCCTATTTTGATGTTTAGTGATTTTACCATTTGAAGATAGGTGGTTATCTTTAACTCCTTTCCTCGCCTTTGTCCCCATTCCTCACTGTCACCTTTTAATCTTTCCTTATAAGTTTTGAAGAAAACAGACAACCACCTTGCATTCCCCTCCATATTTTTCTACCACCAAATCCCCAGACTTTCCCTTATTGCACTTACCTTCTCTTCTTCCAGTTGGTACAACTTCCCTGAAATTTGTAAACAAAAAAATGCTCTTCCTTCCGCCATGTAACAAAACCAATAATAAATGACAAAACAGAAATGAAATAAATCCTTCCCTTGAGCCTACATTCCTCCTTTGCCTCTGCACTATTTCTCAGCTTTTACTTAAAGCTGAACTTATAGAAATAGTTCCCTTTCTTAAAAAACAAAACAAAACAAAACTCCACTTCTTCCCCTCCATTCACCCTTAATCTTCTTAAAGTTTGGTTTTTGCCCTAAACTCCATCGAAACTACTTTTGTCAAAACCAAGTGACCTTCATGTGATTGGTTCTAATCATTATTCTGCTTTCGTTGACTTTCTTAGAGACACTATATATGTTTGACTCTTTTTCTCATTGGAGCCTTCTCTTCTTTTTTTTCTGGGGCACTCCTTTGATTTCTTGGTTTTCCTACTGTCACTTTGGTGGATGCTCTTTAGAATTTAACAGTTATTATTACTATTATTTCTTAATGATCTGGAGGTTTAGCACTTAACCATGCAACAAGGAAAAAGAATATATGTTCATCAAAGTTTAACATAAGATTTCTGAGTCTATGATCTGTTTTCCCCCACACAGCAAAGGTTTGAATGAAAAGTCCTTTTTGCATTGATATTCAGTCAAGGGAAAGACTGAAATGTTCAACTTGGGGCATTAAGGGATTCTTAAGCCTTGTGATGGAATGAAAGAGTCATGTAAGGCAGAGGTGGTACATGGAAAAGTCCTTGATGCCTTCAAAATATAAGCAAAGGTAATAAGAAGAAATTCTGAAAGGTCTCTAGACAGTTTGCTGGCATTCAGCAGTCAGCAGTATTTTGTGCCTATTTTTTTTTCCTTAAGGTATCATCTCATCCTCTTTTATTAACTCATATGTTGAAAATATTTCTGAGCTCCTTATGTGATAAAAGCCTCAAAGAAAAATAGCCAATCTCTGTTTGATGTAAAGTTGGCAGCAATTCATTTTCCATTTCCCACTGAGCCTTTCCGGTTTAAAAGTTATGTCAGTACAGAAGTAAGTTTCTTTGTGACTTGCTATGATGTTATCTCTTCATTAATTTCTGGTTTTATGTTAATTTTTAATTGAATTTTAATTTTTTTATTAATGTTCAGTTTTAATTACACAAATTCATTTTGTTGCATTGATTTGTTTTTTAGCCTGACAGTATATAATGAAAGGAGCCAATGAGGATAGAATTTTTGTTTAAGTTCACATTTTAACAAGTGTTTGATTCCTCTGACTCTCCCTTTTTCCATTTTTCTGTCTCGTTAAAATTATTTGATTTATTACTTTTGGACAAAAGATGAATCGTTTTGCCTGGCATACCTCTAAATCAAATCAAATAAGAAAAATCTAGTTTAATATTTTATTCCAGACTTACTATCTCTATAACCTTTGGCTTACTCCTGTCAGGAGTGATAAGTCAATAATATCTTTTTGTACAGTGTTTATTCCCCCTAATGTCCCATCTCTCTTTTCATGTGTGTATGTGTGGACTGTGACAAAAAGTGAATTCCACTGTGATTCAATCTTCCAGTTGCTATTTGACTCATTCTCTTTAATTCATCTTTTATTATAGTAATTATCTTTTCCCTGACTACTATTAAATGTGGGACAAAAATCACTGCTACTTTTCTTGACATTCAAGGTTTTCTAAAATTTAATGCCAGCCATGAATATTTGTTTTCCTGCCCAGAATCCTTTTTTTTTCTTTTTCCTATAAGAGTAAAAGAATGCCTTTTGGGGAATTAATTTTCTTCAACTTCTGGCTGATGTAGTTTTCGTTCTCATGGTTGACTCTGCCACCAGTTCCTGGGTACTTACATGATGCAGGCCTAGTTCATCAGCACAGCACATCCCAAGGTGCCAATGTTTATTCCAGGGATGTGTAAAAGACCTAGTCAGAGCTTCTCATGGCCATTATGGGACTTTTTTTTTTTTTTTTTTTTAAGAGAGCGGATGGGCAGAGGGAGAGAATCTCGAGCAGACACTACACTCAGCACAGAGCCTGGTGCGCGGTTCAATCTCATGAAACTGAGATCATGACATGAGCCAAAATTGAGAGTTGGGCACTTGACTGACTGAGCCACCCAGATACCCTCAATTATGGGACTTTTTTTTTTTTTAAGATTTTATTTATTCATTCGACAGAGAGAGAAACAGCCAGCGAGAGAGGGAACACAAGCAGGGGGAGTGGAAGAGGAAGAAGCAGGCTCCCAGCGGAAGAGCCTGATGTGGGGCTCGATCCCAGAACGTGGGATCACACCCCGAGCTGAAGGCAGACGCTTAACGGCTGAGCCACCCAGGCTCCCCATGGGACTTTTGAAAGAGAGATGACTCTCTTTATCTCTGAACTTGGAATTGTGAACCTATAAACCTGGAGCTCTTTTATTCACCTTGCAATCGTACTTTCATGAGTGGAGAAACTGTATCTGAGGTTGAAAACCAACCACAGGGATGGATAGAAATAGGATGTGGTTTTGATAACATGTTTTTAGTTTCTTGATCAATCCATGCCTAAAGGTAGAACCCTTTGAATTTCATTTACATGAACTAATAAATTTTTGTCCCTCTCTTTCTCTCATCTCTATCTCATCTCTCTTTCTTTCACTAGCTCTTTCTCTTTCTTTTTATGATGCCAGTTTTACTGAACTTCCCACTACTTGTTACTAAAAGTATTTAACCATTGCAGTCTAAACATTCATATCTAAATACTCTATCCCATAACATGCCTGTTTTTGAGATATTTTTTGATGTTTTCTTAAGCATATTTTTGAGTCTCCTAACTCTGACTTTTCACCAATATAAACTTTTTCTTTCATTTTAGATTGTTTATTTTGCTTTTGGACTATTTGTTTTGTTTTCTGAATTCTTACCACCTCAACTTAAGGTCCAGATAGATTTGAGTAGTAAGAGTTACTTTATTGTACAATCTCACGATACTCTTCTAACATTGTTTTTAACTATCATTTATATATTGTGCTATTGGCCGGCATTTCTAATTTATGCTGGTTATAACACCATAAGATGCTACTTAATGGCTATATCTTGCATTTTGTTCTGTCCTCCATTATGCCTAGGATTATGACTTGCTTTAGAAGAACTCAGTGCACATTTCTCAGTTTGTTAAAGAATATGCATGGAATGGGTTCATGTGGGAGATTTTAGGAAAGAAATTCTAACCTTAAATACTGTGCATTTAGACTGTAGGTGCTCAGCTACTGTACTATGTCCATCTTTAACAGTGACTTAGTCACATTGGCCTTCCAAAGCCATTGCCCTTTAAAATACTAAAGCTGTCGTCAGTCAACCAGAATGGCCAAGCCAAGCCAGTGCCTTCTTAATCCAGCCCTGTGCTGATGACCACCATCTTTGTTAAAGGTGGTGCTCACTCCTCTAGCTTTTAACTATTGATGCTATACTTCTTCTTCTTCTTTTTTCTTTCTTTCTTTCTTTCTTTCTTTCTTTCTTTCTTTCTTTCTTTCTTTCTTTCTTTCTTTCTTTCTATGCGGGGGGAACCCCTGCACAGATGGGGGGAAGGGCAGAAGGAGAGAGAGAATCAGACTCCTATTGAGCAGGGAGCCCAACACCAGGCTTGATCCCAGAACCCTGAGATCATGACTTGAGGTGAAGGCAGATGCTTAACCAACTGAGCCACCCAGGCACCCCTGATGTTGTACTTCTAACATTGTTTCATAAATACCAACTCTCTAGAGCCAGATATTCCCTAATATTAGAGCATAAGTATCCATTCCACTATGGAAATACATCACATCTTCTAGAAGCCTTGAAGTGTTGATCATAATTACACATTTTGTGTGTGCAAGGGGTTGTTAAATCATTTAACTTGTATATAATTTAAAATGGAACTATATTAAAACAAGTGTGGCTATATTAAGAAATAGTCTATAAATTTTACATGAATTTACATTAATAATTTTTGGCAAAGTTTTTAACCTAATTTTTCTCTCTCTATCTTTTTTAACACTCTGTAACTCCTCCCTCTCAATAAAAGAAAACATTAAAAATGTACCAGGCATCTGTGTTCTACTGTCTCTAGCTGTGAGGCTTATTTTGGTACAACAATTAAAAAAAAAAACAAAACAAAACACCACTGTCCTAAAATGATATGTCTTGTATTTTTCTAAGACATTTTGGGAGTACCCATATATTTATTGAATTATATGCTTTAATTGATTGATATCTCTGGTCAGTTCAGCCAAGTGCTCCTTGACTGTACCAGAATTTGTGTTACACTAAGAAACTCTAATTTAGGCAGCCCCAGGTTCCAACAAAAGACCAATTACTTATAAGAAGGAAGGAGTGAACTTCAGCCAACCTGTAGCTGTTCTGGGTTTAACATTCACACTTTCATGACTACATGCAGTAGTGGAAAACCAATGCCAAGGAAGGCTTTTACAGTCTTGTCAAGGTTGAGGTTTGGATTTTATGCCTGGCTGGTTATTGAGTGTAGCTGACCTCCCACTGTTGATAGCTCACTCCTTCTATTATATGTTATATTTCCTGAGTAAAATGAGGTACTTTGGGGCATTATTGAATGTGATGATTTGCAAAGTGCTCAGGATGTATCCATCACAAATGTCAGGGGTTTTCTCTACAGAGATTTGATGAGCACTTTAAGAAGTTTTCCAATTTTTAGGGATTTATATAGTGTTATAAAGTGCAAATGCTTCTCTGCCCATGGAAAATGAGGAAAGACAAAGTCCCACCTATTTGTCTCCTGTATTCTATTTATCTTCATCTAAATATCAAGAAGTCTTCCCCAAGGTTTTAGAGATTTATTTTTTAATAACTTGGGGATAGAGGTTCTAGAATCCTCCTGATGCTTGTGGCTTCAGAACCAGCCTACCCTGGGCCTCTCTTTACATTTGTAGAGGGGGCTGAGTCTAGTCTAGGTATATATAAGTGTGCACATGTGTGCAGTTACTTTGTGTAATGAACAAATACAATCAATCTAGTTTATAAAGGAAAAAATCTACACTGTAACCATTCCAGTGGTGGGGGTAAGGAACACATTCCTAGGAATTTTAAGGCTTTACTGGGAAGTTTAAAATAGGCTCCATGGATATCAATTGAATACCTGGTGTATGTCACAAGCAATGAAAGAGGTAGTGAGGTTTATATATAAGACATGGTCACAACTTCCCGAAGATCAAATGTGCATGGCTGTTCACAGTGTCATGCACCGTGTTCTTTCTTTTAGTGGGGAATTATTTGTACTAATCTTCCCCAACGGGGGAAAGTTTCTCAGTACCTGTAGCTTGAGGGACATGAGAGCTGGAATGAAACTTTTAATTTTAGTTCTTAACTCTGTTGCTTTTTAGCCAGTAGCCTCTGTGATCCTATTTCCTCACCTGTAAAATGGTGACAGTGATTATAGCAGTATCATAAGAATAGAATTGGTAATATTTAATGAAATAATAAAATTAAAAGGACTGATAAAGTATTTGGCACTCAGTAGGGAAATGCACCAATCTCTCTCTTTCTCTTTGATAGTCACATTTAAAAACATGTAAGAAGCAATTAAAATGATGCAATGGACCACATATATTTTTTTGATAGAGGTGAATAATATTTTTCCACTATTACCCAACTCATATACCGCAGTGTAAGTAAAGAACATTTTAACTGCAAATATCATATATATTTAAATGATTTACTTTATTTAATTATTTGAGCTTTGTAAGTTCTCCTACTTTATCATTCTGCCCAGTGGCTGTTCCTCTGTCCTTTCTTCATTCCTTAAAAATAATGATAATTGGTGTTTCTGAACCAGGAAATGATATAAGGCCACGATAAAATAAGATGTGGAGAATATAAGAGCATAAATATAAAAGGATGTTTATTGTAGGGCTGTGTGTAGGGGCAAAACAAAAAGGAAAAATTTGGGAACAAGTTAAATATCCATGAATAGGAGAATTATCGAATAAATTGTGGTTTATTCATTCAGTGGGATTTGGAAAGCATCATTGTGGCAGAGACTTACTTCTTTTGTTTGTGCTGTAGCCCCAAGGCTACAAGAGTTCCCAGTATATAGTAGACATTAAATAAATACCTCTTGGGAATATTACATGTAATAACTTAAATCTATAACTTTTGACTTGGAATAATGTCCACAAAAAGTAGACATGTGAGGTGCATAAAAACATTAAGACAAGGCAAGAAATCATGTATAATTCATAACTATTTGCAAGCGTCTACATTAGGAGAGTGAAAGGTATGGAAAGGTATGTACTAGAATATTAGGTTGTTTGGTGGGGGTGGCATGGCAATAGCAATGGTAGAAAAGAAATACAGAAGAAAAGAAACGTTAGGAGAAAACAAAGCTCAAGGTCTATGGTAAATAAAAATGAGGAATGTAAAGCTCCCTTTCTAATTTTTTTATATATGTAAAAATTAAATATTCATATGGAAAAGGACAAAAGATAAAAAACAAAAAACTACTGATTTCGTTTGGTAAATGGTTTGTAAGCAATATTTGTCTAAAATTTATTATTTAATTTACTTTTGTAATAATGTTATGCATTATTTATAAAGACAATAAAGTATAAGGAATAAATAAAAATACATGTAATTTCACAATTCAGTTATAAACACTGTTAATATTGCTTCCTTCTTTCCAGCTGCTTCTTTTCTTTCTCTCTCCCTCCTTCTCTTTTCTCTCTCCTGTTTTTCTTTCCTTTTCATTGCTTTTTCTTTTTTCCTGCCCTTCTCTCGTCTTCCCTCCCTCTTTTCTCTATTTTCCTCCCTAATAGAACTGGGCCCACACTGGGTGTGCAGTTTTGTGTTACTATATTGGTATTACAGTGGGAACACTTTTATGTAACTTTTAATGTCCTTTAATACATGATTTTGTATTAGCTGCTGTGCTGTCTGTCATGTGGAGATCCCATAATCTCTTAACTCGTTAATCTTCTAAGGTTTGAACACTTGACTTTCACCACATTGCATTGAATTTCTACTGTTTTGCACATGACCAGGGTCCTCCTCAAGACAAGGTGAGAGTCTGATTTGTCATTAATGTCTTGTGTCTTCTGAATAGTAACTGTATACTGTTAATGCTCAGTATTCTTTTGTCTGAATACAGAAATCAGTTAGCATGTTGTCCCGCCCCGAACGTTAACTATGTCAGACATGAAGTTCACTTATGGAATTCACAATTCACAGTTGTGTTTACATGTCTATCAACTGCAGTGCTTTTTTGGAAGAAAGTAATATTCCTTCAGTTTGATTAAAGCTATGCCTGTTTTTAGTAAAAAATAATGTTTGCATTTCTTCATTGATGTTTTAATTTCACCGGGAAAACCTGGTTTAAGGCAACAGTTCAATGTTTTGTCATTTATAATCAACATACATAGTCTGTTAAAATAGCAAAATAGAAAAAAATAGCAAAATATAATTTCCTTTTTTTATACGTATGTAAATATTTCTCATCTATGAATTTATATGTCTATGCAATCAACATGAGCTCATATCTAGTCTTTGTCTTATCTGTGTTTATGTAAGCATGTATGATATTTATTTCACCATCTTTACTGAGTGGTAAGTGGCAGCTATCATTTTCCAAGAACAGATGATAAAGACCAAAGAAGTATTTTCACATTGTAACGAATGGAGAGAACTTATACTGTCAAAAGTACTAAATGGGGAAAGAAATGTGTTATAATAACTGTATTGAGCCATGCTTTTACTATTAGAGCAAAGAGTTGAGAATAATTATTTTAAATCTTTCAAGAGAAAGAAATCATTTATGTGTATTTATGGGATTTGAGGCCTGAGTTACTCAAGAGTATTTACCTACACAGTACTTATTCTCTGGTTATTGGTTCAACTTTCTACTCTGCCTGATAAAGATTTCATTCTCGGCCTGACTACTTGGACTGGGTACTGAGCATTCAAAAGGTTGTTAAATCTCTATTTTTGTCAAAAGAGAATGAAATAACAGAAAGTTCATTCGAATACATAAGAGGTTCATAACAAAGAATGTATATGATTTCCTATGTAAGAATTCAGTGTCCTGAGGGAAATGAGAACTGGGTACAGACCCTGAGGGTGAGGCACTGGTAAATATATATCCAGTTGTGTGACATTTAACCACGCCTGAACAAAAAAAACGTTTTTAATTTGTATTGCCAGTTTTTGTTAAAATAGTTAGTGAAATGAGTTAATCAGTTACCCAAGCTTCTCTGTTACTCAGAACTTTTGAATTATGTATTCATTTCTATTCTTTATTGTTTTGTATTTTTTTCTGTAGATTGGTGAATCATAATATCTAAATTTACAAGACTGGTTTAACTGAAATGGAATAATGCATATGTTCACAAGAAAATGCAAAATATGGTAAATATTTAGGCATCCTTACTTCTTATCAATGTGTGCACATTATAAACAAGTGTATAATTCAGATATTGTAGCCAGTCCATAGCCAATATCTAGTTATTTTAAATGCTATAAACTATTAACACTTCTAAATAGAATACCCTTGTCTATGAGATGCAGATCAATGATAAAGAACCAGGGCTGGTCAATGCCTACAGCAAGAAAGACAATGAGAAAATCTGTCTTCTGTGCATTTGTTTAGCATTCTGTTGCCAAGGTTAAGAGAAAGATCCTCAAATGCATAATTTTACATACTGACTTGTTGCTTTCATAGTATAAATGTGACCCAACATATTTGTTTAAGCCTTAAGTGTTTTATCCCATCCAAGAATGATAATTATTTAAATTGTAATTGATTCAGAAAATACGTGGAGAAGCAGGAAAATTATTCAAGAATTTAAATGATTTCCATTTCTGTGAACGTTAGCCGTATTCAGATTTTGCTGTCCAGAATGTGCCAGTTTTTGTGCTCATTGTCTTTCTGCATGTTTCTTGACATTAGGGTCTTCTCAGTCTCCTACAATTATTGACTCATATGGGTCAGCTACAATTTTTAACTTTTAATAAATTATAAAATCGGAACTTGATGTGAAAGACAGAAATAATGCATTCTATATTTACATTCGATGTATTTTCTGTTTGGAAAAACATGAAGAACCATTTAGAAACAATTTTCAGCTCTCTGTGTGAACACCTAACTTCTCAAAATAAAACCTACTTATGAGAAAGAAAAAAAAAGTTTAAGAAACCAAATGAGATAAATGTATAGGATTTAATTCTACATATTGAACTATGTGTTATTCCTCTACATACTGTACCTTTTTTGGTGTATTTTTTTTTTGGAAACAGGACTTAAAGGACACAACATTAAGATGAATTGTTGCAACTATCTGTCTTCAGCGAACACTATGAGGAAAGCAGATAATCCTGTGTTGATTTACAGAGCAACAGCTATCTTTGCAACCAGAGGGCTAGAAGTAAAAACTTTATCTTATCTTAAATAATAAAAATTCCTACATATTTACAGAATAAATCAAAACAAAATATCTGAAGAGAGGACCTAAGCTCCCAGCCACAATATCCATATTGTTGGCCAGAATTCCCACTGTTGATAATGAGCTGGAATCTTTCCACACTTCCTGGCAGGTTATCAATTTTCTTCACTTGTTTGAAATCTGCTTCAGATACCAGCAGGTACCAATGGACGCAAGATGACTGCACGTGAAGTGCCAGAAATAAGAATACTGGAAGGAGACATCAAACATCACCCAGGACAGAAACCATCAATTACATCTTTTATAGTCACGAATAAGGTAGATAGTGCCCAATTAACAATGTGCATAACTTTGATTTTGTTTGTATAGTGCCAGATTCCTGGGTATGTTGTATTTTATGATTCTTTTCAGGACTAGAGAACAAAGAAGAGGAAGCCAGATAATTTCCTCCTTCTTTCTCCCATGGTAATCCTAAATCCAATTTGACAGCTTTCCTGCCATTCCTCTACTTAGGAAAAGGAAGAACTCAAGAAAGATCAAAGGAGAAAAGAAGGAAGGCGTGTTCAAGTCAAATACTCTGAAGTAGATTTCACTTGCTCAGCATCCCAAGAGATTTTGAGAGATGTTTGTGTCCATTGCTTACTTTTAGGTGGCTGGCAAAGCCAACGTGTAGAATGAATTTAAAATGCTCACAGGCCTTGGAGTCAAGCTGTTGTGCAATGTGGGGTGGGTATAGACACACACAGCACAGAGCCATGGTGTATACATATAAAACTGATTTTACTGTGAGGAAAACTTAGAAGCAGGAAAACAATACACAAGTTCCCCCGAGATCTCATTATTTCACACAAAGATGTGCTTAGGCTGGGTGTGGCTGAGCTGGATGCAGCAAAGAAAAGGCTCCAACAGAAGGATCCGACCCCATCGTGCTCCTCATATTTAAAAGAAAATAGGACAGTAGGATACATCTATTCAATTCTGTAACAGTGGGAGTTTCCTGGGTAAAGGAGTGTCCTCATTACTAAGGAGGAACTTCTGGAACACTGGCTGGTACCAGTCTGATCTTCTGCTAATCTAGTTTAGCTATGCTGAGCCCACTTTTTGCTTGCCCAACAAAATGGGGAGGAATTGAACTTTCAGTGCCATATGGGTTTGTCTATCCTCAGTGTCCCCACTCCTTGGCACATTCTAGCACAAGGTAAAATCTTTAATTTGGAGCACATCTCAGTCAATAAGGCAGCAGTGAAAACAGCTCTCTGCTCAAAAGGATGCTGTCCGTATTCTATCCACAAGTCCTCCGTGGCCCCAGCCAGGAATGGAAAGCTACCCTGTACAGTTTGGAAGACAGCTCTTGAAAACCCATTCTATATGTCACAGTGATGCATCACCTTATCTCAGGGATGGAGTTCTGCCAGGACAACCCGTTGCTGAGAGGCAAAGCTCATCATTTTGAAGGGCTAGGTGAAGGCAAATTTAATTTCCTCCAGGAGAAAATATCACCACCACCATTGGTAAGCACTGAGGATTCAGAGGAAAATTTGGCTACATCTTCACATAAAGTTGCTTCTGGAAGAGAGAGATAGGATTTATGACCAAAGAGCCAACACATTCCCCTAGGGGGTTTATTTCATTTATGAAGAAAAAGGAAAGGTATTTAAATAAGAGTGTTGCTAGTTTTGTTGATTATTAGAAAACCTCCCTTGCCATTTTGGCTGTATTAAGAAAAAGTAAACTGAATTAAAAAACAACTTTTGGTTTCTATGCCAGTGACTGAGAGGTAGGTGATTAATATCTCCCCAAACAAGATCCACTAATGATGCCTCCTTCCCCAAACAAGAGAACAGTCCTTGGTTTCTAGATACCAGATTTTATTTTAGATATCTTAATGATATTGAGTTGGAGGTTAACACACACACACACACACACACACACACACACACACACACAATCTTACAGGAGGTTAGAATTATTAAACAAGTACCCTTAAGTCAAGGAGCACTTTATAAAATTTTATTTGGGAACATCAAAACCTGTTACTTTATGTAGGGTATCTTTTAGTATAACAGATGTTTTCGAATTTAACAAATTCAATAAAGCAAATGGAAAATAAATAGGAACATCTTTTTCTTTACTTATGATTTGATTAGACATTTGCAATGTTTTATAAAAATGCTTTGGCTAAGTGTGTTCTTAATTTGATAAATCATCATGTAAGCTCTGCTTTGATCAAAGAGACATTTTTCTTCATGTCAGTTTCTACAGATATGCAGTTAGCATGCATACGTAAAAGGTAGAAGGATAAGCCCTGTTACTCTCCTCACTGTGTCATTACAAGGATTAATACATTTGTATTTGCTTAGTGGATAGTAGCTGCTATTATTACTAGTCCTTTTTCTGGAAGTTTAATGTGTTGTTCCTCAATTAAATGTCATCTTATTGTATTTTTCTCATTTATCCCGGTTTGCACGGTCTGATTTTAATTCTTTTTTTTTAAAGATTTTTTATTTATTTATTTATGTGACAGAGAGACAGCCAGCGAGAGAAGGAACACAGCAGGGGAGTGGGAGAGGAAGAAGCAGGCTCCCAGCGGAGGAGCCCGATGTGGGACTCGATCCTGGAATGCCGGGATCACGCCCTGCCGAAGGCAGATGCTTAACGACTGCGCTACCCAGGTGCCCCTGATTTTAATTCTTATATCCAACCTGTTTGCATCTCTCCCAGATTCATGCTGGTTTCCTTTTTGGTGAATACTGCAAAAAAGTCATGTTGAATAAGACAGAACTGATGATAGTGCTTTGTTAAGTTAAAGTATGGAGGCTCCTTTGTCTTTACCTAAGTAATCAGCATTACTTTGATATATTCATTCAACATGTTTTAATTCACCTACCTATCCGCATTCTTCTCCATGACACAGTATCTCACCATATCAATATGAAAACACCATATCAATATGAAAATATCAAATTCACATCCACTGGGACTTGGCATTCTTCTAATCTACCACTTTAATAGCTCCATGTACACACACACAACAACACTAAACTAAGAACAATCAAATAAAGGTAGGGAAGGACTTGTTTGAAGGAAGATATGTAAAAACTTAAATATTATTCAGTTCAGAAATTTAAATTTAGTTCAACAAATAGCCATTGCATTCTAGAAGGTGGGGAGGCGAAGAAGAAGAAGAAGAAGAAGAAGAAGAAGAAGAAGAAGAAGAAGAAGAAGAAGAAGAAGAAGAAGAAGGTGAACCCACCCAAGAGTCTAAATCCTTCTGGGCCTAGCTCCATCTGTCATACTTTCCATGCAGTATCTGGCACCAGCTTGGTTTTGGCCGTGTTATTTCCTGTTTGTATTCTGTGTACATCACTTCCTGCTATTATACAGTGACACTTGAGGCAAATGTCTTGGTGGCCCCCACTGTATTTTCTTAGCACCTCCTCCATTGTCTTATATACTTAATGACCTTCACAGACACGGGAAGCAAACCGTTTCAGATGGGATTGTACTACACAGTGGGTGGGTGGGCTCCCTCTGAATTCCTGCTTTGGAATCTTGCTTAGCCAGTTTACAACAAGAAGATAATATTTTGTATTATTCAGACTGGTACAATCAAGCCACGATAATAATGGAACCACTTGGAAAATGGGGAATTGGTAAATTTAGCAATAAGTTCAGTTCTATTTTGTGCAGGTAGTAAGTGGCCCTTTTGAAATAAGGCAAAACCAATCACTTAATTATCTGATGAGCTTCTTCTACTTGTACCCAGTTGATCAGTTAATTCTCTGCTGAGTCTCAAAACACATTTAGAAAATCAAACTAGGGTGCAAAGAATAGAAACCAAACGACGCTTGCCTATTTTGTACATAGAGTGCTAATCGACCTTTCTTTTGCTACATTCAAGATAATTAAGGGAGATAATTGTATCTTAAGAAACTTACAATAAACTAGAGGGACAAGTAACAGAACAGATGGGGACAGAGATATATTTTTGCCTTGAGCAAACAGAGTTATATCATTTGTGAATGGGCCTCCATGATGCTGGAGTGGCAGGTAATTTTTACAAATACAGTGGCCTACATGGCATATTATATAGGTCATGGGAAGTTCAGATTTCTTGCTGTGTGGGAGAACTTTTATCCTAAAAGCTAGGTGAGCATCCATGATCCCCGTTTATTTATTTCGAAGAGCAGAATTGTGGCCTCTGTCATGGAGTACTTCTGAGGGGCAAACTACCCATTCTTCTGAATGGAGGCCAAGGCAGGCAAATCCCTCCATTTGTAAGGGAAAATGATAGATGTTTCCTTTAGGTGCTATTGTGTTTATCTCGTGCATCTCAAGGGCTTGAATCTTGAACACTGAGAATCTGCACAACACTTGGTTTCAGAATCCAGTGGACTGAATCACACTGGCAAGAATATATTCGCATATTCCTTTGATTCTAATCTTGAAACAGGCAAAATGACTCAAGTTGTTTTGGTGCTGTTGGATAGAGGGCTTGTTTCCTCCCTTCAGGCCTGGAATGATGCAGTAAATCTTCTTCCCTGGCTTTAGAGAACTGCAATGTTCTGTCATGCTTCTGTTCTTTCCAGAGAATGCTAATTTGGGAAGATCAGCAAATTTTTGGTGTATATTTCTTAAGTGAATGGAGATGATGAGCTCAAGAGATTTATGAATGTGAGGATGGGGTGGGATAAGCAGGCACATTAAAAAGAAGGAAGGTCAGAAAGAAAATGATGCTGGGGGATGTGGGATCTGCTGAGAGACAAGCAAAGAGAAGTTTGTAATTGGAAAGTTCATTAACAAGAAACAAGCAATGACAGCTTTCTTGAATTCCCCTCTCCCCCTTTTAATACATCTTTGGAGAAATCTTCAGAGTAAGAAATATGGCCCCAGAAAGCTATGGATAAGAGAGAAAGGCCTTTAAAAAATAACTTTATAAATTATGTGGAAATCAAATTTGCAAGATAAGTACACAGCTTTGAAGAGATATCCTTTGTGGTGCCAGGTACTGGATGTGGGATTTAGCTAAATTGCCAAATCTCTCTGTGACTCAGTTTCTTTATCTGAAAAAGGGGCTAATGATAGCACCTCACATGATTGTTGATGTCCACCTAACCCTAAACCTATAGTATGCATGCATTTTAAATATTTGTTGCTATGGTTAATTTCTCTCATTTATGTAATAATATTAAAATGTTATAATATTTTTTGAGAAAATACATAAAACCCTTAATAATAGCTTAAAAAATACTTCAACTGATATTTGCTCAGCATGTAATATTTGCTAAGCATGGCCATCTGCTGCAGATGCAAATAAAAATGATCATGGCCTTGTCCTTAAGAAAGTCATGGGTTTGTAATATATAATAGTAGCATTTGTTACTTCCTTCATTTCCTCCCTTCTTATAGATTTTTTAATATGGTAGTGAACATTCTGCACAGATATCTTTTCTTTGCTTTTGTAACAACCCATTCCTCCTTTACTCTTATCTATTCTTCTTTGAACAAAGGTAGCTTCTTCCACCCTGCTAACCACCTAATGCTCAAATTCTAAGTGTTCTAAGTATTAAAAAAACCACATAATTCTTGATCAACCTAAATTATCAAGAGATGCCAAATTATTAATAAGGATAAAATTATATTGATTGTATTTATAGAGACAAAATAATTCCATTTCTTTAGTACTAGATTATTCCAAGATTAGTTGTGAAACAGAAAGAATGATAAAGCAAATGTTTTTATTTTTTTACCTTGTTTGTCCCCTCATATGCTAAGAGAGTTAACCAATAGGCCCAAACATGGGAATTAAAAGCAAAAATTATTTTGGAATGATTTCAGATTTATATGAAAACAAACATGGGAATTTTGAAATTAAAAAATAATAAGCATTTGTTTTGGCATGGCAGATTCCAAGGATTAGGTAATTTCATAAATGTTTAAATGCCTAAAGTTTTTCACAAACTAGAATTAGTACATAATAAACTTTCTGGAAAAGCCTTATTTTGTTTGCATAGCAGACTTAGTCTCCTATTGTGATAGATAAGCCTTAGTCTCACATTATGAACAAGTCATTCCATTGTTAATTGTTATTAAAAATCAATTGACCTTCTAATTGACATAGGATGACCTTCTAATTCCTACCTGTTTTCTCTCCATAAGGGTCAAACATGGACAGAAATGAGAACTTCTTCAAAATATTCCAATTGCCATAGTTGGTTCTGCTAGTGTAGTAATATTTATTTTGTATCATTTCTGACCATTCAGTTTGGAAAATATTGCAATGATTACATCACTACTTATATAATTACAATTAAAAATATCCATCATGAAACATTTCTGGAGCTCATTAAGTGTGTGTCTGTGTGAGTTTAGTGTACACCCTGTGTAATTTAATTCCATGGTGTGGCATTTCCCCCCAAAAAACGTAGACTGACTCAATCTTAAGATTATGAAGTCTTTTTAAACTTTTGCCTTCAGAGTAAAATAGGATACTCTTGACTCCTGCTCATTATTATGTCTGAGGGCCAGGAGGGTTCTTATTTTCAATTGAGTGTAGCTTTGTGGTTGAAAAATCTAGCTGAGAGTTCAGGCAATCTCAGCTCTGCCATTACCTACCTGAGTGCATTGGACATGATACTCAACCTCTCTGAGTCTAATTTTCTCATCTGTAATAATGGTTTTTAATTCATGATTTTGTTAGAAGGATGGCATGAGACAACAGCATAATTCTTAACTAATAATAATGTTTCTGGCTACGTTTGTAAAAATTATAGGAATATGCACAGAAAAAGATGGAATTCAGAAAAAGAATCAACCTGAACAAATGAAAATCCAGAATTAATTTTATATTTGTGGTCTAAAAAATATGTGTTTAATGGAAAGAGAAAAATCTGTACTGTCAAGACAACTTGCTCCTTTAATATTGTATAAAGTACAGTGGGTCATATAACCTCCTTGAGTTAGAATTTTCTGATCTGGAAAATGCGACTAATAACCTGTACCTCATGGCTTGTTACAATGATTAAATGAGGTAATGTGTGTAAAGTGGGTAGCGTGGTATCTGGTGTATGATATGCACATAATATACTCCTTTGAAGGGTTGTAGTATAGTCACATGAATGGGTCCAATACTCTTGAAAATGAAGGCTGGAATTCAGATGGGGGACCAGCCTTGAAGACATGAATTTGGGAAACTAGAATGAGGAAGGCATTTGTAAGAAAACTGTGATAGCATGTAAGATTTTGAGAGGGAAAAAAAAAAGGTTCTCGATGCATGGTTCCCAATTGTGGCTGTGTATCTCTGTCTCATGCAGAACCCATATAGATGAAGGTTCTTAGGTTCTTATTTAAACCCATTGAATTAGAGTCTCCAAGATGAAGATTATAGAGGATGCTTATATAGGTTTGTGTTTGGGCATTAAGGGAGAATTTCAAGGATGATCTCTAAATTCAGTAGAAGTTCTAAGAAGAATGCCCAAGAGACATAAAGTGTCCAGATGTTTCTGAGGCAGACACCAAGAGAGATGAAAATTTCAATGAAAAGGTGGACAACAAAAATCATATTCTATAAAAAAGGGTCGAAAATGATTGAAATGAAGCAGAAGTCTTAACTAGATTTTATATGGCACAACATTCAAAAAATAGTGTAAATAAATCAAACATGTGGATGAATTTCCCTTGCCAACACGAGGGAAAAAATCAATAGAAGAAAATGTATTTGCCAAAAAGATGCTTTTAAAAATCTCGCCTTTTTAGAGTTGGGCCATGAAAACCACTTGATAAAGAAGATGGGATATGCAGTGACCCTTAAATGCATCTGAATTGTGAATTCATATATCAAAAAAGGGAAACTATCAGAAAGTCCATATAACTGTATCATATAACTGCTAAACAGTGGCTGTTGATAAAGTATGGAAGAAATAGAAGTATATTTTTTTGTAGCGCCACAAGGGATATTTATTCTCCTGGCTATTTGAAGCACACAGGGTTAGAATATCAATAACTCCTATTTTGTTATTTGCACATGTTCAAAGAAGGATAGAAGGAAATGGCCCATTCAAAATGCAAGAATCAGAAGTCTATTTGACGGTCTGACTTTAGGAAAATAATTTAAAGGGATGAGGTTTTAAACATAAAACCTCCTATAAGAGGGAGATTAAAAACGATTAGCTTCCCTCACTGTTCCTCTGCTTTTCTAGGTGGATGCATATACACTCACATTCTATCATTGATTTATCCATCTGGTGGAAACACGGTGCTGACTCTAGTACAGGCCTCTCTGTGACCAGAATGCTCAACAAGCAACTTGACAGTTTCCATGTTTTAGGGTGTATCATCCGTAGGCCCTTGGGAGAATGTTTAAAGTTTCTTAAAATTGGCATTTAATACTACTGTCTTGCCAACCAAAAAACAAAAATCACAGATAGCACTAGCTTGCATAGAAAGTTAACCCTTTTCACCCATCACTGTTCTGATAATGCTGATTCAGTGTAGAGGCTGTGAGAAAATAATGGTTATTAGTTCTGGGAAAATATTGGCAATGCTCCCTGGAATGTGAATTCTAAATTATCTCTGGAGCATAGCTCAGCTTTTTAAAGCTAAAAGGGGTCTAGATGGAGCTCATAACCATCATTTGATCGGTCAAGTTGTAGTATATATGATTTATGAAATACACTTCAGGGGTTATGAATTGTTCAGCATCATCAGAGGGTACTCTGAGGCTGTGGATTTCTTGGAGGTTTGACTGACAAGCTATACTTTTTCCTCTTTTCAAGGGGAAGGTGACATAGTAGAGTCTCCTCCAGATGGAACTTCCTTCTGGACAGCCCTCACAGAAATCTTGCCAGAAATTGTGTAACTAAAGTCAAACCATGCTTTTTAAGAGATTGGGGGCTTATGTTGCCATATTTGTTGGCAAAGGTTGGGGTTGAGTGTCAAAGCAATCTCTACAAGAAAAAGAGTAAGAATTCATCACAATAGATTAATTAGAAATATGTCTCCTGTGAACTCCTTATATATCTTTCTATTAGAACATACCAAATCATGTTTTTACTTTTGCTTAGTGGTGCTGCAGAGCACATTTTTGTAATCTGAAAGTGCTTTGTATGAAGTAGACACTTACTGATGCTTGATACATTTATCAATTTGTTATTTATTTTATTCTATCATTTAAAAATATTTGGTACATATGTGCTCTATTCTTATTGAAAATCTAACAACAGGATATATAGCCATGAACTAATTCTGATGATGTTTTCTTGAACCTTCCATTCAGTGGTAGGGAGATGGGAGTAGAGGAATACAGAGTGACAGACAAAATAAATAAGATAAATTCAGGCAGTATAAGAGTTAAAAAGAAAATACGGAGTAAATGTGAATAAATAAATGAGTATATGCATGAGTGAGTGATCTTAAATAGCCTGTGGGCACTTTTAATACAAGTTGCCTCCTTGAGTGAGGGTAAAAACAAATGATACAAAACAAAAGAAAAACCTGAGCTTAAGTTAGAGATTGTTTTCTTTCTCTCTTTCTTCCTTTTTGAGCTTGTTTTCTTTTGGCTTATTTCACATTCCTGTTCTTCTAATTATTATTTTACATTATTGTTAAGGTTAGGTATAGGGACAGCGTGGTAACCATTTAACTGGGTTACCAAAGTGGTTACATAATGCTGATTCTTGAGCTATTTAAAAATAGACAGTACTTTTGTGAGTTGCTTGGTTTAGGTGCTAATCTGCCTGGAGGCAGGGAGATAGGCAGGGTGACCACAGAAAGACTCCTCCAGCCAAGGCATCTCATTTCTGCACTTCTAGCATTTAACCCAATTACAAACTTAGATGATCTAGTAGTACCAGGTTACCAAGGATGTAAGGGATTCACATACTAGGTAGAGAGAGTGAAATCCTCTGACATCAATGTGTGTGAAAAGGGGCACCCTTTCTTTCTACACACCCTGCAAAATCAATTCAGTTGGGGACATTTTCCCTTTCCCCCCCAATACACGTTTTGTTTAGAAGAAGATTCTACAGCATAGAGCAATAATAATCCTTGAGATTAGTAGGAGAGTGTCTTCAAGGTGCTAGGCTTTAAACTGCAGCTTTCTTGATGAACCATCACTGATAATAAAGTCCAATGACTATGAAAATGTGAAGGGGTGCTTTATGGCAAGGGTTGCTGGCCTTGTTTACGGCAAAGGCCACAGGGCTTCCCTCCTTTCAAGATCTATAAGTATTCATCATGATCATCTACAAACAGAAAGATGTGGCCAATTGAAATCATAGTCCATAATCTCGGATGTTCCAGAAAGTCATTTATCTATTTTTTTAAAATGAAAATCATTCTGACTCTATGGTTCCCTATCATCAACTAGTGGGAAAAGTAATATTAAGTATTGTTGGAATTGCTTTGCCCAGAGCTATGCAACTGTCCTAGAGACTTTTTAGCGTCATGGCACTGGAAACATCCATAGGACCATTGGCCATTAGGCATCCATCCGCAGTGCCAATAAGATGCCCATTGTACCATGGGACATAAATTTGATGCTTTGGTTCTCTGCTTGAAGAAAACATAATTATGGGAAAACTGAAAATCCCTGGGCCTGGTCTCCAAGCTTTTTAGAAACACCATAAAACCATCTCCTTTCAGTTCTTGCTGATTGACTGAGATATTGATACCATGACCTAAAAGGACCCATTCTCTTTGTCTTATTTACTTATTTCTTCAATCTCCAATGTCTTTTTAGCCTTAATAAAATCTCTTTATTTTTCTTCTTCCTGCCCTTGAAGGCATTCACTTGCATAATTATTTAAAAGTTTTTGTAAGAGACAGGAAAAGGGATTTCAACTCTAAGTGGCTTCTGACTTCCACTCTGTAAACATCTGTGACTAAGGACCTGCCTTCTAGCTTGTTAATGAGGGAATGGAAAAAGAGAGGAAGAGCCAGTACAAGTTAACCTCTCAGTAAATTATTTTTGCACGAAAACATTGTGTCAGGAAAGGAGAAGAAAAAGAAAGAACATTTGGTTCAGTCAAGTTTAAAAGGACTAGGAGAATATAATAACGGCATCTTACTTAATAGTTCATATTCCCTTTCTTGACTATTTTCGACTATATTATCTATCCAAATCCAAACTGCACACATCTCTCTTTTTCTTTTGTAGCAGTGCTTTAAAGAATACTAGGACAGGAAAAACCTAATGCAGGTTTTCATTAAATCATCCAAAAATATCCATTTGCAGCGGAGTGAAATCTCTTCTATGCTGAAAGCAGGCATGTTTCCAGCTAGTCTTCTTCAGCTGCAATGCAGTGGGCCATTTCTCCAATATTCTATACCAAAATGTTGGGGCAGGCCATGATGGATTGGCTGCTGAGACAGGACAACCCATGGATGGGTACCCATCTGTTAGCAGCAGAAGCAGCTGGGGGTGGCTTCGTGATGGCCAACATTCTGAGCTTGATGGGCTTTGTCTATACCTGGGAAAAGAACCTGCCACTAAGCAGGTAAATGCAAAAAGAGAAGTACAGCTGCCAACACCAAGGTCTGCACTCTAGATCTGCACTCTGGACATGTGAGTGAGCCAAAGAATTCTGATTGCATTTCTTGAAGGCTGTCAATATGATATGGACCCACAGGCATAACAGAAAGAGGTAAATTTTTGGTTGCCATGAGCAGACTGCTTTTCACGAGAGGAAGAGGGGGGTAGGAGAGAAGATAGGATGAAAGTAAGAGATCACAAGCAGCCTGCTATTTACCACTGACTCTGATTGAGGCTGAGATCCAAGGAGAGGCAGTCAAGGTTGAATCAAGGTCAGGAAGGAGTGCAGGTCTGAATGGAGTCTTGCTCTGAGGTGAGGGTATGTAGTCCTGACTCTCCAAGATCAAGACATCAGCCTGATGGAGTTCTTAAGGCCCTACTGTGCTTTGTGAATAGTGAGTCTAGCTGTTAAAAATGTAAGGACCCTAGCTTTAAGATGCCCTAATAATTGTTCTTGGCCAGGAAGACTCTGAAGAGTATAATACATTTCTCTAAAAATGATTAAACCTATCAAGACCAGGGATTGGTACACTTTTTTTCTGTAAAAGTCTAGATACTAAATATTTTAGGGTTTACTGGCTACATATATTAACAGTAACCTCCTGCACCAAACCCCCCACCCCTTACCACTGGTTGCCTGTTCTGTGTTGTTTATTTTGTTTTGTTTTGTTTACAACCCTTTAAAAATGTGAAAAACTATTCTTAATTTGGAGCTTTACAAAGCCAGGCCCTGGACATAATTTTCCAGCTCCTAATTTAGAGCATTTCAAACCCAAACTGTAGAATATTCTGAAAGGCCACACTTCAGAGGCAAGTGAGTCACAAATAGTGTTGTGCTGGCTCCTTTCAAATGCACAGAGCATTTTGGTTTTCATAGAGTCAAAGGCAGCACAGAAGCAATTGACCCAAACTGAGGAAACAACTCTAAGCCCATTGATCAAGGGAAGGTTGACTGTTGTAATAGACGTATGACATCAGGTTGGCTGTCAGTCTCTTATTCACAGCATGATCTAGTTAATTTCAATTCTTGCCTTTTCTTTTAAAATTCCCCTTAGAGAATTTTGCTGGCATTTCATCAGACACAGATAAACCTGAGTCTGGGTGGACCCTAGTTCCCTACTTCAAAAATGAGCATCCTGACAGAAATAGCTCATAGGTTTATCCTCCTGGAATTCGCCCATTTTCCTCTTTTTTGTTGCCCAAATCACATTTATTCCCACTGTACTATTAAAGACCCAAACAAAATCCCATATTTCCTTTTTCTTCTCTAGATAAGTCAATTAATTTTTTCCGTGAGTTTGAAAATGACTCCTCTCTGTGTCTTTTCTTGTCTGTCATATGCAAGTGTAATTTGTGGGGCCCAGTACAAAATAAAGACCCTTTGTTCAAATATTATCAAGAATTTCAGCACAGTAATATCAGAGCATTCAACTAAGCCTGGGACTATTCTAAGCCTGGGTTCATATGACACTACACAGGTACCATGTCCTTGAATCTGGCCCTGAATGGAACTAATGACACTCTCATAAGATTCAAACGGAGAGGTGTGTGAAAATAGTAAAGAACAAAGTGAAAAAGTATTTTAGCAGCCTTTGTTAAATCCCTTAAAAAAGAATTTGTTGTTACAAAGTCTTTAAATGTTTCCATAATTTTTAAAAACTATTTTTAACTCCCTGTTTTGTAGATAAACGAAAAATCAGGAAACCAGCCTTTCATTTCTTCTACAATCCTCCCTCCTCTAGGCTCATGTCTAGCATGTTGTTGTTTGTCATCAAACAGGTGTTCAATAAATGGGTTATCTAATATCTAAGTGGTCAGAGAAAAAAATTATTCTCCTGTAATGTCTTTAGATTCAGGCAATTTGGAAATGTGCTCAACTTTTTATGTTTTTGATTATAAAAATTTTATAACCTCTCTAGAACTAAATTAATATCAATACCTCTGTTTATATTTGACTTATTTAATTTTTTACAGTAGCGCTAGTATTAAACAGAAGTTCTTTTCAACAGTCAGAGGGAATTACTGTAGTTCATTTACTGCGTTATTTAGATGAAATAAAACTCAACGACTAATGGAATTACTGGCCACATTAAAGCAGGTATTTGGTGTGGGTTCCTGTGAAAGTGATTCCTACCCAAACACCACAGGTCTGTTTGAAAGGTTGAGGAAGGAACTAAATAAACCAAAATAACTTCAGTTCATTTAAAACATTTATGTGCAAATAAGAATGTAGTTAGTGTCAAAGGTCTATGTTTGTCGGAGAAAATTGCTTTTTCCCTTTTAACACTTGTCTGCAGAATTGCTGAAACACACAATAACCACTCAAAGTCTAATTTGCTATTAAATACAAATGAACTATAAACATAGACTAGGAATTCCTTTTCAATAATCCTATTGGCTTTCCTGATTCTGTTATTGCTTTATTATTATTATTATTACTATTCTAGTAGCTGCCTCAGGAATAATTTCAAATGGAATATCCTGCAAACACAGGAATTTTAGTGCAGTGTAGACTAGTTGGAGGTGATGTTAAAAGCAAGTACTGGTAATCATATTCATATTGCTAATGCTTTGAAGAAATAAGGCAGCTGTAAGTATCAGAGAACATCTGGATTTATAGCCATTTAGAATGTTCAGGTTGTTAAATTAATAAGACTCTTTAGTGAGATTTTTTTTAATACAACACGAGTATGCTTTCCACATGTAAAGATTAATATCAATAACTTGGAGTGTGGAAAATTCCTTCCTTTACTAGGTTAAAAAATAAATACAAAAACTTGAAGACCGAATTTTTTTTTTTTTTTTTTTTTTATCATTTTGCTCCTTGGAACTCAAAGGATATAAAGATAGTGAAAGTGCTTTCCTCCCAATATATTTATTGAGCATTTTAAGATTATAGAACTGTATGGTGTATTTCCATAATATCACAGAAGTAAAAGATGGTGCTTGTCTTCATAGAGTTTAAAATCTCACTGGAGTGACAAAAGAGCCCAAATAAAAGCTAAATAACATTTTTAAATAGTAGAGAAATTTAAATGTCAAATAAGTGAGGCAGTCATATTTGTAAGAATTCTGAAGTAGATGCTTTCTAATTTACCTTGAGCAGTTAGGAAAGTGGTTATTTGCATCCGTTATTGGATATAAATTCATCTCTTTTCAACTAACTTTTTTTTTTTTTGTGCTTCATTCTTAGATACTCATATATTACTTTCTGGACATATGGGTAATTTACTTTTTTAAAAAAAGTATTATTATGTGTCCATTACTCCAGCCCTCCCTTGCAAAATGTCTGTCTATATCATTATTAGGTTAGATATTAAGTTTGTCGGAAGAAAGAATAATACTTATTGAGTTTCTTTTCTGTAAAATCTAGCCTAGAGATTTTGGAATTCCTGATACTTTTTTTTTTTTTTTAGAATAACCATCATGTCAGTGACCATGAGGAACTGTTAAACAATTCAGCCTCACAACGTGACCCGCTTCAAAACCCAGCTTTCAAAGTCTTGCTTATTTTGTAATGATTATCCGACACATCACACGGAACGGCATCAGAGAGTATATGGAAGGAATGTTTCAGTTCAGTAGTATCAAATGACAAAACTAGAGCAATTGAGTCCTAGTTTGACGCCTTCTCTTCAGGGAAAGAGTAGGGGAGAACTTGCGCGGAGTTGGGGAGAACGGCGCCTCCCGAGCCCTGAGCGCTCTTCTCGCGGGATTTTGGGCACGAGCGTGGTTCCCAGCCTTCCAAGCAGCCTGGGGTAGCAGGGCCGGATTGGTTGGCGTTCCCTGTCTGACCTTATTTAGAAAGCTGGAGGAACGAGGAACCTAGAGTGTAGAACCTCGAGTTGGCTTGGCGTTTTGAGGACTGGCTGAGGGGTTACACTGCTGTTCTGGTCAAGCGGAGCATTTAAAGGAACACGGGAGTTTGGTGTGCTGAGGCGACAGTCAGGGGCGGCTCCATCTTGGGCCTATGGTTTTATTTGAGCAGTGCCCTCAAACTTTTCTTCACGTATTCCAAGTGCGTGTGTGGGAGACGCACTGGCCGGGTCAGAGTCCATGATGTGGAGCTGGACAAGTTCGCGCAGCCAGGTGGATACCTTCAGTACTGTCCTCACAGTCCCGTCCTGGAGACCGACACTTAATTAACTGTAACACGGAGGTAAGTCCATCCGGTGATGAAGAATGCACTTTGGAGGCTCAGGAGCAGGACTGATTAATTCTTCATGGAGAGGTCAGGAAAATCATTACAGAGGAGGTAATATTTGAAATAGGTTTGGAAGAAGGAGTGGAATTTCGCCTAGCAAAGATTAATGGCATTTCAGTCAGAGTGAATCGTGTGGGCAAAGGCGAGGAGACCTGAAACTACGTGATCTTTTTCTTGATTTTAAGTCTGAAAGTTTCTCTTATTGGTAATGTGAGCTTTCTAAGCCCAGGAGGAAAGGTTTTTAAGAAAATGGGTGTGTGTGTGTGTGTGTGTGTGTGTGGTGGGGAGGTGGTGTCAGAGAGGAAGTAAATGTCTGTCTCCTCCGTCCCCTCCCTCCACTGGGCAGCCCCGTCCCGATTCCGGGTGGGATGCACTTTTACCTGTCAGCTGCCTTGACTTCTTCGAGAGGGGTGGGCCATGTGGCAGCAAACTAAGATAACTCTGGTACTCACTCCCAGAAAGCCAGACCTTGAGTGTAAGTGACACAGAAGCAGACAGGGATGAAACCATTCATCAAGCCTGTTGTATCATCAAAAACACCATCTAACTGTTTCTGAAGGTCGGAGAAGGTCGGAGCTCTCAGGCTTTCTACTCTTCTGGAACCTCCTTTCACCTTTTCCTAACAGATTGTTGTGTTTGCTGGAGTTAGCTGGAGAGAGTTGATTTTGTTGTTTGTAATTATGATAGAGTAAGCAATGAGAGAACTTCCTCAGGCAAGTTAAAAGGAGGTTGAGGATATGTTATGACTAACCAACCATATATAGAAGCTTAGAAGGAACGGGGTTATGACTATGTCAACGTTTAGGAGAAGGCTTGAGGGGCGCCTGGGTGGCTCAGTCCTTAAGCCTCTGCCTTCGGCTCAGGTCATGATCCCAGGGTGCTGGGATCAAGCCCGCATCTGGCTCCCTGCTGAGCGGGAAGCCTGCTTCTCCCTCTCCCGCTCCCCCTGCCTGCGTTCCCCCTCTCGCTGTGTCTCTCTGTGCAATAAATAAATAAAATCTTAAAAAAAAAAAAAAAGAAGGCTTGAAGCAAAATCATAACCAACCAAGGTGATAGGAGCTACTTACTGGAGTTTCCTGTTTAATTCTCCATTTGTCTATTGTAAAGCCCATTTAGTGGCTCATGATTAGAGCTAGGGAACTATATGTGAGGCTCAGGTATGCATTAGATACCTTTATTGAATAGGTCAACATGGAGACTTAGTGAATGCTGACACAGTCTTTACATTAAAAAAAAAAGCATCTAAGTTTTGGTGCAGTTTAACGTAACTCACTGAAATGATTTCAAAATAAAGCTAGAGATTATGAATTAAATGTGTAATTTCTCTCAAAATTTTAGCACTTACTGGCTTTCATTTTCCTCCGACTCTTCCAGACAGACTAAATGAATCTAAATATGACTTTCATCTCTGTTAATTTGTCTTAAATCAATTTTTGATTGACTCATTAGTTATTAATGTCACTGTAATATTTTCCTTCTGTTGGGATTCCAGTATGGAACAAAAATCTATTGTTTGTCTTAAATTGTTTGAGTGGTTTTTGAATAAATGCATGCATACAAGGGGGATGAACTTTTAAACATGTACAAGTAACACAAGCAAAGCTAGCAACTTGAAAATAACCTGCTAATTTATATGTAATGCAAGTTTAGAGAATAATTTACTTTCGTTTATACAAATGTGTTTTCTTTCCCAACAAAATTTACTAAAAAGATAGCTGTAGGAAATAAATTCCCAATGCAAAGGTGGTCTTTATAAAGGTAATTCCTTTGTTGATTAAATGTGTTCCTTCCGTAGACAGTTGTTTTTCACTTAAAGAGACAGAATCGTTTTATCACATAGATTCATGTAAATTTGGGGGCATACTTGTTATTTATTGCCTAATGTGATGAATCAACATTTTGCTGAATGCCTACTCATTATAAATGCTTTTGCAGATATAAAAATGAACAAGACACAATCTTGTCCTCAGCATACTGTGTAGTAGGAAAGAAAATATGAATCAATTAATTATAACACATGAGAATGTGACATCTTATAAGATAGCCGAGAGTATACGGTAGTGATTCAGAAAAGGCTAAAAAACATTGGATTGAGGTAATTAGAAGTGACTTACTGACAGGAATCACATTGGAAATGGTCCTTAAAGAAATGGTATGTTTTCCTTCAGTAAAGAAAGGAGAATAGACAATCCAGGAGAGCACAAAACAGGCTCTCTTTGGTAGTTATAACCTGCCAGGTATTAGTAGGCAAGATAGAAATTGAGGGATTTAATAGGTATTTCAGGCAAGCTTTATTTAACATTTGCCTCAGCATTTGTAAGGGAATAGATTAGTGTCACAACATCATCACTATCATCACCTCCCTGTCATATCCACTGGTTCTACCCCCAACCTCCATGCACAATGGATTTAGCATATAAGAATGAGCAGATTTTTCCTAGCATTGCCAGAGACCAAACTCTAGTAAGTTGAAGTCAACTTGAAGATACTGCTTAGAGAAAAAGAACATACAACACTTGCATTGAAACATATAGAGTATTTTGAAAATAATTAAAGGAAAGTTTGCTTTGTTGTTGTTGTTTGTTTGTTTGTTTTTAATTGGGCAAGGAAAGCCCTATGCATTCAACATGTCCCTGGATTTTGTAGGCAGATTCAGGTTAAGATTTGTGATTCAGAAAGACTCACTTATCAACAAAATGTGGGTTGTATTGGAGGGACAATAATGGAGGTGGTTAATATTTGATGTGTTTCCATTTAGACAATATGAAAACATTAAGCATCAAAGCTCAATAATACAGACTTCATTTTGTGTAGCATATTATAGTTCAAAATGGATCTGTCTATGCATTTCCTTATTTCGAATTTATAATATTATAAGGTCTTTTCTAAAATAAATACTGAGACTTGAAAATAAAAAGAATTAAACTACTCACTGAACTAGTTAATGGTGAAGACAAATTGCTAAATTACAAATCTAACTCCATTTCTAGTCTCTGCTTTTAAAAAATGTTATATAAAGATTAACATTTGTTGTTATATCCATGATAATTACTGCCTCCCCACTTTCCACTGCCTTGAATAAAAATGATTTCTGTAGGTGTTTGTTTAAAATGATAGAATAGATAATATATGCACATTTTACACTGTTCAAAATATATAAAAAACGTGCACAGTGAAATGTAAGTCTTTTCTCCTCTCCCCAAGTCATTTGGTTCCCCTCTCACAAAAATAAGTTGCTATAGTATCTTGCATATTCCTCCAGAAATAGTCTATATGTTTACAATCATATTTATGTGTCTTTCCACACGTACAAAGTATCTTGTTTATTTTCACTTAACAACACTTGGGAGGGCATTCCATAATATTATATCCTTTTAAATGACAGAATAGTTTGCCATTGTACCGATGTAGCATGATTTATGTAACCAATCCCTTGTAACAACATTTAAGGTTTTGCCGGCCTTTTACTAATATAATCAATGATGAAATGAATGTTTATTCACACTGCCATTTTTGTACATGAACTAGTCTATCTGCAGGTGAAAATTATTTTTAAAATGCAAGTTCTGCAATCCTTTTTAGTTAATGGCTTTCAGCTAAGTGAGTAAGTAGCTCTCTTTTATGCTGTGTTTTAGTAGCAATAACTATATGGCTGGTAGAACATTTTTAGCTCAAAATTGCTATTTTTCCGGTCTTCTATATGAAACCAATAAATGCTTGTGTTCAGCTTGTAGTTTAAGACTGAGGGTGATCATCACATAGTTATTTTGGTCATCCTAGCCTCTTTATACAAGGGGTTGAAAGTGTATTACTTCATGCTTTTCAAACCTTAATGTATAAAGAAATTATGTAGAGATGTTAAAATGTAGACTGTGCATCGGTAGATCTGGTATGGGGCCTGAGAGTCATGTTTCTAACAAGCTGTAAGTGTGGACCAGACCACAAAGCACTGAGCAGAAAGGATCCTGGGTGAACTGAGGAAGGGGTGTTTTCAGAAGGGCTTAGTGGGACAGTGGGCCAGAAACAAAAGTTTTAGATTTAACTTTCCTATTCATTTGAACTATAGTTTTTCCAACTAGCCAGTGAAGTCTCAATTTACCCATTTGTTAAATTGGTATAAAAATTCCAGTGTGCCCAACATATATCAGAGAGTTGAATTGAGACTTAACTGTAAATACACACACATTCAATTTTGACATGCTGGAGAGTTAAACAAATGTGCAGAGACAATAATAGTGATTGTGTATGGCACCTTGCTTCTGGAAAGAGATTATGTGAGTATGTTAAATCTTAACATGCTTTAATTAACATGAAAAAATGTAACAGCATACAAAAGTATGAAAGTAGAGTTCAACCCTATGGATATGACTGCATAGAAAAAAACTAGAGGAAAATAATTACTGTTAGCAATTATCTGGGGGAGAAAGAATTATGGTTGCAGATTTTCTGCTTATTCTTTATGATAGTTCATCATAGTTTTATGGGTTCAATAAATGAGTGTGTATGACTTTTATGATAAAGAAAAGCAATTAAAAGTTAAATGCCTCTACAATGTGGTCATTCTCCTTTGGGATTTGGGATACATTGTTTGGGATTATAGATTTGGGATACATTGTTGTGGCACATCATCATAACAAAAAGAGATAATGAGCTAATGTTTATTGAATTCTAATTATATACCAATCATTGAATCCAGCTCTTTAAGTATGTGAACTCTTAAGCATAGCCCTGTAAGTTAACCCCATTAATAGCATCTGTATGCTTCAGAAAGAGATCTTAATAACACGTAAGTTCTCATTTCTCCACTATATGAGACACTCCATAATCTCTCAGCCTCTTCATAATCTGTAAAGTCTGATGGAAAGCCAACCCCAGCCTGTCACCTACCAGGTCCCTTCTTAATAGTTCTGGTCCAGCTGTAATGGCCTTGTTTCTATTCCTAAAATCCCATTAGCTTCATTCTTATCTTGGAGCCCTTGAACCAGCTACTGCATCTGCCAGGATATTCTGCGTTCCCAGCATGTACAGTTTAAATGCCTGTTCAGTTGTGGCCTTGTCGAAAATAGAGTTTGATGGGGTTTAGATTATGCTATCCCAAAATATGGCACCTTGGTATTTTGAGTATTTGAAGCTGAAGGAATCTGAGAAATGGTAGTACTAGTAAGGACTCTCTGGCCTCCCCTTTCTCTCCTGAAGCAGTTTATAAGGCCCTCATGTGAGAGGTGCCCTCCCTATACCTGGAGAAAAGGAGCATTCTTATCTCCAAAGACAGTGATGCCAAGGGGAATCTGAACTAGTTGGCTTTGTTAAGTTTTTTTCCAGTTTACTATCCTTAGCTTACACCTTTTTGTCTTACCACATCTTTGCATGACTTTCCATTCTTTGTTAAACCCAGTATAAAAATGCTCAGGTTTAACCATCTCTTCAGGTCTTCATTTCCTTTTGAAGGCTCTTGTGTCATGCAAAACTCATATTAAATACATTTGCTTTCTCATCTCTTACTAATCTTTTATTTTATTTATTTTTTTTTGTTGTTGGTCCAATTTACAGGTCCCATCCAGAGAACTTTAGGAGGATAGGAAGAAGAATCTCTTCTTCCCTTCAAGGGCTTACTTCTAAAGATAATATTCCACCCTCATTAGTGTTCTTATAGTGTTCATACGTATATGCTCTTATCTAACTAATAGGAGTTAGAACTGTTTAAAGTTAAGTAATTTGTTTGCTTGTTTGTTATCTTTACCCTCCACAAGAATGTGAACTTCTGGAGGTCTCAGGGACTTTATTTGACTAGCTAATGAGGTCTGTATTCTGGACTCAGAGGCTTTGCTAGCCTTTGCTTATCATGGCTTCCAGTCAGTGTAGGACACAGGCTTACCATGTATGTATGAGTGTGCATATGGTGCAGTCCTTGGGAGAGCTTAAATGTGCCATGTTTCCAATGTGAGCATATTCCTCAGGGTCAAGAAGGTAGGGTAATAGAGAAGGAGAACTTACTTGATCATCTCAAATGTTGTATCTCAATGTTACTGAGGTGTAAAGAAAGAAAGATGGTGGAGAGAAGAGTATACAGTGTGAACACTTGTAATACCTCCTTGCATTCACCTTGCCATGCTGGTGTCACGAATAGATGTGCTCTGCATATTTCTGGATAAAAACAAATTTTAAAAATTGCTTATTCTTAACATTTGAAATACCTTCAGGCAGGATTAGTAAATCCAGTTAGTTGCCTTTAAATTTGGAATGTTCTCCTCTCACCCTTTGATGTGTTCTGAATACCATATAGCATGAAAATGAAGAGCTGAATATATAAAAATTTTACTTAGGTTGTTTGGGGAAAGAGTTGACAAAACACCTATGAAAAGGCTATCATAATTGTGACTGCTGTGTTCAAGAAAACACATTGCTCATTGGATTTTCCGGGGGTTCCGGGATACTCTAGAATAGAAATAATTCCTTCTAAACCTTACGGTGTATACACTAAGGGTATTGCTGAAATTTTAATACAAAAAGAGCGTTGTAGATATATTTAGAAGGTGATTCTTATATTTATAGGTCTTGAAGTGAGTTGACCAGGGGAAGAATTTTTTACCTATATTTAAATCTGTGGTTTGCATTAGAATAGAGGTAAGAAACTTTAATGTAAAAAAGTAGAGGAAAATTTATAGATATAGGGCCATTTCCTTGAAATTCAGCAAGCTCCAAACAAAAGGCTTCAAGCAGTAGAAGGTGCCTTTGCATTTCTTCTGGTGTCTTCTGCGGTGGGGATCACTTTGAATTTCATTAAAAAATGAGTTTCAACTAGCCTGTTTCATTTAATTAGCAGCATTAGAGAGATGAAGAGTGCTAACATATTAATTTAACAAGAAAATATGGACCAGCTATCCAAAGCATACCATAGTGGACTCCATATTTCAGAGCCAAATGATAAATATTTTTAGTATCTATCACAATGTCAAAGTTTCCTTTGGCTTATTTAATTGCCTTAAGAATTGTGGGTTATTTTTATCATGATAGGATGAATCTTCTAGACAGTTCTTAAAGCTTTCACAATCCATAAGACACAATAAAATTCATAGGTTTTTTCCCCTGCAAATCCTCCATTAAACTCAATAGAACTTTCTCATAGTCTTTAAGCATCTAATAAGATTTTGGTGATTGTAATTGCCTTGAAGATAAGTCATTTGTATTAACCCACTTCAATTTGCTGCTGGTACAGTTTCTGTTGAAGAGTATACAAGTTAGAATGCAAGATAATCATCTCCTAACCCATTCAGCAAAATAAAGTTTTAAACCTTAATGAAAGTTGTAAATAGATTCAGTGTTTACAGCTTCTTTCAAAACAAGGCTTTTAAAGAATATATTTACTACATGTGTCAAATAGAGATAATAATCTTGCCTCCCTATTACTGTTTTTACGACATTAAATGAAATAGAATAAGTATATTGGTTGGGATTGTCTTCAGTGGCAGGCAATTAGAAAACCAGATAAATTGTGGTTTAAACACATAAGTACTTACTTTTCTCATATAACAAGAAGTCTAGCAGGCTGACTGCTGTGGGTGCTCAGTGGTGCCATCAGAGACTCTGCTCTTATATTTGTCTCCTTTGACATCCAAAAGACTGTGGCTTTTGAGTTCACATTCTCAACATGGGTGCTTCACTTCCTGATCTGTGTGTGTCTTTCAAACAGAAAGAATGGTAAAGAGTAAAGGACAAAAGCAGTGATGCCAGCTGAGTCTGTCTGGTTCAAAAGTTTTGCTAGATGCTACACCAGTTTGATTTCCACTAACTTCTCATAGAAAGAACTATGCCTCTTAATTTTTTCTTGCTACAGGTTAGTTTTACTGTCTCTAAATAGAGAAATAAAAAGGATAAGGGGGTTGAAAGTGGCTTTCAGGTATTAAATCAGCCTAAAGCCTGGCACAGTTTTCACTAATGCGTCAGATGCCTATTATGACAAGCATGTTGATAACAATGATGTTTGTAACTCTACTGTGTAATTGATAGTAGCAGTGTCTTAATTCAGACCCCATATCAAATAAAATATAATAATCATTTTAAATAAGAGTGTTAGATAAACAACAATATAATAATGTATATTGAATACTTACTGTGCAATAGTCATTTTTCTAAGCATTTTATATGCATTAACCGCATAAATCTTTACTGTAAACTTATGATGTAGTTAAGGTAACTCCAATACCTCCATTTTATGGATCAGTGGGCTGAGGCTTCCAGAGGATATGGCAGGTGTGGGGCTTGGATTTTACATGCAGGCAGTCTGGATCTCAAGTCCCTACTCTTAACCACTACACTAAACTGTGTTATAAGACCATTTTCTGTGACTTAAAAATTCATAGAACTTTGGTGTATAATGTGAGAAATAAGTTACTCAAAACTTACCATATCAGTGGAAAGACTGAGGCCCTGAGAAGGAATCATGGTAGTCAGGGGCACTGAGCTTTTTCAGTTACAAATGGTTTGAACGTGTAAATGAGGGTCCTCAGGTACAGTTATTTCCCTGTCCTTTTCTCTCCAGTATGCAGCTTTCTTAATTAACCCAGCTCAGCTGTGAATGGTCACACCTGTTACCAGGATGATTAATCATTGTTTCAAGTTTACTTACAACCTAAAAAAAAAAAATCTATTTTTATCGAGTTGTTATTATGAAATTATTTCATCAAGCACCTAATTAGAAGAATTAAGTCTTTAGGTGGAAAAAAAATGTTTGGTAAGATCCTTTCGTAGGTGATACGTGTATTTTACATTGTGTCATGTCAAAAGGAATGAAATCAGACTGCCTCAGTATTAGTGGTGCTAAGTTTGACCATATAAATTAAGGTGGGCCAACAGATTTTTCTTTTTTTTTCTTCCTTTTTTTTTAGAGAGAGAGAGAGGGAGAGAGCACACAGGGGTGGGGAAGGGCAGAGGGAGAGGGAGAAAGAGAATCTTAAGTAGGCTCCAAGCCCAGTGTGGAGCTCTATGGGGCCGCTGGGCTTGATCTCATGATCCTGAGATCATGACCTGAGGTGAGCCGAAATCAAGAGTCACTTAACCAGCTGAGCACCCAAGTGCCCCCCAACAGATTTTTCTATTCCAAAACTGTACTTTTTCCTTTGTAATGAATAAGTACCCTGGAAGAGGGTGGGAGATTTTTTTGCTACTGGACTCCTGGTTCTGTAACAACCTTTCATCTAATCATTTTAGCATCTGCTGGTTGTCTTTTCCTTGATCAATGAGTCCTTGGGCATTGTAGAATGGTGATTTTCTAATTCTTTCTTTCCATCTACAGTTATTGACTGAAATTTCCTATGAAGAAGCACATTTTCTCATCAATTTGGCATAAAATACAGTTCCTCCTTTAAAAAAAAGGCTGAATGCTTATTTCCCTTTGATTAGAAGTTTTCAAAGTAAAAATTTGTTGTAATGATCACCTCTGATGACCTGAAGCCTGGAAAGTTTTAGTTTGTTTTTTCTTTTGCTGTTTCTCTCCTCTTTTTTTTTTTTTTCTCAGAGTATTATTGTGGACCTGTGAGATTTTATTTATTAAATGTGTTACAATCAATTAAATTTCCAGGAAATATAAGAAAGAATGAACACAATGAAAGACACACATAATGGGATAATTCCAGGTGTAGAATGTTCTTCAAAAACACTGTCTTAGCCTGTCTATAAAGTCAATATAATAAAAGAAGCAAACAAATATATACTTGCCATAGAATGATAAAAACTAGAGGGACATAAAGAAATTCAGTGCATGAGTTTGAGAGTTGTAATTCAAATTGGTAAAATTGAATGTGGATTATATATTAGATATTAGGGAAAATTGTTGCTAATTATTTTTGTGATGTGGTAATGATATTTTGGTCATGTAAGAGAGCATCTTCATTTTAAGACAGGTATCCTGAAGAACTTGAGGATGAAAGATCCTGATGCCTGAAGATTAGATAGAATTAATTCTGGGGATGCCTGTGTGGCTCACATGGTTAAGTGTTTGCCTTTGGCTTGGGTCATGATCCTAGGGTCCTGGGATCGAGTCCCACATTGGGCTCTTTGCTCTGTGGGGAGCCTGCTTCTTCCTCTGCCTGCTCTGCCTGCTGCTCCCCCTGCTTGTGTTCTCTCTCTCTGACAAATAAATAAGTAGAATCTGTAAAAAAAAAAAAAAAAAAAAAAACTGTAAAAGTTTGTAAGTATATAGTTGCACTTTTTAGAAAAAGCAAATACAGCAAAATGTTAAATGTTGAATTTGTAGAGTGTATTGGTCATCATCATATTATTATTATTTTTTAAAAATTTTATTTATTTATGTGACAGAGAGACAGCCAGCAAGAGAGGGAACACAGCAGGAGAGAGGGAGAGGAAGAAGCAGGCTCCCAACCGAGGAGCCTGATGTGGGACTAGATCCCGGAACGCCGGGATCACACCCTGAGCTGAAGGCAGACGCTTAAGGACTGCGCTACCCAGGCGCCCCTGGTCATCATTATATTATTAATGCAAACTTTCTGCATGAGAAAATTTATGAAAAGTTTTAGGGGAAAATAAATGACTATGGATCCTTTGGAAATGCAGAATACCATCTTATTCTTGAATTCTAGAGCACTGTTTTCAAAAATATTTGTTCTGCCTGGAAGGATTGGCTCAATATTTAGGCAGAGAGATCTGGGCCTCCTTTCTTTACTTTAAATGGGGCAACTCAGTTTCATTCTGATTTATATTTTGGGAGTCTGCTTAAAATTTTATTTGAACAGAGGCTTCTGGTAACCTTGAAAAAATTGTGATATCCTAGGAAAGAAGTCTTAATATTAGTCATAAGTTGCTTCATGAAATTTGTCCAAAAGTGCCCGAGGTTTTGCAAAATTTGGCAATCTCATAAAACCGATGTTTTGTATACCCGATTAAAAGTCTATTAACAGGGTTTGGAAGGGCCAGATGGGAAATAGCTTAGTCTCTGTAATTGTACAGTTTCGGTCACGATTACCCAACTCTGCCTTTTTAGTGGGTGGAGCAACCACATAAAATATGTAAATGATGGCTGTGGTTGTGTTCTCATAAAACTTTATTTACAGAAACATTGGGAAGTTCTGATTAAACCTGAAAAAAATAGTGTGCAGACCCCTCTCAATCATATCAAACATATTTATCCTATTATGAAAAATATAAGGAGGTGTTTTTTGATGTGATGCAGTGACCCCTGTCTTCTCAGGACCCATGTACATTGTTAAAATAAAACAGCCTGACAGTAGTTAAAGCAGTAAAAACAGATTTTAATCAGGAACTATTTCAACAGGGGAAGAGAATTAGTATAGAACTCAGTTCAATTCTGAATTTAATGTGGAAAAGTGGGAATTTACAAACAAGAAGCATGGCTGGGATCAGTGGATGTAAAATTACTAAGTGGAACATGGGTAAAGGAGGATTCTGGCAGAACCATTCTAACAGGATTGTTGCTGAAGGCAGGTGAGGATGATTAGACATTACCTAGAGGATGGTGGATAATGAGTTTTATTAGATATCAAGGTGGGGGTTCTGACTAAACTGACTTAGTTGGATCCTTGCTAAAACTGGCTTCTTAAGGACATGCCCAAGGGCTGGTCTTAGACTCAGAAGAACCTATTGAGAGTTAAGTCAAAGAGAGAGTCTTTGTCAGCACACTGCTTTCTTTCTGTGGAAATATCTCTCCTCTTCTATTAATAATTATAACAATAATAATAATTATTATTATTATTTTAGAGAGAGAGATTGAGCATGTGAGTTGGGGGAGTGGGGAAACGTAGAGGAGAGAAAGAGAGAGAATCCAAAGCATGTTCCATGCTCAGCATAGAATCCACCATGGGCTCAAACTCATGACCCTGAGATTATGACCTGAGCCAAAATCAAGAGTTGGACACTCAGTCGACTGAGCTACCCAGGTGCCCCTTAATTATTTCTAATTTTTAATTTCTCCCTTTAAGCATAACATTCTCAGCAAAGATTCCTTAATTAGGTCACATCCTGAACTGCAAGATTTAATTCTTATTCCTAATAATTATGTATTTATATGATTAGTTTATTAATTGTAAAGGTTGTTGATTAATGATCACCTTAGAATATAAGGAACAATTCTGCTTTTATTGGGGTGGTGTTGTTAGTTAACTGCATTTATTTTTACCTTCTTTCTCACTATTTTATCTCTAATCTAGCAAGCACTTAAGTATTTATTGAATGGATTAATCAGTTACTGTTTAGACTTAGTTGCTATTATAACATCAGTGTGAAGAGTAAGACAAGTTTGAAAAATATGGTTAATGAACACATTAATTTATAAGTTGGGATAGGTTTTTTTTTTCTTTTCTAATCCACTGTCTTTTAAATGCTAGTAAAACCAGATCATAAGAAATAAGATATAAAGCATATTATTTAGCATCTTAAAGATTTAGCTGGATGTCTTTGGGAATGTTCTAATTTCTCACTATATTTGAAAGTAGTTTAAAGCATAAATAATGAAGTAGCCAGATGAATTTTTGTGACTTACATGTAACAGCTCATTTGAGTCACCTTTTTTGAGAACTTGGGGTTATTTATTATGTTATTTCAGACAGAACCTAAATTCTCTAAAGTAGTCAGTCAGACCCCCTAATATCTTGTCCCAGTATTTAATCCTAGTTATTAACTATTTTATTATTCAACTACTTTTGTGAAAATGATTTATTTTGGATTTTGGACCTCATTTTTGTTTTTCTGTGACCTTCTATACTCTGAAAATTTTAATGAGTTTATTGCCTTAATTACCTTACACGTTCTACATTAATTCACTGTTCCTTTTTCCTGTAACTATTTTCCAATCAAAACATAAATTGATTTTATGTAATTATTTTATTTTTCCCACAATCTCTTATGCAATATATGCTATATAGTGAACACCAAAGAAAATATTTTGGATATTGAGATGCTTTGGGAGGGAGATCTAGATGACAAAGAGAATTCTTAATTGCTCCCATCTACAATATATGTAATAAATTATTTAAAACAATAATTCAGTCAGTTTAACTTACATAAATACCTGCTGATTTTTATATTTTTGAATAAAGTTAACTAAGATTTCATGTTGGAACCTTCAAGGGCAGAGAACATCTATAAAGGTAGCCTTCTACAGTTCATCTGCTTGAGATTTGGTGTTTACCAGATGAGGGGTGATTGAAATATTTCCTCAGAATAAGGTTTGTATTTGTTTAAAAACAAGAAACCTATCAAAATGAAGGGAAAAGGTCAGCCTCATTAAGCTGAGTTCAGTCCAAATGAGCTAAATTTCATTTTCTACCACACTTATTCTTCTTTAGTGAATGGAAAAATGAAAATGTATTTCTTGCTGTATCCTAATGGAGCATGAAGAAGGAAAGGGAGAGAAAACCCAGAGCAGTTTATTTTCATATTCGTTCACTGATATGAGGTGATCCATCTCTGACTTAAGCTACTTTACTGATTGGAGGAGGGTTAGGTGTTGGGCGGGGTGTGTAGATAGATGCCTTTGTTGAGTTTTCTAAAATAATATAAACTTTGTTGAATTCTGGTTTCAGAAGAACACTTTATATTTGTTGACTCAGATTCTGTATCTAAGGAGAAATTAAGGCAATAATTTGAGATGATTTTCTGAATAATTCAAGCCAAAGCACCAGCTACTGAGAATAGTATAGTATTAATGTAATTTTAACTCTTTGATCCTTGTATTTGAAAAGAAACTTTACTAAGGTGTGTGTGTGTTTGTGTTCATTACCATAAATTCGTATGTTATTCTGTGGCTTTTAATTTTGTTTACCTCTTGAAATAGATGTCATTGCAAATTACTTTAGGGAATGGTAAATAAAGGGTTGAAGTTGGGATTTATAAAGTCTAATTTTAGGCCATGGTGATAAAAATGGCGCCTGGGTGGCTCAGTCGGTTGAGTGGTTGAGGGTCTGCCTTTAGCTCAGGTTGTGACCTTGGGGTGTTGGGATCAAGCCCTGCAGGCTCCCCAAGGGGGAGGGGCTTTTAGTTTCTCCCTCTGGCCCTTACCTTGCTCCTTTGTGTGTTCATGTGCTCTCTCTTATTCTGTCTAAAATAAATAAAATCTTAAAAAAAAAATGGCCTAATAAGAATTTAGTATTTGAAGTCGGAGGTGGGGGCATATAAACCTGGACAAATAAACTTGTGCAGTCAGTCAGAGCTCTCTGACACCAACACAGAACGTGCTCTAACGTCAACACAGTTCTGCCATCACACTTCCACATCTGTAAGCAAGTCAACCCCAAAAACAAGCTCTTTCCCCAAACTCCATATAATATCATTAGTTTGCTATGCTAAATGAGACAATCACTGTATTGCACCCTTAAGTAAGCCATAAATATGGTTTTTTAGTTTCAGATTTTGAGTGGTACTCTTTTGTGATGGAGTTTCCCTATTTTATCAATGCCTTTTCTCATTCCTCCTGTGTCCTTTGAATTTCCATCTTAACCCTTCCTTTTCAATGACTGAACATCTCAAAAGAGTGTTGTGTAACTGATGCCTTTGTTTTTGTAGAGTCTATTTCCTTCTCTATTTTATGCAATGGTGGGAGCTGCCTAAGTCAATCTAAAAGTTTAATTCTTGATGCTTAGCATTTAAAATCTTCTGAACCAACTTGGATCTACTTTTCACCAACTTTAAAGCTCAGTATATCCTTTAGTAAAGCTAAACTAGGCTCGTCTTTTCTGTTTTAAGAGTCCATATGGACTAGTCTGTTTGTTTTCTACCAGCATTCTTTCCCTCTAGAATGCCCTCTGCCTGAATTTTACATAGCTAAATCCAGTCCCTCTTATTTACTCCTACCCTTTCCTTGATGCTGCCTCTGACTACCCAGATCCAAATAACTCTTACTTTCTAAGGAGTGTAACACTTTTATTAAATCACTGATTTCCTGAGCTTGTGATATAATGTAGAGATGCAGTTTGCCAACAGACCTCTCTCACACACACATAAAAATATGGGACCACATAGTGTTGATAATATTCTTTTAAAGCTCATTTCTGATGAAACAATCATTGAATGCCCCCATGACTTTATGAAATACATTTCATCACTGAAATTATCATGGAAAACATAAAATACAGTTTGCAATATAAAAATCTTACTGCATTCTTCTTATTATTGTCATCCTGCTGTAGACCAATGAGAACTTCATTTAAAACTCCTCTGATTTGTTTAATTTCTTTCTTTCTTTTTCTTTTCCTTACGAGGAAGGCCTGGTTTGGGTTTTACTGAAGGTTCAGATGGCACATGACAGTTCATAAAATGCTTTCAGAAATAGTAAGTAGAAATGAAATAAAAGATAATCTGGGTGGGAAATAAAAACAACCAGGATGAGGTAAGATGTGACTGGTTCCATCTGATACAGAGGAGGGAGTTGTTGCCTCTGAACAATAAGGATGGATCCTTTCTTCAATCCTCAAGGCTATTGCTTTAGCCCTTCTGAGTGGTCTGAGAACCACCGATTATTGATATTCATTTATTTGTCTGTCTGGTTAACTATCCATCCATCATCTATCTAATTAATCTTATGTCCTCTGGGAACTTCAGGTTGGCACCTGTTTCTGAAGTCTATAACCCATTTTATAGCTTCAGATTTCAAATTGAGTTCAGGCTTTCTTAGGACTTCTTTTTTTTTTTTTGGCACCTTCTGTATCCCATCTGTGACTATTGGTACTCTTCATTCTTAATTTTTGAAACTGAGAGACAAAGGTAGCATGCTTATTTTTGAATACTCTCTGCTTCTCTCCTCTTTTTCTTTCTCCTTCCATGGGATAAAAATAGTATCAAAACATCAAGGTATAAAATCATGTTACTGAAGAAGGAACATAGATTGGGAGATATTTTAAAAACATTATTCCTTTTATTTTATTTTAGGTTTTTGTATTGTTAATGATTTTATCTTCTCAGAATAGTTTACTTTCTTCATCTTTATTGTATATCACTAGAACTGATGAACAATGATTTGTGCTTCTTCATACTCTTCTGTGTCACCATGGTACCTTGCATGAAAGAAGGAACTCAGCTAATGTAGGTTGCGGTTAGGTGCTAATAATGACTGTAAAGGAATGACATTTGACTGTCTCAGGAGGATATTTTTGGGTCAAAAATCTGAAATATAGTGTCAGGGCAACTATACGCCACCTGAGAAAATAAATTGCTATTTTCCTTATTTTTACAATGGGAATAACAACTGTTCACAAAATTTCATATTGAAGAAATGAAATAAATATATGAAGTCCTTCTGAGCTATAATTTGACATTCAAAGTATTTCATATATAACAAGGTTAATGGAATAAAGCAAATATTAAAGAACTACACTAATGAATCACACTAATGATATTTTTAATGATTTTTATTTGGGCAGTTACATAGTATTTTTCAGTTTACAAAGCAATTGTTTCAAAGGAAAATGGTGGTTTTTATTTTGTATCCACTCCATAATATGGTTTCCATTTGAATTTTGCATTTTTTAGCAGTTTTCAAGAAGCTAAACCGGTATATTTTGTATTGCCGTAGCCTGGAAACAATGGACCTAAGTCCAGTGACCAAAAGGAAATAGGTGTTGAGATAAGAAAAAATACCAGTGCCTCCTTTTATATTTGTTCATTTAACATTTTTTTTTTTTAAACCCATAAGCCATTTTTCAGATGTCACTAAAATTTAAACTGCTACTGGGTATAGAACTTAAAATAAATGGTCTTTGGAAAATTCAAAATAGTGTAGGTCTAGCTTAGATGGACCCAAAAATGGGTTTTAAAAACATTGGTTAGAAAATTAACTTTGCAACCAGTGCTGTGATTGCATGTGGTTTTGTTTTTTTTTATAATTTTTATTTTGTTATATTAGTCACCATACAGTACACCCCCAGTTTTTGATGCAATGTTCCACGTGTTTTAATAGCTTATTTTTAAAATTACTCTGAAATAATGTTTCTTAATCTTTCACACTGAATATGTGGTGGTGGTGGTGGTAATGATTATTTTGGTATCTGCTTGTGCTTCAGATGTGTTGGGATGGATAAATTTATTAGTTATGGTTCTTCTGAGAAACAGAACCAGTGTTGTTTAGACACCACCAAACAACTCAATTCTAACACTACCTGGAGATAGTGTCAGATCCCACAGGCTAAGGGCTCAGTTCCACAAAACAGTCCCACCCAGACACATTTCAGAAATCAATTGCAAGTCTAGGTTGTTACCTGAGCTTTTAATTGACCAGCTTTAGATCAGAGATTCTAATGACCCCCTCCATGAGTTCATTTAATTTGCTAGAGCAGTTCATAGAACTCAGGGAAACATTTTACTTACTAGGTTGCTGGTTTATTATAAGAGGATATAACTCAGGAGTAGACGTAAGGAAAAGATGCATAGAGCAAGGAATGTGGGAAAATGTGTAGAGCTTCCATGCTTTTTGAGTGTGTCCCTCTCCTCAAATTTGCATGAGTATACCAGCCTAGAAGCTCTCCAAACTTCTATTCTTTGGGGTTTTAATGGGGCTTCATTACATAAGCATGATTGGATAAATCATGAGCAATTAGTGATTTGCGATTGAACCTCCAGTCCCTCTCCCTCCCAGGAGCTCAGGAAGGTGAGACTCAAAGTTCCAGCTCTCCAGTCACATGGTTTGTTCCCCTGGCAACCAGCCCTCATCCTTAGGTGATTTCCTTCTGAAGCTACCTCATTGACAGAAACTCAGGTGTGGTTGAAAGAGGTTTGTTAGGAATATCAAGATACTTTTATCACTCTTATCACTTAGGAAATTCCAAGCGTGCCAGAAGCTCTATGCCAAAAACTGGGGTGAAGACAAAATATATTTCTTGTAAATCACAGTATCACAATGGATATCCTATATGTAAAGAGACTTACAATAAGGAATTGGCTTATGTGATTATGGAAGCTGGAAAATATAGCCTCTTACAGGCTGGGCCAATAGGCTGGAGACCGCTGAATGCTAATGTTTCAGTTCTAAATGGAAAACTGTCAGGTTGGAGGCCTAGGAAGGCTGATGTTCCCATTTGAGTCTGTAGACAGTCTGCTGTAGGCCCACTAAGAACCATGCTGCAGATGAGGTTTGAAGACAGTCTTATGGAGAATTTTCTCTGTCTCAGGGCAAGCAGGTCTTTTTGTTCTTTTCAAGCCTTCAACTGATTCGATAAGGCCCACCTACATTATGGTGGGTGATATGCTTTATTCCATGTTCATCAACTTAAATGTTAGTCTCATCTAAAAATACCTTCACACCAGAATGATGTTTGACAAAATATCTGGGCACTTCATGGCCCAGCCAAGTAGACACATAAAATTAACCATCATAGTACGTTATATATGATTTTGTAAATGTATGGTACATGTTTGCCAGAAAGCAATGAAATATTTTATTTTCCAGCACCACAATTCATAAGGCCAGTTCCAGATGACACAAACGCATGTTTTGAATGATTGTCTGGTGTTTAGAAGAGTAGATTCCTTTTGAAAAGAAAGTGATGGCAGTTTTGTCTACATTGCATTTTATACTTTGCAAGGCACTTTCACATACATTAACATTTTGATCAATCAGCACCATTCTTTTCAAAGCTTTGGCTGCTGGTCCTGTTATTGACAATGTCTAACACAAGCAAAGTGAAGCCAAGGGTCAAATAATTATGCAGTGAACCTGGTCGATAACATAAGCCAGTATGAGCAATTTAGCCAAACACAATCCTGTGTTTAATTGAAATTTCTTTTGTCTGAATTAGTGGACAAATGCTTCATTTTAACTGTGTTGTTTTGCAGAAGGTTGTGATACCCACATTGTAACAGCTTCTTATTCACCTTGAAATTTCCAACATCTAGAATCATTACTGGAACATAGTAGTTAAATAAAAGTATTTTTGGTGGTAGTGAATCAATTCATGATCAAATTAAACTCTCCTTAAATAAGCTCTAGACCTAAAATAATACTAGTTTAAGGTGTGTGTGAGCACACTGTTCACTTGTTGCTAAATTGCTAAGTACTGTCTCCTTTGCCTCCCATTTGATTCCTTTTTCAACCTTTTCCAATTTGGGTTTGAAACAACTACTATTTTACAATGAGCCATAATCTCTGTGTCCACTTAGGTAGCTTCTTTTTGTTCATTGTTTCTCTGACCAACCCACCTCACCTCTCTCTTTGTCTTGCTGCATTTGTACTGATTTATACCTAAGTTTTTGCTTAAGTCCTTCCCAGTGGCCTGTATGTCTTTAGGCTTTCCTGTGTTCAATTCATTCTACACATTGCTTTCATGAATATCTTTCTAAGGCATGAAAAATTAATCATTACTCTCAAAATGTTTAACAGATGTAAAAAATAATAATAATACTGCAATATGAAGTGGAGACGAATTTGTAGAAATAGGGCAGCACTTCTGTTACCGGTAGTGGACATAAGCTTCGAACACGTTTGACAAGATGATAAGGCCCTAAACTTTTGACCTTAGAATCATTAAGTTATATCTGGCTAAAGGTAGGATACATTTCAGAACCCAAGTTAATACTGATATAGAAGTAAGGGGTTAACTCAACTCTATAAAGAAGTGTATAGGAATTATGGGTCAAGAATAAAAGAATGACATCGTGTTGTTGTGTAAGCTGATAAACTGAATAATCTGATCTGTGGTAGTGATGACCTACCATACTAAAAGTATACTATGGACTCAAATGCAAATCTGAAAATGTTTGAATAACACCATCGCCTGCTTTGCCATATCCTAACTGTAGTTTCTTGAGTTAACACAAATCTTAAATGACTTTAATTGAACTTTTGATTATACCTTAGTAATGTAATCAGATATTGTCCAAAGACAAAACTAATTTGATGAAGAATTTATAGTCACCAAAATCATTAGTACTTCTCAATGGAATTCTTTTTTTTTTTTTTAAAGATTTTATTTATTTATTTGACAGAGATAGAGACAGCCAGCGAGAGAGGGAACACAAGCAGGGGGAGTGGGAGAGGAAGAAGCAGGCTCATAGCAGAGGAGCCTGACGTGGGGCTCAATCCCATAACGCCGGGATCACGCCCTGAGCCGAAGGCAGACGCTTAACCGCTGTGCCACCCAGATGCCCCTCTCAATGGAATTCTTAATTTTGTTCTGCTCTCCACCTATCAATAGAACCATAAAATAATAATTTCACTTGTATCAGCTACTCTTTATCCTATAATATTTATCCTTTTAAGTTCTACCTCCTTATAATATTTGACAACTGTTCTGATCACTGAGGAATTTTCATTTTAGCCTGAGAATCTGTGTTGTTATCCCAGCCTACCCCTGTCCAGCCTCTCTAAAAATTCTTTGTGTCAACTGAGTAAAAAGCCAAGACTGATCACTTTGTGCCTTTGCTGGTAGGTGAGGAAATGCAAGTTCAAGAACAATATTGCCTGGCCTTGAACTCCTGTGGCTTAGATAAGAACCTGGATATCTGCTCAACTCCATTGGAGCCATTCGTAGATTAAAACTAGCTCTTCAGAATTCAGTCTCACTTAGCTTTATTTTATAGCAATTAGACAGTTAAGTATCTTATTTGTTACAGAATATGGCATGAAATGTCAATAAGCTGAACACCAGATCAAGGCAGAAGTAAGAATATGACATGGCAACCAACAGAAAAAAAAAATGTTTTTTCAAGAGACACTACAGTTGTCTCCCAAGTTTATTATTGCCATTGATCACATTTATGAAAATAACAGTTATAACACAAGTAAGAAGGTTACAATATAATGTAAAGAATTCTCTCCACATACTATTTGACAACTTTATTTCCACTACAAACTGGTGTTATGGTGCACATAAGTTATCCTGCAGCCTGATAACCACTGGTGGGTTATGTTACTATATGTTATTTGTTACAAGAGTAACAATAATGTTGCAGACTATTTATTGAAATATCTAAACCCAACTGGAAAAAACAAAAAAACAAAAAAAAACCCCGACTTCTTCTGCTAGGCCAGCTGTATTTTCCATACTCATCTTGACCATTACTTCTTATTATTAGGTTTTGGGGAAGATTATTCTCCAGCTGACAGGCTTTCAAAACTGTAATTTGGAGGAATAAAACTAGATAACAAATGACTACATTTAAATGTGGTAGCACAGAGTCCATTCTCTTCATTTCACATGGTAAACATTCTCTTGCAATAAAAAGGATTCTTCTGGGCTTGAAATGCTTCTTTGTTCCTGATATATTGGACCTCTTAGGAGTAGTAACTATTTAAATTTTAAAATGTAAACATTATAAATGTTACTTGATGATGCTAAAGACCATCCCTGAGGTTTTGAGTTTTTATTATACCTACTTTTGTGTATTTCTTTCTTTAATTTTCATAACAACCAGATGAACAAACAGAGGCTTAGAGACTTACCTACAGTTGCAGTGAGCAATTTATGAACAGGATATGTCTAAACTTAGAGATCATTCATTGAACCCCTCCTTCCCTCCCTTCCTCCCTCTTTCCTTTCCTTTCCTTTCCTTTCCTTTCCTTTCCTTTCCTTTCCTTTCCTTTCCTTTCCTTCCTTCATTTTCTTCCTTTCTTCCTTTTCTTTCTTCCTTTTCTTCCTTCCTTTCTTCCTTCCTCCCTTCCTCCCTTCCTCCCTTCTTTCCTTCTTATCTTCCTCTTGGTAGAATTGGAATGCAACATTATGGTTTTAGAAATACAACATAATGATTTGGTATTTGTATATATTGCAAAATGATCACTGTAATAAGTCTAGTTAACATCTGTCATTGTACATAGTTAGATATATTTTTTATCTTGAGATGAGAACTTTTAGAATTTACTCTCTTAGTGACTTTCAAATATGCAGTGCAGTATTATTAAATATAATTGCCATGCCGTACATTAGATCTTCGTAGTTTATTTGCTTTATAACTGAAAGTTTGTACCTCTTGACTCTACCCATTTGGCATACTCACCCACCCTCTGCTTCTGGTAACCAGTCTGTTTATATCTGTGACCTTGTTGTTGTTGTTGTTGTTGTTATTGTTTTAGATTCCGCATATAAGTGAGATTACATGGTATTTATTTTTCTCTTTCTGACTTATTTTATTTAGCATAATGCCCTCAGGATCCACCCACATTGTTGCAAATGGTAAGATTTCATTCATTTATGGCTGAATAACATTCCTGTGTGTGTGTGTGTGTGTGCGTGCGCGCACATGCACATGTGTACATGTATACCACATTTCCTTCATCCATTCATTCATCAATGTTTACTTAAGTTGCTTCCATGTCTTGGCTATTGTAAATAATGCTGCAATGAACTTGAGGCTGCACATATCTTTCTAGTGTTTTTGTTTTCTTCAGATAAATTCTCAGAAGTTGAACTACTGAATCATTCAGTATTTTTATTTTTAATTTTTTTAAGGACCCTACATATGGTTTTCCACAGTGGCTGCACCAATTTATTCTTCCACCAGCAGTGCACAGTGTTGCTTTTTCTCCACATCCTTGCCAACACTTGTTTGTTTGTTTTGTCTTTTTGATAATAGCCATGCTGTAATAGCTCATCATGGTTTTGATTTGCATTTCCCTGGTGATTACGATGTTGAGCATCTTCTCATGTACCTGTTGGTCATCTGTATATCTTTGGAGAAATGTTTATATAGCTCTTCTGTGGATTTTGAGTTGGGTTGTTTGTATTTTTGTCATTGAATTGTATGAGTTCTTTATGTATTTTGAATATTAACCCCTTATCAGATCTATGATTTTTAAATATTTTCTCCCATTAAGTAGGTTGCCTTTCATTTTGTTGATGGTTTCCTTTACTGTGCAGAAGCTTTTTAGTTTGATGTAGTCCCATTTGTTTATTTTTGCTTTTGTTGCCTTTGCTTTTGGTGTCAAGTCCAAAAAATCATTGCCAAGACAGATGTCAAGGTGCTTAGCTTACTGCCTATGTTTTCTTCTAGAAGTTTTAATGAATTCAAGTCTTACTTTCAAGTCTTCAATCTGTTTTGACTTAACTTTTTGAATCATTTCCATTCTTTTTGGTTTGTCCAAAGGAATACAACTACCCTCTGCATAGGGTTTATTTATCAGAAGTTCTTAAGCCTGCCATTTGGTTATGCCCCTTGAAAGAGAGGACTTAAAGATGTGTTAGCTGTAGGTAGCATTTCATGGAAACTGTTCATTTGCAAGTATCAATTACCAGTTGTACATCTGGGTGAATAGAGCAAGCCACCAGAAGCCACCAAGACTTCTTCAGCAGTGATGGGTTCCATATGGCTGCTTCATGCTGTGGTACATTCATATCTGTAAATTAACATGAATATGGAAGCTGGTAAGGAGCCAGCCAAACCTATGCAACATGCATGCGAGAGCAGGTGTCCATTAACATTTTATGTCAGTCATATTTCAGGCCAATTTTACATTTAGTTCTGATCTTCATCTTCTCCATCTTTGTAGGAAAATATAATCCTGATGCTCATTAACACTTTACTATCTAGTCTGAGCCTCCTAATCTCTATTTTCCACATTCAGCATACTTGTTTTCTGGATCAGTCTCTGCAGTTTACAAAAACATATTGTGACATATAATTAAAGATGACTAATTATGTAAAGCAAAACTATATGTGTAACAAAGCTATGCATGTGTGACAGAGATCTAGAAGCTTAAAGTCTATAAAAGTGCCTTGAGAAAGATGTACTATTATCATTTGCATTTTTGTTTGAAGATTTTATTTATTTATTTGACAGAGAGACAGCAAGAGAGGGAACACAGCAGGGAGAGTGGGAGAGGGAGAAGCAGGCTCCCTGCTAAGCAGGGAGCTCATGACCTGGGGCTTGATCCCAGGACCCTGAGATCATGACCTTGATCCCAAGCCCAAGGCAGAAGCTTGAAGACTGAGCCACCCAGGCGCCCCACCATTTGCATTTTTAAACTGTAGGTGTCATGCAGATTCTTACTGATATTTTGAGTAGTTTGAAAAAAGCATGTAGAAATGAGGACGCACAAAAATAAAATTGAAGCCAAAGAAGAAAAGAAACACATACTGGATAAGAGAAATTCTATTTCATTTTGATGAAGTGTTTTCGAAGTCCTAGGGAGACTTTTTCTTCTAACCTCCTATGTTATATTTATCTCCTGGGTTTCTGAGGTAACCAAGAAGAAAAAGAAGATAAGAGGAGAGAACAGAGAGATATATTTTCTTTTCTCCTTGAAATCTGTTTCTTGGGTACATATAAATGCAGCACAATGGCCAAAAGAATCATCACATTTTAAGGGAAAGTGGATTTTAAAAGAAAAGATAAATTGCTTCTTTCCCAAGCTCTATATCCATCTCATTAATACTAAAGTAGGTTTCTAAAAGATTTTTTAAAAATAGGAAATAATAATAATAATAATAATAATAATAATAATAATAATAATAATTTTTAGGGAGAGAGAGAGGTGGGAAGGGCAGAGGGAGAGGGAGGGAGAGAATCCTAAGGAGCCTTCCCACCCAGCGTGGAGCCCTATGCAATGCTTGATGTCACAACCCTGAGATCATGACCTGAGCGGAAATCAAGAGTTGGACACTTGACTGACTGAGCCACCCAGGTGCCCCTAAATAGGAAATTATTAAAACATTGCTTTGGACGCTTTTGTGAAACTATACTATTGTTATATTTTGAGACCTCATAATATTTAAGGTGTGTCTTTGTTTCTTTAGTTCTTTGTTTTGAGAGTATATAGGTTAAAATAACTATGTGGCATTATATAATTAAAAGAAGTTCATTTCCATGGCAAAAATGACATTCATTTTTGTAATTTGAGTTCTATCACAAGTCGTTTAACATTTTAAGTAATGTCTTTGTAATGCACTACTGCTACATTTATGGAACCTCCACCATTTGTTCATCAGCCATTCAGCAATCATTTGGTAGTCACTTCTAGGAACCTGATCTTTTGTTCAGTGCTGAGATTATAATGACGAGTTAATATTTTCCTGTCCTCTAAAAGTTTATGGCTTTATAGAAGGTGCTTATTGGAATTAGGAAAGTGAAAATCTTGTCTCTGATATATACCAAGGATTATATACCTGTGGAGAGTGACTCACTCCTTCCTCTAATAATCAAATCTAGACCAACCCAGTCTTTCTAAAGCCCTTTCTCCCTGGGTTATTCGGGATTAATGTTAATGACCTGAATTTTAGTGGGGCACAGTAGAGAATATTCAAATCTCATACCCAAGTATTCTTATTTTTTTAGCATAAATTTTATCTCAAGATGTTCTCAAACACAATTTGTCATCAAGTTGTTGAAATGAGGTTGGTAAAGAAGAAATGATACAGCTAATCTGTCAGTCCTCCATTTTTAATTCCTATAGTTAAAATTTGGCATAGTTTTCCCCAAGATTTTAGGTTTTTTTTCTTTTTGTATCTCTGTTATTCTTTGTATCTTGAAATAAATTTATATTAGATATTGGAAACTTGGCAAGCCTTCAACAAGAAAACTTTACCAAATTTGAAAATTATTTTTCAGAAAAAAATAATGTTACAGGCAGACAAAAAATAGTTTAGCCAACTAAGCTTGAAATGTAAAACACGTGTGTGTGTGTGTGTGTGTGTGTGTGTGTGTGTGTGTGTGTGTAAATATAAAACTCTTTGAGAGAGGTAAATATAAACTTAGCGGTTTAAGAGAAAGCGTTCTAGTTTATGAGTTTAATGTATTTGATTCTGCTACATTGCTTTAACTTCAGTTTGGTGCATTATGGTGGTTTGAAAAATTTAAAGTTCTTAATATTGTTTAAACATCTGCTTTTGAGGAAATGTATCCTTTCCTTTTCCAGATATAATACATATAAAATAACCCATCTGGGCTGAATGCCAGGGAGGCACCATGCTTAAGTAATAAGCCCAATTATCTTGCTAATAAACAGCAACTAGAAATTGAACTCCTGTTGGCAGATATATAGGATACTTAAACACTTAAGTGGGATTAATTAAACTCTAAAAGGACTTACATTACAAACAAATATAGTAATAAATCATCATATAAATATTAAGTATAGCAATTATCTCGTTTTCTCCTCTTTCTAGTTAATGAAGTTTATGTTTTTGAACTATCATGAGAAAAGGTTTTAAAAAATAGTGGAGAGCTTACCTTCAAGGATCTTCTGAGGTATAAATGTTAAATTCCAAACCAATGAAAGTTGAATGTGGTAATAAATATTTTACTCCCAATGCCAAAGGATATGAGTGTGATAATGTGTCAAGCAAAACTTTTTGGGGGGACACAGTGGAGGGCAGTTGAGATGGTTCAGGTCAAGTACATGCAAGAGTGAATTTATTATCAGTGTAACATGTTTACTTAGAAAAGTATTGTTGTCTTTTCTAAAATTTCTAATCATTTCAAAGCAAACAATTACAAAAGTGCAAAGTTTTCTTTTTGAAAATATATGATTGTTTTTAGTTTATAAACTACAATCTGTTTTGTTCGAGGTCATTCTAGAATTTTTTTTCTGAGATTGTTATATTCAAAGGGGGTTTTAATTCCTAAGAATAAATGGTATATGGAATTTGGGTCTCCACTTTTTATCATATAGGAGATACAAGGTAATTCCTCCTCCATTATTATAAACAAACCTACATAAAAACAAATACAAAGAATAACAGCAATCAAGGCATGACCTTATATCATAAATTTCAAAAAAGTTATCTATCTTAGTCTGTTCAGGCTTCTATAACAAAATATCATAGACTGGGTAGATTATAAACAACAGAAATTTATTTCTCACAGTCTGGAGGCTGGAAGTCTGAGATCAGGATGACAGCATGGTTGGGTGAGGGCCTCTTCTGGTTTATGAACTTCTCATCATATACTCATAGGATAGAAGGGGCTTGGGAGCTCTGGGAGGTCTCTGTTACAAAAACACTAATCCCATTCATGAAAGCTCCAATCTCATGATCTTAGCATCTCCCATATGCCCCATCTCTCAATATCATCACATTGGGCATTAGAATTTCAAAATATGAATTTTGGGAGGACACAGTCAGCCCATAGTAGTGGCCAAGGAAATACAGGAAATTTCAGGGCAGAATTGTGCTATTTCAATCATGATATCATATTTTGCATCTGCATTGATGATTTGACAAAATACTGAAAATTCTAATAACCTTAAGTATTATTTCCCTCCCTTTTATTATATAGAATGTTGGGGGTTCGTATTAATTGCTGATGGGGAGAGAAATGTGAAAATCAGTATCAACAAGTAGATCTGAATGTTACTGATGAAGTCCTAAGTTCTTAAATCAGTCACAGCTTTGGTGGTGATGATGGTAACAGGAGTGGAAGCAGTGGTTTTCTTCTCCTAAGGACAGAGCTTACATTCAGTTGGAGCAAATGTGAGAGGATATCTAAGTCATCAGAATATATAAGAGAGATCTAGTCTTCCCACAAAGAATATCCACGATGCCAGTGAGGCTCTTATCTCTCCTCTACCCCCATCCACACTACACACTATAGAAGAGTGTACTATCTGTAATATCCATCAATCAAATTATAACTCAGAAAAGACAAGTAAGTGCCAGGTAAATTATAAATATTATAAACAACAACAACAAAAAGTTGAGATTTCAGCTGTATCAGAATAGCTATAAAACCTGGACAAAGTTATACATGTTGGGTAGGAAAAAATGAAATATCATGGAAACTAAGCAAACATGGCAGAGGAGGGGGGAGTAAAAGCAGAACATAGTACGTAAAAACTTCTGAAGATTTGAGTCTGGAATAAAACATAACTCAAGTAAATAAATAACATTCATGGGAGTGATTTACATGGGATAGAACTTAGGAAATATTTTTAGTAAAATAATACTCAAAAATGATGTGACATAGTAATAGCTAAAACAGTGGTTACTGTGTTTCTCTTCCTAGCAGTCTAGATGTGTTAACTTACTTTATTCTCATGATAGCCCTACAAGGTAGGCTGTGTATTGTCATTTTACAGATGAAAAAACTGAGTCACAAAGAGCTTTAGCATGAGGCACAAGGTTTTACAGTGAGTAAGTGGTGGAGCTGGAATTTTAATTTAAGCAGTCTGGCTCCAGAGTCTGTGCTCTTAAATGCAATGATATAATGCCCATTAACAAAATTACACAAAGAAAGGTACATTGCAGATATAAGAAAATAAAAATGATGAGTAAGAAGAACTAACACATAAAATTCAAACAGCAAGTTGAAGCTAATCACCCTGAAGCTGAAGAATAAAAGATAGAGACAAATAACTACAATAGTTTGGGTTATCTCTTCCTGCATAACAAACCACCCCCAAAAGTTTAATAGCTTAAATTCATAATCATTTTAAAGCTTGCAGTTCTGTGAGAGAGTGTTCAGGCACAGCTCCGTGATTATGGCTCCTCTCTGCTCTGCCTGGTGTCAGCTGGAAAAGTTCAATGGGGAATGGAGGATACAGAGTGGCTTCATTTACATGGGTTGGACCTTATGGCTTCTTCATGACCTCTCTTCACGTTGTTTCCCACCACTCAGCAACTAGATAGTAACAGAGTGAAGCCTAAAGCTGAGGCAAGGAATCAAGTCCTGCTACATTCTATTGCTCAGAGTTAGGCACCGGGGGTAGGTCAGATTCAAGAGGAGAAGAAGCAGACACTACACCTTGATTGACAAAGTGGAAAGGTGGCATTGAAAAGTTGATGCAGAATGGCAGGGATTGTTTGGCAGTCTTTGAAACAACTTAGCAGATAAAGAGCGTTATGCTACCTGATAGTTAATAGCTAATACTCAATATATGTTAGCTGTTATTTTCCACACTCTGTTAAACATGGCATTTATGAATTAATTTGATCCTCACTAGAACCCTAACAGGTTGATACTACTGTAATGTCTATTTCCATTTTGCACATGAAGGAAAGACGGAACATAGCACTTTTTTTTTTTCAATTTATAAGAAACATGGAACTTGTAGGTGATGGTGCCAGATATGAAACCAAAGCCTTCTGACTCCATAATCTCTACTATTAATCTGTCCTATTGCTGCACTTCATAAGACAGTCTTCTTGAAATATAGAAAGAACTGAATCTATGCATCGAAAAGGCACACTAATTCTAGGAGTAATTCATTAGTGCAGTGACTAATGAGATATAATTTAGTAAAATGAATTAGCCTAAAAGTTGAAGAGGGAGTTATTTAGCTTTCCAGCCAACAAATGCAAACCTATAAGGAGAAACATCAGGTTGGCTTAAGAAATCATCAAAGCAGTATTCCATGCTAGCAGACAATGGATCAAAAATATTCTAGGCAATAAAAAGTGCAGTAACAAAACTGTTATACCAGTTTAAATAAGGTATATAAATGGCCAGTTAGCCATGAAAAAAATACTTAATGTCACTAATCATTAGAAGAATACAAATCAAAACCACAGTGAGATTTTTATCTCACCCCTGTTATGATGGCCACTATAAAAGAGCAGGCAATGAGAAGTGTTGATGAGGATGCAGAAAAGTTGGAACCCTTGTGCACTGTTGATGGAAATGCAAAATGGTGTAGCCATTATATAAGGAAAATAGTAAGAGGTTCCTAAACAAGTTAAAAAGTAATTATCATATGATTCAGCAATCCCATTTCTAGGTATATCCCAAAGAATTCAAATCAGAATTTTGAAGAGATCTTGGCATATCAGTATTTTCAGCAGCATTATTCATAATAACCAAAAGGTAGAAACAACCCAAATGTCCATTAACAGATGAATAAATAAAGAAAATATAGTATAAATGTACAGTGGGTTATTAAGCAGCCTTAAAAGAGAAAATCCTGTTATATTCTATAGTGTGGGTGAATCTAGAGGACATTATGATAAGCAAAATAAACCAGTCACAAGAGGACAAATACTGTATGATTCCACTTGTATGAAGTATCTAAAGTAGCCAAAATCATAGAAACAGAAAGTAGAAAGGTGATTGGCAGGAGTTTGGGAGCCGGGACCAGGGGAAATTAGCGTTCAGTGTGTATAGAGTTTCAGGGTTGCAAAATCTTCATGGTATTATGAATATACTTGACACTACTGAACTATACACTTAAAAGTAGGTAAGATGATAAGTTTAATGCTATGTGTTTTTGTTACCACACACACACACACAAATTGTAGCCAGCCCATATATCTTCTAATATGTGGTGACAAACATAAGTTATCAAACATCAGGGAGCTCTGGAAATGTTATACTCTGGAGTTTTTTTAAGGGGGAAAAATTGGTAAGGGAAACTAGCCATAGATAAATCAAAATGGACCCAGGAAATTGAAAACCTGAAGTTTCGGTGTTTAAATGAAACAGTAATGATGAACGTTTGATCTATAGAAATGTATCAGAATAATTTTTATAGGAATTTATGATGACAAATATTAAAAAGAAAGCATAGTAAACTATATTAACTAATCTTTTATAGCAACCATTTATATATATAAATATACATAATTGAAAGCATTAAATTTTGTATGTGAAAAAATAAGAAGCAGGAGTTGGTACTATAAGAGGAAGTCTTTGTTGTTTGGTTGAACAGGGATCGCTCCAGCCCTATATCCCAACACTGGCTTGTTTTGTTTGTTTTTCAGTTGCTGTAGCATAGGTTGCCTTATTTTGGGAAGGTTACCTCCTGGGTATATCATAGAAATCCAGAAGTGACTTGTGAAAGACAAAAAACAAGTACTTTTCATCATTTGCCAAATTCTTTATTAAGCTTTATTTACGTTAGTTCACCTATTTGTACAATAGTCCTCAAAGCCAAATAATAATAATCTTCCCAGAAATGTAATTTGTTAATGGAATATTATACTTTTTTTCCTCAAGTTTTTGTTTTATAAATGTGAGCATTTAAACATACTAAGAGATAGCTTATATGTCTCCCTAAATTTTCCCATACCTTAAAATTTGTGTGGTTTTGTTTTTTACTTTTCAAACTTTATTCTTAATTTGATAAGTTTTATGGCATGGGGAAAGAATTGAGGTGTGTGTGTGTGTGCATTTTTTTTTTTTCTCAGAATGGACAATCAATTGTTCACTTACTATGTATTGAATAGCTGTTCTTCCTCACTGTTTGAAAAGTTAGCCTACATTTTATAAGATTAAATTATTTGGATGGATTGATGGATATCTGGATTCAGCAGTCTCAATATGCAACAGATACTTAGATACTTAAATAGATATTTAATCCCTTTTTTAAAACAGAGCTTCATGTCTATGGATCTACAATCTCATGCTTAATTATTATAGCTTTATGTTTTTTTTTGTTTGTTGGGCGTAATTGCTTTTTAATATTCTTTGTAATTCTGGCATATGCATTTTTGAGAAGCCAACTTTAAATTTGCCATGTTTTCCCCATATAATCACTTTGAGAGTTTGATCAAAAGATCATTAAATTCTTAAAAAAGTGTGAGGAGAAATTACATTCCTACGATATTAGCACTTCCAATTAGGATTATGGTATATCTAACAAAAATGGCTTATCTTTTGCTTTATATTGGTTTGAATATTTTGTGGTGAGTTTTAATTCTGTGTATTTTGAAGTTCTGTATATTATTTGGATCATACTTTGTTTCTAAGGCATCATTTTTCATTTTTTATTGCTGCTCTATAGAAAAAAATACTCTTGTGAATGCTTTTTCAAAATATCTTATTAAATTCTTATCAATATTAATGCATTCGTCAGTTATTCTCAGGGATTTAATGGACTAATCTGAAAATATTTATATGTTCTTACATTATTTACCCAATTTCTTACTCTTTGGTATTGCATTTGCCAGACATGTCAGAATAATGTTGAATAAAAATAATAACTTGATCTTTGTCTTATCTACTACCTTTAATTTAATGTTTTCCCTTTGAAGTTGATATATTCTCTTGGTTTGCATTAATAATTTTAATTACAGATTTATCTTGTATTTAGCCAAATTAGTAATAAACACTAAATTTTATAAATTATGTTACTGTTTTTAAAATGTGTCAGATTTTTTCTTCTTCTCTAATTTATTAACTTGATGGGACTTACTGACTTTTTAATGTGAATTCATCTTCACATTCCTGGGACAAACCTTTCTTTTGCATGGCATATTATTATTTAGTTTAGTGTTCAATTTATTTAGTATATTTATATATAATTTTTATTCATACTCCTAGGTTAAACCAATATGTTACTTATGTTGTTTCCTTTTCATGTACATACATTTCGAATTGTAACTTGCTGATAATTTGATACCTCTATCATTATGAAATATTCCTCTTTCTCTGATAATATTCTTTGTCTTTTGTCATTTATTTTGTTTGCTATTACATATACCCTTAATTGCATGGTGTATCTTCTATCCGTTTACCTTTAGTATAGCTCTCTGTCTTTTTAGTTAAGATTCCTTTCTTGTAGACAATACGTAGTTCTTCTTTATTCTTTTATCTAGTTGGATACTCTCTGGCTTTTCTTTGGAACACTTAAATGTAATTATTGATGTGGTTGGTTTTAAAGTCTCACACCACATATAATAATGAACTCGGATTGTTGATGTAAATTTAAGAGCTAGAGGTAGAACATTTCTGGAAATAAGTGTAGGAGCAAATCTTTTGATCTTGAATTTGGCAAAGATTTCTTAAAATAGGACATAAACAGTAAGAATAACAATAGAATATAAATCAATAGGTTGAGCTTCAACAGAATTAAAAGCTTTAGTTATTCAAAAGTCATTGTTAAAAAATGAAAAGACTGGGAAAACAATAACATTTTTAAAACAAATATTTGACAAAGTACTTATATTTAGATTATAGAAAATCTCTTAACTTCAATATAGGGCAAGTCAATAAAAAAATGACTGAGGCATATGAATAAACACTTCACCAGAGATAATATGTGAATGGTACATAAGCAAATGAAAAGATGCTCAACATCATTAAGAAATTACTAATTAAAACCCAATGAGGAACTGCTGTAAATCTCTTAGAATGTCTAGAACTTTAAGAAGCCAACCAAACTAAGTGTTGGGGAAGATATAGAGGAACTCGAATTCTGTTGCACTGCTGGTGGGGATAGAAAAATCTTACAACCACACTGTAATCATTTTGACAAATTTTTTGTTTTGTTTAGTTTTGTTTAAGAGAGAGAGAGACAGAATGAGTGGGGTGGGGAGGGGTAGAGGGAGAGAGAATTTCAAGCAGGCTCCACACCCAGCACAGAGCCGGATTAGGGGCTCGATCTCATGACCCTGAGAGCATGATCTGAGCCGAAATCAAGAGTCAGATGCTTACAACTGATTGAGCAACCCAGGCACCCCTCAGTTTGACAGTTTCTTAAATTTACCTCTGCTGTATGATTCAGTCATTACATTTCTAGATCTTTACCCGTGAGAAAAGAAAACATGTATTCATGCTAAGACATTCATGGACACAAATGTTCATCATAGCTTTATTTGTAATAGCACAAATTGGAAACAATCCAAATGCAATCAGTAGGCAAATGAATAAACCTATTATAATATATTCATGTAATGGAATACTAATCAGCAGTTATAAATCAAATTGAAGTAATGCATGCAACAACACAGAAGAGTGCATGTCATATAACTGTGTGTTTTGCTATTCCTCGTAGCCTGTAGGTGACTGCAGTCATATGAGTGATTCCAGCCACGGTTAGAAGAACCATTCATTTGAGCCCAAGACTAAATTACCAACCTGAAGAATCATGAGCAAAGTTTATTTTCTTTAAACTAGTAAGTTTTAGGGTGTTTTGTTACATAATAGCTAGATCACAGTTGCATCTCTGGGCAAAATTTTCTTCACATGTAAAAGGACATGAGGAAAATTACATACCTGTATAGGCTGCTTGACTTAGGATTTTGGTAAAAATCAAATGAAGTAATGTGAATGTCCTCTAAAAATTATAAGATTAAAAAATACTTCGTAAATCTATTTTAGTTTTTTATTATAAAACCTTTCAGGAATACTTGCCAATAGTATGGTTGAAACATATTAGAGTTTAGGTTCTGAAATTTGGAAATCACATTTCATTGAGTTTACCTTGAGCCCTTGATATAATGATGCCAGTAATGAGATAAATAAAGCAAGCTAGCATAATCAAAGTAATGTTAAATTGTAAATAGAAACAAAACTATTATGTTATTCTATTTCAGAGATGCTAATATTATTTTAACCAATTAAGTTGTGTTGTATTAATAGGAGATAATTTAATTCAGGAATTAAAACCTTTCTCAGATTGAAAGGTCTGGTATGAAAACTATGCTTGTCTTTGGGTGAACTGAACACTGAGAATTTCCATTAAACTTATTTTCAGTGAAGCAAAAACTTGCCTGAAAAAGTTCTTACATATGAACACATATAAGATAATAGCTTAAATTTTAAAATACAAATATAATTTTTCATTTGTTATTTTACTTATAAGACACCCTTATGCAAGCTTCAGTCACTATTTTTCTATATAAATAATAGAAATACAGTCTTTCAACTTTTGTTCAAAGATAAAAGGTTTATATGTCCTGGTTCTAAATTAAGCTTGTAAGGATAATTGGGCATCACATAGTATGTAATACTTACAAATGTATTTTAAGTCATTAAAATCCATTAATTTGCTGTGATATAGTAATATAAGTACCTTTTTAAAAAGATTTTATTTATTTATTAGACAGAGAGAACACAAGCAGTGGGGAGGGCTAGAGGGAGAAGCAGACTCCCTGTTGAGCAGGGGGACCAATGACTTGGGGCTCAATCCCAGGACCCCAGGATCATGACCTGAGCTGAAGGTAGATGCCCAACCGACAGAGCCACCCAGGCACCCCCTCTAAGTACCTTTCGACAGGAAAAAAAAATGAAGTTCAGGCAGATTTACTTCCTCAATATTACATAGCAAGTACAAGCAAGATTTACTCAAGGAAGTAATTTAGAACAAGGTATATTGATTATTCCAGGATTCTGTCTTTTGCCAGCAAGCTGAGTATGTGTTCACTCTTGTTATGCTCATTTTGATCAGTCAGTGAACTATATTAAGTTTTTAATAGAAGAGTATTTATTTTTGGCCTAAATGGTAAGTACAGGACAGAATAAGGGTCCCTGACATCAAGAAGACCCACATCTCAATGGAGTTAGAGGATGCAGACATAAGCAGTAAAATAACATGTTACGGAGTAGAAGAGGACAGTTGGATGCTTGCTAAATCTATCATTTCTTCCTGGATATGGGGCTAAGTGATGTATCCATAGCCCCTTGCATACATCTGTGGCTATGTGACCAGTTCTGGATGTTAGAATATGATCATGAGTATCATGTACCACTTATGCCTAGAGAGTTTAAGAGAAGGTGTACTTTTACTCTCTCTTTCTCTCTTTTTCTCCCTGTTTCCCATCTGCCAACTGGATGTCATTGCCTAAAAATAATTGGCAGGTACATGTTGAAGATGATGGAGTTTCTAACAGCCCCACTGACCTACTTTGGACTGTTCTGTGAGCCAAGAATAAACCTATTTTTGGGTTAAGCCATTGAGATTTGGGGGTGATTCATTATTACTGATCTATCCTGACCAATTCTTAAACACATTTACTTCATTTGCTTCACAAATATTTACTAAGTGCCTACTAGGTGACAGGGACTATGCTAAAAACCCAGGGGGACAAGTGAAAACAAGACAGAATTCTGCATTCACAGAGCATACATTTTAGTGTGGGGGACACATTAAACATATGTTTATATAATGGAAATGGTATTGATTATGGCTTGAACCATGAAATAAGTAAACTAGGTTATATGGCTGAGAGTAAGTGAGGGCTATTTCAGGGGGAGTGGTCAGGGCATTCTTGTAGAAGGAGGTAGTAATGAAACTAGACCCTAAAGGATTACAAAAAAACCAGTAAGGCAAGGAGTCTGAAGAAAAGGCTTCTAGCAGAGGAAATATAGGACACAGAGAACTGTGTCTGGAAGAACTTGGCAGGTTCTGAAAATTGAGAAACTTGTATAAATTGAGAATAGGAAGAGAGGGCTTGTTGATTTGAGACTGGAGAAGCAGGCACTGACTTCTTCATGTAGGATTTTGAGGGGGCATTTATTTACTTTTATGTTTATTCTAAGTGCCATAATACATGGACGGGTTGTACTCGGGCGTGATATGGGTTAGGGTAATTTACGTGAGTTAACATGTGGAAAGTGTACAGTTATTTTAAACCCAAATACATGTCAATGATGGTGGTAGTAGCTATTGTTATCTCTTAAATTATAACACTGGATACTGTGGAATATATGAATGGAATATGGAGGTAAGAAGGAAACTGGAGAGATCACTTAGGCTATTCTGGTGTCCTGGGTGATGACAGTAGCTTGACCTAAGCTGGTGGAAGAGGAGATGGTGAAAAGCATATGAATTGCAGATATAGCATGACAGTGAATGTGGGAGCAAGGGAAAGGGAGAAGTGAGGAAACGTCTCCTAGACTTCTGGTGTTACTGTCAAGAGGTGGTACTATTTTTTTAATTTTAATTTTATTTTAATTTATTATTTTATTTTATTTTTTTTTTTGAGAGGGAGTCCTAGATTCCATTTTTGAGGTTTTCGACTTGAGGTGCCAGTGTGACATCCAAATGGAGAGGTCAGATAGTCAGGGGAATATTTGAGTCTGGAACTCAGAAGAGAAATCTGGGGTGGAGATCTATATTTGAAAAGTCTTAGTGAAAGGATAAGCTTAAAGTCCTGAGACAAAATGAATCACTAAGAAAAGACCATGGATGGTAAAGAAAAGTAAGCCAAGAACTAGTCCTATAGGAAGTCACGATTCAGAGGTCTTGAATAAAAGAAGGAAATACTGAAACTCTGTCCTTCAGTTTGTGCCTACACAAGTTCTAATTACTGTTAAGTTTCTGAAGCAAGCTAAGCAGCTCCATGGCTTTTGAAAATACCATTCCATCTGTCCATAGTTCCTTACCCATCCATGCCTCTTCCTTCTTAGTCATTCCCTATGGGTTAGGAAATCTCTTTCTCATCTTTCTCTTGTTTCTCAGTATCTTCTTTCCTCTTGCTGCGTTTGCCTGTTCGGTGTTCTCTGTTCTGCAGTCAAGATCCCTGAGGGAACCAGACTATTTATTTGGCCAAGATAATTACCAACATTCTGATTCCCAGGAAGAGAGTCGCAGTCCACCTCATCAGTCACCTAACTAGTATGTGGACGGTAACCCTTCCCATAATTATCAGTGCTTGTTTCTGCATTGAGTAGCCCAGTATCTTTTTTTTTTTTTTAAGATTTATTTATTTGAGAGATAGGGAAAGGCGGGAGCAGAGGGAGAGGGACAAGGAGATTGTGCATTGAGCACAGAGCTCCATGCAGAACTCGATCCCATAACCCTGAGATCATGACCTGAGCTGAAATCAAGAGCCAGACCCTCAACCAACTGAGCCCCCTAGGTGCCCCCCAGTATCTTTTGCTTAAACAAATGGATTCTTTAGCTACAAGGAGCTTTGAAGATGGCATTTAAGTGGCAAATCTAGGAAAATACTTATTGAATTGAAATTATTTCATCCATTTGTGCCAAATTACATCTCTCAGATGTAATTACCTTACCTTCTGTTTTCATCTATATCACCATTCTGAGAAGTGATTAGTGATTATCTTTCAGAAGTCTGCAGAAATTTAGAAAGAAGTGGCAGGTAAAGTGTAAGTGTCCCATATGGACTGGTTAGAAAAATGTTAAAGTTTGGTCATTTTTGCAGAACTTCTCCAGGTCCTCAGATATTCTTGTTTGCAGTCCCAGAGCTTGGCTAAAATGGAGAAAGGAGGACAGGAATATATAGTTTAATTTTGTGGTTATAGAAAGAGGTAAAATAAATGTGATCCCAGTTGTGAGGTGTGAGAATTTGCCCTCACTTTTATTTTTAACTATAAAATTTTCATTTTATTTTGTTTATTTGTATTCTTACCACTTAGAACTGCCATTTTGGGGACTTTCATATGAAACATTTGGGACAAAAAACATTTTAGTTGGAGATGGGAATAATTTTGTTTTCCTTATTCTGGATGGACCATGACCTAAAATATCTTGTATTTGGACAATCATGTTTGTATAGCCAGTGCCTATTTATCATAGATCTCTGACATTTGGATGAAGGTTTTATTTTTAAATGCTGTTTTATGGAAAGAATAAGAAACACATTATTGCATTGCTGATTAAAGTTTGTGGTTCTTCCTTCAGAAAACTATTTTACTAACTCCTCCTGTGGAAAATCATTTTACTAGTTAGCTCAAAACCAGGTCTTTGGTCTTGTTGCCAATAAATAATACACTCTATAGGAATTTTTTAAACATTTTTTAACCTGATAAAAATGTTAAGATTAAGTTTAAAAAGTTTTTTAATTGGGGTGCTTGGGTGGCTCAGTTGTTAAGGGGCTGCCTTCAGCTCAGGGCATGATTCCAGGGTCCTGGGATCAAGCCCCGCATTGGGCTCCTTCCTCCGCTGGGAGCCTGCTTCTTCCTCTCCCACTCCCTCTGCTTGTGTTCCCTCTCTCGCTGGCTGTCTCTGTCAAATAAATAAATAAAATCTTTAAAAAAAATAAGTTTTTAAATTAAGTTTATGTCCTTGTAATATTGAGATGAACATTGCAGTCCCCCCAACAAAGAATATTGCCTTTCTTGGCAAATGTATTCTATTTTTCTGGTAGTCTAAATATTTATTCATGAATATTTGATAGTTTCAGTGTATTTCAAAAGCTTATTAAATATTCACATATTATACATTTATCATATGATAAATGTACTACATGTACATGTTAAAATCAATACAACTTTCAACTGAAATAAACTACCTGCAGGTCTTATCCAGAAGCTTTGGTTTTATAGATTGCCAATTTAAGAGGAAAAATCTCAGACTGCTTGTGGATTCATGAATGTCATAAATTTCACTGCGAACTATTCAAGCCTCTGCCTGTGGAGTTAATGGTTGGCCTACTCCTCAGCTCCTGCAGTGCTAACTCCTCCAGCCCCCAGGCTACTGTGTTCACAGAGTGGGTCTTTATGGAACATGTAAGTAGACCTTGAGCTCTTGCTGTGGGCAGCCTTGTAACACAAAGGCTCTACTTCAGACCCGACAAAAGACCCCGCTATGAGGAAAGGTGTTAAGAGGTAGGGGATCTTGGAGTTTGATAGGGTAGTAAAGCTCTTTGAATGGTGGTCATGGGGTTTTCTTGTTTTTATTGTTTGCCTATTCTTACATAATAAGTGAATTCCTTATTTTCTTTTAGGAACCCCTCTTCTACCCCTCAGTCATGTGGTTTGTGTGGCAGCCCTGCTCCCATGGCTCATAGGTAGTTATGTGAGTCAGGCCCAGCCAATCAACTCACCAAAGCACACTGCCCATGGTGATTCGTCCTGGGTGTTCAATCCGAGCAAAACCATTGAAAGCATAGAGACTAGTTTGTTTGCTTTTTTTTTTTTTTTTTTTTTTTTAAGTAGGCTCCATGCACCCGGAGTGGAGCCCAAAGCAGGGCTTGAATTCATGACCCTGAGATCAAGAGTCAGATGCTCAACTGACTAAGCCACCCAGACACCCCTAGTTTGTTTGCTTTTTAAATTTTAATTACGGGGGCGCCTGAGTGGCTCAGTTGGTGAAGTGCCTGCCTTCGGCTCAGGTCATGATCTCAGGGTCCTGGGATCAAGCCCCGCGTCAGGCTCCCTGCTCAGCAGGGCAGTCTGCTTCTCCCTCTGCCTCTGCCCTTGCTCATGTACTCTCTCGTTCTCTCTCTCAAATAAATAAAATCTTAAATAAATAATTAAATTTTAATTACAAAAAATTGTTCTTCCTATATTTCCCCATTCAATCTTGGCTGCCACAATCAGAAAGAAAGTGTGAGGACACTTTTTTTTTTCCTTGCATCTCTAGTGGAAACTAGCAGTAGACAGTAACTGCTTCATGTCTGTGAGATGCATTTTAATTTTTATTTTTTTCTGAAATTATTAGGAGAATGCTGACTCTACTGAAATCACTAGCTGTAAGGATCACTTAAATCTAGGAGGGAGTGGGCACTTTGTTACAGCAGGGGTTGTAAGTATCTGAAAAGATGAAGATAACAGAGGAAAACAGATTCAAGAAGGAGACAGAAATGAAGTTCTGTGACATAGTTGGAATCCATAGATCCAAAGTACCCGAAATTGCTCCTGTTCCCTATCATTTGTTTAGTGTGTGTGCTCTATTACCTGCAATTGAAGCAGAATTGTTTTGTTGCCTCCTCTTGAAACCAGATTGGAAATAGAGTAGTGTTTTCTCTTCAGTTTTATATTATTATTTTACTATCAGAACAGTTTCAAATTTACAAAATTTGCAATAATAAAAATAGTATGAAGAAAAATCACATATAGTTTACCCAGATTTACCTACGTTAACACTAGTCAATTTGCTTTGTCATATGTTCTCTTTCTCTCTCTCTCTCTCCCTCCCTCCCTCTACTTTTCTAATATATACGCATGTGTATAAATATGTAAATAATTCTATATATACCTATGTATATGTAAATAATTACTTTAGACTTATTTTAGGGTAACTTACATTATTAGTTGTGGTCACGTATCCCTAGATATATCAGTGTACATTTCCTAATAGTGATATTCTCTTATCACACTTTACAAATTTAGATGGATATAATACCTTAACTTAGAGTGCATTTTCCAATTTGTTTTAGATTCCATTTATTTATTTATTTAGAGAGAACAAATGGGAGGAGGGGCAAAGGGAGAAGGGGAGAGAACCTCAAACCCACTTGGCCTTGAGTGCAGAGCCTGAAGTGGGGCTTGGTCTCAAGACCCTGAGATCATGACCTGAGCTGAAATCAAGAGTCAGACGCATAACCAACTAAGCCCCCCTCAGGCACCCCTGTGCATTTTTTAATTTTGCCAGCTACTCAGTAGTATCCTTTATAGAATCCACCCCTTACCCTGTCTTCCCAAGAGCCAGTCCAGAATCAGATATTGCATTTCTTTGCCTTGTTTTCTTAGCCTCCCTTAGTTTGAAACATTTCCATGCCCTTTGTTTTTTAGAACATTGACATTTTTGAACAGCACAGTTTCCCTTTCTTTTTCTTTCTTTTTTTTTTTTTTTTTTTTTTTTTGTAATAGAGCATTTTTTGTTGTTTTTTGTTTGTTGTTTCTCATGGTTAGATTGAGTTTTCATTCTCAGCTAGAGTACCACATCAGGGATGCTGTGTCCTTCTCAGGTACACAGTAGCCATTGAAATTCATTTTTGATGATAATTTTAATCACACAGTCAAGGTGTTTCCTGGTTTCTCCGATATGTAGTTACTTTTTTCCCCCTGACTTGCAACTGATAGTCTGTGAAGAGACACTTTAAGACAATGAAGATATCCTGCTCCTCATTAACTTTTCCCAGTAAGCTTAGCATCTTGATCTCGCCTGATCTAATTTTATCATGATGGGTACAAACTGACAGTTTTGTAGTTCCAGCCTTACCTTCATGTTTACTAATCAGATTTCTGCAAGTACATAATTTTTTACTTAAAGTTTTTATTTGACATCATTGTAAATTAACATGCAGTTGTAAGAAATAATACAAAGAGAGCCCATGTATCCTTTATCCAGGTTCCCCATTGGTGACATCTTTCAATATAATAAAACAAATAGGATACTGACATTTTACAATCAAGACACAGAGTACTTTCATCACTTCAAGGACCCCTCATGTTGCCTTTGTATAGCCACACCCATTCTGTTTGCATTTCCTTACTGTCCTTAACTCTTAAAAATCAATAATCTGCTGTCCTTTTTTAGAATTTTGTCGTTTCCAGAATGTTGTCTAAATAAAATCACCCAGTTTATGACTTTTTGGGATTAACATATTCCCTAATTCTAATTCATGTGGCAAAGTAGTTTTCCATGTCACGAATGCACCATGGACATTTGGGTTGTTGCCAGAATTTTTATTATGAAGAAAGCTACTCTAGACGTGCATGTACAGGTATCTGTGTGAACATAAGTAGCTCAATGAAATAAATGCTCAGAAATACAATTTCTGGGTCATATGGTAGTTGCATGTTTGGCTTTCTAATAAATGGCCAAACTGTTTTAAGAGTGGCCATACCATTTTACATCCCCAGTGACAGTGTGTGAGTTCCAGCATTTGGTGTGGTCACAGGTATGTAGTGGCAACTCATTATAGTTTTAATTTGCATTTCCTCTAGTACATTTAGAATTATACCAGACAGAGTTTTAATTTTGTTTCAACCATGAAATGTAACTAGAAACTCAGTAGGAAAAGGGGAGTCTATTTTATTACCCATGTTTTTGCTTACAGTGTTCTTTTATCCTTTCTGATGTCCCAAGCTTTCTTCTTTGTTTCTTTTCTGTTGGAGAATTGTTTCTTTTCTGTTTCTCCTTTAATTGTTTCTTTTCTGTTTGGAGCTGTTTTTGTAGAGTAGGTTGGCTAGCAACAAATTTTCTTAATTTTCTTTCACCTGAGAATGTCTTGGTTTCCCCTTCCATCCTGAAGGATATTTTCACTGAGTATAAGATTCTGGATTTTGAGTCCTTTTAGCATTTGAAAAATATTGTCCCACTTCCTTCTGGCATCCATGTTTTCTGATGAGAAATTCAGGTCATTTAAATTGTTTTTTTCTCCCCTAGCAGTATGGTAGTGTTTTTCTTGAGGTGATTTCAAGTTTTTTTTCTTTATCTTTAGTTTTCAGAAGTTTAATTATGAAGTGTTTTGTGTGCATTTATTGGGTTTAACCTTTTTGGGCTTTCCTCAGCTTTTGAATCTATAGCTTTATGTCTCTTGCTAAATTTAGGAAGTTTTCAGCCACTATTTCTTACAATATTTTTTCAGTCCCAGCCTCTTTTTGTTATCCTTCTGCAACCCTGATAACATGAATATTAGATCTTTTGCTATAGTCTTATAAGTCCCTGAGACCCTGTTCATTTTTTTTTTTTTTTCTTCAATCTACTTTTTTCTCTGTTGTTCAGATTGGGTTATTTTATCTTCCAGTTTGTTGAGTATTTCTTATGTCTTTTTCATTCTGTTCTGAGCCCATTCACTGAGCTTTTCATTTCAGTTATTGAGAAGTTCTAGTATTTCTATTTGTTTTTCCTTAATACCACCTTTTTTTGTTTGGTGCGATTTTCTGTTTCTTTGCTGGATTATTTTTCCATTTGTTTCAGGTTTGTCTGTTGCTCGTTGAAGCATTTTATCATGGTTGCTTTAAATACTCTGTCAGATAACTCTTATATCTCTGTTATCTTGGTGTTTGCATCTATCAATTTTTTATTTTTTGGCATTCAGCTTGAGATTTTTCTGTTTCTTGGTATGATGAATAACTTGTTTTTAAGGGGGACATTTTTGTATTATGTTATGAGTCTCTGGATCTTATTTACACCTTCTGCTTCCATTGGCTCTTTTGACACAGATCCAGTGAGAGAAAGGGGAGAGGGCACTGTTTTGTTACAGTCATGTTGAGGTAGTGGTCCAGCTTTCTAATTTCAGGTTTCTCAGTCTTTGTTGATACATGAAAAGGGTACTTTTCATTACTGCTCGGGTGTATCTTGGAGTTGGGCAACCCCTACAGTCTCCACTTACTTTGTGTTGGAGGTCACTCTGTTGGTGCTGGGTGATAGTGAAAATCCTAACTGTACTGTCATCCTCTGATACTGGCACAGTACGGAGAAAGAGGATAGAAGTGCAGACTCTTCTTGTGTTCTTCCCTGATGTTACAGTGGGGTGATCTTTAGTGGCTGGCCACCCTACTTGACCTCTGATACTCTCCTTAAAGGGGTGTTAGGGCACCTTTTTAATGGCCTCATGAGGTCAAGTCTAGTTCCTCTGCTCATGTGGATGTGGATGGGGCCATAGTATTTTTCTGTAGTATGTTACTTAAGTAAAGCAGTTCTTGTCTAAAAGTTTTCTAAGGGTGCCTGAGTGACTCAGTTGGTTAAGTGTCTGCCTTTGGCTCAGGTTATCTCAGGGTCTTGGGACTGAGCCCCAACTCGGTCTCCCTCCCTCTCTGCTTCTTCCCCCCCTCATGCTTTCTTTCTCTCTCTCAAATAAATAAATAAGATCTAAAAAAAAAAAAAAAGTTTTCTGCCTTGCTAGGACTCCATTTTTCTGGTCCTTCGGCTAGATGGATGGGCTTCGGTGGGGCTTTTTTCTGTGCCTTTTGGTATTTCTGGCATGCTCCAAATGGAGGGCATGTAGTGCAAAAAGAAAACTCAGGGAGGTTACCCCCATGACTTTACTCAGGTCTTCGGTTCCTAGCTGGCCTGCCTTTTATCCTCCACCTTTCAGAACCTTCTTATTTTTGTCTTGTAAAAATCCTGTCCAGGATTTTTAGATGTGTCTATCAGGAGGAATAGGCAAAACATGTCTATTCTATTTGCCCGTAAGCTGATGTCACCAGTGGATTATTTTTAAAATTCCTTCCCAGTGCTCCCCTCTCTGTTGAGTCAAGTTATCACCATGCAGTAGAGAATTTGCTGAGTGGCCTTTGGGTCTTCTTATGTATATTGGCCCTTCCATGGAAAAAAAGAGAATATGGATGGTTAGCAGGGCAGGATTTGTTCAGGGTGCAGTGTTTGCTATTAAGTTCCAAGAGAGCAGAAAACTTTTCACTTACATTTCTGCTAGACTTTTATCTCCTAGGGAAGTTCCTAACATGCAGTAGAAACTCAGTAAATGTTTTTGAAGAAGTTATCTATCTTGAAAATATCTAAGGACAGAGAAATGCAATTCCTATTTGGTTTTTGAACTTGACCCCCAGCTATCAGCCTTGGCTTGTAGACCTCAAACCCCCCTAAAATGTTGTAAACTTAAATTTGATTATACTGAAATTACCTTTAAGAAGTAAGTTCTATGATTGAATTGATTATTATAATCTCAAATGAAAGATTATACTCAAAATACAAACTGTTGTTGTTGTTGTTGTTCTCAGGTTTTTTTTTAATAGTTCTCTCCAAAAGATGTGAAGATATGCGCCGTGTGATTTGCAGTAATAGGTAACTTATCAGCAGTTTTTGGGGGAACCATTTTGGATGTGGCTTTTATTACCTCATTGCTGGTGCCTTCCTGACTTTATGAAGTAGTGGGAGGTAAGAAAGAGTAATTGGATACGTATGATAAGACATGCTGTGTTGAAACCAATTTCTACCTCTCAAACCTTTGGAGACTTTTCATACAATAATATAGAAAGTACTTCAGAAATAGTTAATTTTTTTCCATAGTGAATCTTGCTAGTGAGGGAGGGAAATGCTACTAAAAAAGAACAGCACACTGAAAAATGATTCAAACAAATGTGCTATTAGAAACATGCAATTAAAATAAATTAAAGTGGTGAGTAAAGATGTGATGCTTTATTTCTTACAATTCATCTATGAACATCCATACTTTGGGACTCATAAAAAGGATAAATGAGTTTTCTTTCTATTTTATTAAATCTGTAAGTCATTGGAAAATACACAGACTCACACTTCTTTGCTTGTATCCCATTCATCTATGATAGAGGCTAAAAGAAATGGCTCAAAAATATTTCCTATCTTTGTCAGCGTCATATAAGGCTATGGATTGCTTGTTTTTGACAAATGGTGATGAGCAACAACTCTGAAGCACTCCATGTTCTGTCTCCACACCACTCTCCTTATAACTACCAGAAGGAGATCCATTCTAGCTACTTTTGTGTTTTCAGTCATTCATTTGTAATCTTAATACCATCCATTTAGCTCTCAACAAGGTTTATAAGGTGTTTTTTTTTTTGAGAAAGAAAAATGAACATTTTATGTTTTGAAATCATGTTTAATAATTTAGAACCACACATAGGGTTGCTGTTCTTAGAAACTGTAACCAAATCTACTGTCAGTAGATTTGATTATTGAAAGCACAGGATAAAAGACACATTGCAGTGTATAAAAATGCTGATGAAGAACAATGGGATGCTGTGTAGCACAGCTTTGATTTACACATGAACTTGGGTGGCCTGTTTTTGATCATTACCCGTGAATTATTGATACCCTTAGATCAATGAAATGGCTTCCTTTAAGCTTGTCTCAATTTGCACTGTTTTCAAAAAATGAAGTTTTACTGGTTGCACCTTTGTTTGACTTCCTTGAAACCTAATGGTTCAAAATCCCTGTGAGAAGATTCTATTGCATCTTGATATTTTAGATAAACAAAAGTGTCTCCTTGGAAGGATGGCCTTTCCTTTCAGTGAAGTGGAATTGCCCTTTTGTATTAGATTCTTGTACAGTCCTGATTTTTAAAATAGGAATTTGCCTTGATCCTGTAACTGTCCTTCCGATTTCCTTGACCATTTGACATCAGAGCTATTCAGGTAAGGACATCTCCTTTTTCCTTCCTTCCCCTCTCTTCTTCCCTCCTTCCCTCCTTCCTTCCCTTCCTTTGTTCTCTCTTTCTCTTTCTTTCTCTCTTGTATGACCAAGTTGTTGAGTGACAGTTAAAGCCAACATTATTCCACCTTAGATCAAAAACTTGTTGTCACTTTTGAGTATAACCCTCCCCCCTTACTCTTCATGTGCAATCAATGATCAAATTGTGTTGATAGTTTTCCTATAATATCCCATCAATCTGTTTCCCCTATTCCAGTTGTTGCTACCATAATTAAACACTTGGAATAATCACCGATTTTCACTGCCTCCAATTTTGGCTCTCTATAACCCAAAGCATTCTTTTTTTTTTTTTTTAAAGATTTTATTTATTTATTTGACAGAGATAGAGACAGCCAGCGAGAGAGGGAACACAAGCAGGGGGAGTGGGAGAGGAAGAAGCAGGCTCATAGCGGAAGAGCCTGATGTGGGGCTCGATCCCAGATCACCGGGATCACGCCCTGAGCCGAAGGCAGACGCTTAACCGCTGTGCCACCCAGGCGCCCCTAACCCAAAGCATTCTTCACTTATATACTTCAAGGGTTCAGCTGCAGAGGTTGAATGTAAAATGGTACAATTTTCTGGGAAGAAAGTACACATATTTTGATCTGATTTTCAGAGGGAATCTATGATTTTAAAAAACGAAGAAAACTTAAGGATTCCTGTTATAAACTGTCTTCTGGCATATAACTTTAAAATTTTTAATGTTATTCTATACAAGTCTGTATGAATGTCCAGATTGGACAGTTCATTTGTGCAAAGGGATATTTTTATCCTAGATCAATTACACACTACAATTACTACTCTTAGAGATATTTTAAACATTTATATTTTAACAGTTATTTTCCTTAAAATTTTTGTTGTTTGTCTATCCGAAATCTTTATTGAAACCAAATGCCAATCAATAGGGCACTAGTTGAATCAGTAATGCTCTGTCTCCACAATGAAAGACTATGTAACCAAATAAAACAAATCTACCTGGCTTAACCTAGAAAAATGGCCAAGATGGACTGTTTAATAAAAAAGCAAACTGTGGAAAGGATTTAGAGTAGATATACAATTTTGTTGAGGAAATAAGTATATGTATAATGTTAAAAAACAAAATTCAACTGAGTAAATTTTAAAGATCTTATTGGTGTTACTCAATGATTCAAAAATTGGCAGGACCCCATCTAATAGGACGGAGTTCTGAGGAGCTGTAGAAAATGAAATACTTTCATGGGCAAATAGGAACAGGGACAGTGGAGTTACACCAGCAAAAAGTGAGTTGGTTGTAGCAGGGTAACTTTCCTTTAGGAGACAGCAGGTATCTGTCAGTCAGATTATCTCACTGTGCTGACCTGATAGTTACTGATTGGCTGGTTTAAGAATTTATTTCTAGGAGGAGACAAAAGTTTGGTGACTCAGGCTTAGCGTAAGCGGCTCCATTTTGGGCCTTTTGTCTTGTTTTTAATGATACATGCATACATACATGTCTTTGTATAGCAAATGTCTGGAAGGCTGTACCTCAAATTTTTAGTTTCTCCTTAGAAGTAAATGTAAAAATCGGGGGTGCCTGGGTGGCTCAATCTGTTAAACATATGCCTTTGGCTCTGTCATGATCTCGGGGTCCTGGGTGTCAGGCTTCCTGCTCAGCAGGGCATCTGCTTCTCCCTCTCCCTCTGCCCCTCCTCCCTGCTCATGTGCAGTCTCTCTTTTTCTCAAATAAATAAAATCTTAAAAAAAAAGTAAATGTAAAAAACAAATCTCAAAAATATGCATTTAGTTACTGATTGAAATTTTCATTAGGAGTATACATCACTTTTACATGCAAAATTGAAATTTTAAAAACGATATCTAAAAGTAAACTATACAAACAAGTCTAAAATTAATATTCAAGGATGCTCCTCACAATTGACCCTTGCCAATATTTCTACCATTGTTTTCAGTTTGTTGGGGTGAGTGTGAGGTAAAATGACCTTCAAGGTTATTTGCAACTTGCTTTTATGATTTACTAACTCTCTTTTGACCAGTGTTTGCTCTCGCCTTTCCTGAATGTGCCTCATGTGAATATGCGGTTATGTCTCTGAACACCTCCACTTATAGGGGTGAGTCCTGGCTTCCTTTAAACACTGGAATATGTCCTCTATCTTCCATCATGTTTTAAATATCCAATACTTCTCCCTATCAGTACTGACGGTGGAGTTTTCTGACCACTGGAATATGTCCTCTATCTTCCATCATGTTTTACATATCCAATACTTCTCCCTATCAGTACTGACAGTGGAGTTATCTGACCTTTAGGGATTGTGTGTTAATATAGTCACAGTTTTTGCAGCCTCTAATATTATATAATTTATTTAGATTGCCTCATATTTTCATTAGTGTTTTAGTGAGGATAACGTATAATTAAGTATGAGCAGTGAAACCACTGATAGGATGAGTCAGTTTTGTATTTAATGGGTATTAGAAAAAAATAACTTTAAATATTTCACATACTAAGAGTAATTGTTTTCTGATATGATAACATATTAATGATTCTGATAATAATTCAAATGTATGGATTTTTTCGGGGCGCCTGGGTAGCGCAGTCGTTAAGCGTCTGCCTTAGGCTCAGGGCATGATCCCGGCATTCCGGGATCGAGTCCCACATCAGGCTCCTCTGCTGGGAGCCTGCTTCTTCCTCTCCCACTCCCCTGCTGTGTTCCCTCTCTCGCTGGCTGTCTGTCAAATAAATAAATAAAATCTTAAAAAAAAAAAAGTATGGATTTTTCCCAACACCAGGAGATTCTCTGACACCAGCTGAGAGTCCTGTAATTCACCTCAATTCTGACACTTTGTACTTGGAAATAGCATGGTATTCCATAGGTTAAGGGTTCAGTCCTGCAAGACCTCCCTCCCCCCATTCAGATGCCAAACCCATGTCCAGGTTGTCACCTATGCTGCTGACCAACTGGCTATATAGATCAGAGGTTATGATGACACCTCCTTGTATTCAGTTTGCTAGAGAGACTCACAGAACTCAAGAAAACATTTCCCTATTGGATCACCAGTTTATTATAAAAGGATAATTGAGGAACAACCAGAAGGTATACACTGGGTAAGGTGTGGGAAGGGGCAAGGAGCTTCCATGCTCTCTGGGCACACAACATTCTCTGAATTTTCATGTGTTTACCACTCAGGAAGCTCCCTGAACCCTATTATTTGGAGTTATGGAAGCCTCATTGCATAGGCATTATTGATTAAATCATTACTCACTGAGGATTGATTCAACCTTCAGCCCCTCTTGTACTTCATGGAGGTCAAGGTAGTTGGGACTGAAAGTTCTAGCCCTCTAACCTCCCAATTTGTTCTCCTGGTAACAGGCTCCCATCCTTAGGTACTTTCCAAAAGTCATCTCATTACCATAAACTCAGGTGAGGTTGAACAAGAGGCTTGTTATGACTGTCAAGACACCTTTGTTGCTCTTATCACTTAGGAAATACCAAGGGTTTTAGGAGCTCTACGTCAGAAACTGGGACAAAGACCAAATATATATTTCTTATTATAAATCACAGTATCACACATATCCTTTTGCACAGATGAGCTGTCCACTTTGGACATTCATATAGCCATGTATAAAATAACTTTAACTATCTTTTTAAAAAATCTCCTTTATCCTATGTTAGTTAGTTCCTAAGAGCTGATGGCCGATGGCACATTAAAACAAAAACGAAAACAAAAACAAAAGCAAAACATCATATGGGTCTACAGACAACTTTTCAACACCTTACTTAATCTTTGTATGCCTCAGTTCTTCTCAGGTTATAATAGTATTTCCTACCTGATAAAATTGTTATGAGATTATATGAGATAATGATATTTAAAACGAGCTTAGAATAGTGCTTCGCACATATTAGTGTTATTTGATTTAATCCTCACTGGGGACTCATCTTGAGAGTTTAGTGAAATTTAAATACAGTGCCTGGCACTCAGTAAGTAATCAGGTATTATAGAGATGTTGGTGATGATTATGTGATGGTGATGATTACTACTAAATCTAGAAAGGCAGTATTGAACATTTGGACAAGAAAGCATGACTCAGAGGTGAACCCACTTTTGTTCATCAAACCATAATCCCTTGGGTGGAGCTGTGCCACCCCTAAGAAAAACGAACTGTTTTGTTATTTTTCAATCTATACAGTGCCTCTTCTTGTACTTTTGTCTATCTAAAGAAAACCTTTCCATTAAATTTACAAGAAATTGGCATCAAAGTTTGTGATGGCCTTAGAACACAGTATATAGCCCATGCAAACAAACGTGTTTGAAGAATAACTTTGGGAAATATTTATTTTTTCTTTCCAACCCCCCCCCCCTTTAAATCCTCCCCTGCCACATTTCCCAAAAGTATCTAGGCATCTTTTATGCTCTTCTGTCTCAGGGAAGGTTTGTATTTGGGACTAACTGCAGAATTTTCCTGTAAGAAATTTTCCCCTCTGGATTTTGGTTTCTAAAGGCTGAGCATCCTGTGTCTGTGTTGAGAACTGGAGTTTTGGAGGGTGCACATGAGGAAATAATGGATTTTGGAGGGAACAGGGAGTTTGGAAGTGGACTTCCGGAGGTGCCCAGTCTCAGCATACCTTCCCAGGTGCCTACATGACCTAAATAGCTGCTGGGTTACAGACTTGTAAATGAGTATGTCAGGTATGCTCATAGCAGACTGTAATATAACCATACCCTTTCTCTATAAATGTTCTAAATTATGCAGAAACCTTGGAAGGTGATACACCAATAATTGCAAAGATTGGAAATTTCCATCAGCCTACCAGGCTTTTGAGACTGAGACCTAAATATAATTCAATTAAATGAAATTAAATGATTAAATGAAAATAAAATCATTGATAATTCTTGCTTACCCTATAAAACTAGATTCACAGGGCTTGACCAGAGAAATTGGGTCCTTTTAAAGGCTAGCTTTGTCCCTGTCAAAATGGGATATGAACCTAATAATCTAGAAGGATGGTTTAATATTTAATAATCTGAGCTCCCAGATCCATTATTCATCTTATAGCCACTCTTTGGAGGAAATGCGATGGCTTTTTACTAATCTTCATTCAAGAATGAGTCTTAAAAAGTTCTGGAAACATAAACAGTATGAGCTCCACTGAGAATAATGCAGAGCAAATACACCCTAAATAGTGAACTAGAAGTAATCTGAAAAAGTAGATTGTGCTCAATTTGAACTGAAAATTTTAAACCTAGTGATGGATGGTAGAACTGCAAATGAAACATCATTTGGTCACTATAGATTCCCTAATGAAGCATAAACCTTAGCTTTGTTGCAAGGTTGAAAGTAAAAATATTCTCCCTCAATGGGAGCAGCAGACCAGTGGTGTTTAATCACCTCTTCCAAGTGTAAAATCACTGTTGATAAAATCACCTCATCATTCTTATGGAGGTGAGCATCATTTACACAAACTTAAAGTTACCCTTGACAAACAGGCTCTTTGTTGATTTCATTAAGTGCCAGACTTTGCTCACCCAGATCACCTCTGGGTACACACATTTCATTTCCATGAGTATTCTGGGAGGACAGTTTGTGTCATTTGCGTCCAGGCCAATATCCACATAATAAAATGCAACCACCATGGAACATGGGCTGAAAAACAATCCATCCAGTCTTTAATGAGTAACATTAGCATGCTCTTAAAAACACTAATAACAAGTTTAATTATTGTTCATTTTAGTATGGATGGCAGCTATCCAAAACCCCACTTCTTACTTTAATCATTTTAGTAAAAGCATGAAATAAAACATTTAAAAAAAAAGATTACAATTGTGAGTTATTTCCAGAAGTTAGACTTATATAAATATGACATTAACTTAGAAAATAAATGCCTTTTGCTTTTTTTTTCTAGATTATAATTTTTTAGAGAACCCTTCCTTTCCTACTCTGACTTTTAATCTGATATTGTCTTCGAGTTGATTTTCATTGTTTTATTTTAGAAGTGATTAAGTGTTCTGGACCCAGTTCCAATATGCGTATGTTGGATTGTGGTGTGGAGTTCTCAAACTACCAAACAATTCTCGGACATCAGCTAAATTCAATTCAACTCTAACACTATCTACCTGGAAATAGTGTCCAATTCCCCAGTCAGTCCTACAAGACTGCCCCCTAGCCCCTACTTCAGACACCAATAGCACGTCTATGTTGAGTCCATGTTGTCACCTGTGCTTCTGGCCAACCAGCTATACATTGTAGGTTCTGAGGACCCCCTCCTTGGATTCAATTAATTTGTTAGAGTGGCTCGGAGAAGTCAGAGAAACATTATACTTACTAGATCATGGGTTAGTTATAAAAGGATGTAATTCAAAAATAGCCAGATGGAAGAGTTGCGTAAGGTAACACATGGAGAAAGGGCAAGGATCTTTCATGTCCTCTTCAAGTATGCCACTCTCCCCAAATTTCCATGTGTTCACCAATCTAGAAGTTCTCCAAACCCTGCCCTTTAGGTTTTAATGGATGCTTCATTACATAGACCTATTGATTAAATCATTGGCCATTGATGATTGATTCAATCTCAAGCTGCTTTCCCCTCCCTAGAGGTTGGGGGTGGGATTGACTATTCCAGCCATCTTATCACGTGGTTGGTTCCACTGCAACCAGCCCCCATCCTTAAGTGCTTTCCCAAAGGTACCTCATTAATATTACAAAAGACACATTTATCACTTTCAACACTTAGGAAATTCCAAGGGTTTGGGGAGCTGTGACCCAGGCAGAGAACAAAAAATATATATTAAATATATATATGTTTTTCTTACAAATTATAGCATTACAGTGATGTTATACCTTTTGGGGTTTGATCCCAAAAGATAAAAATATAGTTTAAAAAGCATTTGTAGCTTTCTAAAAGTTACTGAAATACAGAAAAAATGCCTGATCTAAAAAGTGATAGTACTAAGTTTTAAGCTTTTGCAATAATCTATTTCGATTGCCTTTCTATACATCTTACCTTTCTAGCCTTTACAGTAAATTCGCTGCTCCCCAGTTCTGCAGGTCACATACACTGTATTATTTGGGACTTGGATTTGGAATTTGAATTCTGTTTTTCTGGTGCAGATCCTGGCAGAGTGGCTCAGTTGGTTCTGAAGCTGCCAGCTGTGGTGAAGTTTCTTGATTTGAGGAGCTGCTTCCTCACCATTTCAGGGTCATTCCCTGGAGCGGCAGCCTGGAATGGCCAGAACCTCATTCTAGAATCTATCGCTTCATCTCCATATGATTATAAGCTTTTTCTTCTTCAGGTAGAAAGGAAAGATGCTACTCTCTACAGGTGAACCCTGAATACGAGTGTTCATGCCTTAGTTCATACATTGCAATCATTTTGGTGATTAAATGGGGTCATTAATTAATTACTGGAATTAAATGGAATACTTTCATATAGATTGTGTAGCCAAATACTTGGCACAGAGTAGGTAATAAATTTTAGCTTCTCTTCCCTCCTGCTCATGATGCTTAGGGAAGTTCAGTGTGAACATGCTCGTTAGAAAAGTTAAATCACCTCAACACACTTTTTAGTTATGTGGTGGCTATGGATGGCTCAATACAGGAAGATGTAGACAGTGTGTTATAATGGTAGGAGCAGAGAAAAGTGAACAATTTTTAGAACAAATGATCTAGGTTCAACTCTCAGAACTACTTACCATTTGGCCATGGGCATAGTTTTCTAAAATTTATTTCTTTCATCAATAATTGGAGTTGGACTGGGTCATCACTAATGTTTCCCAAGTCTTTGTAATTCTGAGACTCATATTCTAGCTTCTTTTGCTTCTAATTTCTCTCTCTTTTTTTAAAGATTTTATTTATTTTTGAGAGAGAGAGAGGGAAGGAGGGAGAGAGAGAGGGAGGAAGTGTACAAGCACACAAGCCCTGGGGGGGGGGTGTAGGGGCAGAGGGAGAAGCAGACTCCCTGCTGAGGAGTGAGCCTGATGTGGGACTTGATCCCAGGACTCTAGGATCCTGACCTGAGATGAAGGCAGACCCTTAACTGGCTGAGCCACTCAGGCGCCCTGCTTCTGATTTTTCAATAATGATTTGAAACACCAAGAATATTTACTTCTTTAGATGATTCATTGCTTTAGGGGTATAATATCAAATAATGAAGATATTTTCTTTTTAAAGACTTGGCCTGATGCTTGCAGTCATAAAAGGCAAATAAAACAATACAAGGAAGAAAACAAAATAAAGGTGAGGATGGTAAGTGTGTTTTGGCAGGTAATAGAAAAAGTCCTGTTAGCTTTGTTTGTCAGATCAGTGGGGTTTTTCACGGTGGCATCTGGTTATTGTTCTAAAATATGAAACTTGAGGCCTATTTTGTATTGTTTTTGGATTTTTGTTTTGTTTGTTTCGTTTTGTTTTTTTACAATTAGAAACATTGATTGTAATGCTACATGTTAGAAAATTTAGAAAAGATATCAGAGGAACGGAAAAATATAGAAGATAATAGAATCTTTTAAATATGTAGGAAGTAGATGTAATCTCTGGAAGAGAAAAGCGGATTTCACTACACTGCAGTGGAAAAGGATAATTAACTGAACTTATTATAAATGCCCCTAACTAAAAGGGAAGAAAACATCATTGGAGGAAAGGAAGTTATCTCCTGGTCGTACAACTATTTAAGGTCTTGGCGGATGTTAGGAAAGATGCAGAACGTTATGTATACTATTCTTTCTCTCTCCAAGATGCTTTAAAAACCCATAAGAAAATCAAGACTGCCTTTAGCTATTAAAATCGAGTTTTAAAAAAATGAGTTCAGATGTAGATTGACATTATTGACTATATACTTTTCTTTCAGTACAAATTATTGCAGTACCAGTGTTTGAATCTGGCCCATCGGTTGCAAGAAAGAAGAATTCACTTGGATTATTTCAGGGAACAAATGGTTTTGTTATATGGTTTTGATATATGGACTTTGATTGAAACTTGACAGTTAGGCATGGAGGTCAATATTTTTCTGCCTCTCTGAGTCTGTTTTTCTGTGTTCATCCACTCTATTCCTCATCCCAACCTATGGAACTTGTCTGCTCACACTGGTTTTCTGCATCTTCGTTGTCCAGCTTGTCTATTTGCATATTTTACTTCCTCTAGATTATCTTTCCATTCTAGAGTACCCTTCCCCCACTCCCAACTTATGTTATTTCATTTGTTAAAATGAGAACTCTTGTCTTTTCTTAGGGAAAGGAAAGCATTTTCTTCTTCTCTCCTCAGACCAGCTCCTTCACTTGGGAATGTGTGACTATAATATGATTGAGGAAATGGAAACCTGGGCTGTGGAGCATTTACCACTAACTCATAGTCTAATTTTTGTGTTTTATCTGCTTCTCAGTAGTTTCAATTCAGAGGGAAAGAAAGAAACCTTGATTTTTAATTCTAAGCTATATTTGGTTTCAGCAGAATGAAAGCATTAAAATTTCCCTGTTGATGTCTGTGTATATTGATCTGGTTCAAGGTACATGGGGCAGTGGCTCTTATCTGGGAGTGATTTTGATAGGGGATATTTGACAACATTTTTGATTGTCAGTAGTAGAGAAGATCTACTGGCTTCTAGTTGGTAAAGTCCAGGGATGCTGCTAAGCATTTTATGATCTATAGGATATCAACCCGCATTAAGCAAAAAATTCAACAAACAAAAAAACAACAAAAAACTGGTCCTAAATATCAGTAGTGCAGAGGTTGAAAAATCCTGTCATAGGGGAAGTAAAGAATTTGAAGTTAATTATTGCCTTTATACTTAACCTCTCTTTGATTACCTTTTCTAACTAATCTCTCAGTTACATCCTTCTAGATTGCCATAATGAGATATGATTGGCAAAGACTTTTTTCTTTTCTTTTATTTTCTATTATTTAAAATTTTTTTAATTCCAGTGTAGTTAATATATAGTATTATATTAGTTTCAGGTGTACAATATAGTGATTCAAAAATTCTGTACATTACTCAGTGCTCATTATGGTAAGTGTACTCTTAATCACCTTCACCTATTCACCCATCCCCCCACCCCCCTCCCCTCTGGTAACCATCATTTTGTTCTCTGTAGTTAAGAGTCTGTTTTTTGGTTTGTCTCTTTTTTCCCTTGTTCATTTGTTTTCTTTATTAATTTCCACATGTGAGTGAAATTACATGATATTTGTCCTTCTCTAACTGACTTATTTCACATAGCATTATTCTCTCCAGTTCCATCCATGTTTTACAGAAAACAAGATTTCATCCTTTTTTATGGCTCAGTAATATTAAATTTTATACGTATACCACATCTTCTTTATTCCTCTGTCAAAAGACAGTTGGGCTGCTTCCATAATTAAGGTATTGTAAATAATGCTGCAGTACACATAGAGGTGCATGTATCCTTTTGAATTACTGTTTTCGTATTCTTCGGGTAAATACCCTGTAGTGGAATTATACAATCATATGGTAATTCTATTTTTAAGTTTTTGAGGCACCTCCATGCTGTTTTCCATAGTAGCTGCACCAGTTTGCATTCCCACCATCAATACATGAGGGTTCCTTTTTCCATATCCTTGCCAACACTTCTTTCTGCTGTTTTTGATTTTAGGCATGCTGACAGATGTGAAGTGGTATCTCATGGTGGTTTTGGTTTGCATTTTCCTGATGATGAGTGATGTTGAGCATCTTTTCATGTGTTTGTTGGTCATCTGTATGTCTTCTTTGGAGAAATGTCTGTTCATGTCATCTGTCCATTTTTTAATTAGATTATTTAGGTTTTTTGGTTTTGAGTTGTATAAATTCTTTGTATATTTTGGATAATAACCTTTTATTGAATATATCGCTCGCAAATATCTTCTCTCATCCACTAGGTTGTCTTTTAGTTTTGTTTATGTTTCCTTTGCTATATAGACATTTTTTATTTTGATGTAGTCCCAATAGTTTGTTTTTGCTTTTGTTTCCCTTGCCTCAGGAGACATTTTTAAAAATGTTTCTATGGCCGATGTCAGAGAAAATACTGCCTGTGTTCTCCTCTAGGGTTTTTTATGGTTTCAGCTGTCACATTTAGATCCTTAATCCATTTTGACTTTATTTTTGTGTATGGTGTAAGAAAGTGGTCCAGGTTCATTTTTTTGCATCTATCTGTCTAGTTTTCCCAACACCATTTGTTGAAGAGAGTATCTTTTTCCCCTTGCATGTTCTTGCCTCCTTTGTCAAAGATTAATTGACCATATAATCATGGGTTTATTTCTGGGCTCTCTATTCTCTTCCATCGATCTCTGTGTCTGTTTTTGTGTTAGCACCATCCTGTTTTGATTACTGTGGCTTTGTAGTATATCTTAAAATCTTTAATTGTGATACCTCCAGTTTTGCTCTTCTTTTTCAGTATTGCTCTGGATATTTGGGGTTTTAAATGGTTCCATGCAGATTTTAGGATTATTTGTTGTAGTTTGTGAAAAATGCTGTTGGTATTTTAGATCTATAGATTGCTTTGGGTAGTGGCCATACTACTAACTAACAATATTTGTTCTTCCAGTCCATGAACATGAATATCCTTCCATTTGTTTGTGTCATCTTCAGTTTCTTTCCTCGGTGTATTATAGTTTTCAGGGTATAGGTCTTTCACCTCCTTGGTTAAGTTTATTCCTAGGTATTTTATTATTTTTGGTGCAATTGTAAATGGGATTGTTTTCTTAATTTCTCTTTCTCCTATTTCATTATTAGAAATGCACTGGATTCTGTATATTGATTTTGTATCTTGTGACCTTGCTGAATTAGTTTATCAGTTATAGAATTTTTTTGGAGAGGTCTTTAGGGTTTCTATGTACAGTGTCATGTCATCTGCAAATATTGAAACTTTTAGTTCTTTCTTACCAATTTGGATGCCTTTTATTTATTTTTCTTGTCTGCTATGTCTAGGACTTCTAGTGTTTTGTTGAATGGAAGTGGTGAGAGTGGACATCCTTGTCTTATTCCTGACCTTAGGGAAAAAGCCCTGTTTTTCCCCATGGAGTTTAATATTAGCTGTGGGTTTTTCATATATGGCCCTTATTAAGTTGAGGTGTGTTCCCTTTAAACCTACTTTGTTGAGAGTATTATCGTGAACGGATATTGAACTTTGCAAATGCTTTTTCCTCATCTATTGAAATGATTATATGGGTTTTATTCTTTCTCTTGTTTATGTGATATATCTGTTTTCTGAATATTGAGACACCTTTACATTCCAGGAATAAATCCCTCTTGGTTGTGGTGAGTGACTTTTTTAATGTATTGTTGGGTTTGGTTTCCTAATATTTTGTTGAGGATTTTTGCATCTATATCTATCAGAGATATTGGCCTGTAGTTTCTTTTTTAGTAGTGTCTTTATCTAGTTTTGATATCAGGGTAATACTGGCCTCATAGAATGAGTTTAGAAGCTTTCTTTCCTCTTCTGTTTTTTAGAATAGTTTGAGAAGAATAGGTATTAACTGTTCAATAAATGTTTGGTATAATTCACTTGTGAAGCTATCTGTTCCTGGACTTTTGTTTGTTGGAAGTTTCTTGAATACTGATTCAGTTTCATGCTGCTAATGGGTATGTTCAAATTTTCTGTTTCTTCCTGATTCCATTTTGGGAGGTTATATGTTTCTGGGAACTTATCCATTTATTCTAGGTTGTCTGATTTGTTGCCATATAATTTTTCATAATATTCTGTTATAATCCTTTGTATTTCTGTGCTGTCAGTTGTTATTTCTTCTTTTTAATTTCTAATTTTTTTGAGTTCTCTCTCTTTCTCTCTTTTATGAGTCTGGCTAGAGGTTTATCAATTTTGGTGATTTTTTTCAAAGAACCAGCTCCTGGTTTCATTTTCTATTCTATTGTTGTTTTAGTTTCAATTTCATTTATTTCTGCTCTACTCTCTATTATTTTCTTCCTTCTACTGGTTTTGGATTTTGTTTGTTCTTCTTTTTCTAGCTTCTTTATGTGTAAGTGTAGGCTGTTCATTTAAGATTTTTCTCCTTGAGGCCGGCCTGTATTACTCTAAACTTCCCCCTTAGAACAACTTTTGCCTCATCCCAAAGATTCGGGATCATTGTGTTTTCATTCTCATTTTTCTCCATGTATTTTTTATTTCCTCTTTGATTTCTTGGTTGTCCCATTCATTATTCAGTAGCATGTTGTTTAGCCTCCATGTATTTGTGTTCTTTCCAGATTTTTTCTTGTGGTTGATTTCTAGTTTCATAGTGTTGTGGTTGGAAAAGATATATTGTATGACTTTGATATTTTTGAATTTGTCGAGACTTGTATTGTGGCCCAATATGTAATTTATTCTGGAGAATGTTCTGTGTGCATTTGAAAAGAATGTGTATTCTGCTGTTTTAGGATGTAATGTTCTGAATATATCTGTTAAATCCATCTGGTCCAATATGTTGTTCAAAGGCACTGGTTTTATTGTTTTGTTTTGTTTGATTTTCTGTTTGGATTATCTGTCCATTGATGTAAGTGGGGTGTTAAAGCCTCCTAATATTGTATCACTCTCAATTAGTTCCTTTATGTTTGTTATTAGCTACTTTATGAATTTGGGTACATAAACATTTACAATTGTTCTATCTTCTTGTTGGATTGTTTCATTTATGATTATATAGTGTCCTTCTTTGTCTTTGTTTTATAGTCTGTTTTATTCAGGGGCACCTGGGTGGCTCAGTCAGTTAACTGTTTGACTCTTGATTTCGGCTCAAGTCATGATCTCAGGGTCATGGGATCAAGCCCTGCTTTGGACTCTGCGCACAGCAAGGAGTCTGCTTGAGATTCTCTCCCTCTTCCACTGTCCCTTGCTGTATGTGTACTCTCTTTCTCTCAATCTCTCTCCCTCTCTCTTTCTAAAATAAATAAATAAGTCTTTAAAGTTTGTTTTGAGATGTCCATTGACAGATGAATGGATAAAGAAGATGTGGATATATATACCATGGACTATTACTCAGCCATCAAAAAAAAATGAAATCTTACGGTTTGCAATGACATGGATGGAAGGTATTATGCTAGTGAAATAAGTCAAATCAGACAAAGACAATTATCATATGATTTCAGTCATATGTGGAATTTAAGAAACAAAACAGGATCATGGGAAGGGAGGGAAAAATAAAACAAGATGAAATCAGAGAGGGAGGCAAATCAGAAGAGACTCTTAACTATAGAAAACAAACAGGGTTGCTGGAGGTGAGGTAAGTAGGGGGGATGGGGTAACTGGGTGGTGGGCATTAAGGAGGGCACGTGATGTAATGAGGACTGGGTGTTATATGCAACTGGTGAATCACTGAACTCTACCTCCGAAGCTAATAATACACTATATATTAATTAATTGAATTTAAATAAGATTAAACAAAAAAACACAAAACAGAACAAAAAATAAAGTCTATTTTGTCCAATATAAGTATTGTTACCCTGGCTTTCTTTTCACTTCGATTTGCATGGTGAATGCTTTTCCCTCCTTTCACTTTCAATCTACATATGTCTTTAGGTCTGAAATGATTCTCTTATAGGAAGCATATAGATGGATTATGCTTTTTTATCCATTCCTTTACTATGTCTTTTGATTGGAGTATTTAGTCCATTTACATTCAAAGTTATTATTGATAGGTACGTATTTATTGCCATTTTGTTATTTGTTTTATGCTTGTTTTTATAGTTCTTCCATAAAGTTCCTTTCTTTTCTTGATCTTTTCTCTCATTGTTTACTGGCTTTCTTTAGTGATGTACTTGGATTCCTTTCTCTTTATTTTTTGCATATCACTGGTTTTTAATTTGTGGTTACTAGTTTTGTATATAACATCTTCTGCATATACAGTCTATATTAAGTTGATGGTCATTAAAGTTAAATCCATTCTTTACTTCTCTCCCTCCTCACCCCCCCAACACATTTAAGTGTATGTTTTCATACTTGACATCCTCTTATTTTGTTTATCCCTTGACTGACTTTTGTAGATATGCTTAATTATACTGATTTTGTGCCTTATACCTTTCTTACTCCTATGTATGGTCTTTCCTTTCCATTCAGAGTCCCTTTTAACATTTCTTGTACGGCTGGCTTAGTGGGGATGAATTGTTTTAACTTGTGTTTGTCTGGGAAACTCTTTATTTCTCCTTCTATTCTGAATGATAACCCTACTGGATAAAATATTCTTGACTGCAGTTTTTTTTTGTTTGAACACTTTGACTATATCATGCCACTCTCTTCTGGCCTGCATAGTTTCTGCTGAAAAAACAGTTGATAGCCTTATGGGGTTTCCTTTGTATGTAACTTTTTTTTTTTTTTTTCTCCAGTTGCTTTTAAAGTTCTCTCATTATCACTACTTTTTGCCATTTTAATTAGTATGTGTCTTGGTTTGGACCTCCTTGGGTTGATTTTGTTGGGGGCTCTGTGTACTTGCTGGATTAGGATGTCTGTTTCCTTCCTCAGATTCAGGAAGTTTTCAGCTATTATTTCTTCAAATAAATTTTCTGCCCCCTTTCTTCTCTCTTCTCTTTCTGGGATCCCTATAATGCAAATGTTATTACTCTCAATAGGGTCACTGAGTTGCCTACATTTATTTTCATTTTTATTATGTTTTCTCTCTCCTGTGAACTTGATTGCTTTCCATTACTCTCTCCTCCAGGTCCCTGACTGTTCTGCTTCCTCTAGTCTACTATTCATTACATCTAGTCTATTTTTAATTTCAATTAGTGAGTTCTTCATCTCTGCTTGATTCTTTTTTATGTTTTCTGTCTCCTTGTTAAGGGTCTCACTGAGGTCTTCCACTCTTTTCTCAAGTCCAAGAGTATCTTTATGATTGTTTCTTTAACTTGTCTATCAGGCATACTACTTACTCAGTTTCATTTAGGTCTCCTGCTGTGATTTTGTCTTGTTCTTGCATTTGGGACATATTCTTCCTTTGTTCCTGGAGAAACCTGCCAAGGATCCCTGCCCTTTAACACATGCTCTTAAATTAGTAAACAAATTTCCCTCCTGTTTTCAAACTGCTGCTTCTATGCTATATCTCTGTGCAGTGTTTGTTGTGCTGTCTCCTTAAGGGTGGGGACTCAGTTTCCTTTCACCTTCTTGGCTGTACCAGAGCCCAACCTCTGATTTTTAAAGTTCCAGGTGTTCAGCCCTGCTGATTATAAGAACTCTTGAAATTCAGCTACTCTTTTTTTCAAAGCCAAATATTATGGGGATTTGTGTTTCACCTGTGGGCTCCCTAGTGTGATGGTCTGGTTTTTTTTTTTTTTTTTTTGCACTGCTCCTGTGGTGTCCCTCTCTCCTGTTGATAGTTCTGCACATTCATTCAGCTCCCTACTGTATCTCCACCCTCTCTACCCTCTTCAATATGGCCTCCTCCCTACATTTAGGTGTGGAGAGACTGTTCTGCCAGTCTTCAGGTCGTTTTCTGGGTTATTTATACTGATGTGGATATTATCTAGTTATATTCATGGGACCAGGTGAGGTTAGGGTCTTCCTACTGTTTCATCTTCCCTGGAAGTCAAGACTGCTTTTGAGCTAGGCTCCACAAGGCATAGACATTTGCCAGTCTATGGATTCAAGTTCCTTAGTCCAGTCTGAATAAGTATGACCCAGCAAGGTATCAGCTGTGATGTGTAAAACATGGACATATTAGCATTCATCTCTAAAAAAGGCAGAACAAGTTTTATAAAGGGGTATGTTTAGGCAGGTATCATAAAACATCCTTAGAAAAACAATAAAATATAACTACCTCAATATTTAATAACTTTTTATTGAAGACAAAAATGCAAGTGGTTCTTCTAACACATACATTTTAAAGTAATGTGATTGAAGAATATTGTTTCAGATAGTTTTCATATCCGTGAGAACTCTTAATTTTTATTAGCTCTGAAAAGAAGGGGAAAAAATTACATAATAGATTAATTTGTGAGTTTCTGGTTCCTTGGATACTATGGGGGTCCATGATCCTTACTCCAGGAAATCTTGGTAAGCTTTTTTCCAGAAACAAGTCTCAGAACAGAATGCAGAGGCAAGGCAGGGCAGACATCTTAGATGCTGATATTCAGTAGAAGAGGAGCAGGGGAACTGTTTTCCAGAGGGTGAGAAGGTGTTTCCTACACAGATCCTGTTAAGACTTGAATGGAACTGTTGTGCATCATTCCCACACAGCTTGCTGAGTATTTGCCCCTGGAATATAGTGATTAAAATGAATGATGAGCGATGAGCCAGAATTAAAACACCCTTCTGTTTGTTACTGTATGTTGGGAAACATGTGCTGATTCTAGCCTTGGTTTCTCTTGTGATATGATGAGGTAGAGAGCAGCCACTTTACTGAAGAGATGGAAGTAATGATCATCTCACAATAAATATAAAGCTCATGAGGTATGTGAAAGAGCCCTGGATGTGAATTGGGAAAGAATCACCTTAGAGTCGTTAAAAGAAAATTTCTCACAATTTACTCATCTAGTAGCTTTTTATTCAACGATTCATGAATCAGGCAGCATACAATCTAGTAGAGGGAAGGAGCTCTGAAGAGATGTACAAAATGAGAGATTTTTCTAAACCAAAGTGAGCAAGATCAAGGAAGTTATACTGGGCTTTTGCTAATTAGTTAAAGCAGGGCTCCATTTCTTATAAGGAGCAAAAGGAAGTCTTGGAGACAGATTAGAGTCAGGTAACTTGTGCTCAGTGGGCAAGCACTGATTAGTTGACCTAGGCTTTCCTTTTCTGGGAGACTCCAGCAAAATGATTTGGTTATGTTTTGGTTTGCCAAAGGATAGCTTAGCATTAGTGACTTCATATTAGACCTACTGTGGTTACTTTAAGAGAGTCCTTGTTCTCTCACAGAGTCTTCAGCTGTGCAAATAGACCAGCCATCTAAGCATTTTTAGCCTTAATCTTGATATCATCATACTGAAAACAAACCTACTTTTCAACATCGTGGCAAGACTTTTAAGAGCTTCTTTCAAAGCTTCACTGCTTACCAGAAAACTATTACGCTGTGAATGCTGTTCAGTTCTGGAATATTATTGTGCCTCAATTTTTTCATTTGTAGATTGGAGAAGGTTGTATCTGCCTCCCAGAGTTTTTGAGAAGTAAAAGAGTTAATGTCTGCAAAGCACTTGTAATAGTGTCTGTCATAAATATTATCTATCATTATTATGCATGTTGAGCTTTTAGCACAGTGCTTGACACCTGGCAATCATTCAATCAATGGTAACTATTTTTATACAATGTCAGGCATTATTATTGCTAGAAACAAAGAAAAATAAGGATTTATGGCAAAGAAGAATGTAATAAATGATGTGAAAGTCTGCTGTTGCCTAAACCAACATACGTTTTAGGATAATGGTTAAACTGGGTAGGGAGCCATCAGTCAAGCAGGAAGAATGAGGTAAAGGAAGAAACCTTTTTAGTAGACATCTGAATGATTTAGTGAATCCAATGATGTTTTTGTTGGAGATGTAACTTGACGATAATTGAGCACTCTCCAAATACCATTTGTAAAGTAAACTTACCTTATTACTGTTAATTGGCAGCATAAATTTCTACTCTGTGGATGTTCTGCACATTTGTGGATCTCATTGCAGGGTAAAACCAAATCAACAGAATCCTTCCATCTCCTTCACTTCTAATGCAACCTCTACTACTAGAACCAACAGGAAAATAAAATTCTTTTCATGTACCTCTAACTCACGAAGCAGAGAGAAGAGTATTTTGATACAGACTGTTTAAATGGTGAATTAGAGATCTAGAGGTTAATGTGGGTTTAATGACAACAATGCCTCATATTGGCACATGATTTTATTTTTTAAAGTGCATCCTTACAAATACTCTCCTTGGATATGTACACCTAAATAGAATATAAGTAAGAACATAGAACTATTATCTCTCTATTACAAAATAAAAAGCTGATGTTTCTCTCACTGTTGGGTATGCTGGCTTCTCTTAATATTATCATGAAACCTAGGGTATTCCCCCAGCATGGGCTTTAATCTGACCCTTTAAAATAAATTGTTTCTCGTCTTTCTTGAATTAGATACTGATAGACCTAAGGCAATAATTCAAGTTATTCTCCCCTATTTTAGCTGTAAAGCTAATTGTACCTGCAGATCTTTGGGGTTAGTCTTTAAATCTTTCCCTTAATATGTCTGAATCCTCTTATCATGAATTCTAGATCTATTAACTCATCATTCTCCAGAAAAATATAGTTATTCTACTTCCCAGGGTGGTGGGGTGGGGGATATTCTACATTCATTCAGCTAATACTGACTCATGACCAACAGTATTAACATCTTTTCTGTTTTATGTGCAACCATGAACAGAAAGGTAAGATCCCTGGTCTTTGGTAATTTGAATATTAGGGCAGGGGAGATAAGTGGTAGTTAAGAAATTAAAGAATTTTAAATTTTATTTAGCAATAAGTTTCTATAAAGAAGATTTAAAAATAAAATAAAAAGAGTTTCCCAGAGCATTATATTATATTGAATGGGGCAAGAAGTCCTCACTGAAGAAGTCGCCTTTGAATGACAAAAAAGAAGCTAGGTATTTAAAAATCTAGGGCAAGAGGGAGAGGAAAATAAAGGAAATAGCTAGTGTAAAGGTAGGAGCCAAGCTGGTTTGTTCAAAAAATAAAGAGAATTTCAATAAATATGGACTAAGTTGACCAAGGGGGTAAATGGGAAGAATGAAGTTAGAGATGTAAGGTGAGGGACAGATTGTATGGGTCCTTATAGTGCATAGTTAGGGGGTTGCATTTTATTCTAAATCCTAAAGATATCTATTGGTTTTAAGCATGGAGGGACTTGATCGAATTAACAGTTTTTAAAAGATTAAATTGTCTGCTTTCTGGCCAATGGATTGTAGGAAAGAAAGAGCAGAGGCTAGAAACAGATGAGAAGTTATCCAATAAATAAATAAATAAATAAATAAATAAATAAATAAATAAATAAATAAATAAATAAAAGAGGTTATAATTTTCACATTGGGGTTGGTATAGTGGACATTGAAAAACAGATCAATTTAGGGGTGCTTTGGTGGCTCAGGTGGTTGGGTGACTAACTCTTGTTTTCAGCTTTGGTCCTAATCTTAGGGTCATGGGGTATGTCTCACATCAAGCTTTGTGCTCAGCTTGGGATTCTCTCCCTCTCCCTCTACCTCTCCCCCTGCTTGCACTCCTGTGCTCTCTCTCTCTCTCTTTCTCTCTCTCTCTTTCTAAAATAAATGAATCTTTAAAAAATAGATCAATTCAGGATAAGTTATTCAGCTGTCAGGACTTGATAATTCATTGTTGTATCTTAGAGTTGGGGTGGATGGTGATTGAAAGAGAAGAATTAGATCTCCATAGTTGGATGACTTGAATAGCTAGGTGGACATTATTATCCTTACCTGAAATAACAAAGACTCAGGGTGAGAGACAGTCTTGGGGCTGGGGTAAACATGGACAGTTCTGTTTTAAAAAAAATTTACTTCTAGAATTCATATTTTGTTTTAGGCGTGTTCTTAAGTTCTTAAGTGTTCTTAGGAACTTGAGCCTTTATTTCTATTATGTGAGTCTCAGTTGTAGTTGTTTGTTTAGCAACATGTGTAGAAAAAAATATGTTCAATGGAAAAATATGCATCTTGTTTAGATTACCCTTCCTGGTTATCTAATTTTAGTTTTATTCATTGTCTTTCAGCTGTTTCGCAACCCTTTGCAAGTTATAGGTGACTGAGAGATTTATACATTCCTCTCTATCCAGTAGTGATTTTAATTGACTCCTCTCCTGTGGAAAAAACAGTTTTGTCTCCATTTACAATTCATCTCAACATTCCTTTACTCCATATGAATTTTTGACTCAGTCACATTGTGCCTGGTCTCCTTATATCATATGAGTAAAATAGAATCTTTAACACCTGTTCATTTCTGTATCCATTGAGAGTCATGGTTTTATCTTTTCCTGAAAATTATGTATTAACACATCTCACCAATGGTGCATACAGCTCTCATGGTCAACTGAACATGCCTTTTTCACATGATCTGCTATCAGATTGTATCTCCCAAATCCTGTATTTAATAATATGACTTTAATACATTTCATTTCTTATGATGCCAATTTCCCTGACAAATTCTGGACTTTCATGTGAAACATCTAGAATAACTTTTGCCAATACAGTGACAAATTCAAAAGTCAAATGATTCATATTATGCCTCAGCACCAAGAACATTACATCTTTCAGGTGGAAAGGAGAATTTTTTAGCTGTTCTGATCATCAGACTTTGTCTTTCCATAAGCCTTTCCATAAAATTTCAGACACTGATGCACAATAGAATTAGTTTGCCAATAATGAAAAATATCACTGAGTGTTTCCAAGCAAATTCACATGTTGCTTCTATTCGTAGAAGTGTATTCTTTAGTGACTAAGGTTCTGAGAGATTGTAACTCATTATTTTTTAGAGGAATTCTACTTGAAGCTATAATCTCAAACTACCTTTTAAAAATGATTAGCTTCTGACTCATAAATTGGAGTGGTTCAGTTTTTTCATCCTGTCAAGTAAAAAGAAAACAGACTTCAGTAACAAGGAGAAAAATAAACATTGCATCATTGGTACAATGAAGTTTAAATATTTAGAAAAGTGTGATTCATAATTTTAAAAAGGTAATGATCTAATACAATTTTCAGACCGGTAGCTGGGCAAACACTTTTCCACTCATATAACATTAATTGATTTTACGGTATCATTTGGTTGTGTAAATTATTAAGATCGAAAATATTAAATCATGAGCATTAAATAAGAGACAATTTACAAAGACTAAACTAATCTACCATTTATTTTATAATAGCTTTTAAAGAATATTATGGCAAGCCTGGCAAATTTGAACAGGTGTTTTAATATCTTATAAATCAATTTTTGAATGTGACTATTTGAGAGGAATTAGAGATGAAAACAGAATTTTGATTGCAAAATGGGAATCTTAACAAAGAATCATAGATTTAATGATAATATACCTAATGTACTTGTGTCTATGAAAACCATATACTAAATAGGCTTGTGAAATGAATCAGTAGTTGCCAATTTTATTCTGACCTTGTGAAAATGCAAACTCAAATGTTTCACAAAGCTTATTCTTCGAGTTAGTATGAATGGTGATTGAAAGAGATGAGATGCTCCCTAGTTTGGGGATTTGAGTAGCTGGGTCAACACTATTGTCCTTACCTGAGATAGGAAAGATTAAGGGGAAGAGATAAGGTCTTGAGGCTAGGGTAAGAGTGGCTAGTTATTTTTTTAAAAATTTGCTTCAAGAGCTCACATGTTGTTTTAGGCGTGTTCTTATGTGTATGCACTACAGGGTGACTATAGTCTCCCTTGAACTTGAGTCTTTCCATATGTCAGTCTTAAGCTGTAGCAACATGTGTAGGGAAAAAAAATCATTCAGTGGAAAACTGTGCATCTTCCTTAGGTTACCATCTGCAAAATGCTTACTTTAAAAAATCTTAGTTGAATCTGATTTTTCAGAATGGATTGACATTTTTTGGTATATTTTAAACAATTCCAAAAGGATTTCATTTGTCATTAAGATATTATACACTAGACTTGGGGAGATGTGGGGGCTATCCTGGCAAGGCCTCTCATTTCTTTTTCCCCATTTGTAAAAGATAAAGTATTAAGTTTCTAAAAACTTTGAGCTGTCTCCTTTCATTATGTTAGACTGTGCTTTGTATTGACTTTATATTTCCTTCAATGAAGCACCAAGCAATAAATAGGTATTTTCATACTTCTGTAAGCTCTCTGCTTGAGGGAGAGATCTCTTACAATAGTACATTCATTTTAGCTCCAGAACCTACATTGTTCTTGTGATTACAGGTGGATACCACAGAGGTATCTGCCTTACAGAGGAGTCTTTATATATCTTATAGGGTACAATTCCAAGGTCAAAGAGAAAGAGGACCCCATTCCTAACATTTCTCAAGGTCCCATGGTGATAAAGAATCATAACTCTCAACACATTTTATATCCTAGGAGGCAGATTTTTTCTTCATTCTTTATAAGAAATATTTTTAAAAGAAGCAAACATCATTTCTAACCAAAAAGGTTTTTCAAAGTGCAAAGCTTACATGTTCCTTTCCTTTGGGACAATACATAAGATACATCTTTTGGAAATGTGCATCCACATCAAATCATGTGCTTCTTCCTTAAGGAAAAAAAAGTCATGTTTGGTCAATCCTGTTTGCTCTCCAGGAGGAAAAATTAAATCGTTGTTTGGAATGTCCAGAGAGCCTCAGTACCATAATGAGTATTTATTTTATGGAAAAATTCTTATAATTAAAGACTGAACCGGGTGAAGTCAAGTTTATGATTCTATTTCAATAATCTCTACCGTATTTATTTTTAAACTGTCCTAAAAATGGGGATGATATAAGTTGACTGAAGTAACATAGAAAGATTTTATATTTGAAGGATTTGGGAAAAGGGAGGAACATGAAGTTCTGTTTGTTTGTTTTATCATCTTCTCTATTGTACACAGCACTCCAATTCCAGGACAGGCTATGGATGGGGTCTAGAAGAAGGGAGAAGAGTGTACTGTTTCTCTGGAGACCAGTAGGATCCCTGGGAGCCTCTTGCCCCTTTGGAAGAAAAGTAGCTCCTATAGCCTAAAATTTTGAGACTGTATGGAGGGAAATTGGTACAAGATTTTTGCAAAATAAACCCCTTGGTGCTACTGTTGGAACAGAATACATGCCTGACCTGTATTATTATATATCTCTTATCTGCATAGGCCTTTTGCTAAGAAAAGCTAAATCTCACTTTGCCTGGTTCCTAACAAATGGCCATAGGTCAATTATTGATGACTAGTATTTTTAAAATGATATTTTCTATTGGCATTATTTAGTACATAAATTGTTAATTTGATAATTAGAACCAAAATATACTTAGTGATGTTTCATAAATGTAAAAAAGTCAGTGATTTTGTCTGTTTCTTTAATTTAGAAAATACCTAATGAGTATATTCAAAAGTAATTTTAATCGTCACAGAAACGAAGTGACCCAGGGTTAATTTTAGCAATGAGAAAATTGGACAATGAGTTGTATCAATCCAGAGGGTATTGAGCAAATGATTGAATACCAATTTTTCCTTTAAGATTGGTATAGATTTGGGGCACCTGGGTGGCTCAGTCGTTAAGCGTCTGCCTTTGTCTCAGGGTGGGATCTAGCCCTACATTGGGCTCCCTGCTCTCCGCTGGGAGCCTGCTTCTTCCTCTCCCACTCCCTGCTTGTGTTCCCTCTCTCGCTAGCTGTCTCTCTCTCTGTCAAATAAATAAATAAAATCTTCAAAAAAAAAGATTGGTATAGATTTAATCAATTTATGTTAGCATATGAGACAGCAACCAAGAAAATCAAAGAATAGCTATCAAAAGTATATATACCTCATCTTTTCTTCTTTTTTTTGCTGTTTGTATTTTTTTATTATTTTTTATTTTTTTAATTGTCAATAATCTAGTCAAGAAATGGGCAGAAGACGTAAACAGACAGTTCTCCCAAAAAGACATATATACCTCATCTTTACATTTTAGCTGGATTGAGAAAAACTGTGTTTCTCTTAATAATGCCCAAATGGGGGCGCCTGAGTGGCTCAGTCAGTTAAGTGGCTGCCTTCAGCTCAGGTCATGATCCCAGGGTCCTGGGGTCCAGCCCCTCTCTCCCCCGCCCGCATCAGGCATTCTGTTCAGCAGGGACTCTGCTTCTCCCTCCGCCTCTCCCTCTGTGCACCTACACTCTCTCTCTCTCTCATTCTCTCTCGTTCTCTCTCTTGCTCCCTCTCTCAAAAAAATTAATAAAATATTTAAAAAAATAAAGCCCAAATGGCAACTCAAAGAGATATTGGAACGATCCATTGTATTATAGGCACAATTATTTTTCAGAGTAACTTAAATCCAGAAACCTTTGCTTATCAAACCCAGACTTTTCAGATCTTATAACCAAATATTTTACTAATTTTTGGAGGAAGGGAAATAGAATGTTTCTTGTACCAAAATTCACCAGAATCCTTTCTAGCTGAAATGATTTTAAAAGCAAAATCATACATTTTCAAAGTATTATTTTAATCTTTGAAAAAGACTGTCAGTAGTCCTTTGCTATTATCTGAAGAAGAAAAAAATCAGTATGATTTTTGGCATTATTTTCAGTTTTGAATTTAGAAAAACTGGTTGGCAACATTCTGAAACAAATTATTTTTTCTGTATTTTTTGAAAAAAATATGTATTTAATAACTAAACATTTCAACTGGAAATTGTTGTTATAATTCCATAAATGGACATCATTTGATCATGTTTTTCTACTCAGGTTTAGGAAAATAAACCTCTTCTAAATTTTCACCCCTATGATAGCAGCAGTTAATTTTACAATACTCCATCAACTGTGCTGGCATATTTTAGGTTTTGAGGTTTGAGAAGAAAATTAAGTTAAATATATTACATGTATATCCTATATAAGTATACATATATATAGATAGATAGATCATACATAAAGCCCACTTTTGATAGTACACATTTATTTCAAAAGTAGTAATAACTAATAATATAATAAGTAATAATAAGAACTAGGTTGTCAGACAAAAGTGTGGGTAACCATGGAGCAATCTCAAAATGCTTTTTTGGTAAATAATATTGCTTAAAGTATGAGAAATGGTATGTATTGGAACATGAAATTTTGTAGGCACTCCTTGGTGATGATAGCGCCCTTATAACTTAGTAATTTTTTTAAATTATCATTTTAAAATAAATATGTGCATCCTAAGTATCAGTGTTGTATTTTATCACTATTTAAGAAAGCCTTTCCACTAGTTTTCCTTTGGGTTGTCATTTTCCAAGGGCAGAAACTGTGACAAATTATCCAATTCCACAAAACTGAAGCTATTGCACTGTTCTCTATTCAATCGAAGGCACAATTCATCTATAAAGTGTTCTCACTGTGTGTTTCATGTGAAGAAAGAAACTTCTGTGTCAGAAACATGCTGCAGTTATTTTCCATTTCTTCTTGTTTCTGCAGCAATAAAAGGAGAAAGAGAGTTAAACATTTATTTACTTGTCAGACTGGACAAAATTCTTCAAAAAGAAAAATTATATGCTACCTTAACCACTTTAACAATTTTAGCAACCTACAAGGAAAAAAAAAAGATTGATTTCTGTTTAGCCGCTTTATTTTTTTATTCTGTGGGTAACACTGTTTTTTGTTGGTTTTTTGGTTTGTTTCTTTTTGTTTTTTCCTGGACGTTTCCCTCTCGCAAAACTAAGGGGCTATTTTAGAACCTTGTTATAGTATTTCTTGAAAAACTAAAGTTCTCTAACAGACTGCCTATTCTGTACTTGAAATGTGCAACTGTTAGCTATGTCTGGAGGTACTGAGGTGATAGATAACATTCTGTTTAAGTACTTTTAGTGAGTTGATATTCTTAAGCCTATAAGATGCAGCTACAAAGAACATGCAAATGGATAATTCACTCAATAAGCCACGAAGAGGAAAGGCATATTGTTTTTGGCATTTATAAGGTATAATAACATTGTGTTAACTTTTAAAAAATCTGGTAATCATACATTGTTTGGAGAATAATATGCTAATTCTAGAGGTGGAAAAAAGAAAAGGCGCATTACCTCCCTTTCAAAGTATTCACTTTTCTGTTGTGGAATAACTAATTAAAAAAACCCACAAAATTTGTACATAGGGTATGATAGCTTTCATAGCTAGCAATAGTGATGAGACTTTCTGAAGAAGGATTCTTCTAGTTCAGTGAGGTTCCCTTGGGCCTATCAGAAAGCATCCTGCAGACAATTTGCATCTTTAGATATTTTCCACATTCTATGGTATGTGGGTTCCTGGGTTATAAAATGTCAGGCCTTATTAATCAGACCATTTCTTACTGACTGCCAGCTGCCAACACAACACATTTGTAACTGGGTCAACATTGTTCTGATTAAATTATCTTGACTATTTTCCTTTTTCAGCACGGAATGTGAGGACTCAGGTTTATGGGAGTATCTGAATTCTAGATCAACATTATTCAAAATGGTATTTCCAAGCTGATTCTGAAATATAATTGGCCATTGCTTTCTAATGTAGAATTTCAGAAGCAAAATGCTATTACTTATATGTGCCAATTTTCTTCTTGGAGGCAAAGAATAACAAATAATTTAAGTGTTCACATTAATAATGTTAATCCACTATGCCCAGAATAGGCAAACTATGATCTGTGAGCCAAATCAAGGCTGCAGCCTATTTTCCTATAACTAAGGAATGATTTTTACATTTTTTATAGGATTACTAAGGAAAAAGAAAAAGAATATGTAGCAGAGACATTATGCCCCAAGTTTTTATTATCTGGCCATTTAAGAAAAAAGTTCAGCAGACCCCTGTTGTCTGTGAAGGTATTTATATACACAAACATACAAAGTGTTCCTCTTTTGTAAATCTCTAATTTTCAGCTCATACATTTTTGCCTTAGGTTTGCAACCTATTACCTCTCTCTTGTTTTTGAGCTCTCCCTTTTGAGTTCATGTACATAATCACATTCTTCTACAGTGTAAATTAAGAAGTCTCTAAAACGACATGTGCCATGGGCACTAGAGAGGAATGTGTTGTTGCTTATGTATATAATCACATAAATTTAAATACAATTAATATCTGCTTTTCATTTTTTCAGTTCTCTGTGTTTCTTGGTGATCTTTGTGATTTATTTCATTCTGTCTAGCCGGCAAATATTAATGGACTATTTATGTGTACAGTGAATAAGAGATAGTCTATGACCTCATATGTTTGTAGTTTGTGAAAAAGACAGAAAATGAGATGGGCATTACAGCACAAGATCATAACTACTTCATACTACTCCTTAACATAGAGTAGGTTTTAGCAGGGAGACAAAATTAAATGGTGAATATTATGGAAGGTGTTTCGGGAGACTTGTACTCTGCATCCTGAAGACCTACTTAAAATTGTCCAAATGTAGGAGAATTTAGAGAGGGGAAGGATCTTATGTAAGGTTCCAGGGGTAATAGAGAAATGGTTCCTTCTAGAGCAAAAATGATGTAGTGCCTGATGAGAAAGCTGGCCATTGATACCCAAGTTTATAGTTTCATGAAGCCTGAGACAGAGACACTGTGATTATAATCCCAATATTTTCACGAAAAATTGAATAACGTTCTGGTAGTTGTAGTCTGTTACTGCTTTAAAAAGAAAAAGAGAGAGAGAGAGAAAGTGGCAAAACATATATTTTCATGACAGCAAATCTTTAGACCTTTTGAAAAGCCCCTTTAACTAGAAAGCAGTTGTTCCATTTGAAAGTAAAGCTCTCCAGCAGTGTCATTTTGAACTTATAAGCAATGTCAGTTTTCTTTTCTCAGGCATGAATGGTCAGCTACATAGGCCTCATGAGCAGTAACAAGGCACTTCAGGCTGGGGGACCTAGGGACCAGAGTGGAATTTTTTAAAAATTTTTATTTATGTATTTGAAAGAGAGAGAGCGGGGGAGGGAGGCAGATGGAGAGGGAGAGGCAGACTTCCCCACTGAGCAGGGAGCCTGACGTGGGGCTTGCTCCTAGGACTCTGAGCCAAAGGCAGATGCTTAACTGACTGAGCCACCCAGGTGCACCCAGAGTGGAATTTGTTTCATTTTTTCCAGTCGGTATAATTTTGTTAACCTGAAAATTGAAAATAAATGTTTGGTTTCAGTTTGCTTATTCTAGCTGTGCTGTCCAACTCAACAGATACTAGCCACATATGAATATATTAAGTTAAATTAAATTGAAAACTTAGTTCCTTCATTTCACCAACTACATTTCAAATGCTCAATAGCTACATGTGGCTGGTGGCTCCTGTATTGGACAATGGACGCATAAGATATTTCCATCATCACAGGAAGTTCTATTAGAAAGGACTGACAATTAGATTAATCATTGTAAAGTTATAGGTATTAAGTTCTCTAAATGACAGTTGTCATATACTCATTCAACTTTTTTTTTATAATTACACTTTTAAGGATAAATCTTTGAATGTGACCCTTCTTGTCTTAGCTACATATTAAGTTCCGAAGTTTTCTTAAGATGGGATCCCTACCATGCAAAGCAGTTGCAGCTCTACTTACTTTTTAATATTTAGATTTTGAATGTTTTTTTTTTATCATAGTTAACATGAATACAGAAAAGTATTTCTAGCTCTGTAAATCGTCTTGAAATGAACACACTTGTGGACCCTCACCAAGGTCAAGACTTACAATATCATTTATTGTAAACTTTTCCTTATTGAGTAACTAATGCATTTGAAAGAGTAGATTTGGGGTGCCTGGGTGGCTCAGTCGGTTAAGTGTCTGCCTTTGGCTCAGGTCATGATCCCAGGGTCCTGGGATCGAGCCCCACATCAGGCTCCCTGCTCAGCCAGGTTTCTGCTTCTCCCTCTCCCTCTGCCTGCCGCTCCCCTGCTTGTTCTCTCTCTTTCTCTCTCTCTCTCTGTTAAATAAATAAATAAATAAATAAAATCTTAAAAAAAAAAAGAAAGTAGATTTTTAGGAATAGATTTTTCTTTCTGTTTTTATGTGATTAAATTAAAAGTTGCATAGACAAAATTTTGAGTTCTTTAATAAATAGTTTATAAATTGTCACTTTACATCTTATTTTTCTCCTTCATGATACTCATAATTTTGGCCTCTTTTCTTAATTATAGTAACTCTCCCCTCTCTCAGCCACAGTTTGTGTAGATATGTTGAATTTGAGGGGGAAATAGACAAGCACAAAATACGTAACCATATTCTGCTACTTGATGCTTTGACCATCACTTTTTTACTGACATCCCATATTCTGAAAATCTGAACTATACATCTAAGTGATAAACTATAAGCACACACTAAATGGTAGTGGTTGCATTTTTATTATTATTTTTAGAGTAACCTTTTTATTTAGTAGTGATGCAGATATATGCGCAATTAGAAATTAGTGACTTTTCATGTTATTAAAATTTTTCTCCCATGTCACTTTTAAAAGGTTACAAGGTATTCTATCCTGTAGATGTACCATAATTTAGAGAACTAACTCCTGTTATAGGATTCTTGGCTTTTTTCTAGTCTGCTCACTCCTTCCTCTACAATGGTGAAAAGATGAACTTATCTGTATATAACATATTTTGTGACCATTTTTAGCTATTCCTTAGAATAAAATTCTTGGAGGCAGAATTTCAGGGTCAAAAGGCATGTGTATTTTTAAAAATTAACTTTTAAAATATTTTTAAATAGTTTTAGGTTTATGGAAAAGTTGCAGATACTACAAGACAATTTCTATATATCCCACATCTAATTTCTTCTATTATTAACATTTTACATTAGTACACACACATTTGTCACAATTAATGAGCCAATACTGAGATGTTATTATTTAATAAAATCCATACTTCATCCAGATTTCTTTAGTTTTTGTCTAATGTCCTTCTTCTGTCCCAGGTTCCCATTGAGGATACCATATTGCATTACATTATATTTTCTTCTTGGGCTCCTCTTGGCTGTCATGGTTTTCCAGACTTTCCTAGTCTTTTATAACTTTGACAATTTTGAAGAATACTGGTGAGGCATTCTGTAGAATATCCCTCAAATGGAGTTTATTTTATGTATGTATGTATGTATGTATGTATGTATTCTCTTTATTGAGATATAATTGACATATAACATTGTATTAGTTTATGGTGTAGAACATAACAATTTCACATGTGTATTTATACTGAAATGATTACCACAGTAAGTTTAGTTAACATCTATCACCACACATAGTTACAAACTTTTATTCTTGTGATGAGAACATTTAAGATCTACTCTTGAAAGCAACTTTCAAATATACAATGAAGTATTGTTAACTATAGTCACCATGCTGTACATTGCATCCCCAGAACTTACTTATCTTATACCTGAAAGTTTGTACCTTTGACCACCTTTACCCATTTCACCAACCTCCAACCACCAATCTATTATCTGTATCTGTGAGTTCAGTTTGTTTGGGTTTTTTGTTTTTGGATTCTCTATATAAATGAGATCATGCAGTATTTGTCTTTCTCCTTCTGACTTATTTCACTTAGCATAAGGCCCTCAAAGTCTCTCTTATCACAAATGTCAGTATTTTCTTTTTTTAATGGCTGAATTATGTATATATACTTAATTGATATTTAGATTTCCATGTTTTGGCTATTGTAAATAATGCCGTAGTGAACACCGGGAGTACAGATTTCTTTCTTTTTTTTTTTAAGATTATTTATTTATTTATTTGACAGAGATAGACAGCCAGTGAGAGAGGGAACACAAGCAGGGGGAGTGGGAGAGGAAGAAGCAGGCTCCCAGCGGAGGAGCCCAATGTGGGACTCAATCCCGGAAGGCCGGGATCATGCCCTGAGCCGAAGGCAGACGCTTAACGACTGCGCTACCCAGGCACCCAAGATTTCTTTCTGAGATAGTGATTTTGTTTCTTTGAGATAAATACTCAGAAGTGGAATTGCTGGATCATATTGTAGTTTTATTTTTATTTTTTTTAAAAAACCTCCATAGTGTTTTCCATAGGGGCTACACCAGTGTATATGCCCACCAGTACTGCACCAGGCTTCGCTTTTCTCTACATCCTCACCTGTAGTATTATTTTTTCTTTCTTTGATTTCTGTAGCATTGCTATTTAAGAATACATGATCAACGTTGCTTTGAAAATATTTTTGAAATTTGATGAAATAAAATTTATAAATAGATATATTTTGTGTTATCTGGAAAACAAATGTTTTTCATAAAGTTGACACATGATTTAGAATTTAAAATCTCTCTGTCTTCAGACTGAGGCACATAAGTGTTCTATAGCAAATCCTTAGTTAACTAGGCATTATAAACAGGCCACTGACTAGATAGCTTAGTTCTACTTCATTTAGCTTCTTCGTGTATCAGTTATGTGTTTTGTTTTAAGAATGGCAAGCTTTTATGTTCCTTGTGAGGATGGCATAATGAGTGATATTCTTTTTTCAATAAGAAAAAACAGTGTGCTTTTATTTTCTAAGAAACTATATCTGAGTCAGTTTGAGGAGTAAGTCAGTTTTCATTATTAGCTGTTTAAGAGCAGCAGTAGTTTAATAAATTCAAGTCAAAATTAATTACAATAGATTCCTACAGGTATTCATCACAGTTTAACTTAGTGTAGACAAAGGATCCTTAATTGAGTATTCATAGACTCTTAGGATGAGCTTTAAAATATTTGAACTTCCTGAAATGGTATGCACAACCTTGTAGTTGTATATATATTAGGATGGCTTATATCTTTGATCAAATGGATTAAGCTAATTATTTTTTAATTTGTCCATTCTTTTTGATCCCTGCTACCACACTGCCCTTAATCAAAGCCTCAGCATCTCTTATACAAACTGTTCTGTTGGGTGATAATTTTTTCCACCAAAGCCATGTTATATAACTATTAAAAAGCTCTAGCAGCTATCAAAAATACAAGGTGGAGATGAATAGAAACATTTGATTTGATATCTTTTCAATTCTTTCTAGTGGGTCACATCTGAACTCATTAGCAGGTGAAAGGGTTAGCTATTGTCTGTTGCAGCTGGAAAAATTAATGTCTTGCCTGTCTTGAACTGAGAGTCCACTGCTCACTGGAATGTTCTTTCTTTTCCCTGTTCACCTAGCTAACTCCATTTATACTATATAGTCTGATTAAGGCATTCCTTTTCCTTCTTTAGGAACTCTTCACATGCTGAATATATTACTTTTCTTTTTGCCTAACACCCGGGCATATCATTATCATTATAATTACCACAATATAGGTGTGTAACTTTAGTGAGTGTGTGTGTGCATGTGTGATGTTTCACTTGACAGTGATCTTGTCAAAAATAGGGCCTATTTTGTCTATCCATAGCATCACGTTCAGAGCCTAGAGCACCAAAGATCCTCAATAAATATATGGAAAGTAAGTGAATGAATGACTGAAATAAAGAAGGATTTTCAGGTCCACTCATTAATTAAAACTGATTTATCTCAATGAGAACTTACAGACACACACACACACACACACACACTAAAGACCTGATGATAATTTTAATTACAAGATGACTTCTGAAATTATAATCACTTTATTAATTTGCTTGGCAAGCTTTTTTATGGTAAGAATATGAAAATCACATATTCATATCAGGCTTGACCTCTTTACACAAGCATTTGAAGAGCTCAGAAACATCATCATTTTACAGTTGAACAATGAGAGGATTGAATTCAGTAGGCAAGTATGAAGCAGCATGGCACTAAGTCACCCGATTTATCAGTATGTTATACCTGCGGCAATGCTATTGGATTCTGATCCTCACTCTTCACTTCTTTAAAGTGAAATAATAATGACTAGTTCACAGAGAACCTCCTTCATCATTTTGGCAAATTTCCAATATACTCGCTCCAGTATAGTTTCTTTTCTTTCAATTAAAATGAGGAAGAAATGGAAAAGAAGGTAAGAGGAGGGGAAAAAAAGGAGAGAATGAAAATTAAAGTACAAAAAATTATAAAAATACTGGAATGTAATATTTACTGTTTTCACTTTTTAAGTGTGGTATTGACTGCATAGTATTCCTTCACATGAATGTACCAAATTTATTTAATAGCATCCCCATTTTTGGACATTAAGGAAGTTTCCATTTTTATCCAACTACATATAATGTGACCTTGAGCCCTTTCTGTGTTTGGAATCATTTCCTTACTGTTGATCTTTAGGAATGGAAGTTTCTGATCACATCCTCATGGCCCTATTTGCTGCTGTGAGCAGCGTATTGACCTCTCTATCACCACAATTCTAACAATTTGTCACATTTTAGAATAGCCATCTTCTTTTTTTTTTTTTTTTTAAGATTTTATTTATTTAACAGAGATAGAGACAGCCAGCGAGAGAGGGAACACAAGCAGGGGGAATGGGAGAGGAAGAAGCAGGCTCATAGCAGAAGAGCCTGATGTGGGGCTCGATCCCAGATCGCCGGGATCACGCCCTGAGCCGAAGGCAGACGCCCAACCACTGTGCCACCCAGGCGCCCCTAGAATAGCCGTCTTCTAAGAGTGAAGCTTCGTCACCCTTCATAGACTATTTGGACCTTCTTGTCATTGTGGGGAGTTTTCAACAACTCGACGATCTATTAATACCCTCCTGAAGGGGGGATCCAGTCAGCTGGCATTTCTGACCTCTAGCAGGGAAACAGCTGTGTTTGAAAGGATGAAGCTCATGGCTGAGACATATGCTGTTTGGAAATGACTCAAGTTCTTTGAGACCCACACAGTGGCAGTCATATATAGTAGACAATTTTATGTGTATGTGTAAATTGATATGTGATTGTATTTCCCATACACTCAAATTGTTATTTTTTTTGACTACATTATACAGATGCTGCCGTCCACAGGTTGCAGAAAGGATGCTATGTAATATGTCAGCCTTGACACCTTGATGGACATAACTTATTTATTCCCCATGTTATACATATTGGGCCACATTTCCCCATAACGTGAATTACTCCCTTCCAGAGAATTTCCCCTGTGGGAGAATCATTAACTCTTTCAGGGTACCAGCACACTAGTTAGCTTTAGTGAACTAAGCATCTAAATCAAGAAAGGAAAGTGAGAATTCTGTATTCCATCTCCCTGTGCTTTATAAGGATTACCTCAATAAGGGTATGATTAAGGGTATGGATTCTAGGGAGGAATTCCTGAATTCAAATACTTAATCAATAAGGTATAAAACTTCTCTGTGCCTCAGTTTCTTCATAGGTAAATAGTATCTAATAAATAGGTTTATTATGAGGATTAAATGAGTTTATACATATTAAGTACTTAGAACTTAAATACTAATAAGCACTAGCTAATACTAATAATACTAATAAGTGCTGGTTATTATTAGTGTTATTATTGTCATTTTTAATTTGATGAGCTTCAGAAAAAATTATGTATCTGTCTTCCGTGCTTTTGAGACCTGGGTTCCTCTAAAATCTGATACTTTCTGAAATGGTAACTAATCTAGTTAATGAACAAGAATTATGGCCATTGTCTTTTTTTTTTTTTTTAAGTTAAAAAAGATGTAGACAATTCCACTTCCACAGTTTTTTTTTCTTTAATTCATTCCATTTGAGTGCCTAAGAACATAAAGTTTTTGGTGTTTCATCTCCTGAAGTAGTAAATTCTTTAAGCAAGAAAATAGCTGCGTTGCTAAGGTCCTGATTAGCTTATTGGCATTTGGCTTTGTGGATGCAACTGCTGAGCTAAGATTTAAGAAAACTGTATTCAGGAACACCTCTGCCTCTTAACAGGGTGACTTTGGAATACTTGATGCTTCTACTTTTCAGATTCTTATCCTTATTATGGGACTCAGTAATCTCTGAAATGCCTATTATAGCTAATATTCCGTGATTGTTTCTGAAAGGAATCATGCTTTAAAAGAATGGGAAGTGGGTTCTGCTCTCAGTTCCTCAGGTAAACAGAACATTATGGTATAATAAATTGTCAGGATAATTATTCTAGTTGTATTTGTCTTTGAAGAGATATGCCATTGAAGCATTTCAGGTAGGATATGGATTGTCTGGACAATACCCCAAACCCATTGCTGGGCTAAATTAGCTTCCTGATACATAATAATTTAATAACACAAAATTATATCAGAAGTAAGTTAGCCACACAGAGAATTGGCAGGTGCAATCAATGTCAGCAAGTTCTGTTTGATAAACAGTGTTTCTGAAGAAATCACCCAGTCGGTAATGACATTGTCCCTGCAAAGTCAGTCTCTCTATAGCTTTGGGAAACTCACTTCTTGGTATAGCCAAACCTTTTTACATTCAGTGTGTCTTTCATCATTTGAGAAGAGCTTACACCATAACTTGTCATGTTCATTTCTGTGACTTTATAATATGTGGCACTTTATGAGTCTTGAAGCAAAGATAGAGTCAACAAAGCCATTTCTTCATCCAGGAAAGAAAGCGGTGCCCAGCTATTGCTGGTGAGCAGTGCCTCTGCATTCGGTTTTTCAGTGTCCTGGCATGCCTACATTTACCTGGAAAGTAAGACATGCAGGTTTAATCTCAGATATCACTCTTAACCCTGCCCCTCTTTGTTCACTATTGCTTATGAGTGAAGACTAAAAGCTGCTTTTTATCTGAACCTCTTGTTTAAATAGTATTGTGATGTTCCATTGACACATTGATTACAATGGAGCCATGTCTGCCTCAGTAATTAGGGTTTAGAGTCAGCACTTAGGGTGAAATCCATGTCTAGTAAAAATTGCCCTTAGAAATCCATTGAGTTGCACATAAAGTGCAGTGTAAATAGACCTGTGTACAGCTCTTTGCATTAAAAAATATATATGAAAAATGTAAATCTTTAAACTAGAATCACACTCTGTGCATGCTACAGCGTGGTCACACTGAGAGAGGTTCCCACCAACTGATACCCATTGTAGATACAGTTAATTTGTGTCTCCTTGTTCATGACTCTGCTGGTTATATTCAGTGCATGGAAGAACAAGCAGACTCAGTCTACTTAAATTCTTGTTTCTTTCCTTCTGTCTGTCTCCTCCTCTAAATGTATGTAGGTAGAATATTGTAGGTAAAGCCCAAATGGTGTAGCTTTTTATAAGCTCTGTAGGCTATAGTTAGCTCTGTATTCACAGGAGGAGATGAGTTGAGAAATGTTTCAATAATTAGTTGCTGCAAAAAGTCTGCTTAAGTTACTTTTTGAGACATCAGAGAACATTTACTGAGTACCTATGTTATGGACTGAATGTGTCCCCCCTCCAAATTCATATGTTGAAATCCTAATCCCCAAAGTAATGGTATTTGGAAGTGGGACTTTTGGGAGGTAATTAGGTTTAGATGAGTTCATGAGGTTTGATGCCCTCCTGATGGGATTTTAGTGCCCTTAGAAGAAGAAGAGACAGGGGAGTTCTCTCTCCCTGTACTGTGCACACACAGAGAAAAGGCCATGTAAGTACACAGCCATAAGGTGACCATCCACAAATAAAGAAACCGCTTTCAACAGACACTGAATCTGCCAGCACCTTGATCTTGGACTTCTTAGCCTCCAGAACTGTGGGAAATAAATGTTGCTTAAGTCACTCAGTCTATGGCATTTTGTTATGGCATCCTGAGCTGACTGTCTACCTGATGTACATTTTTGAAACTGGAAAACGTATGCTGTTGCCTACATGTGAATGTAAACATACATAGATGGGATGATGTTACAAATCAGTGAAGAAGAAATGATTAGTAAATAAATAATCTGGAGGCACTCTGTTATAAATATAGGAAAAAATTAAAACCGTACCTTTCAAATACAGAAAAAGTCAATTGCATGTAGGTTAAATATCTAGTTATATAAAGCAAACATCAAAATGTGTTAAAAATAAAATGTGAATTTTTTTTACAAACAAAATAGGAAAGGGTTTCTTCAATCAGATAAAATTACAAACCCTGAGTAAAAGAGTTGATACGCTGGTCTACATCAAAACTGAGAAAGAATTTACTGTTTAACAAAAAACACTATAAACAGTCAAGTCACAAACTGGGAATAGATATCTGTAACATATATAAACAACATAGAATCAGTATTTCAAATTTATAAAGAATTCCTACAAATTAACAGATAAAAGGGACAATAACTAATAGGAAAATGGACAAAGGACTTGGGCAGGTAATTTCCAGAAGTGAACAGATTGGAATGACCAATAAATAATTGACAAGATGCTCAACTTCACTAGACATTGATGGAATGTATGTGAAATAACAACAAAATGTTTCACACTTACCAGATTGTTAAAACATTTTAAATTCTTAAAATACCAAATGTTGGTAAAGATGTCTAGAAAGGGAATTCTTAGATCCTATTGTCTATATAGCTTGCCAGACCCAATCTGCAGAACATTTTTGTAGTATCTAGTATGTAAAATTGTACACATTTTCAACCAGCCAGTTCTAGTTATGATTCAAGAAAAGCTCCCAAACATATGAGCAAAGAAACATGTACAGACTTAATTGTGAAGTTACTTATATTTAAAAAAAAATACAGTAGATAGGTGTATTAGGTTTTCCTTTTATTCTTTCATGTATGTGTGTATTTTTTATTATTCATTCATTTATTTGGTTTACATAGTCTGCATATTTCATCACTTTAAGACTACTAATGTTATCTGATGTCTGTTAAACAACACTGATGGTCCTATTTAAATTACAAGAAAAAAAATCACTCCACAGCAAACCGATTATTTTACAAAATCAGTAAGCAGGCCACAGGGAGTGGTCATGGGGGCTGCACCCTGGAGGTGTGGCTGGATGCTGGGAGTTGCTGTGGGAAGAGAGAAAAAGGCGATTTCAGATAGCAGGGACTTGATTGTCTTTGTGTCATACTTATACGGTAAAGCCCAATAGCAGGCTGGTGATGGGTAGTAAGGAGGGCACGTATTGCGTGGTGCACTGTGTGTTATACGCAACTAATGAATAATCGAACTTTACATCAAAAACCAGGGATGTACTGTATGGTGACTAGCATAATATAATAAAAAAATATTATTATAAAAAAAAAAAAACCTAAAGTGAATTAATCAGAACTACATGTACCAACATTATAAAGTTCAAATGCATTGTCAAGAGAAAAGAAAGCATGTGGCATGGCAAAAATATTTATTGGGTGCTTACTTTATGCTGGGCATATTGTAAGTTTGGTTTATATAAAGTTTAAAGAGACAAGCAAAATATTGCTATATATCACTTAGGGAAAATATTTTTGTAAAAAATAAGATACGCATGGGAATGATAAGCACAAAATTCAGGAGAGTGGGCGCTGGGATAGGGATGATGGGGCTGGGGGGAGGGGTGAGATTGGGCAGCAGTTCATGGAAAACTTCAGCTATATCTGTAAAGATCTAGTCATTAAAAAAAAAACAAAAGTTTTGAAGCAAAAAGTAAAGCTATGATGTGTTGAGTATATGAATATACATTTTTCCCTAGATAACTTGATATATTTGGAATATTCCAAATGTTTAGAAATTTAAAAATTGTCATTGCAGTTATTTTTACAATGTATTAACTTAGCAGCTCTATGAAATGTATGATGGCAGAGTAAATTATCCTATACTTAATATCTCAAATGGTAACAATGCATAATTTAAAAATTTTACCCAGAATTTACCTCCATAAACTCTGCAGTAGCCACATAGTTAAGTTCAGGACTTTTATACTGATCAGCATTACTTTTAATGTAATCAAAGATTAATGCTAGAGGAGAACCCATCTCTGGGAAGGCTAAGCAAAATAAAAGGACTCAGATCATTTATGGATTCACCGCATATTTACATTGTTATATGGCTACAGTGAAAAAATTAAGCTACACAATGGAAGCATTAAGAAATATTCCTTTTCAATAAAAAGTGCTATAAACAAACTTAGTTCTGTCACACATTGATCTTAAAATCAATAAAGCTGAAGACATTCTCTCTATTTTCTTGAGTTTGGTTAAGACAAGCCTGCTTCATATGAATTTCCAGATTTTAAATGGAATAAAGAGAATTAATGGACAATATGTACAAAAAATTTAGAAGGTGTAGACGTATTTTACTTTTCTGTTATTTTTTTTGTGGTTACACTTAGGTACCATCTTATGAAAAAAAGAAGCAAATATTTAGAATGGAAAAAGATTTTTCAAATGAGAGAACTCACAACTTTATGATCAAAGAAGTATTCATTCAAACAATAGTTCATTTGTGGAGTATCTGCTTTGTGCCAGGTATAGATCAAAATTCTGAGAAAGGAGCAGTGAACGTAATAGACAAGACCCTGCCCTTACAGGGAGGAGCTTACTTTTCTATTTACGTAATAGACAAGACCATCCTCCTTAAGGGAGGAGCTTACTTTCTTATAATCTAGTACCTACTATCTGGTAGGACGACCTACTATATCGTAACTACGAATATTTGTGGCTTTCAGAAGAAAGGGGGGTATCCACTTAATGGACTCTTTGATAACTTTAATATAAGTTAAATTTTTTAGAAAGAAAACACTAACTGACTTTTCATGTTACATAAATAAAAATGTTCATAGTAATTTTACTGGGAACAGCAGCCTCAAGTGCAGAAGAAAAATAAATGGTGGAGTCTGCTTTTCAGCTGTGCTAAGATTGCCTGTTTAACTGTTTTTCTTCGGCAAGTCTTTTGAGCTTATTACTTAATTGATGGGTTTTCTTTTCTTTCTTTTCTTCTAAAAGAGGAAATTATTAATGTCTTATTCAGTGAAGAATCCAAATAAAATTTAAAGCACTCTTTTATTTAATGGACTCTTTACTTTTTTTTTTTAAGACCTTCCATCTGTGTTAGGCATGGCCCTGGGATCTGTGTATTCAGAAATACACAACTGCTTCTCCAGGGAGTACAGGGTCACAGAGCCAACTGCCAATGCCGAATTGACATGTAATGGGGTAGGTGCTCTTACAGAGGTATAAAGACAGTTCTGAGTAAGCAATTCCTTTCTACCTAGGATTAGAGAAGCTGGAAGATATTTTTTTAGATTTTCCTTTTTTTTGGCAGGGTCAGGGGCTTCAAAACTAAGTGGGTTTTTGCCAAATGATGAAGTATGAGGCAGGCATCTCAAGTAGCTATTAACCTAATGTTTTCTATTAATCACCCAGTAGGTCTATTGCCTTTATGTGACTTAACTCCTGCATGCCATTCATTGATTTGGTCACTCATTTATCCATTAATTTATGGGTCATCAGAATTATTGTATTTATTACATACCCTGTGTTGGGACTTTGCTAAGCAATGGTAAAAAAAGCAAGCAAGACAGTTGCTGTACTTACCTTCATTGTATATGTCAGCACCAATGGCTAGAGTTATAGCCACATAACTGTTTCAAGTCAAAGGTTATTGAATTGCAAAATATTTGAGTTATTATAGTTGGATGGGTAATATGATTTGGTTTTGAACAAAGTACAAGTCATATTCTAAAGTGATTGGGAGCACTTAGAGGTTATATGTCATTGGATCATAGTATATATAAAACCTGGTTAGAACAACAAAGCAAAATTCTTCTGGAGCTTGATTTACATACTTGTTTCCACATCATCTAAATAATTCCCTTTAACTACAATTTTGGAAGAACGTAACACTATACAAAGAACTTTAAGATATGGTATCTTGTTTGATCCTGACAACATCCCTGTGAATCATGACTATAGATTCCATGACTTTCTGAAAATACAGCATTAGTATGTGGCAGAATCTAGCATTCATTCCATCAGGCCCTAAGATACCTTGAGAAAGCTCTAGAATTCCTGAATGCCTCCCAGACTTCTTTTTCTTTATGTTTTTTTTCCCTCCTCTGGTATATGTTTTTATTATTTTAAAAACAACTTTTTCTTATTTAGTTTTCCTTCAGTTAGAAGGCAAAGGTTTTGTTTTGTATTGTTTTTCTAGTAAAATTAGTAAAACAGTGGGATAATGGGATACCAACATAAAAAGGTTGATACTTCCAAAATAAGATAGAATTAGGGATGCCTGGGTGGCTCAGTCTGTTGAGTGTCCAACTCTTGATTTTGGCTCAGGTTGTGATCTCAGGATCCTGGGATCCAGTCCCATGTTGGGCTCTGCGCTCAGTGGAAAATCTGCTTGAGGATTCTCTCTTCCCCTCCCCCTGCACATGTGTGCGTGTGCAAGCTCTCTCTCTCTCCCTCTCAAATAAATCTTTTTTTTTTTTAAGATTTTATTTATTTATTCGACAGAGATAGAGACAGCCAGCGAGAGAGGGAACACAAGCAGGGGGAGTGGGAGAGGAAGAAGCAGGCTCATAGTGGAGGAGCCTGATGTGGGGCTCGATCCTATAACGCTGGGATCACGCCCTGAGCCGAAGGCAGACGCTCAACCGCTGTGCCACCCAGGCGCCCCTCTCTCAAATAAATCTTAAAAAGCATCAAAATAACGTAGACTTAAGGAATATAAATATAGCCTTTTTTTTTTTTTTGGTCCTGGAAACAGCTTCAATAAATTAGATGTAGTCACAAATGTAAATTATATTTCTAAACATTGATATTTCACTTCATCATATGATATAAACAAGTGCTAAAAATGAAAACAAATTTGGAATTTCAAAGACACACAAAAATGTAATCAATCAATAGTCTGAATTCTTCCTTCTTGGTGTATCTTTTCCTTTTAGGATATTTGCTTTTGCTAAATGCCTGGACTTAAGGCATGTAGATGCAAAATATTAAGTGACGAATTTAGAGAAACTTAGTTTCACCAATGGAATAGATGGGGAGTAGAGATTAAGGAAAAAAGGAGCCTTTGACAAAGTTAGGCAGAGCTGGGGAAGGGCTTAATGTACCTTGAGGGAGGCGGGCTTTCTGAAATCTGATGAGTGGAAAGAAGAACGTTATGAAGAACTGTGAGGAAGGGTAAGCAATTATTTATTAAACTGTGTTCCTGCAAGACCCAGTGGTTGGTCTCATGAACTCTGGCATTCTCAAGATTTTTGAGATTTGAAAAAACATGATTGCATTGGATAAGGAGATAAGACGAGCATAAAAGGAGGTGGAAAAGAGACCCTGAGAGGTGGGGTAGAAATTTGAGATTTAGGACTATTATTGTTAATGCTAGACCGTGGGCAAACTTTTGGAGGCTTATTAGGGCAAAAATAAACTTTTTAGCTTTTTAAGAAAAACTACTATAAAGAAAAAAAATAACTGATCATAAACTCAGACCCAAGCGTAACTCTTGGTGTGCTATCCTCTTATCAGAACAACCATAAATTGAAGAGAAGGGAGAGCAACGATGCTAATCTTGTCAACTTCAAAATGCCACAGAGCTGGCAAACAACGGTAGTACTGTGTATCAGTATTTTAGAAAACCACCAAGCATTTATTTCTTTGTGAATGAAGAACAGTTGATTTATTTTAAGTAGCTTTTGTTGAGCATGTACTAAGTGAAAAAACAGTATCTAGTCCGTAAATCCTAGAGTTCTCCACACCATAACCACTGGAGGATGCTCATGTTTCAGTGCACTGACTGAGGCAATAAATCTTCCGCAGCAAAATAATCCAGGCCAAAATGAATTAGTAAAATATTTCTGGGGCTAAGTTATTTTTTTATTGATATATAATTTGTACCCAATGAAATGCACAGTTTGGTACTTTCTTCTTGATGAGTTTTTTTCCTTGAATTCCTTGAGACTATATTGCCTTCTACATCTCCATCTGTTCCTGCTCTATTTCCATTATGGAAACCTGTCACTTTAATATTGTTGCTTGTATGTCATCTGCCTGATAATTTCTTCTCTTTTCAGGTTACATATTCTCTTTGTATTATGTTGCTTTCAGTAAGAATTTGTATGCTCATTTATCACCACTTCCACATATGTAGACTCTGTCTCCAATCTGCCTCATTCCTGTGTATCCAGCAAGCAATGGAACATCTTCACTTAGCGCTTCCATCAGTACTTTAAATTTATCAGGTGTACAACTGAACTTACTGCCTCTCACTACAAATATGCTTTTAATTAGATTTTCATTATTTGCACTTGTACAAACTATTCAAAACAATTCAAGCAATTGAGCACCTTTGTGTGACTAGAGATGTGCCAAACATTATAGATTGGGTGACCCTGCTTTTGAGGAACTAATAGATTGGCCATTTACTCAAGACGAACCTGGACATCATTTCTGGAGTTTTGTTTCTTCTTCACTGCACCCATCCAAAATACCCCCTCAAAATGCTACCTCTCCCCCACATCATCATGAACTCTTCATTCTTCCTCTGGAATCTCTCAACCCTGTGCCTTTCCTCAACCGTTACCTTGTCAAAATCTTTCTACTTTGTTTCCAGGATTCCCATGCAGAGGGTAGTATTATAATAGATTCAGACTCTGTACCTTGGGCATACAGGTAAGGAAAATATGAATTCTGGTTGGAGGATCTTAGACTTTATTCATCAACCATGTATTGCTTTTCTATTAGGTATAAAGTAAATAAAGTAGCAGAACATAAATATAATTGAACAGAAAAGTAGATAACTCATTATGGGGAAATCTTCTAAATAATACCTATTTATAATCCACGGATTTTCCTTTTGTCAGTTTATCTGTGGTAATCTTCTAAATAGATTATTACTTGAATACTCACTTCTGATTCACCTTGAATCCTCTCTCAGGCTTAGACTCTCCTGAGACGGTTATTTTCCTGGTTTTAGGCTATTTTGGCAGAGACATTTACAGGCTGCTTTTTCCAGCTGCTGTTGTCTTATCTCTGTGTTTCTCTCATGGTGCCTGCCTGCCCACAGGCCCAAATTGCTGCACTTGAAAATCTGTTCACTCTACTTAGTTTAAATTAAAGGGATTGCTTTATTTATTGCTTTTCAAGCCCACTGCATCACAGAAATCTTAGTTAACAGGAAGGTTTGAAGGCATCTAGTTAGATTTCCCAATCAGTGCTGGAAACGCTCTGAGCTCTGAGTTGCTATCTTTCTGCTCACATGGCAAAAAAGGCAAAAATAGCTGAATGATACAGCTGAGAAACATGTGTACATCACCTAGTTATAAAAGGCACTCAAAATAAGCCTTATGATTTCTCTGATGTTTTCTTTCCCTCTTTGTTCATTTCCACTGTTTCTCATCTCATATCACTGTGGACAGTGATAAACTTGGAACATCTCTCCTTCCATTTTCACAGAAGGGATAGGATTTTTACTCTTTCCCATTGGAGAGAAGGCATCTGTCTGATCCCTGAATTCTACCCCTCACATTCTTTCCCTCTTGGAAGAGGAATGGATAATACTGGTGACAACCATTCAGTGGTCCGTCTAAAGACACTTTCATTGGTTTCTTCTGTCTCTTCTTGCCTTCCCTCTTCTTGGCACCAAAGTACCTAAAGGTAGATTTGATTCATCCTCATGTCCCTTCCTGCTTTCAGAGACAGGCCAGAGTCTTCTAGTAGACTTTAGACCCACTCCACAAAGGAATTCCAGGATTCTGGGTTTGATGGTAAAGAAAAAGGATCAAGTCAAATTTGGTCTGTGCTCCAAGGTGCATTCTGAAATCCAGCTTTACAAGTAATGAAGTTCCTGTTTTGGCAATGGGGCACTCTCTCCCTATTACTCATTGTTTCACTTAGGTTGGGATTTCAGGGGAGTTTATATATCTCTCCTTCCCTCCAGATTCTGAACCAATTGGGCCTGTAGGCAGGTAGGCAATAGGAGAGAGAGATAGAGATAAAGAGAGAAGTCCATCAATCAAGGTAAAGATCCATACATGCAGTATCACATCAAACACATTAACCAATTCCCAGTTGAGAGCCATGGATATGACTTGTCCTCAGTGGTTTATATTTATTTAATATGCATTTAGCTGAGCCATAACTCTATACAAACATTGTACTAGGCACCAGAGTTTTGATAATGAACACAGGAGTACATTCACTAGTTTCATGGGGCCTACATTTTTACAATCTAACAGGAAGGATAAATAAGTAATTTAGAATGAGCTTTATAATTAGCCAGACCTGAAATCAAATTCTGATTGTGTAAAGTACCAACTGTGATAAAATAACTTTGGTTGGTTATTTTCTTAACTCTTTATTATAATGGCTAGCCTTGGGCATTTTATCATTTCCTATTATGGAGTCAGAAATAAATCAGTAGGAAGAAGACTGGATTAGGAGTCAAAAGACTTGAGTGCTGGGGTATTTGGCTGGCTTAGTCAGTACAGCATGGGATTCTTGATTTTGCGGTCATGAGTTCAAGCCCCATGTTGGATATAGAGATTACTTAAAAATAAAATCTTTAAAGAAAAAAAAGATTTCAGTGCCAACTCAGGCCCACGAACTACTTGTCTTTTGCCTCTGCAAAAGTCATTAATTTTTCTGAAGCTCTATTTCTTTGCCTGCACTTAGGAGAAATTCACAGTATTTTAGTGAGGATTATAGGAGATCGTGAAGTTAAGAACCAAGCCTTGGTACACCCTAGCAAGTAATTACAAAAACAACTAGCCTTAGACTCCTCTGGACTTTTCAGGAGGTGGAGTAGAGCATAGAGATGTGCTGTTTTGAAGTTTATATTTTTTTAATTTTTTTAAATTTTAATGTCTTTGTATCAGTTGCCATTAGGGAGGAAAACAGAGCCATTCTTCCAGAGGGAAATGGATCTTATGACATCTCCTGTTTGTGTCCATATGCCTGACAATGTTTTCACAGACACAGGTTCTACAGTTGGAAAATATAAGCTTTCTCTAGATTGTTAAGGGACTTAAACTGTAACTTATATTTAAACTAAATATACCAAGTCTTTACAAAACATGGGGAGTGTAATTTCATAACCAAACTATTTGATATTCTAAATAAAAGAAGATATTTCTAACATGCAAATCTTTGACATTTGCCAATATATTTGCAAAATACCAGTGTAGCCAGAGGGAATTTGTCTGTAAATGTTCCATACAATGTTCAAGTAATGAATTCCTTGTGTTAAGCCACTAAGCCACTCTAAAACATAGTTACTTCCTAGTTGTAGGATCCCAAGGTTTTGCCTATGTGTTTTAACAAATACTTCTTGATCCCCAATGTGGAAAGAGAAATGAATCTATTTCAGTTGGAATTATTCATGATGCTCACCCAATTCATAATTCAAAGAGCCTATTGAGAAGCCTATACTTTCAGATATAATAGAACTTTATCTTAAGGTATTTCATAGATTAAGTTATAAAGATTTATAATTGTTCAGATCATCCCTAGCACTCTTAAAATCATAGTTATTAAGGGGCGCCTGGGTGGCGCAGTCGTTAAGCGTCTGCCTTCGGCTCAGGGTGTGATCCCGGCGTTCCAGGATCGAGCCCCACATCAGGCTTCTCCACTAGGAGCCTGCTTCTTCTTCTCCCACTCCCCCTGCTTGTGTTCCCTCTCTTGCTGGCTGTCTCTCTCCATCTAATAAATAAATAAATAAATAAATAAATAAATAAATAAATCTTTTTTAAAAATCGTAGTTATTAAGAATATTTTATATTCCAGACCTTGTTGTAGGGTCTGTAACATAATTTAGTCTTTCCAATAATCATATGTGTATAAAATAGCAAGCTTTTTCTGCCCACCTTATCATGTTGTTAGGTATTTACAACAGTGGACCCCTAAGATGAGTCAGTCCTAGAATTTCAATTTACCAAAACTATGTATGGCTTATAATAGTCTCTAAGAATTCTGTCAGTGAGCACTAAGTGCCAAGGAGAGAAAGCATGCACTTGAGACACAGGTAAGCGGTACTGTGTTTGATCTTCAGCACTCATCATTCTTGCTCAAATCACTGGATGAACAGATACGTTCCAACAATGAATCAAATAGTATTAGTAAAAATAAGGAGACTCTACCTCTTGCTGTTTTAAATCACATTTTTTGTTAAATTTAGAGGGTTACTTTAAGAAAAATTATTTCTTGCAGTAAGGAATATTTACAATTCAGCAATTGTTTCATCCTTTACTTCAACATCTTCTTCATCTGTCAAATTTAAGCAAAAGTAAAGTTGTTCTGCAACTTTCAAAATCTCATGGAATGACCCCATTTTTGTCTGTTTATACCACCTCTTTTTCAGGTAGTCTTTCTCTCTTTTTCTATCTATCCACCACCCATTTATATCCACTTACCACCTATCCATACATAGATACATGCAGTATAAAAAATAGATTTATTTACAAATGTCCTTGACTTAAAATAGTTCAGCTTATGATTTTTCAACTCTACAGTAGTGTGAAAGTAAATGCATCTAGTAGAACCTGTACTTGAAATTTGAAATTTGAATTTTGACTTTTCCTGAGCTAGTGATATGCAATAGGATCCTCTCTTAGGATGCTGGACAGTGGCAGTGAGCAGCAGACTAGTCAGCCCCACGATCGCAAGGATGAACAACCAATATACTTACAACTATTCTATACCCCAAAAAACATTGTTTTCATTTTCACTACAACATTTAGTAAATTACATGAGATATTCAACACTTTATTATAAAATAGGCTTTGTGTTAGGTGATTTTGCCCAACCATGGGCTAATGTAAAGTGTTTTGAGCATGTTTAAGGTAGTGTAAGCTGTTTGGTAGGTTAGGTGTATTAAATGCATTTTCAACCTAAGGCATTTTCAACTTATGATGGGTTTATTGGGATGTAACCCCATTGTAAGTCAAGGAAGATCTGTATTTTCATATTTGCATAAGCAAGGTCTGAAGTGATAGGAGCAATACTAGTAATTTTTTCAGTAGGGGGATTTTTTTTTCTTTTTTGTGTTTTTGTGATTATGATTTTTTTCCTTTAGTATTTTTGCAAAAAATTAAGTTTTTAAAAATCTACATTAAAATAAAGCTATATTTTAAAAATGTAGTGGTTCCACACTACATGGATAAACACTGCAAAGGTTAAAAAAATCAAAATGACTTTGAAAACATTTTGAACTAATGGAATGTATATAATGGGCATTTAGATATAAGAAGAATAATTCTCAAGATCTGAATGGATTATAAATTAGATTACATATAGGTAGCATGTGTAAAATAAGGCAAATAAATAGAAAACGTACAATATAGCTCACCACAAGTAATACTACAGTTTTAAAATTTTTGTGTTGAGATACTGTATGTTATAATGAGCAAGTATGTACCCCATGGATCAAAATGAGGTTTTTTTTTTTTTTTTAAGATTTTATTTATTTATTCGACAGAGATAGAGACAGCCAGCGAGAGAGGGAACACAAGCAGGGGGAGTGGGAGAGGAAGAAGCAGGCTCATAGCCGAGGAGCCTGATGTGGGGCTCGATCCCATAACGCCGGGATCACGCCCTGAGCCAAAGGCAGACGCTTAACCACTGTGCCACCCAGGTGCCCCCAAAATGAGGTTTTTATTAAGTTATCAACTAGGCTAGTACTCTATTAATGAGGAAGGGTTTTTCTTAAGAAAGGAATCCTAAATAATTCCGGACATCGTTTTCCCCACTCAGATAACACTGATTTATATAAATGTCAAAATAGTTATTATCAAGTAGAAAGCAATGTCTACATATTTGTTCTTAATAATCCCTACTAATTATTGAGCATTTACTGTTAAGCACAATGTTTCACATTTCATAAGAACTTTCTCATGTGATCTGTTCATCAACTGTTACCATTTTAACTGGAGGAAACAAGTTTTAAGAGTTATAAGCAATCGATTCAAGTTTATACAAACTTGAAAATTGAACAAGAGCAGTCTAAAGCCAGTGTTTGCCCTAACTCTAATTTATTCCCATTTCCAAAAAAATTATACTGTCCTAATATTGTATGTTGGCTAAATTTTATGCGTCTACATGGCTAGGCTGTGGTGCCCAGTTGTTTGGTCAAACAAGAGTCTAGATGTTGTCAAGGTATTTTGTAGATGTGATCAAATGTCTTTAAGTAAATCAGTTGTCTTTAAGTAAACAGATTACCCTTTAGAATGTGAGTGGCCTCATTCAGTCAGAGGCCATAGGAACAACAACTGAGGTTTCCAGAGAAGGAATTCTGCTTTAAGACTGTAACAGAAATCCTCACTGAATATCCAGCCTGTCAGCCAGCCCTACAAGCTTCAAACTCAAGACTGCAGTATCAACTTCTGTCTGAGTTTCCAGCCTGCTGGCCTGCCCTGTGGATTTTAGATTTGCCAGCTCCACCGTTGCATGAGCCAATTCCTATTGGTTCTGTTTCTGTGGAGAACCCTAACTGTTATAGAGTCTGCACAGTATCTTTTTATATTTTTTTTAAGATTTTATTTATTTATTTGACAGAGCACACAAGCAGGGGGAGCGGCAGGCTGAGGGAGAGGGAGAAGCAGGCTCCCCGTTGAGCAGGGAGCCTGATGTGGGGCTCGATCCCAGGACCCTGGGATCATGACCTGAGCCCAAGGCAGACACTTAACAACTGAGCCACCAAGGTGCCCCCACAGTATCTTTATATTAAGCTTAGCTTATTTTAACTTCCTCAAGGTATCATGTTACTAATTGGTCAAAAATAACTAATGTGATTTTATTTATGGATGGCATATTTGTACTAAGTGCTAAGTCTTATTTTTTGTCATAAGTACATATAGTCAATTCTAATGAATGGTTACAAATGGGAAAGAAGTAGAGGAAACATTACTATCCCTCATTCAAAATATAAATATTTTGGAGTGCCTGGGTGGCTCAGTCAGTTAAGTGTCTGCCTTTGGCTCGGGTCACGGTCTCAGGGTCCTGGGAGCGAGCCCTGTGGCAGACTCCTTGCTCAACAGGGAACCTGCTTCTCCCTGTCCTCCCTGTTTGTGCTCTCTGTCATTATCTCTGTCTCTGTCTCTCAAATAAATAAATAAAATATTTTAAAAAACAAAAAATATATAAATATTTGCTTATTTTGGGTATACACTTGAAGCCAGCTTCTGAATAGTTTTTCACATCTATTTTGTTGCTAACTTAATTGTGTTACATATTATTTAAGTTAGAAATTTTTTAAGGGTGCTGGGGCTAATAGAAGTATTTCTTACCATCCCATACCTATAGCATACTATACTGTCCTTTGAAAGCTGTACAATTTCAGAATAAGCTAATCCATTTATAATCTAGTTCAGCATTTCCCAAACTTCACTATTTGAATACTGCTTTACTTTTTTGCCATAATTGTTGCCACCTATACTCTTATTTACTTACTATTTTAAAATCATTTCACATTTTATGCAAATAAACTTATTTAAACAGTAAACTTTAGATCACTATCATAAATGAAAATCTGAACATAACAAAACAACATACAGGTATACCTTGTTTTGTTGTGCTCTGTAAAATACAGTGTTTTTACAAATTGAGGTTTCGTGACAACCCTGCATCGAGCAGGTATACTGGTGTCATTTTCTAACAGCATTTACTCACTCTGTATCTCTGTGTCATGTTTTGGTAATTCTTGCAGTATATCAAACTTTTTCATTACTATTATATGTTATGCTGTTCTGTGTTCAACAATAATGTCTCGCTTCAAGCTCAGATGATGATTAGCATTTTTTAGCAGTATTTTTAAATTAAGGTATGTACATTGCGTTTTTAGACATAATGCTATTGCACACTTAATAGAGTACTCTATAGTGTATACATAACTTTTATATGCGCTAGGAAATCAGAATATTTATTTGACTCACTTTATTGCAATATTCACTTTATTGCAGTAGTCTAGAACCAAATGTGCAGTAACTCTGATGTATGCCTAGTGGATGGTGGTTGTCCATTAAATACTTTGAGTCTGAAGCCTGGATTCATTAGGTTCAAAAGAAGACTATGAAGTGTTAGAGTCATACTAGCTCTAACCTGAATCTTTTTCTCAATGGGACTCAGGAAGAGTGAAGAATAACTTTGTTATTTAGTTAAAGTTATTTAATGCTACCAACTAAAATTATCTTACACTTTACTAAAAAGAAACTTAATCCATTTCTCTTCCCCACTGTTGACTTTTACTTAAACATACTTGATAAATGGCTACCTCATCTGTTCCTGATATACCCACAGACAGACTTCATGAGAAATCATACTCCCATTTACTAAATTACTTTAGTTGTGACAACACTTTCTCCTTTAGTAAACTAGCATCTATTCCTTTATCCATTGGTATTAGGTCAGCCATCTCTATCCAGATCAAAGAGTCTAATCTCTCATTCATAAAAGATTTTTTTCCTTCATTATCACCTCCGTTTCCTATCTTACACTTTCTCACATGCCATGACAGTCCTGTTCCTGAATTCACATGCATATGTAGCACAGCCCTCTTAATGGTTAAGAGGGTAAAGATGAAGACCAATTTCATTGGCAAAGAGAAATTCTTTTAGGAGGTAAAAGTCAAGGTTAAAGAAGTTTTATGTTTTTGTTATTTTCCCCTAACAAAGATACCATTTTTATTTTTTTTTGTAGCATTATTTTTAAGATTATTATTTTAAGAAAAAGTGAAATAATGAACACAAAAAGGGAAAAATATACTTATGATAGGAGTAAAGGTAACATGGACCAGCAGATGATATGATGGTGTAGTTGTTAGTAGACGTCTTTGCTATGATGAGTAAACTGGCTGAGATTTAGTGTTCAATCCTTGCCACATTGCCTAGTACAGAAAAGATGCTCAGTAAACTATTGATGAATAACACATAGCCCTAAAACACTCATCAAATGAGTTTGGTTTTATTTAATGAAGAATTTTACAATTTCCCTGTGTGATATACTCTTAGAATTACTTTGAAATTAAACATAAAGCCTAAAATAAGTCATATATAGTTGTTTACTGTAGAAAACATGGCCACAATGGGACAGGTTATCTCATGGATATAAGAAAAAAATTCATTTGGGGATCATTATTAGTCAAGAGTTCTTGTAGTCTTGTTGGAAGAAAAGAAGGGAAGGGGGAAGGACCTTGATATTAGTGGATGCTAGAAGTTGATACAGATGGAGTTGCATGGCTATTTGAAGATAACTTCTGAAACAAATCTCTAAGGAACAATTTTTTTATGGGTCCAAATGCCCTTGTCAAAATATGTGATTTAAAAAATTAGACTTATGGTGATGATTTTTACATACAACACCAAAGGCACAATGCATGAAAGAAATAATTGATGAGCTGGACTTCATTCAAAAACAAAAACACCAAACTTCTGCTCTGCAAAAGACAATGTCAAGGAATGAGAAGCTACATACTGGGAGAAAATATGTGCAAAAGACACAAATAGAAAGATGCTCCTATCATATGTCATCAGGGAAATGCAAATTAAAACAACGAGATAATACTTATTACAATGGCCAAATTTAGAACACTGACAACACAAAATGCTGGTGAAGATGTGAAGCAACAGGAATTTTCATTCAGTGCTGGTGTGAATGCAAAATGCTTCAGTCACTTTCAAAGACAGTTTGGAAGTCCTTTACAAAACTAAACATACTCTTGTCATATGGTACAGGAATGATACTCCGTGGTATTTATTCAAAGGAGTTAAAAACTTAGGTCCACACAAAAGTCTGCACACAGGTATTTTATAGTAGCCTTATTCATAATTGCCAAAGCTTGAAGGCAACCAAGATATCCTTCAGTAGGTGAATGGATACGTAAGCAGTGGCACATCCAGACTATGGGATATTATTCAGTGCTAAAAGGAAATAAACTATCAAGGCATAAAAAAAAACATGGAGGAACCTAAAATGCATATTACTAAATGAAAGAAACCAATCTGAAAAGTCTACAAATTATATGATATTCTGGAAAAGGTAAAATTACAGAGGCAGTAAAAAGATCAGTGGGTCCCAGGGGTGAGGGTGGGGAGAGGGATGAATAATTGGAGCACAGAGAATTTTTACGGTGGTGAAAATACTTTTTGTGATCCTATAATGATGGTACATGTCATTATATATTTCTCCAAACCCATGGAAAGTACATCACCCAAAGTGAACTCTGAAGTACATTTTGGGGTGACAATGATGTTCATTGTAAGTTCATCAATTCCAACAAATGTACTACCCTAGTAGATGTTGTTAATAGTGGGGGATGTTGTGCATTTGTGGAGGCAGGGGGTATATGGATAATCTATTTTCTCAATTTTTCTGTGAACCTATAACTGATCTAAAATTTTTTTCCTTAAAAAAATAAGGGAGCCTTATAATTTGAGTTACAAGCTAGTATTTTTGTCTTGGTTTTACTCTAATTATTTGGGTGAAATAAAAATTTGATTTATTCATCTATTTGCTACCTAGTGAGTACAGCAGTACTGGTTTGATGCAGTGTCTTGTCATAGGATACAGGATGCTGATCACTTACTCTGTGATCTCTTTGAGTCCTAATTGTGATATCAACATAAGGAGTTTTAAAAAAAAATGTAGTTGGTATTTGTGGCTAAAACAAGGCTTCTTATAACTCCTTTTGAGTTGAGGATATCCAGGGCCCCAGAGAACTCTGTAGGAACCTATACAGTCACAGGTAGAGACTAGCTGTGCTTAATACACTCTCTACACAGACCTCTTTACTTCTGATGGGGCAGAAAGCTGTTCCAATTGGAGAGGAGATCTGTTGTCTTGGTTTTAGTCACATTTCTTACCTCATGAAACCCTTCTTGCTGAATTCCTATGCTAATGCACTACCACCCTGTCTTAGAAGTGAAATATAAACCTTGATCATATTAATTTACATAGTATTTATCTGTGATGCAGACATACAGAGAAAAAGTAGTGTTCTTAATAGCAAGGCTGGTTTCCATCAAGGATACAGATTTTCAAATCTGATCAATGTCAAAGGATTTTTCTAACGGGTTCTTATTTCTGTGTCACTTTTAAAGAATGTTAGTATGGCTTCTTAAGTGGAAGGTGAGCATCGGATTTTGAGGGTTTTGATATCTAGGTGCAAGTAGCATAAGGCAAGTGTTTCAAGGTGGGAAACTAATTAGGACAGTCCGAAGTTCATAATATAATAGTTTATCATTGGTGATCACAGCAAGGTGAGAGTCTTGAAGTGAGTTTGATAAATAAACAATCTAATGTCCCAATAAGAAACTTGTTTGCCCAGATGAGCAACATGTTTGTTCAGATATATTGGTTTATAGGAATCTATAGAAGCAAACAGAAAAGATATCTGTTGGTTTACAATCTTATCTTTCTAGGCAAGATTGCCCCGGAACAAATAGTTAGGTTGACGGAGGTGTCCTCATTTCTCAGTCCTATTAGTTAAACTATGTGGATGCAGGTGGCCCCAGTTCTCCTATCTTTGTAATTTCTTCCCTAACTCTCACTGCTCCACATTCTAGTAAAACATTTCTTGTGTTGGAAGATGACTCTTTCCTTTGTAACAAGTTTCTTACCTTTGCTTTTATAGTTACTTACGTGTCAAGCATGGGTACACTTAGATTGTGTCTTTTTAGAGGATAGGGATAGTGATTAATTTTTTAAAAGATTTCCACCTTTTAGATAAAAGCTCAACCTAATCCATAGAAGATTCCTCAAGATTTTCCTTTTGCATTTAAACTTGGTTACTTTTTTGCTTCCTTATCAGTCCCTGATCTTGAGGTTACCTCCTATTCTTAAGCTAGTCTTCCCTTGATAAAACAAATGCTTCTTCAAGCACCTATTTTATACCAGTATTATGTGGAATCAGATGTTTTTAACCTTGAATTCCATTTGAAACATGCTGAAAGCTTAAAAATAAAGTATTAAGGAGCCCCTTTTTTAGATTTATTTATTTATTTTAGAGACAGAGAGAGAGCATGAGCGGGAGGGGCAGAGTGAGAGAGAATCTCAAGCAGACTCCATGATGAGTGCAGAGTCTGATGCCGGGCTGGATCTCAGGACTCTGAGGTCATGACCTGAGCTGAAACCAAGAGTTGGATACTTAACCAACTGTACCACCCAGGTGCCCCAAGGAGTTTTAAGAAAATAAACAAACAAACTGATAGCCAGATCTACTCTCAGGGTTTTTGATTTACTTGCTCTGGGGCGTGGCCTAGGCATCAGGATTTAAAAAAAAATCTCTCCAGGTTATTTTAATTTTCAGCCAAAAGTAAGTACCATGTGATGAAAAACACACATGTGGGTTCAGGGAACTTAATGGAGGAAGAAACATCACACAGATATTCACAATTATAATTGTTTGAATAAAATTGTGTGGTAAGTGAGATAAAAGAAAGCTTCAGGGTGCTATGAGAGCTTATAGTATGGCTACCTAACCTGTTAGGGATGTCAGAAGAGGGTGCCCTGGGACAGAGACATTAGGATGAATTGCAATTAACTGGATGATAAAGGAAGGAACCCATGCTTTGAGACTGAAAAGATCTTGATGAGTTAAAGGATTAGAGAGAACACCAGTGTGAGTGAAAATAAGTGGAATAAGGAGCTGGTTGTAGTATAATGATCATAGTAGTAAGCAGGGGCTAAATCATTCAGGGGATTGCGGGGCAGTGAATGATTTTTGACTTTATTCTAAGGGTAATGGGAAGCTGAAGGTGGATACTTGATTTGAAATATATTTTATAAAGCTTCCACAATCGGCGAACTGATGTTTCAGTGAGGGGAGATGGACCAGGAGGGGCTGAGGGAGCTAGGATCTAAAGATTGAAGGCTATTATAGACCATGTGGAAACTACCAAATTTGAGCAGGAGTGGTAGAAGTAGTTATGGAGACAAATGGAAAGATTTGAGCTCTTCTTAATTATATAATCAATAGGACTTTTCAATGTCTTGGATGTGGGTGTCTGTTAATAATTGGGCTGATAGTGTGAGTACCACTAATTCTAGCACTCTTATTCTATAATTATATCATTTTAGTTCATTCAAAAAATTTTGAGTCAGGCATACTAAGGCCGACCTAGGTTCATTTAAAAGTTCTTGAGTATTCCAAATATTCCAGGTACTGGGTCAGTAAGTCAATACAATTTTTTGGATGTATTAGGGGAAAAACAGAGCTTGAGAAACTAAAACTCCTTATAAATATCTGATAAAATTCTAAACTCTTCTTTTTAAAGCAAGCCAGTGCCAAGAAAGTTGTCTCTTCTGTTACATTTGTATATTCAAAGTGAGCGTACCAGTGTGAGCATACTAGGTTGCCTAGATGCCTGAGTGGTCTAGCACAAGAGATTTTAGATGAATAAAGATTATTTTGCTACAAATTAATCTCTTTAGTTGAACAATTTTATTTTTCAGAAGAAAGCATAATGAAAAGGTCATTCTTCCATTTGGAGTAAATATAAAATTTAATCTTTACCCTGCTACATTAATGTTTGCAGGTTTGTAGTGAATAAGATAATATTTACTAAAACAAAGTAATATTTAGCATAGAAACCATTTAGACTCATTATTGACTACCACGAAAAATTCATTATTTATATGTTTATGTATGTTTGCTTAATATTGGAACATTGTATATGTTTCCTGAAGCAGATTTTAAAATAATATTTAGAAATCTAGTGAAGGTTGTCAAAGCTACATTGTTGGCTAGTACTGACTGCTTTTACACATTTTTATGAATTCTACTCAAACATTTCATTAACTCTATTTGGCCCAAGATTCTGTAGCATGTAAAGATGCTCTATCTTCCATGGCTAATTCTAGTCAGATTTGCATTTGCTAACTCAGAAATAGAATATAAATGCGGGTCATAACTATAATGATGTATATATGCCATTATATATTTTTCAAAACCTACAGAATGTACAATAAGAGTGAACTCTAATATGAACTATGGACTTTGGGTGATAATGATATATCACTGTTGGTACATCGGTCATAACAAATGTACCATTCTGGTGGGGGTTAGTGGAGGAGGCTGTGGGGGTGACAGGGTGGGTATATGGAAAATCTCTGTATTCTCTTCTTAATTTTGTCATGAGCTTAAAACTTCTCTAAGAAGTAAAATCTATTAAAAATTCAGGAAATATTCAAATTCAAGTGCTCTATTGAAATGTTTGCTAATGAGGTTGAAGTCAGGACTAGGAAACACATAATGAAATACAAGTATCCCAGTCAAGAAGTTACAGGCCAACTGTGGCATGATTGCTATAGTATTGAAGCCTGATATGTATCTGTGTGGGAATGATACTCCTAGCCTATCTCTAATTGCTTTTTTTTTTTTTTGTCTTGGCACTGGATTTGTATTTAAAAATCTGTAATTCTATAAAAAAGAATGAAATCTTGCCATTTGCAACATGCATGGAGCTAGAGGATATAATACTAAATGAATTAAGCTAGTCAGAAAAAGACAAATACCATATGATTTCACATATATGTGGAATTTAAGAAATAAAACAAATGAACAAAGGAAAAAGAGAGAGAGAGACAAACCAAGAAATAACTCTTAACTATAGAGAACAAACTGATGGTTACCAGAGTGGAGGCTGGTGGGGGAATGGACGAAATAGATGAAGAGGATTAAGGGTACACTTACCATGATGAGCACTGAGTAAATGTATAGAATTGTTGAATCCCTATATTGTACACCTGAAACTAACACTGTAGGTTGGGTCTACTGGAATTAAAATTTAAAAGCTTAAGAAATAAATGCTGAACCAAAAAACTATAATTCTTTTGACCCCTTCAAAGATATACTATGCAATAGAACTATGTTATGTTCATGGAGAGGTTGATATGGTGTATGTGTGCGTGTGTATGGTATGTGTGTGCATGTATGTATGTGTATGTATGTGTATGTATGTGTAAGAGAGAAAGAGAGATTTTGTAAAGATTAGGAGAGAATGGACTTGGGGTGCCTGGGTGGCTCAGTCCGTTAAGCATCTGCCTTAGGCTCAGGTCATGATCCCAGGATCCTGGGATCCAGCCCCACATTGGGCTCCCTGCTCTGTAGGAAGCCTGCTTCTCCCTCTTCCTGCTGCTCCCGCTGCTTGTGCTCTCTCTCTTTCTCTAACAAATAAATTTTAGAAAAATAAAATGAAAGGAGAGCCAGGACTCAGAATTCAGATAGTTTCATTTCAAATCATATCTCTGCTATTTTCTGCCCTGCTTCCTCAAGCAAATTTAGTTAACTTCACTTAGATGTTTTTCTTAAATATAAGATTGTGATAATATCACTACTTGTTAGGGTTGTGTTAAAGATTAAGTGATAAATACTTATATTTGACTTAGCATGGTGGGTGGTACAGAATCAGTGTCATTCACTGTATGACCTTTGATAACCCCCCTAACTCCTTGGGGCCTCCATTTCTTTATCTGAAAAGAAGGTCATTGTGTGAAGTTATGGTTTGATCCCTTCCAGCTATAAAACGTCATGATTCTTTTCAGTACTAACTGGACCTTCAGGGAAACTATCCCATAACCTACTTTCTCATTAATACCATTTGGTGAACAACAGGACTAAATATTCTACTAGGCTGGAAAAATCAAAACATCATTATTTTACAGGTAGGTTTTCATTCCCCTCCTGAAAGTCTGGCAGATATTGGAATACTGGGAATATAGAGAAGGCAATTTCTGTTACATTTCCTGTGTGGTAGGAGAGGGAGAGCTTATTTTACTCTCAGATAATTGTGCAAGTGTAGCTTCCCAAATCCCAAAACAAGACATGGTCCAAGACTTGGACTTCCAGATAAAATTCAGTATGTTCAGTTAAATTCGAATTTCACGTAAACAGTAAGTAATTTCTTAATATAAATATTTTCTGAATAGTGCATAGGATATACATTAAAAATTATTATTTGCTTATCTGAAATGAAAATGTAACTGGGGGAAGCATCTGGGTGGTTCATTTGGTTAAGTGTCGGACTATTGATCTCTCCTCAGGTCTTGATCTCAGGGTCCTGAGTTTAAGCCCTGCACCGGACTCCATGCTGGGTGTGGAGCCTACTTAAAACAAAACAATAAAACCTGGGAATTCTGTATTTTTATTTGCTAAATCTGACAGCCTTATAACAACAAAATTCACATGAATATTATATTAAACTTCTGCCAGAAGTAAAAAAAATCACAACTACCCTCAAATCTGTCCCCTCCTCAGTATCCCTACTACTGCCCCATGGTTAAGACTATGTATTAGACTGAATGTTTGTGCCCTACCCCCATTCATATGTTGAAACATTTCTCACCTCCCACCCCCCCCCCAATCTATCCCCCCACACATTGTGATGATATTTGGAGATAGGGCCTTTCGGAGATAATTTAGGGTTACATTAGGTCATGAAGTTGGGCTCTTCATGATGTGATTAGTACTTTATAAGAAGAGACCAGAGAGCTCTCTCTCTTCCTTGCTTGTGAGGCTCCAAGAAAGGAGATTATTTGCAAGACAGAAAGAGGGTTCTCACCAGAAATCTAATCAGCTGGCATCCTGATCTTGGACTTCCACCTTTCAGAACTATGAAAAATAAATGTCTGTTGTTAAACCCTACATTAGTGGTATTTTGTTATAGCAACTTGAGCAGACTAAAACTCGCAGTATCATCTTTGAAACTAAAATTGTCAATAGCTTCCAAATCTCTTTACTTTCATTTTTCTTCCATTTTGTTTGATGGAAATTTCTAATAAAAAACAGTATGAGGATGAATATTTTCACACACGTGATCTTAGCCAAAAGGCTGAGAAGCGATAGAGGATGAATATTTTCAAATCTCAATAAAAGCATATGACTTTGCTGCTTTATATCCTTCAGTTCTTCCTCATTGTCTTCCAAATTCATTAACATAGCATAAAGGTGGTAAATGGTTATGAGAGACCATCACATTTCAGAGTTTTATAAGATAGTCTCTGATATGTGAGGGTCTGCCATTTCCTACCTGTGGGAACTCTTAATTTTTTTGAGTCTCAGTTTCCTTATTTGTGGAATAAAAATAATAGTACTACCTAACATATATTCCTATTACAGTGGTTGAATGGATGAAATATATTGATAGGTTGGAAATACTAAACACAGGGCTTGACACAGAGTAAAGTGTTAAAAAAAATATTAGCTGTGATGTCATTTTCATGATGCCCCTGCCTCCCTTCCCACCATATGACTATACTCTCCAAATTTATCTGTCATCTTATCTCTCCACTCCTAGAACAAGTACACTTCTGCTATGACTCTCATCCTTTTCAGATGCTGTTCTTTCTATCTGACGTGCCCTTTCTTCTAGAATTCACTTTTCCAGGCAGCTACAATATTATATTCGGGAGATCTATCCTTGACCTTCCATGAATATTAGTCTCTGTCTAGAAGTGCACTGCCCAAAATGTTTTATTGACCTCTAAAATCATATATGAGAAAAATAATTTGCTAAGTCTCCTCTAACATGCTCATTCTGGCAAATCACCAGCAAGATGTAGCTAGCATCTCTGAGTTCCTTAGATGCAGAGGCAGAGGCAGAGGTTTGGGTGCATTGGTGACCATTGAGGATGTTCTTTCCGGGAAGTGAGGAGTGAATGAAGCAAGATAGACAAGAAGTAAATCCAAGAAATTATGTGGACTCACATAAAGTCTGGACTTAGTCTGATGCCCTGGAATAAGAAGAGATATACTGGAACATAATTTGTACTGGAGTTGTGTCACTGTAAGGCAAGAGGCTGGGTGGTTGTGTGCAGCCATCACAACTGCCTGAATAGGTGAGGACCAGGAAATGGGACTTGTATAACCTCCCAAGCAGTGTCTCCCCTCCTTGGCCAAGGGTGATTTTCCAAAGAAGGTCATGGAATTACTTGTAGGTCATCTGAAGGATGAGTACACTGGTCTCAAAAGACGATCTGCGCAAGGCATGAGACATCTACTATTCTTTTCTTTTTTTCTTTTTTTTTTTTTAAGATTTATTCATTTGAGAGAGAGAAAGTGAGAGACAGAGCACAAGAATGGAAAGGGACAGAGGAAGAGGGAGAAGAAGACTCCCCGCTGAGCAGGGAGCCCAATATGGGGCTGGATCCCAGGACCCTGAGATCATGACCTGAGCCAAAGGCAGACGCTTAACCTACTGAGCCACCCAGGTGCCCTCTACTAGTCTTTTAACTGGAAAGAGCTTAAGACCCTCCAATTTAATAGCTTCATTTTACTACCAAAGAAATGGAAATCTAGAATGACTGAATGATTTGCCTAGATCCAGTTGTATATTAAATCTGAGCTGGGGCTAGAATTTGGCTCCTCTATTTTAAAAATCAGAGCTCTTTCCACTACCAAAAGAACGTTTATTTCTAGGGTATTTTCTATTAATGAATGGGACTGCATATCCATTTACTTATTGCCATACTTTCAGACTCTAGGTTCCCAAGACATGCTGGCTGACCTATTGCAAAGCACAGCCTTTGACCAAGGCTAGGAACTAAACTACCTGCCTTAAGTGAGTTAAGTTCACAATGCTCATGGAGGACAGTTTCAACTTGTTATTATTCCAAGGTTAATACCAACCAGGTTAATGAGGTCAAAATTGCATTTGTTGGGTCAGAGAATGAAGTGGTGTTTAGATGAAAAAAAAAATGTTAAAACTGACAAAGAAAGCTAATGATAATGAGATGCTTAATGGTGTGATGGAGGGGAGAGACAGCTGTAACACTTTCTTAATGGAAGTTCAAATGATTTTTGCTGAACTTTCTCTTAATTCCTTTGCTCTTGCATAATGTATGATTTATCACAACTAAAAATGAGCACAGTGGATAAGCCAGGATTTTGAGATATGCCTTCAGACACTCTTTAATCCGTTCCAAGGTTTTGTTATGCATGAGCTCCCTTTCCTCTTGAAAGTAAACGTAGGTAGTACTTATCAGCAAGTACTGAGGGAAATGATATTAGTGAAAGATATAGTGGAAAATGACAAATCCTGATTGTTAGGCAAATTATTAGATTCAATGAAAAAAATCACTTGCATAAGTTATTGCTTTGGTGGGAGGAAGTATCCAAAAACAAATAATATAATACGTTTTGAGACTTAATTGGTCTTACAGTGTCTCTTTTCTTCATAAAGTGGCACAGTCTGTCACTTATTCCCATTCCCCACCACCTCAGTCTCATAAATTTATTCTTCTGACTATGTCCTTTTCAGGAAATCAACATCTTAATGCATGTAAGTTCTCTAGATTCAGAGTTAGGCTGAACTCCTGGCTCTGTCACATTGCTACTTAATAGCTGTTTGACCTTGTAGCAGTCACTTACCTTCTCTGACCCTCAATTTCCCTTTTTATACATATAGACATAACATATATACTATCTGCAGCTCAGTATTGTAGTGAGGACTAAGTGGGTTGTTCATATACAATTCTTAGTACATATAAATTTTCATTGTTTTGAAGGAAAATAATTGTTAGTATAGGTTTAAATGTGAAATACAAATAATACTAGTATTAGAAAAAACCAGTAAATTCTGCTATAATCTTGGACAGGGAAAAACTGTCTAATTGTGACTCAAAATAAAAAACAAGAGACTGGTAAGGTACGCTTACAACAAAAACAGAAACAAAACAAAACAAAACCTTGGCTTGGCAACAATCAGCATAACTAAAGTTAAACAAATGAAAAGCTGTCAAACTTGAAAAAACAACAACAGTTCTAGTCAGGGAATACCTCTAGCCACATGCTTTACTTCCCTCTACTTCAGGCTTCTACCTACCACCGACATGCTTCCCCTCTTTCTTCTGTCTGCCTGGAACATTGTCTGCCTGTGCATTGTATCCTCCTTTTTCTAGAAGTGACTTATATCCATTCCCCTTTCTCTCTTTGTAAACCTCACCAGAATATATCCCCCTACCCCAAAGAAAAAATAAAAACCTATATGGGGAAGTATGTATTTTATAAATAGCGTACCTTTTGCCCTTGGCTCAGTACATTTCCAAGAATATGACCAGTCTGTATCAGAACCAATTAAAAAGGGGTTATATGTTTTTCTTCTGATCCTGACCCATATTTACAGAGAAGTAAGAAAATGGTTAGAGGAAAAGGGAGCAGACCCTTAATACTTCTCCTGAAAGTTGTAAGAATCCTCTTCCTTCCAGAAATGGAATTTTCTCAGATAAAAGCTTAGACCCAGAGAGCTCCCTAGGTTGGGTTCTAACAACCATTCCCTTAATCTGAGTTGTTCTTCTGTTGTCTGTCTGCGTCACAGATTAATAAGAACTGGGAACTCAGCTTAAATGCTGGTCAAGTAGCATTTTATCCATCCCATTTTAACTTTCCTTTATTTGAAGTCAGTCACCCCATTTAACACTTGCATTACATTCATATTCTAACATGACTGTCCCTTGAAGTAATCATGTGCTGACTGTTCCCAAAAACTCAGACTTGCCCTTTACCTGATGATGTGGGATTTTGTTTGCCCAACACCAAAGATGGCAGAGATTGAAGAATCCAGCTTCTAAAACATAATTAGGGGTGCCTGGGTGGCACAGCAGTTAAGCGTCTGCTTTCGGCTCAGGGCGTGATCCCAGCGTTATGGGATCGAGCCCCACATCAGGCTCCTCCGCTGTGAGCCTGCCTCTTCCTCTCCCACTCCCCTTGCTTGTGTTCCCTCTCTCGCTGGCTGTCTCTATCTCTGTCGAATAAATAAATAAAATCTTTTTAAAAAATAAAACATAATTAATATCAACCTGCTAACTCTCCATTAGGGTGTTTAGGAGACAATAGGGAAAAAAAACATTTAATAACCAATTATTGGTAAACATTTTTGGCAAATAAAAATATTGTTCTAATAGGTAGAAAACTTTGTGAGAACATATTTTTTGTCTTATTTTCAGATAAAAAACCACAGAGATTAATTTTTTGATTATATAAATCAAATATTATTTAGTTCCTGTTATGTGCCAGGCATTCTTCTAAATGGTGGGAGTACATCAGAGAACCAAACAGATAAAGCTCCTACTTCTTCAGAGTTCATAATACGGTGGGGAGAGGTACAATAAATGTAATATTATATTAATATCATATATTGTGTAAAGGTGATATATACTGAGGACCAAAAAAAAAAAAAAAAAGAAAAGAAAAGAAAGTAAGGGGAAAAAAAGTTAGAAAGCATAAGACAGTGGGGTGGGACTGGGTTACAGTATTAAATATGGAAGTCAGGGAGCTCTTAATGAAAACGAGAGATCTAAGAAAATATTTGAAGAAAGTGAGAGAGTTAGCCCTATGTTTGTCTTGGGAAGATTAGGCAAAGTCCACTAGGGAAGAATGTCCTAGCACATTTGGGCATGGCTGGAGAGGTATGGGCAAGGCAGAGGAATTGAGACTAGACAGTAGAGTGAGAGCAAGAGTGAAAACATGGACAGTAGTTGTAAGTCAGTTAGGTGTATTCTCCATGTCACATGGCAAGAAGGTAGCAACGTTGGATTTCAAATCAAAATTTCCTTGACTCTCTAAGAGCAGCTCTTTCTACAAGGTTGAATCGTATGTATAATGTCCTTCTGTGTTAAGGATTTTGCTAATTCAAGGTTTGTAGTGTTTGAGATGGGAAAAAGGATGGAAATACTCCTCACCAGACTGAACTTACCTCCAGATTCCTTTCCTCTTATCTTCCTGCCACCCTCTCCTTCTCTGGCTTGATTCAAAAACAAGGCTGATGAAATCTCTGGAGTTTCTTCTAAATGGATATAAAATTACACCAGAAGTAAAATCTTGAGTTCAATTATCCTAGTCTTTTCCATTTCAATCTGTGCTTCAAATGCCTATCAGATACTTCCCCACCTTGCTGTCTATAATTATGTTTTATATTAAAGTATTGAATTTTATATCAATCCAATTGATTTTGTGGAGCCAAATCCATAGATTATTTCCAGTGAGTGTAAAGTGGTCTGAATGGTACCAGGGTCACTTCCTTTGATGTTATCCTTAGTGTTATGAAATAATTTAAAGAGAAATGTAAGTGAAGTTCAGAGGAAAGCATGGAAGTTCAGGAGAATATCTCTAATTATGGCGTTAATTTGTAATAGAGCTTTGACTGAATTTTAATATAGCTTAGATGTGGGAGTTTCCTAATACGTTATATTCAGTAGAGGAATTTGCAGAGCTCACTGGTGCTTAACGTAGTATGAGATTCTTAACCTCCTTGGTAACTCATGGGCCTATGGACCACAAATTAAGAACCAGTCCTAGGAGTTCAGTCCTGGACAGATCATAAATGTCCTCTGCAGTTTTTTTATTACCTCTTTGAAATTATGTGAAAATTGCATGTATGTATATATTGGGTATTTTGGGGGATAAGGTCCACAGATTTTATTAGTTTCTTGACCCCAAATAAAGTAAGAATCACAGATCAAATGGTTTCCTTATAACTGGCTGCTCTATGAAAAATAGTATTTTAGATTTTTGTAGTAGTTCACAGTTTACAAGACATAGATATATTTATTTACCTCAATGTTCAAAGAACGCTATTCAGACACCACATGCATAGTGTTTTGGAGTGGGCAAATTATGAGTAGTGTAGGAAAACCATGTGACAACATGGCTACTTAGAGGTTTTGTTGAGATTGGAATGTTTTTGTTACTATGATTAGGCTTCCTAAAATAGAAAACCAGACTCAAACAAGTTTAAGAAATGAAGAGAATTGGCTCAGATAAATGAAAAGTACAAGGATAATGTTGCATTTAGGTATAACTTTATTCAGAAGCTTATTTTGTTATTAGGGCTTTAGCTTAGCCATTCTCTCAGCTTTGCCACCTCAGTGGGTCAGCTTTGTCCTCAAGTTGGCTTCTGTTTATGGAAGCAAATGGTCATGGGAGGTCTACACATTATGTTGTCTCAGCACAAGGAAGAGGAAGAGACCTCTTGATTGCAGCATTCCCTGGATAGTCCCCAGACTTACTCTCTAGGGCTAGCTCATTAGTTCACATGCCAACTACTGAACTCAGTCATGATGAACAGAGGGTTCCACAAATGCTCATTGGATTTAGCTTGGTCACAGCCTATTCTGGAGATGCCGAGAGTAGAATCATCTTCCCTGGGGCCTCCTAGACACCAAAATGGAAAATTAGTGGTCTTAAAAGAGGGAGGGAAATATGTGAATGCTGGGGATGTAGGAAAGTGATCACTAACTGAGGCCATGGGCACATGGAAGAGACAAAAGCAATAATAGCAAAGAGAAGGGGAAAAAATCTGGTGACAATAGGTAGTAGCAAGACTCTTTAAAATGAAGAAATGGAAGCCCAGAGAATTGGAATATTAGCCAAAATGCACACAGCTAGTAATCCAGGGGCTCAAACCCAAAACTTCAAACCTCAAATCTGCTGCTCTTTGTACTATATACTGTCACTTTTACATAGAACCTAGTACTTAGAGTAATAATCTTCAAAGCAACTTTGGCTGTATCCCTGGGAATAAACTGTGGGGTAATGTATGGCACAGACCAATGGCAGCTGCTAATTTTAGTTTCAGTTCCAAATACAGAGAGTTCAGGGAGTGGCGTGGTTTTCACTTGCAGGGCACAGTAATGCTTTGCACTTCTCAGAGGCTTTTCAGCTGAGACTGTCAAAGGTCTCCGTAGAGATGAATCATCTCCTACTCGATAATTGAGGAGCCAGAGGCAAGGGGTGGTGAATTAGTCAAGCCACCCCTCGAGCTACCCAGATGGCCTTGGTCTCCAGTGAACGGTTTATGGTTGTTTTCTACTATAAATAAGTACATGCACTCAGGAGCCTGAGAGTCCAAAGAACAGGGGTGACCCAGGGAAACTGTGATTAACTTTTCTCTGGCTGGAGAGAGAAAATGGAAAAATTCAGTAGCAAAGTATATCTTTGCTAACATGGAAGTGCCCATGACTCAAGCCAGCAGATTGAGTTCTCCTCCTGGCTCAGGAAGAACATGACCTTAAGCATATTACTATTCCCATCACTTTAAGATGAGGTGTCTGGACTAGACCACCAGAGAGGCCTCTTTTAGCTTAAAAGCTTCTGTTCTTCATTTTGGATTTCTCTTCTTACCTCAGCAACTGGGATATGGAACAAAATATCTTTCAGAGGATAGTTCAGTGGCATTGGATCAGTGCTGCTCATACGTAATGTACAAAGGGATCAATCAGAAATCTTGTAAAAATGTGGGGTCTGATTGATCAGGGTTCAGGGGGAGCCCAAGAGTCTGCATTCCTAACAAACTTCTGGTTGATACCACTGTGGCCCATTCCTAGCCTATATTTTGCACACTAGGAGTAAAAATGGCTTAGGGTTCAGTATGCTTCCTGCAAATCCATCCAGTGAAGAGAGCAGAGGATGAGGAAGGGGATAAAGAAAGTGGTGACTGTCAACACAAAATTACAGCATTTATAAGAGTTGAGACCTATAGACTAAAAAACAAAGCATTAATCCAAACCAAAAAACTATAAAAATTAGTTAAATGAATTATTAGTGTCTTTATAGCTGCTTGTGGTGATAGCTTATAAGGCGAACCACATCTGGTTCTCTCTTCTTTAATTGGCACAACACTGTTTGAGAAATATGAGGTAGTCCTTAAAGGCTCCCTGCACTGGGCAGATGAAGGCACTTCCCAGTGCAAAGGTTTCATTTCTTTAGTGGTCTGGGGTCGTACTGCCAGTTAGAGATGTATTGAAACTCCCACCAGGATCCCTAATTCCTGGTCCAGGATGGTTCCTGTTCATGGCACTGCTCCACAAACCAAGTCATTTCCTCTATGAACTACATTCTTTTTTTTCTTTTATGTTAATGGAATTATTATATCCCTGCAATGAAATGCAAATCATTTTCCTTTAAGTAATAACCATGGTGATCCTGGAACTCTTTGTGTGGGCACCCTTCATTTATCTTTCACTATAATTTCAGTAATTAGCATGAAAGGATCTGGACAAAAATTTGTGTGAAAATACCCAACATAAAATCTAGCAGTGACTCATTTCACAAGCCATCTTTTATTTCTACTTTTCTTGTTCCCTGGGTCATTGATGATCTCACAATGAAGGTGCAGCCGTTGCTTCATATGTTCTCTCTTGCTTGTGTCTCAATAATAATAATTAGAGCTTAAAATAAATGCATATCCTAGAGTGAATGGTCTGTCCTTTATTCACCAGACCAAAGTATGGTTCAAGACTCTCAGTTTTGGGGCGCCTGGGTAGCGCAGTCGTTAAAGCGTCTGCCTTCGGCTCAGGGCGTGATCCCGGCGTACTGGGATCGAGTCCCACATCGGGCTCCTCTGCTGGGAGCCTGCTTCTTCCTCTCCCACTCCCCCTGCTGTGTTCCCTCTCTCGCTGGCTGTCTCTCTGTCACATAAATAAAATAAAATCTTAAAAAAAAAAAAAAAAGACTCTCAGTTTTTTCATCACCATTTTTATCCTGCACATCCTCTTTGTTCTCTGCAATGTTTTATCGACCCCTGTCAGGTTGAAAAGAAGCAGATAAGACAGGCAGCCAATCAGGATCTGAGAAGCATGTGCTGTGTGAATGCCACCTGGTTCTGAAGGAGCAGTAGGCTGCAAGCCTGGGCATTGCTTTCTCCCTTTTTCAGTAGATTGCAGAAATACATCAGATTACATATTGACTTATAATAATATTGTACTCACCCCCTTCATTTGGAAGGGCACTGGGAGGAATATCATTCTTTTGGCTATTTTCATGTATCCTGGTTACTAATTCCAAGTCAGCTTGATTCCAGGGGAATATTTTTGGTTATTAAAACCATTATATTTATAAGTCATAGGAAGATGGTTTATAGTTCTCAAATACAGCTGAACTCCTTAAGCATATATATATATATACACACACACACACATATATGTATATGTATATATATAATAAGCATATATATACATATATCTATAATTTAGTTCAACCCCTAACAATAACAGTTGTCATAATAATAGTTGTTAATATAAATATAGTTGTTAATAATAAAATTATAGCAGCTAACATTGAGATTTTATGATATCCAGTTACATAGTTCAAAGTATTATCTCAATTAGTCTTCTCGGTGAAAATATAAAGCAATTCTTCTTTATCATTATTATAATATTATTGCCATTATTATTATTATTATTATTATTATTATTATTATTATCCCTTATTTGTAGATGAAAAATATATATCCTCAAGGAGTTAAATAACTCATCAAAATTCAGGCACTTATTGGTTCTAAAGCCAGTATTGAAACTGAGCTCCAGAAATCATGCTCTTAACTCCTATAGTTGGGCTTCCCTACCAAAGCCTAGTATTGCTTGTTCTGTTAAACATCCTTCCTCATTACAAAGATTCCCTGATAGCAGAGGCCCTGACTGTCCTGTTCCCTGTAGTTAGAATTGTGCTTACCACATAGCAAGGACTTAATGTCTAACTGGAGAGAGATTGCGGAGGGGGGAGAGGGGAAGGGATGGAGGAGAAGAAGAAACCAAGCAAGGAAACCTGCCTTTTTTGTTTGATATGCATATCCTAGGAAGCCACTAAAGGAAGGGTGGAAAGAGGACATGATAATGATAATGTCTGAGGAAAATCAAATCAACCTGGCAATATTGTAAGTAAAACTTATTGCAATATTAGGTTTAATGCAAAATAGTAGTTTATAAAATAAAATAATATTTTATAAAATACTCATTTAAAATCTGTCACCTAAATTGGGAAGATATTTCAGAATGTTTTATGTGAGTGTGTGTGTGTGTGTGTATTATATATATATATCTCTCTCCAAGAAATTTTAATTAACTGATATTTTAAAAGGGTAGATGACTGAGTTTATATCATTAGGAGTTTAATTCTTCTTATAAAGAATTCAGAATATTTCAGAATGCTTTATGTGATAAATATATACATATATATCACCAAGAAATTTTGTAATTGATATTTTAAAAGGGTAGATGACTGAGTTTATATCATCAGTAGTTTAATTCTTCTTTTGAAAATATAATTAAGATGAGAATTAAATAAAGTTATTTTATATGACATAAAAGTACTTTTATTATTTGACTATGATAGTCTCTACAAATGCTTTTTGTTTTACTTATTTTCTCTCAGTAAATTCTAGTGTTAGTGTAAAAGATGCTGAAAAAATATAGTATGTGACAATACATATTATATCATATGATATTTCATTCAGTTATAATTGCTTCCTTACTTCCCGTTCCTCTTCCCCTTCAACTCTAAAATTCCAATAACAAGTCTAGGAATAAAAATTTGGATTTATCATCACCCAAAGCAAAGCGCAGTGAGATTGCCTACAACGATCTGGGAGTTTGGAAAAAGGAAAGGGGAAGAAGGATGCATACTTATATATAAAACCCTTCCCTTCTTTATACCATTAAAATGTAATCTTTTATGTTTGTAAATTCACCAGAGAGGATGATAGTAGTTTAGCTCCACTCCATCTGGGAATTTGATATCCAGCTGTGTTTTTATGATGAACTTTCACCACAGTAAACATTCCAGATGCCCTAAAGGTTTAGATGTAATGGGATTTGATCTATATCAATTTTTCATAATGTATTCCATATTGAATTTTCAATCCCTCCCTCTTAAAAAAACTTTGGGATGTACTCCACCCTATCTGACTCCCTTCTGAGCCACTGTTTTGATACAGTTATAGAAAAAATTACTCATCATGTTTTCATTAACATAAATCTATCTCTGTTTTGATTACCACAACCAAGTGAAAGTTGTTAGCAGTAAGCATGTAGGTAAATTAAAACTTTTAAAGTCCTTCTAAAACCATATGCATTGTAATTTTGAGTTACAAGCCACATACAAAGTCAGCTTGAGATAATTTGATATAAAAAATGAAGAACTAGATATAACTGGAGAGCTTGAGCTCAAAAGACAGTTCTGCTAACTCAGAGTGGACAGAGTATAATAGTCTATTTTTATTCAATTTAATCTTTCATTGTTCAACAAATATTCATTGTTCTCAGTGCTGGGAACCTAGGCATGAACAGGAAAAACAAAAAACAACTCCTGCCTGCATAGAGCTTGTGTTAATATTATATACATTATCTAAGAAGAGTGTATGTGTATATGTAGTCAGTAGAGAAATGTTTGCACTCACTCGTACACATATACACACACAAATCCATTTGATGTAAAAATCTCCTTTATGTCTTCAGAGGATTTTTGAAATGCAAGTCTTAGTAGGGATATGGTTTCCAAAACTAACTCCAGAAAATAGATTTTTACCCTCATATTTGTCAGCTAGGCAAAAGAGCAATAGGGTTATAAGAAAGGGAATGAAAAGGAAGTTTTGATGAAACTGTACTAGTGAACACTATTTGAGGAAAACTTATTTGGAGGCCTTATTAGTTTTGTTTGTTTGTTTGTTGGGTTTTTTTTTTTTTTTTTTTTTTACTCATGCTGTAACAAATTACTACAAATGTAGTATCTTGAAACAAGATAAATATATTATTTAACATTTCTGGAGGTCAGATATTCTAAAATCAAGGTGTTGGCAAAGTTGTGTTCCTTCTAGAGACTCTAGGGGAAAATCTATTTCTTTGCCTTTCCAGTCTATAGAGGCTGCCTCCTTTCCTTGATTTGTGATCCCTCCCTCATACTACACCAATCCTGCTTAATTAAGTCTTTGTATCTTTTGTGACTCTGACCCTCCTGTATCCCTCTTGTAAATACCCTTGTAATTACATTGGGCCCACCCAGAGAAGCTAGGCTAATCTGTATCTCAAGAATTTTAACATAATCGTGTGTACAAAGTCCGTTTTGCCATGTTAAGATAACATAACAGATTTGGGGGATGAGGATGTAGACATCCTTTGGGACCCATTTATTCAACCTAGTACAGATGCATTCTCTGAAATATTCAGGTTTTAACTTGAATATTTGTTTGTTAGTGTGGTGCAAGTTTCTGGGGTTATGAATGCCACTTCTTGAAGCCTCAGGCTCCCTGGAGGGTATACACCCTCTTTTAAACCACCCTTTGTTTGCATTGCTACAGGTGACATGACAATCAGAGAGCTTCCTTGTTTCATCATAAGCAGGAATGCCATGACATTCATCAGTTAAAATTAACAGATGCATGTCACTCCTTTACGTTTGCCATTAGGAGTTGTATCTCTATAAATACACACACAGATGCACACATTTTTTTCTCTTAATTTTTTTTTCTATATAGCCCTTTCTGGTAGTACTTTCAAAAGAAATTTGTTAGGTTGTTTACCTCTGGCCATCTTTTAGATTCAATTAGAATTGCCAGTAATATAGTAATTAATTATGTTGTATTTTGTATGTCACAGTAACTTGTTACACAAATTCATGTGTTTTCTTCTTTTTTCTGAATTTATTGCCTCACTCATCTGGGAGCATAAAATATAGGCAGAGTTATGTAATGACAAAGTTAACTGCTTTTTGTAAAGAACTTGAAGAATCTTCATTGTGAACTTAATTATATAAATGGCCCTTTATCTTGACAGCTCTAAAGTATGATGGAAATGAGTAGGAAAAACTGATGCCATATAGTTTTTCCTATCCAGCTTACATATCATGTTTACTGACATTCAATTTTAAATACTGAGAACAGTTTTCAGACTGGAAAAAGTAGTTTTGAAAAACATATTATAGACTTACTAAGGTCAGGATGAGATGGTATAGAACCATTTCTTCCTGCTTCTCCTCTAAGTTAGAAATTTTAGGTACAACTAAATATAATTATAAACCCTGGATGTGGCACAAGAGGCAACCAACAGAGATCTCTGAAAGGTGGTAAGAAGGTAAACTAAGATTAGGGACCCTAGGACTGGAGGATAAACACAGCTACAGAGTATCTTATGACCCCCCCCCCATTCAACAGTAAAAGGGGGCTTAGATTCAATATTTCCTGGCTCCCAGACTAGCAAGAGAAAGTAGCTCAGGTAGCCCTATCCCCTATCCAAACTGGAAAACAAACTTGCAGTTTTGGAAAGAGGATCCATTTGGAGGTCCATTAACAATAAGCAACCAGGGAAACACTCCTTCTCACCACACCCAACAGATGCTAAAGCTGCTGTTGTCATTTGCAAGAGGACGTAACAAGCAGACTAATTTGAGGAGCCTCCTTGTCACCATGGGCCTGAGGTACCCTCTTCCAGTGACATCAAGAAAAGTGAGGGGCATATCGCACCACCTGATCCAGGAAGCACTCTCCAGATCCCTGCAGGCAGGGAGTCCTTCTATAGCAAACTTCCAACGAGGATATCCCCTCCAGGCCTAAGAATGCCTACCTGCCCAGGCAAACACCAGTATAGGCAGACAGACTGAGAAGAAAGACCTGGCCATGGAAGGTGTCCTGACCTGCAAGGTCTCTTTTTTCCTGTGGGCCTGAGACTCTCTTTTCCACCCAGAGCAGAGACCCTGGAGCACCTGGAGGTAGGAGAGCATGAATATAGTGATCCAACTACAAATGGGCAACTGGCCAGGGAACATCTCCTTTGCTGGACCTGGTAATCCTTTCCTCCATCAGGAGATACCCAGTGACCCCACCTGAGTAAATCTCCTAAATTCCTCCTCAGGCAGCACCAGTAAGAGCCAGAGGGAGCCCCAGGGGCATCAGACCAAAATAGCAATTAAACCAAAATAGTAACGCCTCAATGGCTGTGAAAATTAAAACTTTTAAGGAGCTCCAGTCCACAAAATAGACTAAGATTAATGTGTTACAGCCGAACAGGGTGACTGTATGCTCAAATGAAAGATTTAAACAGGATCTAGAGTCTCCTAACACAATAGACAACATGTCTAGGATACAACTGAAGTTCACCCATCATACTAGGAACCAAGAAAATGAAAACTTGAATGAGAAAAGACAATCAAATGACAGACATCATTGTTGAGATGAATCAGATGTTAAAATTATCTGAGAAGAATTTTAAAGTAGCTGGCGTAAAAATCCTCAGCAATCAATTACAAATTCTCTGGAAACAAATGAAAAAAAAGAAAAGAAAAGAAAAGAAAAATCTCACATAAAATGTAGAAGTTGTTAAAAAAAAAAGGAACCAAATGTTAATTATAAAAAGGAAAAATACAGTACTAGAAATAAATAATCCGATGGGCAGGCTCAGTAGTGGAGTGGAGATAATAAGGGATAGAATCTGTGAACTCGGAGACAAATCAGTATGATATATCCATTGAAAAACAGAAACCAACTAGACATGAAGAAGCAGAAGGAGAGAAGGAAGAGGAAGAACAGAAGGAGAAAGAGGAGAAAATCAATATAATCTACCATATCAACAAACTGAGGAAGAAAAATTGCACGATCCTATTAGTTGACACAGAAAAAACATTTGACAAAATGTGAACATGCAGAAACTGAAATTTAAAAAAAAAAGACCAACCATTTACAACCACTCAAAGATAAGGAAATAGATATACCCTGAAACAGGTTCAGGTTCTGTATGCTGGTGGTTACAAAATATTGCTAAAAGAAATTAAGATCTAAACAAGTGGAGAAACACTCTCTATTTAAGGATTGGAAAATTCAACATAGTAAAGATGACAATTATCCCTGAGTTTAGATACAGGCTTAATACAGTCCCATCAAGTTTTTGTTGCTGTTTTGTTTTGTTTTTATAGGCATAGAGAAGCTTGTTCTAAAATGTATACGGGAAGGCACAAATCCTAGAACAGCTTAAACAATCTTAACAAAGAAGAGTGTTGGTAGGAATCACTCTACCTGATATCTAGGGATATTATGTTGTTACAGTATTCAAGACAGCATTCTATTGGCAGAGGGATTGATGTACAGATCAATAGAACAGAATAGAGATTCCAGAAATAGTGCCACACAAATATGCACAACTGATTTTTGACACAAGTGCAAAAGCAAATCGATGGAAGATAGATAATCATTTAAGCAAATGGTGTTAGTGTAATTAGACATCCATAGAGAAAATAATAAACCTCAACCTAAGTGTCACACCTTATACAAAAGTTAACAAAAAATGGATTGGGTACTTAAATACAACACGTAAAATATAAACCTTTCCAGAAAAAAATATAGGAGAAAATATTCAGCATTTGGGTCCAGGCAAAGTGTTCATAGACTTGGTAACAGAATTACAATCAATCCAAGGAAAAATTCACACATTTGACCCCATAAAAATTAAAAGCTTTTGCTCTGTGAAGGTTCGTATGAAGAGGATGAAAAGAAGCTACAGAGAGGGAGGATATATTTGTAAAACATATATTTGGCAGAGGACTAGTATCTAGAATATATAAAGAACCCTTAAAACTCAACATTAAGACAAAACCACCACAACAAAACAATGCAATTGAAAAACAAAATATCCAGACATTCCACTGAAGAGAACATTCAGATGGAAAATAAGAATATGGAAAGATGTTCAACACCACTAGCCATCAAATAAAAGCGAACTAAAACCATAATGAAATATTACAAGCCTAACAAAATGACTAAAATTAAAAAAAAAAAAAGACAACAAATGTTGGCAAGAAAGCAAAGAAATCACTCTGTGTTGCTGGTGGGAAGGCAAAATGGTACAGCCATTCTGGAAAACAGTTTGTTAGTTTGTTATAAAACTAAACGTGTAACCATGCAATCTAATAATTGTACTCTTGGCATTTATCACAGAGAAATAAAAACTTATGTTCACACCAAAGCTTATACACAAATATTCACAGCAGTTTAATTCGTAATAGCCCCAAACTGAAAACAGCTCGGAAGTCCTTCAGCACATGAGTGGTTTAAAAAAGTATGGTACATACAATCCATGCAATACTACTTAGCAATGAGCAAAACAAAGATGTATTGATTTAAATACCAACTTAGCTGATTCTCCAGGGAATTATGCTGAATGAAAAAGGGCAATTCCTGAAGGTTGCAAGATTACCTACTATATGATTTTATTTATATAAGATTATTGAAATGACAAAAAAAATTTTTTAATGGATAAAAAGTGAGTAGTTTCCAGGAGTTGGAAATATTGGGGGAGGGTCAAGAGGAAGGGTGGTGTCATACATGAGTGGTATTAGGGATCCTTGTAGTGATGAAACTCTTCATTGTCTTGACTTTGGTTGTAGACAGATTAAAATTGTATGGAATTAAACATATACATGACTATAAGTAAAACTGGAAATCTTAATAAGTTTGGTGAATTATATTAATGTCAATAATCTGTTTGTGATATTCTACTATAGTTTTGCAAAATGTTATCATTGGGAAACATCAGGTGTAGTAGGCAGAAAAATGCCCCTTGCCCATATCTGTGTCCTAATCCCTGGAACATGAATATGTCCCCTTGAATGACAAAAGGGACTTTGCTTATGCAATTAAGGTTGTAGGACAGGAGATTTTGCTGAATTATTTAAGTAAGCCCAATATAATCAAAATGGCCCTTATAAGGGAAGGAGGGAGACAGAAGAGTCAGAGAAGGGGATATGCGGATGCAAGCAGAGACTGGAGTGATGTAAGTACTGGCTAGGGAATGTGGACAGCCTCTAGAAGCTAGAAAATACAAGGAAACAGATTCTCCCCCAGAGTCTCCAGAAGGAAAGCAATCATGCCATCACTTTGGTTTTTAAGCCCAGTGACACCGGTTTGAGACTTCTGACGTCCATAATGATCAGGTAATAAATCTGTGCTGATTTAAGCCGCTAAATATGTGGTCATCTGTTACAACAGCAATAGGAAAGTCATATACTGGTTGAAGTGGATATATGCCCATGTTAGTCCTCTGATTATTCCTTATAACTTCATGTAAATCTATGATTACCTGAGTATAGTTTTAGATTATAATATTAATGAATCTGATCTGTCATATAAGCAATGCCAATTTGAGTTGTCTTGAAGCATAAAACCAAGACAAAAATAATGAAGACGTAGAAAATAAATTTCTCCTCTGATAAGATTTATAAAAACTAAGCTTTGGTTTATTTTTTTTTAATATATATCATTGGCAGTTGAATAGCTCCCTTTCTGCAACACTTCCTGCCTTCCTTGTTTCAGTATAGTAAGTATGTTGATAAAATAAGGGTCATTGAGCTCAAATGCCTCTATTCGTGTGCCAGCATCACCCAAGGCTTGTGAAATCTTAGGCAAATTCTAGGTTCTTTTGTTGTAATTTGAAAATAAGAGTATTTCCTTCAAAGGGCAGTTATAAGCAAATATTTCTGGGATTGTCACTGTGGTATGTTGGTACCCAGTTCTGTGTATTTTCCTAAATTCTCCACCAAGACTCCTCAACCACTGTTTTCCTTCTAGCTCTTCATCCTCCAAAATGTATCCACCTCTGTAATAGAATGTTCTGAAATGGCTCTCAGTGATCCTGTCCCCTGGTATTCATGCTTTTTGTAATCCACTGCCTTAGAGTACATGTTGGAGTTATTACATTTTATTGAATAGAATATAGCAAAATAATGGCATGTCACTTCAAATATTAAGTTACAAAACAAAACAAAACTGGTGGCTTAAATCATGGGTGCCCTCTCTCTGGATCTTCTCGCCTGCTTGATGTCAAAAGTCTAAATAAATAAGCATTTGTGGTAAGTGACATGAATAGGTGAATAAATGCCTGATAAAACTGTTGGAGTGTTTTTTTAAGAAACTGTTTATTAACCCAGATTAATCTGTTTTTGGTGGGCGTTTATTCAGAGTAACAAAATGAATTATTTTAGGCAAGGTTGATGATTGGGAGGGATTTGAGGGCAAATAGGAAGACTGCTATATATTCATAGATCTGCCCAGAACAAGTCTTTTAAGTCAGCTTTCTTCACATTCTCTACTTTTTTTAAATGTAAGAAACCACAGATTTGGGATGCCTGGGTGGCTCAGTAGGTTAAGCGTCTGCCTTCAGCTCAGGTCATGATCCCAGGGTTCTGTGATCCAGTCCAGTAATCCAGCTCCTTGCTCAGCGGGGAGCCTGATTCTTTCTCTCCCTCTGCTGCTCCCCCTGGTTGTGCTTTCTCTCTCTGTCTCTGACACATAAATAAAAATCTTTAAAAGAAAAAAAAAACCCACAGATTTTTCAAAACGATGTTATTTTTCTTTGTGTATGGTAGTAGTGTCTGTTCTGGGTGTGGGGTATGAGAAGTTCCTGAAGCAACTATTGGCTGTCTCGTTTGTAAAATGCATGCTGAAGATAAATATTAGTGAGATTAAAATATGCATTATTTCATCTTTTTGCTGTATTACAAGATTTGTCTCTGAAACACCTATTGCCATTTGTCCTTTACCATCTTGGGGAGAAAATGAGGTGACATTTTTAGATGTTTGAACTATTGTTATTCTGAGTCCAGATAGACCATTTTTTCCTACCCAGGGCCCCACAAACTTAAGTCTGGGAGCTGTGTAGGAACTTGTTCCATTCAGAGTTCATACTGGTATCTGTTTCCTTCTGGAAAAATTTTACAAAAAGGAAAATAAGGTTGTTCACCCAAGATCCTTCTTACTTCTTTGTTGTTGTTATTGTAGCACTGATACCACTCACAAGGTCTCCTTTGAAAATAATGCCTCCCAGGGCAGCAAACACTTTTGCCCTGACTGCAAATACAGAGATGAAGATTTTGAAATAGGCTTCAGTGTTAATCATAATTTCAGTTAATATCTAAACGTGGTTCTATGTCAATGGCAAGAAATATGCAAGCAATGAAAGATAACCATTGGTTGGACCTCTTCCCTCATCTGTTTTCAGTGTTTTCCTAGAGCCCCGTCAAGTCTCCATCCTCTCACTGATTCCATGCTTGGTGTTGTACATTTGCGGCCTTTGTTACTGGATGCCATTGTGTAATTTTGTGACTAAAAAAAGAGTGTCTAAGGGGAAACAGGTTATTCCTTAGTATTTGTAACACTATCCAAAGGAGATATATAGAAACAGTGTGAATCAGCAACCTGGGCAATTGCTAAGTGAATTTAGGGATAAAAGATCTCTGTAAAATACCTCCTATGGCTGAGGGTTGGAACTGACATAATGTCTTTTCTGCCCATGGACCATTGGCCAAACCAAATCTTAGACATAAGGCAGTCTGAACAATGAATCTGGAGAACAGAAGCTAAAACTTACCTTTCCTCCCTATTTGATGGTCGGGATTATAAGAGTGTGGCATATTTACACAACTGTATCAACTATTTTCACCACTTACTTGCAGGAACCATAGAAAAAGAAAAAGAAAATTGACAATAGTGGCCAAAATGACTTTTAAAATTATCTACCAGTTTTATTTTCACCTTGTTGCAAATAAATGAGAGTGCTTCTTCAAACTCTCAAATTTGATAGCAGCCTAAAAGTGTAGAGAAAATTTTCTAAATTGCCTAATTATTTTACTTTCAATGTATAGTCTGTACACAGGAGGATCTCAGGCCTTGTTTGAACAACATTGTTATTAAAGGTGTTACATCACACAAATAAAATGTTGTGCTAATGGTATTATAAAACTTACTGTAAGTTAAAGCTAGTGAACTTCATATAGGCATTTTGTCGATAAAATTAAGCTAATGAAAATGAAAACAGATCAAATGTAAGTTAATTGAAAATTCTTTATAAAAACAGTTAGTTTTAGTTTCCCCTAATTTAGTGTTACTGTTCTCATCATATTTACCTTAATGATAAAACTATATATAAATCGTTTATAGAGAATTCTGTGAGCTCTCAGTAACATGTGTTATGAGGCCATAAAAGAAGATATTTTTCCATTTAGATCAATGGACTGGTAAATAATATCCAATTTTATAGCCCCTACAAAATATTTTATATATTGGTTTTTGTCACCATCTTAATACCATGTTCATATGATGTAATTATATTAATGCCGTAATACCGCATCAGTGTATAATGTATGAGAGACTTTTTCTTATTATCACAAATCTACAACTTAGTCTTAGAACCATCCATTTCTCCTTTTCCAGCTAGCCAGGACACAATGCAGGTTCTGTTGAATGAATGGACAAACCACCATTCTAGGTTATCAGGTAAGGACAAAAGAGAGGGAAAAGTTATTCCAGATCTTTCTCAATTCTCTTCGTCTTCCAGCCTCATTTTGGAAGCTTGAACAAGGATGCCAACATAGTATCTGGACACCAGATAATTATGCTGAATTATGCTGAAACGTGTTATTCCCAGATTGCTCTGTGTGTGCAAAGGCATAGATAACTCTGTTTCCCATGTGTTTTCTTATATACTCCTCTTTAAACATGAAGCACCCATCTTCAACATTTTCAAATGGCCAGGTTTTATCTGCCCATCATTAAAAGCAAAGCCACCTACAATCCCCTCCCTAGGTGGGTGTAACTGTTTTCTGAATGTTCTTGTAACTTTTGTGTATGTGTTGTATTGGTTAGATTTTATAAAAATAATATTGCATAACAAATTTCTCCAATACTCAGTAAACTAAAACAATAATCATTTACTATTACTCAGTAAATTAAAACAATAATCATTTATTATTGCTCATATTGCTCATTTTGGGGTAGGTTGTCCTTCAGCTGATGGAGACAGCATTTTTCTTACTGCAAGTCTATACTAGCACGTGTCATTCTTGTCCTCCTCTTTCTGGTACTATTGGATTAACTACGGCACGTACTCCTCATGATGGTTACTGAGTGGCCATCCAAATATGGTTCGAAATGAAGCACAAGAGGACAAGTCGAAACATAAAAGACCTCCTGAAGCCTATTCTCAGAATTGTCATACTGTCATTTCTGCCCATATATCTCTGGCCAAGTGCAAAGTTAAGAGCCCAAAGTCACATGGCTCCAAGGCTATGATGAGGCAATGGTAAGGCTGTGGATTCAGGAACAAGTGATATTACGGGGCCAATAATATAACCTACCACCTGCCTCTGTTAAGCAATATGATAATTATAATAGTTATTTGGATGCTTATTTTTCTCTGCTGTATTACTACCTCTTTCCATTGATTATTTTATTTGCATAGTGTCTTCCACATAGTGTGCTCTCAACACTAAAGAAATCTACAAGTCCACTGACTTTATTCTATCTATACCTTGATAATTACACATAAGCTCTTATAACCTATTCTTTCTACACAGACAGTAATGGAGAAGCCTGAAGTTTTGCATTGTATTACTCTTCAATCTCAATTTTCTTCTGGGAATCATTGTATAGAATTCAGCAAAATTAAAATGTAAGCGAGTCCTGTAATATTTATTTTCTGAATTAATGAAGTTACACCCTACAAAGCTTGTGAATTTTTAGAATTTAGTTATGACTAGTGTTTACCTCTTATGTATACATTAGCTCAGCTACTGTATATTCACGGATTTTGGTGATGGAGAGTGGCAGGACAGCTGACAGCACTGAACTTGTTTAAAGTAACTGGTTCATGACCATAGACCAGATTTTATTCTCATTAACGTTAACTGATCTGTTTCTATTTACATACCTCTTACTTTAAGCTCTCATTCCCCCTTGATAGGTTGGTCATGGTTCCATGTCAAAAGTGATTTATAATTTTATCAGACTCATAGAGAGAGATGTGGGTGAAATATCCACTTAGAGATACTTCAGCTAATTTCTGTGTATTCATCCAACAACAGAAGAAAAATAAATAAATAAATAAATAAATATATATATATATATATATATATTTATGGAAGTTGAGGTCAGGATTATTTTACTTGACTTTTTCCAAAAGAACCCTATCTTTCCCTGGCCTAATATTGTATCTTTGGCACACTTGTAAATACTGACAAATTTGAGCAGCTTTGCTAATGTATTGGAAAGCTTTAAAATGGAAAAAATAATGTTAAATTTAGGGAGAAAACAGTTTATTCTTTCTACTCAATTATTTTTTATTTTATTTATTTATTTTTTTTAAGATTTTTTTAATTTATTTATTCTACAGAGATAGAGACAGCCAGCGAGAGAGGGAACACAAGCAGGGGGAGTGGGAGAGGAAGAAGCAGGCTCCCAGCGGAGGAGCCCGATGTGGGGCTCGATCCCATAACGCCAGGATCACGCCCTGAGCTGAAGGCAGACGCTTAACCACTGTGCCACCCAGGTGCCCCTCTACTTGATAGTTTTTAAATTAATAGAAGGAGATTAAAAATTAACTTTTGTCCATAAAGTATTTGTTAGTCTAATGACCAAACAATGAGTATTTTATGAGGCTAAATAAAACACTAATAACACAGAATATCCTAAGCTGTGAATTTTTATTCTTTTTTCAATTTTAGTGTCATAGTGTTATATATCTAGATGTATAAGTGCTTAAGAACTGCATAGTGTATTTTTCTTCTAATTCTTTCCTTTTTCTCTCCTATAAACCTATTTTCCCAAAGTATATTATTTACCCTGCCTTACCATAAGATGAGACTCAATATCATTAAGACAAACTGATTATTCAACTAAAATAAACTTCATAAAAATTACAGATACAGATCCTCAAATTAAACTCCACTGTCTGCAAATACCATACCTGGTGAATAATATGACCAAAGGGAAATTTCCACCTGATTTTACTTTCTTCCAAGTCAAAAATATAAAAGGTTGGCTTGCTGCATAAGACAATATTCTCAAATAGAGTTTTGTACTATTTGAGCAAATTCATTTCTGTGGAAATGGGTTGTAGTATAATATTCTTGATAAAATAAGCAAGGTGGACTTCTGCTACTTGATCTTCAGTCTCATCATTTTATGCGCACTTCTCTATCTAAGCCATGGATACTGAAATGGTACGGATTGTGCCTTACTTATCTTTATATTTCCACACATTCAGTAGTGCCTGACATATAAGAGAAATATCCAAATAACATCTGTCTAAAGAATATGTTTGGTGGTCTCTTGTTACTTTCTAACTTTTTTGACTGTTGTGTATCACTTAATCCTTCTGACCATTTTAGCAGACACACTTGGTTCTTATCTAAAACCTTGCTTTGCTCCCACTTTACTTTTGGCAGAGACCCAATTTGGTTCATTTCTGCCAGACCTTGTAACCAGGAAAGATGATGGATCTTTATCAAGTTTAAGTGAATCAGAGGTGAGATCTGTTCTCCTTACCATTGATTGGTTTGGGAATAAGCATTGACTATGAGCATGGCCAGTATGAACAGTGAAACAACCTGAGCAGTTGAACCTTGGGCAGTTGCCGGGGGAGGGTTGTATGGGAAAGATTTTCTGTAGATAAAAAGAGATATAAATGAAACATGCCTGTCTTTCCACTGGGCATTGTGACGTATGCATGTTACATCTGGAACTGGGACATCTGAAAGGCACTCACGTGCTAAAGAGGGCAAAGAAGAAATTTTGCAGAACTTGAATCTTTGCCATTTTTAAGCTGTTAAAGTGTAATCGATTACAGAACTGACCTATGTGCAATTTCTATAAAATTCCTCATAATTAAACTAATTTAAAGTTGAATTTCCATTTTCTTATAGTCTGATATATAACCATATGCTTTTCTCAACTCCTCATTCTTCAGGTTATATGACATTGAGTTTGCTCCTTTAATTGAAGTTTTTTTCTGTGTGTCTAATATTTTGTTTTTAGGCTTATCCCAAGGTTTTCTTCTTGGTCCCCTTCTCTGGGACATCTGAAAGGCACTCACGTGCTAAAGAGGGCAAAGCAGAAATTTTGCAGAACTTGAATCTTTGCCATTTTTAAGCTGTTTAAGTGTAATCGATTACAGAACTGACCTATGTGCAATTTCTATAAAATTCCTCATAATTAAACTAATTTAAAGTTGAATTTCCATTTTCTTATAGTCTGATATATAACCATATGCTTTTCTCAACTCCTCATTCTTCAGGTTATATGACATTGAGTTTGCTCCTTTAATTGAAGTTTTTTTCTGTGTGTCTAATATTTTGTTTTTAGGCTTATCCCAAGGTTTTCTTCTTGGTCCCCTTCTCTGCTGGGTGTTCTTTGACACTTCATCCCGCAGTTTTATTTACCAAACTCTATTTTGACAACTACTAAGTCTTTTCTAAAGTTTTGATTTGTCAACTTAGCTTTAGACTCCAACTTCTTATAAGGCAAAAATGCGTGAGGTTTTACAGATTTCCTCACCTTCCTGAGTTCATTTAAGAACTTATGATCTTCCAGGGCACCTGGGTGGCTCAGTTAGTTAAGTATCTTACTCTTGGTTTCAGCTCAGATCGTGATCTCATGGTCATTGGATTGAGCCCTGTGTTGGGCTCTGCACTCAGTATGGAGTGTGGTGTGCTTCAGATTCTTTCTCCTTCTCCCTCTGCCTCTTTCCACTCATGGGTACAGTCTCTCTCTCTCAAATAAATAAATAAAATCTTAAAAAAACAAAAAACAAAAACTCACGATCTTCCCAATCTCATGTTGGTTCTGCTCTTGTCATAGAGAAGAGTTTCCTGAGTATGTTTGCTCAAAACTTGGCGGTCATTTTTGGTGCCTTCTTATTTCTCTCTTCACTCTCTTTAGGTAATGAGCCACCAAACCCTGATATTTCATCTGAACCATTTTCTGAATCACTCTTTTCATTTTCATTGCTACTGTACCATCCAGTAGGTGTTGCCGATTTACAGTGTGCCTGGGGTAGATGTACAAAATAATCTAAGATGAGTTTCGTTTTCTTGCTTTTGAAATTCAACTCTTAATTTTCTCTGGTTGTTTTTATGATTGGTGAGGTATTCTGAAGTTTCTTTGTAATATAGAGCGTAGATTTGAATTACTTTTTGTTTTTCATGCTTGGAGTGTGTTTTACACCCTGAATCATAAAATACATATATTCACATCCATATGATTCTTTAATATTTGCTCTTCAGATTCTGCTTACCTTTCATTCTTTCTATTATTTTCTTTTTGAACAAGATAGCACTTGACGTTTTTTCATTTCTACATGGCACTGTATGAGTGTCCTTAACATTTTTCTCACAATAATTGTATTTTACTTAACTGATGTAACTTTATAAAAACCTACCACAATGAAAAGGCAATATCAGGAGTCGAAAGAAAAAGCAAGCAAGCAAGCAAGCAAGAAAGAAAGAAGAAACAATAGCTGTATCAGGTATTGCTCTAAGTATTTATATAAGTTAATACATTTTATTCTCACAGCAGCTCTTTGTAACACTATTATTATAACCCCTGTTTTATAAATAAAGGAAATGTGGCACAGACGAGTGAAATGACTTGTCTTTGGTCATATAGCTCATAAGTAGTAGAACTGACATTTAGAAATAGACTTCAGAATTTATTATTTTTAAGTACTGCATTCAGTGGTGACACATTTCACTATCCCAATGTGTTCATCCTTCAGGGTTCTAAGATATTTCTTTGTGAACTAAAAATAATAATTTAGTAACCAGAATTCAGTTTAACTTAATTCAAAAAATATAAATTGAATGCATAGCAATGAGCTAATGAAGAGACTTGATGATAAATTGTGTCAGTATAAATCAATAAAAATAAAATAAAAATCTGTATTTAAAATGAGGAAAAGAGATACCTCCAGCTAATACATAGTTTTGTCTTTAACAGTGTTTTAGGAAGTTTTGTACTATTGTGTCATTAGTGTCCAGGCACTCAGAAAGATAAGTATTTCCTGCCCCTCATCTACATGATACAACTTAGTCAAACAAGGAATACATTTTAGTATCTTTATATCTAAAATTTAAACATCACTTTGAAGTACGAGTAAAATGTACTTTTTAAGTTTATTAAAAGTAATGATCATTACTGAATCTGTTATGTGATGTTAACATGATGCTTGAAAATACAAAATCCTTTCCCAGTTTGGAGAAGTTGCATTCAGAGCCCTGGTTGGCCATTATGTGATTTTTAGAAGATTGGGCACTTCTGCTTCTTCCACTCATGATAAGAGAGGTGGTAAGCTGACAGAAACAATTTCTTTTTATTTACTGGCCATTACGGTTATAAAATACTGCAGACACGAGCCTAACATAAATCAGTTTCCCTCAGATGAATGTGCCTTTGGAGAGGTTTTCTGCCAAGGTTTCTCACCTCGACCATATCTCTCTGGAGTACTCTTGCTTTGCCTTTGGCAGCACTTCTGAATTTATTTTGCTTTTAATTCTGAATAATCCTCAATCAGAAGACAAATAAACAGAGGCTCAGAACTTTAGAGTTGAAAGGGACTTTAGAGGTTATATCAGTTAGATCATCTGTATCAGGACTCCTGCTGCTGCAAGCAACAGAATACATAACTCATACTCACTTAAGCAAAAAGGGAATTAATGATCTCTGTAAATAAATAGTCTGAATATAAGTCAAGCTTCAGGGAAGGCTTGATCTAGTGGCTCAAAGTCTCATTAAGAACCAGATCACTTTCACTCTTTGCTTATAGCATGTACTTCATTATCAGGTTTTTTATGGTTTCCATCACAAGGAGATGGAGTGCATTGATTTACTTTCATTAGTCAGAGCCTACGCTTTCATTTGGAAGTACAGCCAATACCACCCAAACTATATGGCTTCTCTACAAATGGAGATTCACAATGCCAAAAGAAGTGGGAAAAATGGATCCTGGGAAGGAAATCAAAGATTATCTCTATTATCAACCCCATTTTTCAGATGAGAAAGAGAGGCCTCTGGGCTACAAAATGGGAAAAGAAAAGCATCTATTCCACAAACTAAATTTATGTGACCAGAAATAAGTGTTATTTTTATTAAGCCAGTGGGATGTCAAGGTTAACCCCTAATAGTGGGGAAATGCAGATTTTGTCCATTCAATCATCTTTTCAACATTCATTTTGAGTTTAAGTCATTGAGCTAGGTACTGGGGATGAACAAACTCTCCAGCTCTCACTCATCCAGAACACTCCCTTTGAATCTTAATCTCTGGTTTTTAGACTCCTGAGAGATTGAGGTTTCTCAGTCAGCAAAATGGGGACAATGAGCAATGTATGTAATGATGAAACAAACCATTCACTGGTTAGTTGGATAGCACACGAAGACATAGAGCTCTAGCTGCCTTTCCTCCTGTGTTGGGCACATAACTTCCAGCATACTCCTTGAAGTCATATAAAGAAGCCTGTTTGTTTGTTTTATTGTTTGTTTTTACATATGACCAGTAGACTGACATGCCTTCTCAGATGTTAGGTCACCCTCCCAGGAGATGTTCAACTAGTGTCTGAAGCTGCCAGCTCTTTTGTATGGGACTCATTTACTCAATAATATTTATTGAGGGTCTTTTATATGTCAGGCAGTTATCTGAGTGATTGGAGATAGAAACAAAATGCAGATGAATTCTGCTCTTCCTTGTATTTACATTATATTATAATGGCACAGAAAGAAAATAAGCAAATAAGTAAAATATATTTATATCAAATGGTATGAGTGCTGTGGAGATAAAGTCAGAAAAGGGGATAAGATGGGTGGTATGTAATAGATTTTGCTCTGGTTAAGAATCTAACTGATGTAAGTTTTCTTGTTTGGCTGTATGGTTGGTTCTGTAATTCTAGGACATAGCCTCCCTTGTTATAGGAATTTAGCACAATGAAGTAAGACCTGAAGTGTTGGCATGTCTCTAGGTAACCCTGCTTTTTAAGAGGAGGCCTTCATATACCTCTCTCCCTCTTCAAGTCTTTTTAAGATGTCCTTATTTCAATATGTGTATGCTGACCAATTAATTTGCAGTGGTATTATATTACTTGTCCTCTATGCCTTATCCCCCTCCCCTGCTCCAATTTTATTCCATAGTGCTTACTACTTCCTAACATACTATATAACATATATATTTATTACATTTCACTGGTAATTTCTATCTCTTCACATAAGAATTTAAGTTCTACAAAATAGGGACAAGATGTCCCTTTTGATTGCTGCATCTCCTGTACCTAGAATGTAGTAGGCACTCAATAAATACTTGTGGAAGGAAGACCAAGAGGGACAGAGGCAGTGGAGTATAACAGGAGGAGCACATGTTTTGGAGATTCACATTCTTGGTTCAGGCATGCCCTTAGTCAGCCAGTACAACCTCTTTAACGCTTAGTTTATTGACACTATGAAATGAAAGTCAGTAATACTGTTTTCCTGAAGAAAAAAAAAATCATTGTAGGAATGATGCAAAATAAGTATGTAAAGATTGTAACTTATTTCTTACCCTAAATGAATAATAGATGTGGCTGTTGCTGTTGATCACATTGTGCTAATGCTGTTGTTTCATTATTTGACAGATATTTGTTGGATACCTAATAATGTTCTAGGCACAGTGCGAGGCAAATGCTGAGATCAGCAAACTGTGAGAATCTCTCTTCTGGCCCTGTAGTGCTAGAGCTCTCCCTGTTCCAGAGTTCTAGTTCCAGTTGTGTTATCTTCTAAAGCAGTGAATCTGGGGTGCCTGAGTGGCTCAGTCGGTTAAGCATCTGACTCTTGGTTTGGCTTAGGTCGTGATCTCAGGGCCGTGAGATTGAGCCTGGCATTGGGCTCCAAGCTCAGCAAGGAATCTGCTTGAAATTCTTTCTTTCCCTCTTCCCCTCCCCCACTCATGCACGTGCATGTGCGTGTGCTCTTTCTCTAAAATAAATACATCTTAAAAAATAATAAAGCAGTGACTCTTATATCTGGTTATGAATTTCAAGACCTCAGAGGATTTGCTATATACACAGATCCATGGGGATGGATAGGCCCACCTGGCAGTTCTTATGGATCAGGTCCAGAATGGAGAAGGTGAAAGTGTGTTTTCAGCAGTTTAGGGATGATCTATTTTTAAAAGTAGCTGCTCTTTAAGACAAAGTTTTTAAGAAACCTAAACCTGCCTACCCTAAAATATACCCTAAATGATTGTTTTAAAATTGTTTCAGAAAGTTACATTTTTACTCTGGCCATGAACTTCTGGATGTTGATGCTTATTAGAAGCAAGGAATCAATTTTAAAGCACATTAGTGGTAATAAGGGGAGGTTTTTAAGAAGAATTGGAGGAGGGAGAAGCAAGGTATAGCTTACTATCTAAACCTTTCAAGTATTATTTGATAAAAGATCACTTTCTTATGTCTAGCTGGGAATTAGTTAACTATTGGTACCTTTTCCGATTTTGAGGGTTTTTGAGCAAAGGGAAAAAAAGAGAGAGAGAGGCAAACCAAGAAATAGACTCCTAACTATAGAGAACAAACGGATGGGAGGTGGGTGAGAGCATGGGTCAAATAGGTAATAGGGATTAAGGAGTGCCCTTGTTTAGCACTGGGTGTTGTATGAAACTGTGGAATCACTATATTGTACACCAGAAACTAACATTGCATTGTATGTTAACTAACGAGAGTTTAAATAAAAACTTTTTATAAATGGAAAGAATCTATGGTCCCTCTGAACATATGCAAAGAATTTGAAAAAAGCAAACCTTCCTGTTATGCCAAGTGGGAATCTTTTATGCTTAGGCAGTTTGGCTCTAGGGCTGCAGAACACTTTGGGCCTTCCTGGAAACTGCTAAGAGTCAGAGAACTGAAGGGTGTTTTCTTTACTTTTCATATCTTGGACTTGGCACAATGCAGTCTTGGGGCAAAATACATCACAGTCAACTTAGAAGTTTTGGCCTTAACTTTGGTGTCTTCTGAAATATCTGTTTCAAAAAGAGACTCAACAAGATATTTCTACTCAATTAAAACTTTTATCTAGGAAAACTACATGGAAGGAAATGTCAGCTCAGAATTCTTTTTAAAAAAAATTTTTAAGAATAAGATCTATCTATCTATCTATCTATCTATCTATCTATCTATCTATCTATCATCCATCTACCTATAGATACAGAAATTAAGATGGGTTATAACCTGATGAGGGAAGGTAGTAATTGGTCATTCAGCTTTGTCAGAGGCAGGAAAGAGGTAGTTTATTGATGGAGCAAGTACTTATGAGCAGAAAAAAATAAATGGATATGGGAATTTTGTCTCCATAAAAGAAAATGGAAACTTTACAAAGAGAAAAAAAGATGATGTAGGTGATAAGGAAATTAGGGAAATTGACTTGTAATGCAATTATACAACCAAGAGAAATCCCACAATTGAGAGAAAGAAGAATCTATGGAACAAAAATCTGGCCAACATTTAGAAGATTTTAAAAAATGCTAGAAAGATAAAGAAAAATCTAATTATCATCTTTGTGTTAGAAGGATTTAATAACGGTAAAGAAACTTAATGCCAGTTTGGAAAATGCCACATACTCTGGGAGGTTATTACACTGTGGAGCTCCAATTATAATGTTGTGCTGTATATCCAAAGATGAAATTACAGGCCCACCATCTGTTTTACTGGTGATGGGGATTCATTTGGACATTTTAGTTTATACCAGTGCTGTGCATTTGCAAGACAAGAACCAGTGGCTCCTGTCTGTTTCCATGGCCCATGCCAAGTTATACCTAAATGCCAAGTCATTTGTACTAGCTGGTTTCACCAATAAGAGATAATGCATCATGTGATGAAGATGATGGCTTTTTAGAAAGGGCTTAGCAATTAATGATACATGATAGGTCTTGAACTATAAAGGCATTATCTTTGAGAAGCATCTAAGTGTCTAGACAGAAAACTGAAAATACTGACTTTTGGCATTTTATTTGCTGTGTGGGTTTCAACCAGTAGTTCTTAACTAACAAGGCACTTTTGTCCCATAGAGGACACTTGGCAATGTATGTAGATATTTTGGTTTTCACAGCTTGAGGGAAAGATATGCTGCTGTGATATAGTATGTAGAGGCCATGGGTGCTGCTAAACACCTTTCAAAACACAGGTGAGACCCCACACAGCAAAGAATTATCTGGCCAAAAATATAGTTCGTGTCAATGTCAAGAACCCTAGTTCAGACTAATATTTTACTTTTTCTCCCCTCCGCCCCTCTCCTTAAATGAGGATAATTTCTTACAGAGTTAATATAGGGAACTAATGAGATGACTTATATACAAATGCCTGAAAAGTGGTAGATGTTTACTGAATTTTGATTACAAACAATTAAAACTATCTAATTATAAAATGATTCTAAAATTTTATGAAGTAGATTGGAATAGGATTTTGAGTGTAGATAATGGGCTTCCCATTGTAAGTGACACTGAACTGTACCATATGGGGAAGGAGAAGTGTGTAAGATCTTTATTTTATGTGTCTAATATAATTATAATTATGTAATTATTTCCTATTCTGTACCAGAATTTTTTAATAAGAACTGTGCATCCCTCTCCCATCACACTTCAAAATGTTTTTTTAAATCATGTGTATGGACAATTTAGTATAAATAGAATTACATAGTTGGAGAATATCGTATTGTTATTTATTTTATTTATTTATTTATTTATTTATTTATTTATTTATTTATTTATTTTTAAAGATTTTATTTATTTATTTGACAGAGAGAGAACACAAGTAGGCAGAGTGGCAGGCAGAGAGAGAGGGAGAAGCAGGCTCCCCACGGAGCAGGGAGCCCGATGTGGGACTTGATCCCAGGACCCTGGGATCATGACCTGAGCTGAAGGCAGACGCTTAACTGACTGAGCCCCCCAGGCACCCCTATTGTTTTTTGATAAACTAACATGTTTTTACAGATGTTGGAGGGAGGATGTAGTATTTCCTGAAAGACAAAAAGAAGTACTGTTTTTCAAACTCTCTTAACATGTCACATTAAAGTAAGCTATTTGAAAATAGTTTGGGAAATACTGAAGTAGAGGAAGGAAGGAAGGAGAGAAAGAAAGGAATGGAAGGAGTGAAGGAGTGGGAGAGAAAGAGAAAGAGAAATTAGGAAGATAGAAAAATATATATATTTGCATCACCAGGCAAATAAAATGAGCAGGATTAAATGAAACATTAGAACAGTAATTGTTGAGGCGTAAACTCATGTCATCAAGAGGGTGGATAGTCTCCGTCTGGAATGGGAAACAGTGACGTGGTTAGAGAGTCAGTAATTTGATCTGGAAGAACCTATAGGACAGATACTTAAGTTGTCCTCACCTTAACTATGCTGAGCAATTGGAATGAAACACAGTACTGAGAATTGGATTTGGAAACATGTTTATAGTCAGGGAAAGTTACTCATCACAGCTATAATACTTGTTTACTGTGACTCACGTGCACATTCAGCTAGGCTATTCTTTTTGGTCATATCGTAATGTCTTAAATTCTTTTCTCAAACTCAAGTCAGAAATATGAAGGAGTTGGAGTAGAGGAGGAACCTTCCCACTCTGGGTAGTGGTTCTCCAACTTGGCTGAACACTGAAATCACCTGGAGATCGTTAAACAGTACTGAAGACAGTTTCTTTCCCCACCACCACTGTCAGAGATTCTTATTTAGTGACTCTGGGCACAGATGGGGCATCAGAAGTTTTCTATCACCCCAAGTGATTCTAGGGGCAACAACCTAGTTAATGTCTAATCTAGAATGCATAAAAATTAAAAAGCAAATACAGAAGACTTACCTCTATTTGTCTGTCTTTGTAAGTCATGTTAAGAAGCCATGGGGACATCATTGACAAACTGGATTGAAGTAACTCCTGAATAAAAGAGGTGATAATGAAAACAATGTAATAATGGCTGACATTTACTAAATACCTACTCCTTTTCAACTTTGTCATTGTGCTTTACCTTCAGTAATTCATTTAAGTCCTCAAACCACTCTGAATCAGGTTTTGAAATGCTCTATGAGGGGATACTTCACCTGGACAGAGAAGTTAACTAACTTGGCAACGTTACTAAGTAAGAAACACAACATTTGGGGCACCTGGGTGGCTCAGTTGTTAAGCGTCTGCCTTCGGCTCAGGGTGTGATCCCAGTGTCCTGAGAGCGAGCCCCACATCAGGCTCCTCCGCTGGGAGCCTGCTTCTTCCTCTCCCACTTCCCCTGCCTGTGTTCCCTCTCTCACTGTCTGTCTCTCTCTGTCACATAAATAAATAAAATCTTAAAAAAAAAAAAAAGAGAGAAATACAACATTCTTCTAGATTTTGAGCTAAAAACAAAAACAAAAAAACCTCAACAAACACAAAAAACAAAAAATCCTAACTAAAAAACTAAGCTCTTGGATACACCAGAACCTGACTTGACATAAAAGTCTAGTTAATTCTGGATGCACACTAGAATCCCTTGGTGAGCTTTAAAAAAACATTCATTCTATTTTTTGAAGTGGTGGAAATATTCTTAATTTTAGTGGTATATACCTGACACTGTGCATTTGTCAAAACCCACAAAATTTTACAGCTCAAACTCTGAACCCTACTGTATGCAAACTTAAAACACCAATTAAGAGAGAATCCCAAGGTGGAATGCTGACTGTAAACAAAGAATCTAACTGTATAATGAATACATAACCTCGCTAAATAAGGTGGAGGGAAAGGATGCTACACTGAGTAACTTTGGAAATGTGTAGAGACTAAGGACTAAAGGCAATACAAACTGTATAGAAACACTGCACTAGTTGGTAAAGTTAGTTTCTACAGAGGCACAGGTTAATAATCCTGAAACTACTATACATATATATTGGAATTGAACCATTAAGTAAATATATGGTGAATGACTGGAGCCAGGTTTCTCAGTACTGGAGGGAAGGTTTTAGATAAGCAAGGGGAGAAGGCTGGAATGATCCATGGGGTAATGAGTTAGAGCTAGAGACATCAGCATGAACTCATGTTTAAGCTTACTATAGATACATGCATATTTATGGGTTAGTAATGCACACATGTAATTTCTAGGTCTGTCCTCTTGAGAGGTCCTAGAAGCAATAACACCTCAGAAGCAATGGACACACCATACTCCCAGATGTTGGTTTCTAATACCATGTGCCAATAAAAGGAACCAGGGCTTCTTGGAGAAATGGTTGACTGTAAGGCTGGGGCAGGGAATATGCAGATGAGTCTGGAGCTCAAAAAACAAAATGATAGGGGTATGTAAAGGGGACAGAGGAGCCAAATGAAAGATCTCTCAATAGCCTATCTTGCAACAATTAGAACAGCAAAATAAATAACTTAATATTGAAGTATAACCCAAAGTATAAAGTTAATGTCTATGAGTCCATACTAATATAAATAATTAAATGACTACATGACTAAATGATTAAATAAATACATACATAAATTAAAACAGGCAAATTGCTGGGCAGAAGAATTCCAAATAATTTATGCATATTCCACTTCCAGGAGGTGGAATATAACTACCTTCTCTGTAAGTGTAGGCTGCAAGTAATGACTTCCTTCTGAAGAGTGTAGTAATAAAGGTGAAAGAAGTTGTATTTTTACAGTGAGAAACATGATAGACAGCTATTTCAGCCAAGTGGTCAAGGTCATTGTCAACAGTAATGTCATGTTGATGACATGTACTCTTGATGTGTTATGATGAGAATGGCACTTTACCTCTGTGGTTTTTCTCTCAAAGACCCATAACTTCAGTTCATTCTTGAAAAACAAAAATCAGGCAAATCTCAACTATGGGACATTCTACAAAATATCTGACCAGTATTCCTCAAAACTGTCAAAGTCATCAAAAACAAGGAAAGTCTGAGAACTGTCATAGTCACGAGAAGCGTAAAGAGACATGATGACTAAATGTGATGTGGTTTCCTGGATGGGATCCTGGAACAGAAAAAAGGACATTGGGTAAAAACTAGGAAAATGTGATTCAGGTATAGGCTCTAATTAATAACCACACATCACTTTTGGTATACTAATCATAACAAATGTATCACATTAGTGTTAATATAATATGATAATATTATATTGTAATAGGGGGTAGTGGAAATATATCCATTATTATAGATAGTAATAGGGGAAAGTAGGTGTGGGGCATAGGGAGACTCTAAATTATCTTTGAAACTTGTTTTAAAATTATGTTTTGTAAACGTACAACTATTCTAAAGTTAAAAGTTATGTAAATAAAACAAAACAAAACACCTAGGTCTTAGGAAACCCCTATAGACTTAGATTTAATTTGCTGGGGTGGAGCTTGAGTGCATGCATGTTTTAAAAGAGCCCTATATGATTCTAATAAGCATCAAATGAGGATTAAAATCCATCCAATTAAAAATAAATCCATCGAATTGGTACCATTGCACAACTTTTCCTTTCCAGTAGGTCCTTAAATTTGCCTTTCCAGTTCAGAGATCTGCCCTCTTCCCTAAAGATTCTTTCACAAGTGATCAGTAAAAGCATCTCTTTTTTTTAATCAAAGTTTCTGAGAATCCAAGCCTGAGTGCTTTGAGAAAACTCCGATGATATTTCTACATTTAGTAGTATGTCCTGATGTCGCTTAACAAAAAAAATCATGTGGCCTCTTTAATTAGAAAAAAAAAAAAAGACTTAAAATGTATTAACTGAGGTCATGGTCCACAAGGATGACTCAGTCCCAGAATTATGGTGCCTCCAAAATGGCAACTGAAATGATTGCTTATTTTAGTATATGAGTTACATGTGGCAAACTTGGTTTATTTTTCCTGTGCACAAGTTTGGTTCTGAAATCATAGAGATCAATATAACAGACATCAGTTAAAGGGACAGGATCATAAGCCTTTGACATTATCCAGGCTAGTGGTTTTCCTCCATGCTTCCATGGTGTTTAGGTAGGATGTGTTCCAACCTCCAGCCTCCACTCTGTCTCAATCAGACCAGCTCTAATGTAACCGATTTTATTTTTTCTGGTGTTTCCATTTTTAGAAAGACTTCTGATGCTAAGAAAAAAAAATAATCCACCAAAATAGTCGAGGTATTTGCAGGTAAGTTATCTAAACCCAAAAGTGTCAAGGATACACAGTTCTGATACCCAGTACATCTACAATATGTATATACTGATGTCTTACCTTGATCTCAACATGGGTGACAGTGATGATGGCAAATCCAAACTTTGTAAGGTCTTTCTGATAACCAAAAATATTCAAGCACTAATAATAGATTATGTTACTTATGACCATCTCCTTTCCTTCTCAGGTGTCAGATGATGTGTGTTGTCCTTCGTTTTAAAGGGCAGGTTCCCTTATATTTCTTTGGCTGTAGATACCTGTTTCAATTGGATCTTGAACTCAGTTGAAGTAAGACACACCTTTATGTGTGACTCCTGTGTATCTGACTTTGCTGATTCCCCCAGTAAAACATGGCTTACCGTCTTCCTAGCAGTGCCTGGGGATTGGTAGCAAGTGATGAGCTCAGGTTATGTTCTCTATAAGGAGAATTCTTTTCAGCACCACTCTTTTTTAAGACACTTAGACTAGACGTAAGCCAATTGGCTGCAAAATTGTCAGAATATATTGCAGGAAACTCTAGGAAAATGGCATCTTAGGAATTTTACCTATTCAGCACAATAAAGTTTGAAGCTAATCAATTCCAACAAGATGATTCAACTGCTTACACTTAAGTGTCACCTTGTCTTAACTTTCAACAAACATGCCATTGGACAGAGAGCTTTGGCCTGTCTGGTGGGTATACTTCAAAAAGCTTTAATGCTTGAAAAACTCAACTGCACAAACACAGGTATGCTTTTATTATTACCAGTTTCTAAATATGGCTACAAAAAGAAAATGCCACTGTTATTTTCTTTTAAAAGCCTGTAATAATACATGGATGGCACTGGAGGAGATAATGCTAGGTGAAATAAGTCAAGCAGAGAAAGACAATTATCATATGATTTCTCTCATCTATGGAAAATAAGAACTAGGAAGATAGGTAGGGGAAGAAAGGGATAAAAAAGGGGGTAATCAGAAGGGGGAATGAAACATGAGAGACTATGGACTCTGGGAAACAAACTGAGGGCTTCAGAGGGGAGGGGGTGGGGGAATGGGATAAGCTGGTGAGGGGTAGTAAGGTGGGCACGTATTGCATGGTGCACTGGGTGTTATATGCAACTAATGAATCATCGAACTTTGCATCAGAAACCAGGGATGTACTGTATGGTGACTAACATAATACAATAAAAAAATATTTTAAAAAAGCCTGTAATAAGATAGAACTAGCAGATAGGATGTGGCCCTGAGGTGACTTAACTGTGTAACTCTTTTAAAAGTTCTCAAGACTAAATTACCCTTAGTGTTTGACTCAGCATTTTACAAGCTAATAGCAGAACATCTACTAGACTTTATTAAAAACCCTTGAGAGAACTGTAATCCTGTTTCTGGAAATTTGTAAAGGAATTTAAAGGGTTTGGAAAGAAAAATACTGGGTTATGTAAGTACATTTTGTTGAAAATCTCATTTAATTTTATTCGACATGAATTGTGTTTTAACATAGAAGTAAAAATTAGTGAGCAAGTGGAGAGAAATAGCAAAGTTTCATTGATTAGAAAATTTGTATCCATGTATGTAGGTTTTCTGGCTAACTGAACCTTATGTCCTTATGTCCTTTTTAACAAAAATAATTTTGTAAGGACATCTGCATACTTTCTTGAACAAAAGGTATTAATCACAGTTATACCATTAATATGTTTAATGAAGACAGTCTGGATGTTGGGTTTGAATTCTATTTCTGTAACTTGTTAACTCTGTGACCTTTGGTACATTGCTTACCTTCTCCAAGCCTCATATAAAAAAGGGTAATAATTATTATACATATCTTACAGGTTTGAGAACCAGAATAAAATAATCCATGTAAATCCTTACTGACTTGTATATAGTATAAAGGTATACAGTATAAAAGAAATGTGTAGTAAATATTAGATATTGTTGTTTGCTATTTTTTATGGTGATGATTTAATACACAGCCCATTTCTATTTTTACCTGTCAGACTTTCAGCTATTGCTTTTCTTGTATTTTCACCATCCTTCCCCCATATTCCTTCCCCAAATCCTTCTATCCTCTACTTTTAATCTGCCATGGACTGGCAAACTAGATAAGAAAATTTATAGAGTGGGGCACCTGGGTGGCTCAGTCGTTAAGCGTCTACCTTCGGCTCAGGGCGTGATCCTGGTGTTCTGGGATCGAGCCCCACATCAGGCTCCTCTGCTGGGAGCCTGCTTCTTCCTCTTCCACTCCCCCTGCTTGTGTTCCCTCTCTTGCGGGCTGTCTCTCTCTCTGTCAAATAAAAGTAAAATCTTAAAAAAAAAAGAAAAGAAAGTTTATAGAGTATAATAAGCTACCCAAGAGTTAATAGACTGTGAAGTAATAGAATTAAACCTTTGGCTTTAGCATAGAAGTTTGGAGCAAGATTTGGCTCTGAGTCAATTTTTATTTTAGAGTTTGGGGATCTGTTATATGGAAGTTGCTAGAAATCTAATATGTTGTTAAATGTGGTTAAATTATACATATACGACTCAATTCTACATACTTTCTCATACACATAGCCACACATTTTATTTTAGTTATGTAAAACAGCTCACCATTTTTTAAATATACAGTAATTACTTAATTATAATTTTAAGGCAACTGTGTTATGCATTTACATAATATTACATACACATAAATGTTCAGGAATGAAAATTTTTACATTTTTGAGTAATATTACAAATAGAATTTATTTTTCATATAAAATCAATATTCTAACAACTTTTAAAATGATTAGACAAAAGAGAGGAAAGGCCTCTCACTAATTTCACCATTCAGACGCATGTATTAGTTCTAGTTTTGTTCATTTCCATTTATTTATCATTTATTTATTTTATTTATTTTTTTAAGAGAGCGTGCTTGGGTGCATAGCAGGTGGGGAGGTTGGCATGGAAGGTGGGGGTGGGGGATGGAGGGACCAAGGGAGAGGGAGGAGAGAATCTTAAGCATACTTCATGCTCAACACAGAGCCCAACATGGGGCTTGGTCTCACGACCCTGAGATCATGACCTGAGCTGAAATGAAGAGTTGGTCACTTAACCAACTAAGGCACCCAGGCATCCCTGCTCATTCCCTTTTAGTTCTTAATTATAAATACCTACTCTTATGTCATTCTGATAAGAGAACACAAATTTATAAAGATTAAGAATATCATGTTTTGGGGCACCTGGGTGGCTCAGTTGGTTAACTGTCTTCAGCTCAGGTCCCAGGATGCTGGCATCGAGCCCTACTTTGGGCTCCCTGCTTCTTCCTCTCCCTCTTCCTCTTCCTGCCGCCCCCCCTGCTTGTGCTCTCTCTCTGTCAAATAAATAAATAAAATCTTAAAAAAAAAAAAAGGATATCATGTTTTAATTGTCATGTCTGTAAAACTTTAAACTGGGCATTATAGATCTGAAAGTAAAGGATTCTTATCAATCATGAATTCAATATTTAGCCAGCAGAGAAACCAAGATGTTCCCTTCACAATAGATGTGTTAGTCATTTTCAAACAAAGAACAAAGAGTAAGAAATATATATTAATTTATAGATGATGATAAATATTTCAAATGACAGCATGTTCAGAACCTTTTACTCTCTAGTCATCTCTTCTCTGATTATGCATATTTTAATCACATACTGCAACCCATTATTTGATAAAAAACCAGGAAATCATTTTTCTTGAAGGTTATCAGCATCAAACAGTGTTTAACCAAATGATGAAATAAATTAAGATTCTGGAAAATGATTATAATCAGTTAGCACATATACACATAGATGGCAACACTAAATATTAAAATTATGTGAAGATTATTTTTTTAATCTAATGGAATTTTTCCATGACTTGCTGAAAACTTTGTTTCCCTCAATAGTCATAGTTTATTGTCACTGAGTTGGGAATGGGTTTGGCTTGAGTAATTGTGTTAATAACATTCTCTCTGAAATACTAAATATTCTAGAAGAACAAGATCCTGAGCTAGAAATTGTCATATATATATAAAGTGGAAAGAGATTGGGGCATACTGCTGTCTTAGTGTTACAGGTATGTGTTTGTAAGAACAGACAATGGAGGAAATCTCATTTCTCTTCAGATCTTGAGGCTTTCTTAAATATTTTGTGGTTATTAGATGATAAAGGAATATGATAATTTTATATAAAAGCTATGAATGATTGAGAAGAGCTATTAAGTAAAGGTTGTATCATATTCTAATTGTGTTTAAAGTAAATAACCTCTAAACTTTTTTTTTTTTTTTTAGTTTCCAAACTGTTGTCTGTTTTTAATATAACTTACTGGTTGTAGAAAAAATTTAGACTATAACCTATAAACATATATATACAATACATGCGTGTTATGTATTACCCAGTACAAACATGTATTTACATGTATGTATTTCTACACACACATACATAAACACACACGCATATATACCTTTTAACAGCCAGTTCACAAAATTTCTAAAAATATAACAATTAGCTCTTACAAGCCAGAATGAGCCTGCCCAAGTGGACCACTAAATCCACTGCTTTGCTGCTGGTGAGTTGTTGCTAGGGCTCAGCATTCCCTGGGCTGCTACACTTGCTAGAGATCAGAAATCCCTTTCTAAGACGTTTTAACACATTATATCATCTGTATTTGGAATATCATTTATTCTTGATTTAAATACGTTTGTATCTTTAACAATTGATATTTAGGTGGCTAATGTGGATCATCAGTAAGATCTGTAATTCTGTAATTGTCAATGTCCCTACCATTAGTGTTTAAGATTTCAGGGTAGGTGCATTGTTTGCCCTGTTAGGGACCACAGAGGGCTTGGGACTGAGAAATGCTTATTTATATTAGAAGTTGATGAAGCATACTTTTCCCTGGGCCTCTCCTTCCAGTTTGTACCCTTTTCCCTCTTGACCTCCATCTGTCTGACTGTGGCCAAACTACATAGTCTTGACCATCTTGATTCCTGACTGGGTCTTCAGTTAATAGTTTTCCTTCTCTGTTTCTGACTCTGAGTTGTTACCAAGTTACCCAGTCATCACTGTTCAAAGAGAAAAGCCGCAGCCCCTCTCTTTAGCAAATTTCTTCTTTAAATTGTTGGCCATAAATCTATTTTCTTCTTTGGATAATAAAGGACATAAAAGTTACTTGTACCCCTGAAGCTCACGTCAGTGATTTGCTAGTCCAGCTGAAAACGACTCTCTGGTTCACCATGATAAATCCATTAAGCAGGCACATTTCAGGTCACAAATTTCTGATAAAGTGAGTTCATGATGAAAATATAATTAGATCTGAATTGTTCAGACTCTTGAGCCTTCCATAAATACAGAGTAACTGATTTTCACAGCTCCCAGTCCTCTACCTTTGTATGTTGGAATTGACAGCTGCTATACAATCTACAAATGAAATATGCAGTTTTTGATAACAATTTATTCTTTTGAACTTTGTCCTAAGAAAGACTGCATTAAGCATTATCATTGGGTTGGCACTTACAAAGGCTAATTTGTTTCTTTCCTCCAGCTTACTTTGCATCATCTCATCTCACCCTTGACTTGGGATTTACTAAGGGGATCAAACTGTAAGGTTTCTCTCCCCTTAAATTTTGTTTTAGAAATTGTGGTTGGCAGTGGTGCCATCAGCACACCTATCTCATGATTTCTTTCAATCCTAAGGACTTCCTGAAGATTTTACTGGATTTTACTCTTTTGTCACTATCAAGTCTTTAGTCTTATTTTCCATCTAACTTATCTGCCTACCAGTTCCCTTCAACCTTTATGTTAAGACCATTTTAGAATCATTTATTGTATATTTGGTTTTGCCAGTGCCAAGACAGAAGCCCATCCAATGATAGAAAGGGGAATGCAATACATGACTGAAACTTAGAGGATAATGAAGCTACCATGTTGGAGAAGGTCATTTGATTTGGTTCATTCAGGCTTAGAGACCAGGTAGGTAGGTGGAGCAGCATTAGAGGAGAATGCAGGAGTGGGAAATAATCAGGTGAAAATCTGACATCAGAAAGGTTCAGCATGGCAGTAAGAAGCAAATCATGGGGATTGAATTTGTAGGGTAGACTTTTATATTTGGATTGCACAATGGCAACTTTGCAGGAGAAACTAGTCTCTGAGAATATAGTGTCCAGATAAGATCTTAGGCATGAAATAAAGTGTCGTGTGGGAATTGATTGAAAAATGACCACAGTTGTTTCTGCCTCTCCATATCCATTTTTATCCCATCAAGAAGTAGAGTCTATCTTTCTGTCTTTTGAAGCTGGGCTGTCTTTGTGGCTTGTGACTTGCTTTGGCCAATAGAATATGGCTGAAGTGACCGGTGGGGCTGTTTTAAGCCTAAACATCAAAAGACCTTCTGTGTTTACTCTTAATTACTTGGATCATTGCATGCTTCAGGTGTGCAGGTCCACCGCAGCTTGCTGGAGGGTATGAGACCTTGTGGAACATGGGCAGCTCTGCCTGCTGAAGTCATCATAGACTAGCTAGTCTTCAGCTGACCTGTGAGCTGATAACATGCACATCAGTAAATCTAATGAAGACTAGAAGAACCATCTGTTCCAAATTGCCAACTTATAAAATCATATGCTTAATAAATGGTGCCTTTTCATATACTTAACAGCCAGAAATCACTAACTATGAAGATGGTTTGATATACATAAATAGCTAGACACTACAACTCCATTTACTGAAACGGGTTGTACAGAGTTTGGATTTCATGTTATAAGACAAGATACATTCAACATCAATTAGTATTGACCAACAAGGATACTAATTCAGGAGTCCATTTCTTTTTGCATAACATGAGACTTGTTCTAAATTTAGAATGGACTTAAGAGGCATAACTCTAGATTCTAAAGTGTAGAAGAAAATATAGATGTTACTGGAAGAAATATTTTGAAAAAATCAAGTCAATTAAATTACCTTCATTTTAAACACTATGTATTAAAAGGGAAGGCACCCCAAAAGAAGTTAAATGGTAGAAAATTTTCTCCAAAATTTTTTAAATTAAGGATTTTGCTAATCAAAAATTCTTAGAAAACAGAAGATAGCAAGTTTTGGCAAGGATGTGGAGAAATTGGAATGCTTGTATACTGTTGGTCATGTAAAATGGTGCAGCCACTATGGAAAACTGTATGGGGATTCCTCAAAAAATTACAAGTAGGATCACCATATGCTATAGCAATCCCACTTCTGAGTATATATCCAAAAGAACTGATACCAGGATCTTAAAGAGATATCTGCCCTCCCAGTTCATTACAGTATTAGTCACAACAGCCAAGATATGGAAACAACCTAAATGTCCATTGACAGATGAATGGAAAAAGAAAATGCGACCTATACATATTGTGGAATATTATTTAGCCTTACAAAAAGAAGGAAATACTGCCATATGCAATGATATGGATGAACCAGGAGGACATGCTGAGTGAAATAAGCCAGTCACAGAAAGACAAGTATAGCATGATTCCACTTATATTAGGTATCTAAAATAGTCAAGCTCGTAGAAGCAGAGTAGGATGCTGGTTATCAGAGATTGAGAGAGGGAAATGGGGAGTTGATATTATATGGGTATATAGTTTCATTTATGCAAGATGAGTAAGTTTAAGAGATCTGTTGTACAACATTTTACCTATAGGTAATAGTACTGTATTGTACACTTAAAAATTTGTCAAGAGAATAAAGTCATATTAAATGTACTAACCACAATAAAAAAATTACAAAAGAAGATCAATATGAACTAATATGATTTTCAGTTTATTTTTTTCCAGATAAACAAGGATATATGAGATTTAACAGTTCAAACTACTTCATCATTACGTTTTGGAAGAGAAAAGAGTCAAAGATTATGTAATGCAGTTCTGTCATTTTGTAGTTGTTAAAAAGGGTCCTGGTTAGGTCCTATAAATCGTAAATGGCAGCACTTACTGTAACACTCATTCATTTCTTCTTATCTGGTGCTTTGCCTATGTAATCTAATGAGTTCTTTCAAAAGTTATATTAGTAGAAAATATCTATCTTTAGGGCAAAAGTAAAAACAGTTACGGGTTTAATTTTATAAAAATTGTCTACCTTGAATTTTTTTTTGCATTCTTCCTTAAGCACCATTATTATTGCTATTCTGATAGCATATTCCATTGCTAAGACATTTTTTCCCTACAATAAATTTAAGAGCATAAGGATCTATTGCCTACTAATTGGTAAGAAAGGCACATTTAGATTAATCTTGGGAAGAAAGAACTAGGTAGAAATGTCATCAGACTTTTTATTTTCAACCTAAAGAAGAGAAAGCTGGTGGAGAAATTTAGTGACATTCCTCCAAATCATGAAGGGTTTCTGCATTAGCATTGATGACCAACTTTTGCTCATTTTTTTGTGGACATAAGCACAGTCTTAGGCACCAAGAGCCTAAGAAAAGAAAGTATGAGACTTATTCACTGTCCTCTGGTAACTTATAAGTCAGTTACTGGCAGGATGAAGACATCAACACAGGAAAATTATGCTATTGTCATCAGCAGTTCAGGCTGCTATAACAGAATACCATAGACAGCAAACATTCATTTCTCACTGTTTCAGATTCTAAGATGTCAAAGATCATAGTGCCAGCATATCTGGTATCTGGTAAAGCCCTGCCTCCTGGTTTGCAGATGGCTATCTCTTCCTAGTGTCCTCATGTGATGGAGAACAGAGAGAGAGGAAGCAAGCTCTCTTGTCTTTTTTTTTTTTTTTTTAGGGCACTGATCCCATTCATGAGAGTTCCACTCTCATGACCTTCTCATCTCCTAAAGACCCCACCTCCTAGATGGGGGAGGAGAGTTAGGATTTCAACATGTGAATTTTGAGGAGGACTCAAACATTCATTCCGTAACAGCTACTACATACAGCTTTACGTATGGAACATCTAAAATGCTTTATACAGACAGAACAATGCCATAAGACAACAGGAGATTGATATAACCTAGAGTGGCTTGAGAAATCTTTTTTAAAAATATGAGATTTGAGCTTGAAGGAAGGATGGAGAGGAATTCTAATTAAGGAAAAAGGACCAGAGTGCAATTCCAGGAGAAGGGAAAAATAAATACAAAAGTTTAGTCTGTCGCTGCTGAATATTCAGTGAGGTAATATGGAGATCTATGTGACTAGAGCAGTGTAAGGAGAAATAAAGTCAAATTAGCTAGACTAGACAAGATTAATGGGACTATTTCTATGCTAGGATGAAGAAATTAGAATATTATTCTGTAAGCAAACATGATTTGACCAAATGGGCACTGTAAACCAACTTAATCCCATCATTGGCAGACTACTGTCTTCTCACCACCTCTGACTTACCCAAGCTTCACTGATATTTTAGTCTCTAATTGTGGAAAACTATGGCATTTGATTTTTCCACTCTCATCAAACCTAATTAGTCTAAATATTCTAACTCAGTAGGAGGGTCACAGCTCCAAGGATAACTGGTATTTAGACCAGTCATACCATTTCCCATGGTGGACCATGATACTTCCTGAGAAAGAACCCCCTTATTTCTAAAAGGTCCCTGGTGGAATTCCCTTAATTTGGATTAGCTCTTAACTTTGTCAGCCTAGGAAAGCAGGAATCTCACTTTGGACTTTCCACATATTTCATTGGCATTTCCATATATTTCACTGACCTGTCAATTCTTCCTTCTTTAAATTCGAATTTTGCTTTAAACTGTAGCATTGCAGGGCATCTGGGTGGCTCAGTTGGTTAAGCATCTTACTTCAGCTCAGGTCATGATCCTGGAGTCCCAGGATTGAGCCCAGCTTCAAGCCCTGCATCGAGCCCTCCCTAGGCGGGGAGTCTGCTTCTCACTCTGACCCTACCCCCTCTCGTGCTCTCTTTCTTTCACTCCCTCTCTCTCTCAAACAACAAAAATAAAAACAAAACAAAAAAACCCAAAAACTGTAGCATTGCATTTGCTACGAAGGAGATACTAACTGTTAAATGAAGGAATAAATGATTGGACTCTGTTGATGATGCTTTACTAAGAGCAGCTGATAGTAGTAGTAGCATTGTCCTAACGTAAGCTTCTTGAGGCAAGCATGGTGTCTGTTTTTACGTTTGCATTTTCACAGGCATTTAGCATACTGCTGCATAGATGGTAGGAGCTTATCTGATACTTTTTGAACTGAATTGATTCAATGACCACAGGACGTTAAATTGGAAAGAAAATAAAGTTCTGACCTTTGCCTTAATGAGCTTTAAGAATAATATGACACAGGAGCATCATTATATATTTAAATTGTCTAAGTAATCATTATATATTTAAATTATCTGGTTTATCATAGATATTTATTTCCTGACCTTCTTTGTCTTAGCTGTTTGAAACTCTCTGCATTAATTCATAAAGGTATAGGGACAACTTATGAGAAAAAAATGCAGGTTTTATTATAGTAAAGACAAAGAAGCCAGTGTTTTGTTGATTATTGGCTTTCCTTGAACAGTCTCTTCACTCGGTGCTCTGCACCTTTTATTGCTGTCTCTAGACTCATGATTCAAATGTTCTATGTGATTTAGGCTACCCAGTGACTCCCAGTTTCTGAGACTGCTTAGGGGCAGCTGAGCCATCTTGTCCTATTATGTCTTAACATGTCCCACAAACCATAGGAGCCAGCCTACAAGTAACAACACCAAGCTAGGTCACTGAGCACTTGGTAGTTAATACTTACTCTTGATCTCAGAAGAGCAGTCAAATTATACCAACAAAGCTTTCCTTGATAGTGCCGTATGGCTACTGCGGTGATGTATGATTATCACACTGTCTGTTTTGTGTCAGGCTTTTGTGTATTATCTGACAGTGGAAGCAGTATAGTGTCAGTTAAAAAGGTGGCTCAAGAGTTAGACTGTCATTAAAGCTTGACTCCGAAATATGTTAGTTATGTGACCATGAGCTGGTTGTTCAAATTTTCAGTTTTTTCATCTCTATCGTGGGCACAATGATAATTGTTGTAAAGACTAAATGAAGTGTTTGGCATATATTCAGCACTCAATAAATGCCAGCTAGTCCTGTTTTTATAATCTAATCTTCAAATAGGATTAATATAACTTAGAAGTCAAAGAGGACTAGGTTGGAATCCTGTTGCTACTTTAAACTTTATGATCATTTTGCACTGATGGCAAAGGCAAAGGTGAGCACTGGATGATTTGTGTGTTACCAACTTTAATTTAGAGAAGCACATATTACATGGAGTTAGCAGGGTGAATATTTTAGCTACGCCACCTGATAGGCAAGTAGTAGATATTTACATTTAGCACCCATTCATTCTTGTTGGTTTTTGCCCTTAATTGTACTGATTATTTAATAGTTTGAATATTAAATTGAGACATAAAACATCAAATTATTTGTTATTGTTGTTGTTGTTATATGAATATAAACAGAGACATTCAAGAAACTTCAGAGGAAGAATAAAGTTACTGTGAGAGGGTACCCATAGATGAAGTTTCAGAAACTGGCAATTCTGTGAATCAGCTATTCTCATGTTTTCTTGGACCACATGTGGATCCTTTCCCTGGAGTTCCTTTGTCTTCTTAACACACTATCTATGTGTCACAGCTTCCTCAGAGTTTTTCTTTCTTTTGTGTGTGTGTGTTTTCGTTTTGAGTTTTCAGGAGTATTTTCTGTTCTCTCATCTCCTTTTATAACTTTCTGTTACTATTAATTGTTCCTGTTTCTTTGTGTGTCAAATTCCCGAAGAAGTGATCAGATAACCCACCTCATTTCTTTTAGATGCTGACTTATCTATAGATAGCTCATCTTTTGTTAACTACTCACCTCCGTTCTGTAGCTGAGGCCAGGGAGTGGACTGTGTCACAAGGTATAAAACATGGCTCAAATACGACAAGGATAGGCAGTGTAGTTTCCCTTAAAATCTGTGTGGCTGGAGCAAGCATGATGACTCATGTAGATTGGTGATAATGTCCAATGATGCCATGACTTACTTTGACATCTTAGTGGTTTACTTATTGCAGCAGTTCTGTTGGAGACTATGGCTTCTGATTCTTGTTGAGGCTTAGATATTAGAACCTAAAATAAATGGTCCAGTGAGAGGAAACATGGGAAGAGGATTTGGGCCACTTCTTTTAAAAAACATTGTTATGTTTAATTAAAAGAAAGCATCTGTCTGTGAATGGGCCTTTTAAGCCACAATTGTACAGTATCAGTACTGTTCATGGTATGGTGAACAAAACAAAATAGAATGAACATACAAACAAAAAATTATTAGGATGCATCATTAGGTACTATGTGTATTTATTTAGTGATCATTAAAGGTTATGTTCAACTGTCCAGCAAGAGTTAGCTGTAGCTTTTCAGCATTCTGGAAGATTATTGTTCTTTGATCATAGGAAAGAAACACTACTGAAGTCGTATGCTAACACACCACAGAATAATCAGTACTTAGAAGTATTTAATAATGAATACTAGTAAAAGAAATACTGTTTAAACCATGGAAGAGTGGGAATTCTTAGAAACCTCTCTAAACAAGAACTCCTGCTTCTTCAGCTTTGTTGACTTGTAATTTTTGAAAAAAAAATTTTTTTTGGCCTATTGTGCAAAAACAGGAAAAGTCCTTTGTTCAAATCAGTATTTTGAACAAATGAACAAGTATTTGTAAATAAAATAAAACCCTTTTGGAATGGGTACCATTGCTGCTCTGCCAGATCTCCTTGGATCCCTTTCTCTCTTTGGGTGCATCCTTCTCCTGACTGTGTTTGCTTTGCTTGTGGGTTGCATGTGCATTTCTCTTAGGAAGCCTGCTACAGGGCTAGGAAAACCTTTACCCACCTGCTACAGAATTTATTTCTCATCCACCTGGAGCTCCTCCCTCCTGCAGTGGCCCTTAGTCAATGAATAACAAAGCCCAACCACTATGCCTGGGTTTGGAAACTGAATTTAATTTAAGCTCCTGAGACCTCTTCCTTGAATAGACTCTAGAGAGACGTTGCCTGAAATCCCATCTTTATTGGGTTTCCTTCCCTTTCGTGCTCTACTTCCCTCCACAGTCCCTTACTGATCTCCTGTGGGAGCATTTCATTAATAAATGAAATGAAATTAATAAACTTTCACCCTAGTCAAATCCTAATCTCAGAGTCTCCTTCTAGAGGACCCAATCTAAGGCAGACACCTTAAGTGCTTGCTGAAATAATAAATTTAGTTATCAATTCAGAATTACCTAAGTAATAGGCTCAAAAAGAGATATTTTAAAATAGGTAGTTGACTTGAATTTTTGTCATTTTAATAGCATTTTTTTTTCTGGATAATAAAAACAGTCACTTCAGATGTTGAGTTAGTAGTAAAATGAAGTAAATTAGATTATCCATAGCTGGGGCCACCTGGCTGGCTCAGCTGGTTAAGCATCTGACTCTTGGTTTCGGCTCAGGTCATGATCTCAGGGTCCTGAGATCAAGACCCACATGGGCTTCATGCTGGACATGGAATCTGCTTGAGATTATCTCCCTCTACTCTTCCCCCTACTCATGTGCTCTCTCGCTCTAAAATAAATAAATAAGATCTTTAAAAAGAAATTATCCATAGCTGTTATTCATATCTTGGTAAATTTCTCCCAAAAAAACTTTCCCACCTCACCTCCAACTAAGACTAAATCTTTGAGTATGTTTACTAATTTTTCTTGAATAAAATTATGATTCTAATCAGCATACAGAATCACAGCCTTCTTTGTTATACAGAGGTGGTTTAGTTAATGTATTTTAAAATAAATAGCAGTTCTTTTCGTGTTTTAAATTACTGAGAAAAGGAAAGGAAAGAAAAGGAAAGGAGGAAGGAAGGAAGGAAAGAATGAAAAAAGAAAAGGAAAATAAAGGAAAGGAAAGGAAGAGAGAAAGAAAACAATGAAAGGAATGAAGAAGGCATAATTAAAATAGAAATTTCTCATTTCCATTTTTATTTCCTAAATGTAACCACAGTTTAAAGCTTGGTGAAGATGATTCTAGATTCTATATGCATATACAACACACACACACAAATCTGTGTATATAATGAGTGCTTGTATTGTCACTTTTTTTGAAACTGGTTTATACTACATATACATTTCTACAGGTTACTTCCTTTAATCTAGGAACATGTAACTGAACTTAGTCCACACTAGAGCATGGAGATCTATCTCAGTTTTACTAATAGGCAACTGCTATTTTTCCTGTTAAATAGTACTCCACTTCTTAGCCTTGTGCATCTCTGTATGCACTCCCTTCTGAGTGCAAATCCATAGTTTCTCACAAACACCTCCCTCTCTAACATCCTTGCTTTCTCAAAATACTGTCTTGGTGTAAGTGAATAGGCAGTTTATGGATCTTCAATTGAAATTTTGATTATTATAGCCAAATTGTCCTACAACAAGTTACACTTAATAAATATTCAATGTAATAGTTTAGATATTTAGATATTTTTAGATAGCACTGAGTACATCAGTTTTTATATTTGTAAATAATTCACCAGTTCGTCTTTAAAGTTGTTTATAGTGTTATCTGCCGTATAGAAGTTTAATTCTTTTTCTTAAAAAATTCTGTTTTTTAATTAAATTGAATTTTAATATTATTTAATTCTACATAATTCCTTTATTACTTCTGGCTTTTATTTCATTCATGAAGAAGTATGCTTTCTCCAAATAATATATATATTTTTTTCTTTCAGTATTTTACTTATTTATTTATTTATTTATTTATTTATTTTGAGATAGAGAGAGCTGGGGGAGGTGCAGAAGGAGAGGGAGAGAAAATCTTTTTTTCAGATTTATTTATTTATTTTAGAGAGAGTGGGGGGGAAGGGTAGAGGAAGAGAGAGAGAAACTCAAACAGACTCCCCGCTGAGCACAGAGCTTAAGGCAGGGCTCAATCTCATGACCCCTAGATCACAACCTGAGCCCAAACCAAGAGTAATTTAACTGGCTTAACTGACTGAGCCACCCAGGCGTCCCATCTTCCAGTATTTTAAATTTTATTTTCTATAATAAATTCAGGATGCAAGGTAGGCATCTAACATTTTTTTCCCCACAAGATGATAATCTGTTGTAGATACTCATGCTACTGCATGGTCCATCCTCCACCTACTAATTTGGAATCATATATTTTCATATAAGAATGTGTATGTATGTGGAAATTCATATATATGTATGTCTATTCCAGACTCTTCTCTGTTGTCCTCTCGTCTCATTTCCACTTCAGCGCAGTATTGATGTAATTGTTGCAGCTTTAGGATATGTTCGCATATATGGTAGAGCAAGATCTCAGTCATTATTCTCTCGCTTTAAGATTATTATAACTAACCTCCCCAATTTATCTTTCCTTCCTACCTCTCTCGCTTTATGTACCCCAGACCTCTTGGCAAAATCCACATGTTTTCTAAGCTTGATAATCTGATTCTAAAGTCAACATATTTGGAGATGTTTTGTGAACTCTAGGAGACATGCAAATGTAAACAGTGCACAGCTTATGGGTAGTAGCATTTCTCGATAATTCTTACTCAGTTTAGCTATAGAGAGAAAAAAGAAACCTTCGTATGTTTCTGTTATTCTATTTGCCTCCTTCAACCTGATCTGAAGTTACTAATAAAAATCTATTCAGCATGAAAACTAAGGCATTTTGAAATTGTTAAGATTATTTAAACATAATCCCCTACTCTGTATCAAAGATTGCTCTACCCCAAATATCCCTGCTTCTTTCCTAAAGATGATGTCTGGATACAGGAGAGGGATTGCTTGTGCTTCCTCTTGCCACTCTTCTCTTGCACTGGCCTCCTGAGTGATGTCCTTTGTCCAACCTGGAGCTGTCAGCCCTGTTGGCATGTAGGGCTGTAGTCAGTATCTTTTCTCTGGGTGTACACAGGGCCCTCTGAAACTTTCTGGCTACCTCAGCAACATGTGAGTTCTTGATGGTTCTATCCATATCCTGATTGTCTGACTGTGAATCCCAGTTAGCCTGCAGTCCTGGGAACAGAACCCCTAATGTGAACTCATCTGCTCAGCATCCCAGCCATACATTCAGCTGCTCTGCATATCCCTTTGCACATCAGATTGAAGGGCCACCCACAAAACTAACCCTCTGCAGCCCGCTGTTTTTATGTGCCTGTCCTCCACATGATTTGTGGGTGCAGCCTACAAGGCAATCTCCTTCCAGATTAATAGGTGGGTGCAAGGCCAGAATTCCTATCACCCATAATTTCCTGAACTATTGGATGTGCTTCCCCAACTGGGACACCAGCATCTGTCACCTTCATAAACTCCTCTGCTCTGACTTTCTCTCCTTTACGTCATCTAAGTGGACAGCAGAAATTGTTTTCCTTTTATTTCCCTTCCATCTTCTTGATTCCTTCTGTCTGATTCCACCTGACTTTAATGTGGAATAGAAGTATCTCCTTGCACATTATTCAGATTATATTCTATGTAGTGGCATCCTCTGGAGAAAACCATTGAATACAGTGAGGACGGTACCTTCTGGAGTCTGGCAACTTGGAGGTCTTGGATCTTGGCACAGTGGAGGGATTTTGCCGTGAGTCCAACAAGGTCGGTCATGTGAAGTGAAAAGAAGAGAGAAAATAATTTAGCAAATCTGTTTTGAAGACAGTCACATGTTTTTCAAGGCTATTGTCCTAATGAATTTTGACTGTCAGTGATAGTGTCTCCTTTTGGCATTTCTTCTATACTAAATTGTGTCAGACAAATACTTAGAAAAGACTGGTAATAAGGTGAAAACCAAGTACTATAAAAAGTGTAGGAAAAATTAAACAATTTTTAAACATTACCCTCAGTAGTCATATAGAACATGTAAGACAGTATTAGTATGAGAAGAACATTGATCTCAAAGTCTTTGTCACCCAGAGCCTCAGGTTCTGTATATAGAAGAGGGTATACTATTACCTTTTCTAACTGTTCATGGGATTTTGAAATGAGCCTGCAAAGCACCTTGCAAACTATGAAGAGCCTGTACCATTAATTATATTTCTCATCACCTCCCCTTCCCTTTTGTATTTTATCTCAGAGACTGATTTTTAACTGCAACAACAGTTCAGTTAAGATCAATTCATACTTTTGCAGCCTCTAGAGGTTAAAGTGTGGCAGGAAAAAGAAATTAACAGTTTTGGGGATGTTAACAGACATTGTACTTATATTTTAGCTCAGTTAACAATCGTAAGAGTCCTCTCCATTTTACAGATGAGGAAACTGAGGTTCAGGGGAGTCTGGAAGTTGTTCTAGCTCACAAACTTCAGCAAATAGCAAAGACAGAGCTGGAATCCAGCCATGAGAAGCTGAAAAGGTGTTCATCTTTCCAAGGCACTTTTTACTATCAAGAGAATATATTTCAAAAAATTAAAAAAGGTGCCTTTGTGCTTGTTAAAGAGTTATGTAAGTCAGAGGTCTGTGCTGCTCAAATGTCATGCTGCTCTATGATTCAATGTCAGTGGGTTTTTGGCGATTCTAATTCCTGTGGGTTTTGCCCTAATAATTTCAAGGTGTGGTGTAAGAGTAGGCCAGTAAGTCAGACTGTGTTTTACAAGAATAAATATCTGTCGTTTTCTTAACTCTGTTTTACTGCTGCCAGATGCCCCATCTTCTTCTCTCTTTCCCCTCAGATATACACAATGCCAGTGTTTAAATTTAATCATGTCAGTGTTCTCACTTTTTCATTTAACCTTGCATTAGATTTTAGTCATTTCCAGGGAAAAGGTGGCCCACACATTAGGAATACCTAGATAGATTTAGGAATGATGCATGGTGCACTCAGCCACATTTAATATTCAGCTTTACTTGCTAGTTAATTCCCCTGTCATTTCCAAACACTTTCGGTGACTAGGACTATGCAATTTGTGTGTTCATTTCACATTTTATATTGATCCTTCTGACCTTATGTATCATGCTTCATGTTTTTATTACATCTTATCAGACCTGATCTTATCATCAGACATTTCATTTTCTCCTATTACTAAGATTTACTGTGTCCAAAGGTTCTCAAATTTTAGAGGCTATTTCATTTTAATTTTGTGTCATTTTTTGAAATTAGCTCCATAATATATATGTAGCTTCAACTTGCCTCAAATTGAAGTTTATCATTAATTTACTTTTGAAATTGGGGCCAGCTTGTCTTACACCTGGTAAATGCTTACTTAAACAGTGAATTGGAATGTCTTACTTGTGTCCTAAAAAGCGAAACATTTGTTGTAAAAAAAAAAAAAATTGCAGGTATCAAAGGTCATAATATTTTGGTGTTAGCTGGCATCATGTTCCTTATATGCAATAGAGATTCTATTTATATCTGAATTCTTAACAGTTTTTTGGTGTTTTTTTTTTTTTTAATAGGATAAGCTTTCTTATTGACCTCTAAACTACCCTAAACCAGATCATGGCTGTTCCAAAGTTTAGGAGTTGTTGAAATGAGACTACTTATAAATTTAATAGATATATTTGTAGGTCTATTTTTAAGGTCCAAGTAGAAGTAATTTCTAGTGAAAGTTCTGCTTGTTAGCTAGCCAAAGGAGCCCTAAGAGTCATCTGCATTAAAAACAAAGGCAGACTTTAAAAATAGGTAAATGAGGAGAGGTTGTCATAAACTGTTAAGTGTGGCATGGTTGGGGGACTGCTTTCTGAGCAGGGTACCAGCAAGCTGCAGCACCATGGTGAGACCCCCTTCCCTCCCCTGGGAGGAGTGGCACAAGTATGCACTGCAGGAGTTTGAGGGGTTTGGAGACTGGAAACAGGGTCGTGTGACTGAGACAGAAACAGTTGGTCATAGGCAGGGAGTTCGGACAGAGACCAGGGAGACAGGAGTGATTAACTGCTTTTCCCTGAGGACACATTGAGGATTGGGGCCCTGAGTTCTTGGCTCCAGGGCCAGAGATTGGGAGGCTGCCATTTTTTGTTGTCATCCTCTAAGGCAGTGCAAAAAGCCTTCAGGGAAAAAAAGCCACATACAGCAATCTGAAGCAGGTGCTTAGCCTGGCCCCTTGGCAAAGGCAGTGCAATTCTGACCTGGGCAAAGACACTTGAGAATCAGTGCAACAGGCCCTTCTCCCAGAAGATCACCAAGAACATCCAGCTAAGACCAAGTTTACCAGTTACAGAGAACTACAAAACTCCAGCACTAGGGGAAAATAGTATATAAAATTCATGTGTTCACTGGGTGTTATACGCAAGTAATGAATCATGGAACTTTACATCAAAAACTAGGGGTGTACTGTACGGTGACTAACATAATAAAAAATTATTTAAAAAATTAAAACAAATAAATAAAATTCACGTGTTTTTTTCCCCATGATTCTTTAGTCTTTCAATTTTAATTTTTTTCTTTCCTTTTTAAACCCATATCTTATTTATCAACTCTTTTTTTTAATCTTTTTTAATTTTCATTTTACAGTTACATTATATCCTTTAATTGTATTTAATTTTGTTTTTGTATATATGTAAGTTTTTCTTTCTTCACAATATTGGGTTGCAGTTTCTTCTAACAAACAGACCAAAATATACCCAGAAGCTAGTGTATGGCACTGTTCTCTTCACCTATCTGATCATATTCTCTCTCTCTCTTTTTTTCTTCTTCTTTTTGTTAAAGTCTTTTTAAGTTTTCGTTTTTATAGTTACATTCTATCCTTTCAATGTACTTAATTTTACTTTTGTATATATATAAGTTTGTCTTTCCTTACAATTTTAAGATGTAGTTTCTTCTAACAAACCAACCAAAATACACTCAGGGTATAGTGTATTGCTCTGTTCTGTTCACCTGTCTGTTTATATTTCTTCTTCTTCTTCTTCTTCTTCTTCTTCTTCTTCTTCTTCTTCTTCTTCTTCTTTTTTTTTTGGCTTTTAATTTTAATATTTTGGCTTTTAATTTTTACAGTTACATTCTATCCTTTCACTGCATTTAATTTTATTTTTGTACATATTTAAGTTTTTCTTTCTTTACAGTTTTGGGATCTAGTTTTCTAACAAAAATGCACACAGGATCCAGTGTATTGCTCTGTTCTATTCACCTGATTATATTTTCTTACTTTTTTTTTTTTTAATTTTGTTGTTGTTGTTGTTTCAGGTCTCTTCTGATTTGTTTAGTGTATATGTCTCTGGGGTCGTTCCCATTTTAGTATTTTATTTTGTTCCCTCATTCATCTATTTTTCTCTGGACAGAATGACAAGATGGAAAAACTCACCTCCAAAAAGAGAACAAGAGGCAGTACCGACTGCCAGGGACTTAATCAGTATTGACATAAGTAAGATGTTGGAACTAGAGTTCAGAATAACAATTATAAAGATACTAGCTGGGCTTGAAAAAAGCATAGAAGATACTAAAGAATCCCTTTCTGGAGAAATAAAATAACTGAAATCTAATCAAGTTGAAATCAAAAAGGCTATTTATGAGATGCAGTAAAAAATGGAGGCTCTAACTGCTAGGATAAATGAGGCAGAAGAGAGAATTAGTGATATTGAAGACAAAATGATGGAGAATAAAGAAGTTGAGAAAAAGAGAGATAAATGACTACTGGATCATGAGGGGAGAATTTCAGAGATAAGTGGTACCATAAAGCAAGGCAATAATAGAGTAATCGGGATCCCAGAAGAAGAGGAAAGAGAAGGAGGAGCAGAAGGTATATTGGAGCAAATTGTAATGGAGAACTTCCCTAATCTGGGGAAGGAAAGAGGCATCAAGGTCCAGGAGTCACACAAAATCAATAAAAATATGTTAACACCTCGACATGTAATAGTGAAACTTGCAAATCTCAGAGACAAAGAGAAAATCCTGAAAGCAGCTCAGAATGGGAGGTCCATAACCTACAAGGGTAAAAAATATTAGACTGGCAGCAGACCTAGCCACAGAGACCTGGCAGGCCAGAAAGGACTGGCATGATATATTCAGAGTATTAAATGAGAAAATTATGCAGCCAAGAATACTTTATCCAGCTAGGATGTCATTCAAAATAGAAGGAGAGATTAAAACCTTCCAGGACAAACAGAAACTAAAAGAATTTGTGATCACTAAACCAGCCCTGCAAGAAATATTAAAAAGGGATCCTTTAAGCCAAGAGAGAGCCCTAAAGTAATATAGACCAGAAAGGAACTGACACAGTATACAGAAACAGTAACTCTATAGTTACTACAATGGCACTAAATTCATATTTTTCAGTAGTTACTCTGAATGTCTAAATGCCCCAATCAAAAGATAGTGTATCAGACTGGATAAAAAAGCAAGACCCATTGATATGTTGTCTGTAAGAGATTCATTTTAGACCCAAAGACACCTCCAGATTTAAAGTGGGGGGATGGAAAACTATCATGCTAATGGACATCAAAGGTAAGCTGGGGTGGTAGTTCTTCTATTGGACAAATTAGATTTTTCAACTAAGGACTGTGATAAGATTTGAAGAAGGACACTATATCATAATGAAACGGTGTATCCAATAAGAAGATCTAACAATTGTGAATGTTTATGCCCCTAACATGGGAGCAGCCAATTATATAAACCAATTAATTACAAAATTAAAGAAACACATCGATAATCATATAATAATAGAAGGGATTTAACACCACACTCACTGCAATGGAGATCATCTAAGCAGAAGATCATCAAGGAAATAACGGCTTTGAATGACATGTTGGACTAGATGGACTTCACATATATATTCAGAGCATCCCATCCTAAAGAAACAGAATACACATTCTTCTTGAGTACACATGGAACATTCTCCAGAATAGATGTCATGCTGGGTCACAAATCAGGTCTCAACTGGTACCAAAAGATTGGGATCATTCCCTGCACATTTTCAGACCTCAGTGCTTTGAAACTGGAACTCAATCACAGGAGGAAACTTGGAAGGAACTCAAATACGTGGAGGTTAAAGAGCATCCTACTAAAGAATGTTTGGGTCAACCATGAAATTTAAAAAGAATTTTAAAAAATTCATGGAAACAAAGGAAAATGAAAATACAACTGTTCAAAACTTTTGGGATGCAACAAGGGTGGTCCTAAGAGGGAAGTATATAGCAAGACAACCCTTTCCCAAGAAACAAGAAAGGTCTCAAATACACAACCTAACCTTACACCTAGAGGAGCTGGAGAAAGAATAGCAAATAAAGCCTAAACCCAATAGGAGAAGAGAATTAATAAAGATTAGAGAAAAAATCAATGAAATGGAAACCAAAAGGACAGTAGAACAGATCAACAAAACTAGGAGCTGGTTCTTTGAAAGAATTAATAAGATTGATAAACCCCTGGCCAGACTTAACAAAAAGAAAAGAGAAAGGACCAAAATAAAATAATGAATCAAAGAGGAGAGATCACAACCAACACCAAAGAAATATAAACAATTATAAGAACATGTTATGAGCAACTATATGCCAACAAATTATGCAATCTGGAAGAAATGGATGTATTCCTAGAGATATATAAACTACCAAAACTGAAACAGGAAGAAATAGAAAACCTGAACAGACCCATAACCAGCAAGGAAATTGAAGCAGTAATCAAAAATCTCCCAACAGAGGGGTGCCTGGGTGGCTCATCATTAAGCGTCTGCCTTAGGCTCAGGGCATGATCCCAGGGTCCTGGGATCGAGCCCCACATCGGGCTCCCTGCTCCACTGGGAGCCTGCTTCTTCCTCTCCGACTCCCCCTGCTTGTGTTCCCTCTCTTGCTGGCTGTCTCTCTGTCAAATAAATAAAAATCTTAAAAAAAAAAAAATCTCCCAGTAAACAAGAGTCCAGGGCCAGATGGCTTCCCAGGGGAATTCTACCAAACATTTAAAGAAGAATTAATGCCTATCCTTCTGAAGTTGTTTCAAAAAATGGAAGGAAAACTTCCAAACTCTTTCTATGAGGCCAGCATTACCTTGATCCCCAAACCATACAAAGACTCCACCAAAAAGAATTATAGACCAAATCCCTGATGAACATGGATGCAAAAATTCTCACCAAAATACTAACCAGTAGGATCCAACAGTACATTAAAAGGATTATTTACCACGACCAAGTGGGATTTATTCATGGGCTGTAAGTGTGGTTCAACACCCATGAATCAATCCATGTGATACACTACATAAATAAAAGAAAGGACAAGAACCATATGACCGTCTCAATAGATGCAGAAAAAGCATTTGACAAAGTACAGCATCCTTTCTTGATTAAAACTCTTCACAGTGTAGGGATAGAGGGAACCAAAGCTGGTGACATCACAATTCTAGACTTCAAGCTTTATTACAAGGCTATAATAATCATCAAGACAGTATGGTACTGGCACAAAAACAGACACATTGATCAATGGAGCAGAATAGAGAAGCCAGAAATGGACCCTCAACTCTATGGCCAACTAATCTTCGACAAAGCAGGAAAGAATATCCAATGAAAAAAAGACAGTCTCTTCAACAAATGGTATTGGGAAAATTGGACAGCCACATGTAGAAGAATGAAACTGGACCATTTCCTCACACCATACACAAAAATAGACTCAAAATGGATGAAAGACCTAAATGTGAGACAGGAATACATCAAAATTGTAGAGGAGAACACAGGCAGCAACCTCTGTGACCTCGGCCACAGCAACTTCCTGTGAGACCCATCTCCAGAACAAGAGAAACAAAGGCAAAAATGAACTATTGGGACTTCATCAAGATAAAAAGCTTTTGCACAGAAAAAGAAACAGTTGACAAAACTGAAAGACAACTGACAGAATGGAGAAGTTATTTGCAAATGTCTTATCAGATAAATGGCTAGTATCCAAAATCTATAAAGAATTTATCAAACTCAACACCTGAAGAACAAATAATCCAGTCAAGAAATGGGCAGAGACATGAACAAACATTTCTCCAAAGAAGATATCCAAATGGCCAGCAGACACATGAAAAAATGCTCAACATCACTCAGCATCAGGGAAATACAAGTCAAAACCACAATGAGATGCCACCTCACACTGGTCAAAATCAACCACTCAGAAATCGACAGATATTGGCAAAAATGAGGAGAAAGGGGAACCCTCTTAGACTGTTGGTAGGAATGGAAGCTGGTACAGCCACTCTGGAAAACAGTATGGAAGTTCCTCAAAAAGTTGAAAATAAGGCTACAGTATGACCCAGCAATTGCACTACTAGGTATTTACCCCAAAGGTACAAATATAGTGATCTGAAGGGTACCTGTGCCCCAATGTTTATAGCAGCAATGTCCACAATAACCAAACTATAAAGAGCCCAGATGTCCATCGACAGATGAATGGATAAAGAAGAAGTGGTATATATATTCAACAGAATACTACTCAGCCATCAAAAAAATGAAATTTTTCCATTTGCAGCAACGTGGATGGAACTAGAGGGTCTTATGCTAGGCGAAATAAGTCAATCAGAGAAAGACAGTTATTGTATGATCTCACTCATATGTGGAATTTAAGAAACAAACAGAGGATCATAGGGGAAGAGAGGAAAAAATAAAACAAGATGAAATCAGAGAGGGAGACAAACCATAAGAGACTCATAATCATAGGAAACAAACTGAGGGTTGCTGGAGAGAAAGGTGATGGGGGGTTGGGGTAACTGGGTGATGGACATTAAGGAGGGCATGTGACGTAAGGAGCACTGGGCATTACATAAGACTGATGAATCACTGACCTCTCCCTCTGAAATTAATAACACATTATATATTAATTGAATTTAAATTAAAAAAATAAAAAAATAATAAAAGTCATGTATGCTGTTAAAAAATATGAGTTTATGGTTTCACTCATTTATGGAACATAAGAAATAGGAAGATCGGTAGGAGAAGGAAGGGAAGAATGAAGGGGGGGTAAACAGAAGGGGGAATGAACCATGAGAGATTGTGGACTCTGGGAAACAAACTGAGGGCTTCAGAGGGGAGGGGGGTGGGCGACTGGGATAGGCCAGTGATGGGTAGTAAGGAGGGCACGTATTGTATGGTGCACTGGGTGTTATACGCAAATAATGAATCATGGAACATTACATCAAAAACTAAGGATATACTCTATGGTGACTAACATAACATAATAAAAAATTATTATTAAAAAATTATGAGTTTGATGACAAGTAGTGACATGGGAAGTGTTGTACAAAGTGAAGTTAAAAAATAAAACAAGGGGCGCCTGGGTGGCTCAGTCGTTAAGCGTCTGCCTTCGGTTCAGGGAGTGATCCCGGCGTTCTGGGATCAAGCCCCACATTAGGCTTCTCTTCTTCCTCTCCCATTCCCCCTGCTTGTCTCTCTCTCACTGGCTGTCTCTCTCACTGGCTGTCTCTGTGTCAAATAAATAAGTAAAATCTTTTAAAAAAATAAATAAAACAAGAAAGTAAAATATGAAAGACTATAAAAATTATCTATAGTAGATATGATGCCAGTAAAAACACTATTTTTATATGGAGATAAAGAGATTAAAGAGTTCACCCCAAAATTATAGTAGTGTAGTGGACAGGTCGATAGAATTAGAGACAACTTTTATTTACTTTTTATAACATTTGAAAGAAAGAATTTGTTAATTTTTTTTAACATGAGAAGCATACTATGCACTTTCCAAAAATCAAGGATTTTATCCTTCAGAATAGGCTTAATTCTTCTTCTAAAATAAAAAAAAAAGGCAGAAAACAAAGGCTAGAAGAACACCAAAAGGTTGTTATATTATACCTTTGTTGTCTACTCAAAATAATACTTGTTTCATCCTCTATGAGATCCCCTCATCCCCTCCCCCCCCCACACACATTCTCTCTCCCGTTTTCTCTCTCTCTCTCAGATCTGAATCTCTCTTTGATTACGTAGAATCATGTTATGCCCACTGTAATAGTCATTTGGGTCAGGGAGGGAAGAAATTTGGGACTTTTAAAAAATCATTCTGTGGATTCATGGATAAGTAGTGATGGCATTCAACCATTAGTACATTTAAGGTGGCTCCACTAGGCCAGTCCTTTCCTATTCCTTGGTAGCATTAATTAAACAATGAAGTGGCATTTTTTTGTGTACCCAGAATTCTTCTAGAAGCCTTGTAAGATTTATTCCTAATTGCATTTGTTGCATAATGTGAAATTTATGTATTTAAGAAAATTATGCATCATTCCTAATGCAACTTTCTTGAGAAACTTTGTAAGTTGCAAGTGGTTCGTATTGTTCAGATCCAATCTCCTACCCCTCTGGAACCCCCTAGTCCTTCCACTGTGCCCACTGGCACTCAATATCCATCATTGATAAACTTGCCTGTTTTGTCAATCACATTTGCTCTAATTGAAACCTGATGTTCCTGGGTCTCCCTGCTTTCTCTGTATTCCTCTACAGTGGCCTTTATCTTTCACAGCACAGGATGTAGAAGTGGGTGGATATCCTCCTTGCCTATAATTGCAGCTAGACCATGTCTCCCCCTCTCAAAGCTACTGCTCCTTCTGTTTTTGGTTGGTTGGTTGGTTAAGGGCATGTAATCTGTCTACAGCACCTGCTCCACCTGCAGTGTTTCATCAAAGGCTTTAACAAATTTCCCTCATACTTTTCTTCTCCCTGTCCTTCCCAGTACAGATTTCATGGTCCATCAGAATGCACATGTGTTTGTACATTTTTGCAATTCCCTTGTACCTCTCTTTATTGCGTTCTCTTAGCAAGATCCCAACCCTCACTCTATCTAGATTTCTACTTATACCACATATACATCTGAGCAGTGAACAACATGGCTGACTGATACCTTTTAAATTTCTACCCACAAATCTCAACTGGGTCCTTAGCTGTCTTATCATATTTTTCTGATGATCTCCTACTCTCTCAGAGGACACATTTATATTTTCTTTCTCCTTCTCTAATTTTTATAGAGAAATAGTCATTTTATTCCGTTTTCTCTTCACTTCCTCCACTTCTTCCTCACCATCCCTTTACCAAATCTGCCCCTACACCTGCCTCCCCTCCTGTTATAATGACTGGATTTTTCTTTGCCCCAAGTACAGCCAACATTAATACATTGTTCCAGTCCACTGTGCTCATGTTCTCACAGCAAGCTGCAGACTCTAATTCTTTACTCCTCCTTCACTCCCGTCAACATACAGTCACAAAAAACTAACTCTCATATTTAAAAATAAATCCCATCTTAGACCCCACGTCTTCTTTCAACTATTATCCATTTCCCTGTTTTGATTTATAATAAAAATCCTTGAAAATATTATCTGTACCTGCTGTCTCTACTCATCTCTCCCCTTCTTTATTTCTCAGTCCCCTCCAAACATGTTTTGCCCTTCGCCATGCTCTGCAACCACTTTTGACAAGGCTAACAAATTAGTTTTTTAAAGGGAAGTCTGCCCAATGGTCTTCTGGAATAATCCTTTCTTTTTCTCATTATCGAAAAGAGAGAATCAAGGTATTAAAAATTGATATTTTACATGACCTATTAAAAGCAAAATAAATATGGGCGTTGGTGCTGATTCATTTTACACCTTGAGTTTGGTGGTAACAGTCCAGAGAGGACTATAGTATATGATGTAAAAATCAGTAGAATTTGAAGTTTCCTGTCAATGACAGTTTGTACACAGGAATTTCTAAGTCTCAGTTTTATTTGTAATTTGTGCAATCTATTTCCTTATTGCTGGAATTGTTTCATTTTTAATTTTAGTAATATTCCATTTTGCAGAAGTTATCTATTGACAAATAAGATGTTTCATTTAAATTTTATCCAGATTAGGAGATAAGCTGAGAGAGATTTTCTGGAATCATGAAATTATAAACATATTCAATCTTTAGACATAGCATTATGATTTTTACTCTTTTTAGTTTTCACTAAATCCTGTGAATATAATTTTAATATTTTGATGAGTATTAGTATATATTATTTCAGTTCTTTTGATATAGGCTTTTTTTTTTTTCTTCTGTAGCCAGGCTCAGTGCATCAACTGGATTTGAGCAGCTTGACTATTTTCAGTGGGTGATGTAATCTAGTATAACCTTTATCCAAACTTTAAATAACTGTCTATTTTAGAAAGGTTTTAGGGATTAGTAGTGCTAAAGAAATATCCCGAAGCAATATGAGTGTGTTTGTGTACGCACACACATTTATATAAATAACTTATTTCCCACTTGATTTTGATATTTGTTCTGTTTATTTTATATTGATGGTTGTTTAGCAATTTTTAATCTTAGTGTTAAGATACTTCATTTGCAACAAATGAAGTGTTTTTCTTTAAAATATCAAAGGTTATGATATTTCAGTACACTTTTACTTCATAATTTATAGTTTATATTTTGAAGTTTTTGATTTTTAAATTAAGTCATCTGTAACTGCCAACTTGAGGTTTGACCAATACAACCTGGGTGTAGAGCTCATGTAATTTTGTTGCAGTTTAAACATTTGTGTGTGAAAATTATTAGAGAGTCATGTATGAGTTACATGTAATACTATTTTCTCTTGTGTATTATGGAAGCTTTATACAGCTTTGACTTATTTTTCAGTTGATTATAATTATTACGTTTTTCATTGCTAACATTTGGAAAATGAAAACTTTTCTTAAGTTGATTCCTTTGTTCTTTTACCACTATACCCATATATATTTTTATGTTGCTTTTGTTTAATGGTCATAACTTGTACTAGGTCCATTTTGAATTTTCCTATACCCCCCAAATTTCTTACAGCCCTAGTTCCTTTTTTTGGCTCTTAATGTACAAATTTTTATCTAAGTGTTAGATTTGTAGATTATATAATTTCTTGTGAACACTGGATATAAGTTAGGTAACAGAGACTTCTAACAAATTTATGACAGAACAGAAACATTACATTTTTGTTGTTTGTTTTTGATAGTATGAACACCTATTGATATTTTTAATTTTACCAAGTGCTTTTATACTTTAATTTTTTTTTCTGAGTAGACTCTTTGTCTCTTTTATGTATAATCTGTTTACCTGTACTATACATTGTCATATATATCACAAAAATCATACTGTAACATAACACATACTACACGATAAGTATCACAAAATACTTTCAGTTTCAGAAACAACTTTTTGCCACACAATTGTGCTTTGCTTAAGCCAGATGAAATGATGTCACTAATGAATAATTCATATACCATAACTTTTTAGAGTTTAGGAAAAAGAAACATGTATGTAAAAATCCACAAGCAAAATACACATGGAAATCATCTAATAACTGAACTACATAGCCTTGTAAAAATTTTGTCTGCCGTAATGACTAGGAATTATTTTTATAGTATATGCATCCAGATGATTAGACTATTAATGTAGTTAAGGCAAGAGTATGGTTAAAATGGTGCCTTCAGACAGTGTTTGTAGCAGTATAAGTTGGTAAAATATTTTTCATAAACAGTTAAGAAAAATATATGAAATCCTCCAACTTGTCTGGTTTATCAATTTTATTTCTGGCAAAATATATATATTTCATCATGTGGAAAAAGTTAAGCAGTAAGTTGTGGCTATGGTGTATTATAATTATAAAATGTTCTCTCCTGGCCTCAAAAGCAGGTGTGGGACATGCGGTGCCTGGGTGGCTCAGTCAGTCAAACATCTGACTCTTGATCTTGGCTCAGATCATGATCTCATGGGTCGTGAGACTGAGCCCTGTGTCAGGCTCCATACTCAGAGGGGAGTCTGCTTAAGATTCTCTCTCTCCCTCTGCCCCTCCCCCTAAAATAAATAAATAAATCTCAAAAATAAATAAATAAAGAGTAGGCACGGGACCAAGTTATGTGAATCATCAAACTTTACTTTTACTGGTTATGCCATTTGACCTGAGGGATGGACACATGACCCAGGCCAAAGACCAGAAGAGTTTGTCATATCAAAATAAGCACAGGAAATTTCTGTTTTGCACAATGAGTTCTTAATATGGGAGCCTGTAGTTCTTGCCACATGGAGATCATGGGAATAGGATGTCTGAGAGGCAAAATCCAAAAGATAGCAAGAAGCAGTGAGAGAAGAGAGCAGAGGGTGGAGAGATGACAAAATAGAGACAGAAAAGTCTCATGGTGTTTTGTCTCTGAATCTAGTTTCCCTCTGTTCTTTCTGTAGTGTAGTACATTAACCAGTAAATTCTCATCTTTATAAAAGCTAGTTCCAGTTGGTTCATGTTTTTGTACAACTAGAACACCCTGACTAATGCAAATTTTATAAGGACCTATATGATAATATTACAGCTATTTATAATGCAACATTAAATATGAAAATCATGATACAACATCGTATATAGAACACTATTGTAGATGGCCTAGAGGAGACAATTAAAAAGTATATACTTATACATAAAAAAAGAAGGAAACATACCAAAGTATGAAAAATAGGTATCTTTGGATGGTGGAGTTAAAAGGAATAATTGTTTTGAAATTTTTCTATTTTCTGTCTTGTCTTATAAAGACTATTTTAAACTTAGTTGAAAAACAAAATCATTACTAGAAACCATATGAAACCTTTTAAATTATAGTGTTTCTTTTAATAAAGAGATTTCCTAAAGCAATGGTACGGAAGAGAATTACCTGGAGGTCACAGATATCTGGGCTCCATCCCCAGCCTGCCCTGTCACAAACCCTGGAAAGGGGCCCAAGGATTCACATTTCTTCCCAGTTTCCAGAATGAGAATGTCTGGAACTGAACAGAAGCAGTATAAGGTGAAGGCTGGGAGTGTCAGGCTGAGCATTTGACACACCTGGATTTGAACTTTGGTTCTGCCATTAGTAACTGTAACTATATAACAATGAAAAAGTTATTTGTTCCCTCTAAGCCTTGACTTTTTTATCTCTAAAATGAGGCTAATTATTTTGATTTTGAGGGTGAATGAATCAGTGTTTATATGGCATGTAACACAATAATTAAACACTGTGTAAGCACTCAAGTATTATTTAAAAACAACAATAAAATATATAAAAATTTTAAAATGAAATAAAAAATAGTAAAGCCCATTAACATTATTATTAGCCTCTTAATAGCCTAGCATGATGATAATGCAAGTCAAAAGGAAAAAAAATAAATTGCCTAATGTCAATTTATATTAAATTTTCAGGTTCATTTTGGGGGAAATTTTTCTGTCATCCGCTCTTCAGGGCAGACTTGCAGATAGCATCATTTTCTGTCAAAAATCATTTTGACATTTTTATTTTTTAATATTAGTAGATAGGGAATTGAATTTCAAGAGTCACTACTGGTGTAATAGTCTCAGAAACAAGAGCAAACAAACAAAAATCACCTCCAGTGTTCTCTGAAAGGAAAAAAAAAAAAGCAGGGGGAAATCACTAATGTTGGATTACTAGGGACACTTACTTGCATCCCAGGTGCTTGGATCAGGCTTGACTTCCATGAGAGGCAATAGGAAAACTGAGTTCAGAGAACTACAAGGAAATTTTTAGATGAAGCCAGGTAGTTGACACAATCTGAGTTCCAGCCAACCCTTTAACTGGCAGGAAAATTAAAATAACAGGCAAACAAACCCTTGTAAAGTCATCGTAGGGAAATCTAAACTAGGTTTTTGTATCCTGGAGCTTTTACAGGTGATGAATCAAAGTGTATTAATATCTGGTATGAAAAAATTAGGAGATTCATATTATAACTATTTAAATACAGGTTGCTTGAATATATTTCTTCTTTTTTTAAAAAGATTTTATTTTTTTGAGAGAAAAAGAGCATGAACAGTGGGGAGGGGCAGAAGGAGAGGGAAAGCTGACTCCCCGCTGAGCAGGGAGCCTGACACAGGGCTCAATCCCAGGACCCTGAGATCATGACCTGAGCTGAAGTCAGATCCTTAACTGACTGAGCCACCCAGGCGCCTCTATATTTCCTCTTAAAAAAAAAAAACAAACAAACAAAAACACATTATTTACTTGCTGTTTATCTCCTATTTTATGATTCTTCCCTCAGAAAGAAATAACACAATTTTCAAAATTATTTTAAATGTATTTTTAAACAGAGAAATGAGTTGTATGATAATATATTTCTGGCTATCATTTCAAAGATGGATTTGGGGAGGATGAATTTGGAGCCAGGGATATTAATTTGGAGGCTATTACAGTATTTTTGATAGACTAGTCTTTGCATGGATGTGTTCATAAATTTTTCTACACTGAAATTGTATTTTATGCAAGCCAAGTAAAATACATGGAGAGCAGAGGGCATCATGTAATTAAACGATCTATTTATTTATGTTAATTAGCCATTCTTAGTTCATAGGAGCTGGGATAAGGGATATGTGTGAGTTTTGTTGGTTTGTTGATTTGTTTTTTCCTACTGCTCTGCTACTAGTAGCTAAAGCAGTGCCTGGCTTAGAGTTGGCACTCAGTAGATGTGTTGGGCATTTGACATAGGACATCAATAAGGTAATTTATACAGTGACATAGCGAGGATACCTCTGTTCTTTTTTATCTGAAACAACTCCTAAAACAAAAGAGACTAAAAAAAACCCAAACTAACAGATACCTAAATATTTCAAATCACAAAAATCATAAATGATTAGGAAGGAGTTCCATGGGAAGAAAGGACTGATGGGAAGCCAGAAGGCACTGAAGAAAATCACTCTTTAAAAAAAAATATATATATTTATTTGAGAGAGAGAGCATTGGCGGGGGGGGGCGGGTGCAGAAGGAGAGGGAGAAGCAGACTTCCTCCTGAGCAGGGAGCCTGACCATGGGACTTAATCCCAAGACTCTGGGATCATGACCTGAGCAAAAGGCAGATACTTAACCAACTGAGCCACCCAGGTGCTCAGTGAAGAACATCACTCTTGCAGCAGAAGTTAAGAAGATACGAAGTTCCCAAATCTTGTGCAGACCAAGGGACCCCAACAGCAGTACTTTGTAACAAAAGATCTAAATGCACAGCTTGCTACAAAGACTCATCTAATTAAAAGTAAATGATATTACAAAAGGAACCAGCATATTTATGTAAAGATTAGGGAATGGGGGGCGCCTGGGTGGCTCAGTCGTTAAGCGTCTGCCTTCGGCTCAGGGCGTGATCCCGGCGTTATGGGATCGAGCACCACATCAGGCTCTTCTGCTGGGAGCCTGCTTCTTCCTCTCCCACTCCCCCTGCTTGTGTTCCTCTCTCACTGGCTGTCTCTCTCTCTGTCGAATGAATAAATAAAATCTTAAAAAAATATAATAATAAATAAATAAAAGATTAGGGAATGGGGTGGGTTGGTGGTGGGGAGGGGAGAAAGGGGGTGGAGAAAAGGAGAAATGGATCCAGAGGCAGAAGACAAACAGAGAACATGCTTCAGAAAAATGTTGCTATGGGGTGGATGAATATTGCAAGCAAGCTTATTGCCATGGACTCAAATAATTTTAAAAACAATCCTAAATTTTTTTAAATTGATGCAGAGATATGATTTCTAGTAAGAAATTATAATTATGTTCAACAGAAACTGGTGAAACTAAGTTGGCAGAACTTAGAAAATAAGCGAAGAATAAAATTATCACATAAATGAAGACACATTCTGAAAGCAAAACAAAAGCAAGCAAACAAAACCTCAGGGACTTTTTAAAACACAATAAAAATATAGATGAGAAGACAGATTGGAGAAAGTAAATACATAGACTAGAAACTGATAATAGATTTAATAGAGTTACTGAAAACAAATAAAGGTGTATTTAGTGTCCTTGAGTAAAATAACCTACCACCAAGGTGGAAACTGAAAACGTATTCTAAAACGCCATTTTAAGAAAATATCCAGTGGAAAAAAGACAGTCTCTTCAATAAATGGTGCTGGGAAAATTGGACAGCTATATGCAAAAAATGAAACCTGACCACTCTCTCACACCATACACAAAATAAACTCCAAATGGATGAAAGACCTCGATGTGAGACAGGAATCCATCAAAATCATAGAGGAGAACATAGGCTGCAACCTCTTTGACATCGGCCACAGCAACTTCTTTCATGACACATCTCCAAAGACAAGAGAAACAAAAGAAAAAAATGACCTTATGGGACTTGATCAAGATAAAAAGCTTCTGCACAGCAAAGGAAACAGTCAAAAAGACTAAGAGGCAGCCCATGGAATGGGAGAAGATATTTGCAAATGACAGTACAGATAAAAGACTGGTATCCAAGATCTATAAAGAACTTCTCTAACGCAATACATGAGAAACAAATAATCAAATCAAAAAATGGGCAGAAGATAGGAACAGACACTTTTCCAATGAAGACATACAAATGGCTAACGGACACTTGAAAAAATGTTCAAAATCATTAGCCATCAGGGAAATTCAAATCAAAACCACCTTGAGATACCACCTTACACCAGTTAGAATGGCAAAAATTGACAAGGCAAGAAACAACAGATTTTGGAGAGGATGTGGAGAAAGGGGATCCCTCTTACACTGTTGGTGGGAATGCAAATTGGTACAGCCACTTTGGAAAACAGTGTGGAGGTCCCTCAGAAAGTTAAAAATAGAGCTACCCTATGACCCAGCCATTGCACTACTGAGTATTTACCCCAAAGATATGGACGTAGTGAAGAGAAGGGCCATATGCACCCCAATGTTCATAGCAGCATTGTCCACAATAGCTAAATTGTGGAAGGAGCCGAGATGCCCTTCAACACATGAATGGATAAAGAAGATGTGGTCCATATATACAATGGAATATTACTCAGCCATCAGAAAGAACTTTTACCCAACATTTGTAGCAACATGGATGGGACTGGAGGAGATTATGCTAAACGAAATAAGTCAAGCAGAGAAAGACAATTATATGGTTTCACTTATTTATGGAACATAAGAAATAGCAGGGAGATCAGTAGGAGAAGGAAGGGAAGAATGAAGGGGGTAAACAGAAGGGAGAATGAACCACGAGAGACTATGGACTCGGAAACAAACTGAGGGCTTCAGAGGGGAGGGGGGTGGGGGATTGGGATAGGCTGGTGATGGGTATTAAGGAGGGCACATATTGCATGGTGCACTGGGTGTTCTATGCGAGTAATGAATCATGGAACACTACATCAAAAACTAAGGATGTACTGTATGGTGACTAACGTAACATAATAAAAAAAAAGAATACATTCTAGGAATAAAGAGAGATTTGAAAGCACATCACAACTAAAGAAAAATCAGCATGGTATGTTTAAAACTAGAACACAATCTAGTAAAATTATGAGTTTTAAAGATAAGTATATAATTCTTTGAGCATTCCAGCCAAAGGTCAGATAACTTACAAGGGGAAATATCAGGCTGTCCCTAAAATTCCCTACAATATACATCATTAGAAAACAGTGGTAGCGTAAATGCACAGTCATCCAGGAAATAAAGTGTCAGCAAAATGTTATATCTAGACAGATTGTTGAAGAACAAGGGGCACCTGGGTGGCTCAGTCAGTTAAGTGTCTGATTCTTGATCTCAGCTCAGGTCTTGATCTCAGGGTCCTGAGTTGAAGCCCCCTGTTGGGCACCATGCTGGGTATGGAGCCTACTTTAAGAAAACAACAACAACAAAAACAAGAACAGGTACTTTTGATTATGCCAGTACTATGAGAATTTATTTCTTATAAATCCACCATGGCAAAAAACAATAACAACAAACCAAATAAAGAACAACAACAACAACAAAAAAACCAGAGGTGAGCATAAAATGCAATTAACTTTAAAACTAAGGAAGGACTCTTGGAATCACAGTTTCAATACATAATGTGAATAGAATGACAACAAAGAATGTAACTGATAAAATTTGGGAGGGGAATTAGACAGTTATGTAAGAGTATCAATTATTTCATCTTTTATACTGAGAAGTTTAAAAATATAATTTGGTAGGTTCTCTAACATCGACCACCTGAGAGTCTTGCTGTAAGAAGCAACAATCTGCTTGGCAGCCACAAAGCAGCAACCATGAGTGAATGCATCTCCGTACATGTTGGCCAGGCTGGTGTTCACATTGGCAGTGCCTTCTGGGAGCTGTATTGCCTGGAACACGGCATCCAGCCCAATGGTCAGATGCCAAGTGACAAGACTGTTGGTGGAGGTGACTCTTTCAACACCTTCTTCGATGATATCAGTGCCCGCAACCATGTGTCCAGGGCAGTGTTTGTAGACCTGGAACCCACAGTCATTGATGAAGTTTGCACTGGCACCTACTGCCAGCTCTTCCACCCTGAGGAGCTCATCACAGGCAAGAAAGATGCTGTCAGTAACTATGTCCAGGGGCACTACATCGTTGAGAAGGAGATCATTGATCTTGTCTTGGGCAGGATTCGGAAACTGACTGACCAGTGTGCAGTTCTTCAGAGTTTCTTGGCTTTCCACAGCTTTGGAGGGGCAACTGGTTCTAGGTTCACTTCCCTGCTGATGAAACATCTCTGTTGATTATGGCACGAAGTCCAAGCTGGAGTTCTCCATTTACCCAGGCCCCCAGGTTTCCATGCTGCAGTTGAGTCCTACAACTCCAGCCTCACTACCCACACCACCCTCTAGCACTCTGATTGTGCCTCCATGGTAGACATTCAGGCCATCTCTGACATCTGTGGTAGAAAACTCGATGTTGAACACGCAGCCTACACTAACCTAAATAGGTTGATAGGTCAAATTGTGTTCTCCAACACTGCTTCCCTCAGATTTGATGGAGTTCTGAATGTTCATCTGACAATTCCAGACCAACATGGTCCCCTGTCCCTGCATCCACTTCCCTCTGGCCACATATTCTTCTGTCAGCTCCACTGAGAAAGCCTACCATGAAAGCTTTTTGTAGCAGAGATCACCAATGCATACTGTGAGCCAGTCAACCAGATGGGGAAATGTGACTGTTGCCATGGTAAATACATGGCTCACCGCCTGTTGTACCATGGTGACATGGTTCCCAAAGATGTCAGTGCTGCCATTGTCACCATCAAGACCATGCTTACCATCCAGTTTGTGGACTTGTGCTCCACTGGCTTCAGATTGGCATTAGTTACCAGCCTCCCACCATGGTACCTGGTGGACACCTTGCCTCAGTACAGGGAGCTGTGTACATGCTGACCAATACACCACAGGTGTTTCTGAGGCCTATGCTTGCCTGGACCACAAGTTGGACCTGATGTATTCCAAGTGTGCCTTTGTTCACTGGTATATGGTTGAGAGTATGGAGGAAGGAGAGTTTTCTGAGGTCTGTGAGGCTGCCCTTGAGAAGGATTATGAGGATGTTGGTGTGGATTCTGTTGAAAGAGAGCGTGAAGATGATGGAGAGGAATACTAAAGTTAAAAATGTCATAACAGGGGTGCCTGGGTGGCTCAGTCAGTTAAGCATCTGCGTTTGGCTTGGGTATTGGCCCCAGGGTCTCGGGATCGAGCCCTAAGTCAGGCTCCCTGCTTGGTGGGGAGTCTGCTTCTCCCTCTGCCCCTCACCCTGCTCGTGCTCTCTCTTTCCCACTCTCTCTGTCTCAAATAAATAAATAAAATCTTTTTTAAAAATGTCATAATGGTTCTACTTTTACAGGGAAGTTTATTCTGTTGTAAACATTGGAAAGTTGTGCTCTGATCATTTAATGTGTATGTACCAGTGTATACTCTCGTATACAATTACTGACCTATGCTTTAAAACATACTTTCTAACAGACCCAAGCTGTCCATTTCTCTCATGGGTTTGAATAAAGTATTCCCTGTCTTAAAAAAATCATGTATAGCTGATAATTAAGACGGTTGGTGTTTGAGTATAGTTTAAGGTGTAGAGTAAGCATTAGAACAACTAATGACTATAGCAATACCTACTAAACTGGTGTTGGAGAAAAGGAATTGGAGATATCAATCCATCATTGTTCCTAGTGTCTACAAAATAGAAGATCAAGTGTACAAAATAATGTTTTAGATATAAAATAAAACATTAAAATGACCCAAAAGAGAAAAGAAAGTTTCTGAAGCATAGTAAGCTACCCAAGTCACGCACAACAAAGCAAAGAAATATCAGAACACGGAAAAAATAAAGCAGTAAAAGAGAAAACATAACATAAAATATGATGCTGGGATCAATATTAATAATATATTTTAATATAAATGGGATACACTTATTGAAAGAAAAGAGTCTCAGACTATATCTCAAAGCACAAGCAAAGTGGTACTGTATGTGTGTGATAAATCCAAAGCAGAAAGATTAAAAATAGAAGGACTGTAACAGCATACCGAACCCACACATATAAAAAACAAGATTTATGCTTTAATATAGACAAATATAAATCAGGGAAATAAGCACTGAATGTGATAAAGAAGGTATTGTAGGTTGAGTCATGTCCCCCAGGAGGACATGTAAGTACTAACGCTGGTACCTGTGAATGTGACTTTACTCATTAGAAATAAGGTCTTTTAGGTGTAATCAAGTTAGGATGAGGGCCTGATGGGTTAAGGTGGACTCTAATCCAATGTCTGGTGTTCCTGTAAGAGAGAAATTTGGACAGAAACACATAGAGGGAAGACGGATATGCGACGATGGAGGGCAAAGATTGGTGTTATGCTGCCACAAACCAAGGGACACAAAAAATTGCTAGCAACCACCAGAGGCTAGAAAGAGGCAAGGAAGCACCCTCTCCTAGAGTCTTCAGAGAAAGTGTGGCTTTGTTGACACCTTGATTTTGGACTTCTAAACTCCCAAACTGAAAGGCAATACACTTATTTTGTTCTAAATGACCACATTTGTGGTACTTTGTTATGGCAGCCCTAACAATACACCAGGTAAACAAAATTCCAATTAATACAATTCATAAACAAAAAAGCACAGTAAATCAATGGAAAATCAGACAAAACACATTGATCATAAGAGAGTCATATATTCATCTCAGGCCATGAAAGATCAAGTATATGAAAGGTAAATTCACAGAAGACTGGCAAATTGAAGTAGAGGGCGTAGATGTAACTTAACTCTATCAACATCTATACCCTGAAAGAGAATGCACATAATTTCCCCTGTGCCAATTAAATATTTACTAAAAGAATACATAACAAAATATAAAAATATTACAGACAACTATATCTAACCCCAATGTGACAAAACCAGAAATTAAGATCAAAATTATAAATCCTGCCTGATGACCTGGTAAAATAAATCAGAGAAAGTGAGGAATGAGAGAAGGAAAAAAAAGAATAGCTGGCAAAGATGTGATAGATGGAGATGAATGAAGAGAAAGAGAGAGCGGTGAGCATGTTACCTGAATGTTGGTTTAGCAAAGAAATCAAAGTAAAAATTTCAGGATATATAAAAAAAAGATAAAATAATAAATAATGGAACATATGACATGCAACTAAATGAGTGATCAGGGAAAAATATATAATCTTGAATATTTACATTGTAAATAGGTGCAGTGAAAAATCAATGCTTTGCACATGTAATTCAAAATATAGAATTAATATATGCAAGTATGTCTTCCCCCAAACTCTTTATTTGGCCAAATTGGGAAATATTGTAACTTTCCATTGAACTTATGGTGAAAACAAGGATGGTGCCTATTAGAAATACAAATGTGTCATTAAAAATTGGGAAGAAGAGGGACGCCTGGGTGGCTATCGGTTAAGCATCTGCCCTCAGCTCGGTCATGATTCCAGGGTCCTGAGATCAAGTCCCAATCTGGCTCCTCCACTCGTGTGCTCTCTCTCTCTCTCTGAAATATAAATAAGTAAAATTTTTAAAAAATTGGAAAGAGAGGACAGTGTTATCATTATTTGCGAGAAATACAGTAGGCCTGAAAAGCATAAGGAAATCAGCTGGGAACTTACACCAAATGAGAGAATACGGTAAAATGACTGAGAATAAAACTAATATTAAAAAATCAATAGCCTTGCTGTATGCAAACAGCTGTATTTTAAAGTGGCAGAAGAGATTCCATTTCTGTTAGAAAGATAAAATACCTATGGAAAAACTAAGAAAAAATATTAAAGACGTATTGATTGAAGAAACTGTAAATGTTATTGATACCTAAAGGGAAACTTGAATAGAAGAAAGGCATACTGATCGCAGATAGGCAGACTATGCAATGAAGATTTCAATTTGCCCTAAATTAGTCTACACATTTAATGCAATTCCAATAAAAATACCAACAGGATATTTTTCTCTCTGGGATTAGAGAATCAGATTCTAAAGATCACATGGGAAGAAAGTCATGAGGTAATAGAAAAGTTCTAAAAACAATGAGTAGAAAGATAAGAGAATCAACTCTCCAAATCACACTACAGATATTATCCAACTAAAGTAATGTCAGCTGCATTATTGGAACAGAACAGAGTCCATATATAGAACCAAACAAATAAGGGATTTTTTAATATGTCAAAAATGGAGTGAATATCAAGGAAGAAAGGATCGCTCCCTTGATAAATTCCATGGAGAAAATTGGGTGAAATGTAAAAAAGATAAAAATGAAAACATACTTGATAAAAACATGGAAGCGTTATTGTTTTGGAGTGAGGCTGACTTTTCTTAGAATGCCTTAAGTCATAGAAACTATACCAAAAAATTCATACATTACATTATATAAGCATTTTGCCTGGAAAAACACAAAGAAACCCTATTAGCAGGGTTAAAAGACAAGAGTACAAACTAGGAAAAGGTATTTCCAACAAATAACGTAAATATAATTAATATTTGTTGTTACTACATAAAGATCTTTTTTATGTATCAGAAAATAAACCAGTGGGAAAAGTAGGCATAGGATAAAAAAAGTTTACAGAAAAATAAAATATTGCTTTTAAATAATTGAAAAGATGCTAAGCTCTACTTACAGGAATGTATGTAAAACTACATTGAGACACCATTTTCCATTCATCAATGAGGGGCATAGAAAAAGAAACATTCTTTTTCATTGTTATGACAGTTTCAACTGTAAAACTGCAAGAGGTCAGTTTGATAATAAATTCAATAATAGGTATCAAAATGTAAAATACAGCTATGTTTTTTTTTTAAAGATTTTATTTATTTATTTGACAGAGATAGAGACAGCCAGCGAGAGAGGGAACACAAGCAGGGGGAGTGGGAGAGGAAGAAGCAGGCTCATAGCGGAGGAGCCTGATGTGGGGCTCGATCCCATAACGCCGGGATCACGCCCTGAGCCGAAGGCAGACGCTTAACCGCTGTGCCACCCAGGCGCCCCCAGTTATGTTTTGATTTAACAAATTCTAATTATTTTTTCTTCATGCACTCTAAAATTTAATAGGTAATACAGAAAGGCATATGTATGAGAATACATCAAACAGTTGTTGCAATAGTTAGAACTATTTTAAATGTTGAATAATAAAACACTGAATTCAATCTTATGATACAGCTTGATTTTATCACCATTCGGTGCTGGTGTAGACTTAGATTGTATCTGGAAGAATTCACATAAAAATGTTAATAGTGCTTATATATAGGAAAGGAAATAGGAAAACGAAGAGGGGAAGAGTCTGTAAAAGGTTGTAACTTTTGCTGGTATACCATGTGCATGTCTTAGCCATCCAAAAAAGAACTAGAGGCATACCTGGGTGGCTCAGTAGGTTAAGCAGTTAAATGGTTAAGTGTCTGCCTTTGGGTCAGGTCATGATCCCAGGGTCCTGGGATTGGGTCCTGAGATCCAGCCCCCGTGTCGTGTCGGGCTTCCTGCTCAGTTGGAAGTCTGCTTGTCCCTCTCCCCACCCCCCCACCCCTACTTGTGCTCTCTCTCTGTCTCCCTCTCACTCACTCTCTCTCAAATAAATAAATAATATCTAAAAACAAAGACAAAAAAAAGTAGAAAAATATAATGGGGGTGAAAGGGTTGTAGGAGGCATTTCATAAGTATTAGTTATACTAACTTATACTTGGTGTGAAGTTTTCCTTTAAAACTTGAATATTACATTATTCTGTGTATTGGAATTGTTCCATTTAAGAGGCCAATATATATATATTGGATTGTTTGACTCCACACAAGCTTCCAAAATATTTAGGCTAAATCAGAAGTCATCAGTTTTTCCCACCATTGATCAGGTGGCCTGTTTATGCTTAATAATATAAGAAAAAAATAAAGATGATTTTCCCCCCAAACTAGAGTTATCAAATCACCATTTCTGCAGGATTACCTATTTATATTTGACTCATAACTGTTGAATACTGCCCATTTGCACAGGCCAGTTAATAAATCCTCCAAATATTTAATTTGTATGCGAGATATATCTAACCCAGATGCTCTCATCTGTCTTGATTTAATTTGATACTCTATTTCTTTATTTTACAACAGTCTGAATACTTACTACAAAGATTTTAGTTTCCACTAAAATTCCATCATGGACCTTTTTATTCACTTCACAAATATTTACTTAAGCTCTGGGTGTATGCCATACGGGGGATATTTGTATAGAAGATAGTGGAACAGATAATTACATGTAAATATCATATTCTGAAGTACCATATAAGCTTCTGATATTTTGCTGTAATGTGAAATATTTATTTACATTTACATTCAACTTCCATTTATTGGATGGCAGACACTGGAGTATAAAAATAAATGAGCCATAGTCACTGATAATCTGCAAGTATAGAGAGATACATGAATGATTACTTATAATACAATGTGGCAAATGAAGTACAGAAGGATGCCAAGAGGAAGAACGTATACTCTAAGGTGAAGAGTGGAAAATGGGAAATCTTGCTGGACTTGGTCATCTGAGTCTGAAGAGATGGGTTGCACTTAAAGAGGGAAAATACAGAGAATATTGCCTAGTGGTAAAGCAGTAGTTTTGAATCCCAGAATCTAAAACATACTAACTGCATGACCATGGGCAAGTTATTTAACCTCTTTAAAATGATGATTTTAATAGTCCATGCCTGTCAATGTTGATTAATGATTAAATTAAATAATGAGAACTGTACCTAGATTGTAGTAAGTATAGTATAAATACAAGCTACTATTTATTATTATTAATTGGGTAGAGGGAGAGGAGGAAGAAAAGAGCCTCACAGACAAGCAAATATACTGAGGCAGGAAAAGAAAAAGAACACTGTTACAGGGTGAAGTTCAAGAGAAGAATGGCAAGTGATGATGCTGGGGGAGGGGGGGTAGGCAGGGACCAGATCACTGTGGCCTTGAATATCATCTTGAGGCACTTGGAAATCATGCTGATGTGGGGATATTCTGTGCAGGGGAATATTGTGGAGAGGTGATCCATAGGTCACGTGGATTCCAGCTTGAAACCAGGTTATCAGCAAAGAAGAGAGCATCTGTGATAGAGAGATGATAAGTGAGGAAGCAAGGCATTATTCACAGCCCCTTTACCCATTTTTTTGAAATCCAGAACCTCTCTTTTTAAACAGTTAAGCCTTTCAATTTGCTAAAATGTCAGCTCAGTTGAACATTACGGAGAATAAGGAAGTATAAGAGTCTCCCCTGACAAATTATGCCTTCTCTCTGTCGATGTAAGTGCTCCCTTAAATCACCCCTAAATTTCTCCTCTATTCCTGAAGAACTGGCTGGGAACCGAACCAGGCTATAATAATTTAATCTCTACATAAATTCATAAAATGGAAGTGACAGGACAAAGTTTCACCCTACTATATTCTGAATGTTCACATCTCATTTCTGGATGCCATTGAATCTTTATCCATTAAAAGAACATCAGAATCTTAAAAATCTAGTAACTTTCTTCTTATTTGATTTGATGTGGCATTCTGAAGAGATTCAGGACATTTTCCATCTCTGCTTTTACACATTTGAATTCCGTGTAGATGCTTTCAAGGTCTTAGTTGCTGAATCTGCATTGTTGAGATGAAATCATGAGCCTTTTGATTTAATGTAAGAGCTTCATTATTCTCAGCTGTGTCATTTGGTGCCTGTATCTCTACTGCCTGAAAATGCCATTAGGATTCATCTAAATAAACAAAACTCTCCTAAAATTTACTTTCTGTCTGAGAACAATAGAAGAGTAGTGAGAAGGGTACAAAGAAGCTTAAAGAGGATGCACAATGTAAGTGGAGGAATTGAATGAGAATAAAATATGTACATATTTTTTTTTGTCTGAAAACTTCGTCTCATGCCAGCATTTTGAAAATTTCTGATAAATTCAGAGAACAAACCCCCATTTCCTTCCCATAGAAAAGTTAAGATTAAAGATGTTAGGATATTTTCTCTTTTAGTTTGTGTTTATTTTGTATTTCACAAAGTCGAGATGGATGCTTATTTCTATGACATTCATATTTATATTTATTATGTACTTTCTACAGATGGATCTTTACTATATCAGAGAAGGTGGAAAAAGTATCATGTACAGCCTTACCTGTGAAATCAGCCTTTGAAATAAAAAACAATTACCTTTTCCAAAGCAACACCTTACTATTAAAGTGCCTCAATTAAAAAAAATTTTTTTTTTTTTTTGAGAGGTAGAGCCTGGGCGGTCATCTAAGATTCCTGTTTTCCAAAGTGGGTATAAATAGTACAGTGATAGGGTAATACAATTTTGGGCATAAGACTACAATGGAGTTAATTTACATGGAAACCAATAGTAAGGAAAATGTTACTGTTTCAACTCTTCTTTTGGTGCTTCTGATTGCTTCAGGGCAGTATTGTGTGGAAGCTGCCTTACAGATGTCATGAGAGCTGACGCTGTGCCTCTTCTCTCGTCCATGTGCAGTAATGTCACCTTAAAATTGTCCATGGTAGGAGTAGTTACACCACAGAAATCATAAAACACTGCAAGTCATCCTCCTGCCTCCAGTGGTTAAGCATTGACCAGTACATCTCTGGTGACAAGGGATGACTGATCTTTAAAGACTGGAACCTGAGGCTCAGAACTCTCTGTGCCCACACAGACTCTCTGAACACCATTTTCTTTTCATTGCCTTCAATTTTAGAGTTACCTTTAATTTATACCAGACTGATGCTGGTTTTGCCTTTTAAGTAATGAGGTGTATGAAGATTCATAGTGTCTTTCTTTAAATGTATTTATTTAAATCAATCCAAAAAGAAGGATGAGCCCAGTTTTTAAAAATGGTAATATAGGTGGTATGTAAAGAAAACCAAATCAAGAAAGTGGTACTGGTAAATCTAAATTTGGAGGCACACTGCTTTGGATAGTTTTCTATTATTTATTATTATACAGTCAATGGGTCTGAGTTCCCAATCACAATTTCTACCCTGATAAACTAGCCTGGAGGAGTAGGGCCAGGGTATCAAAGAAATATGCTTGCTTTCTCTCTCTTTATCTTTCATTTTCTCTTGGTCTTCACCCAAAGCTTTCTGTGAAAGCTAAAAGCTAAAATGAGGATTTCTCTTCGGCTGAGCCTGGCCCTCTCTTGAATAGTCCTGTTTTAATGTTTGCAGTGATTCTGTAGTTTTCTACCTTAAGCATAAAACTCTTTCCTCCTGGTTCTTTTGTTAGGTCTTGGATGTCTTCCCGGGGCTTATGTTGTGAATATTGGGAGAAGGATTGATGGCTTAGAGGGGGGAGACAAGTTGAAAACTTTGTGGCTTCAGAGGCTTTATTTGTGGTTTGTTTTCCTTTGTGTTTGAGAGGAAAGGGGAACAGAAAGAAGGGGGGCCGGAAGAGACTGTGGCAAGTATATTATCACTGTAATGTTGACTTTAATTGCCTCCTTTTGACCATTTTATTGATAGATAAGATATATAAACAAGACCAACTCCTTCCCATAACTCAAACCAACAGCTGATTTATATAGCACTATATAGTCTCTTGCTGACATGAGCATCAGTAGTCAGAAAGAAATGTGCTCTTTAATTCTTTTTCTGACTGTCATTCTCTTCAAAGACAGTATTTCTGGGGAGATATAAAGGTGAAAATGTAAGATGTGGAAAATAGTTTTAAAATTTGTCAATGTTCAATATTTAGAAGTCAGGAATTATTTTTTTCTCCTTGCTGAGGAATTTTTTTCTTCAGTGTTCAGTCTCCTAGACAAGCCCAGGATGGAGACAAAATATTTTAGAAGATTTGAAATAGAGTATAAGATTAAGCCATTGTTTGAATGATTTTTCAAAAGCAATAAGGTTTGCTCAAACATTTCATCTTGATTTCCATTTGCTCTTTATATAAAAATAAATCTAGGTAGATGGAAGCTGAGTCACAACTCAGGCAAAAGACATTTTACGTTGTCTTTCAAATACGAATGCTATTATAGTGACAATTACACACATAGAAAATGCCTGTGTTGCCTTTTGTTCTCATGTAGCAGACAGCTGCTGTGTGTGTGCATGTGAATGTGCGTATATACGCCTGTGTGTGTATAGTACAGCATTATAGCATCCATTTGCTTTTCCATTATACCTCCTTTTATGATCATCTGTCTTTAAACAGAACAATTTCTGTTTCAAAATAAATATTTTGTCGGGGCTATCTCTCTGGACTGGAGAGCCTATGAGGGTCTCTGGAGAGACCTGTGCAGGAGGCTGCCATGGTAAATCCATCCATTGCATCCATTTACCAGCAAAATAAGATGCCAGATTCAGTGAGAGAAATACCTGGGCCTATAGGAAAAGGAGTTGACAGGTGGCAGGAGGCAGGCCCAGGCCTGTGGGTGCAAGACTATTATTTGGGTATGAGGACAACCATGGGTGAAAGAGACCAGGATTGCTGGAAGGAAGACCTCTGCCCCTTATAAGGCAGCCCCTTCATATACTAACACAGCTAGCACATTCATAGATAAAAAACATAATTGAAAGATCCAGAGCTTTGTCAATAGCACAGCTTCAGGGATTCACAGCTGTATGAATGGATGAATGAATGAATGAATGAAAGAAAAAATATATATGCAATCAAAGTATTTTATAAATGAATGTGGAGAAGTTCTGAGTGGGCATAATTTTCAGACACCCAGCATTTTTTTCTAAGCAATATCCAAAAATTCATATGCTTGGATAAAAATGTTATTTAGGAAAGGGGGAATGGAGACTGAGCAAGAGGGAAGAAAAGAAGAGGAATTAACTCTATTTCTAGGATCATAAAATATTACATCTGACTTCATGCATAATTACATATTGCTGCAAGAATATGAAGTCATAGGTTCCTCTTTTATGGAGCAGGACACTGGAACCCAGAGCAGGACTTGCCTAAGGCCACACAGTTCTTCATAGGCTTTAGACTGGATCCAGTTTCCCCATATCCTTTCCTTGTGTACACTTTGCTATTCTTATGCATTAAAAAAAATGTGACCACAGCAAACATCAGTTATGTATATTACTTAGTCATCAACAAAATATATTCACCATGAGTATATACCTACTAAGGCAGAAATTTACTTGATTTCACTTTACAAACCTATGCACAAATGAGTATCATTCAGAACATATATTAAAAGCTGTGTGCACTGACTCTGACACACATTTTAATGTTTAAAAGAGTTCATACATGAGGGTGGCCTTTCTGCCCTTTAGTTTCCAGAGATTGTAGCAAGTGTGGACTTGAAGGGGCATTTCCAAACTGTCCAGGTTTGGGCCTGTTTTCTCCTCCTGTACATCAGAGAAGTGGAGAGAAAAGTACTGAAGATGAGGTGGCTCAAAACAGAATCTTTCTGCAGCCACACACCATTTCACCATGTAACTACCTTTTTCCTAACCTCAACTCTAACTCCCTTGGGACACGGTTTCTGACCAGATCAACACTTTCAGGCAGGTTAGATGACCTTTAGCTGTTCCTACAGCATCCTGTGCCTAAATCTGTACTGAGGTAGACTTGAAATTCCTTGAGTATGTCCCGATAGCCACTATAGTTCAGACACAAGGTGAAGCTCAGGTAGTGTTGGTAAATGGATTAAATCTAAACAGTATCCCACAGTATAAAGCTTCCCCATTCCCTGCCATCTTTTAGAGAGAGCCACGTGCATTTTCTAGGTTGATTGCCCAATATGCATTCTTAAGTAAATGATATAATTTTAAGCTACTTGAGATCCAAATCTTTGTTTGAAAAATTATGCTGAACATTTGTTTGTGCCTGACCACCGGAACAGAAGTCAAAGCCCCAGGCTTACTGAGACTCAGGGTCTAGCGCCACAAAAGCCTGTTTTGTTCTCCAGGATCAGCTGCTTATTCTCTCAGAGCTTTGGTTTCTTTTCGTGTATACTAGGGAAATCCATTATTTCCCTGAGAGCATTGGCGTGAAATATAGTCACACAAATATTTTATTAATAGCAGCTAGGATATATTAGGCTGTTACTGTGCCAGTCACTGTGTTAGTTTCTTTCCACACATTATCTCATTTGATCTTTGTAGCAACTCATATTTACAAATTACAAAGAACCATGATCCAAACTGGAGCATTTTGAATTTCAGTCTCATACTCCTGAACTAATGGCTAATACTGTTTGCCCTCAAGTGAGATAAAATAAGTATTTTGAAATATAGCAACATGACTTACACATACAAGGCCATGATAAGTGCAGACACTTCATGTTGTGTAATAGGTGTGTAGCTGAATCTTTAATTAAGCAAGACAAGCACTAACATGGGAAAATCCAAATATATATTGTCCCCATGGAAGAAGTGGCCCAGAGACATATGTGAAGGGGATGGGGTGAGGAGGTGTGCTTGGCTAACAGAATTAGAATTCCATCCTTTGCTACTTACCGGGTTTTGCTTCAGGGTTTTCTCAACCTAGAATTCCCATTTCAACCTCCCGTTCTTCTACTCTCCCCACATTCACCTCCCACTACTTTTTCTTACTTGGTAGAAATCTTCTGCCCCTTTGAGGTATAGCCTAACAACCACCTCCCCCTGATTTATCCTTGAGTTTCTGAATTAATGCCCTACAAATTAATCATTTCGTCTTCTCTGCTCCCACAACCCCCTTGCTGTACCTCTATTTCAGGGTGTCTTAGTTTGGCATTCTTGAAACTTTAAACTAGATAATTCTTTGTTTAGCAGCATCTCTGGCCTGTTCTTTGGATGCAGTCGCACTTCCTTCCCCAGTAGTGACAATCAAAAATGTCACCAGACATTGTCAAACATCCCCTAGGGAGCAAAATCACCTCTGTTTGAAAGCTAATGGTCTTCTAACCATTGTAACCCAGTTTCTGAAGGGAGTCCCAAACCTGAGTACATTGTTCACTTTTCACTTTGGAAAACATTCTATAATTCAGAGTTTCTTAGATTTTATGAACATTGCGGTCATCTTGGGGGCTTATTAAAACCCAAGTCACTGGTGCCCTCCTACTCTTCCTCACGTTTCTGATTCAGTTAGTCTGTGTTGGGTCCCAAGACCCTGCCTTTCTAACACATTTCTTAAAATGTTAAGTGATGTGTATGCTGTTTTTCTGGGGATCACACTTTGAGAATCATTGTCAATACCACTGTTCAGTACTTCTGCCTCATCTTTCCTAGTTAGATTTGCCTTAAGCAGGACCTACTTTCTTTGTTATTTCTCCCTGCCCCAACCCTGTGCTTTGCACACAGTAAGCCTACATTGAATTGAACAAATAAATCAATGAATCTGAAAGTACTTTGCCAAAGATTAAAAGGATTTACAGATGAAAAGTGTCATTAGTAAGGTAATGGGATATGCAAGAATTTGGGGTCAGGTGAAGACAGTTCTGTTTCCAGAAGTGTTTTGACAGAGTGCTAAATGAAATGCCTCCAGTGGATTTGAATTCATTGTGAGCCAGACAAAGGATTGCTGTAAATTATTCTGTTGTCATGGCATATCAAGGAAGTTGATGGATAAAGGGACATGCTAATGAGACTCTAAGTGACAATGCGAAATGAAATCAATGGTCTCTGAGAGACTTCTTTTGAACAGAGTTGGGAAAGCATCTATTCTCATCATTGCCAATTATCAGGATCACTAAGCTTTTTAGGAGGTGCATTACCTTGCAAAGATCCTGTTCTTCTGGACCATATCTGCCCAGATTTTGGGAGAAAAAGTAATGGGAGACCATTTTGGGGAGTGTAGAAAGGGAGAAGAGTTATTATTATTCATGATAGATTGCACTTCTATTCATTCTATAGCCATGCTTATATTTTTCAAATACATTCACACCTACTAACTTCTGCAATCCCCATAAACCCTTTGAAGGTAAGTAAGACAAGTATTTTTTTCCATGGTTAGAAAAAGAAACTGAGTCACAGAAACTTTACTGAGGTACAGAAACTCTTCTAGGTGAAAAAGAGAAACAGAGGTTTAGAATCTTTAAATAAGGGCAAAAGTAAACTTGTAAATGAAATGCAAAGTTAAAATAGAGCTAAGGTGAGAAAATTAGTATCTTGAATCTTAGAAAGGGATCCTTCTATAAAGGCTACACCATGAACATTGAGTGCACCTGCATTTTTCAGTTAATTTTTTTATGCCTTCTTTCATTTGTTCCTGCTTTCTTTTCCTCAGGAATGTCCCTGTTTAAAGCCTGGGATCCTCTTGCCCAATTTTTATAAGATTACTACTTCTTTCCTCTTCAGGTCTTTGCTCAAACGTCACCTCTTCCAAGAGGCCATTTCTGAGTACTCTCTTTTAAGTTATACCCAACCCTCTCAGACATATCACCCTGCTGATTTCATTCATAAAGCTCATCACAATCTGATAATGGCTTGTGAAATTGTTACTCTATCTCTGATTGGTTTTCTCTCACTGGAATGTAAACTCCTTAATGGTTGAGGTAGCCTTTGGCTTATCTATCCTTAGATTGTAAGCACCTTAGCACAATGTTTCAAAATAACAGGTGCATATTTGTTGACGGAATGGGTTCATCCTTTTCTGATTGAGTTTCTGCGATGGGTCATGTGCCAATAATAATATTAAACACAGCTGAGTTGTTGCCTCAAAGAAACTAATCTTTGGGGCACCTGGGTGGCTCAGTTGGTTAAGTGTCTGCCTTCTGCTCATGTCATGATCCCAGAGTCCTGCGATCAAGCCCCACATCATCAGGCTCTGATGACCTCTGATGACCCTGCTTTTCCCTCTGCCTGCCACTCTCCCTTCTTGTGCACGCTTTCTCTCTCTCCCTCTCTCTCTCTGTCAAATAAATAAATGAAATCTAAAAAAAAAAAAAGAAAAGAAAAGAAAAGAAACTAATCCTTGATGCCTTGAGATCATTCTAAGCAGGGCCAATCTCTGTTTTCCCCTTGCCACACATTATTAGTCCTTTATTGGTCTTGCATTAATAATTTGCAGCAACTAAAAGGTGCCAATGATCGATAGATCATTTAATTTAATATGAAACAATAGAGCATAATTATTAACAGACTTGGTGTTGGATCCAGATTTCATGGTTCATTTTCTTGTTTTGCCATTTACTACCTGTGTGGCTTTGGGCAAGTTACTCTGAGGTTCAGCTTCTAAGGACTTAATAAGTTAGTATGTGTAAAGTGCTAAAGTAGTGTCTCATCTATACCAGGTACATTATTAATGTAAGTTATAATTATTATATATAACCACAATTATATATAGCCACAGATGAGAGTGCCGCTCAAAATCAGATTCCATATAGATAAGTTACTGCAGTTCAGGAGATAACCCCCAAAAGCCAGGACCACCAATGAGAAATTTTAAGGGATGCAGGGCAAGGATATCTTAGACATATACATGTTAAGCTAATATATATTGCTTTTCTTTACCCCCAAACCCATTTAGATTACGTATGGAGAACATATTTCAATTTCAAGAAAAATAGAATGAACTTAAGAAAAATTAATAGCTCTCATAAGATGTCACTTAATAAAGCATTAAAGCCACCTGTGATAGTCTGTGCTGAAAAGGGTGATGTATGGTTCCACACAGTCTAAACATGCTTTCATTTAAAGGGACTTATAATGTTTCCACACAGCTCCAACAGCAAAAGGAGGAATAAATAAAGAGAAGGGCTACATCTCAAGCAGGGGTTATGGGTATGTCATAAGTACTACCTTAGTAGCAATAGCTTATGGCTCAAAGGATTGTACTAGAATCACTAGAATCATAACTGAACAGAGATGAAATCAAGTTAGAAACTCAACATCTGAGCAGAAAGCAAAAAGATTGGTCAGTATAAACCCTAATAACCCCACACAAGACAGAAAGAATTCCATGTAACCAACCCCCTCTAAAAACAATAGCAAAAATCTTTTTACATTATTTTTTTGTTAATATATCACTTCTTTTGTGTTAAAATGTCTGACATCTCTAACTAAAAATTAAGGGTCTTGGAAAAAGATATCAGCAATAATAATTTAAATTATACAATGTAATAACATTGCATTTGAGATGTGTATGGTCGTGTTAACCAGAAAATAACTTTTTTTTTTTTTAAGATTTTATTTATTCGACAGAGATAGAGACAGCCAGCTAGAGAGGGAACACAAGCAGGGGGAGTGGGAGAGGAAGAAGCAGGCTCATAGTGGAGGAGCCTGATGTGGGGCTCAATCCCATAACGCCGGGATCATGCCCTGAGCCAAAGGCAGACGCTTAACCACTGTGCCACCCAGGCGCCCCAAAAATAAGTTTTCTAACCTTAATTTTGCACATAAAGTATGTGTCTTTGGTTAAGTGCTCCCAAAACCTTTTCCGGATTGTTAAAGAAGTCATCATGCTATAACTTGAGCTATTTAATCTCGTTTATTTTCTCTTTATATAGCAGCCACTAGCTGTTCCCACTTTCTCATTTCCAGACCTTTCACAATTATTGCCAAAAAGCATATCCGTTTGACTGCTCCATTGTAATTTTGCTACTTCTTTTATTATACTGCTCAATCTTATTCCTACTTCTGTAGAATTCAGACTGTTAATCTGTGATTTTTAGATAGTCTGTTAACCTATAGATGACGTTATTTTTTCAGCTTTATATCTAGACTTCACCATCTACCCATTGACTCCCAAATGTCATCTTTTCTTGTTCACCAAAAGTCCCATACTGTCATTTCTGCAGTAATTTAATCTATAAATATCCTAATTAATAGCTCTTTTAGTTTCCTTCTTTATTTTCCAAAGACAAAAATCTCAAATTATAAGTTCTTGGCATGAAAATATATCAGAGACCTAGTGTTAACAACAATGACAACAAAAAGTCATGAAGCATTAAGGCTTTATGGGGAGTATGATCTTGATTTTATTAAAGTAAAAGATGTAATTTGTGCATAGAAGAACGCTGAAGAGCTAGATCAACCCATTCCCTGATTGTCTCTTAAGACTGAGATTTTAGGGAAATTTCAATTTGTATATATTTTATTTCTATACTTTTTCTTAATGGTCAATAAACACTAGATTTATTATGAGAAAAAAAAAACAATAAAGACTTGTTTTCCTATTGACAAAACAAAGAAATATATCTATTTTGCTGAGAGAAAGGAGATAACTGGAAGATATGCTTGATGGGTTAATGGTGATAAATGTTTAGTACTAATTATGTGTAAGTCATGAGAGTAACAGAACAGAAAGAAATGAAAGATGAGCCTCAAACCTTAAGGTGCTTCACATTAACCTAGACAATGCAATAAATGATTCAAAAGTCATAACATTCTATTTATTTTTTATTCAAAAAATATTGAAGCTCTTTTTAATCAGTGTCAGGAATTCTTCCTGCATGGAGATGTCTTCAAACTATCAAATCCTTATATTTTTGTAGCTAGCATTTCAGTGGAGGAGACAGGCTACCAGCAAATGAACATCTTGCCTGGCAGTATTATGTGTGAAGAAATACAATGCAGGCTAAGAAGAGAGAGTGACAGAGCAATGGCATTTTGGATAGGGCAATAAGGAGAGATTTCTCTGAGGAAGAAAGATTTTAGCAGAGACGGATGTGAGGTGGCACTCTAGAGGACAGCGGAGGAAAGTACCAGTGCAAAGGCCCTGAGGCAGAACATGTGAACAGCATTTGAAGAAACTCAAGAACCATTATGGCTGCAGTATGAAATCAAGAGGCAATGTGATGGGGAATGAAATCAAAGAGTTGGGGTGAGGTGGGAGACAAATCAATAGGACCTTACAGATCAAAGTGAGGATTTTGAATTTTGTAACAGCTGTTACATGAAGCAATGGAAAGGTTGAGGGAAATGGAGTGATATAGTCTTATTTACAGTATAAAGGAATCAGCTAGCTCTCCTATAAAGAATAGTGTTGGAAGTCAAAAAGGTGGAAAGATGACTTCTTTGTTGAGAGATGATAGTTTAGGCTGATAGCTGGCAAACTACAACCCATGACCAAATCTATTTCATTGACTGCTTTTGCTGTTTAGTCTGAGAGCTAAGAGTAGTTTCTGCATTTTTTAAAAGATTTTATTTATTTATTTGAGAGAGAATGAGAGCGTGCACGGGAGCATGAGCAGGGGAGGGGCAGTGGGAGAGGGAGAGGGACAAGCAGACTCCCCTCTGAGTAGGGAGTCTGACTCAGAGCTCAGTCCCAGGACCCTGAGATCATAACCTGAGCCGCAGTTAGACACCCAACCGACTGAGCCACCCAGGTGCCCCTGTGCATTTTTAAATGGTTACATTTTAAATGGTTCTTTAAATGCCTACATAAAATCCTTGATTTTGCCTCTTGACTGCAAAGTTTAGGATATTTACTCTCCAGCTTTTTAAGAAAAAAATTGCCAACTTCTGGCATCAGTAACAATGTTTGGCCTTGCAGTATAATCATTTATTATTTCTCCATACAAATTTTTATTCTGGAAAGAAGATGGCAGATGGAACGAAGGGCAGGACATAGGGAAGAAATAAATAGTTGGATTCAGGAAGTCAAGTGACAAGATTTGCTTTTGAATCAAATGTAGTGTGTGAGAGGAGTCAAAGATGATTCCATGAGTTTTGGTTTGAGCAACTGGATTAGACAATGGTGCCCATTTATGAGCTGGCAATGACAGGGAAGGAAGATGTTGCCAGGTAGAGGGAATTGTGAATGTTGTTTTGGAGATGTTAATTTCGGGGTTCATATTAGATGTCCTTGTAGAGATGTCTAATGAATGCCAAGAAGGTGATGCAAGCAATATGTGCCATAGAATTTCAGAAGAGGGCTGGGGACATGAGTTGCTACATCGTGTAGTTGGCATATGAAAAAGACTAGTAATTATAATGAAGATGGTAATACTTATTAATAATAATAAGGCCTTAATCTGTTTGAAGCATTGTGTATAGTATATGGCAGCCATGAACATGAATCTGGCAGATCTCCAATTACGAGGAGCGTAACTGATCAAGGGCCCCAGCTGGTGAGCTCTGAAATCCATTGCGTGGGTGCACCGAAGCTACAGTGAAGAACTGAGTATGGCAGGGATTCCAAGGCAGGTGGGACTCCTTTAATGACTGACTATAGCTCCAGGACACCCCCTCAGCCTTGCTGAGACTTTGTGAGACTGTATGGCAGCTAAGGGTATTTCCACCCAACATTCCTTCTAGAGTCAGACTTGCATCATGGTCCAGTTTTTTAGTCTTATCCCTTTATCTGTCACATGGCCATTTCCCCTTATCAAATTCTTGCAAGTTTAATCCCATCTGATTTCTGTTTCAGATACCCAAAATAACCCAGTGGCTGACATGTGCTATTGAGCTTTGAATGATACAGGGGTTGGGGCACTGATGCTCACACAGTCGGAAATCTGCATATAACTTTTGACTCCCGCAGAAATTAGCTGCTAATGCCTACTGTTGTCCAGAAGTCTCATCAATAACATAAACAGTTAATGTGTATTTTGTACGTTATACATACTATATACTGTATTCTTACAATAAAGTAAGCTAGAGAAAAGAAAATGATATTAAGAAAATCATAAGAGAAAATATATTTACAGGACTGTACTGTAATACTTTTTTATATTTTAAAAAATCCACATATAGGTAGACCCACACAGTTCAAATACATGCTGTTTTGAGAATCAAGTATATCATCTCATTTAAATCCCATGAAGGGTTGTTCAAATAACTCTTTAAAATAGGTTCTTTTATTATTCTCATATTAGAGATCAGGAAACTAAGGATTTGAGAGGTGAAGTGATTTTTTTTTTTTTTTACAGTTTTCAGCCATTATTTTCAAAAGTTATTTTTGGATGCCTGCTGTTGTCAAAAACAGGGGATGGAGCTGACTTTCCTACTGTAAAGTGTGTGGTTAACCGATATGTCATATAGTGCTTCTCAGGTGGGGGCAGTTTATCCAGGGAACATTTAACAATGTCTGTAGACATTGTTGATTGTCACAAGGGGGTGGGGTGCTGCTCAGCATCTAGTTGGTGGCGGCCAAGAATGCTGCTAACCATCCTGTGATGCACAAGACGACCCCATCCGCAAAGGATTATCCAGCATCACATAGCAATAGTACTGAGGTGGAGGAGACATGACACCCTACATGACACCAATAGAATCTGATAGAGATAAACAAGGAGATAGATTCCCAAGACTTATAGGAGTATTAGGAGAAGCAGGGCAGTGAGGGTAGAAAAGTAAAAATAAATAAATGCATAAATGAATAAGCGCACTCTTCAGGTCTAAGTAAAGAAGTAGCAAAAATAGCTTTAATTAATTAAATTGTAAATGTCTGCTGTGTGAAAAATCTTACACTCTGCATGGCCAAGGAGAATGCGAGCCAGAAAAAAATAATTGGTTTGGGCTAATTTTAAAATCAGTTGACTTTTGCTGAGCAAGTACCATTTGGACATTGCCTAGAAAAACAAAAACAGTTTATATGTAACATATATATTTTCATACTTAGTTATGTGCCAGCATTTATGCTAAGCCTTTTATAAGATACATATTATTGTTGACCTCACTTTAAAGATGAGAAAAATGAGACTTTGTCCTAGGAAGTAATTGAACTAAAAGTGGAACCTAGAGCCCCAACCTGGAAACCGTGTGCTTTAAAACTTTATTTTGAATAAGAGAAGTGACATGGTAATAAGAACATTCTTCAAATAAGAGAGTTGATGTTAGTAATTCACATGCAAGCAATCACTTAACTGATGACTATCCATTAATTTGGGTCTCTTTATATCACTATTTTCTTTCACTTTTGTTCATACACAATCCTTGGTAACTCTTGTACTTGAATGCAGGGTTTTATTAAAAACAAACAAGCAAATAAAAAAGCAGCAAGGAACAAACAACCCCAGTAGTTTTCTTTATTTTGACATGGATATGTGTTGTGTTGTATATACTAAATATGAACAATAATATGCTGTGGGCTGAGACGTGGTGCTAAATTATGGTAAAAGCACATTATGTTGATAATAAATTTACTTTTTTGTACCACGTGGAGAATACAGATTGGCAGTTATTCTCATTTTCATTTGCGGATATCAGTTGGTTAGCAGCTTCACATTTAATTTATTACTTTTGTTGAGATAGGTATTTTATTGATCGGATCCATACTTAAGAGTTTCATGAAACCATCACTTTCTGTAAGAAAGAGTTTCCCTAGAGGTTTCTAAAACTCTGCTTTTCAGAACAATAAACAATGGCTTTGTCATTTCTTGTTATAGCATTTATATAGTATTCCATTGTAGAAAGAACTTAATAATCATTAATAGAGATATTTGCTAAGACTTTCCTAGAGAACTTAGGAGCTGCTTGCTAAAAATCAATATCAAGTAGTGAGAGAAATATTTTGGCCATTTTTTCTGGGTACATTTTTCCTATTACATTGGTACTTAATTCTTTTGCATGAGTTTTATTGGATGTTGGAAATGTTTATTGTAAAATACACTGGGAAAAAATACACACACACACACACACTTGGAAAATACACTTGGAAAAAATATGTATATATTCATTCTGGAGAAGAAAGGAAATAAATGAAGACTGGCAGTTTACACAGAGGACAGAAAATGTTCTGAAGAAAGTTCTGTTATAGGCTATTTATTTATTTGGAAATAGATTGGACTGATAATGGTAATACTAATCACAATGGGTAAAATTTATTAAGCATTCTCTATGCTAAGCATTTCATCTTTTTAAAAATTTAAATTCAATTAGCCAATATATAGTACATCATTAGTTTCAGATGCAGTGTTCAATAATTCATCATTTGTGTATAACACCCATATGCCCTCCTTAATGCCCATCACCCAGTTACCCCATGCCCCTATTCACCTCCCCTCCAGTAACCCTCAGTTTGTTTCCTATCGTTAAGAGTCTCTCATGGTTTTGCTCCCTCTCTGATGACTTCCCATTCAGTTTTCCCTCTTTTCCCCTATGACCCTCTGTGCTGTTTCTTATATTCCACATGAGTGAAACCATATGATAATTGTCTTTCTCTGATTGACTTATGATTCGCTCAGCATAATACCCTCCAGTTCCATCCATGTCATTGTAAATGGTAAATATTCATCCTTTCTGATGGCTGAGTAATATTCCATTATATATATATAATCCCACTCTGCATGGCTAAGTATATATATAAGTATATATATATATATATATATATATATATACACACACACACACACACATTATCCATTCATCTGTCAGTGGACATCTCAGCTCTTTCCACAGTTCAGCTATTGTGGACATTGCTTAAGCATTTCCTCTTTATTGAGTCTTCGCACCACACATCATAAGAGGTTGCTTCTAAATTTCCCATTTTACAAATAAAGAAAGAAATATATAATTAGGTTAAGTAACTTGTCCATTTAGTAAGTGGCAGAGCTTGGTTACAAACCCAGGTGATCTGCTTTCAGATAGGAAAATCTTGGCCAAAAGAACTGCAAACAAGGTTGTCCTTCGTCTGCTGCATCTCTTATTGAACCCCATGTAATGACCTTCATTCAGTAAATAAACAGCTGGGCAGAATGACACACACTGCACCAACTATATGGAATTAAGGACCCAGTAGACTGGGCGCTAGCCTACAGTATTAAAACTTTTGGAGTACAATTAAGTCTACCTCTTTGGGTCTAAAGAATGTTCATTGTAAAACTTAATGGACTGTATTATATAATCTCTGCAGTCCTTCACAAGCTCAAAAAATACTCCAAAGGAAAATGTCATAGGGTTCAATATTCTTTGTGTCTCTTTTAGATGCATTCTGAATGCACAGAACTAAAGCCATTTCTTGAAACAAAAGTATGAAATATGAGGTATGAAGAGCTTCTTTCATAAATGGGGTGCTCTTCTATGCTGTCTGTTTAGAAACACAGAAATAAGATTAGGTATCTGCTCGGTGGGTCTCACATGGTTGACTTGATGTCAAAAGAATAAATTAAATATGAGTTAGTAGGGGCAAGGTCAATAAATGTAATTTATTCCAGTATAAACTATTTCTACTTCTTCAGGCTCATTGTCACAGAACATGAATGAGGATGGCTACAGCAAAAAGTCAGGTTTATCATATAAGAGAATCTTCCACGTATTGGGCATCTTAATGTGTCTTATGATGCAGCCACATTTACTTAAATTGAACCATGCAAATTTAAAATAGTGAGCTAATAAGAATGTCAGAATAGTCTTAATTTATTTATAACATTTGAATAAGGAAAATTCCTCCTCAATGAAAATTAGAATCTTATCATTAAAAAAACTGGTGAGTCAAATCCCCTGGAAACTGATTGAATACTCCACATGGTAGAGCTGGTTTAGCTGGTGAAAAGAAATACCTATCTCTCTGTCTCACAATTAGCCTTGATTTTTTTTGACGTTGTCTGGACCACATTGCTCTCTCAAAGGTAACAGTCTTGTATCTCATTCAAACACAACATGAGCTCCTGACTCTATGCCTAGGAATTCTCTTATATATATAAGGTTATTGTTCCCATCTACCTGTTAAAGTACTAAGTGAATCTGTAAAGGAAAATGTGCTTGAAATCATGTATTTGAGCATGAAATTTAGATGTGTAGGACTAGAACCCAATACTTGGCATAGCCCAAACTGACTGGTTGAAGCTTCTTTTGAGGCTTATACAAAGCTTAAAGGCTAAAATCTTACAGGTAAAAACTGAGCTACAGTGTAAGATTATTTTTTAAACATAATGGTGAACAAACACATTCAAAAATCACATGAAATTGTGGAGTGAGAAAGATCCTTAGCAAAATTCTTATACAGTTTAATTTATCAAAAACTTTTCTCTGTAGGATGTACACTTGTCAAAGTATATATGCTTCTGTGAAAACTACATTGTCCTTTAAAGATAGCTAATTAAAAATAAAGTAGAGACTTAATTTGTTATTTTTTTCCATCTTCAAATATTATTGACATTAAAAAGTCAGAATGCTCATAAAAATTGCTTTCCATGTTTCTTATGACTAAAAACAGTTTTTTTTTCAGAAATTGGATTAATCCTCATTCTCTGAAATGTTTGCCAGAGCTCTGAGATAAAAGGAAAAACATTCTTGTTATATACACTTCTTAAGAGAGCAGTAGAGGCAAGATCGGAGTCCAAAATTATTCATTTCTGCTTCAGATCTTTCTTGAAACATTTTCCATGACTGTGATGTGCAACAAATAGCTAGGGAATTTTTATCTCCACCCCCTCAAGTAACACAAATCATCTGCTCCCCTTTTTCGTACAAATATGAAAGAGGGAAACTGTCCATGATGATTTGTGGAGAGTAGGTGTGTGTGAGATCTGCTATTTCCATGGTTAGTTCTGAAGCTGATGTCACGATTGCTTCCTACACAACAATATGGGAAACCACATTAGCAGCAGGAATCCCAGTTGGCAGAATTGCCAATTGTACCTGTTAAATAGACAGTTTTTTGGGGGTGGAATCCTCAGGACACCTTAGAGAAGTCAGTCAATGTTTTATTTAGAAATTAGAAGCTCCTAAAATGGGATTATATATTTCAAAGTCTTTGAGATATGAGTACAGTGTGACACAACACTAAGTGATTACTATTAATATTATCATGTTTGTTATTAACCTTCTTATAGCTGTGTGCAAGTCTTCCCACAGACACAAAATAGCTTTGTCAGAAAGCAAGAGTTTTGTTGAATAGGAATGAACCTCAATATTAAAATTAAATCAAGCATTTCAGAAGTTGCCTGGAAGAATTTGGGGTAGGAAATGATGATTTGGAGGTCGATTAGAACATGATGGCCTGGGATTCTGAGGGAATCAAGATAACTGTGAGCATTCCTTGCTAGGAGGTCATGCTACCAGTATGGCATCGAGACTAAAATACCCACCTGAAATAGCTGGTACTAACATAGACTGAACAACATGTATTAGTGTGATAGCATCAGGGGTCTTGCTTTGAATAACTCCAGAGGCTTGTTCATTCATCTGTTTATTTATTCTATAAAGTACCATAGAGTAGAAGATACTGAAAAGAAACAGTAATTTGGAAAGACCATCTTGAGAGATCTTCATAAAATCAGAGTCCTGGTTTATAAAGTATGCATTGAAATCAGTGACATTTGGTTCTTGCTGTCATTAACACTTCTGTGCTGATGTTCCAAACATACTGGTTTTCAAACTTCATCTTGACTGAACAATTCTTTGTTCAAAGAAGAAACTTATGAAGATGCCCTGTAAATAAAATAGAGGAGCTGTTGTTGCTGAGTTTGGGAGCATTGTCTGCTCATTGCCTATATCCTCCTGTGGCCTCTGCTTATTTCAGAGTAGCCCCTAAAATAATTGCAAGGACCATCTAGGGTTCTGCCATATCCAAAGTTAAAAACACTGCTTGGATTGTCTTTACCTCAATTTCTGGAGGTCTATCATCATGTCATTTGAAACTGTTCTCTTCCCCACTCTAAAAGCAATCTTGGATTCTAACTCATAATCTAAAACAAGCTCTGCAGTATTGATCAGTATCTGTAGAACTGTATTATTCAGGAGTCTTTTGGTTGCGAGTGGCAGAAAATCCAACTCATTCTGACTTAAACGGGTTCTACTGGCCGACATTATTGAGAGGCATACGGATAGGGCTGAGTTTAAGCACAGTTGCTCTCCAAAAGGCTGAGAAGATACAAGTTTCCATCTCTCATTCTCTCTCTCTTTTCTTCTCAATCACCTCATTTTACTGATATTGGCTTCATTTATATGCAGGCTTTCTTCATGCAGTAGCCCCCACATAGTCTTTAATGTGCTTTTCTTTTCCAGTAATTCTAACACAGTTTTTGGAATTGTGAGTTATTGTACCAGTTGTTGTTTTAATGAATAGACTTTTTTTTTAGAGCAGTACAGGTTGATAGATAAGATGAACAGAAAGTACAGAGTTCCCATACTATTTCTCCCTATATGAACAGTTTCTCCTATGAACACCTTGCATTAATGTGGTAGATTTATTACGATTGGTGAGTTAGTATTGATATATTATTATCAAAGTCCATAGTTTGTTTGCATTATGATTTACTCCCTGTGTTATATGGTTGTATGGATTTTTTTTTAAACTTTTTTTTTAAAGATTTTATTATTTTATTTGACAGAGATAGAGACAGCCAGCGAGAGAGGGAACACAAGTAGGGGGAGTGGGAGAGGAAGAAGCAGACTTATAGCGGAGGAGCCTGATGTGGGGCTCAATCCCATAACGCCGGGATCACGCCCTGAGCCAAAGGCAGACGCTTAACCGCTGTGCCACCCAGGCGCCCCGGTTGTATGGATTTTGACCAATGCACAGTGTCACATATATGACATTACAGTATCATGAGGACTAGTTTCACTGCCCTAAAAAATCCCTTTGCTCCACTTATTTATCCTTCCCTCCTTCCTGCTATACCTCTGGGAACCAGTGATAGCTTTGTTTTTTTACAGAATGTCATATGATTGGAATCATAGAATATTTAGTATTTTCAGACTGGTTTATTTCGCTTAGCAATATGTATCTAAGGTTCCTCCTTGTCTTTTTCTGGCTTGACAGCCTTTTTTTTTTTTTTATTGCTGAATTAGTTTTCTGTTGTATATACCAAGTTTGTTTATCCGTTCACCTATTGAAGGACATCTTGCCAAGATTTGGCAGTTTTGAGTAAAGTCACTGTAAACATTTGTGTGCAGATTCTGTGTAGACATAAGTTTTCATTGGATAAATACCAAGGAGCATAGTTGCTGGATCATATTGTAAGATTATGTGTATCTTTGTAAGGAGCTGCTAGACTATATTCCCAAGTGGCCATACCTTTTTGCATTCCCACCAGCAATGAATGAGAGTTCCTGTGTATCCATGTACTGGTGAGTATTTGTTGTTTCAGTGTTTGAGATTTTATCCATTCTAAAAAAATGTGTAGTAGTATCATTGTTGTTTTAATTCTCAGTACCCTAATGAGATTGGATCCATTTTAATTGGTCATCTCTGAACCAGTCTCTGCAGTCAGAAGAATGGAATATGTTGATTAGGTAGGTTTATGTCTCTGATCTATCACTCAGGGGTTGATAGTGATTTGCAGTTACCAAATTCACAAAGGAGAGATGATTTGCAGTTATCTAAGAAAGAGAATCGGATTCCACAATAGTAATTGCATCAGATAGCAACACACACATATGCACACACACAAAAATCTCCTGACAAAAATATAATAATATTAGAGGAAGCGTTCATAGTTAAATAATTATAAGATGAAAAATATGTGGTGAATTTCAAAAGTCAAGGAAACAGGTGGTGTCCATATGCAATAGAGGTTGGGATAAGTGGCAGTGGGAGTATTGGGCTCAATTTCTACAATTTAAAGCAAAATAGAATAAAATACATTTATTTTCAACATTAATTCTTGGTTGTGCATATTGATTCATGAGTATGTATAACTCCTTTCTATGTGAAACATATCACATAGTGGAGAAGAAATAAACAATCCACTAGAAGTCTTTTATGATTTAAATTAAGCTATTATTCAATGTAATTACTAGTCTGAATGTTTTAAAGTTTCCCTAAATAAGAAGTATAGAGGTTGTTTACATGATGGTTCATTGCACAATTATGAATAATCAGCAATGACTGTGAGCTAATGATCATAACATATGTTTTGCTTGAGAACATAGTTTTTGGCAATGACTATACAATGGCTATCAATTCAATCGTAGAGCTTTTTACATATGTTGATTCAATAAGAGTTCTTTGAAAATGACTATATTAGCCAAATAACAGGTTTCCAGTCTAAATCCAATTGATGAGATTTAATCTTGCAGTAGGAAGGACTGAGCATGGGTTAAATGTACATAAATATTGGCACAAGTCAGTGATGTGACTTCAGGAGAAAATAAGAGAGTTAGTGTAAACATTTCATGGTTTTATAATATTTGTCCAATGATTGATTTAATCTTGGGATTGATCATTAGCAAAAGTGTAAGCCATATGGCAACTGACATTTACAAATGTGCTTTTGTCTGTTAGTTTTATTCATTGAGGACAACAATTAAAAGATTCAACATTCTGTACATTTTTTAATGCAGTGTTCTGAAGACTTCATTCAGTAACAAATACATTGTTAGAAAGAGTCTACTATGGAGAAACTTTGTAGTATCATGGAAGAATGGTGTTGGAAAAGAATTTTAAGTTGATAGACTGCTTTTGTTTCATTCAAAGACCTGTGTTTATTTCATCCAAAGTTCTGATAAACATCAGCAGTTGCTTTCAGGAAATGCATTGGCAAAAAAAATAGAAAATAAAAATATATTTACATGGGGAATATAGACTCTGTGAAAAACTGCATTCAACTTAAGTCAAGTGGCCAAGAAATGATGGGATTTGCTTAAGAGAAAAAGTCTTAATATATTTCTACAAATTTTGTCAATTCCTGTCTTTGTTTTTTGATCTCTTGAGATGATAGGATTTGGGAAAGAAAGTAACTGATTTAGCCACCCATTCCACTAAAATCTGTCACAGTTGCTACAGGCCTAATCATCCTACCTTTGTATTTGAAAGGAGACAAGCTATTTTTGCCTCTATAACAGCAGATATAAGACCAAGGACTATATTTCTTGACTATGAATTAGAGAACATAGTTCTAAGTTCATTCATTTATTCAAGTGGTTTAAGATTAAATTTAACTATAATTTATCATGTAACTATCAGCTTCTAATAATGTAGGAACTTTACCATAACATAGCATTTCATTATTATTTTCCCGATCATAACTATTACTGCTGTCATGTTCATCATCATCATCAGCAACATTTCATTTCCATAGCATTTTATAATTGTCAAGTGAGTGGCACACTGACCAAGATAATCACAGCAAACATGGTGCCCTATTTTGGTCACAATTATTTTTGGTTTTGAATTTGCAAGAGAACAGATAAAAAGGAAGATTGAAATGAATGGATTTAAAGATGAAGTCCATCAGATAGACATAAAACTACCAGGATAGTTAATTTCGATCACTGTGTTTCACTGTAGGTACAACAGTGGATTGAGGATGGGAAGGTATAGCTTGATTATTAAGTGATTTTCCAAAACCCACTTATTCATTCTGAGCCTTCATTTCCTCAGCTGCAAAACTGGAAGAGGAGAGTAGAACTTGAAGTCAACACAAATACTTAGTTTGTGTAGCCATGTCTTTCAAAACATACTGGTTTGTGTCAGTGGAATGTCACTTCACTTCTTGCTGACATCTTTATCACTATTTTGATTTCCGAAAGAGTTGCCATCTCTCTACTCAACTCATTCTGCTCCATGCTGGGTTATGTAGCAAACTGGCTTTGGTTCTCTGTTCAGAGTAAAAATCAAACTTTCTTCTTGGTTGCTTTATTTTAGAAGATTTCTCCTGTGGATAAAGACAAATATAAAAAGACAAATCAGATATCATCAGAACATTCTCTTTAATGTTTCCGATCTTGAATGTTTCTAGAAAAGAGTGCTCTTAAAATTCACTGCTGGTATTTGCCCAGATTCATTTATTCAGTTTGGTCCAGAAAGGAGGGAGGTAGTTATTTTAAGAGCAAATGTAGGACTCAATATTTCATTTATTCAGAAGGGGGCACACTTGTGCTTTTAATAGCAGATGTATTTAGATTTGCTAGTATATGAAATTTATACATACACTTTTAGGAAATGATAGAACCATTCCTTATTATCAGGGTTTCTTTAAAAATATATGTACACACACACACACACATACACACACACACTCCAACTTAATACTTGAATAATTCTTAAATATGGAGAATGACAGAATTCAATATTCAGATTTCTTTGGGGCGAAAGACTGTTTTTTTTATAAGTCTAGGGTCCTATTAAGGTGAAAACTGTAATTTGGGCCAATAAATTATTCAAAGTGATTAGGTTTGCTTTTCATAAATACTTCTGTGACCATGGAATAAACATGCTTTTGACAACCTCTGATAAATTTAAGTATAGTTTCTGAATTTTGGCAAACATATAGCCTTAAAAATGTTTTCCCCACTGGTCTTTATTAATAATGTGTCATATTTTGCATGTGAAGATGACATAGGCCCCCTTGGAGGAAGAAGACTTATGCAATTGGGCTTTCTACAATTGGGCTTAATTATCCTGAGTCATAATCATCTTTTTCAAGAACACAAGGTTGTCCTTGATATGGTGTTTGCCTGAGATTAGGAGTTCCCTCTGAAGTTTTTGAAAGTCATGTCTAGTACCCAAAACTTTGACCTCATGATTGGTATGTTCTACCTAATTTAAGTATTTGGCAAAGAGTGATAAAGCCCAAACACTTTAAATCATACAGGAATATCTGTGATACATACAGAGAATACAAGAATACAGGATATAATTATATTTTGCTTTGAGGTTTTCTTAAAAATTATGTTGGTTGTATCTTGATGACAGTATATATGACAAAGGAGAGTGTATTTAATATATAAAGAGCTTTTACAAATTATAAAAAATATTTAAAAATAATTCACTACAAAAAATGAGCAAAAGTAAAGATTGTTGTTAGACAATTTACAAGAAGAAGGATGAATGGGAAATTATTGTTACATATTTAATATCTACAGGAGAATAGGGTTAGTCTATATTGTAATCTAAAAACTGCATGCTAAACATTGAGACTGAGTTTTGGACCTGTGTGAATGTCTACGATTATTTCAATACTAATAACCACAGTCGACTTAAATGTGATAAAGAGGTATATATGTAAATGTCTATATACCTCTACTAAATACATATTATAAAGTAAAAAATATATCTTTTGTGTATGTCGCAATCAAGACTTTTTAATTATATGTTATCAAAAAAAAAAAAAAGACAGAGAGAGATAAGAATGAGATTGCTTAGCCCTTGGTTCCTAGCTGTATATGAGTTCTACCTAAGTAATCTCCCTCTTTCAATTCCCAGGGCTGGTGTTTATTACCGCTCTCCTTCCTTCAACATTTTCTCAATCTTCTGTGTTCACAAATACTTCTCTCTAAGATTGATAATGTTGATGGGGGTGTAAATTGGAACTATCTTCCTAGATGATAATCTGGCAGTATATATCACCAATTGGATGAGTATAACCCTTGACTATGCATTCAACATCTCTCTTAAGGAAATAATGGAGCATTTTAAAAAGATAACTGTACACACATTTGTTGCTGTGGTGCTTGAAGTAGTGAGCAGTTGGCAAGCACTAAGTGCCCATCAAAGTGAATGAGTTAAGTAAATTGTGGTGAAATCCTTCAAATAAATATTTTGTAAATATTAATACCATAAAGAGGATCCACATATATTGATTTAAAAGGCCATGTGTTTTGGTAAATTAAAAAATTAGTTTAAAGCAGAGATTATAGAATGATTCCAATTATATGGGAGACATATAATTTTGTAGGTATTAAATAAATACCTGAACTATATACTCCAGAATTCTTTTAATAATGATCCCTTTGGAATGGTGGGATTACATATGTTCTTTATAACCTATTTTATAATATCTGATATTTGAAAATCATGTTCTTAACTTATAGTCAGAAAATCACAGAATCATTGCTTAAAACACAACTAGTCTTGGGGCACCTGGATGGCTCAGTGGTTAGGCATCTGCCTTCCACTTAGGTCATGATCTCAGGGTCCTGGGATCAAGCCATGCATGAGGCTCCTTGCTCAGCGGAGAGCCTGCTTCTCCCTCTCCCTCTCCCTCTGCTGCTCCCCTTGCTTGTGCTCTCACTCTGTCAAATAAATAATTAAAATCTTTAAAAGAAACCACACAACTAGTCTTAAACTCAAATTACTTAAAGTTTCATTGAGTGAAAAACAAACCAAAAAAATTAATTTTGTAATGATAGGAGAGATGAAGAGAATAACAGTAAGAGAGATGAGTAGAAATATAAGTCGGTAAGAATTTGAAGACCCAGATTGTAAACCATTCTCTTCCATCAGATGGTTTTCTATTTTGTCTAAATTCTAACAGAATGAGACGGTTGGATTGTATGATCTCTCAGTTCCATTCCAAGTTTTGACTTCTGATGACTCCATGTATAAAAATTAGTTTAGTTCATGCTGATTCAACATCTTTTTATCTGTAAGAGAAGTAGTAAAGATTCTTTGTAGGTGAGCATTGGTATCTTCCATGGCAATAAAATATAAGATACATCTCAGTCTTTTAAGTTTCTTTCTTAAATCGTTGTAGGTTTAAATATTTCCTTTTTTCCTACATGAAGGCATGGGGAACGGCCTCAGCTGAGATTAAGGAGAATTGGGAAAATATCCATAGGTGACATGATAGAATCTTCTGAGATAATTTTTGAAGGAGTTAGTCCATTAATGTGAAATATTGAAAGTCTTATGTTACAAGGAAGGTGGTCAGCATGTGGTCTAGATCAGCAAGATTCTAGCTACTGTTCTATTTTGTCTTTTCCAATAGAGCTATGAGGTCCTTAAGGGAATGACAGTGCCATATTCAACATTGTATCTCTCACCCTCATCCTCCAGTACTTAGCACGCTGTGGGCAAAGTAATAGTTCAGTAAATACTTATTGAATGAATAAATAAATGAAAGATTGACTGTATAAGTTAGTGACTGATTCATTGGACCAATGGTCATATGCATAGATAAATGGATAATAGGTTGCTTTATGTTGGTATATAACAAATATGTCTAATACTAGTTATGGCATTAACTGCCTGTATGTTACAAATGAAGTCACTTTCTGCTCCTGAACTTCAGCTTCTTCACATACAATATAGAGAGCTAGGACTACATATTTTCTAAGCTCTCTTTCAACTCTAAGATGGCAGGATTCTATAAATACATGTATACCAGGCAGTTTTCTGATATATTTTCTTTCATTCCTCACAACCAGTCCATCAGCCATTTCTGTTTTGTAAACAGAAATTTCCCACTACTGCCAACATCTTGTCTATACCATCAGCATCTTTCACTGAACTCCCGCAGTTCACCTAACTGGTTTCTCCACATTGTTACATTTGCTCCCACAGAGTCCATTCTTCACATACACAGCCCACAGAGTAACATGTTTTAGAAGACAACTTGGATCATGTTATTCTCATGTTCAGAACCTTCAAAATTACTGACCATAACAATTTTAGTAAAATCTAAATCTTACCCTGGTTTATAACATCCTATATGATGTAGCTCCTGTTTAATTCCCTCTTATATCCTTCTCCTCCATTGGTTATCATAGATCTTTCTGACCACTGGACATAGCAGACTAACTCCCACCTTAGGTTTTTATAGTTGATATTCGCTCTGTCCTTCAAGTCACCTTTCTTAGAACTGTGCATTCCTCCTACCTTTAATCATTCAGAATAGAAAATAAATATTACCTAAAAAAAGATTTTCTTGATCATCCTAGGGTTGTTTCTCCAAGACATTCTCATTCCTTCTGTATCTCATTAAGCTGTTTTATCACCTTCATGGTGCCATTTCCTTCTCCTTATGACCTAATTTATTATTTAGCTTCCTAATGTTTGGTCTTTCTCCACTCTTATGCACACAAGTTTGCTAAGCATAGGGAAATGTACTCGTTTGTTTATTGTTCTATCCTTATTGTGTACAGAACTTTGATAACACATAGGGGCGTTTGAGAAATATTTATTGCATGTTAACAGGTAATTTTTCCTCCAGACATAACCAGTCTTCACTGAGAGTTTTTGATTGGTGCATATTCATATTCAGCTCCCTAGGGTATTTTATCACACCATTATAAAATACTGCTGAGTGTGTTATCTCCCTCACAGAGATAGAGGATGGTATAAGGATTAAATGAGGTAATGTATACGAAAGTTACTTCGTTAGAGAAAAAAAAAAAAGAAACAACCTTCTAATAGTACTTATTATCACTACCCTGATTTCACAGTTCAGGAACCTAAAGCCCCAGTGGGTACACAACTACCCAAGGTCATAGATATGAGCTCTTCTGTTTTCTACAGAACACTACAGAGGCACTTTTACATAGTTTTTAGCTTTTTCTTTCTTCTTTTTCTTTCTTTTGGGCTGAATATCCCTCACGAAAAGGTCACAAAGATCACAAGGATGTCTCCCGAAAATTAGGAAAGGCAAAATAAAGCTACCCTTGATGAGAAATGGCATATAGATCAGTAAAAACAGCCAAAGGGAATATAGGAATAAAAAAAAATCAGGGCAGAATTTGGCCTACTGGCCCAGATGATAAGGGAATAACTACTTGTGATGTTTAATGTGAAGCTATAGAAAAGTTAATAGGTTTGTGAACAAATGTCCCAAACTCTCAGTTCAGGGTATTATTTCCCAATTCAAGAAACTTTTCTATCTTGAGGGTAACAATTTTTATTCAGCTTTTGTGCAAAGCAACTGTCACTCTTTCACATTTTCTTTTCTTTTCCTGTTTCTTTACTAAAAGTGTTCAGTATTACTTGGTGAAATTCTGCCCTATTGTTTGATATCATGACACTTTCTTCCAGGCAGGGCAATGTGTTAGAACCATTGGTGCTAACCGGAACAGTGTGTGATACCAGGGAGTATACTAGTATATTAAGTTATATCTTATATTCTTATATAATTCACAAACCAGCTATTTAAAAGAAATCAGTTTCAAAGCTGTGGGATTTCATTTGTAGTCACATTTCAATGTGATATAGTTCATTAAAAACACGCGTTATCTTACTTGCTTTTATGTCACACCACTAGTAAGTGAGGAACTAGTCTTCCAGACTCCATTATTTGAATACTTAAATTATTCAGCATTTATAGGAGGGCAAACTTAATTTTGCAACTACCTCATCATTTTCCATGGATATACCAGTGTATCCTGAGGTTGTGCCACTCTGATTTGCCGTTATGTGGTAATGTAACAACACCTTGAATGGGATTTACTGCTGGTTATAGTCAATCTCCACACTTTGGTCAGTTTCTAAGGGAGCTATCCAGAGCTGATCTTGCCACCAGATGGCCACTGAGGGAAGAAGGAGAACGGGCTCATACTTTTTGAATATTTGATTTTATGCACATCCAGTCCAAGCTTCTAATTAAAGGGTCCAAATGGAGCTTCCTAAAGAATTTGCTCTCTGGATTCCAAATATAGAGGTTCAAAGGGATCTAGTTCCATTTTAAAAGCGCACATGCAAAAATAAGTGAAGTACCTTGAAATTGCCAGTGAAGAAGTTCACCCTGAAATCTACAGAATAAAAAGCATAGGCTTTCCAGGATGAAAATCTGTTTTCAAATAAGGAAATGGATATTATAGCTTCCTAAATGCCATTCATTCAGAGAAGGTGAATCAACAGGGATAAAAGACATTGAACAAGACTCTTTTTTCATGTCTATTTAAATGAGAATTGTATTCAGTTTGTGACTATGAAAGAGCTTAAAATTTATAGTGGTATTTCTTGCATCCACATATGTGAGGATAATTTTTTATATAATTTATCATGGTTCATATTGAGATAGCTCTGAAACTATGAACACTTTCTAATAGTTTTGCCTAAAATATTAATAAACATACTCATTCTTAAACATTCAGATATTATATTAAAATAATAACCATATTATAATTCAAAAATCTAGAATATAAATGTTCAATCTTGATTTTTTTTCTTTTTTTAGATTTTATTTATTTGTTTGACAGAGAGAAAGAGTACAAGCATGGGGAGTGGCAGGGAGAGGGAAAAGCAGGCTCCCACTGAGCAGATAGCCCAAAGTGGGGCTCGATCCCAGGACCCTGGTATCATGACCTGAGCTGAAGGCATACGGTTAACTGGCTAAGCCACCCAGGCGCCCCTCAACCTTGATTTTAATTCCAATTATATAGGAGCTACAAATATGATATTTTAACACTTTTTTAAGATTGTAGATTTAAAAAAAAATGATTTACCTGTTGACTCCTTAAGTAAGAATTGGCACATTCAACAGATGCGTTTTGGCATAGTCAAGGTTCTGGTCACTTGGTTCCAGCCTCCATTAAACCTACAGTCTACTAGAGGAAAAGTTAAGTAACCTGAGAGTTTAAATGCAGTCTAACAAGTGCAGCATTGTATAATTACATATTGCAGGATCCTCTTACTTGAACTTGGGAGGTCAGAGAGAGTTTCCAGGGAAAGTGACATAGAAGGTGATACCTGATGTATTAGTAGAAGTCAGCTAAGCAGAGGGTTGGAAAAGAATACTTTAGTCGCAGTGAGCATTGTATATGAAGGTATGAAGGCAAAAGAGGACTGATGTTCTTTGAAGAAGTAAGAGAAGTTCAATGTGACTAGAAGTTAGAATTCTTGAACAAATGAAATAGGAACTGGGTATTATAAGTAAGGCTGACGTGATAAGCTGATATTGCATCATGGAAGTCCATTTTCACTATACTTAAGCAATTTGACCTTCCTTCTAAGAGCAGTGGGATTCTTAGTAAGATTTTTTTTTTTTTTAAGAAAGCAAACTGGTTCAGATTCACACTGCAGAAACATTTCGGCATAAAGAAAAGATCATGGGCAGAAGAGAGCAGAGAAACTAGATACTAAAGATCTTATTTAGAGTCCACTTTAGGGTTCCTGGCAGGAGACACTGTGCCTCAACTAGAATACCACTAAGGAAGAACGCAGAGAGGTAGCTGGGATCATCAAATCTTTGGAAGATTAAATTGAGAGGGCTTTGGAGTTGTTTGTAAGTGGAGGAAGGTGAGGGTGAGGGGGCAGGGAACCTAATTTAGATTTCTGAAATCTACAACAGTGGTGGCTGGCTCCATTTCCAAAGATAGAAAACACAGGAGAAGCTTACAAGTGAAGGCCATGAGATCATTTATGGGCATAGAAGGTTTATGTTTCTGTAGGATTCCAAATGAGATGGCCAGCAGAAATTTGAATCTGTGGATTTTGAAGCTCAGGAATGAGATCTGAACTAGAGATATAAATTTCAGACTTTTCAGCAAGTAGACGGTAATTGAACATATGGGACTAGATGATATTACTCAGGGAAGATATTTAAAAGAGTGATTCTCACTCAAACTTTGGGTTCAGATGAATTACCCAGGAGACTTGATAAAATTCAGGGTACCAACTCCAGAGTGTCTTATTGAGTAGGTGTAAGATGCACTTCACAAATCTATGTTTTTGACAAATAGAGCCCCATTACATAATTTTGATCAGATGATTGACCCCACTCTGAAATAAAAGAAAGGGCCTTGCAAGGAAGCCTCAGTAGGATCAGCACATAAGAGATGAGCAGAGTAATAAGAATCTAGAAATAAGACTGTGAAGAAGTAACCAGAGGCATTGAAGAGAAACCCAGGAGAATCGAATGACATAAATTCTACGGGAAGAGAGCAGGTACAAGAGAGGGAATGGTCAAGAGGGTCAAAAGTGTTGAGAGATAAAATAAAGATGAACGCTGAAATACACCTACTAGATGTAACAAAAAGGAGGTCATAACAAAGTTGGCAAGAACAGCCTCAGTAGAATAATGTGGGCTGAAGCCAGATTGCAGTGGGTTGAGGGTTGAATATGAGATGAGGATTCAGAGACATGAAGCAGAGACAAAGTCTTTTAAAAGAAGTTAGGCTCAGAAAAGGGAAGGAGTTTGATGCAGCAGAGCATGGGATGGAGACTGAATGTTTTAGGAAGAAAACAACTTGAGTCAAAGTCTTAGATCACACCTGACATGCTCCATTCCTAATTTCTTGGAATTTTTTTAACAGATTCATTGGTGTATAACTTAACATTTTATAAAATTCATTGATTTAAAGTATCCATTTCATTGGCTTTAATAAAATTACAAAGTTGTGCAACCATTGCCATAATCCAGTATTAAATAATTCCATTGCCCTAAAGACATCCCTCATGCCGTTTAATCCCCGGTCCCACGCCCAGCTCCAGGCAAACACTAATGTACTTCCTGTTTCTATAGGTTTACCTATTCTAGACTTTCTGTATAAATTGTACAATATGTGCTCCTTTATGTCTGGCTTCTTTGTCTTAGTATGTTGTTGATGAGGTTCATCCATGCAGAATTTCATTCCTTTTTATTGCTGAATTGTATTCCCTTTATGGATATACCACCTATTATATATCCATTCATAAACTGACGACATCTGGATTGTTTCTACTTTTTGACCATCATTCATGAGTGGTGCTACTGCAAACATTCACTTGCAAATCTTTTTTGTAAACATATGTTTTCATTTCTCTGGGTTCCTTATCTAGGAGTGGGATTCCTGGATTGTATGTTAAGTTTATGTTGAACTTGCTATGAAACTGCCAAACACTTTCCTGAAGTGGCTGCACTATTTTATATCCCCACATTCCCACCCCAATCCTATAAAAGCTGATATTTCATTTGCATTTGTAACTGGATTCATTTATTTGGCCTAGAGGGAAAAAGAGCTGTGCTCCTTTCTGATAAATGGGAGCAAAGTAAGTTGCTGTGTTAATGCTTAAAACTATTGAAATACATCTGAGTATCAGTGGTGGTCTAGATTCCAAGGGGCCAGTCTTGGAAATGACTTGTTTCTACCCCTTCCATCACATGCTCTGTTACTCTACCTCTACTCTTTCTTGCAAATACTTGACAGTCGACAGCTGGTTTACCTACACCCAAACAAAATTAGGTGGTATATTCTGGAGTCTAATGGGGCAGGAAGATGGAAGTCCCTACATCTTGCTGTCTACTTGAGATACCAGTGTCTGCTATCACAGCTTAAGCATCACCAGCAGGAGACTTTGGGAATGATATTGAACTTCATTTAAGCTCCAAGTCCTCATCTTTGCAATGAGGATTATAATAATACCTACTGTATAGGGATGTTGTGGTGGATTAAACGAGGTTGTATATATAAAGCACCTAACACAGTTCAACCCGGAGTTGGCATTCAAAAAATGCAGGTGTTTGTATTTTATAATGATATAAATGATCGAGAAGTGTAGTTAAATACTACAATGCAGGTATATTCATGATATTTATTTGTTTTATATGGTTCTTCTTATTTGCTCATATCTTAAGTTAATAGTCTCTCTTTCAAATGGAATCCTTCTTAGATTTAGAACTAGATTGTTTCTATTTGATATAGATAAAAATCACAATAGTAACAACCACAATGCCCTTCATTATTTTAGAGTAACGATATATCAGGACATTTGCTAAAATCTTCCTTATGTAAAATTTAGTGCTGAAACAGTTTTATGAGGTAGACAAAGATCCCAGATGGTCTGTGTTGGAGAAAAGATTTTCAGCTATCTCTTTCTTACCACAACTCCACATCTTGACTACTTGCTGTGCTGGCTCTGACAGTGGGAATGACCATATCTGTTACAGCCAGCTGATATTGAGAAGTACAGAGACTAGAAAAGCTTGTGAGATGTAGCTCAGGTTCATCTCATGCACGTTTGTTGCTCTGACAAAGAGGCAAGACCAGGAATCACCTGTATCTGACGTTACAGTTAGCTATTCAGCAATGCAAGATAGCTCCATCCTCATTCCCACCTCACTTCAACACTATCTACTTTGTTTTTCACCTTAATAGCTGAATTTTGCCCTGAAATAGCCGATTGGCTTTTGACATTTCGACTTTTGACATTTTGTCTATGTAGATTGAATGCTTATTCTTTTTCTCTCTTAAAAATGCTGCAGACTATGTTTGTTTAGAATTTATTCTCTGATGGCAATTGAGTTGTTCATTTTACTAGGATGTTTTATAACTTGAAAGGGAAACCTCTCCCTTAAGCAAAGAGCATACCTCTAATATGGATATCAGGTGTTCGGAGAGAGGAACTATTAATAAAACACTTTGGATAGCCTACCACAGTGTTCAGACACACAGTTCCTGTGTGGAAAATATGAAATAATCTTCTTGGCCAGATACGATCGGCACCATCGAGGCACGTCCCGTACCTCGAGAGGCGTGGAGTCTCTTCAGTATTCAGTTATTTTGTGAGCGAAATGTGTAAATTAAAGTCACAGCCATCATGTTAACATATACGTTAGGCAACAAAATAGATGGCATAGATGCAGATGGTGTTGTGAGTTGTTGTCAACGTGGGTCCACATTTGGAAAATCATTTTTACTGTTTCCTTCAGTGTCATCAATTTTAATGTCATCTATTCCATCTAATTTTTTAAACTGTAAATATATTCCAATATTTGAAGAGAAAATCAAAGTGACCCTTAATGACGGCAGCTAAAACTAATTTGGCAGCTAGCAAAATTAGTCTTCAGTTTATATGTATCTAAATGCATATAATAGGTCCACAAATACACCCATAATTTAGGCTAGAATTCTTCAGTTAATAGAAACCAATGTGAGAATAAGTTTGTTTCTCTCATATGATTTTTAAAAAATCTGTGAATACAACTTTAAATATCAGGGGATTCCATACAAAAATTTTCATTTGGGCTTCTTTGATAAAGATTTGGAAATCCTTTCTTAGACCTGAGTAGGACTATGGACACGTGATACAAACTTATACTCTCCTGTTTGTCCAAGTGGCCTTGCGTACTTTGAGCTTTTGGTTAGTATCAATTTATATTTAATCTACTGGAATATTTTAATTCATCTTTCCCCATAAAAAATTGAACCTAAGCTTAAAGAGCTCTTTCTTTTTTTATGCAACTCAAGCCAAAGCTATCATTAATTTAAAGGTAATTTGGGCACTAATGTAAAAGTGTGTAGATGGTATGGCAAACATTTATTTAATTTTCTGTGCTGCTATAGAAATGATAATACCTAAGAAATATTAAATATTGTGTCATTTGCTCTGGTTTACATATAGTATCTCATTTAATTCTCACAACAAGCCCTAAAGTAGATGCTAAATGCTATTATTAGTTTAACAACAGTCTGAACCTTAGAGAAGTATGTACATTGCTCAAGGTCATAATACTTTCAAGGAGCTGAGGTGAGGAAATCTTTTCCCCAAAACCCTTGTTCTTCACTCACTCTCCATTTTGTCTTACTGTGACATTTATATTCTAAACTGTTTTCAAAGGTATCTTTAAATTTTTAAACATTTTAAATATACTTAAAAACATATGGCTATATAAATATGTGTATTTATATAAATAACTATTTTTTCCTCATACTAAACAAAGTGCTCCAGATACTCTGCTCCCCGTGTCCCCTTTTAGGTCACAGAAGGTCCTCTTTTTAGGAATCACCCATCAAAGGGGTCAGGGTTGTGTAGCGTTCTCCCTCAGTATTTTCCTTTTTTCCCCTATTGTAAATGAATTATGTATACACCCTGAAGTAATTAGCAAAGACGCTGTTGTTCAGCTGAGTTTTAAACTAATTAATCTGACCTAATTCCTGTCAAAAATAATTAGGATGAAATATGTCCTCCGTAAGCAAGTCTTTTAAGCTAAGTTGCTAAAGCACGGTATCTCCTGTGTATTCACTATGCTAAAAGTGAGAGGGCTATTTATTCAGTGGTTTTAGAGGAAATGCTAAAATGCTACTCATGAAACGCCTTCTGAGCATCACCTCCTCAGTTTCTGTATCTAAATAAAAAACAAGCTAAACTAACAATGGAGATCGTGCCATGTGTGATATCAGTGACCCCTTAACATATTGTGGTTTGCAATTAAAACTAGTTCCTCCTTTTCCAGAAGGCTTTTGGTTGAAGATGGGTGCCCCATTTCTCAGCCCACTCAACTTTCCTAATCTAAAAGCTATTCATTTGTCTTCTAACTCTCCCGCTCCTTACCTGTCCATTTTTAATTTTTAACATCCTAAGTGTTCTAATGAAATGAGGAAATGTCTTATGTAGGAGGCAAGTCCTGGGCTGTATGTAGGAAAAGAATTTAGGAAAAGTACATAAGCAAACTTTATTGACAGATGCAGTTTGTCAACAATTTGAGATGGTCTCTGGTTACAGTGACTGCCGGTTTGAATATGGTGATGGTATCTGTTATCACTGGTTGCCTGAAGCCTTCACCACTGGCCTGTCATTCTATAGCAGTGTCTTATGTGTGCCCTCTGACCTTGCTCTCAGATACACTGAGGAGCTCTTAGGAGAAGAGAGCATTGTCGAACATATATATCATATCACCAAGCAGTTCAGAGTTAATAATTTCCTTATTAAACCTATGAACCCTTCGTGTTTTGTAGTTTTCCCTCCCCAACCCCCTTCCAAGTTAGTTTCTAGGCAACCAATATGCACTGAATTACATTAAGCTCTTTATTTCAAGGCTGCAGTTCAGGATTTTGCTGCATATTTGTTGGCTCATTTATGGAGACTGCAGCGTAAAATTCATTAATTCTGTTTAATCTTCAGGACTTCAGTGATTTGGTTCTAAACCACATTACCTGTACCTGTTTTTCATGTTTAAATCACCCCTGTGCTGTGTTGCTATTTTATATGTTGGTGATGCCAGAGGTTTGCAGGCTCTAATTTGGCATCACAGAAACAGAATTCCCACAATTTCCAGTTCTTGGTGATCATTCAGCATTCTGGGGTAGCCTATTAGGAATTTAAAATTTTCAAAATCTCCTGTCTTGAATGGCTAACATGTCTACAGCTTACTTTTAATAACAAAGAACATACAGTTTAGGAATAGTCTGAAAGTGTACTAAGTGTTTACGAAAGAGAGGGTATTGTTTGTTTTAACAAAATAAGATTTCGATGCAGACAGAGGTTCTTGGAAATATTCCTTTGTTGGTGTGAATCAAGGAATCAAGGTTATACTTTCAAATTTCACCCAGCACTGTGTGAGAATGAAGATTAGTCTCTCAGCAGAACTGTTCTGTTTTGAATGTGAATGTTTTGAGACAATTCTCTCAAAAACTCTAAGCAAGGCTTCTGTGTGTGTGTGTGTGTGTGTGTGTGTGCACGCACACATGTGCACATACATTTACATCCTCACAGGTAAGCAAAAACATATATGTTTGTTCAGTCTGGTTTCTTAAAACACAAAGTAATTATCTGCATTGGTCACACTAAAGGATGGCTTGAAGAGGAGGAAAGTCGCACCCTTTAAACTGATCCAATCCCTTTCCCTTCACCTGCTTAGAGTCTAGCTAGTGGGGTATAAGTCTGGTTGAAAAAAATGAATAGTCTTATAGCAGTCTCTGCCAGCTGTCCACTTCAAGTTCATGATGGACAAACCTTCCGGAGGATCTTTTTGCCACGGTGGACCTTTACAGACAAGGTATATGTTGCCCGGCACCCTGTGCATCTGTAGGGTGCCATGTTATAGGAAATTTCCTCAGAAAATGTGGGCAGAAGTGATGTATGACATTCTCAGGCTTGTCTCCCAAAAATCCTCCTGTATGATGTTCCATGTGTCGCTCTTATCCCCCTCTGCCAGTTGGATGTCAGTAGGTACTCAACCTGAGGCACCATTAAATATTTTGGCAGATCCTCCGTCATCAGTGACCACATGCGAACACCACCTCTCTAGACCTTGCTAGTAAAACTGTTACTTATCACTGAGAATCTGGATGTATCTGTTCCAACAGCTAATTTTACTTTAACTTATAAAAGCCCTGAGATAGTCTGACTTCAGTCAGCAGAACCACAAACACTTTTCATTGCCTGCTATGTGCCATACACCACAGATGTCAAGGATCCAACAGTAGCCATGTCAAGAAGGTCTAACCCCATTCAGTTGATACCAGCAGACTATTCAAACTATTGTACTAAATCCATTAATTATATGCATGTAAAGAAATGCAAAATAGATATTGAGTGGCTTTAGAGCACATAATATAGTGAGATCTAACCTACCTAGCATTGACGAATATTTTTATTTATTAATTTATTATTATTTTAGTTTGGACAAAAACACATCTGGATTTCATGTTATATTCAGGGAACTGAGTCCAGAGTAAACTAATTGACTCATTAGGTTAAACTGTTTCTTAAAATCCTTTTTTTTTCTTTCCTCTGAGCTGTAAGGACACTTGGAAAACATTTCATTTACTCCTTCCTTTCACAAATGAGGAGAAATGTCTTTTCCAAACTAATAATACCATCTGCTTTAATAAATGGGATATTTAGTGTGTGCCAGATACTATGTTATTCTCTGTTTTTAATAAATTTGTTATTGTGAAATATTGTATCCATATAGATGAGTCTGCCATAAAAGATATATAGGTCAGTAATTTACCATAAAAAGAGCACCCATGTAATGCCACTCGGGCCTTATATTGGTAACTGCCTGCTCCCCAGAATCGCTCAACAGCCCGCCCTGATGAGGGAGCAGAAGGCAAGCTGAGGGCAAAGCACAAGCTGACACCCCACAACCCACCCCCTCTCCCCAGTGGGATATATGTGACATTCCTCAGGCACTCATGGCTGCCCTAAAACTAAGGGAAGGAAAAGCAAATGGTTAGCTAATAGAGATCACAGTCCTGCCAGACATGAGTCTCCATCAGCTTACCAAGGTCTTAGTGATTTACAGGGAAAAACCATTCTTATCAATAACCTAACTTTCAGAGACCCGTAACTCAATTTCTGGAGCCCTGACATCACCTTCCCCTCCATAAGTGATGTGGAAAACAGAGGCATAAGGAAATGTAAACAAAGTTAAGTTTCTTTAAGACCTGCAGCCTATTGACAAAGACTTGAAATAGGAAGAGGCTAACATTTCTCCAGAAAACTTCCAACTGTCTTAAATACTTCACTAGAGAGAAAAACAACCTGAGCTTGACAATAGCAAGGCCTCCAGTATCCTCAGAGTCTTCTTTAGCATAGGAAGGTCCCTTAGATGCCTCCCTTTGTCCTTACCTCCCCCAACTCCCAAGTATGTAATCAGCCACCCCTCACAACCCCAATGCAGCAGCTCTTTCTGCCCACCGGTCCTGTCCCTGTGCTTTAATAAAATCACCTTTTTGCGCCAAAGACATCTCAAGAATTCTTTCTTGGCCATGGGCTCCAGACCTCACCAACATTCCAATATTACATCAACCCCAATTTCAACTCCTTTCCTTCTCACCTCCTTACTGCCTTTCCTTGTAGGATTATGACTATTACTTTGCTTTTCTTTATAGTTTGAGCACATTCACATGCATCCAAAAATGATGCATTTTTTAGTCTGTTTTTAAGTTCAAGTAACCTAAATTGTAATAGTACGTATGCTTTTATGTCTGGTTCCTTTCATGCAACTCTACATTTGTGATATTCATTCATGTTCTTGTTTGTACCATTACTTGGGTCATTTTCATTCTATTGTATAAATATGCCACAATTTATTCTACTGTATAAATATCCTAGAATGTATCCATTTTAGAAAGAATAGCATTTGGTTGTTTGTTATGAATAGCACAGTAGTCTTGTACCTGTTTCTTGGCACACATGTGCATATATTTCCATCTCCTAATTCTCAAACTCTGTTTGGTGTTGTGTTATATCAGGCAAGCATGCTTCTGTAGAATTCAAAGATATTTTCTTATGAAAAGTGGTAGGAAGGAAAGGGCTGAGGTAATATAACAGAACCAGATATACTGAGTTAGTTACCTAATGGCAGTCTCACAGATTTCTTAGATCAATGTTGAGTGGATTAGGCTGAGTTCTGCTGTGTATCATTGAAACAAATGAATAGAGAAAATAGATGATCATTGTCTTCTTTGAAATGTCATTACTCATTCTCTGGTAACATGGGTGGGATGCAGTGCCTTCTTGCTCTCAAGTTTGGTTTTCACCATTTATATTATTTCTCTCCTTTTGTCAAGCCAAATCCCTCCCTGCCCCCCCCCCCAAATCATGGCATATGATGTTCCATTGGCCTGGAATGTTCTTATTGTAAAACCTTGCATGGCTAACGTTTTGTCTTATCACGATCATTTCAGCTTTACTCAGAAGTCTTCTCTGATAGTCTTCCCTGCCCCTTGTCACTCTCAATTACATTACCCTTTGTAATTGCTGTTAGAGAATTCATCACTGTTAATGGTTATCCTGTTCATAGTGTTTTTTTCTTCTTTCTTTCCCTCTCTCTCCCCTCCCCTTCTCTCTCTCCCCTCCCCTCCCCTTCCCCTTTTCCTTTCCTTTCCTTTCCTTTCCTTTCCTTTCCTTTCCTTTCCTTTGGCAAACTCCCTTCCCTCCCTCCCTCCCTTCCTTCCTTCTTTCCTTCCTTCCTTCCTTCCTTCCTTCCTTCCTTCCTTCCTTCCTTCCTTCTCCCTTCCTTCTTCCCTCTTTTCCCTTCCTTCCTGAAATATAAGCATTAGGCATCTCATCTCTTTTGCTGAAGAAGCTAGCCCAAGTGTCTGGAACAATACCTGGTTCATAATAGGTGTTTAATAAATGTCTAATAAATAAATGGAAGAAAGGAAGGAAGAGGGAGGGTGGCCAAACAGTAAAGAAGCCGCCCACATTTATGAAAATTCTGTAGTTCTGCATGACAGGTATAAATGAGAGGAGAGTTTTGGGCTCAGACCTTATTAGGAGGCTATAAGCAATCCAAAATGTACCAAAGAATTAAGGATTAGAAAGAAGCAGGGAGCCCAATGTTTCTACACAATGAGGCAGACTAAACGTGACAAGAGAAACCAAAGACACAGGACAGTGTGTGACCATCATTTCAATTTTCTGTGTATATCTCTGTGCCAAGCTGTATATATATGAATTCCTAACGGTCTGACTAATGTTCATCTCAAAGAAAGAATCTGAGTCAAAACCGACCTCAGGGTTACTAGCCATGGAAACAGAAGAGAGAGAGTGTGTCATTAGATGCTGTTGTCAAAGAACAAAGAAGGGGGGAAAAAAGAAAAGAAAAGAAAGAAAGGGAAAAAAAAAGAAACCCAGTAAGCAAGGGTTTGGTAGTCTCTCGCATTAGTTTGGAACAAATTGGCTGATATCCAAAGTTTAATGTGAATGAGGCAATTGGGTAATCCTGGGAGAAAGTCTTGGAAGGCTTCACAAAATTGCTTGTCTTCAGCATTGTGATAACAGATACAAATGGTCAATATTTACAAGGGTCCATAAGGAATGACCTCTAAGAAATCACAGAGCAATAAAGCTCATAACAGACGTATAAATTCCAGGAATTTAACACACTGTTAGCAATAAAATAGATGTATATTTGACACCATAAAGAAAAGAGAGGTGTATTCTACTAGACGTAGACTCAGTAAGAATGTAAGAGAACACTTGTGCTTCTGGACAGGGGAATGTTTAAATACCTATAGTGTGAAACTGCCATATAGTAACCCTTTAGTCAAAAATGTTTTATACTTATTTAGGCTGTTTCCTTCCCCCCAAAGGTGGAAACTTTAATTTTACCATGTTAGTGAGCAAAATAAATGACTCATTTTACAGACAACTTGACAAGAATATGAAGTAAGAAAAGGAGGGCATAAACTGTGTCCTATGGATAACAAATTCCTTTTCTAAAGTCATTGCTGAGAAAATAGAATGTAACAACCCAGGAAGCCCAGGGAAATTACATGAGAGAGTAGTCAATAGATTGCAGAGGGGGGAAAAATGTGAGCATTTTTCAGAAAAAAAAAAATGACTTTGATGGGATGACTGTGACACCTAAATGGAGCAGAGAATCTGGGACATAGATCCGCGTCTCTCATTTGTGAGAGCTCAACGGGGGAGATTTATGCTGAGTAATTTTGCTTGGTAATGAACTTAATACAGCCCTCCTCTTCCCCCAATTTAAAAAAAAATGCAAAATTAGACTAAGAAGCAGAGCTGGATCATCTCCCTTCTAAAGCTGACTCAGCATTCCATAAACTTTATGTATCAAATTCCAAGAACTAGAATATAAAAAGTGGAGTTCATTTTGCTACCTTGCAAGAGGAGCTTTGGCTTTCCATTTCTCCTACTTGTGGTTCACATGGTGAGGAAGTCCTAGATGAGTTGTTCCTGAGGACCACAGAGACCCAAAAGAGTGATAATGGCATCCCAACTCTGACCTCTTTCTGCCCTGACTCCAAACTGCCAAGCCCTGTGGGCGCTGAGGGTTTTCTCTATTTTCGCACCAGTCTCTAAGAACAAAGGTATGACTCTCTCACCTGGGTGTCTCTCAAGGATCCAGAGTGTATGATCTGTTTCACTGAAGTAGTACAGGAAATCCCCAATGCTAAGAAAAGAAGGCAGTCTCAGTACAACCCTATGAAATTTTATTATTTTCTAGTCTGGGGATAGGAAAAATTAAATGAAAATTTTCAGTTCCAGCTTTACATAGAGTTGGTTCAGGTCAGAGAATCATACAATTTCAGAGCTGAAAAAGATACTCCTGACCATCTACATAAACTGCCTCTCTTCTCACTGAGGATATTGTAGAGCAGGCAGGAGAAGTGACTTATACAATTCATTCTTTCATGCATTTAGGTAACAATTATTTACTGGGCACCAAGCACACATGTTCCAGGCACTTCTTTGGTGGTTATGCAGATGGTGACTAAGACTTGATTTTTGCCCTCAGGAACTAGCAATAAATTGGACAGTTAAGATGAGTAAACTGTGAATGGTAGCCATCACACTGCTCACCACAGCACAAAAGAGGACAGGATATGCAGTCTTTAAGAGTGTATGCTGTGGATTGATGCTATCTGAGTTCACATATAACACCATGGATCACATGTTGTATGGCTTTGGGCAATTGAGTTCACTTAATTATGCTTCTTTTTTCCATGAAATGTTTATGTATTTATCCTATAGGAATGCTTGATGATTAAGTGAGAAAAAAATATTTGTGTATGTGTTATACACACACACACACACATATGTGTGTATGTAATGCTCAATAAAATATTTAATAATTAGTACTGATAGATAAATGTATTAGTAGTAGTCATTGTAGTAGCATAGTAGTATCATTATTATTATTAGAATCCAGATCTGAAGTTGGAAAGAACACTTCCCAGCAGTAGAATTTGTAGGTCATGACTATATTAAGGCTTAGGAAGAATGTTCTGTCAAAAAGCATTAAATTGTTTTCTGGGGTTCCAGTTCTGGTTTCCTGGGCTTTATTTCTGACTTTTTGTACTTTTTGAATGCCACATTTTCCTGGGCCCTAAGTACACTACACACATAACTTTAGGGGTGCCTCTCATGCTCATGATGATGAGGACACGGAATACACGTGAGGTTCATGGGGGTGGAGTCCGGAGCCAACGACCAAGAAAGAATTCTTGAGGTGTCTTTGGTGCAAAATTGGTGGTTTATTAAAACACGGGGACAGGACCCTTGGGCAGAAAGAGCTGCTGCCCTGGGGTTGTGAGACGTGGCTGTTATATACCATGGGGTTGGGGGAGGTAAGGAAAAAGGGAGGTTGAGAAAATACTTTCATATGTTAAAAAAGATTCACAAGATACCAGAGGCCTTGCCATTGTCAAGTTAATATTGTTTACCCCTCTAGTAAGGCATTAACAAGAAGATAGTTGGGAACTTCCTGGAGCCTGCAGATTATAAGGACATTTAATTGTATCTACATTCCCTTCTGGAAGCTAGGTTACCGACAGAGATGCTTTGTTCTTGTAGACTGCTAAGACATTTGTACACTAAAGGAGACTCAAGTCTTGCAGGATTGTGGTCTCTATAGGTTAACTATTTCTTTGTCCTTGAGGGCAGCCAGGAATGCCTGAGGAATGTCACATACATCCCATGGGGGGGGAGGGGGTTTGCAGGGCATCAGTTTCTGCTTTGTCCTCAGCTTGTCGTCTGTTCCCTCATCAATGATACTAGATTAGTATCATGTGTGTTCCAGTAAATAACAGTGAAGTTCATGAAGAAGTAACTATTTCTAATTCTCACAGAGTTGTTCTTTCAGTTGGAAGTGTGGCTTCCTGGGGTATAAGTTCTTACCCACTAATCTAAACATGATAAACTATATGAAAACATTGTGCATACCACAGTATGTAACATAAATTTGAGTTTGTAACATTTCCTGTCCTCCACCATAAGGTGTAAGTGCTCTGAAGTCTGGGATGTACCCATTATCTATCTCTGAGTAACAAAGTGCTCCAAAACTTAGTCACTAAAACAAAAATAATTATTGAATCTACGATTTGGTCGGGGCTCAGCCAGGATGACTGCTCTGTTCCATGCAGTGTCAGCTAGGGTGGTTTGACTTGAGGCTGGGGACCCATTTTCAAGATGGCTCACTCACATGACTGGCAAATTGGTGACAGCTGTTGTAGTGAACCCAACCAAAACTGGAGGCTTCATTTCCTGTTGGCTGCTTATTCAGGCCTCCTCACAGTATGGCTGCCTCAGGATAGTCAGACTGCTTACCTAGTAGCTTAGGGCTTCTAAGTGAATGTCACAAAAAAATCCAGGCAGAAATTGTGGCTTTTTTGGTCTAGCTGCAGGAGTCAAATAATTAGTTCTGGTACAGTTGCAAGCCCATGCAGATTCATGGGGAAAGAATATAGACTTCCATCTCACTATAGGAGAAGTATCAAAATTACATAATAAGAAGAGCATGTGAGTGTGACCACACTGGAAAATACAGTCTGACAAAGAATGCGATTTCTACTTTGGCAGCATAGTGTCTGACACAATATTGGTATTTTAATAAATATTTGCTTATTGAATGAATAAATTCAGTGAATGAAAATAAATTAAGAGATCCATATTATTATGCTAGTTCCTGCTTTTTTTTCTGACTGACACAGATTTTCGGTATTAGACTTGGCTCCTGGCTTGAAATTTACTCTTTAATCTGGGCATTTACTTTTGTATGTCTTCAGTTGATATTGAAGTCTTCAACTCCTTTGGGGAATAAGGAAATGATTACAAAGAAAGATTGGTAGTGCCTTTAAAGAATAGTAATTTGAATAAATGAGGTAGAATTTGATTGTAAAGATTTATCAAGTCATCAAAGAATATTATAAGAGGAGAACATAATTTTGAAGGAGGGAAACAATTGATGGTGAACCAATGTGGTTGCGATGAAGGACACAATTTGATGACAAGCGATCGGGCAGCTTCTGGGAGAACAGCAGCCAAAAGAAGTATCAGTAGAACTATGTTTAATTAATGAACAGCGACAGAAGAGGGTGCTCTAAAAAAGATTAGAGATAGCAATTGAGGCTGTGCCTCCTGGGAAATACTGGATGACTGAAGTACTTCTGTGTGTGATGTGATTAAAATAATCAATGAGAATGTTGAACATCGAATCATGAATTTAAAAGATTTAGTGTTTCTATCTGAAGCTGTAGAAAACCTCAGACAGTAATTTCTGATTAATCTTGGAGTATGGGGAAGACCACCAATACGTTGGCTGTTTTCAGAAGTTATAGTGGAAATGTCTTATCCTTTGTCCATAACAACCTGATATATTATTTGCCCAAAAAAGATTTTAGTTCTTTGCCCTTATTATGAAACATATTCAGAGTTGAAAATTGCAACTTGAGCTGTGTCATTTAGGATCTCTTTCAGGATAAGTTGCAGATTGTAGATTTCTCTTCTGTATCATCTATAAATTATTTCTATTTTTAATGAAAACAGAAAATAGTTTGTCCAATCTTATTAGTAAGTGAAAACCCTTCAAACTTCAGAATAGGAAAAAAAAAAAAAGAATGCTATTGATCATGTCACTCTTGATTGTTTTGCCATTAAGTGTTTCTTGAATTCTTCTAGAATGGTTGACATTTTCCCAACTTTGATTGAAGTTACGGGACAAGGAATCTGCTTTTTTTATTCCCTTTATCATCCTTTTCTGAATGTTTGCTGTAGGAGAATAACACACAGGGATTTGGCTATCAGGTTTCTGAGTGTCATGAATTAATATGAGTGGTATCATTCCCATATCTTCTGACTGAGCCAATCTGACTACTGTCCTGGTGGGAATGACTAATAATTAAGTTCTTATTTTTTTACCATTATTTCACTGTACTTCAATAAATACCTTTGTAACTAAATGTTTGATATAAAAGGTACTTTCAGTATGTGATAAAATTTACATTTATTTACATATTAATGGATAGGATTTGGACATCATAATGTTATCACTGGCTTTAAAAAATACTTAGAATACTCTTGATTTAGCTTCATATTAATGGATATGATTTGGACATCATAATGTTATCATTGGCCTTAAAAATACTTAGAATATTCTTGATTTAGCTTCAGATTTGCTATGAGAGATTTAATATAGTATGTTCTAAATTCAAGGGGTGGGACATTTGGCTCAGTAGGTTAAGCATCTGCCTTTGGCTCAGGTCATGATCCCAGGGTCCTGGGATTGAGTCCTGCATCAGGCTCCCTGCTCAGCAGGGAGTCTGCTTCTCCCTCTCCCACTGCCCCTTCTCTCTGCTCACGCACATGTGCTTTCTCTCTTTCTCAAATAAATAAATAAATAAATAAATAAATAAATAAATAAAATCTTTTAAAAAAATAAAAAAATAAAGGGCTGGCTTGTCAGAGACATTATACTGTAACTCATACTTTAATTTGACATTGCTTGCTAGGTAGAAAGTTAATGAATGTTTTGTTGTAGATAAATAAATTAGAATTTAAAAGTAAATATATACATTTTCTTGGGCATAATTCAAACTCTCAAATTAAGGTATCCCAAGCAGTGGTCATGAGCCCAGTGATGGAGATTCCAGATATGGTAAACCCTTAAACAGATCAAAAATATTGCATACAAATACATTGGCTATATCTTCAAAATGACACCCAACATCACCACATAGTTTGTAAACATTGGGCTGGACCAGGTTGTCAGTCAAAAAAAAAAAAAAAAAAAAGGAAAACAGCTATCTCTGCTCACTTTGTATTTCTCTCATTGGAGACTTCTGACTAATGTAAGACTAGCTCCACCATTACTTGATTGTGAGCTTCTTTTTTATCCCTGTTCATATCCTATAACATCTGACATGGCACTTAGTTTATGGAAGCCTTGCAACAATATCTATTGACTGAATTCAGTCACTATGTTTAGTCATATGGTGGCAGACAATGGCAGAGGTAGACAAAAAAAAAAAAAAAGGAATAATGGAGTTAGTTAGAACTTCCCACTGTTCAACCATGAGGATTTAGTGCTGACAATAGCACTTTTGAGCTGTGTAATCTTGGTTGAGTTGCTTGAACTCTCAAAATCTTAGTTTCTTCAGTTAGAAAATAGAATATTGTTGTATTTGATAAAATGGTGCAATTTTTGTAAAGCTCTTGGAACAGAACCAGTATAGTGTGTGAATATACCTTCTCACAAAGAAGAAATGAATATTTATTAGCAAATACAAAAAAAATTTAACACTGCAATATAATCCCTTAAACCTTCACAAACTGCCAAAAACAATATAGTCATAGTACACTAAACTCCTCCATAACTTTAGCATAAAAAGAAGATCAGATCTGGTTTGAAATAAATGATGGAAGGTTTGCCGATGACATAAAGAGAAGGATCGAAATCAGAGCCCTTTGTTCCCTATAATATAGTCTTACTTATCCTGAACAGCATTATGGAAAGAAACTAGCATATTTGTACCTCTCAGGATTTATTTAAAGGATGCCTTAAAAATGTCTTTTTTTGCGATAGCCATAACACAAAGAAGGTGAGACTCTCACAAGCTTAACAAGAGAAATAGATCAGAAACTTTTTTTTCTAAATAAAGATCTTATTTTCATGGTGTCTGGTCTCTCTGACCTAAATTGCAGTAATTCAGTATGTGTGAAATTACCTTTTCTAGGACAGGAAGATCATAGCAAAAAAAAAAAAAAAAAAAAAAAAGGAAAAAATGGTGGGAGAAAGAAAAGAATATACAACATAGGCAGGAGTTCAGTCTGTCTGACAAAGAGCCTGAGACTAATACGAAACTAAATAGTTTTAACAAAGAGAACTCAGGAAAGGTAACTACGTATAAGGACTAGCAATTATCTCCATTCCTCAGCCATGTTTAGGGAGGTGAGAAGGTCTTTTAAGAACTAAAATAAAATAATGTTCAGGCCAAAGAATGGCATCTAATTGAGTTCTCTATTTCTGGGACTTATTTTATTAAACTTTTTTATCACTTTCAAGTTCATGGTGATGGCATAGCAGATTTATTTCTGTAATTAAATGGATTGTTATTTACCAGCAGAAATAAAGCTGGCATAAAAAGACACATGATCAGTAACATAGCTCAGACTTTATGAATTATTACTTAGGGGTGATGAATGGGATCATTATTTCTTTCCAAACAGGTTAGCGTATTGTGTCTCAGGTCTGAACACTGGAAGCAGATCAGAAAAGGCCAGTAACCAGCAACTCGTGACCATTCATGTTTCTTTTTTCCACCTCCTCCTTTGCTTCAGAATAAGTCATAAAAATATCACAAAATATAATCTTTTCATAATGCTGTGGTCAGCACTTGAACAATGTGAGTTACAGTCATATTATTGCTGTCAGGTGTTATATTGTGGGCTGGATTTTGTAAACCAGGATTTGGTGTGTGGGAGCCTCCAGCTTGGTGTTGGAGTCCCACATGTTAGGGGTGGGTGGTGTATGAACAGACAGGTTCTAAATGAGTCAGCCTGATACAGGCTGGGCAGTTTTACATGCTTGAAGAAACTTCTAGAAGAAAATAGTGACTTGATAACTCCAACACTCAAAGACCTTGGGATTATTACATCTAGAAGGATCTCTAATTGTGCTGAAAAATAAAGGAGTAATGCAGTTTTCATGGCAGGAAGGGGGGATCAAAACAAGGGTTTTCGGTCTAGCTTCTACAATAAATTTCTGCTGAGTTTTTACAAGCCATGCTGGACCTTTGGTGTATATGTTTAAATGATACTACTCATGAAGTCTGCCCAAGTTGACCAAATTCAGTTTAAGAACAAAGGATAAAAGAACATTCAATTTTCAGTTTGAAAAGTTTACTAAACCTCTAGCAAGTTGTGTATATAATAAGATCAAGTATCTCTCTCCCTTTTTTGTAATAGCAATAAACTAGTAAGAGTCAACCTTTTGACTTTACATACAAAAGAGAGAAGACAAGAAATCTGTTGGTAATACAGTTTGGGGGGGGGACTAATATAGTCCCCATATCAGTCAAGGTGGGTATGTTTATGATGTGTTAACAAACACAGAGGCTCAAAACAATAAAGTCTTTCTCAGGTCATATGTCCATTTCAGGTCAGCAGGAATCTCTGATTCTCACTGTCTCCACTCAGGCTACTCAGGTCCCCTGCGGGCCCAACTTCAAGTGCAATCTGACCATACTTCCAGAATGAAGAAAACAAAAAAAACAAAAAACAAAACTGGGAATACTTGGCAAACAGCCATAGTGACTACCAGAGCACCCATATTTCCTTGATTAACATTGTTCCTCTGAAAATATGTATCTTACTATTACACATTGCCCCCCGTCCCTTTTTCCTCCCTTACTGTTTGAAGTTATCTCAACAAACATCCCTGGATTACATGAAGGCTGTAGTTTCAGAAATGTTTAGTTTTGGTGATAGAGACATCTTAGATAATGTATGATCTGTCCTCTCACTTTACAGATAAAATTGATGAAGAAAATTTGACCTAGCTATGTTAAATTACCTACCTAATTACATAAACTAAGTTAATGTCAAAGATGTGTTCTGATTCTCTGTTGGCATCTCTTCTGTTATGTTGCACAATATCCTTTGGGATACTATAGCAATAACTGAAGTTGTTGGATTTCAATTGGGACTTCAATAGGATTCTATATAGAAAGCAAAGTATTTTCATTTTTTAAATTATGCATCACATATGTCTCTAGTCTAGCACTTGCATACCTTCTTTGATAGAGGTACATGAGAGTGGAACATTTGTATTTTATTAACTATTAGATTATCAGTACCTATAAGGGTATCTGGCACATAGAAGGTATTGAATTAATATTTGCCATTTTTTAGCTTTTGCATATCCACCTACCCAGCCATCTAGTGAGTTGAAGAGGAAGGATTTCAGTTTCATTGGTTTGGGTAGTTTTAATGCCTAGCAAAATACGTAGTTATATGAGCAATAACACATAGTTAAATTTTGTGATGAATGGATAAGTAAAAGGAATGGTAATGTCATTAATTGTGCTAATTATGAGGACTGTGGGGCAAATCTGAATTAGTGGAAGGGCTGAACTGCAGTACATTTTTTGAAAAAATCTAATTTTATTTATGTTCACATAAGTGATAACAAAGCTAACAATATCAAAGTATTGTTTCTCAAAACTTACAGCTTATATGCAGAAATTTACCTGCCCATTTGTGACTTAGAATGAAGGTCTCATAGATTTTCCAGTAAATCTGCTTTTTAAAAGTTATTATCCTTAGCTTCATTCTGAAATAACCACCATGTACCCCATTTTAAATGTTTTCGAACAGTTTGGCATGTTGAACCAAATTGACCATCGTCTAGCAAATAATGGCAAGTGGACTTGATTTGAATTTATCATATTGTCCTATTAACATCTGTCTTTAAGCTGCTGATTTACACATGCTTAAATGTAGTATTCTTAATAATTTACTACAATTCTCTTTGCAAAATAAATTATATTTTCAAAAGATATAAACTGCTCATCTCTTCTTCAGCAAAACATTCAGACCCTAAGTCAAATAGCTCAAGTATTAGGTTGACACATATACAGAAGATTAAAATATAAGTGCAGATCTCAAAGCAAACACTCCCTTTGGATGAGTTTCCCCCACCCCATCTCATTTTATGTAAAGTTTCTTGGACATCCAGCAGATTTTTTGTGAAAACTCTGATGTGTTCTCTGACCAGCTGGTACCTCTAGGAATATATTGGTTTAGTATTACGGTGTACTGAGATCTGTGTGTGTGTGTGGTAGGGCGGAGGGGCTCTGGGGAGCAAGGGTGATTTAGTACTTTTTATTTCCCTGTTGAAGAACGTTAAAAACAAAAAGAGCTGATATAAAAGGCACATGAGCTTGGCTTCTGCGGGATTGCCTGGAGCAAATAGCACTGTTAGCATCTATAAGCAGGATGTGACAAGCTCCTCACTCACCACCTTTGGAGAAGCAAAGCTCAGCATTTGACATATCCTAGGAACAACCAACTCTACATTATATTAAAGATAATATAAACTCTACATTATATTACTGTTTCATGAAGACCCATGAAAAACAGTCTATATCAGATACCACGTGGCCAAACTTCATAAAAGCATCCAAATTTCCTTCCAATTTTCTATTTTACCTCCCCTCAATGCAAGCGGTCCTTTTTTTTTTTTTTTCTTTCTCTACAGGCTTTTCAGTCAGTCAAGCTGTTTTCTGCTTTCATTACCCTCCCATCTCTGTCCCAACACGCACACACACACACACACACACACACACACACACACATGCCTGCACACCCACATGCGTGCACACATACACACTCTACCTGTTCTTATCTCAAATAAATGATCTCTCTTGGCTTCTTTAGTAAAGATTCTGGTTCTCACTCCATTCAGAAATATAAAAGATAGGTCCTTTTAGGAAGCAGCAGACTGTCTATAGCAAATAATTTTTTCCCCTGTCACTCATATAGAAATTGGTCCTCTGTTCTGTGTTCAACTTTGTCCCACAGTTGAATCAACATATTCATTCATTTAGTCAACAAATATTTATTGAATAACTACAGGTGCCAGACATTTTCCAAAAGATGAGCTCAGTATTTAATAATGACTCTCATATTCATTGTTTGTTTGACTAAAAACCTACCTGTCATTCTCAGTAAATATTTACTCTGTAGTAATGGTCACAGAGCATTATTGTAGTTGGTATTCGGAAGAGGAGGGAATGTTTATGATTCTAAGAAAAGGCAGTCAGCTCTCTTAGACGTGTGCAATTGATAGAAGGAACTTTAGCATAATGAAAACAGAGCCTAGGAAACACACATCAAAACCACAATGAGGTATCACCTCATACCTCTCACAATAACCATTATCAAAAAGACAAGAAATAACAAACTTTGGTGAGGATGAAGAGAAGAGGGAACCCTCCTACAGTGTTAATGGAGTGCAGCCACTGTGGAAGACAGTATGGAAGTTCTTCAAGAAATTAAAATAGAACTCGCATATGATTCAGTAATTTCACTTCTGGGTATTTATCCAAAGAAAAGGAAAACACTTACCTGAAAAAGATATGTGCACCCCTATTTTAATGCAGCATTATTTACAATAGCCAAGATATGTAAATAACCTATGTCCATCCATAGATGAATGGTTAATGGAGATGTGGTATATATATATATATATCTCACACACCAGATAGAATATTACTCAGCCACAAAAAAGAATGAAATCATACTATTTGTGACAACGTGGATGGACCTAGGGGTATTATGCTAAGTGAAATAAGTCAGTCAGGGAAGGACAAATGTATGATTTCACTTATATGTGGAATCTAAAAAAACAAAACAAATGAACAAACAAACAAAAAGAGAGAGACCCATAAATACAGAGAATAAATACAGGGAAGGGAGATGGGGGGATAGGCAAAATGGGTGGAAGGGAGCGGAAATTATGGGCTTCTGGTTATTAAAGGAATAAGTCATAGGAATGAAAGGCACAGCATAGGGATATAATCAATGGTATTGTAATAGTGTTGTATGGTGACAGATGGTAGCTACACATGTGGTGAGCATAGCATAACATACAAAGTTGTTGAGTCACTGTGTTGTACACTTGAAACTGATGTAACATTGTGTGTCAATCATACTTCATTTTTTAAAAAGATTTATTTATTTATTTGAGGGGGGGGAGAGAGAAAGAGAAAGCCACCCAGGCACCTCAATTATACTTCAATTTTTTAAAAAAGTCTAGAAGCCACTCTTGCCACTGGATACTTATTTCTGGTTGGAGAGTAAAGTTTTGCAGATCTAAGAGTAGGTATCAAAGAGTAAGTGAACTAAAGAGTTAGGCTAAATAGGAATAACAGAAGGTCCGAGTTGGAGTGGACCTAGAAACATAATGTCCGAAGTCCTTCTTTCATGTTGGTAAGAACTAAAGAGCATACGTAGAGAAGACAATATTCCAAATTTTGATAGGTCTTTCCAAGTTTGGAACATACAATCATGGCTTCTCTTTGATTATTTGAAAATCTATTAACAATGTTATCTGTCACCTTTCCAGATTGAGCACAAGTATCAACTTTCTTTTTCAATAAAGGCTTCTCTGATCTTTCCCAACTCTCACAAAACATTGTGAATATGGTGGAATTTTCAGTGATTTTATTACATTATATTATATATTATGTATTTGTCAGCCTAGAACAAAAACACATCATCCTGTTTGACTTTATAATTTTAAGCTGCCAAATGTCCAGTACTTTATGTATTAAGCAGTGGAATGTTGTACTTATATGCTCATAACTACCTTTGATGCAAGCATTTCCATTTTACAAGTGGAAACTGACTCTCAGAAAGGTTCAAGATCACATAGCAAGTAGAGGTGTCAGCATTCAAACCTGAGTTCTTCTTTTTTTTTTTTTAAAGATTTTATTTATTTATTTGACAGAGATAGAGACAGCCAGCGAGAGAGGGAACACAAGCAGGGGGAGTGGGAGAGGAAGAAGCAGGCTTCCAGCAGAGGAGCCTGATGTGGGGTTCCATCCCAGAACACCGGTATCACGCCCTGAGCCGAAGGGAGACGCTTAACGACTGAGCCACCCAGGCGCCCCAAACCTGAGTTCTTCTAATGCCAATATCGATTTACTTTGTCATGATCTATACTTGTTTATACAATAATGGTGAAATCACTGGGCATTAATATTTCATATATATGCTTATACATGTATACACAGGAACAAGCATTATATACATACAAATAATTATATACAATTGACTTTTAGTATTTATATATAGAAAAATAATTTATTACTATAAATACTTTGTATTAATTTGTTTCATCTTTGCACATACTCTTCAGTTTTAAAAAGGATATATAGGAGTCATATCGTTCTTTTTGGACATCCAGCATCTCTCCTTCCTTCCTGGACTTAGTTTGGGAGGCCACCCAGGTTATAAAGCAGAGCCCCCCTTATGCTATTGCAGCTATAATGTCCAAACACAAGCTTTCCCAGCTTACTTTTCAGCCAGTGGGTGGCAGACTGATTTTAGGTGTCATTTCTAGTTAGTCACTGGCCTGGATTTCCAACATTCTGGAAGTCCTACAAGACTCCTAACATTCTCCTAATAAATCATGTTCCATCTAAATTAACCAGAAAGCTTCCTGTAGTATGGACTTTAGAACTCCAAGTGCATAGTATAGTAGAAAGAGTTTGGAAAGATTCTGAAGTCTGAAAGTGACTTTTCTTTCTGAATCTCAGCTTTTTAAACTATGGAAATTGGGATAATAATAATTAGCTCACAAGGTAATAGTGAGAATTAAGTGGTGTTATAATTGTCAAGTTTGAAGTGCTATATCTGGTAACAGAAATAGATTTGCATACAGTCCCTACAATTCTTGCAAAAAATCAAAATAGGAGATTTTTCACAAATTTTCAGGGAAAATAAAAAGTAAACACTGATTCTATTTTGTAAGCAATGGGTTACAAATCTTTCTTTCTGACAAAATCTGCTTTTGGTAAATGATTTTCCTCGGAAGATAATCTCTCACCCTTAAAGTAATTTTCTCTACTCTTGAAGATCATTTCTTAGTGAATAGAATCCTAGGGTAAAAATCAGCATAAAGGAGCATGCATTGTACAGAAGTTCTGTTATGAGAAATTTTTATGTATTATTTCAATCAATCCCTAAATCTGGTACAAACTTGCTGAAAATACCCATTTGTGAGATCCAAAGAGGTAAAAAATCTACCAGCTGAAGTTTTAAAATCTGGCACACAAGACTATTGGAAGCCATTATCTTTTCATTTCAAATCCAAAACACTTTCTGCCTTTCCTTACAATAGCAAAATACTCCTTTTCCTCCCACTTCTTTCCCTATGTGAGAGGTGAAGATATCAAGCTCATCAAATTCCTGAGAAGTTAAAAAAAAGAAATGGGTGTTATTTCAGTGATCTTTGAAATGCAGTGTACATTTATCAGTCTGTTGCTCCTATTGAGCAGTGCAGTAAACTCAACCTAAGCCAATGGGGAAAGCGAAAATTCGTTTTAATTTTAAGTGACCCTTGGGTAGAAATGTTTTTGATACCTGGCGTTTTCCTCCTTTACTACAACTTTTTACATTTTCTTGATGGTTTATTAGGCCCATATAAATGCCATTTTACTCCTAACAGCTAAGCAGATTAGCTTAAATTTCAACTCACCCAATATCTAGCTCTGTACGCCTGGGCAAATCATTTAAACTTTCTGAGCATTGGTGTTGTCATCTGTAAAATGAGGATAATGTCAGCACAGACTTCACAGGGCTGTTGTAAGAATTAAATACTAGAAACATTCTATATAGTGCAAAATGTCTATAAAACACACAGTGCTCAGATCATATTAACTTGTGTTTCGGAAAAGAAAATATTAACTGCTTTCAACAAATATATAAATATAATAATAAATACATTATAAATATATTAAGTATTTAATGTATAAGTATATTAAATATACTGACATATTTGGTAAAATTGATCATGTTTATTATATCTAAACATATCTTGCAAAAGATAATATGTATTTAAAGGTAAGATTTATATAAATATATATCTTATAAAGGGTAAGATATATAAATAAAAGAAGATATAGATAGGCAAACAGAGAGATATATATGGCACCCATGACATCTTTCTAGGGTCCACAATATAGTTGTTTCTCTGAGTCACAAAGTTTGACTTTGGGGTAGGGCTGTCTATCAGAGTACAGTCTCTATCTATCACTATCAGATACAATTGGCTCTTGCTAAACAAGCAGATTCCTTGCCCTCCCCCCAGGAACTCCTGGGGATAAGTCCTGGCAATTTGCATTTTTCATAAGAACCTGGTGATTGTTATACACACTTAAGTTTGACATCTCAAGATCTTTTCCTTGTCCTTGCTCTGCCAGTTGCCTTAAGCAAGTCATATAACCCTTCCGTGTCTTAGGATTTGATGGGAAAAAACTTTGGTCTTGAAGACAGACCCACAGCCTGTAGTTGAATCTGCCAATTTCTCATTGTATGCCTTTGAGAAGAGTACATGGACAAACTTAGTCTCCTTTTTATTATATGCAAAATGGAAATATTAATGCCTGTTCAGCCTAACATGAAGGTGTTATGAAGATAAAATTAAATAATAGAAGTGAGTAAAATTTGCAAACTCTAAGGGCTATAGAGATGAGAATGTTTTTCTTTTCTGTAAAATAGAAGATAAAGATTTCACAGGTGTGATGTGAGGGCAAAGAAGATTATTTTGAAAGTGTTTTGAATTTTTTCAAAGTTAGGTGTTTATAAAAGGAGAATATAACTTGGATGATGCCTATAATCCTTTTAGGTTGTATTATTTTAAACTGGACAATGGTAATAGTTTATAAAGTGGCTCAGAATTCTCTAATGAAGAATATTATAAATATACTTATGTTTCCCTTATAATTATGTTCATAATTACAAACTACATAATAGTAAAAATAAATGGTAGTGGGTTTTTTTGTTTTGGGTTTGTTTTTGGTATAATTGCATGCTAATGGACTGCAGTTTTTATACACTGAAATAAAGGACAACCTATATATTATTATAATTAATAATAGCCTGTGCTGATTGAATGATAAATCCCATTTGCACATTATTCTACCCCCATTACTGCCTGAGCTTGGCGTAGGACTGGAGGATTATGGGTTCATTTATCAGAATGAGATCCAACCCAGCAACAAATTCTAATGATCTCTTGAACTAAAAAGGATTTTCCCTTCTATTGTTCTGGTGAGTAAGCCAGATTAAATAAATATTCCTCTAAATCTATTGTTTATACCAGGAACTGGAGTCTTGATTCACAAAAATGCGCTGGAAAGCACAGAAAATAGGAGTTGATGTCCTTGCTACCTGAATATCATCACCTGGACCTCTAATTTGATACCTTTTCCCCCCTCATTAATAGTTTTTTATATGAAAACATATTCATTAGGTTATAAAAATTCATTTTATCAGTTTCTTTTTATTGTTTATTTTTTATTGAAGTATGGTTAATAATACAATATTATATTGCTTTCAGGTGTACAGCATTGTGATTTGACAGTTCTACACATAATGAAATGCTCACCACGTTAAGTGTAGTCACAATCTGTCACCATACAAAGTTATTACAATAATATTAGCTATATTCCCTGTGCTATACTCTTCATCTCCGTGACTTTCATTTTACAATTGGAAATTTGTACTTCTTAATCCCCTTAACCTGTTTCACCCATTACCCACCCTCTCCCCTCTGGCAACCACCAGTTTGTATCTGTGGGTTTATTTTGGGGTTTTATTTGTTTATTTTTTAGATTCCAAATGGTATTTGTTTTTCTCTGCCTGACTGATTTCATTTAGCATGATACCTTTTGCTGATGCTAATGGTGAGAGGTCCCATGACTACAAGGAAATTCAGAGTAAGGAAATCTCATGTCATCTCTCAGAACACATCTGAGATACTAACTGGTTGGGAAACTAAATGGCATTAGGACATGAAAGTTAATAGCATAACACTTGTCACTTATTTCATGCTTAATTTTTATTTTGTTTTTCTTTCTCTGAATTCTCTTTCCCTTCCCCTCCCCACCCTACTCTTTTTTTCTTTCCATTTCCTTTTTATATTCCACTTCCCTCTTTCCATTCTCTTTGGTTTCTTTCGTTAGGAATTAGGAGACAAATTCTTAAATGCATTTTCAATACAAGCATGTATTCCCTTGGCTGAAAAGACATAATGACTTTATTTTACTAAATGACTGGTAGCACATCCTTTTCAGAGGGAAGAATTTTTAGGGTATTTAGCAGGTAAAGGGACATTACAATCTGCTTAGAACCAAGACAACTTCAGAAGAAACACAAACATATTCTAGGCACCTTTCTTGCAAGAAGAGAATCTTTTTGAAGTTTATCTCTATGTGACTATGAGGTCTCTACCTCAAGTACACTTGCATTTATATTTTTTGACCCAAATTGTCATTATCTTTGGATCACCCCAGGCAGAAGCTCAAATGATATTGTCCATGTTAATTCATCTCATAAAATAATTAGAATGGCCTCCCGTTTCTGATGAATAGTGAAATTTTCCAGTTTCTAATAGAAAACCACCCACAGAAACTTGGCTACTCCTCTCAACAAATGAAAGGAAATTTCTTAATCATCCCAGGATACATAAAAGAACTAGGAATCAAAGATCAGAATTTTGCTTGATTCAGCCACCAAACGTCGCTCTACTCTCAGCGTCATATGGCCATGACACCTGGATCTCTGCCCATCCTGATTCCCACCAAGAAGATAATTGCTTATAATCAAGCCTAGGCATGCAGTACACATTGACTTCCTGTTGGGACCTGTACTCAAAGAAAGCATTATCAATTCCAACTTTTGCTTCTAATGTAGTGGGTTTTGTTTTTTTGTTTTATTTTTCTTGACACAAATAATTCTTCACTCCTTACAATTTTTGGAATAACAAGAGTCCATGATATAATTTATTTCGAACCCTCTTTAGAGATACCTATGGATTGTGGGACAGACAAAAACAACACACGCAAAGGACCAGCATACTTGCTGGGACTCACAAGCTATTTGCTCTGTTTTTATTTCATTTATTACTAATTGCAATTTCAAGAATATATTCTCCACTGCATATCTGAAGTGAAATTAGCTTGGCTGAAATCACTGTAAGGGTTTGAAAAAGTTTATCTTCTATTGGACAAACACTAAGAATGTGCTTGAAGGAAAAGGAGGGGAAAGAGAATGTCTCCAAAAACTAAATGTCTCCATTAGTAGAAGTTTAAGCTACCTCACTCATCCTTTTAGCATACTGTAATCTGACCTAACAAAATAAAAAATAAGTAATTTAGTGAAATAGTACTAAACTCCATGGTTATTAACTATAAATATAACTAATGAATACAAAGGTCTTTCAAAGCACATTATATTTTATAATTATTTATAATTAGAATTAAAATGCCAGATTTTGCAGAAGAGTATGAAATCATCATGATTTGCCCCCCACTAGAATTTCATGTATTTCTCAGAAATGAATCACTTAAAACTTTGTGATTAACACGATTACTTCTGAGTGTTCTTGGAAATAATTTAATAACCTCTGTTTCAGAAAAGTGAGATTTGGAAAAATTTGAAAAGTAAAAATCATTAAGTGTATAAAATGGGTTTGTTAGTTTACCCCAAAAGGGGTGGGAGAATGGACCATGGATTCAGAATTTGTAACAGAAGAAGAGAAAAATAATGGAAAACAGTCATAATTACAGGGATGCACAGTTGTTAGAACCCATAGCCTGTGGCTATTATGGACCACATTTAGGAGAATGAGAAGTAGATCTGGAAGGTAGACCAGGTATATGTCCCGAAGTAAATTTGTTGAATGGTGTGTGCCTGAACTCTTACACCTCAGAACGTTCTTATTCCTATTGATAAAACTATTACTGGTTGAAAACATATGTACTCTACAGTGCTTGTACTATTGGCATCTTGGCATTATTAGGAGTTGGTGGTAGGGATGGAGCAAAGTCAGACAGAGCTGGGGAAGTGTTTTATGATGGTAAGGATTCTAATAGTTTAGAATGCAGCTGCCATCACAGAATTCATAAATCATCATAAAGAACTCATTATTTTTTGCCCTGTTGGACATTTGATATTTCAAAAATGAACAGCACTTATATACTTTTGCAGTGACAGCAAGGCCTTCTTCTCATGACTATCATTTCCTGGCTACTGACCAACACTCTGTGTCTGGTGTCACTTTCCACCTTGCTTAGTGTGTTGCAGATACACTGTTTTTATTTTAGATTTTCTATGCTCTAATCTCTTGCCAACCCCTAGCTTCACATTTGCCCTCAGAGAGAAGTATCTTTCCTTCCTTCCTTTCTTCTTCCCTTCCTTCTTTTTTTCTCTCTGTCTTCCCCTTTTGGAATTGGTCTCTTCTCACTTTCAGGCCCTTCCTGACATGTCACTTATATAGGGGTGCCCTCCCTGCCCACCTCATCTACATTAGGTTTCCTCACTTCACCTTCAGGTATATCTGCATCAATATCAAAGATCTTTTAAAATGAGAAATTATTTTAAATTATTGTGTACTTCTTTTTGTCCCTCTCCTCTGTTTGAATATAAATTCAATAAGAACCAGAATGGTTTCCATTTTATTCAAGGATGAATTGCCAGTGCATAATAGAAAGAGTGCATAACTTCTGGTGGGGAAAAGAAAGTTATGATTGGATTTAACAGCTTTAATGAAAAGCAATCCAATACAGTGATGCTATATTTTTGTGCTATTCTATTGACCTCACAGGAGACCATGATTACCTGAGAAATGTAGTATTAGTGATAAAGTAAACCCTTATTTCCTCATTAGATCAGGGAATAAAATGTGTTTAGGAAGAAAATCAAACTTCAATGAGAGAATATTCTATCTACTGTTGTCTAGAAAGATTGATGAGAATGTAAAAGAGTGAAAGAACAATTCCTTCTAGAAAAATTAACTTTGTTAGAAGAACTTTACTCCCTTTGGATTTTTCTGGAATTAATCTGGGATTTTCACTATAACTGACTCAGAGTTGCATATCTTCTAGAAAAGAGCCAAGCACTGTTAAAGCAAAAACTATGAGGAGAAAATGATCATAACTAAGATATTCTTCTTATAGGAGAGCCTACCTGTACAGTTTCTGAATTTGTTTCAAATTCACTGCTGCATTTTCCTGACGGTATTGTATGGGAAATTTGTTTTGGAAAACAATGGGCAATTTTAGGAAAAAAAAGAAAGCAAAGTTGGGAACTTGAGCATTGAAGTTCCACTACTATGACTCTAGAATAAAATTTGACATTTTTATTTTCAGATAGTCAAGAAAAAATAATTTTGGAGAAAAAATTCAAATTGGTTGTTTTGTACCATGATGATAGAGCTATTGTCTTGCTAAACATTTGGTTCTTTAAAATGTACTTTAGTGTTCTTGTGAAAACAGACTCTGATTCATTAACACCATGTTATACATTTCATCAAAAACAGAACTTTTCAATAAAAGGCCTCCCTATAATATGGTGTTATTCTTATTAAATTTATTGGTCTGATTCATCAGCCATGAGTTTTAAAAAATGAGAAAACAAGGCCACAATTAATCTCATACATAAAATAATTCTCCACAGCTCTAGGGCTGCCATATGTTTTTAGGCTACTGATATTTACATATATCAGAATAATTAACTCTGGCACATGAATTCTTATGACTGTCTAAAAACATTTTGAGGGTGTATACTAAAGAGTTTCTATTTTCTAAAACTGCCCATGAATCATTTTAATAAGTAAAACAAAGATGAGAACTACACACTTTTATTCATTTCAATTTTCATTAGAATCAATGAAACAAATCTTGCTCTCTCTCCAAAGAGATCAACATGGTTTCTTCTCAGGCACATTCATTTTAAAATTCTTAGATTTGTGTATGTGTATGTTTGAGTGTGTGTATATATGTGTATATGTTAAAAAATATGTATGTTCCCATTCAAATGTGGAAACAATAAACAATATGGTTTCCTTATTTCTTCGTAAGTGAACTTCAGAGAAACTTAAACTTCCTAAGGGAAAGTGATTCATTATGAGATGAATATTCAGTCAAGCCGTAGTTCACACTTACCATCAAGGTTGTTGATCCCATCTCAAGGGGTGTTCCATGATTCCTCTTCCTAGTATAAGTCTCTTGTACTCACAAAGAGATACCCGTCATGTCCATGGATTTGGAGAAGAGGCCTCTGGTATGCATGCTCTTCTCTTTATGGCATCAAATAAATTCCAGATGATTCATAACTCATCTCAACTAGACTCTGAGCCATCGTTTCACAACTTGCTCTACCTACTGCTGAAATACCTTGAGGTGGGTATAACTTATGGTCTATTCGGAACACGGTAGTTCCCTTTCCCCCATAACTTGGCTCTATTTCGGTTCTCACTGATTCTTCAGATCCTTTGAGTCTTAGAAATACCTGCCATCCAGGCCTTGGCTTAGACTATTCATATCAAGGCAACCATCCCAAGGCTACCTATTCCCTCATCAAGGTGGTCCTAGCCGCATGGCAAGCTTGGCTCCCAGTTGTGAGTTCTTCCACAGAGGAATACCAGAACTTCTAGATCCCTCTCCCATCACGTGCAGACCCTACACTATCTCATATTTATTCTCTTAGGCATACCAAGCCACTCTCTTTCCTCAGCTACAACTAACCACTACCAAAGGGAAAAAACCTTCAGGGTGTTTACCAAATAAACAGGCATTACCACATGATTTAAAAAGCAGGTATCCAAAGCAAAATAATTTTCTAGGTACCTCTCTTGCAAAAAGAATTTTAAAAATATTATCTATAAATGTGAGGCCGCTAAGTAAAATACACTAAATATATAAATATATCTCTAATCCTGGCTTCTACCTTGTTCGGTACAAGATCCATAGGAATTTTGAGATTCTGCTGTTGTTGACATAGTCAAGGTATGAAGATAAGTTTTCCCCATGAGGAAAAACAAGTCCACATTGAAGTCTTGAAACTACACAGTGACTGTTTTTACCTGAGGTAATAAGCCTCATGGCCAAGCCTTCATTGTAGAGTGGGTAGAAAGAAAGAGTAAGGAGAGGTAATAGACTTCTTGCATCATACATTGTGCTTAGTTTGGATAAAAGTCTTCTATTTACCATGATTGTTCTGATTGGTCAATTAATGACAAAAAATAAGAGAGTCATTTAAAAATGTTTAACATTTTTAATGCATGGTTTTAACTGTCATTCATTTTCCAGCATTTTGAAAGGTTACATTTTTGTTGTTTGTTTTTTGTTTTGCTTTTTTAACATGAGTTTGCTGATTGAAGGGCTATGTTCCTTATCTTTTATAAACTATATCCATAACGCATTGTCTTTAATGTCCAGGTTGTCTTTTTTAAGTGAAATGAGAACTCAGTCATATTTGCAAAACAATCCAAGACTAGGTTCCTCATAGATTTTACAATCTCCTTCCCAGTCTTTTGCATTTGCATTTTTCTGTACATAATTCAAGGCCTTTTTTTTTTACACAACTTTATTAAGTATTTTGAGACCATTAAGTATAGTTTTCTAAAGAACTGTTCTCTTCCCATGCTCATATTCCATTAGTTGTATAAATAATGAAAGAAGTAATAAAAAGTTCACCTGGGAAAAAAACAGATTTGGGAAAAAATACAAATCATTCTTAGTAAGCACGCAGCTTATCTGGTGGTAGCAGAAATGAGAGAATATTAGACCACAATTTAGTAGCCTTGAGCAGTGCTTGGTGATGAACATAAATTACGGGTTTTGCAAAGGAAATTGAGATTCTTAGTTAATCCAGTAGGTTTGTTAGTCAAGTAGAGGCCAGTTAAAAGGGCTTCTGCCATATTTACACACTTTTTTTGTATGGTAATATCAATCATGCATTTATTATGTATTTCCTTTTTTTCTCTTAGCTTAGTTGAATTCAAGCACCTTCTTGTGGACACATACTTAGTTACATATTGGGAATATCAAGCTGAATGATGACTGGGCCCTGAATGCACAAAGGGTCATCCAAAGGGGGATAACAAACCTCCACCCATATTTTCCACCAAGTGCAAAAACTAATAGTAAATGGCTTTACCTATTAGAAATAGGCCCCCATGCCATTTATTTTTATGTTAGCTTTCCTTCCAGTATTTTATGTAATGTTTACTGTATAATTTAGAGCAAGTGTTAAAGACATAAGAGCAACTAGATGAAAGTGTGTGCCCTCATCACTAATTGTTAGTTTACGTTAGTTACAACTCTTTTAAATGTTCTTCACTCCAGTGGGAGGAGGGTTAAATTTAAATCTTTCTCAATCTCCTGAGATTTCTGAATTATATATGTATCTGAAAAACTGAGCAGGATACATCCAGTGCTTTAGCACATGGCTTTTTCCTTATGAACTTCTATATGCCATATGTACCCTGTTCATAACCTCTTCTAACTGAAAATGAGTGGATACCATTATCTGGCCTTCCAGTACTTCTGAATGATATTTGGATAATGTTATTTTTTTCTGATTTTCCTTCACCTTTTTGAAATTTGTAGTAAATGCCAAATGGAATAATTATTTGATGGTTAACATAGTACAATTTTTTTAAGTCTTTACAACTAGATTTAGTTTTATTACATTTCAAAATTAGTTAAGTATTTTACCATTACCCTTTTTTTTAAAAGATTTTGTTTAATTTAATGTAGAGAAAGAGCATGGGTGGGAGGTGGGAGAGGGAAGGGGAAAGAATCTCAAGCAGAGTCCTTGCTGAGTATGGGGCTTGACCTAGGGCTCAACTTGGGGCTCAACTCGGCGCTCAGTCTCAGGACCCCAAGATCACAACCTTAGCCAAAGGCAGACCCTTAACTGACTGAGCCACCAAGGTGCCCCAAGAGAATATAAGACTTTAAAAGGAAATGTAAATCGCATTCGTTAGTATTGTCTTTCTGCTTATATCTAGTATTCATCGTAATAAAATTCTGAGTCCAGTGCCTGACATATACTTGGCACTCAGAAAAGTTTATTAAATGAATGCAACTGAAGCAACATAATTGCTTACATAAGACTTCTCTTGTTTTAAGTGGCTTTTTAAATAAGATGTTTTCCATTTTTAAAGAGAGATAATAGAGAATTTTAGAAACAAAAACAAAAACAAATAACTAATGCTAATAGAAATCATAGCAATTATCTAGTTCATCTTTTCCAATTTTCAGATGAAACTGACAGCCAAAGAAATTAAGTGATTTAACGGACTTCAAATTTTTAGACGTATTACTGAGCCATGTGGCTTATTTAATTCAAAGTTTTGATTCAACCAATGTGTATGAAGTATGTATAATGATGCAATCTAATTAAAGTGCTGAGCTTTAAAAATAAAGGGAATGAAACACAAAATTCCTACTGACAAAGAGTTTGTGAACTCTGGACTATTATTTGGAAACTACTGAGATTTAATTCTCCAGCTCAAGACTGGAATCTGGGCTAGAGATACAGATTTGAGAATTACTGACATCCAGTTGTTATAACCGAACACGTGGTAAATGAGATCACACAAAAAAAGGAAATAAAACAAAAGAAATAGTTGAACTAAGGTTGGAGTCCTAGTGGAGACTTGTTTATAAGATGAAAGAAAGAGTCAAGGGGAAAAAAGCCACTTAGGAGGAGGAAAATCAGAAGATAATAATACTTCTTTGAAAATCAAGGGACTCAGAGAATCAAGGAGTGAGTGATGGGTGGTTTTATATACAGAAAAGCCAATCAGGATGGAGACTTAAAAGACAACATTGAAATCAGAAATTCAGAATCTTTGAGGTTTCTTGCAAAAGTGCTTTTGCCACTAAGAGGGTAGTATGTTAAGGGCCACAATGGAGATTGCAAAGAATTTTGAAAAGAAGAGAGGGACAGGAAGTACAAATCAAAGATCAACAATTTCCAGAATTTGTTCCATTAGTAGCTTCATAGGTTTTAATAGCTGTTACTTGAAAAATATGAAGGAGAGGTTTGGGGCAGAGTTCAGTTGTGAAATATCTTAGGGAAACAATTTAAAAAGTTAATTTTGCTGCAGGACTTCTCAGAAAATTTATTTAGCAATGGGAATGGGGAATATCCACAAGAGGGTGTATTTGGTCATCTACTTTCTTAAATAAAAAAGAAAAAAATTAACACTTTTTGAGATTAATATTCTACATTAGTCACTTGGGAAATTTTGTTTTGTAATAAAAAGAAGAAACCAAAATGTTTAACATAAATAGAGAGAAGGGAAAGAAAGAGCAGGATTTAGAAAAGAACTTTTCCCAGTTTTATTGAGTATAATTGTGTGACAGTTAAGGTATACTGTGTTGATTAGATGCATTTATATATTGCAAAATGATGACCACCATAGTGTTGGCTAACACTTCCCTCACATCACATAACCACCATTTCTTTTTTGTGAGGAGAACATTCAAGTATATTAAACAGTTTTATTAACTATAATCGCCATGCTGTACGTTAGATCCCCAGAACTTTTGCATCTTAAAACTGGAAGTTTATACTCTGATTATAATCTCCCCTTTTTCCACACCCTCCTGCCTCTGGTAACCACCTTTCTAGTTTCTGTTTCTATAAGTTTGTTTGTTTGTTTGTTTGTTTGTTTGTTTGTTTGTTAGATTCCACATATACATAAGATAATACAGTATTTGTCTTTCTGTGTCTGACTTACTGCATTTAGCATTACGCCTTTAAGGTCTATCCATGTTGTCACGAATTGTAAGATGCCCTTCTTTCTCATGACTGAACAATATTCATTTGTATATATCCACCCCACGTCTTCTTTGTCCATTCATCTGTTGACGGACACTTGGGCTTTTATCATGTCTTGGCTTTTGTGAATAATGCTACATTGAACATGAGGGTGTTGACATCTCTTCAAGATCTTGTTTTCATTTCCAGTGTATATATACCCAGAAGTAGGATCGTTGAATCATATGGTAGTTCTATATTTAATTTTTTGACAAACCTTCCTATATTTTCTATAGCAGCTGCACCAGTTTATGTTCCCGCCAACAGTGCACAAGGGTTCCCTTCTCTCCGCATCCTCTCCAACACTTGTTGATATAACCATTCTAATGTGCAAGATGATATCATGTGGTTTTGTTTTGCAATTCCCTGATGATTAGTGATGTTGAGTACATTTTCATGTGCCTTTTGGCCATCTGTAGGTTTTCTTCAGAAAAATAAAAGAAGATTGAAATCATATAAAGCACCTTTACTGACCACAGGAGTATAGAAATAGAAATCAATTATTAAAAAAAAAAAACTGGAAAATCCACAAATATTTGGAGATGAAACATGCTATGGAACAACCAGTGGGCCAAAGAAGATACAAAGGAGAAACAAACAAAAAAATCTTCAGACATATGAAATTACAACATATCAAAACCTATGGAATACAGCAAAATGCAACATATTAAAACTTCTAGTACACAGTTCTAAGAAAGAAGTTTATATAGTGGTAAACACCTACAATAAGAAAAAGGAAAAATCTCAAATAAACCTAACTTTACACCTCAAAGAACTAGAAAAATAAGAACAAACTATGCTGAAAGTTAAAAGAGGAAAAGAAATGATAAAGATTAGAGCAGAACGAGACTAAAGAGACAGTAGAAATGATCAATGAAAGTAATAGCTGGTATTGTGAAAATAAAACAATACACAAACCCTTAGGTAGATTTATGAAGAAAGAGAGAGTATTCAAACAAACAAAATTATAAATGAAAGAGGAGGTACGACAACTGATACCACGCAAATACGAAGGAACATGAAAAGCTACTGAGAACAATTATACACCAACTAATTGGGATGAACTAGAACAGATGGATAAATTCTTCATAAGCGCTTTTGCTTACCTTATATCCCTGCTCATTTTCTGGCCCTCCAAAACCTTATTTGCAAATTTTTGCTTAAACATTGTTAGAAGAATCCTGTTAACAACAAAAATATTGTTTTGTACTTTTTTCCTTTTTTTAAAAAAAATTCAGAAGTATTTTTCTGTTTATGAGGCTTTTTTTTTTTTTTTCCTATATCAAATGTATACTCTAGGGAGTGACCTTCCATCACTTGTGTTTGTCTCTGGAACATAGTTTGCTCTGTGGCTTGGCATTTTAGAGCTGTCCTTTTTAGGCAAGTCTTGAAAAAGGTATCTTTTCACATTATTTGACAGAAGTAAAATGGTACCCTCACCTAAAATGTCACCTGCACTAGACTGACATTATGCTTGGGATTATAAGTATTAGAATAATTCCCAAAGAGACCTCTCTGTGTCTATCTCCAAAATGTTTCTGCATGATGGTATCTAAAAGGATAGATATGGTTATTTCAAACTTTAATCCCTGGTAGAAAGCAAAGAATTATAAAAATGGGGCCTCAGACAGATAAATTTTGCTTTAGTCATTAAACATTAGTGCTGGAAAGGAAAACAGAGTTAATTGAATTCTGTGGTTAGTGAAATGAATTAGAAGAATCCACATTCTGGTACCACGGTGGAGGAAGGAGGTGAGCTAAATTAGCAGGGTTCCTGGTTCCTCAATTTTCTTCCCCCCTGGAATTTGAGTTTCTTTTTACATTGTGGTCTTCTTTATTAGATGAAAAATTATTTGAAATCGATGCTCTAATCTAAATATTTTATATTGAAAAGGTGGAAAATTAGTTTCTAAGGGATTAAATGGTTTTCCCAAGTCATAACTCTAATCAAAGACATAATTGGAACTAGGACCATGGTTTCTTGAGTTTTAGTGCATTGTGGTTTTTATTTCACTTTTCTATTAAAGATCTAAGAACCCAATTGGAATGTCATCATATATTGGACACAATGCCTTGAAAAAGAAAAAAAAAATAGAAAGCATAAAGGAAAAAATTATAAAAAAGATTGAAATTCTTTCTCCATCTGTTTGAGTATATTATGGATATTGAAAGTGATAAAAATGTTAAGTAATAAAATTTTGCCCAAAATCCATGGGCTGTTAATCCAGATCAGGATTTCTCAACCTCAGCACTACTGAAATTTTAGGCTGAATCATTTTTAATATTTTGTTTTCCTGTGCATTATAGGATGTTTAGCAGCATCCCGGGCCTCAACCAACTAGATACCAGAAGAGAGCTCTTAGTCACGACAATTGAAAATGTCTCCAGACAATGCCAAACATCCACTGGGGGGCAATATCACCTACAGGTGAGAACCACTGATCTTGATTATCTAATTCAGAATTGAGAGAACTAATTGAAGATATATTACCATATGTTAGTGATTTTGTGTGGACATTAGTTCTAAGATTTTAAGCACTATGGTCAGATATTTTAGAAATTCTAGGGAAAATAATTGGGGCAATAAGAAGTGAGGTAGGTGTGGGAGACAAGGTTTAATGTAAAGAGATGAAGTGGTGGGTATGGTAAGTCAACAAAAACATTTAATAGAACTCAGCTAACACTAATATTTGCGTGGCTCCACTTGGCAAGGCATTAAACTTGAGAGCATGATGATGGTGATGGAATTTCTTTAAGCTTGCCATTTTGATGTGTAGATGTGTTTCAGAGTGGAAAATGGAAAAAGTCATGAAGAAAGGGCTGTCTTGAGGAATGCGCTACGATAGCCTATGTTCTGTCTTGAACTTATTCTTTACCACCTAAAAACAAGAAGATCTGTAAATCAGCTTCCCACAATTACGGTAAAGAGGAGTTAGGTGTAGGTTTCTACTCTTCCACCTTCCTCTCCTCCTCCTCCTTTTTATATTTAGTGAGCAACTATTATTTACAGTGTGGATTGCTTTTCTGTTGCCCACATAGTTCTGTTGAGTCTTTCAACCACTGTGGCTGATCACTTCCTGGTGCAAAGTATGACTCAGTTTTGCCCAACATTATTACTTTTAGATATTTTTTGTATTTGTTTTATGGCCATTGGCATAGAGATCTCTCTGTTACTTTTGGATTTTGACCTTTGATGATCCTGGAAGGTGGCAATCTGTGATTGTCTTGTCTGCCAATGCAAGCAAGCCTGGCCACAACAGGAGAGAATAAAGCCAACAAGCAAAGAGATACAAAGGCAAACGAACCTTGAAAGACAAACAGCCCCAAGACTTTTTTAAGTACCTGGATCCAGCCGTATCTGAAGTTAGTTTTTCCCTTTGTACATCCAACAGTATGGCTCGACAAAATTACCTCTTTTTGCTTCACCTAGTTTGTGTTAGGTTTCCATCACTTACAGTTGAAAGAGTTCTGCTCAGTATAATAAATATTCCCAAAGAGCAAATGTTGGCAAGGAATTGCAAATACAGAGACAGCAGAGTAGCAGCTAAAGAGATGAAAGATCAACCATATAACAGCAAAGGGTAGAAAGCCCCTTGAACTTTAATGCAGGAATAATGAACAAATAAAGAGTGAGTGTGTGAGTTATCTTACAAGCCTGTTCCTCAAGGACAAGCAAGGCATCACAGAAAAATGACCTAATAACAGAGTGAAATAGAGACGATAATGGAGGAGGAAAATGTCCAGAATCAAACCAGTGACTTTGTCCTTCTGTTCATCTACTCTGCAAATTCTAACGATGGAGGACAAATAGTTCAACTCACCTGTATAAGAGTTATAACATTTATTTATTCAACCAACATTTCCAAGTCAACAACCAAGAGGGAGGGCTTCTAACATGATAAAGATTGAGTCTCTGGCCTTCAGTCTTTATCAGAGATTTTAGTCTAGGGAGAAAAGAAACAATTCAGGAAATCATGCACAGCATGATAGCTACTGCAGTGTAGGCAAGCACAGAATGTAATAGAAAATTCACTCTATTGTTGTGGCTTCTTCAGCTGTAAGTGACAGAAAACAATTCAAACTAGCTTATGTAAAAAAAAAAAAAACTTGTGTGGGGGATGCATTCAGGTACAGTTGAACTCAGGAGTTCAAACCATGACACTAGAAGTGTGTCTTCCCTCTGACTCTTAGTTTTGTTTACTTCTGCATTGGCTTTACCCTCAGGAAATGTCTTTTCATGTTGTGGAAAGGACCATTGGTAGCCCTGGGTTAACATCATCAGAGGCCATGAATCCAAAGGTAAATTTTACCTCTCTTCCCCAGATGACACAGAGTGATTCTGCTTTAGTCTAAGACCCATTTCTGGACCAATCCCTATATCTAAGAGAATGTGTGGTATTCTTGTCCATGTTCTGCTTCAGCAGTTGGGTGCTGGGGCCATGAGACTAACAGACCCTCCGAGACAAGGAGAAGTGCGAGAGAGAATTTTATCTAAAGAAAAAGAAGCTGTATAGTTAATATCATTTATTGTTGTTTTTAATGTCATCATGTTAATTATCATCATTATGGTAGATGTGCTTCAGTCTCTTAATCCATCTTGGGTGGGACTGAGGAGTTGTTAGGTGACATCTAAGCTAACTGTTAAGAAGTATAGTATTTATATGACCACCACTGAGTTAGGTTGAAAAACAAGAGGACACATTAGTGTAGAAGATTCAGTATAATTAGGTACGCATGTTTTGGCAAAATACACTGATGTCTATATATGCACAAATATTATCTACCATTTACTAAGTGATCATGTGTTAGGAATTGATCATGTGTTAGGAATTATATATGCACAAATATTATCTACCATTTACTAAGTATTGATCATGTGTTAGGAATTTACTAAGTAAGCTCTTTAATTTGATCATCTCATCCAATTCTCCCAAATTTTATAAGGTACATATTACTCTCCTTCTCAAATTGCAAATGATGCTCAGAGAGGTTAAATTTACCCAACCAGTAAGTGGTAGAGAATGGATTGAAACATGGGAAGCATGAAATAAGAACTTGAGTATTTAATATGACTATGTACTTAGGGTGACCATACATCTTAGCTTATGCCTCTTATCTTCGTATAACTATTATTAGCCTCCCCTTCTACTCCAAAAAAAAAAAAAGTCTGGATTTGTACAGTAAATTATATCATCACTCTAATTCTGCCTCCCTCATTGGTATATATGAATTCCCATATATTTTATATACATGCCTTTCATTCAAAATGATTTTGGCAAAACTTTTATCTTAGGAGAAGAGCTTCAGATCTGCAGAGAAGTCACAATGATAGTACAGAGAGTTCTGATGGACCCCACACCCAGTTTCCCCTATTATTAGCATCTTACATAATTTGTCGCAACTAATGACCAGTATTGACATATTTTTATTAACTAAAGTCCTTGCTTAATTCATTTTTTCTTAGTTTTTATCTAATGTCTTTTGTTGTTGGTGTTGTTGCTGTTGTTGTTGTTACAAGATCCCATCCAGGATACTGCATTATATTTAGTGATCATGTCCCTTAGGGTCCTCTTAATTGTGACAGTTTCTCAGGCTGTCCTTGTTTTTGTTTGTTTTTTGTTTTGTTTTGTTTTGTTTTTTTAAGATGTATTTATTTGAGAGAGGGGAGGGGGTGGGGAGGGGCAGAGGGAGAGAGAGAATCTCCAGCAGACTCTCCGCTGGGCTTGGAGCCCGCTGTGGGGCTCTGTGTCATGAACTTGAGATCATGACCTGACCCAAAGTCAAGAGTCAGATGTTTAACCAACTAAGCCACCCAGGCACCCCTGGGATGTCCTTGTTTTTGATGACATTGACACTTTGTAAAAGTACTGCTCAGATGTTTTGTAGACTCTCTCTTAATCGGGATTTTTTTGATGTTTTTCTCACTATTAGAATGGGGCTGTGTGTTTTGGGGAGAAAACCACAGAGGTTAAGTGCCAATTTTTTTACATCAAATCAAGGGTGTATGTTATCCACGTGTCTTACTACTGTTGATGTTAACCTGGATTACCTGGTTGAGGTGGTGTTGGACATGTTTTTCCACTGTAAAATTACTCTTTTAAAATGATTATTCTTTTCAAGGTATATTTATATGGAGAAAATGCACACATTTTAAGTGTATGAATCCATTATCTTTGACAGATATATGAACCCATGTAACCACTATCACAGTCAAGGTGTAGAACCCTCTAAAATTGTTTTAACTTCTGTTAATTCAAGAATCCTTTCAGTTATAACGTGCCAGAAATGTTCCAGTTGTAGCAGACATATCACACAACTTTGAATTGCTGTGAAAACAAATAGCTGGGTTGTTAACTATACTTGATTTTACCAGGTTACTTTTTATAGACTGGGTATCTCTCCATGTATCTTTCTGAATGGAGTAACTAGGACATGCAGATTTACCATCCCATGGGCTTAAAACCTTGTCCTATTGTAGAAACATGAACATGAATACATCTCCTAAGAAAAGGATATTTCCAAAAAGAAATCACAAGGAACCAACAGCTTCCTTCATAACTGCTGAGTGTGTGACAAGATGTGAGTGAAGAAGTCTGATATGACTTTGACAAATCTAGCATAGAGAAGACTATTTTGGATAAAATCATGGGGACCGCCTCCTGAAGAGCAAGGATGTCAAGCAAGAGAATCAAATGTATTTTATAATAAAAAAATTTCTAAGAGTGGACCTGAAGTAGGAGTAAGACTTTATTAGTGTTGGAAAGATAATTTTCTAAAGCACTTTTATCAATGCCTTTTTGAAAGTATTAGTTATAACATTAACCACTGTACAGTTTATGGGAAAATAATTTTTTACAAGAAGCAACACAAATATAAGTGTAAAAGTTCATGAGGAGACATTATGCAAGTTTATATTTTATCAATAATTATAAAAATCATGGCATATGATTAGAGCTGAGAGAAATGTTAAAATTCAGAGAGTAAAAAAATCTCTCTTCAGGTTATAGATGCTTAAAATAGATAAAAGAAGAGCTGCATAATTTGTCCAGATCATAGGATTTTTTAACCTTTTATATAAACTTTATTGAGATATAATTGAGATAAACAAAAACTCATGTATATTCAATATATAGGTTGATGAGTTCATAAACACATAAACTAAGTAGCATTTCATATAAGAAACATCACTGCAATCAAGATGTAGACCATTTCCATCACCCTGGAAATGTCCCTTATTCCCCTATGTTCTCAATCCAGTCCCTGTTCCCAAGCCCAGGCTGATCTGCTATCACTATACATGAATTTTGACTCTTCTAGAATTTCATATAAAAGGTGTCATATGGAATACACTCTTCTTTTTTTAGTCTTTCTTTTTAACTTGATATAATATTTTTAAGATTTATTTGTATAATGTGTATCAGTGGTTTGTTTCTTTTTACACCCAAGTGGTATTCCATTGTATGGAAATTCCACAGTGTATTTATCCTTTGGATGGTCATTTGGGTGGTTTCCATGTTATAGTTATTTTGGATAACACCACCATAAACATAAGAGATTTCTGGGGAGATACATTTTTTTTTATTTCCTTGGGTAGAACTGGAAATATGGGGGCTGCATGTTGAACTTTATAAGAAACTGAGGAAGAGTTTTTCTAAAGTAGTTGCACCATTTTACATTCTGGGTAGCACTGGATGAAATTACTAGTTCCTCTGTGTTTTTGCCAACACTCAAATGTCTAGTCTTTTTAAATTTTAGCTATTTTCGTAGGTTGTGGGATCTCATGATGGTTTTAATTTGCTTATCGCTGATAACAAATGGTGTTGAGCATCTTTTTGTGTGCCTCCTGCTTTCTGTGTATCTTCTTTGGTGAACATCTGTAGTCTTTATTTTATGTGTGCATATAATCTTCTTTGTATATAAGTTATTTGTCAAATACGTGTTTCATGAAATATTTCTACTCCCTTCTCTTCTGCTTTTTGAAAGGGTCTGTGTAAAGATTGATATTTTTCCTTAAATTGTTGATTAAGTTCACCAGGGAAACCATCTGAACCTTGACTTTCCATTGTGTGGAAGAATTTTTACATATTATTTTATTAATCTTATTTAAACAGATTTATTGAGATATATTTTACTTATAAAGATCACCAATTTCAATTATATGACTTAATCATTTTAGTAATTTTACCATCAACATAAATGTGCAGCCATCAACATAAATCAGTTTTAGAACATTTTCATTCCCCTGATAAGATCCTTCATACCCATTTCCAGTTAATCTCCATTCCCACCATTGCCCCAAGCAATCACAGGAGGGTTTTAATCATAAAGGAAATTTGAAAGACAAGCCTTTTCAGGTTTGTTCCTTCTTTCTGAGTCAGTTTTGTTGTTTCTTAAAATGCATTTGCCATTAAATTAATAATTATTTTATATAAAATATTCAATACATTTCCTTATTCTTATGAGTCTAGGATCTAGAGTGATCTTTTTCTTTTTCCTTTTTTTTTTTTTTTTTTAAGATTTTATTTATCTGTCAGAGAGCATAAGCAGGGAGAAGCAGGCAGAAAGAGAAGCAGGCTCCCTGCTGAGCAAGGAGCCCTATGAGGGTCAATATCCCAGGAGCCTGGGATTATGACCTGAGCTGAAGGCAGATGCTTAACTGACTGAGCCACCCAGGTGCCACCCCCCCCTTTTATTTTTAAGATTTTTAGAGTGATCTTTTTCTTTTTATATTAGTTTTTTCTTTCTTTTTTCTTTTTTCTTAATCTGCCCACCTAGACACTGAATTTTTCTGATCTTCACAAGGAACAGCTTGTGATATTGTTGATTTTTCTCTTTTTGCCCTTTTCTATTTCATTGATTTATGCTCCTTAGTCTTTCTTTCTTTCTACTACTGTGGCTTTAATTTATTTTTCCAGTTTGTAATGCAAAATCTGATGATTGAATTTTATATATATGTATTTTTCTCATATAAGGATTTAAGTTATAAATCTCTCCCTAAGGCCTACTGTAGCTACACACAACAAATTTTGACAGGATGTTTTCATTATTAGTCATTTAAAAATATTTTCTAATTTATCTGGGTATTTTTGTTTGAATTGTTATTTGGAAGCATGTTGTTTAATTTTCAAATATTAGGGGATTTTTCAGATAATCTGTTATGATTTTTAAGTTAATGCCATTATTATCAGAATGAGTTCAGTACTTTAAATGTACTATGACTTGTTTGTGGAACAATATATGGTCTATCTTGATTAATGTTCTGTGTTTCTTCAAGTTCATCTCTGTTTTCTTATGCAGTGTGCACCTGCTGTTACACACCTGCAGTGAATTTCAGATAATGTATTTTCAACTCTTGACATTCCATTTGGCTCATCTTATATTTTTTCTACTTCTCTCCTCATTGTGGTTTCCCTCAAATTCTTGAATATTACACTAGCTCTTTATATTTATTTCTTTTTTTAATAATATTTTTTATTATGTTATGTTAGTCACCATACAGTACATCCCTAGTTTTTGATGTAAAGTTCCATGATTCATTACTTGCGTATAACACCCAGTGCACCATGCAACACATGCCCTCCTTAATACCCATCATGTTTCTATTCATTTCTATTACTCTGTCCCAAACTACCACAAATTCAATGGCTTAAAACAGCACTCATTTATTTCACAGCTCTGTAGATACTCAGAAGTATGGGTGAGCTTGGCTGGGTTCTTTCCTGAGGCTATCACAGGTCTGAAGTCAAAGGTCAGTCAGGGAGGGTAATCAGTTACCTGGGGGTTCTGGGGGAAGAATCCACTTATTCAGGTTATTAACAGAATTCAGTTCCTTGCAACTGTAGGGCTGATATTCCTGTCTTCTTGTTGGCTATCATCCAGACACCAGACTGATTCTAGGGCCACTCTCAAGTCTCTATATGGCTTCCTCCCTTTCAGCAACAAAGAACCTCCATCATGTTAAATCCCTCTCAACACTTACAGTGTCTCTGATTTAATCTTTTACAAGCAGTCAAAGAAAAGTCTCTGCCTTTAAAGGACTTATGTGATTAAGTTAGGCTGTCCTGTATAATGTTGAAGGACACAAAAGTTCATTTAGATGGCTATGTTTAGGGATTGTGAAAATAGAGCTATTATGAAATATAAAACACTCAGTTAATATTTACTGAAACATATTGAACCTTGGTAGACTGAGTTGAAGGGTACATTAATACCATAGTTAAAGGGATACTTGGGAACCAGGAAGGAGGATATGTCCTTGGTTTACTCCAAATGAGGTATTGAACTTGAAACTTGATGTAGGCAGGTGTTGTACTTGGCAGTTTCAAAGTTTAGGGATAGGGCTCCAACTGGTTGGGAGTAGCAGCTCAGTAAGATGCAATAGGATGAGACACAGGGAGAAAGTCCTGACAAAGACAGGGCAGCTTGTTCAGGACCGTAATGTACAGTAGAGGTATTCATAGCCACATGAAGACCTAGATGGCTGATTGAGAACAGATATGCCCTACCTCTTGTAATAACTGTACACATGAGTGTAGGAAGGGGTAGAAGGCAGAAATTGGGCAAATGAGTACTTATGGTTCCCTGAACATACCCTGAACATACTTCACATAGGAGGAATAATTTTAGAAACACTCTGCTGATAGGTATCAGTGTCTAATACATAGACAGACAATAGAGTGTAGTAGTTAAAAGCATGGTTACTCAACTTAAAGATGGATGTAAGCTCTGCTTTTGTACCCATGAGCTAGGGGGAAGAGTAGTTAATACATAGACCTTGGAGGTAGACTTCCTTGGCTCTGGTGCTTCCTAGCTTTATGTCCTTGGCAAATCTCTTAAAAAGTTTGTACCTTAACTTCTTTATCTGAAATATAAGGGTGATGACAATACCTACCTCACATGTATTGGGGATTAAATAAATCCTCAATTTATTATGAGGATTAAATAAATCAACATATGTAAACTATTGGAATAGTACCTGGGGCATAGTAAGTGCCAGTTAAGTGTTAACTATTCTAATTATTTCTTGTGTAAAATTAGGATAATAATAATAATAGTAACTCTTTTATAGGTTTAGCATAGAGTTTAAATGAGTCACTGCATATCAACTGCCCATTCTAGTGCCTAATAGATAGTAGGTCCTTAATAAAACAGAATAAACCTCACACATTGGTCATGGTTGATTCAAGAAATCCAGGAGATTCAACTATTAGGTTCAAATGCGCCATTGCTCATAGATAAGCAGGAGTCGGGAAATAACGAAGGAGTCTTCCAAATAACGAAGCAAACTCTACTACTTTAGAGTTACTACTAGCTTTAGGTAGGTAAAATAACACACCCTATATATCTAACACACATGCAAAAACCTGTACTTTTGCTACAGAGATTAACATAAATTGTATTTTGAAGAGACTTTTAAAATCCATCAGTTATACTCAAGCCTTCTTAAGTTTTAATTTTACTTTTCATTCAAGTGGTCATTTGAAATCACTATCATTTGGAGCTTGATATCATATGGTCAGGATCTGGATTCCCATCAAGAGCTAACTCTAAAATTAATACACTCCCATGTCAGCATTCAAAACTTTCTATAGATTTTTCTCACGGGAATCTAAGAATCAGTAGCTGTTTTTCTTTTAATTGTATGATTATCTTTGAGCAGTAATTATTTAAATTAGCACCCTCAATTTTGAGGATGAACTCAAATGAATTACTAGCCTAAGCAGAGAATGGGATATATTGAGTGACAAAATGGAATGTTCAGAAACAAAAGCAGCTTCAGGCACTGCTGCATCCAGGGTAACAGATGATCTCATCAGGGTTCTACCTTTTTCTCTATACTTTAATTTGCTTTCCAGACACTTTGTTCACATGGTAGGAAAAACTGGGAATCCCCACTTTCTGTCTTCATAGATAAGAAATCAAGAGATATAGACCTGCCTTCTTTAAATATTATTCATCAACTCTCAGGGCCTTTACCTATCCTCGAATTCTTTAGCCTCATCAGGGGAAGGGAGATCTCACTTCTGCCAATGCTAAATGTGCGCCCACAACTGAGTTTAAGTAGGTAAGGCATTATGATTGATAGCTCCATCTCAACTCCTACACGCTGAAAGGGGTTCTTTTCCAAAAGAATGGCTGATGATGTTATCAAAGGAACAGCAGGAATTTCCTCCCCTACCAACTTAGGGGGTGTACAAAATCAGAATGTCTTAACAAGATGGGATCAGGAAATAGATGCTGGGTGCCACAAGATGTCTACTACAAATAAATATGACAGGAAAGTATAACAGATGAAAGAGAACATATTTTGTCTTTCTCTCTTCTCTTTCTCTCTCCACGAAATAGTGACCTACACTCAGTAGTGCAATGCAAATGTAATATTGTATTAAATAAACAAACAAACAAAACAATGAAAACAAAAAGACAACTATGGTTGAAGATTTATACGAAGGATGGAAGACTAGCCAAAATATCTTAGCAGCAATAGCAGAAGTAGCAGCAGGTAAGGCGGACAACTTTGTAAATTACAAATTGGGTTTAAACAGAGAGGAAATTGGAAGTGGAGACATTATTTTCTGCAGAAATATGATGGGCAGAGGAGAACAACAAAGCAAATAAGTAAAACTGAAATTATTAAGAAAACACAGTGCTAAAAAGATAAAATTAGGACTGAACCCTTAACTTGAGTTATACATTTTTATTAATCCTTGGGTGAGGACATATTAAGGACTAAAAAAAACCAAGCCTGTGAACACACTTTATAATGTATGATCTTTGGGCCTCAAACTAGCTCTCTTGCAGTTAAGTATAATGCTAGAATGATGACTGGCCTGGTTTTAGGTTAACCAGTCTTACAGAGAGATTTTTGGTTCATATAACCTCAAAAAAACAAATACTGTGTCACCTGTTAGGTTCCAGATCCTATGCTCTGTGGCTCAAGATATAAAGATGAATTAGATACTGTAAGTACTGGATGTCTGTAGATTTTGCAAGCGCAGCCTCACTTCCCTGTTTCTCTGGTAACAGATCACTCTTTCCATTCAGTTAAAGTGGTGCTAGTGCCTGGCTTCTGCCCTTCCTTAACCAGACAAGATAATGGCCCAAGTTACTGGCCCAAGAATTAATACTTGACTCAGGAAGAACAAATGGAAGACTTCCTTTATAGTTGATTGAGAGCTTTAAGGTTAGAGTATTTCAATCTTGGGCAATTTTTGTAAAACAAAATTATTTCAAAATGTAGTAATTATCTTTTAATTTCTAGAACTGCATACTGTGACTAAGAGGGCAGCAATTTATCTGATACCGTTTCTGCTCTGCCCACTTTATGTTTCAGTCACTGTCAAATAAAGGCAGCAGGGAATGGCAAAAACGGTTCTGATTCATTCAACACATGAGTGCTTCTTAGGTACAAAACACCATTCTAAACATTGTCCGGGAGAAAAAGATAAATAATACCAGCCCTTACCCTCAAGGATCTTACAACGTGGCAAGGGAAATAAGACACAAACACAGATGACTGCAATAAAATGAAGATAATGATTGCTGCCAGATGTTTGGGGAGAATGAGCAGAGCAAAGAGAGAACACAAAATAAGGCAACATTCAGTAGTCAGCCAATAAATATTTATTGAGCTATCATTAGATGTGAAGTGGACATGGAAGTGTAAAATTGGACTGGGACATGGGCAGGTGAAAAATCAGATGACATGACTTGTTACCCAACTTTCTAGTATTTTTTTTTTTGTCACCAGGTTCCTAATAAATATCCTTAAATCAAAAACTGAATAAGGATATAGTCTCTAAAATACAGCGTGGGGCGATGATGCCTAAATAGTAAGACAGTAGTACTTGTGTTCCCAAGTATGCCTTCCTATTGCTTTGCTTCTCTTTCTCTTTCCACATTAGCTGATGGTACCTTAAGATACCCATTTCAGGTCTTCTACCCTTTTTGAGCTGGTGTTTTAGAACAGGTGAATTAGAACAGGATCCTTTTGGCTTCCAACAACAGAAAGAAAATAGTATAAAATTGAAAAAAAAAAATCCAAAGGCAATCTTGCTAGCATGTCTGGATCAAAGACTTCAAATGTTTAAATCAAGTCCCTATCTCTCTCTACCTCCACCCTGATTTCTCCTTTCCTTTTTCTCCTCTCTTATATCTCTTATTATAGGATTCAAATATCTCTCTGTTTATGTGGAAGCTCCTGGCACAGCTACAGGCTTATATCCTTACAGCTCCAGGACTGCAGGAAAGAGTAGGGGCCTTGGCAGTATAAGGCTGTAGCAGGACATCCCATCTAAGATTGATTGATACATTGTACATAGAGGTAGATTCGTATATTAATTACAGCACTTTTTACTTGAAGAAGACTGTGTAATGTGTGTTCTTAGAAAATAAGAATGGTATAACATTTTCCAAAAGATATACATGAAGTGTTTTGAGGAAGGGGGACTTTTTTTTTTTTTTTTTTTTTACCTAATTCACTCACAGATTGTCTATTGGATAGTGGTAACTCTGTGTCACTATCCTAGGTACCACAGCAAAAGCCCAGGGATTAGTCCTGGATGGCTCTGGCTGGGCTCTGTTCCCATCCTTTAACTCATCACTGTAGCTAGTCACCAGCCCTAATTTATAAGAAGTGGGTTCCATTCTCAAATCATAAGTAACAAAACATGGAGGAGGGGCCTATCCAAAAAGAAACTGGATTGGACTATCCCTAGAAGGAAGGGGAATAGATGGTAAGTAAGGAAAGAAAGAAAGAAAGAAAGAAAGAAAGAAAGAAAGAAAGAAAGAAAGAAAGAAAGAAAGAAAGAAAGAGAAAGAAAGAAAAGAAAAACTCCTCTATAGCAGAGAATGTTTGTAATGTTCTTTGGAGATTAAAAAAAAAAAAATTGGTCTCCTACACATAAAGGAACAGAAGATATTGGCCTAAAAGGAGCTCCATGGCCAAAGGGACATGGCCTATTTTAACAGAGAATTTGAGAGTTAACAGATACCATAGAGAGCACCCAGTTCAATCTCATCATTTTATAAATGGGGAAACTAAAACCCAGACAGGAAAACAGAAATGCCAAGGATTTACAGGTAGTTGATGGCAGAGACAACCCACTACCTGTCTTCTGCCCTTGTGTTGTGTGTGTGTTGTGTGTGTGTGTGTGTGTGTGTGTGTGTTGTTTTGTTGTTTGCTTGCTTTTTGAACAAGGACATTTTTCTTTAGTACGTTAACAACAACAACAAAAAGTATAGCCTTGTTTCTGGTTTTCTCTTCATTCTCAAATCTGTATAGTATAGTTTTGCTGCACTCCAACAGAAAACCTCAGCAAGAGTTGAGTTACCCATCATGAGTCCACCCACTCTGGTACCAAGGACAGAGATATTATCCTTCGTTTATATAAGAACTAGGGCCACCTGTTGCTTTAATAGCTCAAGTTTGGTCTCAGCCTGCAGGAGGGGACACCGTTGAAACTCGGCTTCCTAACTGCACTGCATCCTCATTTAGTTACCAAATCTCCAGCCAGAAAAAAAAGATAGGCATCTGGATCACTGGGGAGACTTCTACCTGCCTCTCTTACTTCCTCCTACTGTCACCTCTTTCCTGCTGTTTTCTGCCCGCAAAAACCTGTCACCAGCCCAGAAGCATCTCTAGAAATGGGTAGGAGGGAGCCTTGCACCTGTCAGCGCCAGAGAACTAAGTGCGCTCTGCAGAGTTCTCAGTTGTTACATCTCTGCGATGAAAGGAAGGAAAGAGGTAAGTCCGAGGTTTCCGTCACAGATTTGCTGGAGACCGCAGTTAGTCCATCGTCTCTGGCCCCAGTAACCCCTGAAGACCGAGGGCGCACTTACATTCCTAGCTTCTTGGCGTGTTTTCCTAAGAGCTAGTTCAGTGCCTCGCCCCGAAGAAGTCTCTGGGTAAAGGTTCTTTAAGTCATGAATCAGGTTCCCGTCTGTATGTGTGTTTTTTCTTGAGAAAAACTGGCACAGACTGACGAGTAATAGAGAGTGGGGTCTCCCTGCTCCCCTTCAACACTGCGTTCTCCACCTCGCGACTTCCTCGCATTCTCCGGATCTGACATCCAGGGCTCGCGACCTCAGGGTTGGGAGCAGTCAGCACCAGACATCACCGCCCCCTCCCGGGGTTGGTGCCACCCGTGCCTAGAAGGTGCGTGTAGGTGCAGGCGGGCGAGCTGGAGGCTTCTACTGTGAGATAGGAGAAGGAGTTCAGCGCTCGCCTGAGACCTGCAATCCCACATTCCCTGGGGACCTCGAAACTCCCAGTCGGAGGCACTCCCTGCTTAGCCGCCCACCCATTCCCCCCCCCCCATCCTTACCTCAGCACGCAGCCCCTCCCTGCGTGATGATGCAAACCAGTGGGGAGGGCGGGCGCTGGGAAGGGTGGGGAGAGTCGGAGAGCGAGCGAGGGAGGGAGGGAGTGGGAGGAGGAGGAGAGGGAGCCGAACGACCATTTAAAGCGATAGCAATCCTTGCCCTCTCCTCAGTGCTGGGTTGTTGGAGAGCGCGAGCGGCAAGCCGGGGAGCGCGAGCGCGGCGCGCCGGCCGGCGAACACGGGAGCGCACCGAGCCCCAATCTGGCAGGCGCCACGGGACCCCCCAACCTCTCCGGCCGCTCCTCCCCGGGCGCCCCCACCCTTCGTGCCTGCAGGAGCCTCTGGGCTTCCCCGGAGGACCTCACCCTAAGGGGCCCGGACCCCGGCGAGCCCGCCACCATCCCCTCCAGCGCCGCCGCCACCACCGCAGCAGCCGGAGCAGCATGGTCCAGCTGGGGAAGCTGCTCCGCGTCCTGACTTTGATGAAGTTCCCCTGCTGCGTGCTGGAGGTGCTCCTGTGCGCGCTGGCGGCGGCGGCGCGCGGCCAGGAGATGTACGCCCCGCACTCTATCCGGATCGAGGGGGACGTCACCCTCGGGGGGCTGTTCCCGGTGCACGCCAAGGGTCCTAGCGGAGTGCCCTGCGGCGACATCAAGAGGGAGAACGGGATCCACAGGCTGGAAGCGATGCTCTACGCCCTGGACCAGATCAACAGCGATCCCAACCTGCTGCCCAACGTGACGCTGGGCGCGCGGATCCTGGACACTTGTTCCAGGGACACTTACGCGCTCGAACAGTCGCTCACTTTCGTCCAGGCGCTCATCCAGAAGGACACCTCCGACGTGCGCTGCACCAACGGCGAGCCTCCGGTTTTCGTCAAGCCGGAGAAAGTAGTTGGAGTGATTGGGGCTTCGGGGAGTTCGGTCTCCATCATGGTAGCCAACATCCTGAGGCTCTTCCAGGTAGGGAGGCGCTCCCTCCGGGGCAGAGCGCGCCTAGCTCCCCGCGCACTTAATCCTAAAAGCTGGTTTGGACTCCAGGGGTGCGGGGTCAGGTCAGCCTTCGCTCATTTCCACCCTGGAGATCCTGCGAATCCCTCCCACCCCACCCGAGGAGGTACCTTCCCTGCTTGGTTCATTTCCCTTCCATCTCTCCCCTGTCCGCGCTCCACTCCATCCGGCTTGACATCCTGGATTTATGGCCCCATTTACAAGAAGCAATCTGCGAAAAACAAGGCGATGATTTAAATGGGTTTGCATTAGAATGAAATATGGTCCAAAAACAGGCTGGTAAAAGTGCCGGGCTCCTGTGAGAGCCGGCTAGGCTCATGGAATATGAAAGATGAGAAGACGCCTCGAAACTGGGCATTTCTCAACTCCCCAGCTTCCCAGCCCCAAGCTGCCCGGCAAGCCGCAGCTCCCTTGGAAATTTTCGAGAAGAGCTTAGGGAGGCACATCTTAAACCGAGGGCTAGGTCTTTACCTACATGTGGATGTTAATTGCCCATCTCTCTCGGGTTGGATCTCCAGACCTGTAGCCTGTCTCCGCGAGGGCATGGGGCGGAAGGCACGGGGACGCTCCCCAAGTGGGGAGATGCCACTCGCAGACGTGACCCCCGGGTGATTTGCTCTGGGCAGTTGTTTGCACCGTCTAAATTGCGTTTGCAGTCCGGCCACTGGCAGGAGCTGGGCGATCAGCTTTCTACTCCTGCCACTTCAGAGCCCAGAGATGAGCTCATGCTAACTGCGAAACAAAATCGCTTTCGCTGCCTCCACCCTCCGCCCATCCTTTCCCACGACCTCCCTAACACAGCCCCCCAACCCCTATCCTGGGCTCCGCGGACGATTCCCGGAGCCAGGCGAGAAGGCGCCTGTAGGGAGGCACTAGGGTGCACTGAGCAAAGCCGGCGGTCCTCCTGCTCCGGGCGCCAGAGGGCAAGGGCGAAAATGGGAGGAAGGCGGATCCGGGGCAGCTGAGCGGTGGGTTCTACTGCAGTGCTCTCTCTCCGCCTGCTCCCGCATTTTGTGCCCCGTGGCTCCTGTGCTGCATTCGGTATAAATGGATGGATTTTGGATTTTAAGAAATTGAGTTTCAGGGTCTGTGTGATTGTGGGTTCCCTTCTCCTTAATTCTCCGTGTTTCTCTCTGTATCTCTTTCTTTCTCTTTCTTCCTTCTTTGTTTTTCTCCTTTTCTTTCCCTCTCTTTCAATTTCTGCTTCTTTTCTCTCTCTCCCTCCACCCCCAAGTTTTTTGTTCATCTCTGTCTTGAGATGATCCTTTCCTAATGAACAGCCCTGTCCCTGCCTGATAGTGCCCAAACCCATTTAATCCCTTCTCCAGATGTTCTGGCTAACCCTGGTGCCCTTGTGCTCCCCATATCTAAAGAATTGGCTCCCTTCCAAATGCTTTCCCTAAGGGTGTTGGGTTTCTGGAGGGGATTCCTTGTGAGATTCAAGCTGTCACCACATCAGCTCCTAGGAGTGTGAAGTTTATGTGTGCACCAGGAGGGGTGCCTGCCCAAGGCTGCAGCCTGGTATGGCCCCACTGATCTTCTGAGCACTTCTTGAGTGTGCCATTGTGGGAATCCCTAGATATTTACAAACTCAAAAATGCTTTGGGGGCACCCTTAATTCTGAGATGATGCTTTTGGGAAGAGGCTAGGTTATTGTAAGCAAAACCCAGAAGCGTTTCTTTCTTGCCTGAGCTTAAAGCCAGGCAACTTAAGAGGGCAGTGCTGCAGGGAAAGTGAGGTCAGAGATCACCTGAGAACCACTGGGGCGACTCACAGCCCTGTGAGCCCTGAGCCCTGGAGGTTGAAGGCACATTTGGTGTTTCACATTTTTTAATTATTTTGGTGCCTGTTTCTCTCTTCACTCAGAGCACAGGCAGTGCTGCAGATGGGCCTGTCTGTCTGAAAAAGAGTGAAATGTTAAAGTCAGGAGAGGGACTGCAGACTAGGCTGAAGGACTGTGTTTGCTGAAAAAGATTCCAGGGGGAGCTGATTCTTCCTCTGGTGTGTGAACCTGAGGCTCTTGTGAGGAAAAGAAATGGTTTGCCTTGTGCTTAGTTCCCTGTTCCCTGGGCTGGGAAGGAAAGGAAGCGAATGCCAATGTTAGCAGTGTGGGTTGGGACCAAAACCATTCAGAGAAAACACTGTCATTTTCCTCTAATTTGCAAATTGCAGCTATTCATGTTGGATTGAACAGCTGAGGGAAAAAGAGCCCCCAGTTTTCACCTGCATTTATGGAGAAGAGGCTGGTAGCAGGAGGAATGCACCAACTTGTAGCTTGTGCTGTGAGCTGGGTAGAACTGTTGGTATGGGCATCGTGCTTAACCATTGACTGTGTCGGAATATATATTTATATATATATTCCAACAGTCTCTTCCAGTAGCCTTTTTTGCACGTGATCGTAGGAGCTCCTGGCACGCAAGTCTAATCCCCAGTTTCCCAGCCTCTGTAAGCCTGCAAAATGAATATAGAGAGAATAGTGGTACACAGACCCATTGTTCAAAAGCACAATCAATTTAGAGAGAGAGGAAAAGAATGGTAGGTGAATTTTTGCTGGGAATGCAGGGTTCAGCTCAATTAAGAGTGTCTTATATTAAAACAAACAAACAAAAACACCTAAAAATGATAGAATTCTTAGCTCTCCAGAGATTTGAGTTTTCTTTTCCCGGGCCCTGTAGTTTGCTGTGGGGACCATGCCAAACCCATCACTTGAGATAAAAATTTATGGTGAGATAAGCTTCTAGGCTGGGGGAAGGAATACTTAGTGACTTAAATGGGAGAGTGCTACACACTGCGGCGGTGGGGGGGTGGGGGTTGAGCACAGGAAAGAGTCATGAAATAGTAATAAATGTAGCAAGTGCTGTTGTTACCAGCAAAAACTGGAATGAAGTTCTTTCCTGATAATGAGGACCTGGGCAAGAATGACTCCTCAGATGTATATAGTATCTATGACTTTGAATTTTCATTTGCCTGCTGGTGTAGCAGACCAAAGATAAGAGCTGAGCAAGTTCTCTCTCTCTCTCTCTCTCTATCTCTCTCTCTCTCTCTCTCCCCTCTATGCACACTGAATTGATTAGTAAGTGACATGTCAGAGGACAGGAATGATGTCCACTGGGTCTTTCAAATCTAGGAATTTGAGGCTAATGAAATTAGTGTGTGGCCAGGGCTCTGCCAACTAGAATTAAGTCACTGCAGCCACCCTGCAATGCATTTTCAGCCTCAAAGAAGCATCAGGGAGGAATTTCTGGAGATTTGTTTCTGAGCCTGTACAAAATAATACTCTCCTAATACTAAGAAAGATTAAATGTAAATTAATTTTGACTATGAGTAACATATTTAAAAAATAATCAGAGAGTGGGGATGGCTTAAAGTGGAGAGCTTATATAATATGGTGTCCAAAGGATAAATCTCCCCTGACCACTATTTTATGGGCTATAAGTAAGATAGATTATAGTGGAAAGTAATGGGCATGTTTTTTTCAAGGCTTCTCTGTTATTGACTTGAGAGCAAACACTCTGAGCGCATAAATTACTCTCACTGTATCCTGACTCTGAATGAACAATATTTCATGGCCAGTGACATGGTCTAAGCTATGGACTTGGAATTGAATGATGTCTGTTCAGTTGCTTTGTTCCTTCAAAAGCAACTAGATGGAGAAAGTGGCCACCTTGACTCTTGTTGGGGCATATTGCAAATCGAAACCTGTGGACCTTGTACCATAAATGAAATAGATTTGTAAATTTCTTAATGTTGTCCTTCTGTTCATTGAAGCTTGAATGTAATCTCCAACTTTGGGGGCATTTTATATATACGGACCTAGTTTTCTTCCTTCTTTCTTTTGCTCTCTCTCCTCTCTTTTTCTATCTTAGGTAATAGGATAGAACTGGGCACCTAGGATGGTGTGGTATTACTATAGTGAGGACTTTTTTTTAAACAACTCTAACCTACTCTTCAAAATTTCATAAATACAGGTGTCAGTGCCATTTGGAATAGGCTCTATAACAATCTCTGCCTCCACATTTACTGTGTTTCAGGAAATTTACCTAACAGATGGTGAGTGGGCAATTTTTAAAGGGGCATTTTTTGAAAAGAGCGGAGAGGGAAGGAATAGAGACAGGCACATACTATATTTGAAGATACCTCTACGTGTATCCTTTATGTATGCGTGCCTATAACATTAAGATGTCTTTGGGGGTTTTTCTCTTCAAAAATAATTGAAGTAATGAATGCCTTTCAATTTTATAACATTGAGAGTATAACAAATCATAAATGCTCCATTTCCTACGTCTATAGGTTGTGTCATCGACTTCAAAGACCATTGCTGGATGACACAAAGTACACTCCAATCTCAATCCTGCCATTAATTAGCTCTGTTACCCTAAATAAGTCACTTAATTTTTCTAGGCCTCAATTACCTCATCTGATTTTTTTTTTTTTTTAAACAAGTGTAGTTTCTAAATCTTTAATCTCTTTGGGTCACAGTTTGCTTGGGGAAAACCTGCTCTTGTCCAAACCCATGACATTGAATTTCCAGCTCCCACCTTGAACTTTGAGTGAGTTTAGGGGAACTTTCAAAGAATATTTTCACACAGGTATCTTAGTTAATATCAGTCTACCTGATTTCCCATATTCAGATTTTATCCCTTGTTTTGCCAGTGTGCTCCTTAGTCATGTATATCAAGGCTGGTATTGAGGAAAATGACCTCCTAGGTCAGCTTACTGCATGGTTATAAGACACCAGGAGGGAGCAAGAACTGTGGGGTTTATAGTAGCAGATATAACTTTTATTATCCAGTGTTTTCTCCCCTTTTGTCTTGCAAAACCCCCAGGCTTTCTTTGGAAAGAGACCAGATAGTGACTTCCTGCCTCCTCTCTGGTCCCAGAGATGAGTCCCCTGACTGAATTCAGGCAAAGCAGGTGATGGGTTCAGGTGTAGACTTTGACTTTGGCTAGACCTATCAGAATACTTCCCAGGACTTTTCTGCCAGAGGAAAATGGGAAAATTGGCTCTTTTCTCTGGAATTTCTAAGCTGGGGTGATATGACTCTGGGACTACCAGTGGCCATCCAACATAAGACTTTCTATAGAATAAAGTCATACAGAGGTAAGCAGGGTTAAGTGATGGAGAGAAAGCCAGAGCCCTGATGATATTCTGAAACTCTCAAATCCAGCTATATCTGAATCTAGCTGCATCCCTGAATTTCCAGTACTTGTTCTTAAAATAAATAAATTAATAAAAATTCCTTCTATTTTGAATTTGTTTTCAGCCCTGTACAATTAAACCCTCCTAGCCAAAACAAGTGATTTCTTATGTTAATGTAAGTTTTGCTGACTGGCATTCATTAAGTGAAAAATTATATATGATATTTTCTTTACTTTAAATATAATCCTTCTAGCCTAGGTCTGGCATATTCACAACTCTGCATTCTTCTGCACTCTTCCCAACATATGCTGTATTAACTTTAAGCATTCGTTATCACAACCTGATGCAGTTGAGAGATAAGGTGAACACTTCTGGTGTGGAGTGCAGCATAGAGGCCTCCTATTCAGAAGCTTTAGAACCATACTTGGTTCCCTTCATTAAAGCAAATCTTTTGTTGATGTCTCCAGGGCAGAGAAGCATTTTCATGGCATAATGGAGTACAAAGTACATTAAACTCCCCGGTCACTCTACAGTAAGCATCAAGCCTAACTACTTGTCATCCCCTTTTCTTTTAAGTAGGCAAAAAAGAACAGTTACAAACACATTTTCCCAACAACTAAAATGTATATATGATTACTGTTTAGAGGACAGTTATGCAACATATAGTCAGACTGATTAATTCATAGACCCTTTGTCAATTGGCACAGTAAATATGTGTGTTTTATGCACTTAATAAAAGCAAAGAAAAAAATCTTTTTACAGGTAAGTATCTGAGAAGAGCATTGTGCCAGCCCTTACTGTGACAGCATTTCCATGTTTGACAAGTAACCTCCTCTCAATTATCTTTACTGCTAGATATTTCTTGGATCAGGTTATTGGATTATAAGGTCAGAAATAAAATAAAATGAAGTTACAATGATACAGGATACATATCTCATTTTGTGAGAACAGAAGTTCTTATTTCTTTTCAGTAACAGTAGTGGCCACAATAATAACTTCGTCTTCGCTATGAGCCATTATGCCATGTACTAATACTTCATCTCATTTAGTTCCTACAATAGTTCTGCAAAAGGCATGTTATCATCCCCATGTACAGATGAAGAAAGTGATTCTCAGAGCCCCAAGTCACATAAGTGGTAAGTGGCAAAGTCTAGATTCACACAATGGTTCGCCTGACAATACCCTGGTTGTTAACCACTATGCATGCTGCTCAGTTGTTGCACCAATGCAGAAATACTTAAAATAACCCCAGATTTGCCAACCCTGATATTGTAGTGGCTTGAGGATATCAGAGTTGCTGATTCCTTAACCACATCTATTTCCAGAAAGAAAGAATATTTTATTTCAGTTCTGCAACGAGACGAATTCTGTAGGTCTATTGAAACTTGAGTGCACAAATCCTCACCTGCAAATGAAAGATGCTTGTTTTCTGTTATTCGACAGGTAGCCCTGTGTGTAGGCAATAAATACATAGTAGGCTTTTCTCTCAAGTAAATGAGAAAAGATGTTTCTTCTTGTCCTGATTCAGTGCCCATCATTATGGATTATGATGGCTCTTCCCGAACTTTATTTCATTCACTCCACTCTTTCTACAAACCTCAAGTGGGGAAATCCATCATTCAGATATATGTGCAAAGTGAGAGGACTCTATTAATACAATTGCTGAAAGTCAAGTTGATAGAGCACGGGAAATACATCTTAATAAATGCAACATTAATGTTTGTGTGGGCCGTGGAGTGAGGGGTAGGAGAATTTTCAGTTTAATGGATTATTTTGCCTCTTACTATAAAAGTGCTGCAGCTAAACAGTTTTATAATTGGTCATTTGCAGAACTCTCCATCTCTGGGTGCTGTGCTCTCTCCATTCGGCGGCTGCCAACTCTTTCTCTTGTTCTTGTTGGAAGATAGCAAGGAAGCCACTTCAAAGGCTTGGCCTGCTTTTCTGCATTATTGTTTAGATGAAAATATTTCCATTTGTTAAAATACTACTTAAACATTTTTATCATGTTTTAAAGTTGACTATGTTCTGAATGTATTAGCACAGGCAGACATAATGTGGGATGTTTTCCTGGAGAAAACATACTTTTATCAAAGGAACCATCAGAATTTTCAGGTAGGGGTTAAGAATAAAATTCTGGCATTAGATCTGATTTAAATTCATACTCACCACTTATTACCAATCTCACTTTGATCAAACAGGTACCACACCTCTCATCAATTTTCTTATCTTTGAAATGGGAATGATATCAGTATACTTATCTAATAAAGTAATTATAAAGATTGCACAAAATATGCATGGAAATATTTTAACACCGTGTTTAGCATGTGATAAGTGTTCAATACATTTAAAAGCTTTTATTTTATTATTATTATGCCATTATTAAATATTACTATTTCTAAAATGTCACTATTGCTAAATTTACTGTAAAAGTACCATAATAATCCATGTTGTATTTCACTCTTTATGTTTGTTTAAATGAAAAATATTAGGGGCACCTGGGTGGCTCAGGAGGTTAAGCATTGGACTCTTGATTTCAGCTGGGGTCATGATCTCAGGGTTCTGATATCTCTGGGTGGTAGGATCTAGCCTCCTGTCAGGCTCTCTGCTCAGCCTGGCATCTGCTTGTCCCTCTCCCTCCCTCTCAGCCCCTCCCCCCAGGCACTTGAGCTCCTACACTTGCTCTCTCTCCAGAATAAATAAATTAAATCTTTTTTTTAAAATGGAAAATATTACATAGATTGAGAGAGAGAACACAGTTTAGTGACAGTATTCAGTGGAGTGAGAATTTCTATGGCACTGATTCAGGTGAATCAGGAATGCCACGGACTTAGATACCAGACAGGCTCGGAGCAGTGGGCTTTGAGGTTAGCCCGCCCCAAGTTTGAAGTCCACTGTGACGCTTTTCTAGCTGCAGAACCTTGAGGAACTTACTTAAACTTTTTGAGCTTTAGTACTAGTTTCCTCAGCTATCTTTTTTTTCCAGAAATATTTATTAAGCATCCCCCCTCTGCACTGTTCTACGTGGTTGGACATATCAGTGACTAAAATAGATAAGAGCTCTCTCTCTCTCTATCCCCACTCTGTCCTTCCTCCTGTCTCCTCTTCCCTTCCTCCTATCTCTACTCTTCTGTCTCTCAGCTTACGCTCTTGCGTGAAAACAGATGGATGTTATAAATAAGTCCTAGGGTATGTTAGAAGTTGATGAGCCCTATGGGACAAGGAAAAGAAGGTGAAGTGCACTGAAGAGTGTTGGTTTGGGAGTGCTGAGGAGTGTCCAGGTGGGTTCTATTTTTAGCTCTGGTAGTCAGGGTGGATTTCATAAGGTGGCATTTGAGCAAGACTTGAAGCGAGGGAATTGTCAGAATGGATTAAGGGAAGACCACTTTCTGCGAGAGGAGCAGGAACAACCAGTGCCAGAAGTCCGAGGCAGAAATATGCCTGGCAGGTTAGAGGAATATCAGCGATGCCACTATGGCTGAGTAAATCAGGAAGAGAAAGGGGCAGCAGGAGGGCTTGAGGTCAGAGATATAATGGGGCAGATTGGGTAAGTCATTGGAAGGCATCACATGCATTTTGTCTTACCTCAAGTGTAGGCGGTGTGGTAGGATTTTAGCAGAGATGGGGCATGATCTGTCTCTTGGATTAAAAGAATTAATTTCATCTGTGGTTTTGAGGATGAGGGAAAGAGAGAAATCAGGAGGTGATGATAGGTGGCTCTGAGATAGTTGTTGGTGACTTGTGGAGCAGATGCTTCAAGAAGTGATACATTTGGAAGATTGTGACAGTATTTTCTGGTGAATCGAATGAGAGATGTGAAAGGAAGAAAGGGGACAAGGTAAATCCAAGACGTGGGTCCTGAGCAACTGGAAAGTTGGAATTACTATCATTTCAGATGGAAAAGGTTTGGAGTGGAGCATGTCTGGGGAATTAAAGATCAGATTTGGAGATATAAGCTTTGAGAATTTTTTTGACATCCAAATAGAGATGTTGAATGCACAGTTGGAAATACAAGTCTGCAGTTAAGAAGAAATGTCTAGACTAGAGATAAATTTTAATAAAATAGAGATATTAAGAATAACCACATGGAAGTGCTATTTTAAAGATTAAATGAGATAATACAGGGGGCACCTGGGTGGCTCCCCCCCTTAAGCATATGCCTTTGTCTCCGGTTCTGACCCCAGGGTCCTGGGATCTAGCCCCACCTTGGACTCCCTGCTCCTTGGGGAGCCTGCTTCTCGCTCTCCCTCTGCCTGCCACTCCCCTGCTTGTACCCTCTGGCTTTGTCAAATAAATAAAAAACTTTAAAAAGATAAAGATAAATGAGATAATACAATTAACACTGCGTATTCCCCAAACATTTAATAACTACTAGTTAAAGACAATTATCTGAAATGAAAACAAATCCTATAGTTTGTTTTTGCGATGAAATTGTACAAAATGATGTCACAATTATTTTAACAGTATTTGTGACAATTATTTTAAGTCAAGACAACGTAACTACAAACATTTAGAATAACATTTCAATCTCCTACCTTTCATTTTGATAATGTAGTGGTAACTGTGTTTTGTAAGGTTTAAGTTAGTTGTGATAGAGTATCTCTTTTATTAAAAGTAATTTTGAACTATCTAGTTCAGTACAATTTATATATATATATATATATATAAATTGTATATATATATTTATTATATATTACATATATTTATTTTTATATATTTCTATTAAATATATTAATATACAATATATTATAATATAAATATATTGTATAATTAAATATATAATATGTGATTTATAATTATATAATTTTATATATAAATATAATAAATATATATATATTTATATGTCATATAAATATATAAATATACCATATTTATATGATATATAAAATATAAAACTCAGATGAGAATTTGCATCGCTGATACACATTTGTTTCACATCTTCACATTTCACATCTTTCCTTCACTTTGCAATTGAAAACATGGTGGGGGGGGTTATCTTACTGATTTGGAGCTGCCTTTAGGCTTTTGCAAATCCTTTAACAGCCTTTGTAGCTTAACCAAAATTCTGTTCCTTATTGACTATCAGATACTGGTCTAAGCATGTCCTTATACTAAAAAATGCATGGCCATGTTGTCTCTACACATCTATAATTGTATTTAACACTGTCATTATGTAAGCTATATTTTAATTGTAATTATAACAAATTTTATATCAACACACATCCATTTCTAGTGTTCAGGGGGAGAGCAGCATGTAGTAAATTTTATCAAAATATAGCATCTGAAGAACAGAACAGAGGGTAATTGTGTAATTCTGTATTCACTATAATTAAGTTCAGTGGAGTTGGCATAATAGAATTAAGATAAAAAAAAAACAACAAAACAAAACATTGAGGCACCATGGCTCCCTGTCATAACACACCCTTTTCACATCAGAGAACATACACTTAGCATCTTTCTCTACAGAAATGGATGGAGGAAGAGACTAGAGGATAGATGGTAGACACTAAACGGGTGGGATTATGAAAAGCAACATGGAAATGACATATTGCTTTTAGATTTGGTAGGTGGGGAAAATCTACTAGCATGTATGTCTACTGGGACCACATTTTCTGGAATAGTTAAACCCGCTGTCAAATATGCAGTCCTACCTTCCTTGTAAATTGGGATGTACACTCAAATCTTTGCTTCCTGTTTCTTGAATATTGGTTGAGAAGATTATTGCAGGACCCGTATCTTATGAGCAAAATACATTGTTTTGAAATGACTGACACTCTCAGCTGTCACACTCCAAGCTTGCTGGCTTTTTCTCTCAGACTTACTTAAGTTTGCAGCGCAGGAGTGGGTTATGGGAAAGATCATTGGAATTTTTTTGTCTTCCGGAGGCTGTATGGCATAATGGTTAAGATCACAGACACCAAATATAGTCACAATCCTGCTTTCCACTTGCTAACTATATAAACTTGGTCAATTTACCTGATTACCCGCACCTCAGTGTTCTCATCTATAAAATGATGATGATATTCCATCCTCTTAGGACTGTTTTCAAGAGTAAGTGAAGTTACCCGTGCCGAGCACTTAACATAATGCCTAGAGCACAGTGAGATCTATGCATCATCATTGTTGTCGTCATCGTCATCATCACCATCACCACCACCACCAGGCCAGGTACTATCTCTCCTGTGCATTCTTCCATCATCTCCTGCTCCCTACTATTTCTGTCATGTTTCTGTACAAAGGTAAGGTTGTGACGGAGCATTTGTTTCCACTGGTATCTGACCCCTAGTCATCAAGGTGACTGGGTTGGAGGTAACATTCAGTGATGCTTGTTGAAAGATTTCCTGTTTTGAAAGGGGAAGTTGGATATTGAGGCCAAGAATTTTCTCTTTTCTTCATCTGGGAGACTGAGAGAAATATCCAAGCCTTAAAAGGGGAATCAGGCAAAGAACGAAATGGTTAATTTTGTACTTTAGTAATTAACAACAAGTCCGACAGACTGACTTTGAACTCATTTCCATTATTACTGACTATGAGTTGTTAGGTGTTTTTGTAACTCCTGTGAGTTGAAGGCTGATAAAAAGCTGCTATGGGGGATCTACTGCATAGCATCGTTGTAATAAGTGAGTAAAGCATTTAGCACATTGTTTGGCATGTAGTAATCACTTAATAAATTTTAACTTCCATAAGTACTATCACTACTTTAGTATTCAGTAGTTGAGCAAATCTATGTCCTTCCGTTTCTTAAATTGCACATAATCATTTGAATAATCAGCTTACATTTATTAAGGATTGTTATAAAGCCTCATGAGGGCAGAAGTCCTTCAACTCTGCTCCTCATCAGAGCCCATCCTGGGGGTTGGGGGTGTATCAGTCCCACCACTACCACCACCATCATTGCCATCATTGCCCCTCACTGACCATACTGAGCACTTCCTGTGTGTCAGGCACCAAACTTGGCCCTGTATATGCACTATATCATGTTCTCACATTCAGGCGGGAGAGCTGATTGTCATCATCCCCAATTTATAGGTAAAAACAGTGAAGTGTTGAATAAATAAGTATCTTGACCCATAGCAAGAGATGGAGCCAGGATACTTAAACCCCTGTCTCTCTGACCTCAACAGCCCTTAAATGTTATTATACCACATCCTGGTAAGAAAATCTGCTTCCAGCCACTTGGGTAAGAGAAAATTCTCGATACCCATGTTCCTGTATTCCCCATGCTACCCTAGCCTCAGTACTAGTAGGGAGCGAAAGAGACCTCTTCAAGGACCGATCAAAGGGAAATTACTCCCTTTTAAGCCTTTGCTGAATCAATTAGCCAGTATTTAATTTCCTTAAGAATCCCTACATGTTATTTTTGGCACTTTTAGGTTCTTATGTTCTGTACATGACTCATCCACTCTATTACATGTTAATTTGTTTGAAGTCAAGTTTAGACTCTTACCCTGAAACACAATTTTAGGCCTATAACATCTAACTCTGTGCTTTTCTTCTTATAGTACATCTGCAGATATTTATTTGAGTTTTGTTGAATTATTCTCATGAATTGTGCATTTAAAGTTCTATAGAGAAAGGTTTCTTATAAAGAAAACCTTCTAAATAAATTTCTGTTTATTTTTATAGGATTATTATAGAAGTTATAGATCTTCAGGTTTTTGTTTTGTTTTGTTTTTAAATTAAGTACTTCATATCACCTTATTTTAACATATAATAATATACCTGTATGGTCTCTATCAAACCTATGAGTCTTCACTGACTTCAGCTTAGCTTGTTGATTGTATGTTGTTGATTTTTCCATCTACAGTGACACTATATGATCCTGGCAGGGGTGGGGCTGGGTGGGAAGATACATCTTAGAGCCACAAATTGGTTTTCTAGAGAATTAACATAAAGAATGAGAGGTCCTTTCGTATTTCTGCAGAGCTCAAGAAACTTAAGCATCTTCTCCGTAGCCTTAATGGGAAGGGAGTATAGGCTGAATGGAAGGTCATTATGACCATTGGGACCCTGGGGTAGGAGTCAGTCACTGAGTTTTATTTTGTTATCATCTCTCCTCTATTAGCTTAAGTCTTGAGTGCTTACTAGGTGAAAGGTGCTTAGCTAACCATTATAAATGGGTTGTGTCATTTAATCCCCTGATAGTTATACAGTAAAAATATGTATTATTTTGATCCCCCCATTATGCACACATGGAACAAAGCCTCAGAAAGCCTCATTGAAATATGGTAGAAGTAGAACTTGGAATCACATCTGTTTGACTCCCAAATTAGTGATTTTTACCACTAAATTAAAGTTACATAACTTTGTGAGCGTTAACTAGATTGTTTATAAAATTTTCTCAGCTCTAACTTTTTATAATTGTTTGATTGCAAGCTTAACAGGGGGTCAGGAGGGGTAGGGAGGAATTCCAGGCTATGAATGGAATTTTCCTCATGTTTAGAATAAGGTCTCTTTTATGACACCAATTCACTTATTCATTCATTCAACATATATCGAATGCCTACCATGTACAAAGGTATTTGAGAACATGCACATCATAGTAGAGTGAGCACCCCTTCCATAGACTCTCCCACAACAGTTAGAGAAGTCTTGGACTGCTTTGCCTGGTCCGGGGTGGTGGTTGGGGCTAGGACTCTAGTTTAGCCCACTGACAAAGCCAAGACATGCTCACATGAGTTCACAGGCATCCTGATGTCATGATACAGCAGACATGTGAATCTTACTATTTTTGCCTGGCATTAATGATAAAAGGGCTTTGGATTTGGATAAGAAATTGGGGTTGTTAGTTATACAAATATATGGAGATCATGTATCATCAGTGTAAGGATAGCTGCCATCCCCTCCTACTCCTACTTTTTATAAACCAAACACATACCTTCTTATCTTTCCTATGGATAAGGTCTTGACAATGGCACTAGGGCCTATCATCCCCCAGTAAGTACATCATTGGCTAAATCAATGTTTTTTTAAATATGCTGATTAACTTACCAGGGGTGCTTGGGTGGCTCAGTTGGTTAAGCTGTTGATTTCAACCCAGGTCATGATCTCAGGGTCATGAGATCGAGTCTCATGCGGGGCTCCGTGCTGAGCATGGAGCCTTTATGGGATTCTCTCTCTCCTCTCTCTGCCCCTCCCCACCCTGTGCAAATGCTCTCTCTGTCTCTCTTTAAATAAATAAATAAATAAATAAATAAATAAATAAATAAATAAATAAAACTTTAAATTACCGTTGAAGTAGACTGACATTTCACTGCTAAGAGCAGAAAGTGGTATTCCTTTAGAATTCTTAGGGAAAAGAATAGGACACCAGATACAATTTCCTCAATTTAAAATTATTCATATATATCCATATATACATATATATGGATATACACACACACATATATAAAATTACTCATATATATATGAACAGTATTAAATTGAGGAAATATATATATTTATTATTTAAATTTTGGCTTCTGCTAGCCAGTAGCAAATGAAATTATTAGCAGATACACACACAAAGCAGAGAAAGAGCCAATTGGATTTAATTCAGTAGCTTGCTTTTTTTTTCTTTAGATTTGTGGTTGTGATTTTATATCTGCAGATCTATTCGTTGAAGAAAATGTTTCTACCACTTTACCCAAAATTAAATTCATTTAACATCAATATAGCATGTCTGAAATGTCTTAATACATTTTTAATCTTTAATACCACTAGACATATGAATTACAAACATACCCCAAAAAATTAATTTGATGGTTTAATTACTTACATTTCCCTTATACCTATTTACTTTTGTGAATTTTAAAAATAAACATTTAATTGTATTTATGTTTCTGTCTCTCTGACTGAAGATGAAAAATACTGACTGAAACACAAAAAAAATGAAAATTAAAAATATTATCCAAAATGATGAAAACTAAGAAAGGGGCAAAGAAATTCAAAGAATTAAACTTGTACGCAATATTTTTTTTGTGAGTGTGGAGTATTTCTTCTTCTGAAGGAATTAATCTTGAAGCTCTCCTGGAGTCTTTTCAGAGACCCATTTAATGAGCAACAATTTTGTGCCTGAGTCTTCACTATGCACTAGAGATTCTAGATTAACAACAACAACAACAATAATAATAATAATAAATACAAATCTTCACAGACCTTCCTTGCAAGGAAGTCTGGCAGTCCACTAGGAAAACAGAGTGAGCCTCACATAACAATGACAGTGATTTTTCAAATATTAATGTGCTGAAGAATCATGGCAGGCAAGCTAACCATGCTGATTCCTGATCCCCTTCTCCAACTGGTCAGGTATGAGGTCCAGGAAACTCTTTTTGGTGAATACCTCCAAGAGAATCTGAGATGGATGTTCTCAGTTGCCCTCAAACTTTAATGAGCATCAGATTTGCCTGAGAGTATTAAGACACAGATTGCTGGGCTCTACCCCCAGATTTTCTGGATCAGTGGGTTTATATTTCTAATCAGTCCCTAGGTGTTGCTGATATTGCTAGCCCAGGGACCACACTTTAAGAACCACTTACCGCTTGTTTATGAAAAACATCTTCAGAATTCTGCAGCATGGGATTGTTTGTGCAATGGAAGAGACATGGACAGAGACCCATGGAGGCAAGGGGATTCTACCCTAATTGGTCAAAGGTAACAATAGTACCTGGAATCAATTGACTTGGAAAACATTGTAAGAAATTTACTTGCTCATTTAATCCTTTCAATAAGTATGTAGCTGCTACTTCATGTCCCCATTTTATATGGGGGTCCAGAGGAGGTAATTAATTTGCATAAGTCCAAAACTGGCAAGTAGCAGATTAAGAGTTCAAATCTAGGAAGTCTGATTCCAGAACCCACATTCTTAACCATTCTTAGAGGAATAGAAATCGTTATTGAAGGCCTCCTTGGCCTCCAAGTGTAGACAGAAGGATGAGTGGACACAAATATGTTACTCATTTGGTGTGTGTGTTGTGGGAAGGGGAGAGTATCACGGCTTCCAGAGAACCAGTCCTCCCCACACACCTACCCTAAGCAAGTCTGATAATTAGGAGTCTAAAACAAGAGTATAACTATGGGATGCTGAGAAGCATTCTAGAAACCTGACGTTAGAATTCTGTATCTTTTAGTAATGACTTTTGCTGAACTAATGGAAAGTAAGAGTGACTTACCTTATTTTTTGCATGTAACAAGAAGTTTGGAGATAGTCCCTCTAGTGTTAATTCTGCTGCAGAGAATGTCAGCAAGGGACTGGGTTCTTTCATCTTTTAGCTCCTGCATCTCTAGCATGTCACTGTGATCCCCATTGTTGCAAGGTGGCTACTGAATCTCTAACAGTGTTCCAACCGTTCAGGCAGGAAGAAAGAAGAGAAAAGGGGTGCCTGGGTGGCTCAGTCGGTTAAGCATCTGCCTTTGGCTCAGGTCATGATCTCAGGGTCCTTGAATCAAGCCCTGTGTAGGGCTCCCCACTCAGTGGGGAGACTGCTTCTCCCTCTCTTTCTGCTGTTCCCCTCTGCTTGTGCTCTCTCACTCTCTCTGTCAAATAAATAAATAAAATCTTAAAAAAAAAAAAAAGGAAAGAAGAGGAAAAAAGAAAGATAAAAAGAGTGTGTGTTGTGGGAGGGGAAGAATATCAGGGGGACAGAAAGGCAGTGTCTAAATCAGAGAGCAAATTATCTCCTACAGATCATCAGTAGACTTCCATTTGGATCTCAAGCAGTTAAAGTTTTAACCTGACTACCTTAACCTTAAGGATAATGAGGCCCCCTAAACCAGGGCTCTGATAGTAAGTAATAGGGAGAGAGTGGTTATTGATTAGATAACTAGCAGCCTGCACAGATTTCCTCCCCACCATCCCAAACAAATATCCACCAACTCTATTTTATTTCACATATTTTACTTTAAAGAATGGTGGGAAACTTTACTTATCTGTAAATATCCTCTTAAAAAGGGTACAATTATATAATTATACAACCCTCTAGAGACCTCCTTTCTTCTAAAAACTCTTTGAAAACTGTTCAAGGTTGAGGACATTTTGATCTTAATTTAGTAACTTGAAGTTGATTATCCTGGAATGACATCCTCTTTCTGCAGATGTTCTGTCAGGCTTTAGAAAATTCTGGAAGAAGTGGACACAGAAGTTTTATGGTACATATATAAATGATATGAATCTCTTCAAAATAAAACTCATTTAGGGACCAAAAGGCATTTCATGCCTGTAAATTTTTTTTATCTTCATATTTTCACAAATTTTCCTTTCCAAAGTGCCTCTGAACAAATCTTTTAGATATCATGCATCCATTTCACCTTTCTGAATGCTTTATTACTAAATTTTCTTCAGCCTACTATCTCTCATTCCTCTTTATCAAAAGCATTTCTCTGGGTCCTCACTACTTCTTCTTATCCATATTTGGACTCATATCTCAAACTAAAGCAACAGTCTGCTATGACTTCTCCATAACTTGAAGACCCTGCTTCTATGGGGGAAAAGAAAAAGAAAAAAGTAGACTTGCTGGTTAACTGAGAAGGTAACCAACACATGGAATGTTTCTGAGAATTAAAAAGTAAAAAAAATAAAAGCACTGAAAGAAACTGAGAATTGGTCTTGTTCAAATACTTTATGTTATAAATGAGGAAATTGAGGTCTAAGGAAAAAAATGTTATTAAACTCCAAGTGATAAACCATGAATCTCAGTAGTGTAACTCACTGGGGGTTTATTACCTACTCACTCAGCAGTTCAGTATGGACTTTTGTAGTTCGAAGGTCTATTTTCTGTTTAGTTATTCAGGAACCCACCACATTCATCAGGTGGCTTTACATTTGTCTCAAAAGGGAAAGGGATGAAGGCAGTTGCAAGCTCAATTATCAACTCATTATCCTTCAAATGTAAACTCTCCATATAACATTTGGTCACATTCTTTGGGAAAGAGCTGGTAATGTGGCCACACACAGTTGTAAGTGGGGATGGAGAATGTTGTCCCTGGCTTGGTTTTAGTGATGCCTTTATAATTTGGAGAAGCTAATTACAAGTCTCTAGTCTACAGCTGGCTCTTTCTTTTTTTTTTTTTTTTAATGTTTTTTTTTTATTATATTATGTTAGTCACCATACAGTACATCCCTGGTTTCTGATGTAAAGTTCGATGATTCATTAGTTGCATATAACACCCAGTGCACCATGCAATACGTGCCCTCCTTACTACCCATCACCAGCCTATCCCATTCCCCCACCCCCTCCCCTCTGAAGCCCTCAGTTTGTTTCTCAGAGTCCATAGTCTCTCATACAGCTGGTTATTTCTGCCACAGTGAGTGATCAGCCTAAGGCTGTGGATTAAGAGTGTGTGTGTGTGTGTACACTTCAGTATGAGCTGACACTTGGGGGCTTGTATCTTATAAAAAGAGTACAGATCAAATTGCTTCTTGCTCTCTTTCCTAGTTCAAGATGACTACTACTCTATTTCCTTTCATCCTGCTATTTCACCTCCACCTCAGTATCAGATGAAAGCTGTGAAAAAAATTATTCCAAAGTCTCCAATGCTTGGAAAGGTAATAGAATACTCAAACCCTAAAAGTTTTACTCTGCAACTTTTACCAATTGCACAAGATAAATTTGTGGAAGGTAAATTGAGATCGACAAAAAAAAAGGGGGGGTTTCTTTTACACATACACCCTGAACCTTGGTGCAAGATGAATGGAAAGTTAGAGAAATCTATCTTCTTGCTGAAAATCAAAATATTTTAATTGTTAAAGTAATAGCGCAAAAACTACAAAAATGGAAAAGATACAAAGAAAAAAAAGTACAAAAAAATAACTCAAATTTCCATTTCTGATAAATCATCTCCATAACATTTTTAAAGGCGTCTTTTGAGACTTTTTTGCTAGGGAAAGTGCACACAAACACAATGCAAATGTATTTTTACTTAGTACTATATTATGAACATGATTCCATATCAGTTAATAAAAATTTGTATTACAATTTTTAATGGTTGAACAGCATTCCATTATTTATCTAACCAGTCCCCTACTGCTTAACATTTCGATTATCCCTGTTTTGCTTCTCTAAACAATGAGAGAAACATCTTTCTTCCCATTTCTTTGAGCAGTTGTTCATTTATTTCCTTACAATGGATTTCTAGAACTTGGATGACTGCCTGTCAACTTTGGTACATACTGACGTATTGCCTTCGAGAAAGGTTACACTGCCTTACTTTTCTGCTAGCTATTTTACATCCTGCGTGGTTTTTACACTCACCAGTACTAGTATTATCAATATTTTAAGTTTTTGTCATTTGGATGAGTAAAATATGACAATTATTTTAATTGTATTTCTTTGATTAGTAATAGTTAAGTTTGAACATATGTTCGTATATTAACTGGCTGTCCTTCAGATGACTTTATGAGCTTTACCCATGTTTATTCATTTGATCTATAACACCTTTATATATATTAATGTTTATTTTTTACGTATTATATGATGCAGTTCGATTTCATTTACTAATTTTTATTTTATGTGTATAGAAATGTAATACTGTCAAGACTATTAAAAAGCCCTTTAATGAACACAGACATACAGGAAATCATCAGTCACCATCTTGAACTTTATAATGAATTTGTTTTCTTTTGGGCAGTGTGGGAATGTAAATCTTTGCCTCATATTATGGTTGGAAATAATCTACCCCTCTGAAGAATCTTGCCTTATTTATAAAAATGGCATTTGAAGTTGTGTGCTTGCCATCATATAAGCAGTATTAATTTTTAGTATGAAATGCTGATTATCAAGAACAGACTAAGACAGGGCTAGCAGCAACAAATGAGGAGCTGTGGGAGTGGGGGCAGCCTCTGTTCCCTCCAAAAACAACTAGGAGTTTAAACTCTGGGACTCCTGTTTGGGGTGTCTTGATCCAATCAGCTTAGCCTAGTGTGTGCTGTCAGGTAGGATTTATAGGTTGAGAAGTCCAAGCATTTATCCTTGTTCCTTTCAGGAAATGAGCAGAGAGTATTGTTAAGCACAGGTGATCAAACGTGATCTGCAGACTGGGAGCCCCCCCAATAGTCCTTAAAGTCAGTGTGAGACAAAACGCCAATAAAAATTATATTGATAACAGTATCAATGAGGTGACATTTTGTCCTTTAAATGACCTAACAGGCTTTGTAGTATACTATCCATTGATAAATAGGCAAAGCTATTTGACAGTTCTATCTGTTATAATGAATGAATTGACACTCACATTTTGAAAAACTGAAATTGTATCCATTTGTCAAGAGTAGCGGCTACTTATTCTGCTTTATTCCCCCAGGTAGAACCAGGTGACATTGCTGGCAGTAAGATGTTATTGCGTTTCACCCCTAGAGATGTCTAAAAGTTGAAGGTGCCTCATCAGGTAGTTAACTCCTTGTCACCAAGAATATTAAAGTAGATGTGTATGGTCAGCTAATTAAAGAAACTATTTCTAATCTCCACAACTATTGTATTCACGAGGGCATCCAAATTACTCTAAAGAAATCCTAACGATGCATTAGGACAGTTTTGAATATTTGGTTAGGTGTACTCTTCTAATTATACCATCCATCACCATTTTGACTGTTAAAACCTGTCTTTCTTCTCTTGTAACCTAGCTATGTGGTCTTGGGCAAGTGACTAACCTGCTTGGACACAATTTTGTTACATGAAATAGAAATAATATATGCTTTGAAGGACTGCAGAAAGATGAGTGGTGCTGTTTATAAAATGCCTAGCATATAGGCTGGCCCATAATACCTACTTGGTTAATTATAAATGTTGTTGATTTGATTTTTAATTTTATTTCCAAACATTAATCTTTATATTTGGAACCCTAAAATTTGTTCTGAGAGTAGAGAACTTTGGCAATTCAGAAAGCTATTTGGCTCCCTCCAATACTCCACATATATACCTCACTTCTATTCCTAGAATCTTTATATTAGTATTAATATATTAATAGAATATATGATGACTCAAGGTGTTGAGAAACTAAGGTTTAACATATACCTGGTAATATGGATGGATTTCCATGCCCAGTGCTAATGTGAAAAAGGCATTATTCCCATATCTGAAGGAGGTGGTGTGAAGAACAACCAACTTGAGGAGACTCTGGGGTGGGAAATGAGAGACATCATTCCAGGCTGTGTTTATCTCACAGCTGCCCACAAGGGCTTTTAAGTTATGCAGCAGGAATTCCCACCTTACCACCTTGTAAGTAGAAGTAAATTATGACACATAATTGATACCTAATAAGTGTCATAGTTATAATAAATATCACTTAATGTTTCCTTTGTGTTAAGCATTTTACAGTCATAACATCTTAAGGGAGTTATTATAATGGTTAAGAGTGTAGTTTTTTTGAGCTAGATAATCCTGGGTTGGAATCTTACCCTCATTACCTCTTCTTTTTTCAGTTTTATTGAGGTGTAATTGACAGACAAGATTAAAGATATTGAAAGTACACATTGTGATGATTTGGTACATGTATACATTGTGAAAAGATTTTCTCCACCGAGTTAATTAACGCATCCAACACCTCATATATGTACCTTTTCTATGTGTGTGAGAAAACACTTATGTTCTAATTTCTTAGCAAATTTCAATTATATAATGCAGTATCATCAACTATAGCCACCATGTTATACATTAAATCCTCACACCATATTTATCTTATAGCTGAGTTTGTACCCTTATAACACTATTTCCTATTCTCTTCACTCCCTATTTCCCCCTATTTCCCCCACTTCCCCTCCTCCAGCCCCTGGCAACCACTTTTCTACTCTTCTGTCTTTATGAGTTTGACTTTTTCTTTCTTCCTTCCTTCTTTCCTTTCTCTCTTTCTCTTTTTCTTTCTTTCTTTCTTTCTTTCTTTCTTTCTTTCTTTCTTTCTTTCTTTCTTTCCTTTTTCTCACATACAAATTATTTTATGCAGTATTTGTCTTTATTGGGCTTATTTCACTTAGCATAACATCCTCCAGGTTTATTTATGTTCTCACAAATGACAGGATCTCCTTTTTAAAAGGCTGAATAATATTCCATTACCTCTTAACTGAGTGACTTTTGGTACATAATTCCTAGGGCTTTTTTTTTTTTTTCTATAAAAACAGTACTAACAAGTTATTTTTTGAAATGTGGAATGTTGATGAATCAGCACATGTTTAGTTGAGATAATAAAAGTGACCCTTAGCACTGTATTAACATCTTATTACTCTCCCTGTTAATTTTTCTAGTAATAATAATAATGATGATGTTGATGATGATTTTATAAAATGCTTAGGATGTGTATCAGACACTTTCCATATATTACCTCACTTAATCTGTACCACAAGTTACTATATAGATACTACTTTCCACAGTTTTTCCTTCAGAGGAAATTGAAGCTCTGAAACAGTAGCTTGCTCAAGATATGAACTCAGTCAGGTCTGAATCACTCCAAAAATGTGTTCTTAACTACTCTGTGTGTATAATTCCACATCTGAATTTGTTGAATGTTGTTGTTTTTAACTTCCAAGCATTTGATCTAAAATTCCTTTCTTTATTTGGGGAATTTTCCACTTTGTGAGTCTTGGTGAGAAACAGAGCCTCCCATTATACAAGCTGAAAATACCAGATACATTGTTTACTCTCTTACCACAGTCTCCCGTACAGCTGGAAGACAGTCAAGTGACCTAGAGTTGGCCAATTACACCCATGTCCTAGATTTTGAGTTAGAAATAAATGATGTGAAGAATCAAGGACACCAGTGCCTGTGTCAGCCTCCTGTATCTTATTCCTGCCGGGTCAGCAAGGCAAGTGGGGATATATAATATCGCTTGGCATGATTATTTGATTTCAGTAGAATAGCCGTGGCTTCTGATTGTTTAATCTGCTTCTAGTTGCTGAGACCTAACCAATAACCTTCCAAAAATTTCCTTTTCTGCTCAAATCAGCCATATCTGGTTCCTGTTGCTTACAAATAAAAACTTTCCTGATATACCGTGGTGACCTACTTTTCCAGTTGATTGTAACATATTCTTGTCAGGGGCACAGGGCAGGAAAGTTTCCCGAACATCTGAACATGGGAAAAACAACCTAAGAGGGAAGAATTGAATTCTCTGCTTGTGCTATAACTTATCTATCACTGCCTTTGTTACACAGATCACAAGCCTCAGTACCACGTCCCTCACCTGTTACACACAGGTGAAATGAACCCAGTGCTGCCAACTCAGAGGCCCACGGACTGTACCATGTGTGGTCTAAGATGTGAAAGACTTCACTCAGTGTCTTTGCCACTTGACATCACATTGGTCTTCTGTTTTGGAAACAGCTTCTTCTGTGTGTGATAAGAGTATGCTGAACCAAGACATAGATGGATAGAGGTAAAAGATGCCAAAGTAGCTACTGGGGAAAAAAAAAACAAAAAACATAGAGACTTATGTTTTTGATATTTGATGATGTTAGGACCCTGCATAGAATATGAACCCTTGAAAGGAAAGGTGTGCATGGCCCAGGGAATGTTGAACTTCCATGTGGCCGTATGTCCTTGACCTGTTATGTTGATGATGATGATAATGATGGCATCAGTAGCATTTATCCATGTTTCCTACATGAAAAACACATCATTCTAATGACTTTTTACCCCCACTACAACCCCGTGAAGTATGCGAAATTATTCTAGATTCCTTAAAGTTCAAAAAAATTAGGGATATACCCTAGATCACCGTTGGGTGGTAGAACAACCAGAACTGAACGCTAGCTCTGCCTGAATCCCTAGCCTGTGATCTCAGCAATTCTCTGGCCTGATACAGAATCATTTAAATGTTACCACAGCAATGAAACCTGTACCGACTTTTGGGATTCTAACTCAGAAGCTGTGGAATTTAGTGCAGAACAGTTGAGGATGACTGAACTAAGATGTCTTTATAGACAATAGAGAACATAAGGGAAGTTGTTTGAAAGTGTATTTGCATATTGCGCTGTGCTGTCCTATCTGTGTTCGCCTTTTGAGTAACTCACTAACACAGATCCTTATCTGATCTCTAGCCTCACTCATCTCTTACATAATATTTGACCAAATTGAGGTAACTATCTTTGTTCATTCCCACAAACACCAGTTGAATGTCCAAAACATGCTCACCATCTTATGAGTGTATTCCTTCACTTATTCAGGGCTGAGGAAGAACAAGAGAGAAAAAAGACATGCAGATAAATCCCCCAGCATATGGAATATGGTCGTCATTTTTTATAACCTTTATATTGTTAATCTCTCTTAGCATATACTAACTTTCATTAATTTGTATTTTTTTGTATAAAAATCTCATTCACACTGCATTTTTATACATGGCTTTTTATTTATATTCTATTTTAGTAATACTATCGATTATAGACTACTGGCAAACTCATCAGGCCCTATATTTTCATTCCAAAATCATGAAAATAAGGTGGAAAATAAGGTGGAGAATGAAAATTCTGCATGTATCTTTTCTTTGGTGGGATAAGGAGCTAACCTTAATATCAGTCCTCTAGCTTTCCTTTTAAATTGTGCATTTTGTCCTTGGTACATAATGAGTGACTTCTCTTAGGGCAAATAGCAGTCTTGAGGGCAAACCTTAAGCAAATGGAAAACTTTTATTTTATGGTAAAATCAGGCACTTTTTTTTTTTTTTTGGTAATGAAAAAAATTATTGTTGAAAGTTCAACTACCATAAGTTCCATATTGAAAGTCTTTCTACTTATAAATACAACTTCCCACAAAATTCTGGGACATTTCATTAGTAGAGACTGGTGCTGAGTACCCCTATTCCATTTCTCTCTGCCTTTTTTCTCGCTCTTGCTATATTGACATTAAATCTACAGTAGAATCACATAGTAAGCAGTTTAAGAAATTGCTATGGCATTTGATCCAAATCTCCCAAGTAGATTGTAGATGGCGGTGCTATGAAAGTCACATGACGGGAAAAAAAATCTAGGAATATTTTTATGTTATCAAGTCTACTAAAATAACAAAAGCAAATCTTATTTCTAACTAATAAAATATCATCCCTTATGTGATATTATATGATGGCAGAAAGTAAATGTATACATCTATCCTCTCTATCCTGACAATGCTAAGGAGTGGGGACAAATGAGCAAAATTATTTGTTTTGGATTCAAGTTATAGTTTCTAGTAGCTATTCTTTTTAGTGAGTTTTCTGAAGCAAATGTATTCAGTTACCATCACTAAATATGCTATTGTGTAAATTTCCAAGAAAGTATTATATATATTACTTTAAAATTTTATAAATATATCTATCATTGTTATTATTCTCATTAATATACACTATGTTTATCTTGTATGCTTTTAAAAGGGAATGCATGTTCAAGCTCATTCAAATATTTATTCAGTGTCTACTAAGTACCAGGCACTCCAGTAGGCAGCAGAGTTACTGCATTAGAGATGTAAAATGTCCTTGTCCTCCACAACTGATACTGTTCTAAGAGAAATACTGGGTCAAACTAAGTCAAATAGTCTCTTTACTACAGAGCTTCCTAAAAGTCTTGTGAATTATGAGAAGGAGATATAGTAGACAGCCAGTCCCAAATTGGTTTGAAATGAACCCTTTCCTTCATGGACTTTCTCATGGGATTTGTGATCCACTGAACACACTTGGAGACATGATAGTATTCTGTAATGGTTATTTAATTACTTTCTACTAAGCAACTGTAAACTGAATCTATGGCATTACTCTGGCTTTTTTGGAGGATGCAATAATGTACAATGGTGAACAGTGGGATTATAAGGGAATTCAGTTTCATTAGGAGAAGAAACAGGAGTTTTAACTTAACAAAGAAATACACACACATATACATATATTGATATGTAAGATACATTTTTATATAGTACACAACGTCTTTTGAAGAAGGTAAAGTTGTTTTCAACTTGGGAGCTCACAACAGGTTTAACAGAGAAAGAAGAGTAAACTGGGCAGAATTTCAGGAAGTTATTCGATCCTGACTGTAAGATAAAATCAGGCATTTCCACTGGTCAGCCTTAATGGAACAGCATTCCATCTGGAGGAAATAGTATGATCAAACATGTAGTGGTGGAGATCGCTAGATTGTAATATTCCAGTACCTGGAAAGTATTGAAACATTTGCTTTCTCCACGGTCTGGAAAGTCAAATCTCAAGTGAAATGCAAGTTTAACAGAGGCCAGTGCTGTTTGCTTGTCATACTGCTTTGGTTCTATAGTATGCAACAAGGTGGGAAACTGTTTAAGATTATTGTTATCTGAGATGGTTCTTAGTCACAGGAGTGGGAAAGAGAGGCTTCTCTTCCTGTGTTTCTGCCCTCTGCTTATGAGGCAGAGAAGCTGCCAACATCACTGACCTTGTCACACATAGCTACATGGGGGATGTCAAGGCTCACTCTAGTGAAAGGTAATTAGAAATCCGAAGAAGGACTCCAAAGATATGCCACAACTTTTGTACACCTTCTATGCCTGTTATAATAAAGATATCACCTCAGTGGTCCCCTTCCCTAAAAATGCCAGTATGGGTTTTTTGCTATTTTTTTTTTCCCACTGTGTGGAAGGGCTTTAGAGGTAAAACTGAGATAAGATTGGAGAACAGTGTTAGAATTCCAGTTCCTTGAACAGGGCCCAACACAAAACAGGTTTCAGTGATCTTAACAACCATACGCCTATCAGATGTAACTGCTGCTTTGTGCCAAAATACATTACCACATTTATTTTTTTCTTCGGCTTTACAACTTGGGTTCTATTATTTCCATCTTACAGATTATGAAAGTGAGGTTCAGAGATGCACAGTCACTTGGCCAGGATCACACAGCTAGTAAGAGATAAATTTGCACCCTTTCTGTTGGTTCCTACAGTTCTTCAAAATATACCTAAGAATACTTGAATGCATTAATAAATAAGTCCTTATAGTCACACTGACCAGGTCATTAAGTTCAGCAAAGTGGGGAAATGGCATAGTAATAGTTGGATAGTTAACCCCTGAATTTACTTGCATTGAATTTTCTAAATGATGTTTAGCTGATGGCTTCGTGATCACCACCATTTAATAGAAAAGGGCATATTTTGGTGTTCAGGATAAGATCTCACACTGAGTACAATATATATTTATTTCTAGACCAATATGATATGAGTAACAGATGACGCTGAGGTGCCATCTAGAAGTGCTCCTGTGTGGTTCATCATGTCAGCCCAGCCAATAATTTTCAGATGTTCAGAGTTGATAATATATGCAGCCTTAAAGCATATTTCTAATCAATGCAAATAATATTTTTCCTATGCTAAACCCAGAGTTAAATTATAACACACAGCATATGATTAATGGGCCATTTTTTCATCATCACTTTGTTAAATTACATAGTTTGGAAACCATTCAGTAGGATGTGAATTGGAGCTGTGCTGAGCAGTTGGAATGAGGTTTTGTCTGCGATGAAAATATTCCCACCTCTGACCCCTACTTTCAGCTTCTCGGGAAAGTAGGGAAAATTTCTTCTAGAAAAAGTCACACACTTGTAAGCTGACTCTTATATATAGAAGACTATTATGTCTTCTAAGCAATACCTATCTTGGCATATACTTTTTACCTCTCATTTATAAAATGGACACCACTTCTGAGGTGAGGCCTTTTGCTATTTCATTCCCGGATCACTTTTGTGAAAATATTTTGTTTGAGACTAAGTTGAATCCAGTGTATTTCCATAATGCAGCGTATCTAACTGATGTGCATTATCTAAAACGCAAGCTCTGTGAGGGCAGGCACTGTATGTGCATTATCGGTGTAGTCATGCTGCTCAGCTCCGTGTCTGCCATTTAGAAAATGCTATTTTCAGTAGGTATTTGTACTGAATAATGTGTGGATCTAATGAGCAAAGCTTGACTTCCCATTTTAAAGAGGCAGAGTATCCACACTTGTGTTCTGTGAACACTGAGTACCAGAATCTTGCAATATTATTCTTTAGGTCTCTTTGCAGGTTTTCTGAAAGGACACTTCCTGTCCTTAGAATATGCATCTCCTCCTGTTTTCCTGGAGGATAACTCTTCTTTTTCAAAGTACTTCATCCCATTATTGAATAAGATGGAATTTATTACCACCCTATGAAGAGAATTTATTTCTCGAACTGTACTCCTCCCCTGGTATATGTACACACACACACACACATACACACACACACATGTGCGTGTGAGTATCATATATGCTCTATTACAGTAGTTATCATATTGCATCATACTTGCTTGTTTACTTAAGATTTGCTTGCTCAGAACAAATTCTTGAGTGTGGTGGATTTCTCTTTGACATTTATCACTAGCTAATTATTCTAACACCTAAAATGGTGGCCGAATTGGACCACACTGTATTGATAATATATAGACAATAATCCTTCTTTGTTCTTCTGACTTCCAGCTCAGAATTCAGCTGGGAACTACTGCTAAAATTTCTGTACTTTATACTGTACAGCAGCTTCTTAAGTCATGATATATGGGAAGCGGTATTTCCTGGACCACTGGCTCTCAAAGTGTGATACCCAGACTAGCACGTCAGCTTGTCCTGGGAATTTGTTAAATATCAATTTCTTAGACCTGCTCCAGACCTATAGAATCAGACAGTTTGGGGGTGGGGCCCAGTATCTGTGTTTTAACAAGCCTTCCAAGTGACGTTCATGCATGCTCAAGTTTGGAAACCCCTGGCTTAGATGCAGAACTTATGGTTTAGGCTTTGGACAGATCTGAGTCCTAAGCTCCACTTAGCCACTAGAGTGACAATGATCGAGTTACTTCTGGGACCTTCTTATGCTTTTTGTGCCTTACTTAACTTATAGTGATTTAATTAAATTAGATTAATACATGCAGTGCATTCAGGAGAGTGACCAAAACACAGTGTGTGTTCAATAAATTCTAGGTGTTGCCATTATCGTAAATCAGAACTTTTGGACTCATCCTGCAGACACTCTTCTAATAAGTGTAATCATGCAGTGTGAAAAATTAACAGCTTAGTAAAGCATATTAATAAGCTTATCTGACAGGTTGTCAGCAGAAAATCAGGTGTCCACCAAAAAAATAATTTGAGCAGAATGTAGAGAAATGAGATAGTACAGCATCTTGGGTTTAGTAAAGGCTTGGTGAATTTATCATTTCAGGCGAAGGAGGGGAAGGAGAAGGGAGACATTGCTAGAGAGAGGGGGGTTCCCCATAGAAGCTGGGCACCGCTCATAGAAGCTGTACATTAGGTGGGGGGTGTGTGTCTGTGTAACCAACCCTCAGGAACTTGGCAGGATGGAAGCTGGAGGAATTAATATCTTGACCGCACTCTCCTGCTTCATTCCCTGTAATCTTCTTTGGTGCTTTTCACTGGTAAACTTGAGAGCCCAGAGCAAGGACATTTATTAAGGCAGGCCATGCAAGCCATCCATACTGTGGAATTGGATATAGAAAGAATTTGGAAGGGCAAATAGTATATATATGCCACAAGTGGTGAGCAAGCTATAAAATCACTTGCCATTTTAATGTAATTATTATTGTAGAAATGTTGGGGAACAAGTGGTTGGTTCTGACCTGGCAGATCCAGGATACTTCAGGGCAGAACTCGTATTTGAGTTGGGCTTTAAAGAAAGATCTGGATTTTAATGGAAAGTGCAGAGTAAGAATTGGTGAAGAACCAAGGGAAATAGATTTATTGCAAATGAAGAAAAAGCAATGGTGTAAAGACAAGAAAAGGTGAGACATAAGGTAGAATAGCCAATATTCTTTGGAGCAGGGAATGGATAGACAATGGCTAGAAGTTAAGATGAAGTCAGTACTTGAATAACATGAAAGTCCCCTCCTTTCATCTCTCTTTTTACCTTGAGTGAAACTTAAGTGGGGGGGGGGGGGGAGCAATGGCAGGATAAAGAAAAGAGAGGAGAATAAGCGTAGAAAATTTAGTAATATCTTAGTGCAGGTGGGTAATGATGAGTGGTCTCATTCCATCAAAATGTGGGCATGTGATTGTGACAAATGCAGGCTCAGTTCTTGGCTATATGCCTTCCATCAAGGTACTCGAACCCCCTAGGCTGGCGTCTCTCAATCTGTGAGATGGGCATGAAGTGTAGCTTGCTCAAGGGTTGCAGTAGCTTTCTCAAGAGTTGCTGTGAGGGTCAAATGAGAAATGGAAGTAAGAGGTGAGTCCAGTAATGAGTTCTTAATACATATAAATGAACGTGATTATGATGGTGATGATGATAAGAATCATAGCTACCACCTATTAAACACTTGTGTGCCTGATACTGTGCTGGTCCTCTTCCATATCTTTTCTCATGTAGCTTTCTTCTCTCTTACCTCTTTTTCTATAGGTAAGAGACAATCAGTGGCTCAGTCATGAGGAAAGTATCAGAGGGAATATATAACAGAAAGTTAATTCTTAATGACCCTCAGGGCTTTATAACACAGAGCATGTAAAATGTCTGACAAAGACCTGTGGGTTAAGGAATTCAATTAGAAAACTTTTGATTAAGTATCAACTTAATACATAAGCACAAACAGGTTGGGACTTTTTGGAGGGTATGTGGCAATTTAGTATTAGTGTGATGTCTTTTGAAAGTTCTATGGTCTCCGAAGGTCAAAAAGAATACCAGGAAAGGGTAAAAAGCTCTCTCTGAAAGCTATTGGGGAAGGCAAGTCACTAAGACTTCAAAGGGGAAATCGGCATGAGGCCAGGTTACTCATTGGCCTTCTAAGAATGAGTCCACGAAAATATTTACAATCAGATGCAAGAATAAAGGAAAACACTAGCTTCATAAATGGTAATTTATTTTAAACACACGGGCTAATGATAAAAATCATGACAGTCTGATGTGCTTTTGAGAGTTTCAATAACCAAACTGAGACTAAAGAGCATAAGCAGCAAGGTATTCAGACTTTTAATCAACTCACTTTGGAGTTGAGCAAAGGGAGCACCTGACACATTAAAGGTTTTCTTTCTGCAGGGTGATACAGTTATTTAGTGGTGCGTTCAGGACATAAATCCATTCCTAAAATTCTCAGTTCAGTATTCTTCCAGAAGTCAAATATTTGCTTGTCAAAAATAGCATGGACTTACTTCTAGGAAAAATGCCTAAGAACAAAATAATTTGGGCAAGAAAAGATACTGATGTAACAGTTAATTTAGGAATCCAAAAATAGAGGTAAAAAGTAAAGCAATTATTAGTTAAAGGACTGTGTAAATTCAGCTGGAAGGGGGATATGGTCAGAGATGGCAATTTGAAAGCAGTGAGTCACCAAAAGTAGAAGTTTAAATTATAAGCAGTTTCGGAGCCTTCAAGAGAGATTTTATAGATTGAACAACAACAGCAACAAGTTAAGAATAAAATATGAGGCGGACATGAGGACTGCAGCCTGGAAAGAAAGCATTGCAGAAAAACACAACAGTCTAACCTTACATTTCTGTATATTTGAACCGGTGGGAGAGCAGTAAAGCAGTTGTTTTAAAAGCGTATCACTTAATTCAATCAGCTGGTGAGTAATACAAGGTATTTTTATATTTATGTTAATTAATGTCCATAAACACCCCTTTAAAAAATGAATAAAATCCATAATCCTGATAATACTTTAAGGAATGGAAAGATAACCTTTGCCCTGAGAAGACACATTAAGGTAGAGGGCATAGAAATTTAACGTTTTTGGGAAAAGTACATTAACATTTATTGCCTGCTACAGTTTTGAAATGTGATGATTTAAAATAAGAGAAGTAGACTATTGATTTGTAAAAGGTAATGTGTTGGCTAAAAAGAAACTTGTAGAGACCTAAAATTGTGCTTTAAAAGATATATTTCAATGTCATTTCAAAAAATAAACACATTTCCCGTAACAATGCAGTGAGGTTAATGGAATAATGCGGGTGAAAGCTTTTTGGCCCAAGAAGTACCATCAGGGCAAGGTATGACTATTTAACATACCACGACCCGGACCTGTGCGTGCCAGACCAGTGGCTATTTTTACACAATCTAGTGCAACATTCATAGTATTTCTGGCATCAGCACAGGAAAAGAAAAGATCATTCCGCTTGTGTCTTTGTGATTGCCTCCTTCACTGAAACTGGATAATCTGTCCTCTCCTACACTAGAAAGTAGATTTCTTCATTCAGTAAAACTCAAGTTTATTCTCCAGCTTGAACTTCTCCAACTCTTAGAAGTCTAAAATTAATGGTGTGAAGCACACCATATTTGCTTTCGTTTTTATTTAGGAGCGATTTAAGGTGATTTAAGGTGATTTAAGTTAAAGTGATGTAATTAAGTAAGAAGTGGCATGGCAGACACCTAAATAAATAAATAATCAACAAATTTTCTTTTAAAATCATACATATTATATAACAAGATCCACCTAACAGCTAAAAATATAGATAGATACAAAATCCAATAGTTCAGAGGGAATTTGTATCCTACCACTTTAGCAGTAAACAGTTTGTAGGACAATTCTGGGGGGGGGAAAGCTTCTGATTTTTGTTTGTTTTATTGTAATTTGTGATATTTATGAGAACTTTTGGAAGCCTTTGGTAATACAGCAAAATTTATGGGTTTTCAACTTTGTATTGACTACTATTTTTGTTATTTTAAGTATTTCCTTTGGCTTTTAATCTTTACTATCTCCATTTACTTTTTCATTTAGAAGTAATTTGTTTGTTCTCAGGACTGAAATCTCAGTGAAATCCTCTTAAATTTCTATTTGTTGGACTTTCCCTTAGACTACTTCAACATCTTTGTCTAGTTCATACATTTCTAGCTTTCTACATATTTTATAGGAACTTTGCCATCTTAACAACTCTTCATAGGAGCGGCTGGCTGGCTCCATCAGTGGGGGAGGTGACTCTCAATCTCAGAGGTTTTGAGTTTGAGCCTCATCCCATATTGGGTGCAGAGATTACTTAATAAATAATTTTTTTAAAAGAACTCTTTATGTTTGCCCCTTGAGACAGACTTACGGGACTTTCCGTGGGCTTAAACTAGGAAGAAAAAATAATTTTTATATGAGAAAGTAAAGGCTTTATTACAAAGTGGGTTAACATATGTATGTTTGAAATGACTTAAGGACTTCAACCAGACCACCGAGCTCTTAACCTCCAGATTAATGTCTCCCACAAAGCACTTACTTTCAATACATTGCACTACCTTGTATCACTACATGTCGGGGGAAATTGTTTTGTCTTCTAGCAAAAGGCATTAGATTTTGCACATTATTTTTAATGACACGTATCCAAAAATCAAGCTGAACACTTGTATGTGAGAACACAAAAGGAAAATTTTTAGACAGGTCCAACATCTGGTTACACCATTTAGTCACAGAGAAAACTTAAAACACAAAGTCAGACATTTTTAGGGTTATTATAATATATACCTCTAGTTTATTTGAGTTGTAGAAAATCCAAGTTAAATTAGCTAAACTCTAGAACTAAAATTTTACTGCCCTGAATGCTTGGGCATTATTGTTTTGTAAATTCTTGGTTATTGCTGTGGTATCCATTCTGTTAGTTGCAAAACTGAGTTTATTGAACACACATACACACACACACACACACACACACACACACACACACACACACCTTTATGCACCTACTCTAAAGCCTAGAATTTTAAGAGTTAGAACATGCTAATTAGAAGCTCTGTAAACAGTTCAAAAACAGCTTCTTAAAAATCTGTTTTAAAGAAATGTTGTTAAATATTATCCCAAAGGAGTTCTACTCTGACTTTTTCAAATTGGTTTTTCTACCTTTGGAGGAGTAAGCAGTTGGAATTTTGTTTCTTCGTTTATCTTTCATTGTAAAAATTTCCCTTAAAAGCTGATTTCCTTTTGCTTCTTTAACATGGATGCCATAGGAACAATGGTGATATTTCATCATTCTTATTTTTTTGTTTGTTTAAGTTGAAAGGTTATATGTTTCTGCTATGTACTGCAATAACGTGAAATATTTTTGGAATGCTTTAGATCTTATATTATTTTTTGTTTGTTTTTAAGGCACGTAGACAAAATGGACCGTGTACCTCAACTCATGTTACTCTATCATCAATGAATATGGCCTCCTATCTTCTAATATTTTATTATTTTTTAGTCCTGACATTCTTCTGCCAGGTTCAATTCCTTTCTCCCTCCCTCTTTAGCCCCACTTTGGTCATTTCGTATGTAATTTCCCAACTACCTTTCAGACTTGTTTTTTATACACACACACACACACACGCACACACAAAATGGATGTATGCATATATATATATATATATATATATATATATATATATATATATATGAAAAATGGATTGAGTTTTCTGTTTTCTAACTTTTGCAAAATAGTATTGACTATAAATCACATTTTATGCTTTAATTTTCCCCATAGAGTTATAGTTTTAAAATTTATGTTGCTTCATATAAACTTATTGCTTATTGTTTCTAATATTTCACCATATGTTAGTACCATGTTTTGCCTCTCCTTTACCCTAGTGATCCATACTTAGGTTGTTTTTGACACTTTGTGTCCACCATAAGGCATTAATAACCTATTTCTGCGTGTCGCCTTGAGGAACAGTGCAGAGTTTCCCTGGAGCTTACACTCAGAAATGCAGTGGCTGAGGTAGAAGCCACACACATACCTTATGTGATAGATCCCTCCCCAGAAGAGCTGCACTGTTTACCTCTCACCAGTAGTACTTGCAATTTCTTTCTCACTGTATCTTTTGCCACCACACTATATTAATTTGCTTTTTAACTTTTGGAAATAAGGCATGTATAGAGTCATATGTAATATTTGTTTTAATTCTGCATTTTTCTGATTCTAACAAGGTTGAGTCTTCATAAACATTTCTGCTATTCATATTTTTCATTCTGTGAATTGCCTGTTCATGACCATTGCCCATCTTTCTATTGAGTGTCCCATGTCTATTTAGATTTGTAGGAGTATTTTTGTATTTAAATATGAACGCATTATCAATTTTTAGGTATAGCATATGCCTTCTATTGAATATCAGTTATTTTTAACTCTGTACATAAATCTCTGATTTTAATTTAGTCAAATTAATCAGTTTTACTTTGTACAATACACTTTTTTTTTCAAAGATCTATTTCATTCACTTCTCTGATTTCACAAAGATATTCTCTTATTTTCTCTAGGTTGTATTTTTCACATTTAGGTATTAAATCTTTTATATTTTCATTTTATACATTGTACAGGATTATACAATATAGTAGTTAACAGAAGGAGCTCTAGGATAGACTGTATGGGTTTAAGTTCCAGCTCTGCCATGCACTTCTTAAGTAGTAATTTTGTCTCTTGTGTTTCAGTTTTCTCACCTTTAAAGTGAAGAAAACAGTTTATGCCACATGGGACTGTTTGTGAAGATTTTAGTGAGCTATATAAGACTGAGCACAATAGGCATGATATCATTAGGTTATGATCCAATTCTCTCTCTTTGTATAATGAACCTATTTCCCCAAAAGCTATAATTCAGCTTTATCTGCAGTACTGTGATGGCATTTCTTTTGTGTGCCAGCTTCCTATCTGTATATGCTCTATTTCTAAACAGGCTGTCTGGTTGTGTTTTCTTGTTTGCCATTTCTTCCAACAGCATTGCACTGTTTTCATCCATCACGACTTCCCAATGTATTTTAATATCTGATAGGGCTAGTTCTTTATTTTGGTCTTATTTTCCAAAACTTCCTTAACTGTATGAAGAACTTTATTCTTCCAGAAAAATTTTAGAATCACCTTTTCATGTTGTCCCTAAAAGAAAATATTGGATTTTTATTGTATTTGCATTTAATTTATAGATTAATATAAGGAGATTGTTATTATCATAGTAAGTCATCTCATCATAACTATGGTATATATTTCTTTACTTATGTGTCCTCTAATAGAGAGTTAAAGATGAAGATTTTCTGCATTATTTACTAGATGAATGCTCTAGTTTTGTATATGCTCTAGTTTTTGTTGCTGTGGCAAATGTATCTTATATGTTATCTGGTTGTTAACGCTATTTGAGAATACAATTGACAGGTATATTGATTTTTTTCTAGCACTTTGTTAAGCTCTTTTCTTAGATTTAATACCTTATTTCATTTCCTGTTTTTCCAAATGAATAAATAATCAAAACAATCTATAAATATGACATTTTAATCTATATTTTTCTAAACCTTCTCTTTCTCTTTGTATTTCTCTCAATATACATCTTGTTATTTTGGTCAGTTGCAATAGGTCATGTTAAGTGGAGGCAGTAACCTTGGAAATCTTTATCTCAATTATCTCCTTAAGGGAAATGCTAATTTTTTTTTTAAAGCAAAGTTCTTTTTTTTTTTTTTAAGATTTTATTTATTTATTCGACAGAGATAGAGACAGCCAGTGAGAGAGGGAACACAAACAGGGGGAGTGGGAGAGGAAGAAGCAGGCTCATAGCGGAGGAGCCTGATGTGGGGCTCGATCCCACAACGCTGGGATCACGCTCTGAGCCAAAGGCAGACGCTTAACCGATGTGCCACCCAGGTGCCCCGGAAATGCTAATTTTTTAAAAAAAATATTAAGTATGATAATTTTTATTACTGTATACATAGGCCATGTATTTTTCATATATAACCTTTATCAAGGAAAGATAGTTCTTATCTGGATATAGTTTTATAAAATTTATCCTACTTAATAGGTTTTGAACTTTATGGGATACTTTTTATCCTGTATATCTAATAAAGCAATCATATGATTCTCTTTCTTTTAACTCATATAGTGAATCACATTGGTTGATTTTCTGATATTTAATCAACCTAAATTCTCTAGGATAAAAACCAATTGACCATATTATATTATTGTATAAATTAGTTTTTGCTGCATTACTTAGTGGCTTAAGATAACAATCACTTTGCAGTTTGGGACTGGATTCATCTGGGACATTTTTTACTTCTGACTTTTCTATCTATCTATCTATCTATCTATCTATCTATCTATCTATCTTTGAGAGAGAGAGCACAGCTGGGGAGAAGGGCAGAGGGAGAGGGACAAGCAGATTCCTGGCTGTGCAGGGAGCCCACTATATGGGGCTCCATCCCAGGACCTTGGTATCATGACCTGAGCCAAAGGCAGATGCTTAACCAACTGAGCCACCCAGGTGCTCCTTACTTCTGGTTTCACTCACAGTGTTAGTCAGCTGATGAATCAACGGAGTGAGAACTGATCAGAGAAAGCCTCATTCACATGTTTGGTAGCTGGCTTGAGCAATGGAAGAACCTGGCACACTTGTCTTCAGAACCTAGTAGGCTACTCCATGGCAGCTGAGAGGTCAAGCTCCTTCACTATTGTCTCACTGTTTAGAGCAAGATAATATGCCAAAGCCCAGAGTCCTGCTGAAGTGGGTGACCCAGGGATGAGGGTGCAAGAAGGGGGTTATACCATCATCTTTGAAACATCCTATCACAATATTTTTAATACATTTTTTAAAATGTGGAATAATTTTATATTCAGGTTCTTGGCTTTTTTTTTTTTTTAAAGATTTTATTTATTTATTCGACAGAGATAGAGACAGCCAGCGAGAGAGGGAACACAAGCAGGGGGAGTGGGAGAGGAAGAAGCAGGCTCATAGCAGAGGAGCCTGACTTGGGGCTCGATCCCAGAACACCGGGATCACGCCCTGAGCCGAAGGCAGACGCTTAACCGCTGTGCCACCCAGGCGCCCCTGGGTTCTTGGCTTTTATTTTATAAAGCAAATTTGACTTTTTTTTTTTCGTATTGCCCCTATTCAGTATGATATTCTTCTACCTCCAAGCTATCATTCTAGTTTGAGGTGCTTACGTATGTTGAAGGGGATAGAATTAGTATTACATTTTAAATCACATCATCTTGGACAAGTGGTTCTCTGCACACATTGAGGATGTTCAGAAGGCTCTACTCTCATAGTGGATTCTTGAACTCATATTTCACAAGGCATTACCAAGGGATATAATCACACAGTATATATCATCTGTACCTTCCTAGCATTTTCTCCTAAGTTTTTAGCTACTGTACAAGGAATTAAAATTTACTAAAATATATCTAGGATTAAAAAATGTTTCTTTGAGTACATATTAGATTCTTACCTTGACACACTTTTTATAATCAATACCTACCAAAAGTGCAATGAAGATGTGCTCCCTTCTTGTGCTGGGTTCCTTTTTCTTAAATAATAATAATAATAATAATAATAATAATAATAAATGCTTGAAAAAAATATAAAGTAAGAAGGAAAAACTCATCATCACCCTAGTCTTCCACCCTCACAGGGAAAACTACTATAGAGTTAAGATAGCAATTTAAAAATATTTACAAGGTGAAAACAGATCTTAAATGTCCTTAGACATTTGACCATTGAAGGGTATACTGAAGTAGGTAAGTAACAGTTTGATCTCCAATTCAAAAGTTATTAGTGAAAAGTAGAAGTAGTGCTCTAATAATAATATAGTGCTCTAACAATAACAATAAGTGCAGAGAACTGCATTTAGAACCAAAGGAAAAGTTAGGATTGTTAGATCCAATTTCATATTTTTCATATGAAGAACCTTGGAAATCAAGAAACACTGAATAGTCTATAATTACTTCCAAGTAATTCCAGAATACTATTTTCTATTACAAAGAATGGAGTTAGAACACTGAGAAGGAATAAGACCATTTCGGTCTTAAGAAATCATGGAAAAAACGAAGATTTTCCTTTCATAATGTCCTGGTGTATAGAGATCTTCTAGAACCAGGTGCCTCATTAAGTTAGGGAAGTACAGGATATTATCCAGAAAGCCACATCAATCCAATTCCAAAGAACACTTTTCTGGGCAAACACATCTTTAACTTCATTTGTATTACATAGTACTTTAAATTTTTTTTATTTTTAAAGGTTGTTTATTTTATTTACTTACTTACTTATTTATTTATTTATTTATTTATTTATTTATTTATTTATTTATTTATTTATTTATTTTTGAGTTGGGGGGAGGGCAAGGGGGCAAAAGGAGAGGGAGAAAGATAATCCCAAGTAGGCTCCACACCCTGGGCACTGGGTGTGGAGCCTGACGGGGCTCAATCTCACAACCCTGAGATCATGACCTGAGCTGAAATCAGGAGATGGAGGCTTAACTGACTGAACCACCTAGGCGCCCCATGTATTACATAATATTTTAAATTATGAAGTTGTTTTTGTCTTTTTAGGTCAGTTTAATTTATCCATGTAGGCTTGTTATCTGTTTCTCCCTCCTTGTCTCTCTCCCTTACTTCCTTTCTATTGGTGAATTAAAAAGATATTACCTTATATATGCTAAACTATGCAACAGCAAAACCCCAAAATATAACTAATATTTTCTAAAGAGGACAATAACTAATAGATAGATAGATAGATAGATAGATGATAGATATAACTAATAGATAGAACTAATAACATAACTAATATATATACAAATATAAACATACATTATATATATTCTATATTATATATATATGTATATATATAATAGAATAGAAGAATCTTAGGGAAGCGGAAGGAAATTTTATGTCCTTTTTATCTTAAAGAGGTTTGGAAATACATTCCAATTTCTCTTTTCTAATGCAGGAATACAAGCTGAGTATTTAATTGGTTTCTGAAAAACACAGCTTTCACAATTCTTTTACAAGGTTATCTTTACTTTTGGAAATTCGTAAAGATGAAAAGAATATGATGCACTTAGGTAATGTCTTCTTTTTTTCTCATTGGCTTAATGTACTTCAATTTATGGTACTGACCTGTTTAATTCTCCAACAATCCTGAGAGGGAGCAAAGGAGCAGATGTTCTTTCCCTCATTTCACAGATGAGAAAACTGAGGTTCAAAGAGGTTAAATGATTTCACCAAGGTCATTCTTGAGGTGATGCCAGAGCCAGGAATAGCACCCCTATTCTCTTGTCCTCTCTCATGTGATTCTCTGTCTGCTGGTCCACTCTGACTGTGAAAATGCACTGTACCTGTCCGCACAGTCCCTGAGATGTCCTTTTGTTAGGATACTAGGAGAATGACAACACTGACCAGACACAAAGAACACTGTAAAAGAGGTACAGTCTTTTTTGTTGACTTCATCCCATAAAATTCCACAGCCCCACTGCGTGAGAAACATGAGACATCCATTAAGATCATGTTCCCATTAGTTCTAGCTAGAACTAGATTTTGCAGAAATTAAAGATACATCTTGTGGCCTGACTGCTAAAATGAGCGTCTTGGGAATCAGAGATGCATTGCTGCTCAGGTAAGTCAAGAATGCCCTTTGCTAATTGTTTCTCCTCCATTTCTTGGAGAATTTAAATTTCATGGGAAGTACCATCTATTATACTTCAATACTATTCATCATCCATCCTGCACATATCTGCAGGAAAAAAAGTTGCCCAAGTCGTTAAATCCTCCCATGATTCAAAATCTTATGACTTCAGGTGGCAGCCCAGCAGGTAGCTTACTAGGTGCATTAAATCATCTCTGTTTTGGGCATACAAGAACATGACCTTCGACTTACCAAGCTGACTCTTCCTGAAATGAAAATGAAACTAAGAAATTAAGTGTCTGGCTCCTGTAGTCATCTAATGAGGTTTTCATTTCTAGCTGCTAAGCCTGCCCTTTGCTTGGTGTTTACCCAAAAATCAATGGTAATAAAACTGTCCCGCTCTTTGGAGATATTTTTCTCTCTGCTTTCTATTTCTCAAGTGTGTGATAAAAGAAACCACCCATTTAGCCCATTATCTTGTGTCAAATACAATTCAGGGATAAGTTAAGTCTTCCTCTTTGAGCTTCATCAGGAAAACTTAGGGTATTATTTTTCACTACCTCTCAGGTAGATAGCATGGTCCTAGGCTACATTAAGTTCTCAAAAAAGTTAGTTAAGTGGGTGGGTGGATGGTCAGTGTCATGCAGCATATGAATAACTTAACTAATTGTGATTTTTACTGTATATACCAAGGAAATTACTTTGGTCAGGGAAATGAATGCCTAGCACGTCTGCCAATATATTTACCTCCCATGTTCATTACAGTATTGCTAATCTATCATGAGATTCTTCTCTTTGGGTGTAGACATGAGTTTATGATCCTTGTACAGTATAAGCCACCGGTACAATATAAACAATCCTTCACTATTTGATTTGAATTGAGACACAAAAAGAATCCTATTTTCTATCCATGACATATACGCTGGGAATAATAACTGATTTTTATGTAAAAATATAGATTTGCAGAATAACAAAAAAGTAAAAAATCTTTCAAGAAGTAACCTAGTACAAACTTCAGGAGGAAAATATATTTGTAGCTGATAATAGAAATTTCGTTCAGCCACTTAGCTTACTCCTTCAAAAGTCATACCAGTTTTGATTTTAAACCAACATATGGAGCCAAAGTATAGCAAAACAAACCGTACACCTTGCAGAACAGAGCCATTCTAGATATGATCTCTTTGTGACCTGATCCTCCATGATTATATCTATATAGAGGGATAATGCCAGCTTCCCTCTGGGGAAGTTGGAGTGGAGAAAGTTAGATAGGGAGGTAGAATGGATAATTCTAGACTGACATAGTAATCAAGAAATAGAATGAAAAATAATTTCTGGTAGAGAGTAAATGGACAATAAGAAATGGACAGGGTTGGTACTGAGTAGATTCATCTCTAGTTCACTGGTTATAACCAGTGTACCAATTAGCAATGAATTAGTCAAGGTGAACAGTGCTAGGTACTATAACAAACACTCCTTAAAGTCAAATGTCTTAACTCAATAAATGTTTATTTGTCATGTCAAGACCAGTGTGGATCAGGTAGTTCTTTCTTAACAGATTGACTTCAAGTAGTAAATCAAGAACCCATGCCTTCCCCATCTTATGATGTTGTTGTCTTAAGTACATGAGCTCCTAAATTACAGCAGGGGGAACATGGACAGTAATGCATAAGTTTTCTTGATCAGACCTCGGAGTGTTGGACCCATATCCTTTTAGCCAGAATGCAAAAGCGTGACCTCTACCCAGCTACAGGGAAGCTTAGAAAAGGTAATTATTCTGTGTGTGTCCAGGAACAGGAAAATAAAATGCATCTCACTATCTCAGTCACAGTTGAAGACGAGTAACCTGTGGCAGAGGGCAGTGTTTTCAGATGGTGATGCATGAAGGTTGAGTAAGATTGATTTCTTAATCATTGAGGAGTACTGTCCCATCTAACTGAGTTCTGAATGGTAATAAATTAAATCATCCACTGAAAACTACCAATTTAGTTTGTGTAATAGATAGCAAGAATTATAGTCTTATCATTTATTTAGTAAACCAACAAATATTTCCATCCACCAAGTACTGTACTGGCAACTGCAATGTACCTTCCCCCCCACCCCCGGTCCCTGCCCTGGGTGATTTCTAGTAGTTGGTATCAGGATCTCAGCAACTCACTTGACGTGGACACTAGCCACCTCTAGCCCCCTTGTGGGAGCCTCTAACTATCCTTGCCCAAAAACAAAGAATGTTTACTGCTCTTCTTATCAGAAAGTTCCTCCTAAAAGCTAGTATTTTCCTGGCCACATTCTAATAATTCCTTCTTCCTTCGTATTTCTTGGCCTCATGAACACTGTAATCAAATTCTCCCTCAGTTTTCTTTTTGCCAAAGTATATGCAATCACATATCTATAGCCTTTTTATATCATGTGATTTTGGAATATGTTATCTCATTAGGTATTCTGAAATGTAAATAAACAAAATAATTATCCTTAAAAAAAGATGAGTAGTGGAAATTCCTTCTGGGATTTTTGTGCCCCCATGCAACAAGTTCTAGAGCTCTTTTCCCCTTTCTTAATCATTGTCATAATTTCTTATGTATCCATCAGAAGATTTTTGTGGACATAGGCATATGTACATATATATGTTTCAAAGGTTTTGAATCAGATTTAAGAAGAGATTTTTTTCATGGCCAATGAAAACGTCTTCTCTTTTAGTTCTTACCTGTTTCTGCTCTGTATTTATTTATTTTTTTTAAGTTTTGAAAACTGTCTTTAAGTTTGTTTAGGTTAGGACTAAACCTTCTAAGGTAAAAAAAAAAAAGCTTTCCTTAAAAAGGTAGTTTAGACTTAGATGGGAGGGAGCATGTGACAGCCATATATAAGACCTTTATGAAATGATTTGCATCATGTCAGCTACAGGCAAATTCAGCAACTGGAAGCAAAAAAAAAAAATCTGATAATTAAGCAACTTTGCAGATTGATGACACTAGATTATTAAATGAAATCTCACTTTTAAACAAAATTTCCCCCATCCCCAAATATCCAAAGAACACTGTTTATGGTCATTCCAGTTAGATAGCTGTCTGATTGTTTAGTGTCTTCACCCCAAGGTTATTAAGCATCATGAATACCATTTATGCTTCCATGAGACCATTAGTTGATGTGAAGCAGAAAAGAAAATAAGAAAAAGGATTTTGGAGTAAAATAAACTTGAGAAATGCTGGCTTCAATAAAATTAAACATGCTTTTTGACTGGAAGGCTTTTGACATGTGTAATGAACTATAATGTGAATTTCCATGTTAAGTAGGGTTTGGTGTGAAGAGTTTGTTCTTTGTTTTTTGTTTGTTTGTTTTAGCATAGTTCACACACAGTTACATTAGTTTCAGGTGTACAATATGGTCATTTGACAAGTTATAGATTATGCTAGTCTCACCACAAGGGTAGCAACCATGTGTCTCCATATATGACTCTTACGATACCATTGACTATACTCCTTTGCTGTGTCTTTTATTCTTGTGACTTATTCATTCCATAACTTGAAGACTATCTCCTGTTCTCCTTTACCCATTTTGCCATGTGAAGTGTTTTTAAACTTCATTTGGCTACTCAACTTTTTGTAGATGGAACATTTTAAAGGACTCTTGTTTCTAGCAACTTTGGAAATGCTGTTCTAATCTCAGTTATACTGTTGAAATCTTAGCATTTGGAGGGAGGCCCACAGGCAAGCTCATCCAATTTCCAATGCAGAAATCTACACTATATCCATGTACAGACTCATTTGGCTGTGGATGCATATTTTGATAACAAAATGCTCACTGCCTTAAGTCTGATGATTCTATAGTTGGAATGCTCTTCTGTTAGGAAATGTTAACTTTTTAAGTGCCTTTTACTATTAGAAATTTCTAACTTTTAATTTTTTTTCTATTGGTGATCTCGGGATTAAGACAAATTCTACTCAGGTTAAAAAAATCTTTCGTTTTCATACATGAGAAAAACAAACAAATACTTAAATTTAGCTATAAATAGTGACCACAGATTAATTGAAAATACTTATAAAAATAATTTTGACTTGAAATTTATGTTGAAATAGGTTGCCATTACATAAATAGAATCAGTAAATTTTCTCTTATGTCTAACAAAATTTAGGTGAAATTGTTATTATGCACAGTTGCTGCATTAGAAAAAGAAAAGATTACATATAGTTTTGAGCTGTTCTTTCAAACTGGATTATAGAACAGTACCCTGCCCTTCACTACATGTTCAATGTTAGCATCTCAATCAAACTGGATAATTCTGGCAAAAATTCATCCAAGGAGTTCATCAGTTTTCTTAAAGCCGTCTCTTAATCATTTGACACTCAAATACATTTCTTCTTCTTTTGCTTTAATGGTGTCTCTTTCTTTTTTAAAATTGTTAACCATATATCTATGCCAAATCCTTATTTAGTAATGGCTTTGTATGTTTATTCTAGCAGATCTCTGGTGTTATTTACAAAGGCTTAATGATATTCTACCTTAAAATTTAGGATTTCACTTTGAAGTTGATTTGCCTCTAATGTGGTATTATGTTTATTTACGTATGCATCAGTTAGTAATTGACTGAAACAAGATGGGTAGGTTACCAACTTGGAAAAGCTGGAATCTATGGACAACTTAAAACCATGAGGATGTAAATAATGAATACATGGATGACAAGAAACACCTGCTGTGAGAAATAGGTAGAATGAATCCCCCAAATCTTATATTCTTTTTTTTTTTTTTTAACTTCTCCCATCTTTAGTTCTGGATGCTGTAATTCTCCCATCAGTATTGAATTCTTGGCTATTTGCAGGCCTCATCATCCTATTTCTAGTTCCAAGTTTGATGAGCTTTCTGATTTCACCCTTGATCTGTAAAGTGTTGTTCCTAGTCAAGCTAGAATGTTGTTTCATTCAGGGTTTAGAGTTTTGGTAGCTTTAGTAGTCTCACAGTCTTCTCCCCAACCCTCTTCTGATCAACTTACTGTGATAGAAAAATAGATAACCAGACTGAATGCTTGAGTACCTAATTCTGACTAACAGTTTATTTCTTAACCCTAGGCTTCTGGTCATGTCATTCTTTTGTTCAAAAACTGTATGCCAGTGTTCAAGATACTGCATACTTTAATCCCCCCAAGCCCACTTCAAGTCTTGCTCCCCACTTCTTTCATATGCTGAATATCCATTCACCTGACTGATTTCAGTTATCTGGAATACAAATTCTTTTCCTTCTCTTGTATTCCAATGTATCCCTGTTTCCTTTCCCTAGAAATTTCCTGCAAATTCTTTAGAGTCCTAAATCCTACTTGGCCTTAAGAAAACAATCCTTTCCAGAACCAATAAGTCAATCAGTCATTAAACTATTAATAGGTTCATAGTTTGTTTCAATGAAGTCCTCCTCCTCAATCCAAATAAAGCTGTTAATTTTTATTAACAATAGCTGTATTGTTCCCATAGTAATGTTTTTGAACTCACTTACTTGACTGTCTGCTACCTAATATCATAGTATCATTTTCTTCATTGGGATGGTTGTTTTCACATGGTTTTATGTCCCAATGACAGTTTCAGCTCTGTGAAGCCTTTAAGTACACATTATCCAATTTTTAATTCATTAGTATCCTGCCTGTTTTACACTTAGCATTAAGTAAATTTGACTTTAACAATTTAGAGAATGCAGGAAACTTCCCCCAGTTCTACCTGTCTCTGTTCACGAGTATGGGCCCTCTCTTTCTTTCCACAGCATTATTCGTTTTTAGCAGTTGGGCAGATGTGTTTGACAGAAATGTAAGAAAAAGTCTACATGTTCCAAGATCTAAGCCAATATGCACAGCCATATGATGCTTTTTTTCATCATGAATATTCTTGAACACATACAATGGAGAATTGCACTTTTATGATTTTGTGATGAATCACATGTAAAATAGTCATTAATATTTTACATACTCTATAGAGTACAATTCTTTATAGTTTTCTTTTGTTATTTATCTGAATATAATCATTTCACAATTAAGAGAAGCCAAAATATTACAGTCGATTTTTCTTGTTGTGTTTATTTTATTCCTTATTGTATCTTGGATTTTTTTTTTAATGTTTTTTTATTATATTATGTTAGTCACCATACAGTACATCCCTGGTTTTTGATGTAAAGTTCGATGATTCATTAGTTGCGTATAACACCCAGTGCACCATGCAATGCGTGTCCTCCTTACTACCCATCACCAGCCTATCCCATTCCCCCACCCCCTCCCCTCTGAAGCCCTTGGTTTATTTCTCAGAGTCCATAGTCTCTCATGCTTCATTCCCCCTTCTGATTGCCCCCCCTTCTTTATCCCTTTTTTCCCCTACCGATCTTCCTAGTTCTTATGTTCCATAGATGAGAGAAATCATATGATAATTGTGAGGAGATAATGCTAAATGAAATAAGTCAAGCAGAGAAAGACAATGTATCTTGGAAATATTAGGGAGATAACTTATATTCTATAAAGTTATGATCTTATATTCTATATATAATATATATTTTATATGTGTCATATATATTCTTATATTCTGTACATATGTGCACAATATTTTAAGAATCTCATGTATAAATATTGAATTTTACTGTCACTGCATGACAGATATGAAGAAATGTGATTCATTAAAATATTTCTAATTTCATGATTTAAAAATAGGAAGCACTTTCTCAACATTCATCACCTCATACAGTCATAAAGTTCCTACTTTAACAGAAGTTACTTGGTTCTATGCATGCCAATGAACTTGAATGATAAATTTACAAGTTCATGCTAATGTGTTCTCTGCTAAATTTGGAAAATTTCTTTCTGTGTATCCATTGATATTTCATTATTCGTCAAGGTAGTGTAAATGCTTAGGTGAGCTTGACCTAAAGGCATCCAAATTCATGGAAATGGATGTGGGAATTGTATAATAGAAATAAATATCACAACTAATGGGCTTGATCCTTCTATTTCATTCTTCACCCAAACATATTAAAAATAGATTTTTTTAACCTAAGGCTCAGTTCTATATATAGTTGAGCCAGCAGCAGAATTATTCTAAAGCATCCTGTCTTTCAGTACAGCTCATCAGTTTCATCCTATATGCATAATGACAAAGTCATTAACTGGTTTTTCTTTCTTCCAGTTGGTAGTGTAGACAGCAACCAGGAGCCCAGTTTGAGAAGAGTTCTGGTTATAGACCCAGAGTAAATTTTTCAACATGGCACTGCTGTTGTTTATGTTATGATCTATTGAATTTATTGATACAGTCATTTATTATTCATTCATTCAACACATTTCCTGGATACATACCATGTGGCAAATAGTGAAGCTACGGTGTTGAGCAAAAAAGGCATAACCATGTAGTCATAGATCTTATATTTTGGAAAGCACAACTGGACTAGTTTCCTGCAGGAAGAAGGGGTTCAAGCATTAAATAATGACACAAATATATGTGAAATAAATAATAAACATGATGCTGTGAAAGCAAGTAAATGGAGAATCAATATTTTCAGGAGGTCTGAGAAAGACTTCCCTATGTCAGTGCCATTTTAACTGAGATCAGAGGGATGCATTGACTAAATAATATCAGTGATGAGAAGTGTTGGAGAAGAGCAATGCAGGGAGATAAAACTTTATTAATTCATTTATTTGTCCATTTGGACCCTACTCTGTGTCTATACCATTCTCAGAAGTGAGATGTAAGAAAAAAAAATCACCGCTTCAGTTCTGGTGGAAGGGGAGGCAGCAAGGGCTGCAAGATGAGGCTGATTCAAGGTAACCACTATAAGTAACCCTTAGAATTTTTCGCAATTTAGACATGGTTGTCCTCTTTTGACTAGGAAGGAGGGGTTGCAGATACCCCTAGTGACTATTCAGAAGAATGCCAGCTATGCCAGTCATCTTTTGTATGACCTCAGGAAGGTTACTTAACCACTTTATGCCTTAGTTTTCTCATTTGTCAAATGATAAGGTTAATAGCACCAAACTTAAAGGATCTGGTGAGGATTTCATAAGTCTTCAGGACTTGTTATATTATGTATATATGTGCACAATATTTTAAGAATCTCTGTATAAATATTAGCAACTATATGATATTTTCAGCCATAGTCTGCTAAGTTAGAAGTAGATTAAAGAAAATAAACATAATTAAATAGTGGTGAAATTTGACATTAGGTTCAGTCAAAGTAGTTGCAAGTGATAAATAGAATTTTCTATACAATGTCAAAATTCAAATAGGGACACAAGGAAAATGTTAAAAGAGGCAAAAATGATGATGTGAGCTGATTAAAAGATACGCATTATAAAATGACACCTACGAAAACTGGAAATCAATGAAGTTTCGTTAATTGCTATTTTTTGGAAAGGGAAGATAGATGTTTGTAATAAACTTAAATGAAAGATTTTTAAAAATGGTTCCTTGGGAACACAGAGGCACAAACAAATGCTCATAATTTTGTGGCTTGGGCTAAAGCATTTCTCAAATGTCCTTGAAAGTTCCCAAAGACAATCTTTCCACAGGAAAGTATTTCTCCTGTGAGTAAATAATGTTCTTGCCTGGAAATGAAATGCAGTAATATATTACATTGCAATGGAACCGATAGCAAGACTGGCAGCAGAAGTTTAGGGAAAAAATGTCACATTGCAATCTAGAGTTTGAGGCTCTGTATCTAACCTTCCATAGCTTCTGAAGGGATATCTTTCATATTAAATCAAAATAGTGCAGAAAAGAATTTTGACTACTCTTACCCATCAGAGGGATTTATTTGGAATTATTATTGTATCAGAATGCTCTGCCTTAAAATTTGTATGATTTAGCTGCACAGTTGATAAACTAAAGGTGTTTTGTTTTTTTTTTTACCATAAAGAGCCCCTCTTAAGGGGTCCTATGGCAATGACATTTACAATATCTGCTTGCTTTTGAAGAAAGCTTCATACTTACCAAAGTGCTTTATGTATGCATCTCTGTTAGACAGGTAGGACGAGTCCCGTCAACAGTATTTTACAGAAATGGAAATGGTGGCTGTAGAGGGAAGCTGCTGGCTCAAGGTCAGTCAGTGAGTTAAATGAGGATTCCATCACAGCAATTCTCAAAGTTCATCAGGGAAGCCAGCGGGGGAAGCTTCAGCCTTCAATCCATCTTTACACAGTATTTTTGGGTGAATGAAAAATTTATGCAAAATGAAGTGTATTAGGTACCTAGAACCTTCCTCATGTCACTTAGAGTCTAGTGAGGGATTTAGACTGGATAAATTCTACCCTGATGAGAGTAACTTCAGTTATTCTCGTGGCTGATCACATGGGTTTTAGAATTTGAATTCCAGTTGTTACTGACACGAAGGAAGTTACCTGATTGTTTGGAGCCTGTTTCTCCTTCCATTAAGTGGCAGTTTGAATGCTGCCTTATATGTTTATTAATTCATTCAGTTCACAAAGCACCTGCTCCATGTCACGTACTCTGAGTGGTTAAACTTCTCTAGGAGTCCAGAAGGCAACTTTCAGTGGATATGAGAGGTCAGGAGAGGTCCAGACTTAGATCGGCATCCGGAGATGATGAAGAGCTCAGACGGCAGAGACAACAGAAAGGACCAGTACGAAGGTTAAAGAGTTAAGCCTGGAGACATTTAGAGTGACAATGTTGATGACTCTGGATGCACCACACTTCTAGCCGGTTTCCACTCTTGAAAAGGGGAATAATGATCAAGCATGTCTCACAGAGCTTATTTGGTAAGGATTAAATAAGGATTAAGTAAGCATGGAAATCAGCTCGGAAGGAAAGTGAGAAACTATTATATATGAGAGTATGTATAAATAAAATCAATCTCCATGACCTCTTTCCACACGAGTGGTCACAGCACTCTTTAATTTTACAGTTGGGTCTGGATATGGGCTTGTAATTTTATTCAACCAGCATATAAGGCAGCCCTTTTGATTCATTAGAAATTCTTGCCCCTCTGCTCAAATATAATTTACTTTTAATTTTGGTTGTTAAGGTATATGGGCATAGATAGAGGGAATCTTAAAGGAATATATTTCAGATTTTTTATTCAAAATGTAGAAAAACACTATTTCATTGTCATTTTCCCTCTGGATACAGTGCTCAGCTACTTTTTCTTCTGCACCCAGACAGAAGAGATTCTGAAGAAAACATTTTAAAAACTTCATTTCGGACCGGAGATAATGGGGAGCCACTCCCTACTTGATTTAGATTTTTGTTAACTGTCAATTTTAGGGGGATAATATAGAGAAAGGCACTTTTGAGAAAATTGCAAATTATTTCATTCCTGATATTATATTTACCCATGATAGGAAGTTAGGATTTGACTAAAATGTCCCTCCTTCCTCTCCTTGCACCTCACCTTGTTCACAGAGGCTTCTGCCTCTTCACCTTGAGCTTTTCACCTGGTTAAATTGCTAAAATCATAGGTGAAGCTTAGTTTCTGCTGCTTTAGTCCCCCAAATGACGTGGTGCTTATTCAGCAAATGTTTCCATGTCTTTTTTTTTTAAAGGCTTAAAACATACATGACCTTATTTCCTCATATTGCTCAAAATTTTATATATATATATATATGTACATATACATATGTATATATATCATATATATATATACACATAAATACATATATTTACAGATATGTATATATACACATAAATAAATATGTGCTTATTTATTTATTTAGGGTAGTTTTAGGTTCAGGAAAATTGAGTAGAAGGTATACAGATTTCTCACATACCCCCTGCCCCCACACAGGCACAGCCCCCTTCCCCCGTTATCAGCATCCCCCCTCCAGAGTGGTACATTTGTTACCATCAATAAACCTACACTGATACATCTTTAGCATCCAGAATCCATAGTGTACATTAGGTTTCACTGTTTTTGTTGCACGTTGTATGGATTCAGACAAATTTATAATGGCATGTATTCAAGTTCTTACAGATAGTTTCATCCTGATAACTATTAATTTTTCTACTATCTCCATAGTTTTGCTTTTCCCATAATGTCATATTGTTGGAATCAAACAACATTTAACAACATTTAGCCTTTTCAGATTGGCTTCTTTCATTTAATATTATGCATGTAAGTTTCCTCCATGCCTTTTCATAGCATATACTTTTTATAGAGGGGAGTATAACATAGTGCTGAAGAGTCAGTTAGACAAAGCGGTGTTCTACTCCTTGGGCCTGCCAATTAATATATAATATATAGATACTAAAAGCTGTAGAGCATGATATAAATGTAAGGCATAGTTTTCTTGTTTGTTTTACTTTAAATGTATTCATACTCTTCATTATTTAGAGATTTGAGGTTGAGAAGAGACTTGAGATTGTTTAACTATAATTAATGATACAGCAATGATACATTTTTATCAATCCCCATATGGAGAAAAATAGACATGGATGGTTTTCTCACAAATATGGAGAATAATGTCTTTGCAGGTCAAATCAAACTAGTTTACTGTAGCTTCTCATGAGTTGTTGGCTTTAATTGGCAGCTTACGTTTACTTACTCTACTACCCATGATTGCCATCATTTGGGGCTGGGCCTACCCCTCCCTTTACGTTTCCAGACCCAGTTGTGTTGTTTTGCATGTGCTGCTGATGTGAAAGCAGTATTCCTGAGAAATGGTCTCTACATGACCTTCTCATTTCATTTTGCCTGAGTGACCCAGACATGATCTCAAAATCATACCTTCCCGAGGACAGTATCAGCATGTTTCTATCCAATAGATAGAGTCTATCTAAAGGTACTTCTTAGCTGATGGCAGCTTTAGAAAAGCCTAAAAAGGCAGATAATTTTTAAATTACGGCCTATAACTTCTAGAGACTGACTGACATTCTCAGGTGAGCCAACATGAAAATCACTTCCAAAGGCATTCGTCACCTTAGCTTTGAGGAGTCTGTTCCTTCGGCAAGTGTGTCAGCCCATGCTGCGTCCTTACTTTGGCTTATCTGTGTGGTTCAGTTCTAGCCCCCAGCAGGAACAAAGGCTCCGGGAGGCAGCTTGTTTGGCTTGGGAACCTGCCCAAAGTGAAAAGTTTGCAGGCAGAATCAGAAAGAGCAGCTGCAGGAGGAGAAATGGGGGTAGATGACAGCTAATGATTTAGAAAGCAATTTGCATGAGAGCCTTCTGCTTCACAGGAGGCAGCCTGTGCCCGGTGATGGTTTACCATCCACCGCCAAGCCTGTTCCTACACCCTGAGTCCTCACTCAGTCAATACCTGTGTCCCGAGGGAATGCCCAGCCAATAGCTTCTACTCACCTGAGGTAGCACAACCTGCCATCTAGAATTTCAAAGAGCTTTTCTTTTATTAGAACATATGGATCCATTTTATACTGAGGCTCAGGGTGCCCAGTCCCACACAAACTGATTTAACAACAAAAGTTTAAGTACAAATCCAAGGCTCTGTAGATAATATTCTTTGACAACTTACTGTGTACCAGGCACAGAACCGTGCAGTTTACATACTGTATCTTATTTAATAACAGACCTCTGAAGTACATGTTTAAGGTTCCTGCCAAGGGCTCTGTATATAAGGAACAAGGCAAGAAAAGACAAAAGTATAATTTATTAATAGTGAGCTAGCCCCTGTTACCTCATTTTGGAATTCTAAATTGGACCCATTGCTTTCTCTCTCTTTCTTCTCCCCAGATCACAGATGACTAATCATAGGACAAGTCCAAGCTGACATGCCTTACTCTCTAAATCGTAGGCCGATATACAGGGACAGACTGACACATTTGTCACTTTTCAGTGCAATAGCTCTACTCGCTGTTCAGTATTTGTTCTGGTTATTGACGAGTAACGTTAACAATTCCTATTCCAGGAGTAGGGTGGAAGGAGAAGGCATCAGATCTCCTATTTCCTCCCAAACTTGTGAAAGCCAAAGCATGGCAGGCGGAGAAGCATATCTCTTTGTAATGTGTTTTATTCCCTGTTTTATAGATGTGCCAATAGAAGATTGGAAAGGCTGAGTAGCTTGTCCATGTCACGTAGCCCGTGCTTTTAACAAAACTCTCTGTTACTCTGAGTACCCTTCTCACCTGTCACTTTACCTTTTATACTGATGTCCTGAGAAACGGACCACTGTTCAGGGTAGAAATGAACAACCATAAGTAAAATTGAAATGCACTTATATTTTCGTTAGCTAAGGTGGTCACTTGTTTCTTCTAAGTAAGTTTTTCCATTTCTTTTAGTGACCCGAGTGACTAATGATGTGCTTCAATTGATTAAATAGACAAGAATTTGCCCACTGTAATATTCTATAGAAGAATTATATATTCCTTTAAGCCCTATATATGCTCCTAGAGTTTAGATTCTAAATCAAATAGGTTTCTATTTTTCATAAAGGAAATGAATGGAAAATTCACTTGTAAGTTTATCAACTGTTTTTTTCCTAGTTACAAGCAGTGACTATTGTTGGGCTTTTGGACATGGTAGATACAGCCATATCCTTCAGAAAATCCCATTTTAGGAATTCTAGCACGCATATAGCTTGGAACTGCAAGAGACCAGAGGAAGACTAACATGCTAGAAAGTATATTACAAATCAATATTGAAATAGAGCTTAGCACATAATTTACCTGGAAAGAAGCTCAGAACATGATCGCCAGGTTGTTTAATATTCTGTTCAAAGACAATGGAAACACTGTTGAAATATAGTATTTTGACTATCATTGGAATGGTCAGGTTTCAAACATTAGTTGTGCTCAAATGGGTAAAGAATGTTGAATAATTAAGTGAAAATGAAATAGGAGACCTGCATTCTAATCTTGTCTTGGCCAGTGACAGGAATAATGTTGACTTTAAGTCCATCACATATTCACCTACTACCTTGGATTTGTTTGTTTGTTTTCACCTGTCAAGTGAGGGTGGAACTATAGTTCTTTAATAATCCTTGATGATCTTCAATTGTATGAGTCTAGAAGCATCTTGATTTAATACAGTTGGAGGATTTATGTGCCTAAACTCTAGCAAGAAAACAAATGTTCTTTTACTTCTAAAATGGCCTTGACATTGCATTAACATAGCAACTGAAATCTTTTGAGGTTTGTTCAAAGAATCACCAATTTAGAATTCATCTCCGCTGTTGGTTTTTATTGTCTGTTTAACTTTTACTAGATCTATAGCAGTTTTATTTTTTTCCCTCTGCACCTGGACTGGCAGACTGGGTGATTGGAGAAGCACATACCACTTATTTTAGATACTTTGTTATCAGAGCCAACTCTGTGATCTTTGCTCTGTCTATGAATCATTTATTTAATTTGATGTGTTTTTCCCTGGATTCATAGAATTTCCTTTTGTCCTGATGTTTCTTCCCATTTATGGGGCTGTAAATACAGCTGACTAAACCTCTCTAATGGCTGAACACATACCAGGTCTTTTGTGTGAAGGATGCTAGCTATCATCTTCCTGTTCAGAAGCCTGCTACATTTTCACTTACTCACTTTACTTCTGCTCACTCATGACAGTAGTGTCTGTGGAATAAAATAATGATACCTAATACTTAAATTGAAGTCAGAAAACCCTTATCTTTTCCTAACTTTTAAAATTCACTAGCTTCATGGTAATATGTACCTCTCTTACTTTCTCTGAATCTCCACTTCACCTTCTGTGGGGATAATTATGCCTACCACACATTGTGGTAAACATAAAAGAAATTCTACCCATCTGCTAACATTTTGGGGAAAAATAATTGGATTGATTTTCACCAGCTTTGGAAGCACATGTTTGCAGTGGTCTGTTTGAAAATATTGACTACATGGAGTACAGAGGTGCACTCTGGAGGCACCTCAAAGAGGTCCATTGACAACTAAGGTAAAGTGAGAAGCATTTTGACTTCTCATCGGGAGAGAGGTAATCTATGATATTAGTGGTCCTTAACTTTGGTGATGCATTAAAATCTCCTGGGGAGCTTTTAAAAATTGTAAAGACCAGGCCATAATTTATACCAATTAAATATGAATTTCTAGAGAATTGGGCTGAGGCATTGGCATATTTTTTAAGGTTTACAGAGTGTAATGGTTAATTTTATATGTCAACTTGACTAGATCATGGGGTGCCAGGATACTTGGCAAAATATTTCTGGGTGAGCCTGTGAGGGCATTTTCAGATAAGTTTAGCATTGGAATTGGTATATGGAAAAAAGTAGATTGCCTTTCCCAATGTAGGTGGGCCTCATCCAATCTGTTGAGGGACTGAATAGAATTAAAAGGCAGGGAAAGGGAGAATTTGCCCTTTCTGCCTGACAACTTGGGCTGGAACATCAGTGCTCTGCCCTCTCATGGTGACTTACAATGGGCTGTCCAGTTCTCAGGCTTTCCTGGTCTCCAGCTTACATTTAATGTTCATATATATTTAATATAACTTTAATGTTATTATATGTTAATATACATATATAAATGTATATGTGTATATCCTATTGGTTCTATTTCTCTGGCGAACCCTGACTAATACTCAGGGTGATCAATACACAGTGAAGATTAGAAGCTACTATACATCTTAAAATACTGTGGCTAATGGATCACAAAAGTGGATGCTCTGTCAGGGTAGTTCCGCTTCTTACATGGGCAACTCTATGAGGATGAGTAGCAATGTGGATTTTTTTTTAATGGTGGCCAATCAGATATATGGAACTACTTTGGGAGGGTACCAGGCACTAATTAAAGGAACTTACAGTCTGTTAGCATTAAAACCATATTTCCAGGGATTCTAGGCCTGTTATATGGATGTCTCCATACCTGGGTCATAGGGAGAAATGTAGGGAAGACCCCAAAATGATTGCAATTTTCAGCAACCTCTTGTTACCCTTTTGGGGGTCATGATATCAGAACTCATTGGCCCCTGTGTCTTCTTTCATAATATAAAGAGGGACACACAGTTATAAAGGAAATTGACACCTGAGCCTTCTTTTCAGCTAGAATTAGAAAGGACAAATGTCTTTCACTGAAGCAAGATAAAGAGATATAAGTGGGGCAGACAGTGGAAAGAAAGAGAAAAGCAAAAGTAATCTGTATAGAGAAGACTTGCTCTTGGGGAAAGCCCTGGACATAAAATCATCTAAATTTCCTATTTCAGGATACATTGTGTGCTTTACTATCTATAAGCACATAATGATTTGTCTTCCACATATTTTAAGTCCATTAAAGACATTCACTTCTGCTAGAATTTTGTTCCATGAGATCCCAGGCACTTAGAAGGGTCTCCCAATAGTTATTGTTGAATGAATGAATGAATGAATCAATCAATCAATCAATCAGTCAGTTGGTCAATATGATTTCAAACTCAGTACCCTTCTCAAATCACTTACTTGCTTTATACAGTATCTGAAAAGACTATACTGTAATATTGTTAGTCTCAAAGGGAAATGTGATTTGATTTCAGAAGTTGAGATCATTGCTTCTGTCATCTCACCTAATTGTAGGAATTTACACTATACCACCAGGTACTGGTCATCCGGCCTCAGGTTGACCACTTCTAGTGACTTTAATGCTCTACTTGGTGAGCTAATCATCCTATATGTGAACAGCTGTAATTTCTATAAAGTACTTACTTACATTCACCTCCCTGGAGCATCCTACCCATTGGTCTCGGTTTGATCTCATGGAACTACAGAGAAAAATATTTCAGTTTGAATATCATGTTGGCACTTCAGATACTTGTAGTCCATGATCACACCACTGGAGACTTCTCTTTAGGAAAAACACCAGTATTTTTTTTCTAGTAATCCTGTGAAAGTATGTCTGGGTCTTCCATCATCTTGTTTACTAATGTTTGCACTTGCCTTTGTTTTCAACAATTTCTTCAAAAAAGGTAGTGCTCAGAACTGGATCTAGTGCTCCTGATGTGGGTCCACATGAGACAGAATGAGACAAAGCTTACATATACATACACACGGAAAACTATATGTGTGTATATAAATATAATATTATATAGATAAAGTATTATATATAATATATATTTATATATTATATATAAATATATCTATAAATGTTATTTATTAGTGAGAGAGAGTGAGAGAGAGAGCACAAGCAGGGGGAGGGGCAGAAAGAGAGGGAGAGGCAGACTCCCCTGCTGAGCAGGGAGCCTGATGAGGGGCTCGATCCAAGAACCACAGGATCATGACCTGAGCGGAAGGCAGATGCTTAACTGACTGAGCCACCCAGGCGTCCCAGAAAACTATATTTCTATTAATTATAATTCTTGTATCATAAAATATACATGTTTATTTCAAAAATTAAAATACAAATTAACATAAAATATGCAATATTTTATATAGAATATAGAGATAGAGTAGTATAAAAAAGAATACCAGAATCATTTAAAATAACCCACTGCCCAAAGAAAAGACCTTACAAATTGTTTCAGATCCATTCATCTACTTGCTTTTTCTCTACCTATACTGTGCGTGTTCATTCCTGTGAACATCACACAAACATACAAATATATACACAGTTTACCAGAATAAAAATATGTGTTTTAAACTCATACTTTAAAATTTAATATAAGTGTCAGGCATTATTAGATGGCTATAAATTTAGTTCTACATCAAAGTTTGCAGATTCTTGGCTGATGGGTTAAATTCAGCCCACAAACATTTCATTTCCTCCCTGGGCCTGCACAACATTTGAAAAGCCTGGACATTTTGCAGCTTCTCTTGAAAATTGAACAATCTGGTGACGCTGGGTGTACAGCTTTATGTAGACATGTTGAAATCTGAGTGGCGGGTACTTGCTTTTCCCTGGGCAGGTGTTCTCCGACGGGCATAGCCATCAGCATTGCCTGTTTCATACAAACAATAGCACCCCCTTTAGGGTTGAGTTTATGTTCGCTGAATTTCATCATTTTAATGATGAACTATATACAATGGATATGCCACATTTTGGTAGACTTTAATGTTGGTTCCATGTTTCTTCCATTATAAATAGTGCTGCAGAACACATCTTTGTACAGTGTGTTTACCCAGTCACTTGATACTCTTATGATGAACTCCTAGACTAGATGAGAAATAGACTTAGAGGTTTTAGAACTTGTTTTAATCCTTTAAACATCATCAGGGCCACAGAAACAGACTTCATTTAAAAATTTTTTAAATTACTGTTTAGTTAACCTAGTGTTATATTAGTTTCATATGTACAATATGGTGATTTCTGTACATTATTCAGTGCTCATCAAGGTAAATTTATTCTTAATCCCCTTCACCTAATTTCACCCATCATCCACCCACCTCCTCTCTGGTAACCACCAGTTTGTTCTGTCTCTCTCCCTCTCTCTCCCCCTCTCTATACATACATATATGTATTTTTTTTAAGTATGCTCCACACCCAGCGTGGAGCCCAACATAGGGCTTGAACTCACGACCCTGAGATCAAGACCTGAGCTGAGAGCAGGAGTTGGATGCTCAGCCGACTGAGCCACCCAGGCACCCCGTCCTCTTTATTTAAGAGTCAAACAGCCTGCAATTTTTACTTGCACTGTGTTAAGCAAAAACTTGATCAATATAAATGTAAAAACAAATTTAAGAAATGGGAGTGTTCAAGAATATACAGTAATTAAATGAATATTTGTAGAAAAATTGTAAAATATATAAAAATATAAAGGAAAAAATAAACATACATAACTTGTAGAACTTTCAGATAATAACTATTATTTTTCATTTTTACTTTTATCCACATATATGCATATAGTTATATATACATATATTTACATAAGGTCATATTTTATGCACATATTATTTAATAACATTAAGATATACTGTTTATATCATTTTTATTTCTGTTGCATTTTTACCTAACACTATATCATGACTATATGATCTAATATTCTTCATTTAGGTAATTTGCAAGTTGTTTAATATTTCAACATAAGGGATCACTTATTTAAATAATCCCCTATTGTTGAATATTTAAATTATTTTCACATTTTTCTTTTTATATATAATGTTCCACTTAATGCCATTGTACCCAGATTTCTCTTTTTTTTTTAAAGACTTTTTTATTTATTTGACAGAGAGAGAGACAGCCAGAGACAGAGAGAACACAAGCATGGGGAGCGGTAGAGGAAGAAGCAGGCTCCCAGCAGGGGAGCCTGATGGGGGGCTCAATCCCAGAACGTGGGGATCATGCCCTGAGCCGAAGGCAAAAGCCTAACCACTCTGCCACCCAGGCACCCCCATTGCACCCAGATTTCTGTGACTTCTGTTTATACCCTCAGAATAAATTTCTATATATGTAATCACTAGGTCAAAAATCCAACTGGTACTCATACAACTTTTTAAAAAATCTGAAATAAGCTTTTACATTCTCAATTACATCGATTATATGTATTTGTTGCGCTCCTTTGTTTTACCCTCTTGATAGACAATAGATAGATAGATGATAGATAGATGGACAGATGGATATTTTAATTTAACACACCCCTCACTGATCTTGTTGTCTCACCCCTGAGCCACGTCTAACCACATTTGCAGTTTGGGCATTAACTAAGCATTTTGCCAAAAATCGGTTTAAATTTTTTCAAAGCTAGTTGCTCAATAGTGCCCCCCTCCTCAGGTACTGAAAAATGCAATTCCAATGATTTGTTAACGTTTGTTAACATGGATGTGAGTAAGCCCCACGTTTCTGGTGAGAGCTTAAGATTTAGAACTGAATCCACAGGAATATCACAGCATTACTTGCATGGTGAAGTTGCATTGATATTTCATGTATAGCTCACGCATATGAGGAAGCAACATCTGTGAGAGTATTTATATAGGAAAATAATTACTTAAATGATAAATACTATTTATTAGTAAGTATAATTAGTAGTTGTCAAGCGATCCTTTTTTGCCAAAGTACCGCATACCTTTCAAAATGAATGCTTGTAATGGATAATATTTAGATAAGGGAAAAAAAGAGTTTTCTCAACTTTTTCATCATAGCTCAGTTATTGCCAGGCAAACAACTTGATAGAATCAATAGAAGCATAGTTAAGCAGGTGATAATCTCCTCTTGGCCTCCAATTTATCACTAAATGGCTTTTTACATGGATAGCAGTCATTGAAAGGTGGTAATTGTAGCCTTCTGCTATATTTATCATTAGAAAATTTCCTTTTAAATGGAGCATGCTGTGCTACTTATTAAGTAGTGGATTTGTGAGCACTTGTTTATCATTCACAGTTATTGGGTTCCCCCATATCTGAACTGGCATGTCAAGTGCCAGTGCTAGTATTTTAAAGTGGTTTTTCTATCTGCTTTGCTGGTTAGAAGCTCTGTTCAGGTGTTTAGGTAATGGCTTGCACCGCTTGTCCTCTGCTAGCAAATGAGAGAGCTGCACAGGCTACCCATAGCCTGCTCAGAAAGCTGAGAAGACATTGGAAAGAGATGGTTGTATCTGTAGCACTGTCGATCTGTTCTGTGCAGTGTGATATTGTTATTATAGCACATGCTGACTTGTCAATAAAAATCAAAGTGGTCCATGTAGGGAGGTGTGGAAAAGGGGTCGTTTCAATTATGTGAAGATGGTACATCTGGTTGGCAAGAGGGCTCATATTCATCTTGAGTAATACACAGAGCTTCCATTCTCATTCCTTGTCCCCATTACTAATCTGTTTGGGTCTCCATGCCTTCCTGACCACCTCCCCCATCCTACCAGCTGCTCCTCTCTGTACTTGCTCTGAAATATCTGCTGGAGACAGCACTGAGAGCACAGGGCCTGAACTCTGCAAAAGTGAATCAGTCTTTTATGAGCTGCACAAAATAAAAAAAAAAAAAAAGAATCAGGAAATTAGTGAAAGGGTATATGAGCTAATATCAAATAATTATACAACAGTACCCTGCTTGTAAAGTTGATACAGCAGACTCCCAGCCATATTATCACCCAGCAGGTATGTTTCCTTCCTTTCTTTTCTTTTTTCTTTTCTTTTTTCTTTCTCCCTCTCCTTCCTTTCTTTCTTTCTTTCTTTCTTTCTTTCTTTCTTTCTTTCTTTCTTTCTTTCTTTCTTTCTTTCTTTCTCTATACCTTCCTTCCTTCTTTTCTTCCTTCCTTCCCTCCCTCCCTTCCTCTTTCTTTCTTTCTTTCTTTCTTTCTTTCTTTCTTTCTCTCTCAGAACACAGACTGGATTCCTGTTTATCTATTCATGCTTAGGACTCACAGTGCATATTGTCCATAATTGTGAGATAAAGCTAAGGGAGAATACAGATGGAGTATTTGGCATCGAGAAAGTGGATGGAGCAAAAACTGGGCTTTACACCTGGCCCTGTTTAAAAAGAGAGACGTGTTAAAATGAACATCTATAAGAAGATAAAAAAGTCGATTAGCATCATGAGCAGCCATAGAGAAGGTAGAAGTTGTGGATCACACACATTGCTTAGGTGCCGCAAGAGTGATTTCAGGGTTGATGGAGGGAATATGAGTCCTAGATCTTTCTAGCATCAGATGGGGACAACTCTCTCCCTCACAGATAACCCATTCTTACCCCTTCTATAAGACAGGCCCCTGTAAATTTAGTGATTATCTAATTTTCTTTAACCCATGTGTGGCTGTGGAGTAAGATAAAGCTAATGTGCAGACAAAGCGTAATGAAAATGATAGGAGCTCTGCAATGGGACAGAACTACATTAAAACCCCAGCATTACCATTCATTTAGTTATGTGAATTGAACAGTTTCCCTAAATTCTCTGAATTGCAGTTGCCTTATCTGGATAGTGGAAATAGAGTCAGTCTTTGCTGGGTTACTGTGCACATCAGAAATAATATATGTAAGAGGCACAGCACTGACATACTGTGTCAGTCTAGGGCCTATTGACCCGAAAAGTGGTGACTTTTACTCTAATCCAAGAAAAGTACTCTACCCAACTTAGGCAGTCCTAAAGCAAAATGATATGTGATAAGAACTTATTCACAAGAACTTGTAAGTAAGCAAGGGTTAACTGATTGCGTGACTGGATCCCATGGCTAGGTCTCAGTACATGAATTCATATCCAAGGAGATTCTCACTGTGGAGTGTAGGCAACATATTTCCAATTCATGTCATCATAAGAACTAAACCTTTGTAATCCTTTGGTTTCTAAGTGTTTGATTTTTCAGCCTTAATAATGCATTAGAGTACTTCTGAGTTTAGCTCTTACTAAATTATAAATGCTATCGTTTTATACCTAACATGCATGGTTCACTCAATGCAGTAGGGAAAAATAAACATTTTGGTCATGCTGACTCTGGCCTCCTGGGCTTCTGGTCTCGGTATGCAGACTAAGGGGTGGAGTCAGCAAAGCTGAGGGGTGGTCATTTCTACATGTACTACGATTAGATCAAGATGCTAATTTCCTACTGTATGCCTTTTCAGTTGATCCCCTTTGTTTTAGTGTAAGGATATTTCTTTCTCTGTAGTTTTGAGACTACATTAGCTCAGCTGTCTCAAGTGAAAACTATGAAGTCATTAAAGGGCACTCAGTGGTTCCCAGCTGGTCATCTCTCCCCCCCTCAGGAGTAGCCTCAAACGCTAACTCCTATCAGTTACTGGGATGCTTCACATTTTGCCACTATCATTACCTTCACCACCACCGTCGTTATAATCACGCCTATCAATGCAGCATCTCTAATGAGTCAGACTTCATATCCATTGACATTGCTCACTGCTTTATATGTATTAGCTGAGTTTGCTAGCTCTTGTCTTCTTCAAAAGGATATCAAATCCTTCATTCATTAGGTAAAAATTCTATTAACGACTTAAATCAGGGCAAAACAGTATCATTTTAACTACCCATTTTAAATGATTTGTAGTGGCTGCCAGAAGCCCTGAGTTAAGAAAAATTTCAAGGCTCTGTGTAGCCTTAGTGGGTTAAGAATCCCATGATTGATTAGCAATGTCTGTCTTGGAGGAAAGAAGAAAGAATAGGATGTGTGACACACAGGGCTGAAAGGATGGTGATTCTCAGGCTCACAAATTTTTTTGCTCTCTCTAGCCTTTTCAAAAATAGAGATAGTGTTTCTGTTGTCCATCATGTTGCTGCACAGCTCATTTCCAGACCATTCATTTATTCCTTCAATCCTCCATTTCCTCTTGCTGAGTCTTCCCTGACTCAGAAACTTCACACACTCCATTCCCTCAGCCTTGACGCTCTGCTGAGCACCCCCTATTCCAAAGTGGCCTCTACAGAGAAGCCTTCTATTTATCCTAAGAAACTCCCCCAGGTTATTACATGTTGTGACATCCTTCTCTTTTCTGCCATACAATTTATATGAATTTGTAATTATTTATTGGAATGTTTACTTGTGTGTTTACTGTTTCCCTCACTGAACTCTGAACCCTATGAGCTCAAGAAATAAATCTCTCTCTCTCTCTTTAAGGATTTATTTATTTTAGAGAGAGAGAGAGAGTAGGGGGAGGGACAGAGGGAGAGAATCTCAAGCAGACTCTCTGCCCAGCTCAGAGCCCACACCCAGGTGCCCTCACCAAATCTCTCTTTTTGACCAGCCACCTTGTGCCCAGCACACATCTGGGAGAGTAGACATTTAATACATATTTCTTAAAACAATGGATGCACTGAATTTTGGAGATTCCAAACTTAATAAAACAGGGATTCTAGCTTCACAGAACTCATATTCTAGTAAAGGAGAAAGCTGATTAAGTAAATAATTATGATGCAATGTGATAAAAGAATTACATATGTAAGGGGATATCACTGCCCTGGGGGGGCAGGGACAGGTTTTGGGGAAGCATCCCAGAGGTGATGTTAAGATTGGGTTTTGAAGAGTAACAAGTAAAAATGGACCTCAATAAAGGTGTTAAAAAAAATTGAACACTTCAACTTGTGCTATCTGTTTGAATGATACGTTCCACCATTACAGTTTTGTTTTTTTTTTTAAATTAAATTCCAGGTATATCAGCATGTACCTATTGCATGGCCCTGAAAGCATTTAAAATAAATGCAATGAATGTTTGCCTTCAGAGGACATACAGTTAGGCTTTTCCCTCAAGGATATTCTTAATGTTAACCCTTTATCCTGTTTTTTTTTACTGGATATGTCCACTAATTGATATGATCCAGTGACCTTGATAGAAATTTGTGGTCCATTTGCAAAAGGGTCAGTGGGGATTATGTGACTGCAAGTTTTCTAGAATGACTCAAGCATCTTCTACAGTTAGGGGGCATAGGGTTATAGTAGAATAATTTAGAGGAACGAAATTGCATTTGGCTTTTCAAATTTAAACATATGACTTGGGGATAATAAAGGAAAAATCATGACTAGTACAGGAGATTTAAAATAAAAAATGGCTTTAGGTATGCCACTAACTTTCTCACAGCTTCAGTAATAAATTATTATGTATATTGATTGTAGCAGGAGGTAACATGTCCCTTTGCTGTTGAAGCCTTTTTAAAAATAAGCTGGAGTTTTTTGGCTTGATGATTTATTTGTTTATTTATTTATTTATACATATAAGGTAGAGATGAAGGAAGGAAGGGATAAATTAAGAAAGCATGGGGCAAAACATTTCTTTAAATCACATTTAACATAACATGAGTTTAACAAAATGCAGGCAGTAAGGCAAAAAGGCAACAGTCATTAAAAAAAAAAGCATTTTATAATTATATTACAGCACTTACGAGAGCTGTAGTGCTTTGCATAGGCCTCTAAAATTTCCCCCAAACATGCTCATTCACCTTGATTCAATCAGGTGCAGAGAAGAGTTTCGTTGTTGGTTGGTAAATCAGGAGCATATCCAGGCTCTAATTGGATCCTAACACTATTGCAGTTCTGTATGAATCCATATGTCATGTACAGATAGAAGCAGAAATAGTGTTTAAATCAAATGGATGCTGCTTACTTTAAAATGAAAGCTATCCAATGAATTTTAAATTAAAGTGGAAGAATTTATGCAAAGTCAGTGCCATATTCAGCCCCTATTTTATTTGGCGTACAGGAGGCCACTGATATAAAATGCATCTTGCAACTTGCTTCAGATCAAACTAATATAGGAGCAGGGGGAAACAAAGTAACTGCAAGCCTTGGCTTACAAGATCAAACCAGAAGTGTTCCTCTGCTTCCTGAAATAATTCTGCACTTAATACCTATTTTGTAATCGAACAGGCTACATTTATTTTAGCAAATGTGTCATTTTAGAAAAAAACATTAATAAACAAAAACAGTATTAGTCATTCTCAAAGTCAGGTACCAAACTGTGCCAAAATGATACTATTATTCAAAAAAGATTAAGCCAGAATAGTAACTATTTTATGTATTGGTCAATATAAATGACAGGAAACATAGACTTACAAACTTTTTTTTTTTTCAGCTGAGGGAGTATATACAGGAAAAACCAATAAGATCAAGGTGCAAAGTGAAGTGAGCACAAGTTTGGGACTAAATGGGTAAAGTAAGGAGTTTTCAGAGCTAAGCCAGTGCCAGTGAGCGGCTGGCAAACACACTCTGAGTTTGGGGAGAATCCTTCTTCCTGTCTTCTAGAGGACACCATGGTCCCTTCTATAAAAACCAGGATAGGGTTGCTTACTAATTATGTCCTAGCCTGACTGTAATCTATTATTTATTTATTCACTAGGATGCAAGGTCTTAAGAAAACTTACAGCTTATATACAGGACATAATAGGTACTCAATAAATATCTGTGGAGTGAATGAATGAATGAACCATAAGAAAGTCTCTTTACTAAGAGACACACAGGGACATTTGTTCATTCATTTCTTTTCACTTATCATTCAACAAGCTTTTGCTTTTTAATGTCACTTCTGTGTCAGGATCATGCTAAGGAAAGATACAATAGTAAGCAACAATAGCAACTGTCCCCTGCCCTCCAGGAATTTAATGATATTGAGAGAAGCCAATCTTGAAAAAGAAAATTAACTAGAGAATATGTAATTACAATCCAAGGTCAGTTCATGTTAGAGACTGTGATACTTACCCTAAAGTTAATATGAAGATGTTGAAGGATTTTAAGTGTATGTGAGTATTTGTAGGTCTCTGCTGGGGGAGGGGGGGTAAAGGACTGGCTATATCTTTGTGGTTTTTGTTTGTTTTTGACTGGTTATATCTTTGGAAGAGATTTGACTGATGGTGTTGTGGGGAAGAGAGATAGGGGAGAAAAGTGTAGATGTGGAGATTATTAGGTTATTGCAGTGCAGGTGAGAGATGATCTAGTCTAGATGAGGATGGTGGCCAGTCAAAAGTGAGATATACAAGATTAGAGAAATATTTAGGGTATATTAAAGCAATAGGACTTGGTGAAGTTTGATTTAGTGAAGAGTTTTCAAGGAGGACCCCTAGATTTTAGCCTCACATAATGTTTATATCATGCTCTGAGAAAAAGGAATATTGAAAGATGATCAACCTTTTTAAGGGTGGAAGGGTTGATGTAATTGGTTTTATCTTAGACATGTTGAGTTTGATGTGTGTTTGAGATATCCCAAACCTTGAAGATATTGAATAAGTAATGGATATATATGGATATGGGTGAGATTGCTGTGAAGACAAAAGTTGAGTCTTTGATATACAGATGGAAACCAAAGTTGTGGTCATGGGTAAGACTACCCGAGGACAGAAAGAAAGGGCCTAGAGCTGCATTTTGATGAGCTCCAAGTTAGTAATTAGGCTATCAAATTGGGCTCCCAAAGAACTTTAGGCAGAATAATTGGAGAAAAGAAAGAAAGCTGGTAGGAAGATAACCATGAGGATGGAGTGTTTCTTGAAGGAAGAAGATATCAGCAATATCACACACTGTTTTTATCCAGTATTAAATCTAGAAACTAGATAGAGTAAATGGGAGAGTGAGGGGAAGTCATTAAAGAGAGTCAGTAAATAGTGAGGAGGCATGTTCTTTGCATTAGTTAGGGCTCTTTGGGCTTTACCTTTGATCAAAAGAGAAGCTCAAATATAAAGATACAGAGGGTGTTTCAAACCCCCAGGGCAAAGATGCGCGAACATCTCAGGAACTTTCAAAACCCAGGAATGGAAGCCTACTTGGGGACAAAGACGTCCCCTCTCTGCTTCCCCACTACTCTCTCTGCATATCTGCTTCATTCCTAGGCTGATCTTTTTTTTTTTTTTTTCCCGTTTGTGCACAAGCTAGAAAGTAGAAACTCCCATTACTTATAAGTTCACCTCTCCTTTCAAAAGGACAATCAGATTGATAGAGGAAACTCTCAGCCCTACTGTCACACCCAGGGCTTATTGTCATTGGCTGAGCGGGATCTGGCTTGTCACCTCCAGCTGGAAGGCACGGTTCAGACAAGGCATGGTACATACAATCCCATATGGACAGAGGAGTGGGAGGGTCAATTCAAAGAACTATTAGGAAGAAATGCCTATATCTGCCTACCATGGTAAAGAAATTTTCAGTTTATTTCAAAGGCCCAGTTCATCAGTATCACTGGGTGTGTTTTATAAAAATGACCAATACCAGAGTCTTATTCCAGATCTCCTCACCAAACAGAGCCCTGGAATCTTCACTCCTAACAAGTTCCTTGACTGGCTGCAATTCACACTAAAGTTTAGTAATCACCGCTCTAGAGGAAAAATCTTGGTTCTGGTGATTACCAGATCACCACCTTTGGATGTCACATCCATTTTTAGAACTTTCACTCTGACATTTATTTCAAACCCATGGCACTAATCTGTAATTGAGGCTCTGAATTACATTTTTTTCCCATTTGTAGACAAAACTCCAGCCTACAACTTTAAGGATAGGGAAGGTTCATCCCAGAAGCATTCATAGGCAAATTTTCTTAATGAATAGAGTTTGTTTGCTGAACAGTTCATAGGTGAATGTAATATTGAGCATAGAAGTCTTATCTCTTGTATATTTTCCTAAGCCATATATAATATTCATAGATAGACTCTCCATCACAAAATTGGCAGTGCTACAAGCAAGTTTCTTTTCTCTGTTCTTGTTCATCTGGTAGGCCTTACAGGTATACCCAGCCCCATCTCTTACACGTATCAACACCTTTGAACATATTAAAAAAAAAAAAAAAAAGAAAGAAAACCAAAACCAAAAACAATAACAACAACAAACAGGTCCACCCTATCTCTGTGCCTTCTTTTTAAAATATAGTTAAAATAATAGTGTTGACTAATTTGACCCATTGCTTTGCAGCAGTTTCTTTCATATTTCCTCCACTGATTCATTCCTTACAACCCTGACCTTCTTGTCCCCATGTAGAATTACATTGAAAAGGGTCAATAGGCCAACCACCCCTCTTCAGATTCTCAATGCACATCAGCGTTTTACACATCCTGAGAAGCTCAGTAGTATGTAAGCCTATTTTTAGCTCATTGATCATTTCCCAAAAGTATTTCACCTTGTACGCACGTTCCCCCTGCCCACAACACACCAACCAATATACCTAGAATATACATGAAACATAGTTTATTTGGAGAACTAGAACTTGATCCACATTATTCCTCCTGTTAGATGGACTATTTTAGATAATAGAATGGGAGAGAAGTTGATAGACAATTCAGTGATCCTTTTTTCTTGATTCCATAAAATGAGTAAGACTGAGTGATTATTCCCTTAAATATGCAGCATCCCCATTGCACTTTGTACTTATGCTTTATACTGTGAGTAATTAAGTAAAAAGTAAATATTATTAAAAGAATAATAAGTTTACTGGGTAGCTGAGTTGATAATTTTATTTTTTTTACAAAGAAAATCTATTTATTTACATTTACATTGCTGGAATATGGCAGTGCTCCAAGAAAAATGTGAAATTAACCTATAATCTCACACCCAAAGAGATCCATTGTTAGCAATTTAATATATACTGTTTGTGCCAGTTTTTAAAATTGATTGTCTTTCAGCTCTAAATTCACTCTTTTTTTACCTGCTCTGTGAAAATAGATATGGGTCCTTTAAATAGTTTTTCTTTGGCCAACTGGAGTGATCTTAGCCTTTACTAATAGATGGCACTGAAGGGACATTGCAGAAAAAGTATTTGCTTTGCGATGCTGGTGTGCTTCCTTGGAAGTCTCCTGGTGGCTCCTCCAGCATCCCACTTCTACACCTGTCAATTTCCCAGTAGCCAGATCTGCAATGCATGCAGTTTCCTCTGGCATTCAAGGATTCGTCAGCACACAGCTCCTACAGCGCTGAGGGCCTTCTCGGTGTCCAGCTCCTACAGTGCACACAATGTCTCCAATAGCCGACTTCAGCAGTACCTGGCAGCCAGCAACTTCCCCCAGCACCTCCTATCAACAAGTTTTGCAGAGGTGTGCCTCCAGTGAGAAATTTCACCATGAATAGATTTCCCTGGAACTGTAGAAGGTGGATTTCCAACAAGTTACAGGGGGCCTATTTCCAGAAAGTCCCCCCATGAGGCATCATAGTAGCTTCTCTACCATCCAGTAATCCATGGTCATGCTGTCTCTAATCTAGGCTGGACCTCAGTCCTGTGAGGAGGGAGAAGAGCTTCCTTCTCAGTGGGAAAGCTAGTGGCTATTCCTTCTATTTGCTATCTGTATATATTTTAGATTTCTCTTTACTCATCACCAGCTGTGTCCTTATTACCCTAATCCTGTCATAATTAATACTTTTTTTAAATTAAACTTTCTGTCCTCATTATTATGTGGCTTTTCCCTCCTGATTGAACCCAAAATAATGACTAAATTCCCCAATCTAATACTGGTATGTGTATTATTATTTTAATTTTTAAAAGAATTGTGGGCCCCTTTGTTCACAACAGTCTTGAGTTTCTACATTATTATTTCGATGGTTACATAGTAGTCTACATAGTAGTAAATACTTAATAATTTTGTCTTTCATCTCTTATTTGTTTTTACACACACACAGATATATCTACTCACACTGTTTTCATTTTCAAAATTGTAAACAACGCTCTAGTAAACATCTTTGTACACATTGTTTGCACATATCCATAATGATTTTATTATAATTAACTCTTGGTCATTTGGACATTTTAATCAGAAGCAAATGATGAATATATCACATAAAGTACTTTATATATTTCCAAGAGAATACTAAACATACTACTTAGTACTATAATGAAATATGAGAAAAAAGTGAAGTCGTGGTTTTTGTCTTCTGCTGAGCATTCATTGCAAGAATCTGAAAAATCTCTCATGTAGCACAAGAACAGAAACCAGATTTGAGATTGAGCCATTAAAAATCAATTATCACAAATCACTTCTAGCTGCTTCTCTGATTAAATATTTTCCTGTGTTATACAATTGGGGAATGCATCTCATCAAATGATGAAGTAAATGATTCAGAATGTTTTGGTCGTTCTTGGAGTGCTTTGAAAAAGCAAAGTGTTAACCTGAATGTCTTCAACAGATTGAACTTGGCTGATTTCAGTGTTTACAGAAAAGAACCCCTGTAGCTTCAGCTAGAAACCTGGAGTCACTGGCTCCATTTTTGGTTTCTTTTGACATGACTAGGTATAAATAATCTCAAATATTGAGCTAAACATATCTAAACTATTGAAGATCTTTCAGGTTAATTTGAATTAAGGGAATGATCATGACTGGCAACCATCGAAAGTTCCCTCCCACCAGGAAGTCCATGGATGCAATGCCTTCTAGAACCAGACATGCTTAACAGGTTTAATTCAATGTTTGCTTTCAGTTTAACACAGGTGTTTTCTGAATGAGCTGATAGAAATACTGGTAGTTGGTGAGCCATTTGGTGGTTTGCAGGGGAGGTTGTGCTAACTCAGAACACGGAGGCCTAACACGTATTATGTATAATCACAATATAATCATAAAAAGAGACACACAGCATCAATGTTGTCATGGTCATTATCAACAAAACAACACAAGCACTGCATTAAGCACCTACTGTGTAGATGATATGCCTCTTGTCCATGGGTTAGTTTAGCTAATCCTCACAAAGCTCTTAATAAGTAAGTACCAATCATATCCCCATTTGACGGATGAAGATACTGAGGAAGAGAACAGTTAGAATTTTGCCTCTGATCACACAGTTATCCATCCGTTCAGCCAGTGCACAGATTAGACTGTCTGACTCCAAGATCAGGTGAGTACAGTGGCCCAAGCAGTCTGCTTTACTGCTACCCGTGTGTTTAGATCTAGGAGAGATCAAATAGTGGACTTTAAAGAGAATCTTTTTCCACTTTCATTCAATTCCTTTGAGCTTTCATTTCAGGGGAGGCTCTGTTGGACTTAATGTTCATGTAGAATTATCAAGTTAAATGACTGAATTTTTCCCCTTATTGACCATCTTGAACTGAATTGTTTGGATTTATCAGACGTTTTACAGAGCAATATGGTCTACCATAGATATTACCAACCTCTTTCCCACCATCACTACACCTGACAAATAAAATTCACAAGTACGACCTTCTATCATGTGCTTATCCAGAATTAATACACAAAGCTGTGTAAGTAAAAGTCTGTAGGTTATGCCAGGCCAGTTGCAACTCCATTCCTTTGTCTCCCACTTGTCCTAGGGTCTGTAGTTAAAGACCTATAGTCTAGAGAAATTGAGAAAGATGTGATGGCTTGACAAATATATCTTGAGCACCTATAACGTGTAAAGCACTAGATCACTGTGGTAGGCTTGTTGAGACTTTAAAAATAATAAGACAGCCTAGGAAAGACAGGCATTGACACCATTGCCAAAAATCCCTTCAATCACAAGGCAGTGAAGAAAGGAGTGAGATGGGGAGAAGAATATGTCAGCAGGGAGTGCTGCGTGTGGCCCATTCCAAGTTTCCTAATTGGAATTCTGCTGTTCAAATGTGGGCTACTTCTGGGAAATTCTGTACCATGAAGGTTTTTCTCAGTGTTAAAAAAAAAAAAAAAAGTCTGACAAAGAAAGGAAGGAGACTGGAGATAATAGGAGACAATGCAGGTAACAAATCAGAAAGTTGTCTCATAAACAGGGAGAGGTCAATCCAAGCTCTCAAACCCAAAATGTATTCACATCCCATAATATTATAGAATCACTATCAGGGCACTTGGTGTTCATTTATTAGTAGGTAGCATGGCATAAAAGCAAAAGAACTCAGTGTATAAACTAAACTCCCCCACTCCATGTTTGAATTTATAATGAGAATAAATACTTCTAAAATTCTATACATTTATTTATTTTTCCACAACAAGTCACACGGGATAACAAAAATCACAGGACGCTCAAAGGAACTCAGTAAATATTTAATGTAAACCTTCATTCTAGAGATGAGGAAACTCTAGCTCAAATAAGAAAAGTGACTGGATCCATACACAAACAAAAAATCTATAAAAGAGTTTTAATCAGAAATGTTTAGTTGTCCTACCTCCTCATTATATGATTCATCTACATCACCATCATCAATAACTCTGATTCTTCAAATACAGAATACTTTGGCTTGACTTCATAGAGTAAGATTTTTTTAAAAAGTGGGTGAAGGAACAAATAGTAGCAAACATTAAGTAACTAGAATTTTTTTGAACCAGAGGTACTTGCATTGTTATTTTCAGCTCAGAATGATAGATTGATACCACTTTTAAATGGAAAGCATATCTATTCCGTATTTATAAATCTTTGCATTCTGCATGTGTCATGAAAAATGTAAGTAAGTTTTACAATACTGAGCTATATGAAATTAATTTCTATCCTGTGTCAAAGAGCTCTGTGGTAAGCAATTAGTGCATCAAACACTGGTGATTGGTGCCCTAAGGGCTACATTGCCAGATGAAATTACAGATTTCAAATCCCATCATTATCCTGGTATTTATTTTTTGTTTGTGTCATCTAGGGAATATATAGTCTAAAATTGAGCGTTTATCTAATCAACAGCTAAGGGTGTCTTCTGATTTCTGCCCCCTTCAAATCTAAAACAGAATGTCTAGTTGTGAATATTAATATGTTGCTCATATACCAGGGTACTAATACCTACTGTTTCACATAATGGCACACTTATAAAATGATAATTGTATGGCCACACTAGGGTAATCTGGGGGGGGGATCAAAATGGAACTTAGTAAAAACTATATATCCTTTAAATTAAATAATGAAAATAAAAATAAAATAAAACAATTATAATATAAATAAAAATTTAAAAAATGAACAACTACAATAAAAGGCAAAGCATTTGGGTAGATATTAAATACTTAATTTATATAAAACTTTCAAATAATGTTTTCCTGTTTTTTATTGAGAAATTTGTGCTTGCTTCCACAAACATAAGTTTTTCCATAATTCTAATCAAGATGTTTTAATATTATCTTCCAATTTTTGATAATCACATTCAGCAAGAAATTTTCATCAAAAATTTTCAAGAGTTGATTATTTTTAAAGAATCTAGTTTTTCTCGGAGCACCAGGTTACCTCAGTCAGTTAAGCATCAGACTCTTGATTTCAGCTCAAGTCATGATCTCATGGTCCTAGGATTGGGCTCCACACTCAGCACACAGTCTGTTTGTCCCTCTCCCTCCCCCTCTGCTCGGCTCTCTCTTAAATAAATACATACATACATACATACATACATACATAAAATCTTAAAGAAAGAAGAATCTAGTTTCTCTCTTTTATCTTTCACAAGAAAAAATATTGAAATATCTATCATCTTACAGCATGTATGTGATTGAATTCCATCCAGTTTGTTGCTTTTACAAGTATGTCACAATAATTATGGTGGGAGCCCCTGCTGTGAGGCAGTCATATCATCTTTATGTAAATGCAGAGATATGGAGCAACTACCTAAAACCATGCTGACAAGTTCTCCCTGAACTTCCACTGCTGACATATTGTACCCATGCCCTGGAACATGAGTTCTTCCAGCAATCCTACAGTCTTTTTTTTTTTCCCCACTATGAGCATTGGCATACTGTGCAGCTAGCTGTTGCAGAAATTGTTGCCCAGTTGGTAGAATGTTGAGCAAATTGTGATGGACCCATGGGTGTGGATATTTCTCATTGCACCTGCCATCTGCGACCACTTTGACCCTCTATCAGACTCTGCCTCTCTAAGGCTGCATTCCTGGGAGACCCCAGAGACGCTACTCATGGTTGAATGTGAAGAGCTCCAGGATTTTAAGTAACGAAGGTAGCCCTGAGGGCTAAAGAGATCATTGCCTCATGTCCCACTTAGAAACATTAGATTCACAACTATATACCTAAGCAGAATGGTTGGGCCCTCTGCTTTAGGTATGTGACTTTAAATAGCTTTGAAGAACTTAAGAAGTAATACTCCAAATGGCAGATTTCTCTATTTTACCCTTTCTTAGCTAGACTAAACCTACAGCTGAAAACAGACTTCATACTAAGAACACATATTTATTCTTTGTCACCACTTAAGACAATCAGTAGGAAGGTAACATACTTTGAAGAAAAAATGGCAGTTCAAGTTAGGCTTGTGTTTTGCCTTAGCCAGGAAGGTTTATGGAGAGACAGTAAGGAACAAGAGCAAAACAATCAAGCTCTTTCTGCTGGATTTATATTCCAACCATTTGACTTAACTCTATTATTAATGATTTTTTTTAAAGATTTTATTTATTTATTTGACAGAGAGAGAGAGACAGCCAGCGAGAGAGGGAACTCAAGCAGGAGGAGTGGGAGAGGAAGAAGCAGGCTCCCAGCGGAGCAGGGAACCCAATGTGGGGCTCGATCCCAGGACCCTGGGATCATGACCTGATCCTAAGGCAGACACTTAAACGACTGAGCCACACAGGTGCCCCTCCATTATTAATGATTTTGAACTGATTTAGACATGTGCATATTTCAATATAACTTCAAAAAGGCTTTCTAAATTCAGTGGAGTATTTTAAATGGTCTTGATATGGAAATAATGGCTTCTTTCTCTGTATATTCCAGTCTGTTCCTTCATTTCTTCATACTTGTATTCATGTATTCATCATTTACATATTCACTCATATATTCACCAAGTATTTGTTGGTGTAGACTTTACCTGGTATTGATCTAGGTGCTGGACTAGAAAGGTAAAAAAGACATTGCCATCACCTTGGAGGCTCTCCTAGTCTTGAAAGGAGTCATAGTGGTTAACACATAATTATCACACAATTAGACAAGTACCACTGTAGTCTTATGAACAGAATATCAGAAGGGAATTATTTTATCCTGTCTCGTTGTATATTTGACTATCCACCTAATAGAGGTTGTGCTTTTAAGGGCAGCATACATGTCTTAATTACTTTATTTTACCTGTGTCGCATCAGATATTTTGCATACAAGTAACCATATTCAAATGCTTCTCATGCAAGTAACTATATTTTTATTGAATATATTTGCAGCCATTTCTTATGATCCCTCCCAACATTCCCCAGCAGTGTGGGTTTTGTTTTTTGTAGGGTGGTAATACTACCGCAATTTCTGCCAGTAAGAAAATGTGAAGATTAAAAGAAATAATGCATTTAAAGGACTGATTTTGAACAGCTTTTTGAAGTATATTTGGCATAAAATAAACATGATTAGAATGAACAATATAGTAAATTGTGACGCATGTGTACATCTGTGAAACCTGTCACCACAATATCCAACACCCACAAAAGTTCTTGTGCATTTTTTTTGCTAGTATAGATTTGTTTGTATTTTCTAAAATTTTATAAGAAAGGACTCGTAAAGTCAGTATTTGTCTGGCTTTTTTCACTCAGCCTAATTACTTTGAGATACATTCCCCCCAAATTTTGTATCGTCTCTAATTTCTGCCATTCTAACGTGTGTAGTGATACCTTGTTGTTTTGATTTGTATTTTCCTAGTGACTAATGATTTTGATTATCTCTAGATTACTTTTTGTCATCCATACATCTTTGTTTCATAATGTATCTGTTCAGACCTTTGTTCAATTGTTGTTGTTTTCTTGAGTTTTTGAGAATACTTCATATATTCTAAATATAAGTTCTTTATCAGATATATGCTTTGCAAAAAAAAAATAAGCTGAGGCTTATCTTTTCATTCTCTTAGCAGGACTTTCAAAAAGTAGAAGTGTTTTATTTTTTAAAGTCCAAATTATTACTTTTTTCTCTTATGGATCATGTTTTTGATATGGTGTCTGAGAAATCTTTGCCTAAACCAAAGTCCCAAAATTTTCTCCTATGTTTTGATCTAAATGCTTTGTAGTTTTATGACTTACAGTTATGTCTGTAGCCTATTTTGAGTTGATTTTTTATATGGTGTCAGGTATGGATTAAAGTTCACTATTTTGCATATGGAAATACATTTTTTCCAGCGTAATTGTTGAAAAGGCTTTCCTTTTTCCATTAAATTGCCTATGTCAAAAAACTGTTGTGGGTCAATTTATAGACTCTGTAAATTGATTCATTTGTTTATCTTTATGTCAATACCACATTTCTTAGTTACTTTAGCTTTATAATAAGTATTGAAGTTGCATCAACACAACCATTTAACTTTGTTCTTTAGATTATTTTGCCTGAGTAATATGCATGTCCACATGAATTTTGGAATCAATTTGTCAATTTTGACAAAATCACTTGTTGTACTTTGTTAGGGATTGCATTGAATTTATTGATCAGTTTGGGCCTCCTGTGGACCAGAACCCTTACTGATTATGTAAATAGTCGATTAACACATGTTTTATATATTATATGTATTACATATGATATTCTTACAGTAAAGTAAGCTAGAGAAAAGGAAATGTTATTAAGAAAATACATTTAGAGTACTGTACTATATTAATTATATTAATATATATTAATATATATTAATTTTCTTAAAAAATCCATGTATAAATGGATAAAATCCATGTATAAATGGATAAATCCATGCAGTTCATACCTATGTTGTTTAAGGGTCAACTGTATATGGCTTTTACGTTAAATTACATTGGTTAATTTCCAAATGCTACACTAGCCTTGTATTTTCAGAATAAACCTATTTGGGGATGATATATGATGCTTTTTATATATTGTTAAATTTTATTTTCTGAAATTTGGTTTAGAATTTTTCATCTGTATTCATGAGAGATATTGATGTGTAGTTTTATTTTCTTTTATTGCCCTTTTTTTCCTCATTTTGATATCAGAGTAATGCTGGTTTCACAGAATAAGTTGGGAACTATTCCCTCCTCTTCAATTTCCTGGAGTTTGTTTAGAATTGGTATTAATTCTGTCTTAAACAGAATTTGGCAATGAGGTCATCTTGCCTGTAGTTTTAATTGTGAGATTTTTTTTCTCCATTTTTTTCTCCATTTGATTTCTTTAATAGATACATATATCTATTCAGATTTTCTGTCTCTTAAGTATGCTTTGGTAACTTGTGTCTTTCTTCTAAGGTATCAATTTGTTGGCAAAATACTATCCCTAATGTTCTTTTATTACATAGTTAATATGTGTAGAATCTGTAAATATGTGACCTTTCTCATTTCTGATCTTCGTAATTTTTTTTTTCCTGATTCATCTGACTAAAACTTACCGATTTTATTTTATATTTTGTATTAGCCTTTGGTCTCATAGATTTTATGTATTATTTTGTTTTCTGTATTATTGACTTCAGTCTGACTTTTATTGTTTCTTTCTTAAGCTGACTTTGGGTATAATTTCTCTTTTCTAGCCTCTTAATGTGGTAGTTGAGGTCATTGATTTGAAATATTTTTTTTCTTTTTCCAATATAGGTATTTGCTGCTATAAATTTCCTCTTAAGTACTACTTTAATGGCATTCCACAAATACTGATGAGTTGTGTTTTTATTGACATTTAGTTCAAAACAGTTTTTAATTTGCCATTTGATTTATTCTTTGACCAGTGGGTTATTTAGAAGTGTGTTACAGTTTACAAATACTTGGAGATTTTTTTTCAGAGACCTTTCTTTTATTGATTTCTAATTTGTGGAACTTGAATCCTTTTAAATTTTTTGAGGCTTATTTTATGGCCCAGAACATGGCTTATATTGATGAATGTTCCAAATTCACTTCAGTATGTGTTCCAGTATTGTTGGATGAAGAGTTCTGTAAATGTCAATTAGCAGGTTAGTTGACAATGTTGTTAAAGTCTAATGTATCCTTACTGATCTTTCTATCTACTTATTCTTTTGAGTATTTTGCTTCATGCATTTTGTAGCTCTTTTTGTATGTTTGTTTACATAGACATTTAGGACTATTATGTCCTTTTGATGAATTACCCCTTTATCATTATGAAATGATCTTTTTTGTTTCTGGTAATATTCCATGCTCTGAAATCCACTTTGGTCTTAATATAACCCCTCAGTTTTCTTTTACAAGCAGTTATTGATATTGTTAGGTTTAAGCCTATTATCTTGCTACATGTTTTCTATTAATCTTTTCTGAATCTTAGATTTCAAATATTCTGGAGCTTTGTCCTGGGATGAAGTTATGTTACATGAAACAGTTTCATTCTTTCTGGTCTTGCTTTTAGGCATTGTTAGGAAGGACCAGAGTCACATTTAGTGTAGGTCTAATTATTCCACACACCGAGGCTAGACTCTTCCAAGTCCTCTGCCCAATGTGTTGTGAATTAGGAGATTAGCTAGGCTGGGTAGTAGGAACTGGCACTCTTCCAGGTCCTGTATGCACCAGGCACTGTTAACTCTAATCCCTTTGAACTATTCTTTTCCTGCTTTCTGGTGGTTTTTTCACATGCATGTACTAATCAGTACACTGCTAAACACTTAAGGAGGACCCTTTGCAATCTCTGGAGTTCCCCCTATATGCAGCTCTCTCCTTTCTGGCATTCTGTCCTGTCAACTGTAGTGGCCTTGATTTCTCCAGCCTCTCATCCCTGTGTCTTCAACTCAAGGAGTCGGCCAGGCCCTGCCCTGCTCTCCCTGCCCTGTGGTCTGAAAATTCTATTAATGCAGTAATCTGGGGCAATCATAGGGCTCGCCCCATTTGTTCTCTCTCTTAGACATCACTAATCTTCATTGCCTGATAGATACCTAGTTTCTTAAAAATTTGCTTCATATGTTCTTTTTTTTTTTTTTTAACATTTCAGATAGAAGGGTAAATGTAGTCCTTTATTACATCTTAACTGGAAATTGGGAGTTCGTGAGCATACCAAATTGAATAAATGGTACCAAATGACTTTCCTTCCTGTGTCACTCCACTACCAACATCTTCATGGAGAAAATGAAGTTTCACGGTTCCCTGTGGATTTCTCCAGTGTAGTCATGATGCAAAATTCCAATGACAACGGTAATTGACTGCACAATACAACATCTGTTCTTAATGAAATAAAAAAGATTCACATTTCTACATTATATTAGTGAGGGTAATATGAGTTGGTGTAACAACAAATCTCTGTTTGTTAGTGACTTGACATAAAAAGAAGGTTTATTTCTTGTTCAGATAATAATCCAAATATTCAGATTTGCTGAGGGCTTTTCTCCATGAAATGAATTAGGGACCCACACTTCTTCTATGTCCTGACTCTGCCGTTTCCTAGGGCCTCAAAGACTTTGAAATATAGCTGGAAGACAGAGGAGAAGAGGGTATAGAAGGCTCTGTTCTTAATCACCCCAACACAGAAGTGACATTCATTACCTCAGCTCATATTTCATTGGCAAAATCTGGATGCAGGAGGTGCTGGAACCTGCAGTCCTGGCAGGACAACTTCTAGCAACAACTTGATACAAAGGAGCCATCTCTTGACAAACATAAGAAACTTTTGGCCTCTTACCTCCTTCTAAAATGTATGCTTAATTATTTTTTCCATCTCCCCAATTCTGATCATGTGCAACAGCCAACATATTTCTTTAGTGTTTCATCCACTCACACTGTCAAGGGAACCTTCTTGTGTGCAACAAGGACAGTACACTGGGTTTCTTTTCATCACATTTGGATCAAAACCATGCATTACATTTCACCAAGTGACTACTGAATAATCTCAAAACTGTGGTGTCCATATAAAGGAAAAAAAATAGTTTCCAAGGCATTCTGGGCCAGAAATGTTTTGTTTCCCACAACCAGTTAGGTTAGTACCTATTGGAATTTTTTGGGCTTTGTAGACTGCTTCCTTGATTCACATAAAGAAATCATAGATCGGATAGGCTTAAATGATTAAATGGGAAGTAAATGAGATATTTTAGGTAAAGTGCTAAGTAAGCATGGTCTAAGGCACATTATGGAAAGCAATCCATAATTGAGGCTTTTATAATTATGAATTAAGGATAGAATGTTAAGCAAAAATTGAAGTGCCCTTATTGTGGATGGTGATAATATATAGAAAAATTTAAACTTGTATTGTTTTCTGCAACTATTAATAAGGTTTCAGTGTGTGCTTGCTGTCTGATTTCTCAAAAGACTGGATTTGTCCCCTCACCTTAACAGAGAAATATCACCTGAATGTTTTAGAATTTCACCACCCTATAAAAGGCAGCAAAGTATACTAACAAAGAACTTTCGTTCTAAAGTCAGTGTTTAAACTCTAGCTCCATTGCCTATCAACAGTATGACTTTGAACATCCTGTGTTCTGAATCTGTGCGCTTTAGCCAGTGGTGTTAACCTTCATAGGGACAGTACAGTGGGGATAAGATAAAAAATACATAAACCACTTAGACAAAGAAATGGCATATAGTTAGTGCCTAATAAGTGTTTTTATACTCAGTATGATTATAACAAAGGGGCATTATAATACAGTAGGCAGAATGTTGGGATTAGGGTCAGATGACTTAAATTTACATCCATGCTTTGTTGCTTAATCTTGCTGAACCTCAGTCTCCTGATCTATAAAATATGGCTATTAATATTCTCACAGGGTTGATAGAGTGACTATAAGGTATGGGAAAGTATACAGAACCTTGCCTAGAACCTGCACAACGCTAAATGTCTGTTAAAATTCTTTCATTTACATGATCTATGGCCGTAGGCAAGTTGTTCTTCCTTTAACATAAATTATGCCTTCTACTTGGCCTATTATAGTTAATATTAAAAAACAAACAAACCTTAAGCAACTGTAAGGAATAGTGCTATTAATATTTATTAACATTATTATTTAAAAATAGAATGGCATCCTTTTCCTGAAGGATTTGACCACTGAATTATGGATGAAAACTATCACTGGATTTGTGTGACAACATTTCTTAAACACCTGGCATGGCATGGATTGCTTTCATCACAAAGTAGGGGACTATTAATATCTATGATTTTATAAGTCCTACTATCCCTGGTTAATTTTAAGATCCTTAATGAAGACATTCCATTTAGAAACTTAGTGACCTGCTAGAGGCTCTCTCACTACCAGTGTTGTAGAAAACATAAAAATAAATTCAGAAACAGATAAAAGTAGCTTATGCCATTGAACACCATATTCCCATATTCTTAGACAGCCTAACTCTGAGGTCCACAGTCAAAAAAGGGTTTTAATCTATGAGTAATGCCTTCAGTGAGCTTTGGTGGAAGGTAGGAGTCTGTCTGTTTACCCTCCCTTTGTTCTGAGGTGGTTTCTAATGCAGATTAGATCATTAAGTCCTTGGTTGCAGAGAAGCCCTGCTCTCTTGGATACTTTTCTCTGAGATTTTGGGCAAACTCGGCCACTGTAACATTTTTTTAACAAAGAGGAAGACCTGAGAGCTTTCTCTGGCATCTCTCTCATGCTCTTTATCCTATTCTATGTGGATGCCCTTCCTCTATCTGATATCACTTCCCCAATCTAAAAACCCTTCAGGAGTACCCTCAAAGCCCCTCTCTTCTATGAAAAGTTACCTGTGTAGTACTGCTCACATAGACCTCTCTTCTCTCTAAACCCCTTGAAACAGTGTTCATATCTTTCAGTTGAGTTAAATCACAGAATTTTTTCATACTATTCAATTATATTAGTATGTCTTGTTCATGTAGCACAGGGGCAAGGAATGTTATTTGAAGGGAGAGGCTAATCCTTGAAGGCAGGCATCGATTATGTCTTAAATTACAGGTTGCAACCCAGTGGTACCAAACACGTAGGCTAAATAAATATAAATTCAATTCAAATGACATCCAGTGAGGGCTTTGCAAAGATGCTATTGAGAATAACATCAAGTTTGCATCAAATTGAATGTCTAAAAATAGCTAGATGACTATTTAACCTTCCATTTGTAGGCATAGGTAAAGTGCAAGGATTTGACCACTAGAATTTTATTTTCCATTGCAGGTCATTTCAGATGCCTTAAGTGACCATACAAGCTTCTTTGTAGGATTACCTTTGGACCCTGGTGTTTCATCTTAGGACTGCCACCATGTGCAATCCTAAAATTTTCCATAAAGCCCCATTCTTGCTTTCATTTCATGAGCAGTTTCCATTTAGTTAAAATTAATCTCTCAGCTGCAGGAATACCTCCCAGGACTCAGAGCTTTCTGTTCTCGATTCAGGTGTCTAGCCTGCCAGCTTGGTGAGGGCAGTGAGCTCCAAAGGTAGCTGTATATCAGTGGAACCCCGAAGTTCTGCATGATGTCACTTCATTTTGAAATGGGTATTCCCTGAGGGCTGCATCTAACATACGCACAGAAGTCTCCCTTTGTACTTGCATTTCCAACATCAATTGTAAAATGTAAGCATTATTCCTTGGTGTCCCATAGATAGCACATTTTCCATGGGATTTTTTTTTTAAGATTATTTATTTGAGAGAGAGAGAGAGAATGCATGTGCATGCACACAAGTGGGGGAGGGGCAAAGGGAGAGGGTGAGAGAATCGCAAGAAGACTCCCCACTGAGCGAGGAGCCCTACGTGGGGCTGGATCCCAGGGCCCTGAGATCATGACCTGAGCCGAAATCAAGAGTCAGTGCTTAACCAACCGAACCACCCAGGAGCCCCTCCATGGGATTTTTTTTTTTTTTTTCATTAGACAGAGATAGAGACAGCCAGCGAGAGAGGGAACACAAGCAGGGGGGGTGGGAGAGGAAGAAGCAGGCTCATAGCGGAGGAGCCTGACATGGGGCTCGATCCCAGAATGCCGGGATCACGCCCTGAGCCGAAGGCAGACGCTCAACCGCTGTGCCACCCAGGCGCCCCAACATGGGATATTTTTTAATTGTATTTTACCTCTGTGTAGATTTTTGATTTGTTTTGTCTTGTTTTGTTTTTACTGGTTTCTGTGTGAGTCTCAAGTAAAAGCATTTTTTCTGCCCTATCTCCTATGCACCGTTGTTCACTCTCCATCTCTCACTTGCATACCGGATCGCAGTAAGCAGACACCTTTCCTCACATTCACCATTGATCCATCTCCTACTGCCCTGTCCTCAGAAGACCTGATTTAACAGGAAAAGAGCTCATTCCCAGGTGGTTACCAGCACAAGTGAGACTATTAATGATTCATCTATTTATTTAATGTGTTAGGTATGTAGGAAACACATACATAGTGAACAAGAGGGGCATACAATCTGCCCGCATGCAACTATTTATAGGGGAAGAAAGACATTAAGCAAGCAGATAGGCCACTAATTACAAAACACAATTGGATGCATTTTATAAAGGTGAAGGGCAAGTTGTTATAATGGGACATGGAATGGGGAACTAAGTGCTCACCTGATTTGGAAGTAGGCGACAGGGGTAACAGATGGAATTTTTTTTAATATATAACTTAATTGAGGTATAATTTACATCCAATACATTGTTCTTTAAGTATACTAAGTAGTATGAGTTTTGACATATGTATATACACACAAAATTATCATCACAATCAAAATACCAAATATGTTACCACCCCCCATGTTTTCTTGTGCCCCTTTGCAATCTCTCCTCTTTTCTATCCCTTACTCACTCTGTATTAGTTTACATTTTCTAGAATTTTGTAAAATGGCATCATGCTCTTTTTTGTTTGTTTTTCTTTGGTCTGTTTTACTCAGAATAATGATATTGAGATCCATACATGCTGTGGCATGTGTCTCTATTTTTTTACTCATTTATTGCTGAATAGTATTCCTTTGCAAGAACATACCACAATTTGTTTATTTGTTCACCTGCTGATGGGCATTTGTATTGTTTCTAATCTCATCTGTTATAACTAAAGCTGCTATGAATACCTGTTTAAAAGTCTTTGTGTGGACGTTGTACTTTCATTTCCCCTGAGTAAATATCTAGGACTATAATTACTAAGGTATAATATCAGAACATTTAACTGATGCAAGGAATCAGTGCAAGAAGTTGGAGTATACATAGAAGTGGATCTTTGAAGGAGGAGAGTTGGGACATCTGTTGGTCCCTGATCAACTGGCTAACTATATATTTCAAAGGTACCTCAGATTTGGCAAGCTTTGAATCTCAGTTCTTGATCTTGTTTTTCATATGGTTCCCTGTCAGTATTCCTCAGTTAAGTAAATGGTACCACCATCTGTAGAGTTGGGCAACGCAGAAAGCCTGCCTTGACACCTGTTCCTCTTTTACCCCCTTTATTCTATTGGTCTCCAAGTCCTACAATTTTCTTTCATGAAGATCTCTCCCATTCGCACTGCCAGTGCTCTTGGGTAGGTCACTGCTGTCTGCCTCCTGGGCCACTGGGACAGCATCCTCACTGGTCCCTCATTCCTTGACTTGCACACTTCATCAATATCTGCAGTTAAGACGAAATGGCCTTTGAAAAATTGTATACTCAATATAAACCTGAGTATATCACTCCACAGATTAAAACTTCCAGTAGTTTGCCATGATTCTTGGGAAAAAGCCCCAAATCTTTACCATGGTTTACATAGTCTGCATATCCATGTTCCTGTTTAATACACACTCTAACATGACTCAGTATTATCTTCCTGTTCCATTTTATGTTTCACCTATAATGAGATTTTTTTTAGGTCACATCAGATTTTCTAAATTCTTTCTTACCTTTGAACCTTTGCATTCTCAATGTCTCTGCCTTTCTGTCCATTTATTTGTTTAACTCTTATTTAACAAATTTAACTATTATTTCCTCTGGAGAGCTCACATCTAGTTAAAATAACTTTTTTACCTCAGCACTCTATACCAATCTTAAGCTATTATGATATCCAAGATTCTGGTCCACCTCCCTAATTAAAGGTAGGGCCTAATTCATTATGATTGCATCCCTAATACTTAGTACAGCAGTGCATCTTGAATATATAAAGTCCTCTAAGACATTGTTTTGTTTGTTTGTTTGTTTGTTTGTTTGTTTTTTGTTTTGAGAGAGAGAGAGACAGTGCGTGTGAGTGGGGTTAGGGCAGGGGCAGAGGGAGAGAGAGGATCTTAGGCAGGCTCCATGCCCAGTGCTGAGCTTGACCTGACTCCAGGCTCAATCTCACAACCCTGAGATCATGACCTGAGCTGAAATCAAGAGTCGGATGCTTTACCTACTGAGTCACCCAAGCACCCCAAGTCCTCTAACACATTTGATCATTCAATAAATGGCTGTGACATTGATCTAGACCTTATGTAACAGATGCCTGACAAATATTTGAGAAGAAATGTTGAGATAAATTAAATCCAAGAACAGTCTCCCAATAACCAATATGGATGTCACTAATTTCATACACGAAAATCCATGACTTTGCTTATAAGAGAGATTCTCTAGCTCTCATTCAAAATCTATTTCATACTTTGTTCCATCATAGTAAATTCAGGCATCAAGTTTCTTATATCAGAAGCAGAAAATGCAGTGGCAAAGAGGCGAATTAATTCAGATATGGACACATACACACACTGCAGGAAAGAGTGAAGATACTGACAAACATGAAATTATAATTCAAAACCACAGTAGTCTTGGCCCATTTTGTCCAGGGTCGTATGACCTGATGGCATCGTTTGATTAAAGTGGAAGCAAATTTTGATGTTACCAATTAAAATACTGATCTGATGAGGCTACTGATAATGATAGGAACGCTTGATTGTATTTCATGTGCCAGAACTGAAGCTAAGCCCTCTATTCATTATCTCATTAAATTCCCATAATGACCCTATAAAATAGGTATTGATATATTTTATAGAGGAGAGAAAGAAAGTTGAGAGAAGTTAAATATCTTGACCTTAGTTACGTAGCTTTTAGCTATGACTCCAGCCTGCTTAGTCTAAGTAATCAAGAAAAGATTAAATGATGTTCTTTTGCCCCATTTAAATAAACAACAATTTTTTTAAAAACTCCATCAAAAACAGGTTTTTTTCTTTAAATTTTAGATTCTTGAGGGGAGTGTTCTAGTCATCTAAAATAGTACTTAAGGTGGAAACATTTATTTCCCAATCATGCCAAATAAATGAAGTTTTTTGTAAATGCTTTCGAATGATTACATTATACTTCATGATTATCTGTGAGACTATGAAAAGATTCTAGTGAACAGCGAACAGTGCTTCCTGAAAAGTGTCAAGAGCATGATGCTAATACTAGACAATGTATTACCCCATATGGGCTCATTAAGGGGCCCAGTTATCATCTTTAATTGCTAAGAGCATATATCCCTCAAATGAGTTTGTAGTCTTTTTTAATATGAGGTACCAGAAGTGTAAATAGAATCTATCACCAGATCCATTTAGAATCCATTTATCTTTATGACTATATGTTATGGATCATCAGCCTTTGATCATACAGGCCCCTTCAACATTCATCTTCCTTATGGTAAGTTTAAAATTCAGTGTCTGTAATGGGAGGTTAATTTTTTTTTTCATACTTCTGAGTGATAGACTCTTACATTCCTGAATGCATTTTGTTTGAAGTAATCTCATGTTGCATTAGGCAAATATCTACTCACCAACTCTCTTTTTTAAGGTGAGCTCTAGCTTCAGACAATGACTCAAGGTCAGTCTGCTCTCAATCCATTCCTCTGCTGTCCCCAACCTCTTCATGTTGGCCGATTCCCAACCTGCCCTCATTTTGATATCTTGCACTCTTCTGGATTCAAGAAGGACCTGAAGAATTTTCTGTGGTTCTAGTGTAGGCTTCCTTTCCCCAACCACGACTTCATTTTGAGCACTTTGGAAGCCCACGGTGGGTTATACCCACAACCCCTTATATCTCTTAATCTGTCACAGTCTCAAAAAAACTCATGAAGTACATGCCAACAGTCTGTGCTATCCTGGTTGTCATAGTCATCTACTGCATCTCATTCATGTCTCTTCATTTCCTGAATATTTTTGCTTTCAACCTTCTGTCTTTCTGTCACTATTCTTGCCATTATTTTTGGAGACTTCAAAAGTCACATGAATAGTCTGCCCCAAACCCCAGTTCCTTGGCCTCTGTGCATTTGGTGATCTTTTCCTCCTGACTCCAGTCGCTCGTTCCTTTGGATGCATCCTAGAACTTATCATCCTTAAGAGTGACATTTCCCAAATCTCAGTTGCTAGCATCTCACATTCTCATAGCTGCCTCCTATGTTTCCACATCACACAAATAGTCTCACTCTTACAATTTGCTTAACCCTTTCATATCTCCAATAGCCCCCATGCAAGTCAATTTCTCCTTCCTCAGTTTAATGGCTACAGTCCTTGTCATAATCACTTCCTTGCTCAAGCCTTCAACTTTTTTCCTCTTTTCCATCTGTTCCTCTCACCCGACGATTCCATTCTAACTCTCCACCTGTGAGACTCCTGCATCTACACAGTGGAATATGGCTTGAGAAAAATGCATACGTGTTCTGACCGGTCTCATACTAGTTCTCGGTGGACCTCTACACTGAAACTCCTACCCCATACCCTCCATCAATTACACTTTCTCCTCTCTACTTAAATGACTAGCCCATCTATCCTTCTTTCTTTTTTACTCTCAGTGATTCTACTTCTCTCACTGAAAAATAACATAGATATAATGAGGAGAAAACTGCCTCGTCTTCCTCCTATTAAGTGTACTAACCCACCTGCACTTTACTATGGATGATATCTCTTTGCTAACTAGGGACAAACAATCCATTTGTGTACTTCAGTCCCCTCACCTTCCCCCATCCCACATCAGCACTTTGCTCATGCAATTATTTCCCATCTTTCACCTACAGTCTGATGATTGAGTCTTTCCTCTTCAACTTCTCAATTGCCACTGGATTGTCTCCATTGGACTGTAAGCAAACTGTCATTCTGTACTATATATTCCATTAAAACAAACAAACAAACAAACAAACAAAACCCTAACTACAAATTTCCTATAGCCAGGGTCCCGTATCTCCTTTTCCCTTTATAGCAACGTTTCTTGAAAAATGTGCCCAAACTTCTTCAACCTTTAATCTTTCTTCACTCCATTCCAGTTGGGTTTTCATCTCCACATCTTCAGTTTGCCAAATATAGCAATCAATTCCCATTCATCATCTTATGCATCCTCTTAACTTCCTCTGAGCTAAATCTCCCTTAGCACTTATTTTGGTGTATTATAATTATTATTTGTCTATTCCCACTGAACTTTAGGGACATTGAAATGTGTCATGTTTGTCGGTGCATCTGCATAGTCTTGCGCAGTCCTGGCGTGTAGTAGATACTGAAGACGTTTTTATCGAATGAATGCATGACAACATGAGAAGAGTTCTCCCATTGGTTAATGGTATACATAAAATGTACATCTATTGACACTTGATCCAAGATTCAGGGGATTAGAGAACATGAAAAAGTAAAAAGAACGATATGTTAGAGTTAGTCAAAAGGATGAATAAGGGGGCTCACATAGATAATGAAAGGGAAAAATCGCTAGACCCACAAAGATAAAACCTGAGAAACATGAATGTATTAAATTTCCTTCAGTAGTCAGTGAAAGCAAAAATAATATTAAAATGATGAGTAATGATGACGTATAGTTATTCCCAACCTGCTGATGGATTTCATGCAGGCAAGAAGAGGTTAAATATAACAAGGATCAGTTAACACGAGTAATTTGACTAGGATTATATAAATGAGTAGTAGTATCAAGACTGGTATTCAAACCCACAACCAACTAGAATGCTTATTTTTAACCGCTGTGCCACACTGCAGCAAGAATTACATGACCAAAGTAGTGGAGGGGGGTAGTTCCAGGTTTCATCAAGAAGACTAACAACCTTGGAGGAGAATAGAGAGGATTGCTTCCAAAAAAATAAACAAAACAAAACAAACAACACCCCCCTCCAGCAAACACTATAATCATTTTACTTTTTAAGTTCAAGCTGCTTACTTGTCTCCAGCTATTATCAATCATGCAGTGATTGTGAGGAAGTATACTCCAAGGTTAAATGCAGGGGGAAAACTACCTTCATCTCTGGAAAACCGCCAATGGACACGTGTTCAGTTTGTTCCTCTGTAGTGTGTAATTGCAGTTTTTATAAATAAGATTAAAAAGAGCCTTGATAGTCTATGGGAGCCCTTATTTTCTTCGGGGATGTTTTTCAGGTGGCCAGTGTTCTGTAAAGTGGGTATAGCTGCTGCTTCAGCATAAACATAAAGCTTTGCAATTTTTCCAGGAGACAAGTAAATTATTTGCCAAAATAAGGCCATGGAGAAAACTCAGAAGTTGAAGGTTCTTAAGAACTTTTATTGACTGGCATTCCTGCTCTCTGGAGCCCAGCAACCCCAAATACCTGCTCTTTAATTGAAACAATATCCGTGTAACAGGACTGCTGGAATCCAGGTATTTCTGGGGCTCTGTCATGCACAAGGATGTATGGGTAGACTGCATTAAAATATACACCCCTGCTAGAGATTTACAGCAGCATAGACTAGAGAGTAGAGGCGGTAAAGCTAACACTAAAGCTCATCTACGCACACATTTTAGCATTTCTGAAATCAAGGTAGAACTTATAATTGATGTGGGTTGTATTTTAATTAGTTGCACTTTTTCCTTATGTAGAAGAATGATATGGTTTATGTGATGGCATCCAGATTTCAGTGAAATCCACACTAATATTAAGGGTATTCTTAGTGTGAATTAGAAAATGCAGGCTTACGGGGCGCCTGGGTAGCGCAGTCGTTAAAGCGTCTGCCTTCGTCTCAGGGCGTGATCCCGGCATACCGGGAGGCATACCGGGATCGAGTCCCACATCAGGCTCTTCCGCTATGAGCCTGCTTCTTCCTCTCCCACTCCCCCTGCTGTGTTCCCTCTCTCGCTGGCTGTCTCTCTGTCACATAAATAAATAAAATCTTTAATAAAAAAAAAAAAAAAAAGAAAATGCAGGCTTACATTTTTCATTTCTATTGTGCACATCAGATTGTGCCAAGCTTAAGTTCTGTTGGAGTTTTCTCTATACACATTTGTTTTTGACACTTCATTGCGTTCGGGCAACCACCTTCATTTTACCACTTAATTTCTTTCTTTGCAAGGCCATCTACATTTGCTGCCCCCATGTTGTCACTACTGATTTCCCAGTCTCCCCGCCCCCCACGTTCTTATGCAATGCTTAAGTGAACCTGTGCTTTTCAAGGTCAGCAACAAGGTCTTAATTATCAAATTTAAAAGTCTGTTGACAGCTTTTGACACTATTAAGCACCCCCTTCCTCTTCAAATGTTCTCTTGCCTTCCACGGTGACTTGCCCTACTTCTCCAACATATGTGGCCCCTTCTTTGCTGACTCTGCTTCTTCCACATGCCTCCATAACCTAAACACATCTCAAGATTCAGTCTTCAACTCTCTGCTCTTCCCACCAAAATCAACAAATTCCCCACCTTCCCCTGTGTTCTCTATGTGAATAATCCTTCAAGATTTAGGATCAATACTATTTGTCTCATTGAATTGAATTGTATCATGACAACCAGCAAAGAGTTAGGATACCTGGGAGATGGGGGAAGGATGATGGTATTGAGGACAGGTACACCAGAAGTCTGGAGTGTGGGCTGATGTGAAAGAACCATGATGAGTTTGGTTTTAGGTGCAGATGAAAGCAGGAAAAACAGCTGCAAACGATCATTAGATATCAGTGTCAAGTCAGAGAAGGATTGGATCCTAAACTCTGCAAGAATTTCACCCCTTTCTCAACCTTGCTAAAGACACTTCCTTTTTAGTTTTCTGGATGCCAAACATGATTCTTTGGAAATTTCAGTATCTTTCAGTTTCAAGCCCTTTCAGGTTTTCAGACAACTTTAAAGAAATTTTGAGACAAATTTATGAAAAGAGCTCTATTATTTGTAGTCAAAGATATGAGATTTCACTGTCATTCACAAGCTAGATTTTATTTTGTTTTGTTTTGTTTTGATTATTATTTTTTTAAGTAGGCTTCATGCTGCTCCTGAGCTCACAACCCCCAGATTGAGACGTGAGCCGAAATCAAGAGTTGGACACCCCACCAACTGAGCCACCCAGGTGCTCCACAACTGGATTTTCAATGTTATTTCAGCTGAAACTCATTTAACTTTTCCCCAACTTTACTGAGGTATACTTGACAAGAACAAGTTTTATATATTTAAGGTGTACAATGTGATGTACATATACATTGATATACATATACATTGTGAAATGATTACCACATCAAGCTGATTAACATGTCCATCACCTCACATAGTTACCTTTCTTTTAATGGTGAGAATACTGAAGATGTACTCTCAGCAAATTCCAGGTAATACAGTGCATTATTACTAGCTCGTGTCATCATGCAGTTCATCAGGCCTGCAGAACTTACTGATCTTATAAGTAAAAGTTTGTATCCTTTAACTGACATCTCCCCATTTCTCCCGCCTCTCAGCCCCTGGTAACCACTGTTCTATTCTCTCTTTCTCTCTCTCTTTTTTTATGGGTTTGACTATTTTAGATCCCAAATACAAGTATAATCATGCAGTATTTGTCTTTTGGTGTCTCACTAATTTCATTTAGCTTAATGTTTTCCAGGTTCATCCACGTTGTTGCAAATAGCAGAATTTCCTTTTTTTTTCAAGGGTGAATAATATTCTGTTATATGTATATATACCACATTTTCTGAACCTCATTTTATTTATCTTAAAATGAAGATTATAAACTCTGCCACACCTACTTTGTAAGGTTGTTGTAAAGACCTTCTCAATTAATAAATGTAAAAACATTAATCTGATTTCTAATTTCATCTTTATAATTCAGAACCCTGTTATATGAGAATTGTGAAGCAGAGAAAGTTTATTGTTCACTTTATACCTGTTTTTCAAGATCCACATGAAAACACATGATGTTCACATTTTCTTTAAACCAAAAGTCTTCCAATGATTATAAACCTCTCCTCTCCCCTCTCCCCCAGAAATATTCCCAATCTCCCTTCAGCCTTGGCCTCATAAATACCCCAACTCAATTTTGAACTAACTCTTATCTAGGTGACATTGAGGGGAGTGAGCTGATATATTACTTTACATTAATTGTCAGTGGATGACTGCTGACATGATATCCCAAGATATATACCCATAAACATTTCTTTTTGTTTAAATACAATATATTAAACAGTATGGTTGATGAATTATATACAATTTAAATGTCAAAATGGGGGACATTTCTAATTGTTGAATACTATTCTATTATGTAGAATTAATTCAGTTTAGTAAAACTTAATAGTCCAAAAATGGGGACATTTCTAATTGTTGCATAGTATTCCATTGTGTGAAGTTAATTCCATTTTTATAAAGCTCAAAGAGATAAAAAACTCAGAAAGGGGGTTGGTTAAATGAATTCTTTATACTGTGATACTGTCCAGTCATTAGAAATTATAATTCATAGGTGTACCTGGGTGGCTCAGTTGGTTAGGCATCCAATTCTTTGTTTTGGCTTGGGTCATGATCTCAGGGTAGGGTTGTGACCTTGAGCTCTGTGTTGGGCTTCTCGCTCTGTGCAGAGTTGGCTTGAGATTCTCTCCCTCTCCCTTCCTCTCTGCCCCTCCCCACTACTCACATGCACAGGAGCACTTTCCCTCTCTCTCTCAAATAAGTAAATAAAATCTAAAAAAAAAAAAAAAAAAAAGAAGAAGAAATCTTGATGTATATCTATATTGGCTTGGAAATATATTTGTGAATATTATTAAATTCATAAAAACATTATAACATTATATAATATGATTTTTGTTTTGTCTATGTACATGTGCATGTGTTTATCTTAAAAGATATGTGGAAACATTAATAACATATTAATAATTGTTATTTAAAGTAAAATTACTTTTATTTGTTATTTTTCTTCTCTGGACTTACAGATTTTCATATAGTATTCAATTTAAGTTATATTAAAATTAGATTAAATGCCATGTATTATCAGAAAGAAATGCTTCACAAATGAAGGGAGAGATTTCATACATGATGACAAGAGGACATAGGAAATATTTGGAGGGAGAGATTTTACCAGTTTCAAAATGAATCAATGGGGGCACCTGGGTGGCTCAGTCGTTGGGTGTCTGCCTTCAGCTCGGGGCGTGATCCCAGCGTTCCTGGATCGAGCCCTGCATCAGGCTCCTCCGCTGGGAGCCTGCTTCTTCCTCTCCCACTCCTCCTGCTTGTGTTCCCTCTCTCGCTGGCTGTCTCTCTCTCTGTCAAATAAATAAATAAAATCTTTAAAAAAAATGAATCAATGAATTCATTCATTCAGCTGGTGTTTATTGAGCATCTGCCATATGCTGGGCCCTGTGCTAGCAACTGAGGAAATGATGAGCAAACAGATGCTGTTTCTACTTTTGTGCATCCCATTGTTTAGTGGAGGAGACCAATATAAATCACATTACTATACACATGTACAAGCACAAACAGTAAGAGCTTTAAGGGAAATATAAGAGATCTTCTACTTATGGCTCTGAAATACAGGGGTGTATTTAAAGAAGGCTTCATTGAGAAAGCATCATTTTGGCTGAGATTGGAAGGATATGAGTAGGTGTTGACTGGTGGAGAGAGAGGAACTCCCTTAACTGTGGGAACCTCATGTCCAAAGACATGAGAAGGAGCATGCCACTTGCCACTTGTCAGGAAATGACTGAAAGCCAATGTGGCTGAAGCACAGAGAAGACTAGAGAAAGTTACTTAAGAACAATACTGGGTCTCTTTGTTATGATAACTGGCTTATACACAGCATCTTCTCCCTTCTCGTGAAGATAGTCTTGTTAGCTACACCTTCTTTTTTTTATTTTTTTTAATTTTTATTTTTTATTTTTTATTATGATATGTTGGTCACCATACAGTACATCATTAGTTTTTGATGTAATGTTCCATCATTCATTGTTTGCGTATAACACCCAGTGTTCCATGCAATACCGGCCCTCCTTAATACCCATCACCGGGCTAGCGCATCCCCCCCCCCGCCGCCCTAAAACCCTCAGTTTGTTTCCTGGAGTACATAGTCTCTTGCGGTTCATTTCCCCTTCTGTTTAAACCCCCTTCATTTTTCCCTTCCTTCTCCTGCCGATCTCCCTGCTATTCCTTATGTTCCACAAATGAGTGAAACCATATGATAATTGTCTTTCTCTGCTTGACTTATTTAACTTAGCATAATCCCCTCCAGTCCCGTCCATGTTGCTGCAAATGTTGGGTAATCATTCTTTCTGATAGCTGAGTAATATTCCATTGTATATATGGACCACATCTTCTTTATCCATTTGTCTGTTGAAGGGCATCTTGGCTCCTTAGCTGCACCTTCTACTCTCAATCCTGTCTGTACCTGATAGCTCAAGTAGGTGCTATGAGGAGATTCCTTTTCAATTTAAAATCTTAGGCTGCTCTTACTCCTTCCCAGCCCAAATTCTGCCTATGAACAACCACTTTTCAGTGCCTTCTGGGGGATAAGTGAGCACTGTTCTGCTTATGTCAGTCAAAGGTTCTGCTGATAACGGACAGGCAAAAAGAAGATCAGCAGCTCTTCAGAATATCCACAAATAGGTCACACTCAGGTTGAGAAATCCTGTCCATACCGAAAAGAAATAGTGTTTTGATTATCCATGTTATCACACTCTATGATTTGCACTAAGGTGATCTGAAAGATTTTCAAACCTGGGAGGAGAATTATTTTACAGGAATGTTGTAAAGGAAATTTAAATATCATTGATGGTTGTATTAAATACCCTTTAGGTTCTCCCCCAAACCAGGTTCCTGTGTTAGTAATAATAATTTACTGTGATTCCACCAGTACTAATTAGATTCAGGGAATTGTTTGCACTTCTGGAATTTATTTTGTTTTTGGGTGGCATCATTTGAATCTCCTTCTCTACCAGACCACATAATTAGAGTAGGCAGGAGGTGAAAGAGTTGGGACAAAATAATCCTCTCTCATAATTGATTGTTTTCTTTTGCAAATTAAAATAGAATAACCTTAAATAGGAGGGAAAGATGTAAAGATGCAAGTTTGGATGAGTAACACAGAGACCTTCTAAGCTGGGGATTTCCTGGGGTCTCCAGCTATAAATGGAAGGTGCTATATTTTCGAAGTTTGCATTTCTTGCAACGAATATGTATTCTTAGAAAGCAGAGTCAGATTTTGCCAACTAGTGAAGTTTCTAAAGACTGCTCATTAGCTTTGAATCAGGCAAGAGTTTGTACAACCATCTCCCTGTCTTCCTATCCTCACCCTGAAAAGAACTTTTTAACATTGAACCTTCTGTTTAAGCTCAATATATGTGATAGATCAGTGCTTCTATTAGAAAGTTCCAAGCTTTCCCATAATGAAAAAATGGGTGAAGGGTGATGTTCTTAAAGTCAGATATGGAAACTGTGGCAGTAACTGGTCAGTAAAGCAGGAGAGTGTCTGTAATTGCTAATAGATGAAATAGAGGGAGCCCACATATTATAACAGTTTTGGAGTAGAGATCTGGGAGTGTAAAATTTGGCCTTGCCATTTATAATTTATGGGATCCTTTGCCATGAGGCTTAACCTCTTTTATCTTCAGGTGTCTCATAAGGAGGAATAATAATATTAGTTTATAGAATTACAGTGAGGGTTATAATTGATGAAATGCTGTTGGGTACATGAGTGTGTGAAAGCACAGTGACTGGGGAATTTTACTGGCTCTCAAACAATATTAGTAGCCACTATAGGCATTACTTTAGGTTGCTAAACTAGAATAAGACCTTAACAAGCTCTCCGTAATTTCCTGTATTTAAGTGACTCTTTTACACACGGATGTCTTCTCACATCATTTACAGAAGTTGAAATGAGTTTATGTGACTATACATTATAAATTATGATTTTGTTCAGTCTTCATGGAGAGGGATACACTTTTTGGGGAGTATTTTATCTTCATAATCAGTTGGAATGGATACTGTTAGGTACTGATGCAGAACAAATGTAAAAGAAAAACTCTTATGTCCTACATAAAATGTGGAATGTTAGCACATTATCTCAAAGCTGGGCTTGGGGGTCAGGGGGGCATGGGTTGGGATCCCCATTCTGCCACTTCATATGGTGGCTCACAAACCTGGCCCCACATCAGATTCCTCTTTTGTGTCACACCAGGCCAATTAAATCTGTGTTTGAGTGGGGAAGGAGGGTGGTTAAGAGGATTGGGGCATTGGTATTTGCTAAAAAAAAAACAAAAACAAAAACAAAAAACAAAACAAAACAAAATAAAACCCCAAACGAATTCATTGCAGCCAATTTGAGAATTTAATAGCTATTTGAGTTAGTGCCATTTATTTAGTCCTCTCTGAAACGTAGCTGGTTAGGACTGCTATAACAAAGCACTACAGACTGGTTGGGTTAGAATAACAGATGTGTATCGTCTTACATTCTGGAGGCCAGAAACCTGAAATTGAGGTGCCAGCAAGCCAGGGTCAAACTCCCTCTGAAGTCTTAGGAAGAATCTGCCTCATGCTTCTCTCCTTGTTTCTGGTAGGCTTAGGCATTCCTTAGCTTTCAGATGGTCATCATCTGCTCCTTGTGCCTCTTTAATCATCAGTGTTCTGTACGTGTCTCTGTGTCCAAATTCCCCCATTTTATAAGGACACCCGTCATATTGGATTAGGACCCATCCTAATGAACTCATTTAATCTTGATTACCTCTTAAAAGGTCTCATTTTTAGAGTCATATTCTGAGGTATTAAGTCACATTCTGGGGTTAGGACTTCAAATATCTTTTGGGGAAGTCACAATTCAACCCATATAGTTAGTGTATGCATTTGGAAAACGGACATAATAATCATACCTTTCTCATTGTATTGTTAAAGAGAATGAAGTGGGATCATTAAAATGCTTGTTGCAAAATAAGCTATTTTAATATTGTTTCTCAGAATCATTTATTGTGATATTTTGGTTTTTTATTATTTACTTTGTCCTCCCTTATTTTTCTTTTCCCAGTTTAAAGAAATAACCAATACTTCTGGGTTCCTTTGGCTTGGGGTGGTTTTTGTTACAGACTCAAGAAGTAGAAGCTGACTGAGGCGCCTGGGTGGCACAGTCGTTAAGCGTCTGCCTTCAGCTCAGGGCGTGATCCCGGCGTTCTAGGATCGAGCCCCACATTGGGCTCCTCTGCTATGAGCCTGCTTCTTCCTCTCCCACTCCCCCTGCTTGTGTTCCCTCTCTCACTCGCTGTCTCTCTCTGTCAAATAAATAAATAAAATCTTAAAAAAAAAAAAAAAAAAGAAGTACTAGCTGACTGAAGAGAGTTCTCCTCCCTATCTCTTGAGACATAATAAAAAGTGTCCCTTAATAAGGAGCTACATATTCCACACATTCACCAGGAAACAATTGCTATTAGGTGAGATATGGGTCCAGATTGTCAGATTTTCTCAAGTATACCAAAAATTCAGTTTGTATGTGAAATCTACCAAATATTAAATGTTGGCAACAAATTTGATCTCTGCTCAACTGCAACATCATGCATGATGTCATGTTGGGAGCTTAAAATTGGCCATTGTGTGAGTTTTTACATCACTGACATCAGCAAATACTGCAAATCAGAGTTTTTTTGTTTGTGTTTGTGCCTTTGATTTCTGGTGAGCCAATAATTAAAAGTTTAAAGCACAGCCCTTTTATTGTTGTGATTGATTTTTTTTTTAATTTATTAATGTTGTAGTTTTAAAAGTTGGTCCCATCAGGGTAGGGTAGGTAGGATGTCATAATAAGGTCATAAGAATTATATATCCCTTCCTGACTAAAGAAGTCATTATATATAAGTATAGCCCCTATGGCAGTTCATAGAAATATTTGTATGTACATAATGTGTTTTCATCTTCACAATAGCCATGGGAGGTAGTCACCGTTATCTCCATTATACAGATGAAAGCAGGAACTACTCAGAGATGTTTATTAAACTTCGTGATGTCACACAGTTAATGAATGGTTAGTGAATATATACATGAATCCAAGACTTCTAACTCTATACCAGTGTTCAGCCCACCGTGGCTCACTTCATATTTAGGGGATTTTAAAGAGCAATGGGAATATCATAAATTGTGAGACGTCTTTTCCTGGCCTAACACAGTAGGTCATAAATGAATAAACGAATGAATGGATGGCTTAGAGAAAAGCAAATTTATCAATTACTAGGAGTTCATGAGAAATCTGTGTAACATCACCATGGTTTCACCCTGAGCACTTCTTTTCTTGGAAAATTGATAATTCTAGCCCAAACAGAGCTCTTCAAAGATATAAGGTAGCAGTGGTTGGTTGGGGTCGTGGTAGGTCTTCATCCCCAAGTACATTTGGCACATTGTATTTTCCTAGTGTACAAGGGCATTAACGGGAAAAGTGGGTGCTGGATAGGATTCGAAATGTCAGCTCTTGTTTCCTTAATGCCACCTTTAGAATGTATAAAGCAGAAAGTAAGTATCCTTTCCTAAGAAGTAGAAGGAATTTCCTCCTGCCTGAAAGCAGAAGGAACACAACAAATACTCCCCTTACCTCTTCCCAAAACTGAGAAGAGAACTAGGCTGGAAGGTACGTCCTTTGGTAAAATATAATTCTAGATATATCTTTCAAAAGAGAAATTTCCTCTGTTCCACATGGTTCTTAGCCAACAATGACTCAGGACATCGTTCAGCTTAGAAAACCAGTGTCCTTTTGTGAAACCAGCTCCAAGACTTTTTCTTTTGATCTACAGGTTGTAACAAATGTCTAAGTGACTGCAGTTTAATTAGGGGATGTTAACTTAGCAAACCAGTGTCAGTCCTCCCAGCGAAATCACTGCGTTCAAACTAAATATTTTGTCTTCGAAGGTAATTGCTTGTGTTTAAAACAGACATCAAAAATAACAATAAAACACTATGTTAATTGGTCCTAATTTAGATGCATATTTAAAAAACATTTGCTTAAAACCATATGTAATTAGCTAAAGAAAAGTAAAAAATTTGATGGTATTTTAACCTTTCTTTATTATTTTGAAACAATCACCAGCTTACAGAAGTTTACAGAAAGAACTTTTCTTCCTATTCTTTTTAAACCCTTTGAGAATGAGTTTGCCCATCTCATGCCCATCATCCCTGAATATTTTAGTGTGCATTTCCTACAAACAAAGACATTTCTCTTATAAAACTTCAATACAACCATCAAAGTCAAGACATTGGCACTGGTACATTACTACTGTTCCCATCAAATTTCAGTGATTGTTCCAGAGGTATCTTTTATGGAAAAAAAAAAAAAATGAAGTTCAGGTTCATGCATTGCAAAATGTTTGGCTTTGATACAGCTTTCATATACATGTTTGATGTATATATATTTAGCCCCAAGTTCTTTTTTCTTGCCACACATTCCAATTTATTATTCACTCATTTACTTCATTGAGATAATTATGGGTTAAGAAACACCTTAAAGCAATGAAGAGAAACAGTCAAATTGAATAAAAGAAAAGCAACAATAATTTTCTACAGGGTTCATCTCAGGTATTTTACTAAATTAAAAATAAAATTTAGAAATAAATATAATTTTTGAAGGACAGTTTTTATTGCATTTTAAGTGTAGAAATAATAATAATAATAAGTGATGTTTATTGAACATTATACTAAGCTCTTTACAATGTATTATCTCACTTAATTCCCTCACAAGCTAACAAGTAGGCATTATTATTGTTATTGTCCCTATTTTATAGTTGAAGTATCTGACTGTCTATCTGCCATTAGCTCTAGCTAAATTTGTAAAAGGGAGATTTGTAGTATCAGCACAAACTTCTGAGAGCTATGTAAGTTGTATTAGATAGTGCTTCCTCACCTCGCTGATGTCAGAACAAGCAGTGCCTTTCCCTTTTGAAATGTGTTGGCCTCCTAGTGCAGGAAGGCACTCAATTATAAAAGGACTCCTGTGACTTTTCTCTGAATTAGATTTTGAATACACAGGCCCTTCCTCAAACTTCTGCAGTCCTGAGGTTTTTTGAATTGAGAGGGTTCTGATTTTCCTTATCCCTGAGTCTTCGGATAGAAAGCAGAAGATGCAGATGAGGAAGAAAAAAAAAATGTCCTTGTTGCAGTGTTGGGAGAAATATATGATAAAGCATATCTGATAAAATCTCTCACCTTTCCTTGCTTTTGGTCCAGTGCCATCCCTGGGCTGTCTTGGGTATCATCTGTTCATGTGTGCTGGTTTGGATTTTCTGGCAGGTGGATGCTGAGAGGAAGACAGTTATTTGAAAGGTCTGTTATAGAGGAACCTATGAGAGGAAAAGAGAGGAAGCAGGAATGGGCAGGGAGAGCCCTTAGACTGTGGCTTAGACCTGAGAAAGTCTCTGCCAGGCCAGTGGTCAGCTGTGAAGCAAACATGGTTGTCTAGAAGCATCTGTGTCCAGCAGAAATGGTTAGGACCTTACATCACCACCTCGTTCAGTGATTGGCCCCCAAAATAATTTGACCTCAGGTCAAAAGCTGAGGGGGATTCTAATGAAGCCAATGGCAAGGCTGTTAGCAGATCATACTCTTTGTAGCTAGACAGCAAGCCATTTCCTGAGGGACAGTCTCAGTGATAAGTTTCTGTGTCTGCAACAGAGTGATGTAATTTTGAGCCATTTCATTGGGAACTAGAACTTGAAGTAGAGCCAGATAATATGGGTGTCAGTTTGGGTTTCTCTGTGTATTGGCTATGGCACTTTGAGCCTACTTTCTTCCTCTGTAAAATGGGAACATAATATACATCGACCATAAAGAGGGGTAGGAAGGCAAAATGAGGTCATGCACATGCAGAGGCTATTGTGGGTTATATAAATGCTTTGAATTTTAATGTAGTTATTATTACCACCAAAGAGAATAATTTATTCATTCATTAGTTGAATAGCTATTAATTGTGGACTTATTATGTAGCATGCTCCCTTTTAACATTGAGATTATAGCAGTGAAATAATCAGACAAAATCTCTGTTCACAAGGAATTTACATGCCAGTGGGAATAAAAGTGGACAATAAAAAATAATAAATATATAATATCCCAGGTGGTAATAACTGCTTAGAAGGAAATAAAGCAAGATACAGGAGGAAGAATGAGGGTAACATATTACATATGATGGTAAAGACATACCTCAATGATCTAGTAATGTCTGAGCCAGATAAAAAGAAAGCGAAAGTGATTCAGGAGTTTTGGGGAAGGAACCATTTGGCAGAATAGCAGGTGGAAAGTCCCTAAAGTGGGAATGTGCCTAGAATGGTCTAGGAACAACAAGGCATAACATGTTGTTGAAATGAGTGAACAAAGGGAGTGTAAAAGGGGATGAAGTCGAAGTAGATACTGTGGAGACTTACCAATGTCTTAAAGACTTTGGTGTTGGCTGAGGAAAGGGGAAGCCATTTTTGAGGAGAGTTGGGCATGATCTTTTGGGCTGGCATCTTAAGAATGGAGTGTAAGAGTAGTAGTGCTGAACAGAAAGACCAGTTATATGGCCCTACAACAATCCATGAGAGAGGGGATGATAGCTCAGACCAAAGCACAGATTTTCACTTTGAAGTGAAGTGATTGCATTCTCGACATGTGTTTGTTATAAAGTCAACAACGCTTACTGATGGGGAGGATGGGAACTGTGAAAGTCAAAGAGGAGCAAGGATGACTTCATAAAGTTTTAACCATGAACAAGGAAGATAGCCTTTTACAGACATGGGAAAAGATGATAGGAGTAGCATATTAGGGGGCCATTGAAGGCAGTGTTTGGGGAAAGATTCAGAGCTCAGTTTGGGACAAAGTTTGAGTTGTTTTAGTAATCATTCTAGAGTGGAAATTGAATAGGCAACTGAGTGAAAGGTCTTTGAAGATCCAACTGAGGATATCAGTTTGGAAGTTGCCAGCCTAAAGATGGTATTTAATGCCTGGAGAAAGCAATTGTTGAGGTTATTAAGGGAGCAAATCTGGGTTAAAGATGGAAGATGGATGGACTGGACCCTAGACATTATCATTTAGCAATCTGTAGAATGAGGGGAAATCAGTGAAGAATACTGAAAAGGAGCCTCCTGTGAGGTAGAAAGAGAACAAAGAGAAAGTGGTGTCCTAGAGACCAAGTGAAATAAGTGTTTCAGGGAAGAGGGAGTGGCCAACTGTGTTAAGAGCTGCAGCCACGTCAGGTAAGATGGAGACTGAGAATGGCCCATCAGATCTATCACAGTGAAGTTATTTTGTAACCATGATGAGGTATCTTTTGGAGGAGTAAAAGGTAGAGGTGGAAACCTGATTGAACTGTGTTTTTTGGTTTTTGATTTGTTTTGATTATAGAAAAGGGGGGGAGAAGAATTGGGAATTGTGTACAGAAGTTAGTCAAGGAGTTCTGCTGGAAAGGGGAGGTAAGAAAGAGGTCATGGCAGAGGGAGAGGTAGAAGAGATTGTGCTTTGGGGACATATTGGGGAATATCAGTACATGCTTACATATTAATGTGTTTGATCCAGTAGAAACAGATAATCATGATGCAGGAAAAAATGGAGATAGTTTTAGTAGAGAAGTTATTGAACAAGCAAGGGGGCGGGATTTAATGCACAAAGAGTGATCGCCATTAGGAGCAAAGGCAGTACATTTGTTGGAACACATAGTTGAAGGTTTAATGCATGTGGATGAATAGCTGCAATGGAAGAATTTCTGGAGAATCTCTAGATTTCTTCTGCCTTCTGAGTAAAAATTCATGAGTAGAGAATGGAGTTGTGGAACAAGTGTACTTGAAGTTTGAGAAGAGAGAGTAATGGGTCAGAATAAAATCTACCAGAAGATCTCAAATCCTGACCTGAAAGATCTCAAGGTAACAGCTCTAATTATAGTTCCTTTTGGAAAAAAAAGATTCTATTAGGAGATTTTCAAGGAGATCCACGTGAATTTCAACTTGAGTTGCAATTCTCTCCTTTTCTAGCTGTGTGATTTGGAAAATCACTTCACCTCTTTTGGCCTCTGTTTCTTTGACTATAACATGTAGGCATCAGACCAAAAAAAAAAAAAAAAATCAAGGCTTTCACATTTGTTTGACCAGAACTCTCTTTAAGATATTTTGTACCAGACCCACTAAAGACATGCTGATGTAGACACATGTACTTACAAAACCAAAGTTTAAAAAAGCAATGTTTAATTTTCCTGTATATAATGCTATCTGGTATTTTCTATTCTATGTTAATCTATTTTGTCCTAATATATTTTTAGTAATGTATTTTAATGTATTTTAATTTTTGTTTGTTTGTTTTTAAGCCTGGCTAATCTGACTGTGAAATAGGTTTCATAAACCACTAGTGGATCATGATCCACAGTTTGAAAAGAACAGTTTTAATTTTTTTTTAAATTTTTTATTTAAATTCAATTTAGTTAACATACAGTGTATTGTTAGTTTCAGGGGTAGGATTTAGTGATTCATTAGTTGCATATAATGCCCAGTGCTCATTACATCATGTGCCCTCCTTAATGTCCATCACCCAGTTACCCCATCCCTCCACCCCCCCATCTAGCAACCCTCAGTTTGTTTCCTATAGTCAAGAGTCTCTTGTGGTTTGCCTCCCTCTCTGTTTTTATCTTACTTTATTTTTCCTTTCTTTCCCCTTATGTTCATCTGTTTTCTTTTTTAATCAGGTTTTTCATTTTACTTTTTATTTGTTTAATTTTTTAATTTAAATTCGATTTAACATATAGTGTATTATTGGTTTCAGAGATAGAATTTAGTGATTCATTTGTTGCATACAACACCCAGTGCTCATTACGTCGAGTGCCCTCCTTAAGGCCCATCCCCCAATACCCCATTCCACCACCCACCTCTCCTCCAGTATCCCTCAGTTTGCTTCCCAGAGTAAAGACTCTCTTATGGGTTGCCTCCCTTTCTGGTTTCATCTTATTTTATTTTTCCTTCCCTTCCCCTATGTTCATCTGTTTTGTTTTTTAAATTGCACATGTGAGTGAAATCATGGTATTTATCTTGCTCTGACTGACTTATTTTACTTAGCATAATATCCTCTAGTTCCATCCACATTATTGCAAAAGGCGAGATTTCATTCTTTTTGATGGCTGAGTAATATTCCATTGTATATTTATGTCACATGAAAAGAATAGTTTTAAAAGAAACTCCTGGAAGTGCCTCCTAATCTGTAATTATGAAATTCTGTGAACTGTTAAAAAGAACATAAGAGATAAAGTAATCTCAGTCACAGCAAGCGTATTAAGAATATGTGGTCAGAAAGTAAAACTAGACCATAGGCTGATTTTGTTTAAAAAGAAATTAGTTATCAAGATTTTAAAATGGGGGAATTCTACAATTCAGATTTCTACATCCAAGTTAGAAAACAAACAAAAAAACAAAAAATAGAAAAATTGATGTGCCTGTCCTTAGTCCCTCCTTGATTTCTCCAGTCTGTTTTCTCTCTCTACACTTGAATCAAGTCATTCACTTAGGCCACTACCCTTAAGGCTACAGGCATATGAGTTTGTCATCCCTCCTGGAGTTTAAGGACAATACCAACTGAGGCACTTCCTTAACTAAATTTTGATAAATAAATGTTTATTAAGCACCAAAAATATGCCCAGCATTTTGCTAGAAGTTGTATAGAAAAGAGGAGTTTTAATTGAATTCCTTCAAGGAGATGATAATTCACTTAAAATATTTTAATGAGAGCATAAACTTCTCATAGATAAATAGGAAATCAAGTACCCAGTTGACTCAGATGCCAGAAAGCAAAAATAAAAACAAAAACAACTGACTATAAATGAGGAGGCCGTACATCTTACTTTTCTAGGAATACTCTCACTTTGGACTTACAAGTATAATTGTTAGTAATAACTCTCCTTTCACTCTTAAAAGTCTGGCTTGGATAACAATTTATGAGGTCATTGTAACTACAGATTATTATTTTATTTTTTCTGGAGTCAGAGAAGGCCACCAATTCTGAAATCAGGAGTCATTGATTTGTTCCCTCTGGTAGGCGGAACATAGAAGTTCCGCATGTTCACCATCAATTCTCCCCATTTGTGTTCTAACTGCTAAAAATTTGTGGTCCTAAGCTTATTAATTTACCAGCATTTTCATCTTCATATCCCATGGGTTCACTTTTCCTTCTACAAGAGTTCTGAAACAAAATCTGTTATCCCCACATCCATATACATAGGTGAGATGAGTTATAGTACTATTTAAATGGATATTGACAATAGCATGAATAAATTCCTGCGTGGGATCACATCAGACTCTGGGATCAGTCCTTTACCTCTTATTTCTTCTTTGTCCCTTTCAATGGTAAATAACCCAGCCACTAGAGGACAGCCAAGAGATAATCTAGACCCGTGCAGAGGCTGAGACTGTGATATAAAGTGATTATGAACAAATTTATAGTCACCAATTAGGCAACTGCTACATGATTCCTGGGCATTTATTCATTAGTCTATTCAAGCAGTGTGATACATTTCCTCCTCCCATTGCTGGTCAACCAGGAAGGAGTGATAAAGCTAACTGTTGGCTAAACAGGAGGCTGCAGGAAGGGTTGGGGGCTAGTTAGCATCACAAGGAAGCAAGGAGACTAGAAGTTAACTACAAAAACAAAAGGGCGTTCAGTCTGCAATGTATCTTATTCTTTGTCTTGTGCTGAGCTGCTTCTCCCATACCTTTAATGACAGATGCTAAACTGGCATGTGTGTGTGTGTGTGTGTGTGTGTGTGTGTGTGTGTGTGTGTGTTGTTTTGTATGGGATGAATGACTGAAATAGTTCTTTAAGATTAGTACGTTCTATAATGAAAACTATAACCCCCTAATCTGTTCTTCTCTTCAATGTCAGGGGTTGCAGAAGTTTGGAATTTATATCTAGCAATACCAACCTACCATTAAATGGAGGGACTCAAACAAACCCACAAACAAAAGTAAAAACAAGCAAGCAAACCAATAGATCAGCCATAAATATGATTAAAATCCAATGCAATATTTATTCCTTATATTGTAGATGAGCACTTTGGTAGATTTTACTAGAATGGGCCAAGGTGTAGACTGACAGGAGATATTAAGTGCACTGAAATATATGAGTATTGCCAAATGCTGGGCTCAAACACAACTTTGGTGAGTCAAGGACTTATAAATTCTTGGAAAAGTGCCTTTAAATGTAATCTTACCAGATAATATTTTGGTCAATGGTTGAGTGATTCCAAGAACATAAAATACTTTTCTTGAAAAATGAACTGGGAAAATAAAGTTCTGCTTTCATCCTATGTTAATAAACTTAATACCTTTTTTTAAAAGCTCCAGTTAATCAAGGATAGTGGGTTGAACGGTGGCTCCCCTGACAATATGTCCATGTCCTAACCCTCAGAACCTGTGAATGCAAGCTTGTTTGGAAAAGAGATCTTTATAGACATAATTAATGATCTCAAAATGAAATTTTGATTATCTGGAGGCCCCTGAATCCAATGATGAAAAAGAGGCATCTTCTAAGAGAAAGGCAGAGGGAGATTCAAAACAGACAACAGGAGAGACGTACAGAAAAAAGGAGAACCCAAGTAAAGTCAGAGACAGAGATGCAGTGATGCAGCCACAAGCCAAGGAACTTCTGGAGCTATCACAAATAGACTCAAGAAAGGAGTCTCCCTTAGAGGCTCTGGAGAGAGTATGGTTATGCCAAAATCTTGATTTTGGACTTCTGGCCTTCAGAACTATGAGTGAATAATTTTCTGTTGTCTTAAATTACTGAGTTTTTGATAGTTTTTTAATGGCCACACCAGTCAGAAACAAACACAGCAAGGGTAATGAGAATTATTGTTTTCTTTCCTATTAGATCCAACAATTAAATTGCTATTGGGTACTAAACTCCATTGCTTTCCAGAATCATTTTCTACAAGCAGAGACTTTAGTTAGTCAGATGAATGCTGGGTTTGGTAAAAATGCAAAATGAGGATATTGTATCTACTATTTCCCTCGATGAAGGTGACAGGGGGTGAGGATAACTTATCTACATTATTTCCATTAGAGGAGAACATATTAGCATGGCAGGAAATGAAAAGACCTCTTAGAACAGTTTTCTTTATTAAAAATAATAGGAAAGACACTGTTAACAAGTAGAAATTTATTAACCCAGAGTTCATGTGTTTGTTATGCACTTGTTAAGTATTGTTCTTCCAAGTTGGAAGGCAGACATCCAAACACTTCCAGAATAAGCATTCATTCTTAATAGTGGCTTAAAATAAAGGAGGATCTAGAAAGAAGAGTTCACACATCTCTTTTCACTCTGCCCAAGTTCTTAAAGGAAGAAGCTTCTGGGAGAGTATACACATGTTTTACAGTAGCCTGTCTGCCAACTAGTAAGTGAGGAGATAAAACAGATTATTTCAGTATAGCCATTGCATTCTTGAAAGTGACTAATTGAATAGCAAGTATTGGCACTAAAATATTTCCCAGAAAAGTCAACAAAAAAAAAACCATCATTTGACTTAATTTTTTAAATTAATTAATTAATTAATTTAAAGTAGATTCCAAGGCCCTGAGATCAAGGGTCATACTCTTTACTGACTGAGCAAGCCACGCACCCCGTAACTTTTTAATAGGGAATTTTCTAATGTTTCCTATTAATGATAATAAGGGACTGAATCTAAACATTAGCAGGGGAGAAATTTCTACAGTAGGGTGTGTTAGTAGTCATGATCCTAAGTCACACTATGTTCAATAAGATGTTCAAGGGGAGAAGACCTGTCTGGACTACACTGAAAGCCAAGGTTTTCCTGCCAATAGGTAGAGGAAAACACTTGGTATCTTTGATGCTCACCATGAGTCTTAGGCAAACATACCAATATCATGTTCTTTTCAATCTTTCCGATCCAACAGCCATATTTCCTGGTGTTGGGGAGGAAACATTTTTTTCTACCCTTCAAAATTCTTCTGGCTGCCCTTAAGAATTAAATTTACATGAGAAAGATTAACAAGAGAAAATAAAACTTGGTTATGTTTGTATGGGGGATCCACATAAACTTGAGCATCCAAAGGCAGTCAGGCAAAATGAGGTATATATGTCATTCTGGACTGAGTAGAAGGAGGTAGGGGTCTGGGGCATTAAAGAGAAGGAAGACAATTCACAGGAATAATGGACAGAGTAAATGTTTGGTAAACAAATGTTTGCTGGGTTTTATAGCAACAATGGGAAACAGAGAGAAATTTTAACAAAAAGACTTTGCTAAGTTCCTGTCTACCACACCTAGTTAATAATATATTGTAGTTCTCTATGGTAATAGCTCTCTTTCTGGATCAGGTCATCTATCTAGATAAATTCTTCTAGGCAGTTGGGGAAGGTCAGATTTTCTTCCTGAACCTCTGTTTCTTAAATATAATCAGCCTAAAATAATCCACATGCCAAAGAGACACATTTTGGGGTGGCAAATATTGCTCGCCTATAGAAGACTAATGGTAAGCATAGTGATGCATGCTGATTTATATACAAGGATGTTCATCTCAGTGATATTTACTAACAGCTGAAAAGTCTAAACAACTTAACATCTTGATATGGAGATTAACTAAATAATTGAGTGTCTAGATTACAGAATAATCAATCAATTTTTTAAAATTACAGAGCTCTAAATTCATTGAGCTATTGAAAGGGCAGATTGAAAAGCATTAATTACTGCATCTCACTGTTGTTAAAAATATACATGCACAAAAATAGACTAGAAAATTATATACAGGTGGATATTGTGATTTATAATAAGAAATATATATTCGGTCTTTGACCTAGTTCCTGAAACAGATTTTTTTTAATTTTTATTTTTTGTAGTGTTCCAAGATTCATTAGTTGCATATAACACTCAGTGCTCATCACAACACATACTCTCCTTAATAGCCATCACGAGGTTGTCCCATCTCCCCACCCTCCTCCCTTCTGTAACCCTCAGTTTGTTTCCCAGAGTCCAGAATCTCTCATGGTTTGTCTCCCTCTCTGATTTCTTCCCATTCAGTTTTTCCTCCCTTCCCCTATGGTTCTCTGCACTCTTCCTTATTTTCCACATGAGCGAAACCATATGATAATTGTCTTTCTCTTTCACCTAGCATAATACCCTCCAGTTTCATCCATATCGATGCAAATGGTAGGTATTCATTGTCTCTGATGACTGAGTAATATTCCATTGTATATATGAACCACATCTTCTTTACCCATTCATCTGTTGAAGGACATCTCAGCTCCTTCCACAGTTTAGCTATTGTGGACGTTGCTGCTATGAACATTGGGGAGCAGGTGCCCCTTCTTTTCACTACATCTGTATCTTTGGGGTAAATTCCTAGTAGTGCAATTGCTGGGTCATAGGGTAGCTCCTTTTTTAATGTCTTGAGGAACCTCTATACTGTTTTCCAGAGTGGCTGTACCAGCCTGCTTTCCCACCAACAGTGCAAGAGGGTTCCCCTTTCTCCACATCCTCACCAACATTTGTTGTTTTCTGTCTTGTTAATTTTTGCCATTCTAACTGGTGTAAGGTGGTATATCTCATTGTGATTTTGATTTGTATTTCCCTGATGGCTAGTGATGTTGAACATTTTTTCATGTGTCTGTTAGCCATTTGTATGTCTTCTTTGGAGAAGCATCTGTTCATGTCTTCTGCCCATTTCTTGGCTGGATTATTTGTTTTTTGGGTGTTGAGTTTGATAAGCTCTTTCTAGATCTTGGCTACCAGCCCTTTCTTTGTAATGCCATTTGCAAATAATGTTCTCCCATTCCCTGGGTTGCGTCTTAGTTTTGTTGATGGTGTCCTTTGCTGTGCTGAAGCTTTTTATCTTGCTGGCATAGATTTTCTAAAAATTTGGAATTTTCTGTGGTAAAGACCATAAAGGTGTCTTTTGATATGTTAATGAGTGACTTTTGGAAAGCACATAGTTAAGCTAAGGATAGGGACTGGTTGCCAGTGAATCAACCAAGTGATTAAAGTACTCACCCCTCCCTCCAGGGAGCAGACAGGGGCTGGAAGTGGAATCAGTCACCAATGGCCAATGATTTAATCAATCATGCCTCTTTAATGAAACCGCCATAAAACCCCAATGGACAGTGTTCAGAGAGCTTTAGGTTTGGTGAACAAATGGGGGTTGAAGAGAATGGTGCACCTGGAGAGGGCATGGAACCTCTGTATTTTTCCCATACCTTGCTCTATGCACCAGTTCCATGTGGCTATTTCTCGTTTTATCCTTTTAAAATAAACCAGTCATCTAGTAAGTATAATGTTTATCTGAGTCCTGTGAGCCTCTCTAGCAAATTAATTGAACCTAAGTAGGGATTCCTAGAAACCTCTGATTTATAGCCAGCTGGTCAGAAGTACCCGTAACGGGGCGCCTGGGTGGCACAGCGGTTAAGCGTCTGCCTTCGGCTCAGGGCGTGATCCCGGCGTTCTGGGATCGAGCCCCACATCAGGCTCTTCCGCTATGAGCCTGCTTCTTCCTCTCCCACTCCCCCTGCTTGTGTTCCCTCTCTCGCTGGCTGTCTCTATCTCTGTCGAATAAATAAATAAATATCTTTAAAAAAAAAAAAAAAAAGAAGTACCCGTAACAAACTAGACTTGTAGCTGGTGCCTGAAGTGGGGAAAGGTGACAATCTTGTAGGACCGAGCCCTTCAACCCGTAGAAACTGGTTATCTCTAGGTAGATGGTGTCAGAACTGAGTTGAACTGCAGGACACCCAGTTGGTGTCCTGATAATTGTTACGGGGACACCGCGCCCTCACTGCCTACAACTTGGAATTTGTACCAGAACCTCTTTACTAGGTCATTTGTGATTATCAGTCTGGCCAATTATATATATTGATGTGCATGTGGCTCTATGAGAGTAACATGTTCCACTTCATAAAGACATGGGAATAACACATACAATTAATCATTCTTGTTGAACAACCCTGAATCTCAACAAGGCTTCTTTTGTTTACCATCCCACTTCTGGTATTTTGTGATTAGTGTTCTGTAGGACAAAATGTTAAGGAATATATTTTGCTAACCTTGACTTCATAATATGTTTGTTTACTTGTTTGTTTATTTAAGTTCTAATGAAGAAGAAACCTTGGGAAGGAAAAGCAAATAAAAGCCTTCTCTGAATAATCATGTCATACTATTAATGGTTAATTCAATTATTTGCATCACAGACCCATATTTAATCTGATAAAAACTATTCATCTTTTCTCCAGAAAAATGCACATACACAAAACTCTGTATTCAATTTTGGGGAGAAAGTGGTGTTCATGAACTGTTTGATGCCTGTCACAAATCATTTTCCTTAGATCAGGTTAGAACTCCTAGGCTAAATAACCTTTGAGATCCTTTCTAGTTGTGTTCTAGACTAAGACAAGTGTCAGTTTTGTATCATTACCTGTTTATGGCACTAGTCACTTTTTTATCTTTGCAACAAATCCTTATAATGAAAGAAAAAAATTGAAAGGCAATTCTCCCTGACTGTTTCATACTCTGGAAGCTTAGATATGTAGCTCTATCTCCATGAGATCCCACTAACTGACTTACAAAAGAAATAAATTGTTCATAGGAGAACTTCCATTGTTTGGTTTGAGGATATGTATTAAATAAATGATGCATATCTACATACCTCTATCCAACTACCTATCACGTGCATATTTGATCACTTTCAATGTTAAGCAAGCTCATACCCAATATACATGTAATGATATGTTTAGAATTCTCTTAGCCACCCATATCTAAATTCCTATTAGAGAGACAAGTTAGGAAAACTTACTCAGGAGGGCATGGGTGCGTTTCCCTGCTGGAGAAAGAAAAAAGAACTTGCTTACTACCCCAAAGAAGGACTGGGAGTACATGGAGGGAAAAGTGTGAAGCTAGAAGAACCAGGAAAGGCAACAGATTGGGGGGATTGACCCCTGTTCATGATTCAGCCAATGTAACCTGGTGAAATTATTAAAGGACAAAATGCTAGATTAGGAGGGGATTCCTTTTTCCTGATACAAACACTCAAAGAAGCTAAATTTTATCTTTAGTCTGCATTGGGGAGAACTAAGTAAGAGAGAATGGACACAGAGGTGAAAACAGGGAGTCCTGGCAAGAATTTATAGAAATTTGTGCAGGTCCGGGAAGGGAATTCGAAGTTTCATCAATACTCTGAAGAGTGTCGGAACCTAACTGACATCTGGATTGCATATTTTTGATATTTAAATTATAAATGTTTGATTCATTTATAATTCAGATGTATTCTTTTAAGGGAAAAATATCTTGGCTTTGAGAACTCTAATATAGTTACATGTACTGTCTAAATTTAGGCATATTATGTAATTCACCACAACTTTTGGGCTTTCTTTGCTGTGGGTTTTTTTTCTCCAGTAGTTGAAGGTGAACAAGGCACTTGGAAGAAGGCAATGGAAGCTCTCCATCCCTGTTCAAAATTAGTTAAATGAGGCTCCAGAAGTGTCCTTGGTTCTTTTTATAAATAATTGTCTCTATCCAGAGGCTAGTGTTGGCTAAGGCTTGTCCCTCTTGAATGTAAAAATTGCATTGCAGGATAATTACTTAGTGTCCTACCATTCCCCTTAATGGGATGGGGATTCATCTCCCTCACAGGTCACTTTTTAGACACTTGATCACCCTTAGATTGATAGCCCCTGATTCTGGGTTTTCTAGCTTGCACGGGAGGATGGCCTTGGTTTCCACTGAAATCACATTTTGGTTTGTCAGAGGATGCTAGAAGGAAGTCAGTGGGAAGAAAATAGAATGTATAATATAAAAACAAACTATAGGGGCGCCTGGGTGGCTCAGTCGTTAAGCGTCTGCCTTGAGGTCAGGGCATGATCCTGGAGTCCTGGGATCGAGCACCTCATCCAGCTCCATGCTCCGCTGGGAGCCTGCTTCTTCCTCTCCCACTCCCCCTGCTTGTGTTCCCTCTCTCACTGGCTGTCTCTCTCTCTCTGTCAAACAAATAAACAAAATCTTTAAAAAAAACAAAAACAAAACAAATGAACAAAAACTATAAGATACTATAAGATACTATAAGACATCTTTCTCTAATTCTTCTGTTTTAATTATCACATAATAAAGCCACTTTAGTATACAGTTCTATTAATTTTGGCACATGTGTAGATCTGTGGAAATATCACCACAATCAGGATACAGAATAGTTCCATTACCCACCCCTCCCCTTCCCCCCAAAAGTCCCTCATTGCTATTTATCCCTTTATAATTAGCTTCTCACCCAGCTGCTAACCTCTGGCAACCACTGATCTAATCACCATCAGTGTAGTCTTGACCGTTTGAATGTTATACATATGGAACAATACAGTATGAAACTCAGCATTTTTCACTTAACATGCCTTTGAGAGTCATCCAAATTGTTTTGTGTATTTATAGCTCATTCTTTATTATTGCTGAATAGTATTCCATTGTAAAGATTTACCACAGTTTATTTATTCATTCACCCAGTAAAGGGCATCTGGGTTGTTTCCAGTTAGGGAATATTACAAATAAAACTATTAGTAACACTCATGTTCAGGATTTTGTATGAATGTATATTTTCATTTTTCTATAGTAAATAATCAGGAATGGAATTATTCACCAAAGGTTTTTGTGGGGGAAAAAATGTCATGGGTGAGAATATTCACAATTTATCTCTAACAAATTTCCACTTTTCCTCTAGAAATTCTATTTTTATTATCTTTGTGCTCAATGCAAAGATGAAAGATTGAAAAAACAAGATATGCTGGAGAATTAAGCACAATCAGAAATCACTAAAGAGGGGCGCCTGGGTGGCACAGTGGTTAAGCATCTGCCTTCGGCTCAGGGCGTGATCCTGGCGTTATGCGATCGAGCCCCGCATCAGGCTCCTCTGCTATGAGCCTGCTACTTCCTCTCCCACTCCCCCTGCTTGTGTTCCCTCTCTCACTGGCTGTCTCTATCTCTGTCAAATAAATAAATAAAATCTTAAAAAAAAAAAAAAAGAAATCACTGAAGAGTCCCAGATTATCTCTGACTATCCAAGAGTATTTGGGGGGAAAATTGCCAACTTAATTACTGCAGAGGGGAATCAATAAATCAATGATAATGAATGGTAAATAGTTTATTTTCAAGAAAATGTGTAAATAGTTTCATTCATTTTTTTTTAAAGATTTTATTTATTTATTTGAGTGAGAGAAAGCACAAGTGGAGGGCAGGGAGAGGGAGAAGCAGGCTCTTCACTGAGCAGGGAGTCTGATGCAGGGTTCCATTCCAGGACCCTGGGATCATGACCTAACCTGAAGGCAGATGCTTCACTGACTGAGCCTCCCAGGTGCCCCAGTTTCATTCATTAGAAAAAATTAGGTCTGATATTTCCAGCCCCGGGGGAAAGAATGAACTGTCATAAATCCAGAAAAGAAAATTTCTCAGGTTTCTGTGGTTAGGAGTCTTTAGGGATTAGGTAGAAGGAAGGCTTACTCTACTTAGGTTTCAAGATTTTGATTTCAAGAAATTGATTTTTTTCAAGAGTAATAAAGAGATACATCAATGATAATGTGTGAATTGGATGTTTAGTGAAGGTCTCTTTATTGTTTATCATAATTTTCATACATAAAATGATCTCAATGTTTATTAAGAAGACATAAATGTTCAGGCGCACCTGGGTGGCTCAGTAGGTTAAGTGTCTGACTCTTGATTTCGGTTCGGTCATGATCTCAGGGTTATGAGATTGAGCCCCACATTAGGCTCGCGTTGGGATGGAGCCTGCTTAAGATTCTCTTTCTCCCTCTCTGCCCCCTCCCCCCAAAATAAAATAAGAGAGAAGGATAAAAATAAATAGATACAAAGTTTCATGTTTGACCAGAGCTTTACAAACTTGTAAATTATTCTGGGATATTTCTGTTTTCTGGCTTGACATTGTACAATGCAATTCAGCTACAAATTAAACATTGTGGAAGAACCCAACTTTTACAAAATTCCTGTTTATAAACTTAAGTGCATTAAACTTTTTCCTACAATCTTACCCTCAAATGACCTTTTCCTACTTCCTTCTTCTTCCTCTTCTCTGCTCTTCTCTTCTCTTTCAGTTTTCCAAGTGCCAAAAAAATTGATAGATTTCACTGAAAAGACCATCTTATTTAACCTGTAAAACAACCAAAATAGCTCTTGCATGCTGTGTTTTCTTCTAAACAAAGAGCTTATGTCAGGCATAGAACACTGATGGACAGTCATTTCCATGGGATAACTTGAAGGACAAATCAAAGCTTGACTGCTGAAAAATATTTCTCCCTTGAATCTGCCACATTTTAGACATTCTTTGAATTAAGACATTATCCCCAGTTAACTCCTGCTAAGATATATATAAGTTCTTTGGAACATCATCTTGGAGACTGTGGGGCCTCATAGTTAAGAAAGACAGCTGTAACATCAAGAGCAAAATGAATATAACTATATTATTATCATCATCCTTATTATCTCACCAATTAGTATCTATCTAATTAGGAGAAGAAATAGTACTCTATCAGTGAAGTTAAAGTGTCTTGCATTGATAATCTTGCTGTCTAAGGTGTATCCCCCAACTCTTTTGAAGGCTGATGCATTACAACCGCAGTCCTTAGTAAGAATTACATAGATTTCATTCCATCAACATTTACTGGACTCCGTAATCTCTTTTTTTCATTAATGATTGATTGCCAGGTATAGTAATCACAGTAAAAAGTCCCATATCTATGCTACAGCAATTTATTTTTTCTTCTGTGAACATTGTAGAAGGATTTGTCTTAACGTAACTTACATCTACACCTGTCTTCTGGTGGACCAACTGTTCTTGTGGAGATTGCCATCACTCTGAAAGCTATCTTTAGCATTTATGCAGGGAAATTCTCAGACCACCCTTCAGGTACACTGACATATCCCAGGGATGGTTATGAGGTCAGTGTTTGCAAGAAAATGAAGTGCAAGAAAAGTAAGGGCACAAAGGTGTTCTGGGAGTATAACAAAACCATTTCCCATTGGGACCTAGAAAATAGGTTGCTGACTTAATGCATTTCTCTATGATGGGCATTCATGTGCCAAAACAGAAGTTTGTGTATATGTTTCAAGTGAAGAAGCAGTCCATTCTGGTGCCTCACCTTTTTCTTCAGCTTCAGACAGATTAAAAAGGCTACAGCCATTAGTGTGGGCAAAGCTCACATCTCACTGTGTTTCTGTCATTTATCACATTTTCAATGTGTTGTTTCTAAACCATTTTCACAAGCATCGTGTTGGTTAATCTGCACAACACACCTATAGGTATAACTTATGAATCCCATGTTGCAGATGAAGAAATTGAGGCTTGCAGAGCTGAAATGACTTGCCCAAGATCACATGGCCAGTATAAGGTAGACTTTGGATGTGAATCTCTATTTTCCAGCTGAACTCCATTTATCTTTCCACTATTCCATAGCTGCTGGTGCTTAAGTAGTCAGAAAGGCATGCAGATAATGGCAGAAGCAGTTTGGCCTCTATGTAGCAAGGGTGTATTATTAATTCTCAAAATGGGCTTGATTACAGAGGGAGTAAATTAAAAAGACATATATAGTACCTTAATTTTTTCTAAAATAATGTGTTAGAAGACCCTGCCTGATAATGTTTTGGGTTTTTTTTTAAGATTTTTAATTTATTTTTTGAGAGAGAGAAAGAGCACAGAGGGAGAGGGAGAAGCAGACTTCCCACTGAGCAGACAGCCTGATGTGGGGCTCAATCCCACAACCCTGAGATCATGACCTGAGCTGAAGGCAGATACTTAACCGACTGAACCACCCAGGTGCCCCACCAATAATGTTGTCAAGACTCAAATTCACCTATTTGGGAGCTTTTCAAACTCCCAGTAATTCCACTACAAGCAGTAATTTAGTTCCTGTGACTTACTCCTTGTTTTCCTAACCTAGTATGTTCACCCTCTTGAGGTTCATACTTGGCTTCTGCCTCATACCTTAACTTGTTATGTCAGGATCTTGGAACTAATCATGATGATTTTCTAAGCTGTCTTTGCCTCTTCCCCTCTGTGCTCTCTGCCTGGAATAGACTCTTGCCATTTTTCACTTGGCTAACTACTGCTTGTTCATGAGAATGCCGTTTTTCGAGGAAACCTGCCCTGGCTTCACCCATATATGAGACTAGAGACTTCTCTTCAGAGTTGCATGGCCATTCTTTGCATGTTTCCATCTTAGCATTCAGCAGGATTTAATACAAGCATTTAAAATATGCTACATAAGTGAATGAGTGAATAAATGAATGATGAATTTTTCCAAAATTTGATCCCAGCCTCTGTTACTCAGTTAATTCTTAACCCATTCAGTAGTAGTTCTGTCTGCTGCCCTCCTTTTGTAAGCCTTTTCTTTTCTAGTTTATGTCAAGTGTTTCTTGAACACTTACTCTGTAGCAGGAACAGATAGGAGATTCAAGAGCAAAATGGCAAACAATGCAAACAATTTCCCTGCATTTAGGGCACTTATATTCTAGTAGTGGAGAGGAGATAAGCAACAAACAAGGAGTAAAGAAAGACAGGTAAATAAAGAATTTGTTAGTGCTACGAAAGAAAGAAAGAAAGAAAGAAAGAAAGAAAGAAAGAGAGAGAGAGAGAGAGAGAGAGAGAGAGAAAGAAAGAAAGAAAGAAAGAAAGAAAGAAAGAAAGAAAGAAAGAAAGAAAGAAAGAAAGAAAGAAAGAAAGAAAGAGAAGGAAGGAAGGAAGGAAGGAAGGAAGGAAGGAAGGAAGGAAGGAAGGAAGGAAGGAAGGAAGGAAGGAAGAAAATGTGATAAATTTATGGCAAAGTGGCTGGCACTACTTTAAATCAGATGGTCAGGGAAAACTTCTCTAAGAAAGAGCCATTTGTGTTGAGGCTTGAGGGATGAGAAGAAACAGTCTTGCCTGGAACAGGAAAGCACAAAAGTTCGGAGTCAGGAGTGAGTTTGATGTCTTCAAGGAGCAGAATGAAAGGGAGCAGAACTATAGTGAGGTGAAGTTCAAGAGCTTTTCCAGGCCAGATTGTGCTAGTTGCCTGTAGACCACTCTTTTCTAAGTGCAATGGGAAGCCAGTAGAGAGATTCTGACAGAAAAGTGGAATGATCAAACTCCCATATTTAAAAAAATCACCGTGGGTGATCTATGAAGAATCAAGTATTGGGGCCCAGTACTGGAAGATTTCTGGAAACAAGGAGACCAGAAGGTGGCTATGGACATGGTCCAGGAAAGACCTGACAGTGGTCTGGGCCAGGTTGGTACTGATGGGGGCAGACTCATCTCTTTGACTTGCACTCATCCTAGGAGAACAGCATATCATTAAAGGATAAACTCAGGCCCACAGAGCGAGGCTCTCTCCCTGCATGAATTATCCTTGGGAATTCGTCTGGCATTTAGGGAAGCTGCATCAACTCCAGCTTTTGCTGGTCATCATGGACCACTCTTTCAGGAATTAATACCTGGACCTCCTGAGTGGCCATCTGAAGTTCCAGCAGGCACCAGATGGACCCAGTATTCTCCAAGAATGCTGTTCACTCATTGAGGGAATAATCTGTTTTAAAACACCATATTTATTTTCCTACTGACTGAGTCTCATAATGACAAGTCTTAATGTTATTCTTGTAATTATTACCTCTAACAGCTTAGAGAACCGACACTCACAGCTCAAGCTCAGGTATACACTGTGAAATACGCTTGCTTTTACTATTTTTTTCTTATACCAGAACTTCATGATATTTCATATCATTGTTCCCCTTTTCACAAGATAGCACTAGAGATTGAGATCTTAAAATTTAATTTTTATATGCAGATCTTCCAAACAGCATGTACTTCCACTGTGCCAAGTTTTTCATTGGACCAAAGGTTCCAAATCATTTATATTTTCTATTTTTTAATTGCAAACCATCATGAAAGTTGGCAATTTCTTTATCCTACACACACCAAAGACAGGACTTTTCTTAGGTCATGTAAATAAGTCTTCCTAAAGTAATGTTTTCTAAAAGCTCAAGTTGACTCTTAAGATGTTAATGGTATTGTTGCCAGGAAAAACTCCTGCTTCCCTATCTTTTTTTAATGATAAGTTAACAAAATCAGTTTTCTTAGGATGAGATTTTGCAAATCCTTCAGGCTGCAAATGTGCCTTGAGGCTTTCTAACTGAGCAGGGGTGAGTAGAATGTACCACAGTTCTCAGAGCAAACTGACAAGATACTCCTATTATGAAAAGCTTCTGGAAGTAGTGGTCTGTGAATTACACATCAAGAGATAGTACTTGAAGGTGCTTCTCTATGTTGAAATAGCAATTTGAAAGGTTACTTTTTGGTCCAAAAGAAATCATATGGTTTTATGCTTTGATTGACTTCAAATACTTTAATACATTGGCTAATACTATTAGCACTGTATAGATGAACATAGATTAATAAATCCATGATATCTGGAATATTTAAAAGGCTACTCTCAACTTATAAATGAGAAAACTCAGATCCATTAGGGTTAGGTGAATTTCCTGTAGTGACATAGCTGGTGGGGAGAGAGATCTGGTATTCTGTTTCTTATCCTGTATTTTTAACTACTATGTTCACAGCTACCATATACGAGTGGAAAACCTACTCTTATCTCAGGCTTACCTTCCAACTCTTACAGCCCATCTTTTTTTCTAAATTCTCACTCTGGAGCATACAATGATGAATGGCCATGATGACAAATACATGAGACATCTGAATCTAGAACCAAAAAGTGTTTTAAGAGAAATTGGCCAAACTGAAGAAGCCAAAAGTAATTGTAGGTGAAGGAAAGTTCCAACTTTGGGGTTCAAAAGTTGATAGTTCATATGACCTGAGGAGTGTTGCAGGTTGGACAGATACAGCAGTCTTAATTAACCACTCACTGAATATGAATTTATCGGTGTAACATAGCCATGAAAAGAGCTAATGTTATCTTTGGTTGCATGAACAGAAATAGAGTTTCCAGAATAAAGAGGAAGGCTCGTATGTGCTAATTAACTAATGCTCTGGGAGCATTAACTAAGCATTCAGAAATGTGGACAACAATTGCCTCCACTTACTTTCAGAGCTTCTTGTTCCCTAAGTTGCTCAGATCCTGTGACTTTCAAGAGCACATGATGCTGGCTGACTCTCCATATCCTTTCTGAATTACCTATATTCATTCCTCCATTTTTAGAAGGCTGTGTCTAATAGAGCTGCTTATTTTTTATACCAATCAGGGCTTTCTGTGGACTTTCTGGATGTTAGATATAGGCAGCCCTTCCCAGCTTCCCCTTTTATCTTGAACTAATTGAAAATTGAAGGCTGGTGGTGGTATTCTGAATCTGATTGTTATTTTGCCAAAATTTCTGAAAAATATGGGTCCTCTGGACATATATTTTAATCTATCTTTTCCCTAACATTTAGAAGTTCCATGAGAAGAAAATAAAAACTTTAGAAGCAAGCAAACAAAACCTAATGGTACAACTTCATGGACTCTTGGGGGTTCAAAAAGTGAACATCTCTTTACTTCTGAAGGTCCATTAATCCTGGATTGGTAATCTGTAATTAGGAATTAAATGTAAGTAAAAAAGAAGTCCTTTTCTCTTCATTTTTCTTTCTTAGTGAAACAGCAGGCATCTGAGGGATTAAAAAGTTATAACTACTATCCTTGTTTATAAAGTCACTGGTGGGGAACATAGAAATGTTAACAAACATTTGGTTTTCACAATTGTACTTGAAGAGGATTCAGAGATAAGAAAACAGAAATGTAGAAGAGGTATGGTCACAGGAAGAAAGATAGAAGTGAAAAGACAGAAATAATGGGAGGGTGGGGCACAACCACAGACTGAGGGATAAAATAGTTTTGGAAATGGGCATTCATTGAGGAAAACTGCTCTTAGTATTCCTCTTTTGCTCTATTGTGCTGTGTTCACTTTGACGTAATTTACTACTCTTCCATAGACTCAATTCAGCAAGCATGTATTGAGTCTCTACATGTGTCAGACTGGGTATTAATTATCTGAAATCTGCAAAGATAAATATGTAACCTGAAACTATTTACAATCAAGTGGAAGAGATGATATGCACATACAAATAACTTAAATGCAGTGCAGAATTGGACATGGGTCACAAAAACAGGGACAAATTGCTTTTAGGGGCTCATAAGTGGGTAATGTCACCTTTTCATATTAATAAGACTACCAACAGGGAAAGAATCTAATTTGAATGGTTCAGAAACCTTTAATGATGTACTATTTACAGAGATGTGGATAGGTTCCAAGGAACTAACTAGGGATGTTGAGGTTACAGAGGCTAGCAATCATGGGAAGCTTCATCTTCAGCCCCAAGGGCCCAGGAGAGAAAAGAATTTACTGAGCCTCATAAGGAGTAAAGGCATGGATGAGAGCTGCCCCAGAGGAGCCATAGTCACTGAGAAAAGTAACCACTTCCAGAAAATACAGCCTTGAGTAAGGAGAGAGTGAGGAAGAAATACCTCGAACTATCTCTCTTCTGATCCTCTCATCCCTTGCTGTTGCATGCTATTGGTCAAGCCAAATTCAAAGTCAGCTGATGTGGGAGGCTGGGTAATGCAGTCAATGGGGTCAGCTTTCTGGGACACAGAGCAGCACAGGCAAGATAAAAGACAGAACTGAGGATGAGGAAGCAAATAGAGTGCCCTCGTCGGAGGTATCAAAAAGGAGCAGGTCACATAATGGTACAAGATTTGGAGCATAAATGATATGGTTAATATCAGAGAGAGCATTCCCAGCAGTGTGAACAGATTGAGAAGAGGCAAGGAAGTGGAAAATCAAAGATGATAATTCAGACTGGCTAATAGGTGGCATGTGTTAAGTAAGTGGTCTTGAGAGGGATATAGAGGGAAGCTGTAGATGCCTAGCAGGGGGCGTTGTACTGTGGTGGGTAGTTGAATGGTTTTGACCTAAAAAGAATGGCGTGCTAAAACAATTGATCTAGTGTCAAAGACGGTAAGTTGGAGGTGGTGGAAACTCTCTGCAGACAAACCACTCAGGAGCATGTTGCAGAGTTCAAAGCAAGCAACTGTGATGGTCTGAAAGGGATGTTAGCAGTGGGGAGAAAACAGGAAATTCTGGTATGAGGCTGCAGGGCTTAGCAATGGATTAATTATGGAAGGAAGTATAAGAATAAAGGCTTTGAACCTGGGTAACCTGTGTTATAGTGTAACACAAGGAAGGAAGTCGGCAAGAGATAGAACTGAAGGAGAAAGTGATGGGTTCATTTTTAGTTAATTGTGCTGGGGGGTGAAGATGTGGGAATGGATTATGGGCTCAAGTAGATTTGGTCGTCAACTGCATGAAGATGGTAGTTGCCTAAGAGTGAATAGGGTTGCCAAGAATAGAAAATAATAATAGATTTGTTAGTGGAAATTTGGTAAATAGCATCTTAGTAGATGTGGTTATGTAAAGATTTTAATACAAGATATAGAAGTGGGGGGAAGGGGAAAAATACTGGAACATTAGAATCCATGGAAAGAGGCATTTTTAAGAAAATATTTCAAATAAGAATCAGGACTAAGAAAAGACTTTTGGATTGTGTAATTATGTAAATTACTCTTGCAGACTCTGATTGTCAAGGAGCAGTATGAGTGGAGACCATATGCAGGGAGGTGGTTGGGCAGAAATGTGATTTTTTTGTTTCTCTAATAGAGAAGACCTGAGCATATTTACAGGGAGAGGGGAAGCAATTCTCTTATTCTCACATTTTCTACCTGGTTTTATGTAAATGAAACAGTACTTGTTGTCCATAAAAAAAAAAAAAAATGTAGTAATGATACCGCTCAGAATCCACAGGATGGAGAGATTAGTTTCTAAAAGTGACCCAGTGAGTAACTAAATTGCCATAATGCCCCAATACTTAAGCCAGAGGGATAAATCCCCCTTTTCCTTCTGTTGAAAAAAATTTTTAATGTTTTTTTATTTTATTAAGTTAGTCACCATACAGTACATCCCTGGTTTCTGATGTAAAGTTCGATGATTCAATAGTTGCGTATAACACCCAGGGCACCATGCAATACGTGCCCTCCTTACTACCCATCACCAGCCTATCCCATTCCTCCACCCCCTCCCCTCTGAAGCCCTCAGTTTGTTTCTCAGAGTCCACAGTCTGTCATGCTTCATTCCCCCTTCTCATTACCCCCCCTTTCCTTATCCCTTTCTTCCCCTACCGATCTTCCTAGTTCTTATGTTCCATAGATGAGAGAAATCATATGATAAAAATCTTTCTCTGCTTGACTTATTTCACTTAGCATTATCCCCTCCAGTGCCGTCCATGTTGCAGCAAATGTTGAGAACTCGTTCTTTCTGATAGCTGAGTAATATTCTATTGTATATATGGACCACAACTTCTTAATCCAGTCATTTGTTGAAGGGCATCCCGGTTCCTTCCATGATTTAGCTATTGTGGACAATGCTGCTATGAACTTTGGGGTGCATATGGCCCTTCTCTTCACTACGTCTACATCTTTGGGGTAAATACCCAGTAGTGCAATGGCTGGATCATAGGGTAACTCAATTTTTAACTTTTTAAGGGACCTCCACACTGTTTTCCAGAGTGGCTGTACCAACTTGCATTCTCACCAACAATGTAGGAGGGATCCCCTTTCTCCACATCCTCTCCAGCAATTGTTGTTTCTTGCCTTGTCAATTTTTGCCATTCTAACTGGCGTAAGGTGGTATCTTAGTGTGGTTTTGATTTGAATTTCCCTGATGGCTAATGATTTTGAACATTTTTTTATGTGTCTGTTAGCCATTTGTTTGTCATCATTGGAAAAGTATCTGTTCATATCTTCTGCCATTTGATGATCTGTTTATTTGTTTCTCGCATATTGAGTTTGAGAAGTTCTTCGTAGACCTTGGATACCAGTCTTTTATCTGTAGCATCATTTGCAAATATATTCTCCCATTCCGTGGGCTGCCTCTTAGTTTTTTTGACTGTTTCCTTGGCTGTGCAGAAGCTTTTTATCTTGATGAAGTCCCACAGGTTCATTTCATCTTTTGTTTCTCTTGCCTTTGGAGATGTGTCATGAAAAAGGTTGCTTTGGCCGATGTCATAGAGGTTGCTGCCTATGTTCTCCTCTAGGATTTTGATGGATTCCTGTCTCACATCGAGGTCTTTCATCCATTTGGAGTTTATCTTTGTATATGGTGTGAGAGAATGGTCAAGTTTCATTCTTTTGCATGTAGCTGTCCAATTTTCCCAGCACCATTTATTGAAGAGACTGTCTTTTTTCCACTGGATGTTTTTTCCTGCTTCATCAAAGATTAGTTGCCCAAAGAGCCAAGGGTCCATTTCTGGGTTCTCCATTCTGTTCCATTGGTCTATGTGTCTGTTCTTGTGCCAGTACCATGCTGTCATTGTGATCACAGCTTTGTAGTACAACTCGAAATCCGACATTGTGATGCCCCCAGCTTTGTTTTTCCTTTTCAACAGTTCCTTGGCGATTCGGGGTCTTTTCTGGTTCCATACAAATTTAAGGACTATTTGTTACAGTTCTTTGAAAAATGTCCTCGGTATTTTGATCGGGATAGCATTGAAAGTGTAGATTGCTCTGGGTAGCATGGACATTTTAACTATGTTAATTCTTCCGATCCATGAGCATGGAATATTTTTCCATCTTTTTGTGTCTTCCTCAATGTCTTTCAAGAGTGATTTATAGTTTCTAGAATATAGGTCCTTTACGTCTCTGGTTAATTCCAAGGTAACGTATGGTTTTTGGTGCTATTGTAAATGGGATGGATTCCCTAATTTCTCTTTCTTCAGTCTCATTATTCATGTATAGAAATGCAACTGGGGCGCCTGGGTGGCTCAGTAGCTAAGCGTCTGCCTTCGGCTCAGGGCGTGATCCCGGCGTTGTGGGATCGAGCCCCACATCAGGCTCCTTTGCTGGGAGCCTGCTTCTTCCTCTCCCACTGCCCCTGCTTGTGTTCCCTCTCTCACTGGCTGTCTCTATCTGTCAAATAAATAAATAAAATCTTTAAAAAAAAAAAAAGAAATGCAACTGATTTCTGAGCATTGATTTTGTATCCCACCACATTACTGAATTGCTCTATAACTTCTAATAGTTTGGAAATGGATTCTTTTGGGTTTTCCATATAGAGTATCATGTCATCTGCGAAGAGAGACATTTTGACTTCTTCTTTGCCGATTTGGATACCTTCTATCCCTTTTTGTTGTCTGATTGCTGTTGCAAGGACTTCTAGTACTATGTTGAATAATAGTGGTGAGAGTGGGCATCCTTGTCGTGTTCCTGATCTTAAGGGAAAGGCTTCCAGCTTTTCCCCATTGAGAATGATATTTGCTGTAGACTTTTCATAGATGGTTTTTATGAGATTGAGGAATGTACCCTCTATCCCTACACTCTGAAGGGTTTTAATCAGGAAAGGATGCTGTATTTTGTCAAATGCTTTTTCTGCATCTATTGAGAGAATCATATGATTTTTGAATTTTTCTTTCTGGATAAAATCTAAGACACTGATAGATTTGCGAATGTTGAACCACCCTTGCATCCCAGGGATGAATCCCACTTGGTTATGATGTATAATCCTTTTAATGTACTGTTGGATTCTATTAGCCAGGATCTTGTTGAAGATTTCGGCATCCATATTCATTAGGGAAATCGGTCTGTAATTTTCCCTTTTTGATGGGGTCTTTTCCTGGTTTGGGGATCAAGGTAATATTGGCCTCATAGAACGACTTTGGTAGCTTTCCTTCTGTTTCTATTTTTTGAAATAGCTTTAGGAGAATAGGTGTTATTTCTTCTTTGAATGTTTGGTAGAATTCCCCAGGAAAACTGTCTGGGCCTGGAGTTTTGTTATTTGGAAGGTTGTTTATCACTGACTCAATCTCTTCATAATTAATTGGCCTGTTTAAAAAATCAATTTCTTCCTGTTTCAGTCTTGGTAGTTTATAAGTTTCCAGGAAGGCCTCCATCTCTTCCAGATTGCTTAATTTATTGGCATAAAGCTGTTGATAAAAGTTTCTGATAATCCTTCCAATTTGGTTGGTGTTGGTTGTGACCTCTCCTTTTTCATTCATAATTTTATTAATTTGGGTCCTTTCTCTATTCTTTTGGATAAGTCTTGCCAGTGGTCTGTCAATCTTATTAATTCTCTCAAAGAACCAGCTTCTAGTTCTGATGATCTGCTCTACTGTACTCCTGGTTTCTAATTCATTGATTTCTGCTCTGATCTTGGTCAGATGCTTCCTCGTGCATGGATTAGGCCTGTCCCTCTGTTGCTGTTCCAGCTTCTTGAGGTGAGAATATAAAAACTGCATTTTAGATTTTTCTATTCATTTGAGGGAGGCTTGGATGGCTATGTATTTCCCCCTTAGGACTGCCTTTGCAGTATCCCATAGGTTTTGGACTGTTGTGTTTTCATTCTCGTTGGTCTCCATAAATTGTTTAAATTGATTTTTGATTTCCTGGTTTATCGAATCATTCCTGAGCAGGATGGTTCTTAGTCTCCAAGTGTTTGAGTTTCTTCCAAATTTTTCCTTGTGGTTGAGTTCCAATTTCAAAGCGTTGTGGTCTGAGAATATGCAGGGAATAATTTCAGTCTTTTGGTATCGGTTGAGACCTGCTTTGTGTCCCAGAACATGGTCTATTCTTGAGAATGTTCCATGGGTATTAGAATAGAATGAGTATTCTTTGGTTCTGGGGTGTAGTGTTCTATATATATCTATGAGGTCCAACTCGTCAAGTATGACATTCAAAGCCCTTGTTTCTTTGTCGATTTTTTGCATGGGTGTTCTGTCTATTTCTGATAGTGGAGTGTTGAGGTCCCCTACTATTAACGTATTTTTATCTATATGTCTCTTTATTCTGGTTAAGAGTTGGCTTGTGTATCTTGCTGCTCCCCTGTTGGGGGCATATATATTTATAATTGTCATATCCACTTGTTGGATACTTCCTTTAAGAATAATATAGTGCCCTTCTGTGTCTCTAACTATAGTCTCTAGTTTAAAATCCAATCTGTCTGATATGAGAATTGCTACTCCAGCTTTCTTTTGAGGTCCATTGGCGTGAAAGATGGTATTCCATCCCTTTACTTTTAGTCTGAATGTATCTTTAGGTTCAAAATGAGTCTCTTGTAGACAGCAAATGGATGGGTCATGTCTTTTTATCCAATCTGCAACCCTGTGGCGTTATGGCAGCATTTAGGCCATTTACATTGAGACTGAATATTGAGAGATATGATTTTAATGATGCCATATTGCCAGTAAAGTCTTTGTTTCTATCGATTGTGACTTTCTGTTCTGTATCCCTCTTGGGGCCTTTTTACTTTTATAGAACCCCCTTAATATCTCCTGTAGGGCTGGTTTCGTGGTTACGAAATTGGTCAATGACTGGTGATTCTGGAAGGTCTTTATTTCTCCATCAATTCTGAATGACAGCCTTGCTGGATAAAGGATCCTTGGCTGCATGTTTTTCTCTGAAAGAGCTTTAAAAATGCGCCCCCAACCCTTTATCTCATTCCAGGTCTTGTGTGGACAGGCCTGACGTAATTCTGATACCTTTGCCTTGGTACGTGAGAAATTTTTGGCCCTGGCTGCTTTCAATACTGTATCCTTGGATCTAATATTTGCAAATTACACTATGACGTGACGTGGCGTGTCGTAGGTTTGTCGTGGTTGAGCTTGGGAGGGGTCCTCTCTGCCTCTTGGACACGAATGTTTGTTTCTCTTGCTAGATTAGGGAAGTTTTCAGCTACAATTTGTTCAAATATCTCTTCTAGACCTCTGTTTTTCTCCACCCCCTCTGGGATGCCAATGATTCTGATATTGGAATGTTTCATCGAGTCAGTAATCTCCTGTAACCTACATTCTTGAGCGTGGATTTTTTTAAGTCCAGAATCTATTTTAGCTTTCTCTTCTATTAACCCATCCTCCAATTCGCTGATACCTTCTTCTGCCTCATTCGCCCTGGCCGTCAGAGCCTCTAATTTTGACTGCATTGCCTCATAGAATTTTTAATTTCTGCCAGATTCACTCTCATTTCCGCCCTTAGAGATTCTATACTCATTAACATTTTCGTTAATACTTTTTTCAAGTCTACACATCATCTTGACCATTGTTACTCTGAATTCCATTTCTGATAATTTGGTTATATCCATATCCATTAGTTCTGTGGTGGAGGCCACAGACTCATTGTCTTTTCTTTGCTGGGGGGGTTTCTCCTTCTCGTCATTCTGATGAGGAGAGGTTGCGGGGTTGTCCAGAGCCCAAATTATTGACCGGGACCCAGGCCGTGCACCCTTGTTTTATAGGGATCTTAGGGATGTGGGCTTCTTGATTTTTCAGCCTGCCTTCTGGGGGAGGGGCCTGCGGCGCCGATACTCAGGCAACCCTGTTTGGGTAGAGTCTCCGTGCCCCCCCCCCCCCGCAAGGGGGGATGGGAATGGGCACCCTGTGAGCCGGCATTTCCAGGCTTTTTTTCTCTGGCGGCTTTCCCTGGCGGTTTGCTGTGCCTCTTCTGAGAGTCAGAGCAGCAGTGGCCGAATCTCAGCCTCTGTCTCAGAACAGAGGGATCGCGGACCGTTCTCTGATGTTCTGGCCACTTTAACTCTGTTTCTGTTGGTGCTGCTCAACCCTGCAGCGTCCCAGGATGTGCACCCCACACCCGGCGTCCCAGCCCTCACTTCCAGGGCTGGCGCGTCTCTGTCCTTTGTGTTTCTAACACCGCCAGCCGCCAGCCACCCCCACGCGCTCCGGAGCTCCCGGTCTCAGTCTGGTTCCAGTGAGCGCACCGGAGCTCCGTTTCAGTCTGGTGGCGCACGTTCCCTGGCTCACGGTCTCAGTCCGCTCTCTCGCGGGTGCTGTCCTTTCCGTCCGCTCCCCGGTGCAGGTGGCTGCCGCTTCCCGGCGCCCGAACTCGGCGGCTCCCTCCCCCTTCCATTTATCTTCCGATATCTGTGAGCGGTTTCACTGCTCTCCACTTCGTACCTCAATACTCAGTGCTGGAGATGTTCATTTGTAGAGATCCAGATGTATCTTCCTGCGTCTCAGGCTGATTCCGTGGATGTTCAGGCTGGTCTGATACCTATCCAGCTCGACTCAGGGGACCGGCTGAAAAAGGGGTCCCCTACTCCTCTGCCATCTTAACTCCCGACCTCTGTTGAAAAATTTTAAAAGGAACAATTTAAATAAAGCTAGTGGGACATTTATCCTAAACATGTTAATTCTTTAATTTAAAATACTGTAGTGTTTTTTTTTTCTTTTTTTTAAGGACAACTTACTATTTGCTGGTGTGATTTTTTTATGTGCATAGATCTTAGCCAGTGATAGTAACATAAAGCAGTTTTGCTATCTTTTTAGTAATCATTTTTGGTCCTATGATAGGTGCTTACAAATAATTTTTAGTGTTTTTCTGAAGACTTCCATGGTGGAATTGTGTGTCTGAATGGCTGGATTAAGTTGAGTTTTATACTTTTGTGTTTAGAAGGAAATTTTATTTGAGGATGTGCTGTTGCTATTTCTTGTTCTTTCCACCCAGAGCACACAGGTTACACTCCCTGCCATCTTGACATCAGTCTTCAGGGTCACATGACTTGTGTTAGCTAATAAAAACTAAGCAGAAGTGATGCATTCAGGAGTTGTTGTACAGTTCTCTCCATGCTCTCTTTTCCTCCTTTGGTAAATCCATGTTGGCATCATAAAGGGATGGAGATTCATTCTTCCTGGAATCCTGTATGACCCCGATGAGCATAGTCTTTCTCAGCCAACCTACATTCTTCATGAGGTATGAGTGGCAGTAAAATTTATTGCTATAAGCAGAGGTCACCAAACTTTTTCTGAAAAGGGAAGGATAATAAATATTTTGGGCTTTGAGGGTGATATGCTCTCTGTCACAACAACTCAACTCTGCTATTGTAGTGCAAAAGCAGTCATCGACAGCAAGTGAGTAAGTGAGCATGGCTGTGTTCCAAGAAAATGTTACCTGTAGAGGCAGCAACAGCCAGATTCAGCCCAGGGGCCACACTCCATTGGATTTCTCTTAAGCTACTGAGTTGTTGCGGTTGTTCCGGAGCATCAGCCAGCCTATCCTGTCTTATGTAACTACTACGACACTTTACAAAGGAAATGTGAAACCTGAACAGTCGATGGCATTTCATGCTTCTCCAGAAAAATGTTTGTTAAAATGGGACTGTGTAAAATCACTTGGGGTTCAGATCTTTAATCTGAATGAGTCATATCAGGAATTAAAGAAATAAGGACATAAAATCTTACTTAGGATGGCTATTTAAGAAAAAACAGGCCAAACATTTAGAAAGTTTCTCCAATTTGAACACACAGGGGGAAAAAAAAAAGAAAAGAAAAAAAAAAGAAAGCCACTTTGAGTGGCTGTAATGATGGCCAGAGAAACAGTACCCAGAAAAAAGGATCTCTAAGAAAGGGTCCATGGGAAGAGGTTTTCTGTCTTCTTCCATATCACTTAAACCCTAGTACAAATGGAAATTGAGTTTAAATGATCATTATCAAGGTTTAGAAAAAGACAAAATTAGACTTCTGGAATACTCATAATTTCCTATTTCTCGAGCTCAGTACCGGTTGCATCAATGCGCTCTTTGTGAAGAGTACTTTGTAAAAATGCATCCCTCTGTACATCTGCAACCTGTGACCTTTTCTGCATGTATGTTCTACTTCAATAAAAAGATTTTGCAACTAATTATTAAAAAAAAAAACTAAAGTGAGGGAAATCAGTTTTGAAATGCTACATAATAAATGCACAATCTGGTTTTAAGGGTGAATTGTAAAATGTGATTGTTATGTCGGTAAACTTCAGCTTTCTATGTCACAGTAATGGCTCAGGCAAGGCTGTCTTTGTGAATTGGATCCTGAATCCCTTATTTTCTAAATAAGTGCTTCTCTTGGTAAACTTCATAAGTATCCAATGCCTCTTCGGTGAAAAAAACATACCAAATTTTCTCCTCCCACTAACACCGAGGGCCATCTCAGATAAATTTATTACATCCCTCACATTTTCTGTCACAAAGGCAGAGGGTATCTTTCTTCCCTTCAGCCTTTATGTCTTATCTCCCGTCATTCATGTGGCTGATTTCCTGCTTTGTGTAAACAGAAGCCTAAGCCAAGGATTCCATATGGGAGCTGAGAAGATCTTATTCGCCAGAATCAAACCCGTGGCAAATGAATCTGGGGAAGAGGAGAGCACAGAGGCAGTCTGGAAGATGAAACCCTTCAGAATGAAAAATTATCATGTCGTGGCAACATAGTAAGAAGTTGCGATTAAAAATAAAAACAGATATGTTTATAATTTTAGAATCCTGCTTTTAGTTATTATTATTTGCTTAATGTATGTGGAAGTAAAAATTGAATATGGATATATTTAATTCATTACTCCATAGCTCTTAGGTTCTCTTGTTTCCTTCTTTTTTTTCTCTCTCTTTTAAAGCTGGTTTTATTAGCTATATTAGACAATTAATATTTTCTTGGTCAGGTACCGTGACTGAGGTTGCCTTTCTTCAGGGTTAACTTATTTTATCTGCTTTTAATTGAACCTTTGGCTTAATGACTTAATAGCTTAAGCGAATACAATTACTATATTTGAAATAAAAGGTGTATTAATTTTGTTCCCAAATTAAAGTTCACGCCATAGTATGTACATTATTTTAGTAATAAACAGTATTGGATTAATTATGTACTATATGCACATAGTAGAATGGCTAACATAATATTTTTCAAGATTTACCTCTCTTATGTTCAAGTATTTTATAACCATTGTTTTCATTAATATGAATGCAGCTGCGACAATAATGGTACACGATCTGGCATTTTACAAAGTGCATCCTGAGGTTTCCTGATGTAAGAGGAAAACGGTGGACTAGAAGTAGAGCCTTTTAGGGCTAAGGTTAATTTCCTTCTCTGCGTTTGTTTGCTCTGTGTTTTGCAACATTTTAATTTCTACGAACTTTAGTATCCTTTTCTGTATAATGGATACAAATCCCTACCTCACCTAGCATTATCTGAATTAATGGGTTAGTAGGCAGTTCGTCAGTGGTCATATCTCTTGTCTTTTAAAGGTACTGTCTCATTTGAATGAGGTAATATTGAAAGATGATTGTTTCAGTCAACTGCTTTAATGAACAATCCTCAAACCATAGTGCATTACAAGCACAAGTATATACCAAATGTATCAGCAGCTGTGGACTGACTGATGCAATTCCGTGTCTCTTCTCTTTCTGGGACTCGGGCTCAAGGGTTGGCCATTATTTGGGAGAGTCATTCTCGCGAAGTGCGAAAAGCAAGAGACAGAGCCGAACTTCTGCTTTAACATGGCTTTATGGCACCTCTGCTCACATGCCATTGACCAGAACAGGGCACATATCAGAGCCTAATCGTTGTGCAGAGATGTGCACTCTGACTGCAAGGCTCCTTGAAGGCAAACTTCAATACGTCTATGGGCCCGAAAAGGGGAAACCATGATTAGAAACTATGTAAGGTGTCTCAGGGCTACTACCAATTGGGGGATACTCTGTGCCATAATGACCTTCTTCAGAAAGTCCTAAAGTCACATGATGGTGGTAACTGATAACCTAGTCTTCCAGCATACCCAAAATGAAGTAAAAAAGAATAATAATTTTTTAAACCAAACTACTGGAAAATTTATATTCATGCAAGGCTTATACAGTCTTTTTTTTTTTTTTGCATGTGAATATGTTATATTTTAGGGGAGCATGCATATTAAATTTATGTATGTGTAATTTATAGGTGAGCTAGTTAACTTATGAACTTATTCATAGATCTGTTAAGACCAAAGGAAAAACATATCTATCTGTAAGCTGGAAAAAAGGCTCTTCCCCACATACAAAGAACAGCTTGTTTTAGAGTTTAAAAATATAATAAGGTTAACTTTTAAATTGAGTTGAAAAAAGAGTAAGTTACAGATAAATTGAGTTACTAGAATGGTTTCACTTTTTAAAACTGAATTAAGGGCTTTGAAATTAATTTATTTTTGAACAAAATGTGCTCAATGTAAGTTTTATTAATTTGTCTTTGGACTGACTCTTTTGAATGAAAAACAAACTTATTTTAAAACTTTATTTTTCACATTTATAGCCCTGCATCAAACTTTTGTCTGCAATAAACATGAATTATACACCACTTGCAGGTGGAGGTCCCATCTGTACGTTGATTCACACTCATGCTGTTACTGCAGGATCACTAAGTGCTCCAAACCAATTACTAACCTGAGACATTTAATTCATTTTCATCTTTAATTATATGCTTTTTATTGATGGTGGAAATAATCTTAAATTATAGCATCAATATCCCATTTTAATGGGAAACATTCCAGACAAGTAGAGACACTTCCTTATATATCCATTGTTTCAACTTGAAAAAAAAATAAGAAGTATAAAATGACAAATAATTTGACTTGAAGATTGAATCATTAAGAATTATGAAGGGAGGCTAATAACCTTGAGGGTGCAGTGGTTACAAGCAGGGGCCCTGAGTTGGACAGATCCGCCTTATTTCTAACCTCACTCCACAACTTTCCTGATTTGTGTTTGGGAAAGTTGCATAGTCTTCATTACACTTTTTTTTCCTCATCTGAAAAAATGGGATAATGATAGGGTTTGATCATTAAATTAGAACTAATGTGCCTAGCAGATAGTGTTCCTCATTAAAGCATAGCTTTCATATTATGCCCCATTCCAGAGATTACATGATATTCAAATATACAGATTACTGACGAAGAATCGCTGATATACACATGTAAGATGCCTAGATATACTTTGAATACATAAATGAAAGGATATTATTGAATACCTACTTTATCCTGAGCACTCTGCTAGCCACTGGGCGTACAGCAATGTGCCAAAACAGGACTGGTTCCCAGCTGAATGGGAAAGGTAGTAGGAGTGATAGTGTTCTGTAATAAACGTATACCATACACCAATGCCATATAGTGATTTAACATTTTGGGGTGCTCCTCACAGGATTATACTGTACAAAATTCATAGATATTGCTGGGGAACCAAGAATTTTGTTCACTCTAAGACTGATATGTGGAAATGAGTCACTGAGCTAGTGAATGAGTCTAGATCTATGTCAAGCACATTCTCCAATTTTGTTTTATTTTGCCATTTTAACTAGGTGCTGGGTGATTGCTACTATAGTAGTAATTAATGCAGCGTAGTGTTAGCATAGTGATGTAACACGATGGTACATGCATCTACTCTGTGTAACAATTCCCCTCTTAACTGTAACAGTTTAAAGCAACAATAACCATTTATTATTATTGTTATTATTATTATTTTATGCCGTGTCTGTGAGTCAGGAATAATTGGGGCTGCTTAACTCCCTCAGCGTCTCTCATGGGGTTTTAGGGAAGGCGTCAACTAGAGCTGAAGGCTCAACTAGAATTAGAGGGTTCGCATCCTAGATGTGCATTCAGGTGGCTAGCAGGTTAGCCCCAGTTGTAGGAGAGAGACCTCAATTCCTTGCAAGGTGGACCACCACCTAGTGAAGCTTGAGTGTCTTAACATGGCTGTAGCTGGCTTCCCTCGGAGTAAGCGATCCCAAGGGGCTTAAGGCAGAAGCCACATAGATCTTTATGGCTTCATCTTAGAAGTAACACTCCATCATTTTTGCCGTGCCTCATGGTTATGAATGTCAGCTATATGCAATGAAGGAGGTGACCAAGTAGGTAAATGAATGAAAGGAGGTGAGAATAATTGGGGCTCATTTTAGAGCCTGGCTAAAGGAGCTAAAATAAGAACAAGAGTTACATGTTCATAGTGCACTGAGATAAACTGGAAGAATTTGAAGGTATACAAATGAGATTCGGTGAAAATACTTATTTTTTTATATATTATATAATTTTGGTTAGATTTACAAAAGGAAGTGGACAGATATGAAATATTGAATTGGGTAAAATGTTTAAATAAAATCTATTTAAGTTATTAATGAGAATCTTGTACTTTCTTTGAGGGCAAAATTATTTAAGAACTAGTTTTATGCTTGAAATGCTTACATGCAATTTCAGAACAAGCCTGTTTTATGATGATCTCTTCAAATACTTGATTGGCATCTTTAACAAGAAACTTCATTCACATAAGTAGATACTAAAAGAATTAAAATCATTTTATACCCATTTGAAATTTATATAAAATTATGTTTTGAGATTGTAACAGGTCTTTCTTTTCAATTTATTGTGATAATGTGAATGGATTTCAAATCTAATCAAATTTTTTTCCATGTCAAGTGTTTCAAAGTAATGATGAAACCCTAATTTATGAAATGCACTGTGTTACTGGATTAGGAATCCTACAACAAGCTTGGGTGCCTGTTAAAAAGAAAAAAAAGACAAATGCCTCTAAAAAACACATCAGATGACAGACAGACAAATTAATATCCAAGAGGACTTAGATTTCAGGCTGCTGCCTGGAGCTGTGTACATCAGGAGTCCTGCTTGCCATCCCCACGCACAGTCCCCTCTACAGACTGCCCTTTGTCTATGCGGCAGGCTTTGTAAAAAGCCTGATAGTGTCCTTTGTCCACATGGAAAGGCCCACATTTGGTAGCCGGCCAGCTGTTGAGATAGATGCCCAGGTGGTAGGTCATGTCCTTGACCAAGCATATCGTGGAGGAGCAGTGGATGTTGAATATCGTTCACCATTTTCACTGCCAGTTTGGACCATCATGGGCTTTAAGATCTTACCCACTATACGTCCTCTCAGGGCTACCTTCTATAGATGCCTGGACTGTACTCACAGGTGGAGGTGACCATCCCAGTGGCTCTGTCCAATTAGACATTGTTTGGCTCTAATTCCACCCCCAAGTACAAGTACGCCCCTTGCCAAAACTATATCTCATTCATAACATAGGAGTAACATATTTTAAGAGTCTGATAAACAAATTTGATCATATAATCTAATCCTGGCATGTTTGAAGTTGAAAAAACATCTCAAACTTTTCAGTAATACTTACTGCATTTTATGAATGAACTTATATTTAATAATAATGTACACTGATTTGGGTATTTGCAGATATACTAAGATGTGCTTCTTGAAAATACTTTATGCAATGTTTATCTACCTTGGCTGATCATGAAACTCATCTGGGAAGGTTTGTTTGTATGATTTAAAAATAATGGTGATTAGGCATTGTTGGTTATTACCCTTGCAATAGCAACTATCAGTAATTGAATTTAAATTTAAAAATCCAGGATTGCTTCAGCACTAAAATCCAGGAACACCAAAAAGGGCACCAGAATATTCACTGGCGCTCTGGGTTTCTCTCTGCTGGCTCTATGTATAGGCAGCAGCAGGCTTACTTCCTATCTTCCCACTATGCTTAGCATATAGAGGTTGCTTCTTTCCTAACAGCTCTAACAGCACTCAGTATTGGGTCTCATCTCCCTATTGGTAGGGCAGGCAGTATAGTCAGCGGAGGGGATTGCTCTGACTGGCCAGAACTGTGTCACATGCCTACCCATGTAACGAAGGGTGTAGAGCCAACTTCATTCAAACTACATTGCTGAGACGTAGGGGAGGCCTGATTCCTCAAAGGAAAAATGAGATGCTATAATCAAAAAGGGAAATAGATACTTGACAATCCGCTTGCTCTCCCCACTCCCAAATACATTACGTCTGCTAACCTGAATTTCAAAAGAGTAGGGCTTTGAGTTTTTATTTTGAAAGAGTTCCCCAGGAATTTAGAAAACACTGGTTTGCTGTATATCACAGCCTTTTTCATTTTGAGATAGATAGGATAACAGAAAACTAATTGGGGAGGGCGCCTGGGTGGTTCAGTCGTTAAGCGTCTGCCTTCGGCTCAGGGCATGATCGGGGGTCCTGGGATCAAGCCCCACATCGGGCTCCTCTGCTGGGAGCCTGCTTCTTCCTCTCCCACTCCCCCTGCTTGTGTTCCCTCACTCGCCGGCTGTTTCTCTCTCTGTCAAATAAATAAATAAAATCTTTAAAAAAAAAAAAAAAGAAAGAAAGAAAAGAAAACTAATTGGACCATTAGTCCTTACTGAAACTCAGTAGATACCCTGAGCTTCAAAGTCATACTAATTAGATCACCAGGAAGTGTGTGAAGATCTCTATTTGCCAGGAACTGTAGTCTAAGAAATCCATAGTGTCACTCAGTGTGAATGGCCACAGATAAATTCCTGTTAATATCAGTTCTTGGTAGGTTGATGATGTGCTTCTTTGCATCAGATCATAGAGATTGCTTATCCAGTTATCTTTATCTTTTTACTCTGGAGGCAAGGACGCTCAAAGGAAAGGTATTGTTTTGCCATAGTAATAATAGTAGTCTTTGTGGCTATTATATCTTTTCTACTTTCCTCATGACTATTTTTCAATGCTTGATTTTACAATAATAATATGAGCCACACTAAATCAGATTGGGAGGAGAAGTTAGAAAAAAATCCTTGATTTTCATAATTAGAAAAATATTTTATGACATTATAATATTACCTATAGCCATATATATACATGTGTGAATATATATACATGGATGTGTGCTTGTATATATAGATCTGAAAGAACATAAGAGATAGCGATTTTAGTCTACAAACTCGAAGTATTTTTAATGAATTAAGTTAAACAAGCACTGTCGAGCACCTACCGTGTGTTAGAATCTGAAGGAAACATAAAGATAAAAAAGGGGACTTTCCTTCAAAGTCTTGGCAAGTAATACTGATAAGACATGGAAATAACTTCGAACAGTACAGAATATCTCGAGTATAAGAGGGTCTGTTTGTTAAGAGTAACAAACTTTGACAGACAACATGATAGAGCTAATTTGACTATTGTTTCTGGATAGACTGAGTATACTGGTCAGAGGTATTTTTACTTGGGTCTCTAGCTTAGAGTAAATTTCTCAAATAATTAGTGATGGTGAGGCTGATGAAGTTTATCAGAACTGGGGCAGGTGACCTCTCAACTTTCTGTTCTGCCATTTAATAGCTGCTATGTGTCCCTCGTTAGCTTACGTTGGCATATTATGTTTCCATTTCCCCATCAAACACATGGAAATGAAGGCTGCATCCAACCTCCATGGAGGCTGCAAAGATTAAATGGCACAGTTTGTATGAAGCAATAGAAATACCAATACAAATATTAGCTCTTGATATTACTGGTCTTGGAGATCTTCTCTGCAATCTTAACTTTTCTGTACCAGATATTATATCCCCCTAAATAGAGATAATATCTGTCATATTGCCAACTATCAAAGATTCAGGGAAGTCTATGAATAAGTATGTCTCATACTTGGAATAGTTCAAGGTCTCTAAACACAAATTATCTCATGCTGTCATTACCCTCCCAATTCCTAGTTGCACCTGTGCCTAGAAGTAACCTCATGACCTAAAATGAGCAGTTTTGGATTATCAACTTCTGTCTGAGTTTTCTCTGCCCTGAAAATTTTGGCTTGTATTTCCCTCTTACCAGAAATTTTGATATAATTATGAAATAATTTAAAATTATCTGATGCCCCCAAAAAGTTCAGGTTCATTCATGGGTTATTCCTTTCCTGAAACAGAAAACTGTTTTTATATACAGTAGTTTAGCAGTGGCTTCAAATTAAATACCCAAACTGAAACTGCACATAGATTTGACAGATTTTAATATTGGGATATAGGCCTTTTACCCGTTAATGGAATATTGACGTCAAGGACATTTGGTCCTTTGCTCAACTGCCCCTGCAGAACTAGAAGCACAAGAATCGTCCAGAACACTCCTCTCTTCCTGTCCCACATTGAATGTAAATCATAATCTTTTCTAAGTGAAAAGTCCAGCATGTCACAAAGAAATGAAAGATGGTGCAGACTTGCTGGCAAGATGGTACAGTGCTCATCTGATGATGTCTGTAAATAACAATTCGAATGCAATTTTTTAAAAAGTAAGTATACAGCACTCATCTATAGCTGTTTCTTGGCCTTTTTATTGGGGTCACTTACAAAGGATGGATTCTCTCCTTATGACAAGGTGCCTCTCTGATCAGAAAGAAGTATAAAGCTGATTGACTCTGAATCCTCTGTGAAATAATCTGGTGCATCAGTGGGAGTTGTCTGCCCAGTTGTCAGTCGTCTTTATCAAGAATGGTTATTGTTGAGGATCCAAGCTCATCCTTTGTTTGGGACCTAGTCCTTAAGGAAATTACGTAGTTGGTTTGGTTCCAAGCAAATACTCATAACTAATGGGGCTCTGATGACAACCCACATCATCTTGGGAGACCTGTGGACACTTACTACACTATTTACAATTACAACATGGAGGATTTTGTTTCTCTCAAATACAAGTTTATATCTAAAATTTTAAGTGAAGTATTTAGTTGTTTTTACCTCATTTTAGGGCTGGAGGTATACTTCAGAGCTCGAGTAGGCTCACCTGAAAATCTCTATGGCCCTAGTCTTCCCTTCCTCCCTTGTTATCCCTCCTTCCCTGTCTACCCTCCTTTTTCTTTCCTTCCTTCTTGCTTGCAGGGAGTTTAGAACCAATGAATAATATTCAAATTATAATTCTGCTGAATATTAAGAGTATGAATTTAAATAAAACACCTCACTTATCTGAAACTCGGCTTTTCTTATCTGAAAAATGCAGGTGATAATAATGACTATCTCAGAAAGTTTGTGTGAGAATTGGATGAAATAATGAATGTAAAAGGATCTTCTCCAAAATTCTAAGTCTTTATTATTAGGATCTAGTGACTTCTTTAAAGAAATAATTGTAATTTTTCTTAATTCTTGTGTCATGAAGGCCTTTGTTTATCCCAAGGCAAACAGATTCTGCTTTATTCAGTTAAACCAGTTTCTTATTATTCTGTGCTCAGAAATGAAACAACTGGTGCCTAAACTCCTCCTCATCCTTACCTCTGTTTTATTAAGGTTTATTATGTCATGTGATAATCGTATCTGTATCACCATGTATTCATCACTTTTTTTAAAAGATCTTATTTATTTATTTGACAGAGAGACAGCGAGAGACGGAACACTAGCAGGGGAGTGGGAAAGGGAGAAGCAGGCTTCCCGCTGAGCAGGGAGCCTGATGTGGGGATATCAGGACCCTGGGATCATGACCTGAGCGGAAGGCAGACACTTAAAGACTGAGCCACCCAGCTGCCCTATATTCATCATTTTGGTAACATGTATTGAGCATTTACTGTGTGTTAAACATTAAACTACATAATATAATTAGTTCCTCCACAACTATGACACAGGAACTATAAGCAAACTTTAGAAATGAGGAAATCGGAGTTTGTGGGATTGTCCAAGGTCATAGAGGTGGTAAGTTACAGAGTGGGTTCCATGTCCAGTTCTGTTTGCCTGATCCTGTGCACACTGCCTGCTTTTAGTGGTTAGAAATGATTGTCATCGTGGCGACTGGGTGGCACAGCGGTTAAGTGTCTGCCTTTGGCTCAGGGCGTGATCCTGGCATTATGGGATCGAGCCCCACATCAGGCTCTTCTGCTATGAGCCTGCTTCTTCCTCTCCTACTCCCCCTGCTTGTGTTCCCTCTCTCGCTGGCTGTCTCTATCTCTGTTGAATAAATAAATAAAATCTTTAAAAAATAAAAATAAAAAAAAATGATTGTCATCTTTTTGACACTGTGTGTTGGGTAGTCATAAGAGAAAGAGTTCTTAACCAGCAATCCATGGCCACACAGGACATCCTTTGAATGGGCTTCGGAAGTCTGAGAAATATCTGGAATTAAATGCAATATGTAGTTCATGAATAGTTCACAGATTCTCAAGATAGATTCCAAAATGCCAGGACCCAAAAAGATACTCTAAATTACATCTAGCAACTTTGATTTTTATCGAAGGGATCCATACTCTAAACTCAGCATTAAAAACAATTTGTTTTCTAGCTACACCTACAATCTGAGCTTGAGGAAAAAAGCAGCAACCATCATTCAAGGCTCAGTCCTCTTTTTAGGGAATTTATTGGGCAAGACTGTGGATATTTGAGGCCACAGAACTTTCAGAAAATGCAAGCATTTTCCTTGTGACGTTGAACATTCAAGAATATGATTGTAGAAGCAGAGTCAAGGGGAGAAGGGTCTTCCAGGTCATTCAAATCGTATTCTTGATACCTAGTTTAAGAAAAATAGTGCAATGGAAAAGGTCAAGACTTGTCAGAGTGCTTAGAATATCAAGTCAGATTTCTTAGCTTGGCATCCTGTTTCCCTTTGGGTTGATTCTACAGTTTATGAAGGTTTTAGCCTTCAAAGACTTGGTTCTCTTATGTGGGAAAAGTGTTAGGGAAGAACAAGTAATCACCATAATTAATTTGTAGGATTGTTATGTGAATTAAATGTGATGATCCATAGACATGGCTAGAAGAGTACCTGGCACATATATTAACATTATCAATGATAATAATAATATCATTAACATGGACATAATTGAAACCCCATACATAAAAGAGCTATTAATAAATAGAAGAAAATAATCTTTATCACCATTAGTTTATTGATAAGTCTCTGATGTTCTTAGTGCTAAGTTTTCTCTTTAGAAGCATTTATAAGTTATTTCATTAAATACCTTAATTTAAAAATGAGTGTTTTATATTTCTTTGGTGACATGTAACCACCATGAGGTGCTTTGGGGCCATTTTAGTCTTTGCATGCTCTCCCCCTCCCCCCAGTTTAATGTAGAGAACAAAGCCAGAGTAATTATCTCCTATTTTTCATTTACATAGCTATCACTCAATGCCAGTGGTTTTAGCAGGGCAAAATCTGCTTTATCTAAAATGGAATCCATTTAATAACACCAAGAACTTATTCCTATAATCGACTAACAAGTGAAAGCAAACCTGGAAACAGAAAAAAAAAAGGCAGTTACCTCTACTGAGAGCCATGTGTATGATAATGGGAGTCTCTTTTCTTCATTCCTAAAGGATTAAAAAGAGATTTTAAAATGTTAAGTGAATTTGTAATAGAAACAGTAGGAAAGGTATCACTTTATCCATGAGCTTCTACAAAAGCCTTAGGAAATAGCATATCAGCCATTTGGGTGTACATGGTTCATTTTTATTCTGCTCTTTGTCTTGCAAATGAAGGTTCCTATAAGAGAGCTTTCCTCTAAGATAAAGCTTTTGAATTAACCTTCTAAGGAGGTTAAACTGCTGAATCAGATTAACCCTGCCTCAGAGTTCTGTTGCTTGGGCTGCATTTTCTTTCCTTGCCACTAGAGTACCGAAGCACACTTGGTTTCCAACCTGGTGCTGCAGAGAAGCCTAGTTTCCCGGGAGGTCAAATGCACTGAGTGCACAGGAGAAGACTGTACATGAATGAAGCTGGTCAAATAAAGACAATAGGAAAAAGGGTGGGCCATGGCCAGCATAAGGTAAGCATGGCTTATCTAAGGAAGAGGCCCCAGCTCTCAGTACTCAGCGACAATTCCTTGTTGCCGGATACTTGGATAATTTAAGATGATTTGAAAACCTGGGGTTTTATCTGAAATCTCCTAATTAAAAAAAAAATGTTCATTATATATCAAACACAAATAAAGGCAGAAAATAGTTTTTAATGAAACTCTAAATACTGAGCTTCCAAATTGATCAATTCATGGTCTTTCTTGTCCCTCTCCTCCCCTCTGCTTTGATTGTTTTGAAGCGAACTCTACACATCATATTATTTCATCTGTAACAACTTCAGTGGATTTCTCTAAATGTCCTGGACTTAAAAAAATATATAATCAAAACATCATAATCCCTAATGATCATTGAATATAGTCAGTGTTCAAGTTCTGATATTTTCATAATTTTCCTGAATGTTTTAAGTGCTTATCTATTTTTATTTCTTCGTCTCATCTAAGTTTCTTTTCACTGAGAACTAATAAAAGTAATGCATTGTGGGGCGCCTGGGTGGCACAGCGGTTAAGCGTCTGCCTTCGGCTCAGGGCGTGATCCTGGCGTTATGGGATCGAGCCCCACATCAGGCTCCTCCGCTATGAGCCTGCTTCTTCCTCTCCCACTCCCCCTGCTTGTGTTCCCTCTCTCGCTGGCTGTCTCTATCTCTGTCGAATAAATAAATAAAATCTTAAAAAAAAAAAAAAAAGTAATGCATTGTAATTGGTTGCTATGTCTTTTAAGTATTTTACTTGTTCATCTATTAATACGTCCTTCCTTTTCTTATTTATTTTTTATTGTAAAGAATTTGTGAAAGCAACTTGTTTTTCCTGTGTAGTTTTCCACAATTTGGATTTTGTTCTTTGTGGTGTTAATATGTGTGTCCCTTCTTTGAATTTTCAGTATATTTATTAGTATATGTAAAGGTTTAAACAAATTCTGGTAGTTTGTTTCAAGAATATGTGTAACCGTTGTGCTTTTGTATACTTACATTTGGATGCATGAACTCTGGATGCCTGTTACATCTCTTGGTAATCAGTGTCTACCTCTATTAATTTATGAAGGGATTAAAATAAACAAATGAAAACTCTAGGGACTATCATCACCAGTTTATGACTGCTCTAGAATTTCTTGCTTGGCTTGAACTGGGAGAGTAGGTACAGTTTGGCTCCCTGTGATTAAATCAGCAAAATCGGCATATTTTTAAAACACTTAACATTAGCTAAGGTTTTACTTTATTTTCTATGTTCTACCTTGAGTCATTTATCAGATATTTAGTGAATATTAATCTATCTTCTTGCCTCAATTGTAAGCTCCTTAAGTAAAGGATCTGTACTATGTCCAACCATTGTATCCCCAACATCCAGAAGTGATACCTGACACATCATAGGTTCTTGATAAATATTTGATGGATGGTTATGATAGTGAATGAGTGATTCAGTGAATAAATGGATTAATACATGTTTTCCAGGCACTGTGCTTTCAGTCTGTTAGAGAACAGAGATAAGTAAATAACGTATCCCTTATCTCTTGCTGCACAACAAATTAACACAAAAACTTGGCACCTTAAGGCAAGAAAAAAATTATCTCATAGTTTCCATGGGTAAGGGATTCAGGAGAAGCTTAACTTGCTTCCAGCTTAGGGTGTATCAGAAGGTTGCAGTTAAGCTCTTGTTTGGGGCTGTATTCATTTGGAGATTGGATGGGAGCCAGAGAATACGTTTCCAACATGGCTTCCTCACGTGGCAATAGGCAGATATCATCATTTCCCTGCCAGCTGTTAGGAGGAGCCCTCGGTTCCTTGACATGCAGACCTTTCCATACAGCTGCTTGAGTGTCCTCACAACATGGTGGCTGACTTCTCCCAGAGTGAGTGATTAAGAGAGAGCAAGAAGGAGACCACAGTGCCTTTTTATGACTTAATCTCAGAAGTCACACACTTTCACTTTTGCCTATTCCATTCATTAGAAATGAGTCACTAATTCCAGCCGACACTCAACAATTAGGCTACACCTTTCAAAGAAAATGCCAAGGGATGTTTGGACATTTTTTAAACCACTGCAAGTAATGATTACCATAATGTGTAGGAAAAGCTATCAGAGAGAGATGTCCAAAGTCATCTAGAAGCATTGGGAGGCCACACCAGAGGAATAAGCAGTGAAATAAGGGTTTGGAAATCTGAGTTGAAATCCTGCCTAGCTCTGTTACAAGCTAAACAGGAAACTGGGCAAATTATATTGTTGTTGTTGTTGTTGTTTTCCTTTGAGTCACACTTTTGGTAACTGAAAAAAAGTTTGGAATTGAACTTGATTATAACAACAATGAAATGAAGGACAATTTGTCAGGTACACATTGAGATAGGAAAGACTTTAGGGTTCAAAATCGATGGCCAAGAAAGAATTCTTGAGACGTCTTTGTTGCAGAAAGGTGACTTCATTAAAGCACAGGGACAGGATCCGTGGGAAGAAAGAGCTGCACTGAGGTCATGAGGGGTGGCCCATTATATACTTTCAAGTTGGGAGGGTGTTAGGGATAGTATAATTCTCTGAGGAATTTTGGAAGCAAGGTTTCCAAAACTGTGAGGTGGCTAGCTATTTTTGCGAAAAGGTCATTTATTGCCAGCTAATAAAACCTTAGTCATGAGACCCTTCAGATGTATATCGGTGGACCATATGCTTGGGGGATGATTGCTAACGTGTATGTTGGGGATTTTAGAGATAAAGCAAATTTCTAAAGGAATTTTTATACGTTGAAGTAGACTAACAGGATCCTGGGGGTCTGGCTAGGTTTGCCTTTTGCCCTTAGCCAAGTATTAACATCGAAGCCGTTGAATCTCTAGAGGAACGTCACTCTGCCCGTTTCAAGGACGTGTCAGTGGGCCGTAGGTAGTAAGGAAATTCAATAATTTTTCTTCTGCCTTTGTTTCCCACATCACATACTATAGCACTGAAATTCGAAGTGCTATAGGTGAGGTGCCTCTTTCAGTCATCACGGTAAGCACTACTATTCTGTTTAAGAGACGAGGAAATGCAGCCCGGGGAGACTGAGTAACCTGGCCGAGATCACCCACTGGTAGAGACAGAATTCAGACTCCGGCAGTTTTTATTTGTTTCTACCCTGGATTTTAAACCTTGCCTCTGGATTTGTTGCTTGTGGCTTTGTAGCATCAGTATCATTTTTAGGAGCTTGTTGGAAAAGCAGAATCTCAGGCCATATTCCAGACCTGCTGAAGTCGTATCTGCATTTCTAACAAGAGCCCCAACTGATTCAGATGCAAGTAAAATTTGAGAAGCACTTTTTAAAAGGACTACCTATTGATATCTCTAAGGAAACTTATAGCCATAAAAATAACTCCAAATTCTGTATGTATAATAACCGTGTGGAAGATATGCACATAAAAGAACATGAAACTTTTGACTTGTTACTATAGTGAGATTGTTGGTGTTACCACATCTCTCCTTTCTTGACAATTTTCAACAAAATTAAGAGGAACCATTTGGGGGCACCTGAGTGGCACAGTTGGTTAAGTGTCTGACTCTTGGTTTTGGCTCAGGTCTGATCTCGGGGTTGTGAGATCGAGCCCCTCCCCTCGTTGGGCTCCGTGTTCAGTGCAGAATCTGCTTGGGTTTCTCTTTCCCTCTCCCTCTCCCACTTGCTACTACATGCACACTCTCTCACACTCTCTCTAGAATAAACAAATAATCTTTTTTTTTTTTTAAAGAAGAACCATTCAGAATTTACAAAGAGGAAGAAATTCCATACTGTACTTTTAATAATTATAATAATAATACAAGGACTTAGGACATTTTTCTCCATACCCAAGAGAGTATGAAATTTATTAAGTCCACTAAGTATCAACTTCAACAAGTGGCAAGTCTGTTTTGCTAATCGATATTGAACAGAATCATACAGGAATTGAAGAAAATTTCATCACCTTAGGTGCTCAAAAGCACCAATTGGAAGGTATTGATACTCCCGCAGTCTGTCAGTAATAGTCATATTTCCCCTAATCTGAAGTAGATAAGATTTGCTATCTAGACAGGCTTTTCTAGTGATTCTCCACCCGCTACACATTATAATCCCATGGGAAGTTCCTAAAACAATACTGATTCCTGGGCCTCTTCCCCAGCAATCCTAACTTACTTGGTTTTCTGTGAGGCTCCGTTACGAGAAGTTTTTAAAAAGCTGTCCACATAGGTCTAATTTGAAATCTGAGTTGAGAACGATTGACCTAGAGAATTTCCGTGAGCTCTAATCCATCTTTGTACTTCTTGATTGTTCTGTTAGTGCTAGTTGAGTGAACATAAGCGGAGACATAATAAAAAGTTACATAATAACATCTTATCTATTGTCGTACTAGAGTTACTGGTTAGGTCTTTCGGTTCCAAGCAGCTTAATCACATATAAGCGTAATGAAAGTGAGGGGGAATTTTCAAGGTGATGACAATGCTGTCCAACACAAATTTGGACCACATATCTGATTTTATATTTCTAGTAGTACTTTTTATAAATAAATAATTGAATAAATAAATAAATAAGGCAAGATCTTAATTTCAATAATATATGTTATTTAACAGATGAAAGAAAAAAAAACCTTCATTTTTTTCCACATTTCTACTCCCTTCTCAATACGTTGGATATCAGATGTGTGTGGATTTTTCCCATGTCAAGCAATTTTCCAACACATTAAGTACCTTGAGTTTAAAGTGTAGACCCCACAGGTTAAGGGCTCAGTCCCACTAGGCTGCTCCCCGCCATGTACACACATGAGATGCCATTCAGATCCACATTGCTATTGCTGCTTCTCACCTCCGGCTATAAATCAGAGGCTACCAAACCCCCTCCTCAGGTTTGACAGTTTGTCAGAATAGCTCACCAAACTCAGGGGGAAAAAATTTACTTACTAATTACCAGTTGATTAAAAGATTATGTAACTCAGCAAGAGCTAGATGGAAAGGATGCCGAGGGCAAGGTATGGGGGAAGGGTCTGGTGCTTCCATGCCCTCTCCCCACACACTACCTTTCCAACTTCCATGTGTTTGCTAACCTAGAAACTCGCTAAACCCTCTGGTTGAGGGATTTTTATGGAGGTTTCATTACATAGGCATGATTGATAAAAATCATGAGCCATTGGTGATTGAATCCAATCTGCAGCCTATCTCCCTGCCCAGGAGAGTGGGAAAAGGGGAGGGAGGCTGAAATTTCCAACCCTCTAATTAGGTGGTTGTTTCCCCTGGCAACCAGCCCCCTTTGGAAGTTCTCCAGAGTCACCTCACAAACATAAACTCATCTGTAGTTATAAGAGGCTTGTTATGAATAACAGAAGACACACCTTTCACCTTTATCATTCTTATCACTTAGAAAATACCAAGGTTTTTAGGAGCTCTATGTCAGGAATGGGGATGAAGACCAAATATATGTTTCTTATTATATAAATCACAATATTACAAGTGAATATATTCAAAATTTTATTTCCACATGTAATTAACACAATTAGTTGAGAAGATATTTGGATTTTTTTTTAATACAAAGGCTATAAAATCTAGTGTATATTTTATAGTTACAGTACAACTAAATTCAGACTAGCAACCATTTTGTGTCCGTTCATTTGGAAAAAAATACCAGAGAATTGGAATGAGAGAAAGAGTAGAATTACAGAGAAGGGGGCAGAGATGTGTTACCATGTTGGCCACCCCTACAGGTGTCTGGTGTTGGACACCTTCTCAGTAGTCTTATTAAATCTGAGAACTGTTCAGCTGGGCTGAAAAAACAAAGTTTGATCCATCACTCTCTGAACAAGGGTGGCTCCACAGCTCTAAAAGCCCCACATATCTGTGTTGTCAATGCCGGTGGGACAAGCAGGTTCTGATGTAGGAAATGTTGGGGTCCTGAGGGATGGCCCACTATACACTTTCAAGTTGGGAAGGGATTAGGGACAGCACAAGCCTCCAAGGCATTTTGGAAACAAGGTTTCCAGGACTTTGAGAGGGCCAGCTGTTGTTAGGAAAAGGTCATTTATTATTGTTTAGTAAAAACTCAGTGCCAAGACTCTTCAGATCTGCATCAGTGGGTCATATGCTTCGGGGATGATTGCCAATATATCTTGAGGGGGATAGAGATAAAGGAAGTTTCCAAAGGAATTTTTATATGCTAAAGTAGACTTACAGCATCCTGGAGGTCAGGCTAAGATTGTCTTTTGCCCTTAGCGAAGTATTAACAGCGAGGCAGCAGAATTCCTGGAATGTGACTCTGCCAGTTTCAAGGACTTGTCAATGGGCTATAAGTAGTAAGGAAATTTAATTTTACTTTTGCCTTTGTTTCCCACATCAGGTTCCATCAGGTTCCTGCTGTCAGGGCACACCTGAGGTAGGTAGAGCCCAGAATGGTCGCTGCAGCAGGGGTTGGTGTGGGGGTGGGGCTGAGAGGCTCTGAGTGGCATGAGAGACGTTCCATACACTGGATAATATCAATTCCCCAGGAAGTTGATGGTGTTGCTTAAAAATAAATTTTGTGAATTTAAAATTGTTTGAAAGTGTTGTACGACATGCCACAACTTTTATGTATTGCATTCCCATGTATCGTGGTATTTTCCAGAGCATGCTATAGCATATAGCGTTGAGAATGGTTATTTGTCCAAGTGTAACCGAGCCAAAGTGCGTTTGCTCCTTGGTGGGTCAGAAACTGCACCAGGTTGAGTTGTCCCACAAAGAAACTTTTAATTGTAGCAAATAAGGAGATCATGGGAATGGCTTCCAAAGCCACCTGAGAGAAGGTGAATGGATTCCTTTTGTTTAGGGTTAGGATGAATATTTATTTATTTATTTATTTATTTATTTATTTATTTATTTATTTATTTTTATTATGATATGTTAGTCACCATACAGTACATCATTAGCTTTTGATGTAATATTCCATGATTCATTGTTTGTGGATGAATATTTAGATCAGGAAACCTTATCAGTGTATGTAGAGGTGGGCGTAAGGTTGCATGTGTGCTTTAAGGAAACACGCCTATACATACATAGTACTTTTTTTGTTTTTGCTTTGTTTTTATTATGTTCAGTTAGTCTCTGTATAGTACATAATTGGTTTTTGATGTAGTGTTCAGTGATTCATTAGTTAAGTATAACACCCAGTTCTCATCACAGCACGTGGCTTCCTCAATACCCATCACCGCCACCCTCCTCCCTTCTGAAACCCTCAGATTGTTTCCCGTGGTCCATAGTCTCTCATGGTTCATCTCCCTCTCTGATTTCTCCCCCTTTGATTCCCCTCCCTTCCCCTATGGTCTTCTGAGCTATTGCTTATGTTCCACTTATGAGTGAAACCATATGATAGTTGTCTTTCTCTGCTTGACTGACTTCACTTAACATAATCCCCTCCAGTTCCATCCATGTCAATGCAAATGATAGGTATTCATCATTTCTGATGGCTGAATAATATTCCATCATACATAGTATGTCATGTAAGTGAGGCTGAGGCTCTTTCTTGGGCACAGATTTTAGTATTAATGAGGGAAGGGTGATTGTAGGTCATTCCAGAGGCCAATCCACAGTCCATCTGCAAAGGCGTGAGTCAGGTGTAGCTCAAAGAGTCTGGGTGTTTTAGGCTAACAGATGGTCTTGTGAGGGCAGCCCCCATCACATTGGGTGGTTTCGGGTTTTCTTTACCTAAGTTAAGAGGAAATCCAGAAAGAAGAGCTTAGGGAAAAATGTAAGACAGAGGTTAGTGAGTACAGGCAGGTGGGCAGTAAAGGCCAGCTCTTAGGGTCTAGCTTGGTGACACAAGAAACACTTTTGGTGAGGTGTATCTTATAAGACGAGTGCATCATGAATCATATTTTACAGAGAGATCCTGTACATCTTTGCTACTCAAAGTGTGTTTCATGGACCAGCAGCCTCCACATACATTTACTTACATTGCCTAAATGCCACTGGACACATACAAGGGAAATAGAAAGGCCATATGGTAAGTTTTTAGAATGCAGAATCCCAGGCCCACCTCAGACTCACTGAGAATGTGTGTTTTAACGCAGTGCTCAACAGTTCATAAGTACACTAAAAATTCAAAAACAATGTACTGCACCAGGATGTACTCAATTCAATTGTTCATTAAAGACACTTACGTGATTATTTCACTGTATAAAATAGGTATATTTCTAAAAAGTGAATTATGACCTTCAGTAGGATGCATCACAGGAGATCTCACTATGGAGAAAACTTTCTCAAATTGTTTATCAGACGTTGGGCTTTATTGTTCAAATGCAGATTTCTGTGGTGCACCCTCATACCTACTACAATCACTCTGTCTGAAAGTAGGTTCAGGTGCCTGAATTTTAAAGAAGCTACCTACACAATTAGCATACCCACTAAAGCTTGAGAACTATAGTTCAGAGGGATGCTACTGTGGAATCTATTACATAAAGCCCTCTTTTATAGGCTGAATACAGCACAATAAAAATCATCCCTGGCGTGCCTGGGTGGCTCAGTAGGTTAAGCGTCCGTTGGCTCAGGTCATGATCTCAGGATCCTGGGATGAGCCCTACATAAGGCTCTCTGCTCAGCAGGGAGTCTGCCTCTTTCCCTCTCTCTCTCTCAAATAAATAAATAAAATCTTCTTAAAAAAATCATCCCAATGATCTTGTGTGTAAATATGGAATTTTATTTTATTCATGCTTCATTTATGCATTTGTTTATTTATCTAATCTTTTTTGGGTGTCTCCTATGTGCAAGTCTGTTTAGATGCTGGGAAATTTATGATAAAATAAGATACTATCTTTTGTCTAAAAATGCTCAGTCTGGTTGACAGAACATAGGTAATCATTCAGCTTGTTGAGTGTCAGGTTACATAATGTAAAATAGGTTCTCAGAGTCCAGAAGAAAACATCCCCAGCTATGATGGTGGATGGGGCCTTTTTGGAAGGAAGGAGACCTGTTTTTAAAATGCTGCATGTGAAGTATTTAGAGAGATCACTTTAATAAACCGCCAGATTGTGTGTTTCCTAGACACGATTTTTTAATGATTCATTGATAATATGAATATGAAAATAATGACCAAATCATTATTTTAAAGCTACTAACTGTATACATTTTCCCTTTCTTCCCAAATAACTGTATGGACCTTAAGCTGATGAATTATCTGTTTCCCCTGTACGTTCACAGGGGCATTAGGGCAATATATATAAATGCATGCATTATCCAACTGACTCAAGAATAAATTCCTATGAAATGCACTAGAGCAATTTCATCGTAATTGAGGAGAAGCCACTAATTTAACCTGACTTTCCCCCCCTGGGGTGGGGATAGGTGTAACCTGCTCGTAATTGTCCACTTAGTACATCAAAAAGAACATTAAGTGAATGAACTTTAAGTTACTAGATCTTTGAGTGATGGCAGTGCCTTCCTTACCTAGGAAAGGTCACTTATGTGATAATTGCTAGAGGATCAAGAAGCTGAACTTCCAGAAGCACTTTGGGATGCCATTCTCAACATCCTCCCCAACAGGTCCCTCGGGAAGAACATTTCTGATGAATGAACTAAAGAGGTGAACCCTGTCTAGGAAATCTTAGAGCAAGCCTTGACTTGAAAAGTTTTAAGACAAAGTATTTTTCAATTTCTTGTTTTCTTATCTTTTTTGTGCCTGTTAATATGGTGGACAAATATTTGTGGAATGGCTACAATTCAGCATAGATTGTTTCTGTAGCAATTAGACTGCTTGGCATTTGGTGTGACCTCAGCGTTGTCAAATGCGTGACAGCACGGAGGGGCTTTCATAAAGGAATAAATGATATACAATACTAACTGCACAGTTAGCCAAATATAATATGACCTAAGAGAAAACTATTAAAAAGATATTTAAAAAAAACAACCTCTGTTGTTTGGAGGTGTATTTCTTCATATACTGTTCCATCTCAGTGAGCTTCTGTCTTTTCAGGTTTCACAGAGTCCACATCCTTCTAGGGACCCAGTAAAATGTTTTAATTTCTTTTAAAATCAGAAGGAAAAAACTAAACTTTTAGGTTACAGAAAATGTTTGAATATATATTAATACATTAATGTACATATCAATGTAGTTGTAAAATATAATTATATATGTTACATAATAAATAATTATTTTATTTTATTTTATTTATTTTATTTTATTTTTTCAATGGAGGAAGAGACCCATGAAAGCACAAGTGCCTTGAGCCCATGTCATAATGCAGCCATGGCAGCAGAAATGGGGGGCTTTCCCACCCTTACCCCACTAGGTGTCCTGGGGCTTCCTTTTCTTTTTTTTTTTCTTTTCTTTTCTTTTCTTTTCTTTCTTTTTTTTTTTTTTTTCTTTTTTTTTTTTGGCTTTTAAGCTTCCTTCTGAAGGACTGTGTGTTTGCTTCTTAGGACTGCTTTACAAATATGCAGCCTGGGTGGCTCAAAACAACAGAAACTTGTTCTCTCACAGTTCTGGGGGTTAAAAGTCCAAAATCAATGTAGTTGGTTTCTTCTGAGGGAAAACTTATTCTGTACCTCTCTCCCAGCATCCTGTGACAACTAGTGATTCCTGCTATCCCCTGGCTTGTAGCTGCTTTGCTTTAATCCTCTGGCATCAGGTGGCATTCTCCCTATATGTCTTTGTTCAAATTTCCCTCTTATAGAACCAGTCATATTGGATTAGGACCCATCCTAACGATCTCATCTTAACTTGATTACATCTACAAAGATCCTTTTCAGGTCCTGTTCACAGGTAGTGGGGAGTTCAGCAAATCATTTTGGGGGATGTAATTCAACCATAACAGATTGTTTACATGTGATAATCGGAAGGGGTCCAAACAAAATTTGGTGGTATCCTTCCTGAAGCCAGACGAGATGCTGAGTAAAGTCTTCATAGGTACTGTTGATGATGGAGGCCCAGCCTGTTCTCTGCTGGCAAGCTGTGTAATCTAGCAAAGGGAACCCAAACCAGGCCTTTACCCCATGGCTACAGGCCCACTTCCTGGCTGCACAAATTGTTTTGGTAACTTCTTTCTTTCGGTATCTTTTTAATTCTGGGGAGATCATATCACCTCCTTTTGTTTCTGTTAGGGGTGGTCTCTCCTCAGATTTTCCTTTTGTCTTATTTGCAACAGACCTATTTAATTCCAAGTCTAAAACTTTAGTAATGGAAAAGCTGGTTTCTTCTCATTTAGGCCAGGGAAGTTTTAAACATTAAACCTTTCCCAAGAGGGTAAGGGAGTATAGCCCTCTCTATGGCAAAGAAGCCAACTCAAACCCACCAAACCAAATGCAGTCTCTGTGGTTCCAAGATAAGGCAAACTGACCATGTATATCCTGACATCAGCATCATGCCACAGAGGAGAGAAAAGTTAGTGTTTCTTAAGAGGGAAGATGGTGAACAGATGGTCTTGTGAGGGCAGCCCCCATCACATTGGGTGGTTTCGGGTTTTCTTTACCTAAGTTAAGAGGAAATCCAGAAAGAAGAGCTTAGGGAAAAATAGAAAGCTTCAAAGAGGAAGTAGTGTTGGGACTGGGACTTAATGGACAAATAGAAGATTGCTGGGCACAGAGAGATAGCTTTGGGGATAAGTGGGAGGGGAGAGCATTCCAGGTAGAGACCACAGCATGAACAGAGACACCAAGTGTGGCAACAGCTGACATGTTCACAAAATAAGTCTCCAGTGTGGCTACCGGCCTAGAGTGTGTGGTGGCAGAACAAGATAGAGCATACAAAGGACTATTTGTTAGACATAATTTTACTGGGACTCTATGTGTGGAGCTATTGAAAAGCTGCAACTGCCTCTGTGCCAGGAATGTCCCCACATAAAGGTGGATTGTAGTGCAGGTGCTCCTGGGTAGAAGTAGGAATGCGTTAGTTTTCCATGGCAGCCGTAAACGATTACCACAAACTTATTGGCTTTAGAACGGTATACGTTTATTATCTTATGGTCTGATCATCAGAGGCTGAAATGAATCTTACTGGGCTGAATCAAGGTATTGGCAGGGCTGTGTTTTTTCCAGGAGGCTCTAGGAAAGAGTCTGTTTTCTTGCCTTCTCCAACTTTTGGAGGCTGCCCCATTCCTTGGTCCTCTCCCCTTCCATCGTCAAAGCCAGCAATGATCAGTCCAGTCTTTCTCATGTTCCATTACCCTGACACTCCCTTCTGCCTTCCATTTCCACTTATCAGGACCCTGGTGATTACACTGGACCCACTAGGATCATCCAGGATAATCATCTCCTCTCCTCAAGGTCATCCAATTAGGAATCTTAATTCCATTTACAATCTTTCCCCCTCGCCTTATAATAGACATATCTGGGTTCCAGAGGTTATGGTGTGGACCTTTCTGCCTACCACTAGGAGATGCTAAAATACGGACTTTGGTCCAACACATCCCTGCTGTGTGAAGAAGTTTAAGGGTAGTTCATTTTAGGATTTAATATATAGCAGAGTGGATGTCAGCAGTTCTCTGTTTGTGCAGAGCTGGGTGCAGATCTTGAGAAATGTCTGAAGATATGACGTTCCAGTATCCCCAGAACTCTGCTCTCAATCATCTCTGTGAAGGCTGGCATGCCAACTCCCCAAGTCATGCTCCAGAGCACATGAGTATGTTTCAAGAACAGAATTATTGGAACATTCCCCTGCCCTCTTTTTCTCTCTCCTGTGTCTTTGCTGGTTTTTCCATTTATGGCCTTCCTACATGTGTGTTTTGCTCTGCCTGCCTCTTATTCTAACCCTGATCTCCTGTGCTCTTTTAGAAGCCTCATCACCTAAAGACTAGTTAAAGGGGATTAGCAAATGACCATGACTGAGAGAATGACATTTGTAGCATCTGCATTTAAAAGGCAGAACCTATTCTGTATGAGATCAATCATTTAGTTACAAGTAGTAGGAGTCTCCAGCATCAGAATTATTGTACCGATGTATTTATATCCCTTCTATCTCATGACACATACCTTGCAAAGCCTTACATGGCTAAAAGAATGCAGCTAGGTGACTACCTGTGACTATTTATCATCCCCCCCACCCCCGACAATGACTAAATTGCAGTTTCTCCGTGCTGATCGCTTACTTTATACACTAAGCAAAAGGGGGCAGAGGCAGAGGGAGTGGATCCTGGCATTGTCATATCAGTCATATCAGAGAGCATGATGGGCCCTGCCATAACCCAGTGATTTGGGAACATGACTCATGCAGCATCCCTAAGACAAGCTGGGTTGCACTGTAGGCAGTGGCCAAGGTTGTTATCTAAGGACCACCTCCAAGTTGCCAGGAATTCTGCGGCCAGGAGGACCAGGAATGACGACTCAGTCCTTGACAGGCCTATGCTCTTTAGCAGAAATACCCTCATGTGAATCGCTTTCGTCTTTGCATTCAAATAGGATGACTGAATCCTGAACAGAATGCCTGGTTTAGGACCCTATCATTTATTCCTGCTTACAGAGGACTCATGACATTGAAAGTTCAGGACTTTTCTAACACTGGGAGTTTTCTCCACTATGTTTGTGAAAATGGGGTTAAATTTACCTTTAGTAAAGCACTTTGAAATATTTATCACCATGACACCTATAGAAGAGAGAAACATCCTCCTGGCACTCAGGAGAAGAAAGGGGGAAAAATGCTCATTTATGATAATGCATGCCCAGAAATGATACCCACGTAAGAATAATCACTGATAATACCAACTCTATTTTTCTCCAGTAAGTTCTCTCTTGCTCTTCATTTAGCTAGTTTAAATGCCCAATGTACTAGTTGCTAATGAAGCACAATTGTTGAATCACTACTCCCTGACTGTATTTCTTTAGAAACTGTGGGATTTATTGTAACGTTTCTGGATTGAATTCCTAAACTGCCCAAATTAATGTATTTGACCCCAATCTACCTTTCCAGCTGGATTTACTTCTGCTCCATTACCAAACTCCTGGTGCTGACTAGTTGACTCATCTTCCCCCAACCCCTCTTAGGCTTTTCAAAACTCATTGCCTTCTCTCAGAAATACCTCCACCTTTCCCATGAAGCCATTCCTGACCCCCATCATCTATCTGGTGGTGAGCTCTTTTTTTTTTTTTTTAAGATTTTATTTATTTATTTGAGAGACAGAGACAGAGCATGAGTGGGGAGGCAGAGGAAGAGGAATAAGTAGACTCCCCACAGAGCAGGGAGCTCAACTCGGGGCTCAATCCCAGCACCCTGAGATCATGACCTGAGCTGAAGGCAGATGCTTAACCGACTGAGCTACCCAGGTGCCCTGGTGGTGTGCCCTTAGTGTGCAGAAATCACAAAACTTAATGTTCAATCTCTCTTTTCCTGGGTACCTACATCCTGCCTTTAAACTTTTGTATTATCAGTTGATACCAAGGACCACAAACTTGGTCCAGAGTATCCATTTATCTCACAGACCTTTTGCGGCATTCCATACAGCATTTCCAAATTAGGGTATCTTAAACTTTGGATGTCTGAACCCTTGAAAAATTACAACAACTGGCAACATTGGGCTTATATTTAAAGTGGCAACAATCCAATAGAACTGAGTGGTAGCCATTCCCCATAATACAAATATTTTCTTCAGTTGGCTAGACACTATTCCCTTTTGATTTTATCTGGCCAACTTTACTCATTTTTGTTATTTCATTATTTCTCCCAAGACTGTGACATAGTGCACACATTGGCCTTTACCCTTTTTTTGTTGTTGTTGTTTTTCTCATATTTATTATTTTGCCTCCCTATTGCTCACTCTCTATGCAGGAACTGGAATGATCTTTTAAAAAAGGAAGAAAAACAAAACAAAGTTCATAAGTGGTTGTTCTCTTTCCATTCTCTTTCCATTAACCCACCTCCCCCAATGATTTTCCATTGAATTTAGATAACTTGCATATTCCTATGATACTCTCCCTCACCTGAGACCCCCCTCCCAGTTACTCATTAGGCATCAACCATATTGTCCTTTTTTCACTTCCTTGAATAGGTCAAGTTGTTCGGTCTATATATTTGTTTTTCTTCCAAGTCTTTTTCTCCTACTTTTATTGAAATATAATTGACACACAGCACTGTATACATTTAAGGTGTGCAGTGTAATGACTTGACCTGCATATATTATGAAATGATCACCACAATAAGTTTAGTTAACATCCATCATCTCATACAGATACAAACAAAACAAAAACCATGTTTTTTTCCTTATGATGATAACTTTTGGGATTTACTCTCTTTCACATTTCAAATATACCATCCAGCCATGTTAACTATAGTCATCATGTTGTTATACATCATATCCCTAATACTTATTTATCTTATAACGGAAAGTTTGTACCTTTTGACCATCTTCATCCCCCACCCACCCCCCACTCCCACCCTCTTCCTCTAGCAATCACAAATTTGATCTCTGTGAGTTTTTGTTTGTTTGTTTGTTTTTTAGATTTCACATATAAATGAGGTCATGCAGTGTTTGTCTTTGTCTGGCTCATTTCACTTAATACCCTCAAGGTCCATCTGTGTTGTAGCAAATGGCAAGGTTTCCTTCTTTTTTATGGTTGAATACAATTCCATTGTCTGTGTGTGTGTCTGTGTGTGTGTGTAGATATATATACACACATGCAAATTTATACACACTCACACACATCTCACATTTTCTTTCTCCATTCATCTGTTGATGGACACTTAGGTTGTTTCCATGTCTTAGCTATTGTAAATAATGCCACAGTAAACATAGGGATCCAGATAACTATTTGGGAAAGTAGTTTTGTTTCCTTGGGATATATATCCCAAAAGCAGAATTGCTTAAATTACCATAAAAAAATGGTAGTTTTTTATTGTTGATTTTTTGAGGAACCTCCATACTGCTTTCCACAGTGGCTACACCAGTTTGTATTCCCACCAACAGTGCACAAGTGTTCCTTTATCTCCAAATCCTCGCCGATACATATTATTATTTTTTATCCTCTTGACCCTAACCATTCTAAAAGGTGTGAGATGATATCTCATGGTGGCTTTGAATGGCATTTCTGTAATGATAAGTGCTGTTGAGGGTTTTCTTCCAAATCTTTACATGGCTGGCTTCTTCTCGTTATTTAAGTCCTAGGAATTATTTGATCACCCATATGAAGTCGCCCTCATTCTTCCTCCCAAATCATATTTCCCCCCTTATCCTATCTTATTTTCTTTACTTATCTAACATAATCATATTCCTGTATTTGAATCCTTGTCTTCTCTACTTCCTTCCACTAGAGTATAAGGAACATCAGAAACCATGTCTATCTTTTTCAATGCAGTTTTCCCAGTGCCTATCATGGAGTATAGCAATCATAGGTGAGCAGCTTACTGAATATTTGTGCCTACCTGACTCCTGGTTTATAATGTCATAAAATAGGTACTTGTGCTTTTACTGCCCAATGAGTTTGTAAACATCTTATAAGTGGACACCTGTCTGCTAATTTTTTGAAAAGTACAGAGTAGTTAGCTCTTTATAGATGTTTAGTAGACATTTGACAATATGTTTATAGTTTGTTTCAAGAACAGATTTAAAAGGCCAGGGTGAAAAAATATGATAATTATGTTAGTTTTAAAACTTTCAGGTAATAACAACTGCAGCTCAAATATAGTCAATCTAGATTTCCACTTCTGGCCAAGATTGGAGTAACAGGTTCCATATTTATCCTCTTGTTTGAAACAACCATTCAAAAACAAACCCCAAAACATTAATGAAATAATGTTTTTTCATTTTTTTATTGAAGTATAATTAACATACAGTGTTATATTGGTTTTAGGTGTAGTGTAAAATGATTCAACAATTCCCTACATTACTCAGTGCTCATCACAGTATGTGTATTCTTTTTTTTTTTTAAGATTTTATTTATTTATTGGACAGAGAGAGAGACAGTGAGAGGGAGAGCACAAGCAGAGGGAAAGGCAGAGGGAGAGGGAGAAGTAGACTCCCTTCTGAGCAGGGAGCCTGGTGTGGGACTTGATCCCAGGACCCTGGGATCATGACCTGAGCCAAAGGCAGATGCTTAACGACTGAGCCACCCAGGCACCCAACAATATGTGTATTCTTAATTCCTTTTAGGTATTTCACACATCCTCCCTCCTCTCCCCCCTCTGGCAACAACCAGTTAAGAGTGTTTGGGGGCGTCTGGGTGGCTTAGTTGGTTAAACGTCTGTCTCTTGATTTTGGCTCAGGTATGATCTCAGGGTTCTGGGATGGAGCCCTTCGTTGGGCTCTGTGGTCAGCAGAGAGTCTGCTTGAGGATTCTCCATCTCCCTCTGCCTTTGCCCCTCCTCCAAATATGGCATTTTTCTTTCTCTTACTGAATTATTTCACTTAGCGTTATACCATCTAGGTCCATCCATGTGGCAAGATCTCATTCTTCTTTATGGCTAAGTAATATATATATAATATATATATATATATATATATATTGCATATATATATACACACACACAATATATATATATATATATATATATAGTACTGCATCTTCTTTATCCATTCATCTACAGATGGATACCAATTGGGCTGCTTCCATAATTTGGCTATTGTAAATAATGCTGCAGTAAACATAGGGGTACATATATCCTTTCAAATTAGTGTTTTTGTTTTCTTTGGTTAAATACCCAGTAGTGGAATTACTGGATTGTATGATATTTCTATTTTTACTTTTTTGAGGAACCCTAATGCTATTTTCCACAGTGACCACACCACCTTGCATTCCCACCAACAGTGCACAAAGGTTCCTTTTTCTCTACATCCTTGGAAATAATACTTGTTATTTCTTGTGTTTTTTATTTTAGCCGTCCTGACAGGGGTAAAGTGATACCGCATTGTGGTTTTGATTTGCATTTCCATGATGAATAGTGATTTTGAGCATCTTTTCATGTGTCTGTTGACCATCTGTATGTCTTTTTTGTTGTTGTTAAGATTTATTTATTTATTTTAGAGAGAGAGAACACAAGTTTGGGGAGGGACAGAGGGAGAGACTCTCAAGCAGACTCCCTGCTGAGCCCAGAGCCCAACATAGAGCTCCATCTTACGACCCATGAGATCATGACCTGAGCCAAAACCAAGAGTCTGATGCTCAACCAACTGAGCTGCCCAGACGCCCCCTGCATGTCTTTTTAAGACAGTGAAAATCAAGCAACTAAGGACAAAGATTCCTGAGGGAAGGGAAAAAAGTAAAGTGTAATACCTATATTTGCGTCGGCTTATTGCACAAATAAGTGCACGAAAAGGTGCTCAACAGAATTAGCCATTTAGGGAAATGCAAATTAAAACCACCATAAAATACTACTACACAATGATTAGAGTCATTAAAATGAAAAAGTGTAACCATACCATGTGTTTGCATGATATAGAGAAACTGGAAATGCCAGTGAGAATGTAAAATAATGCAATCATTTAGAAAACAATTTGGCAGTTTCTTAAAAAGTTAGACAGTCAGAAGAAATTGTAACTCTTATACATTGCTTGTGGGAATATAAAATCGTATGGCCTCTGCGGAAAACAATATGGTGGTTCTTCAAAAAATTGAACATAGAATTACTACATGATCCATCGATTCCTCTTTGGGGCATATACCCTGAAGAAGTGAAACACAGGACTTGAACAGGTATTTGTACACCATTGTTGATAGCAGCACTATTCAGAATAGTCTTTCATAATATTTGATAAACATCCCAAATGTCCGCTGACAGATGAATGGATGAACAAAATGTTTACATGAAATTCTGACACTTGCCGTTACAGTGTGGATGAAACTTAAAGCATTATGGTAAGTGAAATAAACATGACACAAAGGACAAATATTGTATTATTCTAGCTATATGAGGTACCTAGAATAGTCGCAATTATAGATAAAGAGAGTAGAATGGTGATTGACAGGGGCTTAGCAATGGGGAAATGGGGAAGTATTTTTAATGGGTACAGAATTTTAGTTTGAGAAAATGAAAAAGTTCTGGAAATGGATGGTGGTGACGGTTGCAAAACAATGCGGATGTACTTAATGCCACTGAATTTTATCTTATGTATATTTCCCCAGAATAAAAGTTAGAAATTTATTTATAATATGATCCAGCCATTCTACTCCTAGGTTTTTACCCAAGAGAAAAGAAAGCGTACATCTATACAAAGACTTGTATGTGAAAGTTCATAGCAGTTTTCCTTGTAATAGCCAAATACTGAGGACAGTCTAAATATCCATTAACAGGTGAGTGAATAAGCAAATTGTGGTACATCTATACAATAAAATAATGCTCAGTAATGGAAAGAAATGAACTATTAAGGCACACATCAAGTTTGATGAATATCAAAATAATTATGCAGAGTGAAAGGAGACAGGTGTACACTCTATGATGCCATTTTAGAAAACATTAGAAAATGCAATCTAATCTATAGTGACAGAAAGGAGAGCAGTGATGGCCTGCAGATTTGTGTGTGGGTGAGGGAAATCAAGGGTGATGGCAAGACAAGGTGAGGTGGAGGCATTTCAAAGAGCCACTAGGAAACTTTTGGAGGAGGATATGTTCATTAGCTTGATTGGAGTGCTATTCTAATAAATGTATACTTATCTCAAAACTCATCAAATTTAATACCTTAAATATGTGAAGTTTGTTGTATTTTAATTATACCCAAATAAAGGTGTTAACTATCACAATATCTACATGTGTAGTGTGGCCCTCTGATCCAAAAGTCGTTGTTATTTATGAAGGGCACAAGCCAAGACCTGGCTCATATTCAAAATAATTTAATCGGGTGGATCATGGAAACCACTGACTTTAAGAGATTGAATGTATTTGTTGTCCATGCATTTTAATGAAAATTAATGATTTGGAATTTAATGAATTCCTTGCAGGCTTATTGAAATTTAATAGAAAATGATATAGTATAACTTGAAATCAATTTAAATTATCCAAATGAATAATTAATATGTCTGTCGTAAAATTGTCTAGCATCTATTATTTAGAAGCAAATGATTCAGAATCAAGTTTACCAAAAACTCTAGCTCTTTTGAAGTGTAATGTTGGAGCACCCTCCTCAACTGGCCCTCTTTGGACAGTTTTTGAAACAGATGAAAGAATGGATCCTACGTTGTACTTATTGATAAAATATGCAGTAAGAAGTACCTTATTTTGTTTGACACTTATATAAGGCATATTCATTAACACTATCACCTCCTTCCTTAGGTAGGAAAAAACCCCCAAAAACCAAACCAAACAAAACAAAACAAAAACTATGTAGTAAATACTCCTGTCCTTATTTTAGAGATTTTAAAATTTCATTATCTGCAAATTAAACTCAGGATAAAAAAATGCAATCTCTTCATCCCATGGCATGTCCTCCTTGTATTTTCTACTCTGGTATGCTGGCTTTCTTTAGAAGTTTCTAAATAAATTTACCAAATTAACTCTCATAGCATTCTTCAAAATGCTAAGTTCCTTCCCACCTAATACTCCTAGGATACTTTTGTTTGGATGTTACTTTCATGTCTTCAGAGTGACCTTCAGTGAATTCCATTGAAATTTGGACCCTCTTTTATAATATTACCCTGAGCACTTTTTCTTTATAGACATTGCTGATATCTTGTGTTATAATTATTGTGTTGATTTGTTAATATTAACACATAAATATCTGACTTTGCTTAATTTCCGCCTCCCCAGTGGACCAAATGCTCTGTTTCCATTGTGTTCAGTAATTTATCCCTAGAGTATAGTACAAGCCCTAGCACACATAGACTTCTAGCAAAGCTCTAGTGAAAATAAAACAACCAGTCAAACAGACATGAACAAGGCGGTGTCCTGCCCAAGGAAACACAGCTGAGTGTACCACCCTGATGCGCTAACCTGTGCCTTCTCCATTAACCCTCTGAGCCTCTAACATTTGAGGGAGATGGTAATCAATGCCTCTATGTCTAAGGGAAGGAATTACAGATGAATATTACATTTGAAGCATCTGATCTCCTAAAATATGTAAAAGACATCTCACATAGCTGTCAGCCGCTACGGGAGTTAATTTGGTAAGCCAGCTTGTGGAACAATATGTTCTTATACTTTAAGTGATGATTTTGCTCTCAAAAATGTATGTAGGCCTTCTGCTGGAGAGAAATGTAGAATCTATACTTCACCCCCAAATGCATGACTGATTAAGTAGCCGTGGGAAAGTGTGGCTCTTAGCCCAAACTGTGCTTATATGGCCTGAAATTTATCCTGTGAGTTATTTGGTTAGATATGAGCAGTACAGGTAGGCAATTCTATAATATTTTATTTCAATTTTATAAGGTTGTGTAAGTGTTAAAGAAGATAATAGATACAAATATTTCTATATAAAATTATTATTATTATTAATATTATTATTATTCTCATGCTTAGTATTGTTTCCCCAGCCATGTTTTGGATCCATTTCCCAGGTATTTTTTATAAAGGAGCTGATGGATCTTCGGGGTTTCAAATTGTTTGCTCAGAGATACCGTTGTATGAGTTATGAGTAGGAAGTGACTTGTAAACCTATGTACAAATAATACAATGATGATTCAACAAAAATGATAAAAAAGATTCCCTGATACTCAGATCACAGATTTTTCGGGGGTAGGGGGAGCCCTTTGAAAATCATCTCGTTTTAATCCATTCCCTCATTTTGTAAATCAAAAAATTAGAGTCCAGTGACATGTTCAAAGTATCAAAATGAGTCAAAGGCAGTCTTCAGGGATTAGAACCTAGACTCTATTCTCATTCCAGGGGTGTACCCTTCAACGTACTCACTTCTACAATGGATTCATTTGCAAGGGCTGCCATAACAAATCGCCAGTAACTGGGTGGAAATTTATCCTCTCACAATTCCGGAGGCTAGAAGCCTGATATTAAGGTGTTAATAGGGGTGGTTCCTTCTGGAAGTTCATGCCTTTCTCCCAGCTTCTAGTGGTTGCTGGCAATCCTTGGCATTCCTTGCCTTGTAGACACGTCACTCTAGTCTCTGTGTCATCACATGGTCTTCTTCTCTCTATGTCTCTGTGTCTCTGGGTTTCTTCTAAGAATACCAGCCACTGGATGTAGTGTCCACCCTAATCCACGAGGAACTTAACTAATCACATCTGCAAAGACTATATTTCCAAAAAGGTCACATCCTGAGGTTCCATGTGCACATGGATTTTGGAGTATGCTATTCTACTGACAAAATACAGAAAATTATCATGAATTGTTAAAAAATAAAATGAGTTTCAAATAAAGTTTTCTGTTTATAATGTTGCTTAGCAATAAACATTAAAAAGCAACAATATTTATGAAAACCACTTTCAAAATATAGATGTAAAACTATAGTTTCTATCATTCTAAACACATATATTTTCAGATTTATTCTTCCTCAAGATGTGTTCCTTCACAGCCCACCCATATACAAAAGGTTTCTGAAAGGCATTTGCCCCCTAAGGCTGCTGGTGGGCTTCTCATTGTCCCCCTTATCTTTTCCCTCTTCCCCAGGTCTCTTAGATTTCTTTCTCTCTGCCTAAGAAACATGAGAAGAGGAGGGAGACCAACCATTCCACTTTTTCCAGGATGTCCTGGGTTTAACATTCATAGTCCCACATCCTGGAGAACCCCTCACTCCCCAGCAAACTAGGAGAGCTGGTCACCCTGGTAGGGTGTCCTGTGGGAGGGTGACCCAGGGGGTCAAAGTGATGAAGAGGACTAACTAGTATTCATTAGTGAATTTATTATATTTCTGAAAGTGCATTCTTCTGGGAATTGCCTCAGTTTACTTGTATGATAGAACAATGATTAAAATATTCAAGTGTGATTATCTGCAACCATGCCTAGGCATCATTATAGGACATGAGGTTTGAATCTTCCACCTAGCTGTCACCTTCAATTTGATTAATACTTTGTTCCCCCTTAAGCTGAAGAGATATGCAGCATGATACAGGGGCTAGCCAAGGGTGGGCTGAGGGGAGGATTTTTCTCTGAGTAAGATTGGACCAGGTTTCTTGAGTGGTGTCATTCCATCATTGCTTGTTTGTTCCAAAATTGGGTTCATTACCCAGATCACTTGGGAATCAATGGGGAGGGGGGAGTTCTTTCTGACCCCATATCCAGAAGTTTAATAGGTCTCTGGTGGGGCTTAGGAATTTGTGTTTATCAACAGCCACTCCAGGTGATTCTGGTAATGAACCAAGTTCAGAGAGAACAGTCAAATTACTGAAATATTTGGCCTACGTTTGAATTATCAACAAAAGAACCAACACCAAAGCATTGACTGGACAAATAACTCTCACCACTAGAAGCATCACTGCATCACTACTTGATTTGTAGCTACTCTAGAAGAAAGCATAACAATAATAATAAAACTTGAATCTTATGACTTCCTTCTAGACTTTATTAGTCATGTAATTTGAGAACTCTCAGTCCATCACAAATTATGCTGTGTTCTCAGCGTTGGCAAATATAAACTAGGAGCCGGGGACAGATGTTTGTGGTGAAGAGCAATAAAAAGTCAAATGATCTGTGTACAGTAGTCAGGACCCCAAACAATGAGAGGGTGACTGGCTGAGTCCATTTCAGCCCGACAGTTGAAGTCTGTGTTGATTCCCCTAGCTCGGGGGGAGAGTGTTGTAATGGAGGCTAGGGGACAGTGTAGCAGTATGGAGGGAGATCTCAGACGTTCAGAAAGGATAAAACCGCATAAAATAAAAGAAGCCCAAGGTTCCAGGTCTGGATGAGTGACCCTGTACAGAGCACACGGCTTCATGAGGGGTTGATCTTTGCCAGGTTCTGAGGAGGTCCATGGATATGGGGGTGGCTAGAACTAGAAGAGCAAGGGAAGGTATGAGTGTTAGCACTGCTCACCTTTTTGGAACTGAGCAGCTGCACCCTCTGAGGGACTGTGGGTGCACCCTGTGGCAAGAGGGAGAGGGTTACTTGTTGAAAGGAGATTCTTCTTTGACCTCACAGACGTGCAGTGTCTGAGATTCCAGAGTCCTGGACTATGGAAATGGCTGCAGAAGAAAATGGAAGCAGAAGAGCCTTGTTAGGGTTTCCTGCTTCTTAATTAGGGAAGAAGATGTTTCAGATACTTCAGCCAGTAACTTAGAAAGAATCCCTTTGGAATAAAATGTGGTCACATTAAGGGTAGGGAAAGCATGAAGGACACAGAGGGAAATACACAAGAGAGAATGCTGTTTCAAAGCCCATAAGGAGTTACATAAGGAAGGTGCCACCTGTAAGAAACAACCTGAATGTCACATGTCCTCTTAGAACTCATTTAAAAGGAGATATCAGGGGCACCTGGGTGGCTCAGTTCGTTAAGCGTCTGCCTTCGGTTTGGGTCATGATCCCAGGACCCCTGGGATCAAGTCCAACATGGGGCTTCCTCCTTAATGGGAAGTCTGTTTCGGGGCGCCTGGGTGGCGCAGTCATTAAGTGTCTGCCTTCGGCTCAGGGCGTGATCCCGGCGTTCTGGGATCGAGGCCCACATCAGGCTCCTCCACTGGAAGCCTGCTTCTTCCTCTCCCATTCCCCCTGCTTGTGTTCCCTCTCTCGCTGGCTGTTTCTCTCTCTCTGTCAAATAAATAAATAAATAAATAAATAAATAAATAAATAAATAAATAAATAAATAAAATCTTTAAAAAAAAAAGGGAAGTCTGTTTCTCCCTCTCCCTCTGCCCCTCCCCCAACTCGTGCTCTTTTTCACTCTCTCTCAAATAAATAAATAAATAATGTATTTTTATAAAAAGGGAAATATTAGTTCATAACAATGATCTGGCCTCCCATGAACCTGTAGACATGTGAAAATGAGGAAACGTCAAGGATATGGGAACATTCCAGAGACTAGTCTCAGAGCCACCTTTTCAGCCCCCTTGTCTTGAAAACATTCATGGGTTGTTTTAGCCCAGGCAAAACACACATGTGGCTTAAGCTTGCATCAGTATTCTCTGATTGCTAACATTTTATTGAGCATATGCTATGTATTAGGCTCTGTTGCTAGAGTTATGACTTTGTAGGGGAGGAAAAAGAATTTTTCCTCTATCCTTCTGAGCTCTTAGCTGAGACTTGTATAATAAAAGTTGTATTACCAAGAAAAACACACAGAGATGTTGTTAATGTGCATCCTTCATGAATATATGGGCGATCCAGGAAAAATGGGTGACTCTCAAAGACGTGGCTTTAGAATTTAGGTTTAAATGCCATCTTAATAGGGAAGAGGAAGTGGAGTGTGTGTGTGGCGGGGGCGGGGGGGATGCAATGTAGGCCTCTCAGGGGTGATAAATGATTTTTAGGAAAGATTGAATTAGCCCTTAGAAGAATAGATGGGAAGTTTGATAATTTGTGACAAAGTTTATCTGGGTGTGTGTTGTGTCCATTTCTAGTCTCCTTTGCTGTGATGAGTTGACCCTCTCTGGTTGATAAAATCCCTGGAGGAAGAATTTATCGCAATCAATTTCCTTTTGGAGGATTTGTCTTTTTAGGTAGATAAGAGGAGTTCAGATAATACCTTTTCCCGCATATGTTGTTTTTGTAGCACGTAGACCTCAAAATAATCAGTATATCAAAGTGGCATATTTGGGGTTGGTATGTTCTGAATTCCTACATTCACATATTGGGGTGAACTGTTCTGTTCCCTTCAGTTTATTCTTGACACAAATATAGTATTTTTTTTACTCCCATTTTACAGATAAGGGAACAGAGAGGTGAATTAAGCTGTCTAAGGTCAGGGATCCAAAGAAGGACAGAACTGGGACATGAATCCAAGTCTATCAAACTTCATACCAATTGTTTGTATAACCCATGCTTTGTGAGTTTAACCACAGAGGTTAGTGTACTATTGATTGTATAATAAATATCCCAGCAAAGGGCAGATAAAGAGGGCAATAACTGAGTTGTGGCCATTGGTTTGGAGTGAGGTTGAGTAGAGAAGGGAAGAGTGAGAAGCATTAGTAAGCATAATACAGCATTATGACATTACCATGTAATTTCCATGGCTAATTTTATTTATGGGAGTGAATTTACTTTACTTGCTTTGTGGGGTGAGAATGTACCTCATATTGCTTGACCACTGCCTGAATGATAATTTTGAAAATGGAAAGAGCTCTGGAGGTTATAATCTTGAGAATAACACCCAGATAACCAGACTCAGAGATGATTATGGAATCTCTAACTTGCACATCTAATTCATTAAAAATATCATCTGGGAGAGGGGAGAATGTGGAGTATAATCCAATTAGAGTTCAATGAAGAGCTAATTGAACTATAAAATAGACATTTTATTTGGTTGACTTTTTTTCTTTAAAATCTTATATACTTTAATTCCACTGAATGACTAGAAAGGGTTCCCTATTTAATACAGAAATTACATTAAACTCCAATTTCTTTGTTATTGCCCCACAATTTTACAGTTTAAATCACTGTTCTTCTAAAGATTTAGGAACATCTTCATTGCTTTTTAGTATGCTGTATCGCAGTTACAAACTCAGTCACAAATTTTGAATAAGATTCAGACAAATCATGAACTTTCCTGTGTTTCAGATTGCTCCATCCACAAATGGTCTGGCCAAAATGTTTCCCCAAATTTACGAAATGGCGAGGGTGTGGCAGAGCGAGTGATCCGCGGGTGAGCGGTGTGTCTTGAGTCTCAGATGTCTCCATCCATGAAACAGTCTCACCATTATAACCCCTGAATTACCTGTAATACAGATGGCATGGCAGCACGGGTAATCAGTAGATGTAGGTCTTAGGTGCTGAAATATTTATTAATGTTTCTAACGATGCTTCGCTAAGTACCAAAGAATACCTTTGGCCTTCGGTAAATACCTAGAAATATTGAAACAGCTGTATGAGTTTTTCCCAAAGCAGAAGGAAAACAGCAATGTTTTACTTGCAGTTTACTAGCTGACTCAATTGACAGGATGCTAATGGGCTTTCCATTACCTTCATTTAGAACAAGAAATATACTCTATACAATACTAAGTTATGAAGGAATCTGGATACCATACTGTATGGGTTTCAGAACCTGGCTTTGCCACCTAATAGCAGTGCATCTTTGGACAAATGATTTAATCTGCTCTTGGCTCATGTTTCCCCATCGTAAAAATAGGAATAATGAAATTACGTCCTAGGCTCATTTTAAGGATGAAGTAAGTTCATGTATGGAATAGTGCCTGGCACACAGAAAGTGCTAGATAAGCGTTGCTATTACTTTTCTCACCTTCGTTGGAACGGAGGTGCCTTTCTGCAGAGACATGCAATATTTTCCCACACTTCTTTGAAGAACTGAAAAGAACTTTAAACATACCATGTCTGACTGAACGAAGGAACCAACAAGCATGTGATATATTTAATATTGTGCTAAATGCCTTTAGGAACAGGGAAAATATATTTGGTACAAATATTTTAATTTCCTCAAGAAATAGAACCTGTTACTGCAGCAACAGCTGTACATCTAACGACAATGAGTTCATAAAATAAAAGGGAGGGTAGTCATAGAAACCACAAAGGGGAAATTATACTCTAAGCAGATTTCCAAGTCTCTAATTATTAAATAAGAAGCTGAGACCTCATAAGCATGGAAATGTATTCTAAACATAAAGTACTCAAGCTCTGCTCTGCTAATTTAACCAAAGTCTAATTGCTTTCCATATTAAATAGGTAGCCACTATTTTTTTTTCATCTTGCCACTTTTTTCTTCTGCTGATGAATTATAATAAATAGTATAATTTCAGTCAATTACAAAAAAAGGCATTGGAACTAAGAAAAATTTTCTTTTCCTATGTACAAACACCTCTGTTGTAAAGATGGGTTTATCCACCACAGCTCCACCGTCGCACCATCCTCAACTAGGAAACAGGCTAGCGCCCCCATGACATGTTTGAGGGTATATTACTAGTCTTTTAAAACCTTAAACTGTTTTGTATCATCTTTAGTAAAGATCTTTGCTTGACCAACTTCCACTCAACAACTACCCAGGAAGGGAGGCTCCAAGGTACTCATTAGCACACAGTCTTACAGACTGGTCTTAAGAATCTCTACCCCCCCAAATCCTTGCTACCCTGTAATCCATCGACAGACTTGCTCAATTCTCCTTTCCCTGGCTTTTGGCTCTAAACTTACCAACAGGTAAGAGAAAACAAAAGCAAATCTCATTGACTTGGCTGCTGCTCAAGAAAATCCTCCACTCTGAGGGTCAGAAGAGGGAAGCTTTATAGAGTGAGGAGCTAGGAAAATACTCACCTGGTTACAAGACCAAGGATGCTCTCCCCAAAAGGCTACCTACCTATATTATTAACTGCTATTAATGAGGGTGAGTTGGCTAACTTTTATTTATGTCTGGAGCCTGCCATCCCATGATAAGTTTGTTGCAGGCATTATTCTAGATACTTCTCTCATCTGTAGAAAAACACTGGTTCAGTTATTTTTATTTTGCAGGTAAAAAGGCTGAGGCTTAGAGAATTTTAGTAACTTACTCAAGGGGTTTGTAGACCGGTCATAGGTGATTAATGAAAACTCAACCCCCCTTTTTTGATACCAACGCCTATGTTCTTAACCTCTTTGCCAGTGGTTCTTGAAATGCTGCCAGAGGGGACTAGAAATGCAAATTCTCAGGCTCCATCTCAGACCTACTGAGAGTTAGAAACCCTGGGGGTGGGGCCCACGCATCTATGGCTCCAGAGTGCCCCCAGTGATTCTGATGCCTGTTCCAGTTTGAGGACCACTGCTTTGTGCTGTAGTCCCCCACGTTTAAAAAAAAAAAAAAAAAAAGTCCCTTAGTTCAATGTCAGAAAATGACCTCATAGACCCAGCTAAGCTTGCTGAGTTTTGTTGTTGTTGTTGTTGTTGATTTGCTTTTTTATAAGCCTGCGATTGTGGAGTTTGTGTGGTTCCTTTGAAGAAAGAATAAGTTGTCAAGAAAAACTTAGAAAAAACACACAAACCTGCCAAATTTTCTAAGTTACCATCACCCCGTAGCATGATACTTATGATCCTAACTCTGTAGGAAGGCAGATGACGTGGAGAAAATTGGCTTAATCTTAAATGAGAAAGTGTTTTTTATGTTTTGTGACAGGTGTTTTATGGATCAAGAAATTACATTTATGTCTTTATTTCTCTAATGAAGTGCACTGAAGTACAAAGTAACCTTCCTTATCCTGAACACTTGTGACAGCTTATTCCCTTTCAAGGGATTAGCGTGCTGCTTATGCTAATCAATCCGTAGTGGCATCAGTTTGCTTGCAAAGATGGCAACAGAGCAAACGCATGTTACATGTATAATATTGCATGTGCCGTGACAGGACAAAGTGAAAGACATAATTTCCACCTAGGAAATGTCAATCAACACAAAGTTGAAATTCAGTTCAGGGAAAGTGTCAGGCTTGTAATGTTCTGGCAGAACAACTGAGAAAAAATTCTTTGAGATTTCCTAGATAAACTAGAATCTGTTTCCCTGACTGTGGATTTGATTTGTTGTTGCTAATCTGTCTTTCATGACTAAGTGTCTCTTGTGAATATGTAAACTGATTATTTCCTATTTTATTCAATGTTTTGGAATGAATGTTTATGAGTAGGAAAGCGTATGTGGCTTCTCTGGTCCTATCCATGTCATTTTTAAAACAATGATTTTGCCAAGTTCAGGAGTTCCAGTCTTACTCATCCGCTGTATCCTCTGTAGGAAGCACATAGCAATAGCTTGATAAACATCTGTTGCAGGGGTGGGCGATGCTGCCCCCACTGAAGTTATTCCGCAGCCCACTGCCCTTGTGCTGTTTCCCCGATGCCAGTATATCCTTTCTATGGCCATATTCTAAGATCGCCAGTTTATAGAACATACTTACTTGAAGTTCAAGTTTAGTGAATCCTCTTATTTTAGCATTGGGAGGAAGCTCAGAAATGTTGCAGTTCCAGGCTCTCTACAACTGGCTGAACACTGATGACTCAATACTTCTAATGGAAACCTCACTCCTCTGTAGGGGGATACGTTTCATAACTTGATCTTCTTTTCTCCCTCCCTAAAATCTTAACCTAATTGCTTAGTTCTGTTGTTTGAGGTCTCAAGAAGACCCTGATCCCTCGCTACTGAAAACATTCTCCTGGGACCAGCAGTGTGGCCCTCACTGGGTAGGATGTTAGACATGCTTTCAGGCACGTGTCATGTCAATGACACTGAATTGTCATTTTAAGAATTTTCAAATTCATAAAATATTCTCTACAATTTCTAACCTACTTTTAATTCTGTCCAGAGTATTTTTCGTCTTAGAGATTGTAGCTTTCATCTCTAGAATATCTATTTGGATTTTTTTCCATCTTCCAAGTCTCCACCTAACATGTAATGTGTTCTTCTAGCTACTTGAAAATGTAAGATACATTTATAATACTTGTTTTAATGTACTTGTCTATTAATTTTATCATTTGTGTCATTTCTGTGTTGATTTCAACGGACTGGTTTTTCTCCTCACCATAGGTCATATTTCCCTTCTTTTTGCACACCTGGTAATTTTTGTCCCATTTGTCTTTGTTTTGTTGCCTTCACTTTTGGTGTCAGATTCAAAAAACCATCACCAAGTTTGGCATCTAGGAGTTTACCCCCTTTGTTTTCTCCTAGGACTTTTGTGATTTCAGTCTTATGTTCAAGTCTTTAATCCATTTTGAGTGGATTTTTATGTGTGATATATGATAGTGGCCCAGTTTCATTCTTTTCATTTGGCTGTCCAGTTTTCCCAACATTATTTATTGAAGAGTCTTAATGTCTTTTCCCCATTGAAAATTCTTGTCTGCTTTGTTTAAGGTAATTGAATGTATATATGTGAGCTTTTTTTCTGGCCTCTACTCTGTTCTATTGATCTTTGTGTCTGGTTTTATGCCAATATCATACTGTTTTGATTACTGTAGCTTTGGAAGAGAGTTTGAAATCAGGAAGTGTCATGCCTCCCACTTTATTCTTCTTTCTCAAGGTTGCTTTGGCTATTCAGGATCTTTTTTGGTTCCATACAAATTTTAGGATTGTTCTTCTATTTGTCTGAAAAATACCATTGATCTTTTGATAGGAATTGCATCTATAGACTGCTTTGGGTAATGTGGGCATTTTAACAATACTGATTCTTCCAGTCCTTGAACACAGAATATCTTTCCATTTTATTTGCATCTTCCTCAATTTCTTTCATAAATGTCTTAGAGTTTTCAGTGTATAGGCCCTTTTCCTCCTTGGTTAAATGTATTCCTAGGTATTTTATTCATTCGTTCATTCATTCATTCATTCATTTATGGATGCACTTATAAATGGGGTCGGTCTCTCAATAGAAATGCAAATTTTTCTGATAGTTTATTATTAATGTATAGAAATACAACTAATTTTTATATATTGATTTTGTACCTTACAGCTTTATTGAATTCATTTATTGGTTTTATCAAATTAGGGGTAGAGTCTTTAAGGTTTTCTGTTTATAATGCAATGTCATCTGCAAATAGAGACAGTTTTACTTCTTCCTTCCCAATTTGCATGCCTTTTTTTTTTTTTCCTTCTAGTTCTGGCTAGGAATTCCAGTACAGTGTTGAAGAAGGGTGGCAAGAGTGGGCATCCTTGTCTTGTCTTGATCTTAGCTTTCAGCTTTCCACCATTGAGTTTGATGTTCACGGGGGGTTTGTCATATATAACCTTTACCTGGTAATTTTTGATTGGTTGTTAAAAATTGTGAATTTATTTGCCAAGTACTGGATATTTTTGTATTTTACAAGTATTCTTGTGCTTTGTTCTAGGGTGTATTTCAGTTTCTTGAAGCCAGTTTGATCTTTTCTCATTTTTCTTTTAAGCTTTGACATATGGAACCAGATTGGTGTTAAGTAAAGAGCTAATTTTTGCTTCACTGCTGAGGAAAACACTCTTCTGAGTACTCTATCTGATGCCCATGAGTTGTGAGGTTTTCCAATTTGGATGGTGGGAACAGAAACTAGTTTTAGCTTTGTGAGACCTGCTATTATTCTCTCAAATACTTTCAAGTGGTTCTTCTTTTGGCTTCAGAAAATGACGTCATCTTAATGAGATGAGTGATCCTCAGCTATGTACTGCAGTTGGGGAGTCTCTGAAGATCTTCAGAGTTCTCTCTCTGGGTTTCCTCTTTTCTCTATGATACTCTGTCCTGGGAACTCTAAGAGCCTTTGTCCCCCTGGACTCTCAGCTCTGTCTCTTCACTTGATGAAGTCTCCTGGGCTCTGTCTGCATTTCTCCTTTGTGTCACAGCTTAGAAACTCTTTCCATCCAGTAAGCTGGGGCAGTCCTTGGACTCAACTCATTCATTTCATATCTTTCCAAGTTCATTGCTCTTCATTACCAGACATCCAAATGCTTGAAAAAAATAGTCTATGTAAAAGATACTCCAAAGACAAATATAAAACAAATAAAAAACAAAGATCGCCTCTAGTCTCACTGGCAGGAGACAACTACAATTAGCATTTTCATTAAATCCACATTTTTTGTGCATTAAAAACATAAAATATTTCTGATGTCATTTAGGTTTTTGGTAAAGACTCAAAATATATCTTGATATCTAATTGCCTCTTGGCAGTAAGATGGACCTTATCTGGTAAAGATCACCCAGACTCAAAAACATGCTGATTCTTTCCATCTTTTCACTGAACTTGCATTGATATTTATTTTACCCAGCCCAATGTACAGGTCATTTTTAAAAATTATCATTATGATTATTATTATTATTACTTCTTTTTTTTTAAGGTTTTTTATTTATTTCACAGAGATAGAGACAGCCAGTGAGAGAGGGAACACAAGCAAGGGGAGTGGGAGAGGAAGAAACAGGCTTCCAGCAGAGGAGCCTGATGTGGGGCTCGATCCCAGAATGCCGGGATCACGCCCTGAGCCGAAGGCAGATGTTTAACGACTGAGCCACCCAGGCGCCCCTTATTAAAAGTTTTGTGGTAAAATCAGTGGAAGTATTTCATTTCCATCATGTTGATATTTATTGTTGGAGCAGTGTCACAAAGGCCTATTTTTCTTTTTCTTTCTTGTTTTTAATATAGAAAATCGACTGCATACAAATAGATGACGTTTCTGAAAGCTATTCTCAGGTGTGAGTGTGACTACTGAAGCTGTGTGTTAGTGTGAGGAAAGGTGGTATGCTTTTTATGCTCAGCTGCCCTTGTTCATAACTGTGAAGTGTTATAAGGTTGAATTACGTAAGTTGTCGTGTTAGGTCTGTTGGCGTCGCCTGTAAGAAACTGCGCAAAGTCTTCATGGTGTAGCATTAGAGCACATCCAGTCTAATCAGATGTTTGGCAGTCAGCCTTCCATGCAAAGTTCCTTCCATCTCATCCAACTTAGGACCTATTTCTGAATTTTCTGACTTTGCCAGGACAATAAGCAAAGAGAGAATGCAAGAAGCATCACATTTCAAAGTCCCACCTTGCATGAAAGAGAGGCTGTGACTTCTCTCTTTAAGACTATGAGGGGGAAAAGAGGCATCCGTGAGCAGCTAGCCAGATTCGACCACAGGAGAGGGCCTTTTTAAATTGTTCTCACTGGTTTGCAGAGGTCCTAGAACACTGCTAGGAGTTTCTAACATGTTTATATTCTTTGGTTATAATTGGATGACTCCATCTTTTGTTCATCTCTCCACTCCATCCTGTCACCACACACAGAAGTCAACAGTATTTCTGATGCAGGTGGGTACAGACCTCATGGACTTCCCCCTCAACTATCTGTCACTATCCTATCCCAGTTGGGTAGCTGGACAAAGCAGTGTGTTACCCTCCTATCCAGATTCTTTCTTAGGCTAATATGAGCCAGGAATACTGAACTTCACCTCATGCTATGGAAGTCGTAACATAACATAACATAACATAACATAACATAACATAACATAACATAACATAACATGGTAATATCACACACACACACACACACATACACACACACACACTGCCTTTGTGCATATTGCTGCTAGCAGGGTGACCATGCTTTGCTCATGGTTTTTGGTCATTTTATTGATAGTTTTGTTATAAACTTACTTCTTTACAGAAAGATAGTAAGGGAAACATTCTATCTTCTGACTTATGAGGCTCGTTTTGTATGTGTCTTAGGATAAAAATCTTCATAACTGAAACAAACTAACCCAAGTGTTTGACAAATTACCTCAAAAACTGGGTGAATTCCCTCTTTTTCTTTCCCTTTCTGTTGCCGCTTATGAGAGATAGCACTGCAGGGGACCTTGCTCTTGAGGTATTCATTAGAATTGGCAGTGCTGCCTTTTGCACTGTTGGTAGACATTTCTTAGTGGGACTCTAAAGTGAGTTTAAATGAGTGAGTGTGAGCAGTTGGCAGAGTTGGGGATCTCGGTGAGCTGGAGCTGGACTCATTTCGAAGAACTTAACTGTCACAATGTTTATGGCTTTTGTACAAATACCAACATATCTTCAGCATGATAAACCACACAAAGTTGTTCATAATTTGTTTGCCGTTGATGGTTGATACAGTGTTTTAGGTAGATAGAATACCTTTTTTAGAATTTGTCTTTGCTTATTATCTTTTCTAGAATCTAGCAACAACCACATTTGTTGCATTTTCTGGTTTGCAATTTTGTCATTTCCAGGCTGTTTACACAAGACACTCCTGTTCAAGAGACATATACAGATTATGTGGGTGACTAGGTGTTTTCCCTGAGGGGTTTGTTCTGGGAGACAAAGTCATGTAAATAACTGAAACTAGAAGCGGTCAGATTATGACGAGAGGGAGAATGGATGCTTTCACGAGGGCCCTTAAAAAAAAAAAAACATATTCTGATTGATAAAACTTTAGTTTTTGGAAAGGAGAGTCTAATGTGAATGTCATTGTCAGAAAGAACTGCATTTTTGCCATAAACTGGGTTCAAAGTAAGTTCTGGGAAGTAGAAGCTGTGGGGACATGAAGCAGTTCTAGTAAAGAAAAAGGAAGGCAGAAGGATTAAAAAATCTCTGATAAGAAGAATGGAATTATTTATTAAATAAGCCCAAACCATTTGGGCAAGTCTAGGGATAGAATTAAGAAGGTTTTTTGAATCCTAATTCCATAGTTGCAGTTGCTGTGGTATATATCAGGGGCTGGCCAAATTCAGTCCATGGATCAAATTTGGCCCACTACCCATTTTTATAAATAAAGTTTTAGTGGAAAACAGTTCATTTGTGTATTTTCTATGGCTGCTTTTGCTCTACATTGGCAGAATTGAGTAGTTGCAACACAGAGATTGTATGGCCTGAAAAAGTGACCATATTTATTTACTATTTAGCCCTTTACCAAATAATTTTGTCAAAACATGCTATATACGGTAAATGCATGAGCACTAGAGAATTGTTACCAAAATCCCATGTGAATGGTTAGAGCTACCATGGCACTGGGAAATATGTGTCTGACTTTAAAATTGAGCTTAAGGGTTCATTGAAATCATCCAGTTTAATACCCACCTCTCCTGCAAATAAGAAACCAAGGAAAGGCGAAGGAACTTGCCCAAGGTTGCACACCAAGTAAGAGACAAAGTCAGAATAAACCTCCTGGCTGCTACAATTCCAGCCAATACAATTTCTAGAAATTGATAAAGAAGGCTTACATTATGAATTTGAATAGTTAAGTCATCCCTTTTAATTAGTATTCGACATGAATTACTCACAGTTTGGGAAGCTGCTGCATGGTGGAATGTATGTTCATGTCTCCTGGATATTACCTAAGGACGATTTAAAGTAATAACAGAAGGACCTTCCTGTAATGGGGACTTGTTTAATGAAGATCCTGGGAGTAACTTTTGGGTCAGCATTATCATAAAACTTGAGTGATCCTGCAAAGATTGTTTTTATTGATTCAAAAGTTGATTTTGCTCTTTATTTTGAAAATTTCTATGAAACCTCAAATTCGCAGTTCTACTAATGTAATTCAGACCATGGTGCTTAATTATCCTTCTTTTCAGCTGCACTTTCTTGATGAGAAGTATTGACAATGTGAAGATTTTGATGTTAAATAACTTCCTCCGACATGAACATAATTATTGATCCTTATTCGGAGTTCAACGTTGCAACGAAATGGAACACAGCCAATTTGTGCATCGAGTTCTTGGAATATTAAGGTCCTCCACTAAAGTTTGATTTCCTATATTTTTAATTATCTCTGACTTACATTGTCAAGCATAAGAGATAAGCAAAGTAACAGATTACATTCAAAGTTTTCTCTTCCTGATCCAAGCATAACTGAGTTATTGTCTTTTTATATGTCAGAGCACATAACTCAGAGTTGGGTTAGCATCTGATGTGAGACAACTGAATAGATTTTTCATTCTTGTTGTGATTTTTGTCTGCACTGAGGTGTACACATACAATCAATACTTTGTCATTAAAATCAGTGTCTGAAGTTTCACTTTAAATAATAGTTAATTGAATTTTATGCTAAACTGATGTTTGTATTTTTGTTTTGCTAACCAAAGAAAGTACAGATGATCATGTTTAAAGAAAAAGATAGAAAGAAAAAAAATTAGGGAGAATTACTTTAATTCGAATTAAATGAGGCTCAAGGTTTAGAAAGACAATCCTTACTTTCCCCATGCTTTATCCAATGCCTTTCCCTTAATGATTCTGTTCTTCAGCTAGATAAAGGAATATGCGTCCCTGGAATTTAAAAAGCAAATTGTCATAGTGTTATTTCTCGGGGATGAAATAAATATTAAAACCTTGAAATGAAGCAATCTTACTCATCCATGTCCATTTGTTCTTCTCACACTTGTTCGTTAAACAAGTATTTATTGACAGTTCACTATGCTCCTACTCTCTATTAGGCACTTGAAATAAATGGTGAACCAAACCACACACTTGTCTTGTTCTCCTGAGGCATATAGTATTATAGTGAGGGAGACAGCTATTAATAAAATTATCCCACAAAAGTAAATGTATAGTTACTCCCTGATTTAAGTGTTACAGAGGAAAAGATAATATGGTTCTATGAAAAACTATACAAAGGAAACCTGTTATAAACTGGGGACTCAGGGTCCCTTCTTATTTTCAGAGTTTATTTGAACTGAAAAGCTAACTTGTTGAATAGTTAACTCAAGGTCGGTGGAGGACATAGGGAGAATGCCCCAAGCAAAGTGAACTGTCTATACAAAGATTGTGTCTTGGAAGAGGAAGGATGATGGCTCTGATGGCTCGTTTACAAAATAAAGAATACCAACTTAGTTCAGTATAAGACGAAGTGGACATGGAAAGTAAAGATCAGACTACAATGAAGAGTTTGGCTTCACTGTAGGAATATAACCAGTGAAGAGTTCACCACGGAGGTAATATGGCTTTATTTGAGAACTGAAAATACCACTCCTGTTGCTAGGCGCATAATGAATTGGAGTAGGGGTAAGGAGGAAAGGTAAAAGGCTGTGGAGAGGTGTGTTAAGTGACTTGTGCAATGGGATGTCTCTTCATGCTCCACACTTTCATAATTATGGAATTTTCCATGGAATTCACCCATATAACGTTTTGTGAAATAGAAGATTTCTTTGTTAATGAAGGAGGAGAAATGCTAACTAATATGAAAGTCTGCTTTGAATCAAAAGCCTTACATACATCAAACTGTTCAACATCGACTTCACAAATATAAGAGAACCTTATTCTATAGATGAAGAAATCAAGCTTTTACAAAGCTTGAGTGACTCTCAAAGTCACCCTGCTTCTTAGCATGGGAACAAAATTTAAATCCATGATAGTTTCACCACTAAACCCATGTTTTATCCAATACAGTCACCTTAGAATCCTCTCTTAATGTAAATATTTCAATAGGGATCAATGTCCAAGTAGATTATTTAATAAAATGTAATGAAGTTTCAGAAAGTAAATCCATGTTTCTTTTCAGAGGTAGAGCTGAGAACCTAAATGTTAAATTAAATCATAACCTATATAAATGCAGGGGGCAAATCCCAAAAGTTCATTCCAGTTGACTACCCAGGTGTGTAGAAATGTGTTTTTGTTTTGAATATTGCTTCTGTAATATGTTCATCCACTAGGATTTGGAATTACATGTATTGAGAAGCACCCATAATCTCTTACTCTGACAGTAGAATTCAGCTTATAAATTCTCCTCCTTTCCATACAGTGTTTGACCACCAATTAGATGCCAGTTGAAAGAAAATTTAGTAGTTCTGAAATTGGAATTCTGTTTCTTTAATATTTGATTAAATGAGTTCACATGTGAAAACTCCTCAGGAGTGTGGCAAAAGGCATTAAAGCTTTATTTTCCCCCGAATTCTCATATATAGGTGTATACACACACACACACACACACACACACACACACACACACACACACTTTTTTGGAGTTTGGAGATCAGTGATTTAATTTAAGGTAAAAATCTGACATGTATTTGCAATTGAGGAAACATGGGGTTTAACCATAAGGTCCAAAATCAGAAGCTCCGTCTTGTACAGGAAAATTCCTTATGAAAGCTTCTTTAAATCCTTAAAAACATTCTCAGACTCTTTTCTCATGTCATCTTCACCCCAACCCTGTGAGATGGATTTGTTAATTGAAAACAGTGGTTGGCCTGAACTTGAGATAGTTCATGTACAGTGACTGCAAGAATATACATTTCTGCTCAGCAAGATGGGATCGTGGAGTTCCTAATGAATTGTAAGGGTGAATAATTGTGAAACTGAACCCAAGTGGCTGTCTATGAGAACTTTCACTTCTATGTCTCTCAGGTAGCATTTCTCCAGTCTGAAGAGAGTGTAGCTGCAGAACATGCAAGCAATGAGTCTTGGACAAGTTTTTCCTTTTGACTGAAACACGTGGAAAATCCTTTGAAATCTTTGAAAAAGTTGGTCCAATCTCGCTTGACTAAAAAGTGTCCAAAGGTATTAGGTAAATAGGAAGCTTTCTCCTTTTTGCCCTCCCTGTGCCTGTAATTTAAAAGATAGGTTTCAGTTTTTTAGAGATTCAAATGAAGTTAGCAATTTAAAATGCCTTTTAAGGTCAAGAGCATTTCTTGTATTCTGCAATAGCTTCTATTGATTTCAACCAGAGCAATATTTTTAGAAGGATTCAGTGTAGATAATGAAAACGGGAAGAGAGGCTGACCTGTCAGATCAACTATAATCTCTACATCAATGGGCAACTTTACTTAATAGTTTAGAAACTAAATAAATCTGATCTAATTAACTTGCTTAGCTGTAAAAGATATTTATGTGAATTAATTTTTAATTATTTGTGCCAGAAGGCAAGATGATACCAACCCTCCCTCTCTTCATATAAGTACAGTCAGTTTTAACCCATAAATTAATAAATCATGTTAGCAAAGTCATTTCATTGCTTTAGAAAGTCTCTTTTTTCTGATACTTTGCTCCAGGGGTCTACTTTTGGAGCTTCCAGATTACAAAGAAATAGCACGATATTTGGACCAAAAATGTTTTATGAATGAATGATTGTCTTTGAGTTTCAGTATCTTGATTTTTAATCTGGGAACTTCATTCCCTAAGAGATACTACGCTGGTCTAAACTATTTATCCATCCTGTTCAGTTTTATGTTAACAATAATATTAGAAAAACTTTCCTGTACTAGTCCATGCATGGGACTCTTTGAGAATTATCTAGATCTAAGCATTTAAGAAAAATTAACTTCTAGGTATTTTTTCTATTTTTATTAGTTTAACTGAAGTATAATTTAGAGACAAAATTCACCAGCCTATACATACAATTCTATAAGTTTTGAAAATTTAAATCACCACCGCAATCAAAATATTGAACTTTTCTATCATCCCCCCAATTTTTTTATTTTTATTTTATTTTATTTTTTTTATTTTTAAAGATTTTCTTTATCCATTTGACAGAGAGATAGACAGCCAACGAGAGAGGGAACACAAGCAGAGGGAGTGGGAGAGGGAGAAGCAGGCTCCTAGCAGAGCAGGGAGCCCGATGCGGGGCTCGATCCCAGGACGCTAGGATCATGCTCCAAGCCGAAGGCAGACGCCTAATGACTGAGCCACCCAGGCGCCCCCCCCCCAATTTTTTTATTTGTACTCCTTTTGAATTCAGTCTTCTTTCCCATCCATAGACCCTAGTAACCACTGGTTTGCTTTCTATTGCCTTTTAGCAAACAGTACGTAATCTTTATGTCTGGTTTCTTTCCTTCAGTTTAATGCTTTCGACATTCATTCTTGTTATTGCAAATATCAGAAGATTTTTTTTTATATCACTGAGTAGTTTAGATACACCACTATTTGTAGTTGATGGGTATTTGGGTTCTTTCTAGTTTGGGGCTATTAAGAATAAAGGTGTTATAAACACTTTTGAACAAGTCTTTTGGTGGACATATGTCTTAATTTCTTGGGCAAATACCTAGTAGTGTTTTGCTGTGTTTTATGTTATGTATGTGTTTAATAAGAAACTGCTAAACTGCTTTTCCAAGTGGCCATGCCATTTTATATTCCAGCCAGTGTTATATAAGAGTGTCAACTATTCTATATCCTCAATGACACTTACTTTTTCTCTTTTTAATTTTAGTTATTCAATTTGGTGTGTGGTGGTATTTCATTGTGATTTTAATTTGCATTTTCCTAAGGGTTCCTGATATTAAGACTCTTTTCATGTGCTTATTTTCCATTCATTTATCTTTTTACTCTCTCCATAGTTCTATCTTTTCCAGAATGTCATACAGTGGGAATTAACACAGCATGTAGCCTTTTAAGATTTGCTTCTTTCATTTAGTAATATGCATTTAAAGTTTATCCATATCTTATCATAGTCTGATAGCTCATTTTGTTTTAGAGTTGAATACATTCTACTGTCTGAATGTACCGCAATTTATTCACCTACTGAAGGACATCTTGGCTGCTTCCAAGTTTGGGCAGTTATGAATAAAACTGCTATAAACACCCTTGTTCAGGATTTCATGTGGAAGTAAATTTTCAGCTTTTTTGTGTAAATACCGAGAAGTGCAATTGCTGGATCAAAGTGTCCCTACCATTTTGCTTTTCCACCTGTAATGAATGAAAGTTCCTGTTACTCCACATCCTCACCAGCATCTGGTGTTGTCAGTGTCCCAGGTTTGGGACCCAGGCTAATGGGTGTGTAGTGATATCCATTGTTGTATTAATTTGCACTTTTCTGATGGTATGTGATGTAGAACCGAATCTGCCATCTATGGATCTTCTCTTGGGGACATGTATTGCTAAGGTCTCTGTTTCATTTTTTAATCAGGTTTATTTTATTTTTATAATTTCAGCTTTATTGAGGTATAATTGACAAAATTGTAAAATATTTAAAATGTACATCGTGGTGATTTGATATATGTATACATTGCGAAAGGATTTTCCCCTTCTATTTAACGTATCTATTATCTCTTATTTAACGTATCTATTATCTCTTACCTTGGGAGGGTGGGTTGTGCATGAGAACATTTAAGTTCTATTCTCCCAGCAAATTTCAATAACAAAATAGTGTTATTGACTATTGTCACCATGTTTTATACGAGATTCTCTGACCTTATTCATTTTGCAGCTGAAAATTGTAGCCTTTTACCAACCTCTCCCCATTTCCCCCACCCCCAGTAAGCACTTTTCTACTTTCTGTTTCTTTGAGCTTGAGTTGTTTGTTTTTTTCAGATTCCACATAAAAGTGATGCCATGAATGAAACCACCCAGTATTTGTCTTTCTTTCTCTAGCTGATTTCACTTAGCATAATGCCCTCAAATACCATCCACATTGTAGCAAATGGCAGGATATCTTTCTTTCTCCTGACTAGATCGGATCTCATTATTTTAGTGAGCCTCCACTTCTGGACTGTGAGCTTCGTAAGAAGCTTTTCTTGTTTTTTGGGGTTTTTTTGTTTGTTTTTTGTTTTATGTTTTTTTCCTTTTTCTTTTTTCTCCTTTGGGTTGGGGCAAGATGGATAGAATGGGCGAGATTTGGCTATTTGCCTTCTCCCAGGTGAGTTAGGCTCTGATAATACCCCTAACAAGGTCAGGCTCCGGTTAATTAGTTTCCCCTTGAGTGCAGGCCTTGGTAAGAAAAGAATGCTCTGGTAGATTTCAGACTGGCTCCTCTCCTCCTCTCCCTGCGGGAATTACTAGGGGATTGTTTTTTTCTTTTGATATTTACTGTGGTGGCATTTACTGATATTTAACTTACTGAAGCTCCAAGAGGTAAATCTCACCATACTGTGGGCTTCCTCTTCCTCGTCCCTGGGTTTCCTAGAGCTTTTAGTGCTGAGTTGTTTACAGTGATATTCCAGCAATTCTTCAGCCGCAGGGTAGGTTTTCCTACCCTGGTCCTGGTTCCCTGGTGGTTTCATTCTATGAGTCTCTGCTCTTGGTAAGTCATGACTATCTGTGTTTGTTGTCTGTCTCTCTAATCTTGGGGGCGGTGGGGTCTGTCTGTGTCCTTCCTTCTCTTAAGTGTCCAAGGAGGATTGCTGATTGGTCAGCCCGTTCAGATTTTTTGCTGGTCAGGATAGAATGGTGACTTCCAGCTTACCTTACACGTGCAACTGGAAACTGGCTGAGGGTAGGTTTTTCTATTTTATTGTAGGGATATTCAGATTGTTTATTTCTTCTTGAGGGGGTTTTGGTCATTTGGATTCTTTGACGAATTTGTCCATTTAATCTGTTTTCTGAGCTATTGGCATAAAGTTGTTACTGTTTCCTTCTTAGACTTATTTTAATGAGATTTAATTCATAAAGCATTAAACTCATAAAGTTCAGTGGATTTTGCGCATATTTCATTGCTCTTTTAATGTCTGTGGAATCTGTACTGGCATCGTCTGTTTGATTCCTAATATTGGTAATTTTTGTCTTTTTTTTCCCGCTATTCATTTTTGCTGAGGTTTTATCAGTTTTATCTTCTCAGTGAACAAGTCTAGTTTCATTAATTTTCTCTATTTAAATTTATTGATTTCAGCTTTTATTTTGTATTTTGTTATTTTCTTCCTACTTTTTTGAGGGGGAAGGGTTAATTTGGTTTTGTTGGTTTTTTTTTTTTTGGTGTCTTCTGATTAAAACTTAAATGCCGTATTTGATACTTCTTTTCTAAAATACATGTTTAATGCTATAAAATTTCTCTCTACGCATTCATTAATTTGCATGTATCCTGCAAATTGTAAACACAGCAGTTTTACTTACATTTAATTGAAGGAATTTTATAATTTTCCTTGTGATATCTTGGTTGGCCTTAGTATCTTTTTATAATGTGCTGTTTAATTTCCAAATATTTAGGTATTTTTCATTTATCTGTTTTTTGTTCCAATTTCTTATATATTCACAGTAAATATTTTGTATTACTTTGATCTTTTCAAATATATCAAGACTTGTCATTTGCATTAACCATATAATTACAGTTGTTAAAGAAGTTTAAACAATGAAAAGCAAGACTTTTATATTTTCTTTTATATTTTCTGGTGTCTTTCCATTTGGTCTCATTTTTCTTCTGTCTCAGTTACTAAGATTTTTTTGAAGTTTAGATATGGGGAATAAAATCTCAAATTTAGTGCGTTTGAAAAAAAATCTCTGTTTCACCATTAGTTTTGAAAGATATTTTTGCTGGGTGTAAAATCTCCGCTTTCCCCCCCCAACACACACTGTTTATGTGCTTTAAAGATTTCACTCAGTAACCATCTGTTTACATTGTTTCTGAAGAGAAGTCTACTGTCATTATTATTTCTGTTTTTCTGTGCGTATTTTTTTCTATTGCTGCTTTAAAATTTATCAATCAGTAGTTTTCAGCAATTTGGTGATGATACGCCTCTTTTTTTCTTTTTCTTCGTTTTCCTTTGCATAAAGTTTTTTTTAAATTTCTGTTTTATGGTTTTTATCAAACTTAAAATTTTTGTTCATTTTTATCAATTGTTTCTTTTCCCCTAGCCGTGCCTCCTCTTGAGAGGCGGTAAAACATCACTCAAAGACTATAGATTTGTATTTGGTCCAAGCAAAAAACAAATAGACAAAAACCAAACAGACTTCTTATGAGACTCTAATAAACACCATGTTAGACTGCTTGGTACTTTCCCACAGCTCACTGATAAATTCTGTTTTTTTCAAAGCTTTTTTTCTCTCACTGTTTAATCTTGGATAGTCTCTATTATAATGTGTTTATTTTCATTAGTCCTCATATGCTTTTAATTCCAGCCAGTATAGTTTTCATTTTAGATATTATGTTTTTTATCTATAGAAGTCCCATCTAGATGTTCTTCATATAATTCCATTTCTCTCATCTCATGGATGTTCTTTCCTCTATCTTCTTCAATATGTGTAGAATACTTATAATAGATATCCCCTTGTCTTTATAACAAGTCCCTCCTTGTCTGCTAGATCCATCATTTCTAAATTTGTTTCTGTTGAGGTTTTTCCTTCTAGTTTTGGGTCAGCTTTCTATGTTTTGTCCTTTTTTTTTTTTTTTCAGTTTGATTGGATGCTAGACATTGTGTATTTTACTTTGTTGGTTGCTGGGTTTGTTGTATCCTGTTCATTACTGTAGGATTTTGTTCTGATGCACAGTTACTTGAAACACAGTTTTATTCTTTTAAGATTTGCTTTTAAGCTTTATTAGGTCAGATCCTGTGTAGCTTTCAGACTGGGACTAATTTGGTTCCACTGCGAAAGCAGTGCCTTTCTAAGGATGAAACTTGATGCCCTGTGCAGATGGGAACACAAATAACCTCAGTCCTGTTGTAACCTTGGAATATTGTCCTATCTACTCTTTCCTCATGGTACTTTCCACAGTCTTGCTAGTTTCCACACATTCATGCACAGATCATTATTTGGCCCAAGACTCAAGGGGACTTCTTTGTCTTTGTCAACTACCTGCCGCTCTGTGCATCTCCCTCCTCTTTGTGCCAACTCCTCTCTTCTGTTCTTGAATTTCTAGCCATCTTGGGCTTCCTGAAGCCCAAAGTCTGACTCTTCAACTCAGGAAACCCCTAGGCTCTGTTTATGTTACTCTTCCATATGCTATATCCTAGAATCTCTGTCCAGGCAACGAGCTGGGGTGACTATAGGGCTCATCTAATTTGTTTTCTGTCTCTCAGGGATCACTGTCCTCTTCCTGCCTGGTATTTAATGTCTGAAAAAAATATATATATATGAGTACATGTATATATATTATATAGATGTACACTTGTGTATTATATATGTATGTATCCATATATATTTATAAGAATTATATACATATTCTACTTTTCCTTTGCTTAAAGTGAGTATATAAACTATAAATCGGGCCTCTGCTAGCCCATCATGACCCCAAAGTAGAAGTTTATTTACTGGTTTTGTATCATTTTTTTGTCTTTTTCTGTTTTTTTGTTTGTTTGTTTGTTTTGCTTGGACCAAATACAAATACAAGCTCAGCTGGTAGTCTTTGAGTGATGTTTTAGCTCATTCTCTAGGGTTCTAGTTAATGTATCAAACAATACATTAGGATAGTCTTTCTCTTTCTTTTTCTCTTTCTTTCTGTCAGCTGGTGAGGGTTATTACTTGTCATTAGCTATTTCATCAAAACTGTTTTTAAAACCAGTAACCAGTCTTCGGTAACCAAACAAGCTGGGTGCATCTTTACTCAAATAATTTCTTTTATAGGTGGTGAACCATTTTGTTGAATTCATGCTAAATTGTCTATCTTATGCATTCAAATCAAGAACTTAAACGTGTACGTGGCAAATATATGTATATATTTTTTTCATGGTCCATTCACTGTTGATCTGGAGAATCATTAGACTTTGTTAAATAAATCCCCTCTGATACTCACCTCAGAATGAGTGTGTTCAGCTATTCAAGTGAGAAGCAGCCTGGGAGTTTATCAGTTTTTGAAGCTGCTATGGAAGATGATAGCTTATTTCTTTTAGGTCTGTTTATCACCCCAACATAATCATAATGGGGTCCTCAAAGGAAACTGTGTATGTACACATTATCTATATTTATTAGATATACAATCCAAATTTACTTAAAATTTCGTATTTGTTTCCAAATAGTGGGACAAAAAAGAGACAAAAATCTTAATGATTTCCCTCCTAAATTTAGTATTGTATTTCATCATATCATTAACTTGAATTTGAATTGTTATATTGCATTAATATTATAATTTAGTGCTTGATTTTACTGTAGACCTCATAGGTGTCCTTATTTGTTAGATTTTAAAAATGGCATTTTCTTTTTCTTATCTGATTAAATTTTCTAAGTCATTCTGCAGTACAATTAAACTTACTAATTTGGAATTTGTAGGGACAGCCTGTATAAATGTGGTGTGAATTAATGAAAATATTAAAAGAAATTCAATTAAATTCATTTTAAGACTATTTGATGTGAAAAGCTAGGCTGACAAAGTAAGTGTTGTCAGTGATAGATCCCTAGGAAACTTGTTTGAATTGGTTGATTGGAATGATTTTCAATTAACATATGGGTTATTTCTATGCAAATAAAGGTTTCTCAGTCACTTAAGGGAATATTGGGAAAGTTCATTTAATTAACAATTGTTGTATTACCCCTGAAATCTGTTTACCCCTGTGTTTATACATATCCTTTGTTTATAGATGATCCTCCATTTCAAGTAACCTATTCTAAATTAGTATAGTACAAAAGTAATGCAGTGGTTATCTCTAGGTGATAGGAATATGGGTCATTTAAATTTTCCTCTTTAGATGTTACTTTAGCTATTTTAAAAATATATTTAATAACCTTTTCCCTAAACAATTAATTCTGATCCACCTTGCAGATAAAAATACCCAAGAGCTTCCTTTCTAATAAATCAAACATTTTCTTTTTCATAATTGAGTTGGGGTAAGTCATTACATTTCAAAAATATATATATATATTTCTAGAGAATGTATTACCCACAGCATATCTGCTTTAGAATACTAGAATGTTTGAATTAGATGAACCAACCTCTAAAATCCTTCCCAATTTGAATTTTCCAGATGGAGAAATTGAAGCTCCAAAAGATTTTAGGATGGGTAGTGTGTAGTATGTTGTTCAATGGTTTACTGTGTCAGGAGTTAAGTCACTTCCGTCTCTACTGCATACTTTATTGTTGAATATCTTGTTAGTCAATTGATCTGCATAGGCAAATGAATGATACATAGTTAGGCCATGGATTCATATATCTAGATAGGATATGTGTTATATAATATGTGACCTTTTGTTCCTAGACATTCCACTAGTATTTGGTCGGTCCCCCCTCTGTGACCTAATTACATTTCCTGGGGATATTGTGATAGCCTCATTTGAATTGTGTGTGAATCACTCTGACTTTAACTTCTGCGAGAATAAACAAGTGAAGCATTCTGCATTTTGTAAATTCAGATACCCTTTTATTGAAATTCAGAAGTTGAGATTTTTGGCCTTTGTGAGATGATTGATCATATCAAATTTTCTTTCTTTAGGCTACCCATAGTTCTAGGTAACTAGCTCTATAAAAGTCCGTAAACTAATTCTAGAAGGTGTGAACTGAATGATTTTCTACTTGCATATTTATATTTATGCATTTTACAATTGAAAGGTGTTCAACACAAACATTATATTAACGCTTTCTGTTCCATGTTAATTGGTTAGTTTGGAATAGCACATTGATTACTATTAAATGGCTCAATTTTGTTTCACTAACTTTTTTGTTGTTTTGTTTTTCATGTGTTTATGATTCTAGGTGCCAGTGGCACTGAAATTTTGATCATTGGCAATAATGTCATTTATCTGGTTAGATTTTTATCTTTAGTTATTAGTGCTTTAGTACTATTTTAAGTAGAACAAAGTGAATCCACATAGGACTGAGAGACTGAGTTTTATTTTTTTAATGTTCCAAAGAAAAAGTTTTCATACCAGTGAATGGGATCTAAAGAGCCAGTATATAATTCTTCTTTTTACACTATTTCTCCTTCTCCTTCATTCCCTGCCATTGTGTAATTCACAGATTATTATAACTGGAAAGGTCTTTAGAAAAGTTCCTATTCAATCTTTATCTTTCTATCAGATAAGAAAAAGAACATCTCCAAAGACTAAGAGATTTGTCTATATTAGCTGTGTTGATCATTACCAGTTCTAAATTTCCCCCGGAAGATTGCTAGAATTCTTGAGAAGAATCTTCCAAAAATAGTTTATTTTCCATTCTTAGAAGGGGCTGGAAAGTATATATGCTTAGAGAAATTCAGTCTCCGTTCCCTCCCTGTATCCTATAATTGACTGAGGAACCAGAAGAAGGAAAGTGAACTTTTAAGAATACGGATCAAAGTTTTTTAGGGGCTTCCTTCCAGTTGGCCATTATTTCTGTCTTTTAGCGTAAATGCCTTAAGATGATTGGCAAGGCCCTTAGGTTCATAATTTCAAGTAGCTCCTTCAGTTTATCTAGCTGACATAATTGTGGCAGAGAGACCGGTGTTTACCAAGATTCAAACTGTCGTTGTTGTTGTTTGGTACAAAGCCCCTGGAAAGGGCTGTCCAGGAGGGTACTAACTTTATAGCTACCACCACTACAACCATCACAGCAGCCTTGCATTTGGGGGAGACTGTATGGTTAGTTTTTGCCAACTGCCTAAGAGGAGAAAGGATATATCTTTGTCAGGACAAGATGGGAAGACACCGATGTGCCTTTTTTACCTTCCCTCTCTTTATTAACTGAGGCACAGAGGAATCTCTGGCCGTAGGAGTCATCAGTGTACAGAATAGAAGGAATCACTTTGGGGAAGAAAGCTGCCTATGAATCAGGAACATCCTTAATAAGCTGTTAGAAGAATGATAAATAAACCTTTGTTATGTTAAGCCACTCCAGTTTGGGTGTTTATTTGATACAGCCACCAACATTACAGCGACTTAAATGGATTTCTGGATTAATCATGTCAAATAAAAATAATATGCTTATTCCTTTTACTGCCTAAATGTTTCCCTGTGTCTATAAAGGAAGAAATAACCTAATTTTTATTGTGAGAAGTAGGGAAGAGAAAAAATGTTATGAGGAAAGATAAAGGCAGTGTCTTTGAAGCATATGTTTATATTTACAAGGCATATCATTGTTTCTCTCTCAAGCAATTTTACCATCTCACATGAGATGTATCATCCCCTTTCACATGCTTACTGTCATACCGGGTGACTGATTTATAGAACACATTGCCATTGAATCCGTAAGCCTTCTCCCAAGCTATTTCTGTGAATGTAATATAATGCCCTTTAAGCTTTATTTAGAATTCACTGTCGTGTTAGTACAGGCATTTTGTGACATGCTTTCATAAAAATATTAAGATTTATATGCAGGGCAGACTCCTGAAAAGCACATCCCTCATGTTAGGATTTGGGGTAAAATAAATCACATAAGGATGTGCATGAAAATTCCACATAATGTGGATGCGTCACTTTTATACTGGTTGAATTGTTCTTAGGTACCTGCAGAGTGACTGTTGGTTATAAAACATGGCAATATAATATTAATAATAATAACAATAATAGTAGCCAGCATTTTTGAGTCTTTACTATATGTTATATACTGTTCAAAGTTTATAACCTATATTAAGTCATTTAATCTTCTTAGAAAATGGATGAAGTAGGTTACTAACATTACCTCATTTACTGATGAATTAAAAAGAGATGTTACCTAACTTGTCTAAGTTTCTGCAGAGAGTAAGCTGGAATTCAAACTTGGAGCTGATCATTGTTAGCCACTGTGCTGTAACACCGCCCAACTAAGACTTGGGAACTGTGATGAAAAAGAATAAAAGTTTTATATCTCAACCTTTCTTTATTGGAACAGCTAGGCATGCACATGAATTAGACATGCAGTGGAGAAAATTATTAAGCATAGATTTAATGAGAAATAGTGACATTTGATCTGCATGCTAGATGGGATAAGCCAGACTTGACACAGAAAGAGAGGAGCAGGAACTAACATTATTGAGCGCTTTGCATATATGTTCTCACTTAATACTCCTATCCCGAAAAGTCAACCCAGCAAGATAGTTTTTTATCATTGAATTTTAAAGCAAGGCAGCTGAAGCACAAGGAAATTAAGTAACTTTCTTGTCAAAGTAAGAGTAAATGGAAGAGCTGGGATTTAAACTTGGTCTTTTTAAGTACAAAATAGCAGATTTTCCACTATTATTATCAATTCAGCTAAAGAGTTTTCCAGGAAGGCGAACGGTGTGGGAACTCTTAGAGAAATTAACATGGTGAGAACCAAGCATCTTGATTTGTTCAGAATACAGGGATCTTAGGAGATGAGGGAGAAAGAAATGGTAATTAAGAAATGGGTTCATTAATGGATGGGGAAAACATTATACTGAAGACTTTATGTTCAGTGGACATGAGAAGAGATGCTGTAGCATTTTAGGCAGAGAGTAGGGCTGTGGATTAAATTTGAGAGCACCCGTCCACAAATAAAGGAAGAAAGGAAGAACCACGAAAAAAGAAGGAATTTAATTCTGGGAAGAGAGAATCAAAATAAATTAAGAAACAGAGTATCTGTGGGGCACCTGGGTGGCACAGTCAGTTAAGCACCCGGTTTTGGCTCAAGTCATGATCTTAGTGTTCTGAGATGGAGCCCTACATCAGGTTGCTCAGTGCAGTCTGCTTGAGATTCTTCCGCCTCCTCCCTCTGCCCCTCCCACTTGGACTTGAGCAGGCATGCTCTCTCTAAATAAATAAATAAATAAATAAACAAATGGAAACAGAGTATCTATTATATATACAACATTAAGCTAAATTTTAGAATCAATACAAAGAAATATAAGGTTTCTGTAATTCAGTACCTTTAATTGTGCCAATCAATCCAGGGTGTATGCCATTTGAACAAATGTGCCCTAGATAATGGGTCAGCCCATTGTTTGGTAATGATAATGAGTAATGGAAAATTCCAAGTAAAAATCTGACTTTCAGCATACTTGTCTAATCTCATCTTTCCACATCTAAATTCAATTAAATTACAGATTTGCAAAAATTGAAACAATCTATATCAACCATAGATGATTGTCATCAACAAACTAAAAAATCTGGGTACTTTCTGTCAAATATGTTGCATAAGGGATTGGATTTCAAAAAGTGTGTATCTTATCTGTATCTGTGTCTCTTCCAAGATAGTTGTAAAGAGAAATAGTTCTTTAAGAGAGATAGTTAATGGTTGGCAATATCACTAGAAGAACTATACTAACAGCCATAATTGAGAGACATAACAATTGTCTGAGAGATCATCTGTTTCCTACTTGTGTTTGGGAGACCCATGATAAACACCAGAAAGTCATACTGAGGAAAGAGTACTTGGAAACATTTGATTCCTGTCTCCCCTCACAAAGTAACACAGATAGTTACTTCATCTGGCTGCCATTTTGTTCTGAACATGTTTCCTTGTTGTCTTTCTTAAACCTACTGCCTGATGCATGAGTATGGATCTTGTAGCCCAGCCCTCTATGGCCATGACTGATTAGTCTAGGGAATCACACATTACTAATCTAAGGACAGTTTAGACCTAATTAAGGTGTGTTATGCAAGATTCACTGAATGAGAGATTATTTTAGTTTATCAGCTCCATTCATATCCATTCATTAGCCTTCTGTCAAGAATCTGAACTCAGAGACTATTTAGCTATGTTGGTAATGTTGGGTTGGTGGCCATGTTGGACCATGAGTCTAATAGCTGATCATTAAATAAAGGATGGGATGGACATGTAGAAAGAGCAGAAACACAATAGTAGCTGTATCCAGAGGCAGTAGGTTCCTCAGTTCCTGACGTATCTTAACTTCTTTGCACAAAGTTCATTCTCCAGGAATTCAGTAAGACTCTTAAAATAATTCCTTTCTTTGTGAAATAATTTTGATTGGTGTGTAATCCTTGCAACCAAAAGTGTCTTAAAACATATCAACTGAAAAGAGAAACTGGTTGGTATATAGGTGAAACTTCCTGCTGGAACAGTCCCCAAATTGTTCCTTATATACTTTAGTGCTGGATTACGTGCAAAGTAACCAAAATGTTGAAAAAAAAAAAAAAAAGTACTCCCCCCCACACCTTCTATCTGGGTGTATAGTTTTGAATAAGTACCCAGATGATTTCCAACAGAAGCTCTACATGTTAGTTAAAACCACACAAGCGACTATCATAGACGAATCTGGAACTAACACAATGGAAGTTTGTTTCTTTTTCATGTAGAGTGGTGTCTGTGTCAGGTGGAGGTGTCTGACACACCCCATCAATTCAGGGGCCTAGGCTGGTAGAGGAGCTGCTGTTTTTTGTGCATGACTCCCACGAATGCTCTGATGATTGGCAAGTAGTCAAGAGGCAAGAGGAAGAGAGAAAGGGGAGACCAGAAGGAAGCGCCATGGTTAGGTTTGGAAAGATAATATATTACTCATGCCCAGAGTCCACTGGCTGGAATTTAATAATAAGGCCATACCTGATAGCAAATAACCTTGGGGAGCATCATTTAGTTGTGTGTCTAAAAGGAAAGGAAATGAGTTTGTTGAACAGCTAGCCAGTTTGTGCCACGATAGCTCAACTTCTGGTATTTTATTGCCTGAAAATACCTGCTCTGTCAAACTGCAATGTAATAGTGATCATATAAATACTGAAGAATTAACCCACATCCAGCCCATTCAGAATAACTACCCCCCTGTGATGTGGGTATTAAAAAAAAAAGAAGAACATTTTAGATATGTTTAATTCATAGTGTATAAAGATATTGAATCTAGATGCTGAAAGAAGAAGTTTTTATGACAAATCATCTGAGACTGGGAGATTGCATGGAAATGGAAAACAGATTGAGATGTGTTTTTAGAAAACTTAGAGGTAATTACTGATAAAATAAATGCAACATGTACGTCTTTCTGAATCAGTGGAATAACTGAGCAAAGGCAAAAATATATAGTTGTACAAGCCTACCGTCTATTCTGGGACAATGCATGCTTCTATAGTGTGAACTAACCCATTTGTTATTTGTAAATAGGATAATTATGTCAGCATAATATGGAAGTCACACTGATTTATACACTTTTTTTTTCTCCCAGCCTATTAAGGATTTTTGCCATCAAGTAACAGTAGTTAAACACAAAGTATGTTAATACGGCTGATTACAGTAAACCATGGAGCAATATTCTACTGTCCAAGACACCCATGTACTTCACCATCTTCTGCTAGGACTATTTTTGACCACGTACTCTATTTTGTATTTTGTGCAACATTGCTTACTGTGACCAATTTTGCTGGAAATGTAGTATGTCTTTAAAGAAATAATAAGTTATATTTTTATTAGGATTGTTTGAGCTAGTGAGTGAGATACAGAGTGGTAGTTGTGGAGGTTTTGAAAGTTCTCTCAAACCTACTTTTCTCTACAAACCATATTATTTTTATTGATGTTGCAGAATGTGAAGTTCTCAGCACTGCATATATTCCACTTCAGAAAATACACCTGTCTTTTCAGTTTCAAGTGTCAAAAACCTAGTCAAAATGACCTCCAAGGAAATGGAGATATATTAATTCATGTAACTGGAATGCTCAAGGGTTTTGCTGGCTTCAAACACATCTGTAATCATGACTTAAAATAGAACCAAACCAAACCAAACCAAATAGTTTTTTAGGTATTCATCTCTTTTTCTCTATCTTTTAGTGGGACTTCTCTCAATGGACTTTAGTTTGAATGCAGGCTTTCTTTATAAGGCAGATTAAGGGGATTTATTCAGACTAAGGGTCATTCATGGTGTCATGATGTATATATAATATTATATATATGACATATATATATATAATATTATATATATTATTATATATTATATATATATATGCAAGAAAAAATAGCATAGTCAAAGGGATGATCAAAGAGAGTTTAATATGGAAGCTATTTGCAAGTTTCAAGGAGGTCTAGAGACAGCTACAAGGGATGGTGAGGAGCACTGGTCTAGCAGCGAAGAGAATGTTTGCACTCCTAGGCTGAAGATATAAGTGGAAGGATGAGTTATCAGAACCAATGATTACTGTTGTTGTAAGAGGGCCACCCAACGGGAACTGCGGCCTTCAGTAGAAAAACACAGCTACTGCCAAACTGCAGCCCAGAGGGAGAGAACTGGAAGAATAAATACACCAAACTTTCTTTCTCTCTAGTCTTCGCTTGTCTCCCATGAGCCAAACCTAACCAAACGTAAGAGAATCGAGGTGATGTAGGCCATAGAGGTCAGCTTCCAAGGGTACAGAGCAAGGTGGGAATTTAGTATGCAGGGGAAAATGGAGAGTATCCAACATGCCCAATTTAGTCCTTGAGTAAATGGATAGAGTTTCTTCCCGTGGCGAGATGTAATTATTAGGGAAAGTTCTCACTGGCCCTCCATGGACGGTATGTCCACCCTTGGTAGCCAGGGAAATGTGGTGTTCCGGTGTACAGGTTTGTCAGTGTGGGTATCTAGAAAATAAGATTCACAACTGGGCCAGTAACTCGTATATGGGGAGGAGTTTTCAAACAAAGCACTTTTATAGATCCAAGAAGCTGGCGAATATGCCAGCAGGATTGTAGATCCTGTATCTGGCTTTTGAGATCCACATTTTCCCCTAGAGGTGAGTTAGCCTAGTAGATCCCAACTGCTTTGTACTTTATAACAATTTAAAAATTCACTTTTCCACAGAGAAGGAGGAAGAAGTAATAGTGAGAGTGAAACAATGTGTATCAACCATAGTATTTTTCTTTGGGAAGATGAGCTAAGTTTTTTGTTGTTGTTGTTGTTGTGTTTTTTTTTTTTTTTTTTTTTTAGGGAAATGTATAGAAGAAGGAAGTAGAGGATAATTCCTCAGACTTCAAAAAATATTTTTATCATTAAAGTGTAACACAAGACCTGAGAAAGACTAACTGGTCAATAAATGTTTTATGTAATGGCTAATTTTCTTTTCTTTTTTTTTTTTTTTTTTAAAGATTTTTTATTTATTTATTCGACAGAGAGAGAGACAGCCAGCGAGAGAGGGAACACAAGCAGGGGAGTGGGAGAGGAAGAAGCAGGCTCATAGCAGAGGAGCCTGATGTGGGGCTCGATCCCACAACGCCGGGATCACGCCCTGAGCCGAAGGCAGACGCTTAACCGCTGTGCCACCCAGGCGCCCCTGTAATGGCTAATTTTCTGAACAACAGTTTCTAAACGGTATTATGTTTGCCATCCCCCAGATAGCTGAGGAAATGAAAGTAACCTGCTGTTGACCATGCAGGATCCAAATCCATATTCCAAGTGCCGAAAACTTTTCCCTTATGGAATGAAGATTTACATTAATTCCAAATTAGTGCTCAACATAGAAATCATGTTCTGCTAATACATTTATTTTAATAGTTTACAGTACAGAAAAATGCGGTCATTTGTAAATACTCTTCCAGTGTAGGGACTTAAACTGTTTTTCAAGTCGATTGCTCCTTTGGTTTGGTGAAAATAGCCATATAACAAAATAAAAAAGAAACAAAACAAAACAAAGCGACAAACCAGTCACTGTGGGAATATAATGGGCATCAAGCTGGTTTCTCTCCCTGTCCATTCTCTTTTATCATAGTAATTTGTACCTTGAGAGCTTTTGACTGTCTAGATACACTCAGTTGCTCATACGTTCTTTTTAGTATTGTGAGAATGCAAGTTGAAATGATTGATTAAGTGGAAGAACTAAGAAATACAGGCAGGGCTAATGAAAATTATGTATAGCCAATAGAATAGAAGCCTACTGATTTATATATGTATATTTGAAGAGTCCTATTGTAACAACTGGTTCATGAATGGTCAACTGGTTTAACTTCGCTGAAATGACCTTTTTTTTTTTTTTTTTTTTTTACTTACTTTTTAACATTGTTGTCCATGACTTTAATTTCAATAGTGCTGAGGGTTTTCTATTTGAGACCCTTTGGTAAGACAGAATGTTCATTCTCCATACAGGAAAATAGTGACTGTGTGTTCATTTGAAAAACTCAGCCTCTCAATTGTGAGGGGCCCAAAAATCACAGGCCCCACTGGACTGAAGTTTGGCAAGGAATGGTGACTTTGTTCTGTTTGATTCTTACCTACACCAAATTGCCTGTGCATGGGCATTTGGTTTTAAGATGCTTTCCACTTCAGACTATTTCAGTCATAAAAAAAACCTTGAAAAGAGTTGATAGAAATGAAATAGGTGGCATTTTTAAAAGTCCCTATTAGAATAACTCTTAGGGGCGCCTGGGTGGCACGGCGGTTGAGCGTCTGCCTTCGGCTCAGGGCGTGATCCCAGTGTTATGGGATCGAGCCCCACATCAGGCTCCTCTGCTATGAGCCTGCTTCTTCCTCTCCCACTCCCCCTGCTTGTGTTCCCTCTCTCGCTGGCTGTCTCTATCTCTGTCAAATAAATAAATAAAATCTTTAAAAAAAAAAAAAAAAAGAATAACTCTTAATCCCTTTCAAAGAAATATCCAAGACTGAGACACCCAACTAGTTTCACCTGCACAAAACTGTCTCTGTTATTAGGGAAGAACATACTCCAGACATTTGAGAGATGAGGACATACTTTCCTCTACTTTCTAAACATTTTTTACCCAGCTTTCTTTCTGTTTTCTCCTCGGTTATTGAGATGCTCTAATGACTTACTGTCTTTACATTAGACGGAACAGTATCCAAGAAATAAATGAAAAATTACTGTTCCCCTCACTGAGGAGAGAAAGATGTGTCATAAAAGGAAACAGGACAAAAAAAGACTCTTTTAGTGAGGCTAGGTCCTTTGCAGTAAGTTTGTAAAATACTTATTAATTCAAAGTCACACAGTATTTACTTTCTTGACAATTATTTTATCATTTTTGGTACCAATCAGTGACTAAAGAAAATTCCTCTGAAATTAGCTGATTTGTCAAGTTAGTGTCAAAATCATGTGGGAATGAATTCCATTTGGTCAAAACTACAGTAACATTACCACTGATTTGTCATAACATTTAATATTTACTAACTATTTCTTAATCTCAGTGAACTGTCTACCAAAAAAATGAGTAAAATGTTAAATTCAGTCCCACTGTTACCATGACAACTGCAAGGAAAGGAAGAAGTCTGTCTTCCCCTTTCATGGATGAATTCACATTATGTCTCGTTATTTGCTCCCCCTGGTAGACCTGCATAACTGCAGGGGACCATAAGATGTTCAGTTTCTATTGAGGAGAGACGTCTCTGTGGGAATAATCTGTAGCATCTTTTGTAGGAGAGTGTGGTATAGGTGTATAATCCCTTCCCCTCAGGCTCCATTAGCTATTTCAAACTCTCACAGCAGAGCTGGAAAGGACATCTACCATAGGTGGGGTTCAGTGAGCTCATGAACCCTTAAATATTTTTAAGTTGTTGTCTATACATTCATGTATATGCCAAATTATATCAGATCTAAAGTTGTTGCCTCAAGTTCACTGACTTGTAAAATTTCCCCTGACTATGCGTCTAGAAACTCTGTGAAAGGATGTTGATGCTCTTAGGATTTTAAAATATGTTTCTTCGTATGAAGGATTGCTATTTTCCTGAATCATACCATCTTGGCTAAAGTCTGATTAAATTTAGACCATGATATTGAACACTCCTCAATGTGCCTGCTGTCATATCGCTTTCGTGCAGGACCTGTAAGGATTTAAGGGTGCAGAAGTGGAACTTGATGGCCCCTCTGTTAAATAATCTTTATGGTAGTTAACCTAATGAAGGAGAGGTATATTTTCCTATGATACCAAGGACTACAGATTTTTTTTTCCATATTATATGTTTGTTTGTTTCCATGTAACAAATGGTCCGGTGCTACTATTTTTAATTTTAATGGAAAATATACAAAATGCATGACCAATGTGGTAAATCCTTTCAGATTGATATGGTGATAAAATGGTTAAATAAATGCAAGATATGAAGAAAGTACTTAGAATACTTTGTCTCATATCAGAATAATTCCTCTTTGTGCCACACCTCATGCCTTGTCAAAATGGATGCTGATTAGCTAATGGCAATGCAGTTTGAAAATAATGGTTCAGGTACTCCATGAAATCCTTGGAGCTGGAAGGAATTCATAAAGAATGTCTGATTAATCCCCTTGTTTCAAGATAACACTTGTACCTTAGTATTACTGACAAGTAGGCTATCTTCTTTTTTATTTGAAGGTAAAAACAACTGTAATCTTCCACTAATAGTTGATTGTCAGGTCAAATTTCAAGAAATCGTTCATTCCCAAATGACTGTTGCATAAGCTAATAGTTCATCAGAGACAAAGAAACAGGCTGTGTTCAGCTAATGTAAAAAGAATTATTGCTGTTGATGAGTTTTGTTAAGCTTACATGATAGTTATTGTAGATAGTTTCTGCTAAAATTTCTGGGTTTGACTGGTTACCTGGACTTCATTTCAGTAAGTATTTATTGAGCTCAAAGTTCAGGGTGTATTAGGCTTTTCTGGTGAAGGTGACGAGGTCACGGTTTTCTTGCCCTTATCTACAAAGGCCTGGAGAGATAGATAACATGTCGGTACTGCCTTAGACAAGAGCCACCTAAGTGCCCTGAGGGAGGTGGAAAGGAAATGTCACTGATATTTCCTTACTGTGGGATTTTTAGAAAAAATCTCACAGATAATGTTTAAGGATACAAATTGTGGGGACTGAAAGAGAAAGATCACCAGATAGTGTTGATACGTTAAACAGCAGGGACTAAAGCAGTGCGTATGGCAGGAGAGGAAGGATGGGGATTAAGGTATTTCTGTGGTTATGTTTAGGTATTTCTGCGGTTATGTTTATTACTAAGCGCAGCAACAACACTTACCTGCGTGTTTCCAGTGGACTAAAATGTATTCTAAGCATTTTACATGCATTGACTCAGTCCGTCTGCAAAGTCACACTACGGAGTTGGTTCTATCATTGTTCCAATTTTGTAGCCAAAGGAAGGTGAGACTAAGCTAACAGTTACTTGACTGGGGTTACACGGTTACTCGAGGGGTAGAACTACCTTCAGAACCAGTAAATCCTATTGATGAGGTTGTGGAATACAGGTGAGGTTCGGTGGGGTAGAGTCCGGAGCCGAAGACCAAGAAAGAAGAATTCTTGAGACGCCTTGGGTGCAAACTGGTGGTTCATTAAAGCACCGGCACAGGACCCGTGGGCAGAAAGAGCTGCTGCCCCAGGGTTGTGAGGGGTGGCTGATTATATACCAGGGGGTTGGGGGAGGTTAGGAAAAAGGGAGGTTTCAAGAGGGTTTTCATATGTTAAAGAAGATTCACAAGATACCAGAGGCCTTGCCTTGTCTATTTATGTTGTTTTTCCCTCTAGCAAGGCATTAACATGAAGATAGTTAGGAACTTCCTGGATTCCTAGAAGTATCTGCCTATGGTCTGCAGACTATAAGACATTTAGTTGTACTTACATTCCCTTCTGGAAACTAGGTTAGTGATAGAAATGCTTTGTTCTTGTAAACTGCTAAGACATTTGCAAACTGAGGAAGACTTAAGTCTTGCAAGATTGTGGTATCTATAGGTTAACTGTTTCTTTGTCCTTTAGGGCAGCCAGGAGTGCCTGAGGAATATTGTATACATCCCAGGGGGAGGCGGTTGCAGGGTGTCAGCTTCTGCTTTGTCCTTGGCTTGCCTTCGATTCCCTCATCACTATGAACATCAGCCTGGAGTTAAATACATTGTGCCTGAACCACAAGATACAGAGAGGTTACCCAGAGGAACTAAGGGTGGAAACATTCTTTGTGGTATCAAAAGGGCTCTCAGATCTGTGTGGTGCGGAGAGCACTACTCCAGGTGTGGTCATGAATTTCTTCCAGTTGTGTTTGTTACTGTGCTGTGGCAACACAAACACAAAATTTAAGAATCAATACCTCAAAACTATTTGACATCTAATAATAATAAATCAAGCTTGCATCTTACGCTTTATTTCGTATTTCTAGGACTTCATTGTTAGTTTATTCTGTAAGAACGGTCGACAACAGATTGGAAATTTTAAAATCCAAACAAAATCAACTGGTATTTCGTTGTATATAGTTCGAGAACCACCAATGTAGAATGAAGGCCGTCCTGGTTTCAGTGCAGTTCTATTATTCTTTCAGTGGGTTTAGTCCCTGCCTCGGAAGACTGCTGCCGAATATAAAAACAGGAATATAGTAGCTAGCATCTAGCAGTGTGTTTAACACATGGTAGATTTTCAGTCACAGTCAGCTAAGCATGTTACCGTAAGAATGAAAACCAAGAGTTGCCTAACAGCTTTTTCATTGCATCTCACTCCAGTGAACATTTTGGTCAGAGGAAGGGTCCTAAAGCAGAACCTCCTTTTCCAGCGAAGCCTCCGTTAGCCAGTCTGTTTTTGTGATTTGATCCTAGGGGAGAAGGGCAAATGAAAAGAAAAAGGCCTGTGTTGGGGATTTATGCCAAAAAGAATTTGTAAAGAATTTAGAATCTGGTTGGACTCAGACCCATCTTCTGCCATTTACAGAGAGAACAGATGCTTTAGAATGATGACTCGGGCACTGGGGCTCTGGGGAAGTGCCTGGTGCTCCGCTGCCCACACTGTCCCACCAGAGGCAAACAGGAAGATTCAGAGCATCAGGGAGGCAGCATTAGCCACTGCCTTTCAGAGATTTCAGCCTGATGTGCTGTTTTGCCAGTTTCACCTTGAAGGTCTTTGTTCTCTATAACCTCTGTGCCTCCCAGGCCGTCCTCTCCCCTCCTCCGAGTCCACGGAGATGGTTTCCTCTTAAATCTTTCTCCCCTACAAAACTTCCCTCTTCTTAAGACCTGAATTTCCACATATCTTTCATAGAATATTGTACAGTCTTTCATAGAATCTTGGGGTCCAAATGCCAGCCTATTTGAACAATCCTCTGTGCCATATGCCTGGAAGATTGAATTTTTCTTCTATGCTTCAAAAATAAGTTTTTTATTTTCTGGCCATAGCCCTCTATCCCAGATTCCGAAACCGTATGAAAGTAATCACATCTAAGATTTTAAAATTTAAAAAAAAAATTCTTTACTGAATGAATGAGTATTTTATACAGATTTACTGTGTACCTGCTATGTGCAGGCCCCTCTGCTGACTACGAGGAGAGTACAAATATGGGTCACTGACTCTCTCAGTGTGTACCGGGAAGGCCCCTGTAATAGGCATTAGGAATAATTCTAAAACATGCACAAATAAAATAAACACAAATATAAGTTCTTTTGTTTTCTTCTTGCACTCCAGTGGGTCATCTGGAATACTCCTTAGGCAAGAGTACTGCTGTAAAAACCACTGACCAAAGGTGGGATCATATAGATATTATGTAAATACATCACAAAATAGAATATAATGTATTGTAGGAGTTATAAATGTAATTATATGCAGTGATAGATGGGAGCTATTATTGCAAACTGAATGGATTCTAAGCATTTCTTTCACAGTTCTCTCTAGGCACCCAGGTCTGGGAATTTTTTTTTTTTTTTTAAATGTATATGACAATATAGTAAAATGAGTAAGAGCAGAGCTCAGCGTATTTTCTCTAAAAAGTAGTCTAGAAGTAACTACTTGAGGCTTGCTGAGCTAATAATTGTCTGGGTCACAACAAGCTCAACTTTGTCATGTGGTAGTTTGAAGGAAGACAGCCCCAGGCAACACTAAACCCTCTTAGCCTGGCTGTGTCCCAGCACAGCCAGCAGCATAGTTTGCTGAACCCTGATTACGAGCACAGGCTTTGCAGTCACACCAGGTGACGAATGCTGGTAGCAATGCCAGGTGTGCAGTGATGTGCCGGTTCCATCAACTCTCTGAGCCATGGTTTCCTTAGCGAGATCCTCGTAAGTGTCACCTAGGAGCTAGTTGAAAATGCAGAATCTCAGGCCTTGCCCCAAGGGGTGGAGATTCAGAATCTGCTTTGTAACAAGCTCCTCAGGGTACTTTTTTCACCCTGTGATTGGAGAAGCGCTGCGGTAGTGGATGCTGGTGGTTATAGCACCTGCTCCGTAGGGTTGTTCGGGTTGTATGATTAATTGAGATGATACTCTTGAAGTACTTACCATAATGCTAGGACTAAAATAATCACTCCCTCAATTTTTATACTCACTCGTACCTCTGCTAAGCTTTCCCTAGTGAGCTCAGAGTCTAGTGGGGTTTAGGAAGGTATTATATGAAATTGCCCTTGAATGATGAGTGGGATTTAGTCATGGAGTGATAGGGGCTATAGCATGTCAGTGCCACTGTTTAACCAGTAAGTCACGGCTGTACTCTCGGTAATGAATTAGTAAGTCGTTTTGGGGAAATCAGTTACTGGGAGAAAGATAGGCTTACCTCCTGTTGGCATTTTCTTAGTCCTCTTGGAATCCTAATATAAATATTTTTCCCCATTACTTGGCTGTGGTAATTAGGATTAAAGATGTCATCAGAATGAGGTAACTGTCATCTTTGAAGTGAAAAAGATAATAGAGATATATTATTATGTTGAGAAACTTTGCTTTAAAGACTAAAACCAAACAAAGCATTTTTTTTTTTTAAGATTTTATTTATTTATTTGACAGTGATAGAGACAGCCAGTGAAAGAGGGAACACAGCAGGGGGAGCGGGAGAGGGAGAAGCAGGCTCCCAGCGGAGGAGCCCGATACGGGGCTCGATCCCAGGATCCTGGGATCACGCCCTGAGCTGAAGGCAGACACCCAATGACTGAGCCACCCAGGCGCCCCCAAACAAAGCATTGTTAATCGGAATTTAAGTAAACATGAATACCGCATTATTTTAATTTTGTTATGTGATGTGTAGCCGTAGTAATAAAGTGACTTACACTTTCCATATGAATTTAACTTTGTGGTTTATGTTACAGTAATGATCCGATCGTAGCTTGAATGCCTCTTTCTGCTAAGGAGTGTACATTCTATAAAAATTTCTAGGTGGTTAGTTCACTGCTAAGCCAGAGTGGGAGGACATGGTCAAACAGTCCCTACACCCACACAGTGGCTTTGTCAGCCTTTAAATGAGAATAATGCCTGTTCTTCCACAGCTATGGTTGAGGACAGATGATAAAGGTCACACTACGCTCTCTGAAAGAACGGCATTATATAAATCTAACATAACATTAAAATCGAAATATCTGATTTCAACCTTTTAAGCAGGCAGCGATGACTATTAGAAGCAAAAATGGGGACTTGTCTAAATGACTGGGAGTCTGAAACAGTTCCTTTTTTTTTTTTCCTTTAAAAAATTAATCCAAGGTGACTGGGGAGAATTTTCCAGTCAGAGTCGGGTGATTAAACATTACACCTAGTGGGCATTTCGTCAGTAATTGAGTGTGAGTACCAAGGAAAGGGCTGTGAGGGGGCAGGAGACGAGTGTAACTGAGGTAGAGATGAGGATTAGGCTAAACCAGCCTGTGGTTGTGGAGTTGATGGAGCGGGAGTTTGGAGACACATGTTAAATAGACTGTCTGGAAAGTCAATTGTGATGACTTTTTTTTGTGTGTAAATTAGTTATTTCATGGTTTTGATAACTGCCCATGTTGGGGTGTTGTGAGAATCCCAGGTGGTCATGGTTAAGGGAGAACCTTAACAATTCCTGATAGGGAACAAGTGTTCAAAGACGTTCATTCATTTGTTCTTACAGTTGGAAAGTCTGTGCTAGTGTTCATTTAATGAATGGGATTTGTGTGAAACAAGGAAGTATGGGTTTCCTTAGGAGAGCCATTCTAATTCTTTCTCCCCATTCCAGTGAAACTTCTAGGGAGACCTGTCTAGCATATCCCTCAGCTGTCCCTTTATCACCTGTTTTACGGTGTCTCTATTCTTCCCCTCCCATTCACTCCACAAACTTCTCCAAACTGCCTTCTTCTCTACAAAACTCCAAAAAGTGGGATCACTAGCCACTTTGGTGCCTTTGAGGTCAAAAGACATTTTCGTGAAGTCTAATCATATCAAGTCACTCAGCATTTTTGTCACTGTTAAGTATTCCCCTCTTCACAGAACACTTTTCTATGGACTCTGTAATACCAGAGTCTCCCTTGGTCATGTTTGGTCCCCTGCTTCCTCACTGTGTACACTTTGCCTTGGAAATAACATTCATAGGCATGAAGTTATTGACCAGCTATCCTCTGACAGGTCCAAAATGTGGACCCTTCAGTCAGATCTTCATTCTGAGCCTCATGGTGACGGGCAGTACTCCCTACTGAGCCTGTTTTCTTAGCTGTTTCCTAGGCAACTGAAATATGACAAGTCCAGTCTAAATTCCTGAATGTAACAGGATGATCTTTGTTATAAACTGAACTTTCCTAGGACTCTAATATTCTATTTTAACTTCATCTCCTCTTATAGCTAAACATTAAAATATATGGTGATTATATTGTTTTTTTTCCCTCTACCAGACTATAAAACGGAGACTTCTTTGCAGCTACTGCCTCCTGCTTTTGTCCTTCCTTCCTCCTTCCCTCCCTCCAACCCTCTCTCCCTCTTTCTTTCCTCCCTTCCTCCCTCCCTCCCTTTTCTTCATCTTAAATTATCCCAGTGCACCCTCTACTGAGATAAAGACTGGCATATAATTGGCACTCAAAATATTTAGCAAATGGATTAAACTAGTTCAATGACAAAAGCATATGCTAAGTTACGGAGTCACACAAACTGAGTTGGATTCCTAGACATCCACTCATGCCTGTACTATCTAGTTATGTATCTTCTCTGAACCCCTTCTTGTCACCTTACTATTGTGCATAAATACCCCTCTTGTCATCTTACTACCGTATATAAAAATAGCTATAGTATAGAATCCTTCTAAGGATATAAATGATGCCATATAATAACTATGTGTAGTGCCTGACACAAAAGCATAGTGTATGATCTTATGTTAATTTGTCACTCTTTTCTAGGCTTATATTCATTTTTTTCACTTACTGATCAATCATGAATATGTAAGCAGTCACTGTGTGTAAGGTACTATTCCAGCTGCTGAGAATTCAGTGGTGAACAAAATAGATCACATCTCCACTCTTGTGATTACTTATACTTTCACAGTGGGAGACAGATACAAAATAAGTAAATACATTTACTAAACTTCACCTATATTCTCTTAGTGCTAAGAGGAAATAAACAGCAGTTCTGATAAGGTGCCGTTGGAACATGCTGAAGGAATGTATCGTGCCGCAATGTGAATGGTGAGAAGGGTGAGTAGAGCAGGCAGAACCCACAGCAGCCTGAACAGCATTGAGGTGGGAATGCATTCGAATGTTCATGGTGCATCCCCCAGTACAGCTGGAGAAGGGTTAGTGATTTTAGAGTGGGAGAAGGAATATCAATGTTGTAAAGTCTTTCAGGTCATTATAGAGACTCTAGATTCCCCTCTTTTTTTTTTTTTTTTTTTAAAGATTTTATTTATTTATTTGACACAGAGACAGCCAGTGAGAGAGACAGCCAGTAAGAGAGAGACAAGCAGGGGGAGTGGGAGAGGAAGAAGCATGCTCCCAGCAGAGGAGCCTGATGTGGGGCTCGATCCCAGAACGCTGGGATCACGCCCTGAGCTGAAGGCAGCCGCTTAACAACTGAGCCACCCAGGCGCCCCAGTCTAGATTCCTCTCTTGGTAAGATGGGAGCCATGAGGGAATTTTAAGAAGAGGAGTGACATAATTTGACTTTGATTTAAAACAGATCATCTGTGACACTTGTTGGAGGAAAACCTCAAGGGAATAAGGGTTGAAAAGGGGAAACCAGAGAGGAGTCTATGAAATAGTCTAGGCAGGAGGTATTGGTGATTTAGTACAGGATGGTCATTCTCAGGGGCATTTTCTGGAGCAACATGAACATTACTTAGGTTCCACCGCAGACTTTCTGAATTAGAGACCTTAGAAGTAGGTGGAGCCCAGAAACCTGTGTTGTAACAAGCTTTCCAGCAGACACTGATGCTCCCCAACATTTGAGAACCACCACTCTGGGGCATGAATAGCTTTAGAAGCAGTAAGAAGACATCCATTCCTGACATCTGTTGAAGCTGGAGCTAATTGGATTGACTGATGATTATATGCGAGGTATGTGTGAGAAATGGATAGTCGTGAGGTTTTTGGACTGAGAAACTGGTGGAATCCAGTTACCACATGCTGAGAGAAATCCTGAGAGGACCAGGATTGGGGATCACTTTCATTCTGATACATTCCTTTCAGTGTGCCCATTAGGCGTCCGAGTGAAGTTGTGAGTAGGCAGTTGGGTATTCATGTCTGGAGTTCTGTATGTCTTTAATAAGTCTATTTCAGTTGTTATCTGGAGACATTGATTGCTATTCTGGATCTTTTCTTTTTGTTCAAGAAGTAAAACTAGATGAGGAGCTATAGAGATTAAAGAGCTGTGCAGGGCAGCATTTTTACAATTAGCTCCAAAAGAACAGTGAGTTTTTAAATTTTTCCTGAGACTAATTCCTCTAACTTGTCATATGCTGGGGATCAGCTAATAGAATCTCTTAACTGACTAAGTATTTTTTAATGAACCCAGACATTAAAATTATTCCATTATTACTTTGAAAGACAGAGGTGTCATGAGCGTTTCACATCCTCAGGTGGTTCTCTGTATCTGATTGAACAGCTTGCTGAGGGGCTGAGTTGCTTTAGGAGTCCACAGAGTGGCATTTTTGTGGAGATACAACTAAGGATCCTAATAGTCTGTAAAATCTGTTTCACAGCAGGTATTTTCGGAATCTGCTAGGCCTAACTTGTACCAATCAATTTAATTTTGAACAGCCCAGGCTCAAAGTTCTATTGGCTGCTGATACATAATTTATGATTTTGTAAAATTTGGATGTCTGAATTATGTATCATGTTATCCAATCTTCCCTTTGTTTGAAGTATAACACATTTTCTTTCTATTTAAAGAATCAAATGTTTGCTATTTTTCAACTAACAATATACCTGAATTATAATGGGATAGTTAGTTATATTTAGACCTGTTACAGAATTAAGAATCTGAAGTAATAGCATTACTCTCTACCTAATTGTAAACAACTGTAGTTTCATAGTTCTGTCCTTAATGATGGTTTTGATATATTTTGATGCTGTAGAATTTCAGTGTGGCAAACTTAGAAGAAAGGGTTGGAAAATAGAGTTAACTTTCAAGCTAATTATTCTGGGCGTCTTGAAGATGGAACGCAGATTTGTTTAGTTCAACTAATTGTTTTGCTGAGTATCCAAGAAAGAGTTGAGTGGTTGGCATAGTGGGTGAGGTGAAAGCTATGTTAAGTTAAAAATCCTGGAGTGGCTTCCAAGGCCCCTTTGAGCCTCTTACAAGGAGATAGGTAGCTGGACAAAATATCTGCCTTCTCATCTAGATGTGGAACTTACCCAATCCACTGAAATATGGATTTTGTTCAGTTGTTATTAAAGGCTGTTATTCAAATCCAGTAGAAATGTCAGCATACTGTAATGATGCAAATGTATGAATCAGACATAAAAACAATTTGTGATATGCATAATTAAACAAAATACAGCACGCAATAAAAACTGTTCTGACAAACTTTGAGCTGTCATGACTTAGCTCAGGATAAACTTGCTAAAATTACTTCTTTGAAGAGAGATCCATTGAACCCAATGTGTCTGGTAATTGCGAGGGGTGTGTGTTCACAGATCCTGGTTAGTCTCACGTATTGTGCAGTTGTGTTTCACTGTGTCCTCTAACATTTGCATTCCTGTCCAGCTTAGCTCAGAGCTTCTCCACCTTGACGTTAGCTGCTTGGACGTGCAGCTGGCATTCTGGTTCATGTGTTGCAGAAAAGATCGCTTGCATGCTGCTGAGCTGGCCGTGTTAGACGATTCTGTCTTGTCATTCAGTGTGCAGTGAGCCTGAGAAGTGATGTTTGCAAAAAATGCTTCAGGTGTGGGCTGTGCCTCGCATACCGCTTCCACGCTCTCTACTTCTGTGCGCACGCAAACGCTCAGGTTTAAGTTTAGCTGGAAATGTGAGCAAGGACTATGGCAGGAGGGTTTTGTTTTAGAAGTGACATGTCAAGATATTAGCCTCTGCTGTTTTAGCCAGAAAGTGTGGTCTAGCACGCATAAATACCATAATGCCCGTATGTCAGAAGAAGCTTTAAAATAATAACAGTACTAATAATAAATCTTCCAAAAAGATAAGTATCTTATATTGGATTTCTTACAAACTCTTCCATAATGTGAGGCTCTCTTTATTTAAAGGAACAAAGTGCTGCTTAGAAAATACACCGTAGCCTGAAATTACCCCAATCAATGCTTATTTTGGATGCTTAAGAAGGTTATATAACAAGAATAAAAAAAAAAATTGGGAAGAAAAATTAAGATAGATACTCATGGAAGTATTACCTCAGAATTAGAGATATTTGGTGTCATTCTAAGCATGTCTTCAAATTCACTTTACAAAGTAGTAAATAGTTATCTTGTAGAAATCATTGTTATATGCTTATGGGGTGGATACAAAAAATGATATGTTCTAATATTATGGAGTTCCATGTTTCAGTTTGGGATACAATATTTTAGGAATAGTATTATACTCAAATTGAATAAAAATTGTATTTTAAAACCACCAAGAAAATTTACTTCGGAAAAATGTATTAAAAGACATTGCTCTAGTGAAGATAAAGAGGCTCATGTTGAAAGCACAACTATATATTTAAAATAAAGTAAAATTGTTTCATGACTCTTAGGAAGGAAAATAATAAATGTATAAATCTATATAGAGACATATAAAAGTGTGTGTGTGTGTGTGTATATATATATATATATATATACAAGCATATATATTTTTCTATATGTTTTAAATATGCAACCTTAGGTAAATAAATACAAATAGGAATCTGACCATTTCATATATATGGTCAAAACATTTCAAAACATGCATATATATATATATATATGTGTGTGTGTGTGTGTGTGTGTGTGTGTGTATGTATATACATATACATATATATATATATGGTATATGTTGCGTGTGTATGGCGTATATAGTTGAGGTGGCTAAACATATTTTGTTTTATTTTATTAAATTTGAACTCGTAAGGAAAAGAGAAAATCAGTATAAATCTTGGGTGATTTCTTTCTTGTCACAGATGGTGTTCCCTTACTACTTTCCACATTTTATCTTTCAGTATGTATAGTTTACACTGCTGTGTTCCTTTTTAAAAATACACGTGTCCCTTGGGAGGACAAGCATAGAATAGGTTATCCTTAAAAGCAATGTGTTTTCTTTCTAACATTCAGTCAAACAGTGAATATGTTAGTTTTTGCTGGGCAAAGCAGAAAGGGGATACTTGATATTTTTGGAGAAACATAAGGAATTAGAACTGAATATTAGCTTGGCCACTATAGAGTTTGAGCCTTTCAATATTACTGTTGAATTCTTTCTTAAGATGTTAAATAGGAATGAAAATCCTAGCTTTCCTTTACCTCAGTTATTAGAAACATCCAAACACATACACAATTCCAGAATCTTAGGAATGTAAGAAACCTACAAAATTATCTAGGCCAATCCTCTTCAAATACCTTCAGCGCTCCTGGTAAGTAGTTGGTAAGACTTCTTCCTTACCATTTCCAGTGATGGGGAAATCTACCACCTAAGCATTTTATTTATTATATTTACATTTTATAGCTACTTGGGTTTTGAATTTACCTAGAATGATCCTCCAAGTGGTGCTTTATCAGGATAAATTTTAAAAAATATGCGTGTGAGGGTGTGTGTGTGTGAAAATCTATATGTGCTTATAAATGTTTATCTTAAAATTTAAAAAGCCCTTTAGGGACACAAATTAGTATTTTTCTTTTTAACCATCGGTCAAACTAGATTGGCTTTGAGCATTCAGAAGTTTTGTTAAAGTAGAGGAATATGTGAGAGCATAGGGTTTCTAGAAGACAAAAGTGAAGGATATGAAGGAAGGAGAATATTTCCAAAGCAATATTTCACATACTTTGTGATAGTTGCCTAATACCCTGGTGACTTCTGTACAGATAACTGTTGATATGAAGGTCTAGCAGTTGGCATCTAGATATTATTCTCTTGTTCAGCACTTTGTTGACTTTTTTTAAAAGCAGAAGTGGGGGCGCCTGGGTGGCTCAGTCCTTAAGCGTCTACCTTTGGCCCAGGGCATGATCCCAGAGTCCTGGGATCCAGTCCCACATCAGGCTCCTCCGCTGGGAGCCTGCTGCTTCCTCTCTCACTCTCCCTGCTTGTGTTCCCTCTCTCGCTGGCTGTCTCTCTCTCTGTCAAATAAATAAATAAAATCTTTAGAAAAAATAAAATAAAATAAAAGGAGAAGTGGCCCAGGAACCTAGCCAGTTAGAACAGAGAGCCACTAGGCCTTAGCAGGTGTCAGTGAACTGAAGGACATAAAGCGTTAGTCTCATTTTTGTCTTTTCTTGTTGCATTTTTTTTTATAATGATTTTTTATTATATTATGTTAGTCACCATACAGTACATCCCCGGTTTTCGATGTAAGGCTAGATGATTCATTAGTTGTGTATAACACCCAGTGCACCATGCAATATGTGCCCTCCTTACTACCCATCACCAGTCTATCCCATTCCCCCACCCCCCTCCCCTCTGTAGCCCTCAGTTTGTTTCTCATAGTCCATAGTCTCTCATGTTTCATTCCCCCTTCTGATTACCCCCCCTTTCTTTATCCCTTTCTTCCCCTACTGATCATTCTAGTTCCTATGTTCCATAGATGAGAGAAATCATATGATAGTTGTCTTTCTCTGCTTGACTTATTTCACTTAGCATTATCTCCTCCAGTGCCATCCATGTTGTAGCAAATGTTGAGAACTCGTTCTTTCTGATTGCTGAGTAATATTCCATTGTATATATGGACCACAACTTCTTAATCCAGTCATCTGTTGAAGGGCATCTCGGCTCCTTCCACGATTTAGCTATTGTGGACATTGCTGCTATGAACTTTGGGGTGCATATGGCCCTTCTCTTCACTACGTCTGTATCTTTGGGGTAAACACCCAGTAGTGCAATGGCTGGATCATAGGGTAGCTCAATTTTTAACTTTTTAAGGGACCTCCACACTGTTTTCCAGAGTGGCTGTACCAACTTGCATTCCCACCAACAATGTAGGAGGGATCCCCTTTCTCCACATCCTCTCCAACAATTGTTGTTTCTTGCCTTGTCTATTTTTGCCATTCTAACTGGCGTAAGGTGGTATCTCAGTGTGGTTTTGATTTGAATTTCCCTGATGGCTAATGATTTCGAACATTTTTTCATGTGTCTGTTAGCCATTTGTATGTCTTCATTGGAAAAGTGTCTGTTCATATCTTCTGCCCATTTTTTGATTTGTTTATTTGTTTCTCGTGTATTGAGTTTGAGAAGTTCTTTGTAGATCTTGGATACCAGTCTTTTATCTGTAGTGTCATTTGCAAATATCTTCTCCCATTCCGTGGGCTGCCTCTTAGTTTTTCTGACTGTTTCCTTGGCTGTGCAGAAACTTTTAATCTTGATGAAGTCCCATAAATTCATTTTATCTTTTGTTTCTCTTGCCTTTGGGGATGTGTCATGAAAAAGGTTGCTTTGGCCGATGTCGTAGAGGTTGTTGCCTATGTTCTCCTCTAGAATTTTGATGGATTCCTGTCTCACATCGAGGTCTTTCATCCATTTGGAGTTTATCTTTGTGTATGGTGTGAGATAGTGGTCAAGTTTCATTCTCTTGCACATAGCTGTCCAATTTTCCCAGCACCATTTATTGAAGAGACTGTCTTTTTCCCACCGGATGTTTTTTCCTGCTTTATCAAATATTAGTTGCCCAAAGAGCCGAGGGTCCATTTCTGGGCTCTCTATTCTGTTCCATTGGTCTATGTGTCTATTTTTGTGCCAGTACCATGCTGTCTTTGTGATCACAGCTTTGTAGTACGGCTCGAAATCTGCCATTGTGATGCCCCCAGCTTTGTTTTTCCTTTTCAACAGTTCCTTGGAGATTCGGGGTCTTTTCTGGTTCCATACAAATTTAAGGACTATTTGTTCCAGTTCTTTGAAAAACGTTCTCGGTATTTTGATCGGGATAGCATTGAAAGTGTAGATTGCTCTGGGTAGCATGGACATTTTAACTATGTTAATTCTTCCGATCCATGAGCATGGAATATCTTTCCATCTTTTTATGTCTTCCTCAATGTCTTTTAAGAGTGATTTATAGTTTCTAGAATAAAGGTTCTTTACGTCTCTGGTTAAGTTAATTCCAAGGTAACGTATGGTTTTTGGTGCTATTGTAAATGGGATGGATTCCCTAATTTCTCTTTCTTCGTTCTCGTTATTCGTGTACAGAAATGCAACTGATTTCTGAGCATTGATTTTGTATCCTGCCACGTTACTGAATTGCTCTATAACTTCTAATAGTTTGGAAATGGATTCTTTTGGGTTTTCCATATAGAGTATCATGTCATCTGCGAAGAGAGACATTTTGACTTCTCTGCCGATTTGAAAACCTTTGATCCCTTTTTGTTGTCTGATTGCTGTTGCAAGGACTTCTACTACTATGTTGAATAATAGTGGCGAGAGTGGGCATCCTTGTCGTGTTCCTGATCTTAAGGGAAAGGCTTCCAGCTTTTCCCCATTGAGAATAATATTTGCAGTAGGCTTTTCATAGATGGCTTTTATGAGATTGAGAAATGTACCTTCTATTCCTACACTCTGAAGGGTTTTAATCAGGAAAGGATGCTGTATTTTGTCAAATGCTTTTTCGGCATCGATTGAGAGGATCATATGGTTCTTGAGTCTTTTCTTGTTGATATGATGTATCACGCTGATTGATTTGCGAATATTGAACCACGCTTGCATCCCAGGTATAAATCCCACTTGATCGTGGTGGATAATCCTTTTAATGAACTGTTGGATTCTATTAGCAAGTATCTTGTTGAGGATTTTGGCGTCCATATTCATTAGGGAAATCGGTCTGTAATTCTCCTTTTTGAGGGGGTCTTTGCCTGGTTTGGGGATCAAGGTAATATTGGCCTCATAGAATGAGTTTGGTAGCTTTCCTTCTGTTTCTATTTTTTGAAATAGCTTTAGGAGAATAGGTATTATTTCTTCTTTGAATGTTTGGTACAATTCCCCAGGAAAACCGTCCGGGCCCGGAGTTTTGTTATTTGGAAGGTTGTTTATCACTGACTCAATTTCTTCATAATTAATTGGCCTGTTTAAGGAATCAATTTCTTCCTGTTTCAATCTTGGTAGTTTATAGGTTTCCAGGAAGGATTCCATCTCTTCCAGATTGCTTAGTTTATTGGCATATAGCTGTTGATAAAAATTTCTAATAATCCTTCCAATTTCAATGGTGTTCGTCGTGACCTCTCCTTTTTCATTCATAATTTTAATAATCTGGGTCCTTTCTCTTTTCTTTTGGATAAGTCTTGCCAGTGGTCTGTCAATTTTATTGATTCTCTCCAAGAACCAGCTTCTAGTCCTGTTGATCTGCTCTACTGTACTTGGTTTCTGCTTGATTGATTTCAGCTTTAATTTTGGTCAACTGCTTCCTCGTGCATGGATTAGGCCTGTCCCTCTGTTGCTGTTCCAGCTTCTTGAGGTGAGAATATAAAAACTGCATTTTAGATTTTTCTATTCTTTTGAGTGAGGCTTGGATGGCTATGTATTTCCCCCTTAGGACCGCCTTTGCAGTATCCCATAGGTTTTGGACTGTTGTATTTTCATTCTCATTGGTCTCCATAAATTGTTTAATTTGATTTTTGATTTCCTGGTTTATCGAGTCATTCCTGAGAAGGATGGTTCTTAGTCTCCAAGTGTTTGAGTTTCTTCCAAATTTTTCCTTGTGGTTGAGTTCTAATTTCAGAGCGTTGTGGTCTGAGAATATGCAGGGGATAATTTCAATCTTTTGGTATCGGCTGAGACCTGTTTTGTGTCCCAGAACATGGTCTATTCTTGAAAATGTTCCATGGGCATTAGAATAGAATGAGTATTCTTTGGTTCTGGGGTGTAGTGTTCTATATATATCTAAGAGGTCCAACTCGTCGAGTATGGCATTCAAAGCCTTTGATTCTTTGCTTAGTTTTTGCCAGGGTGTTCTGTCTATTTCTGAGAGTGGAGTGTTGAGGTCCCTTACTATTAATGTATTTTTATCTATATGTCTCTTTATTGTGGTTAAGAGTTGGCTTGTGTATCTTGCTGCTCCCCTGTTGGGCGCATATATATTTATAATTGTCATATCCACTTGTTGAATACTTCCTTTAAGAATAATATAGTGCCCTTCTGCGTCTCTAACTATAGTCTGTAGTTTAAAATCCAGTTTATCTGATATGAGAATTGCTACCCCAGCTTTCTTTTGAGGTCCATTTGCGTGAAAGATGGTACTCCATCCCCTTACTCTCAGTCTGAATGCATCTTTGGGTTTGAAATGAGTCTCTTGTAGACAGCATATGGATGGGTCATTTCTTTTTATCCAGTCTGCAACCCTGTGGCGTTTTAAGCAAGAATTTAAACCATTAATGTTAAGACTGAGTACTGAGAGATATGCTTTTAATTCTGCCATGTTGTCAGTAAAGTCTTTGTTTGTATTGGCTGTGACTTTCTGTTTTGTATCACTCTTGGGGCCTTTTTACTTTTATAGAACCCCCCGTAATACCTCCTGTAGGGCTGGTTTCGTGGTTACGAAATTTGCTAGTGACTGTCGATTCTGAAATGTCTTTATTTTTCCATCAATTCTGAATGACAGCCTTGCTGGATAAAGAATCCTTGGCTGCATGTGTTTCTCTGAAAGAGCTTTAAAAATGCTCCCCCAACTCTTTCTCTCATTCCAGGTCTGTGTAGACAGGTCTGACGTAATTCTGATGCCTTTGCCTTGGTACGTGAGAAATTTCTTTGCCCTGGCCGCTTTCAATACTGTATCCTTGGATCTAATATTTGTGAAATGCACTATGACGTGACGTGGTGTAGGTCTGTCATGGTTGAGCTTGGGAGGGGTCCTCTCTGCCTCTTGGACACGAATTTTTGTTTCCCTTGCTAGATTAGGGAATTTTTCAGCTACAATTTGTTCAAATATCTCTTCTAGACCTCTGTTTTTCTCCACCCCCTCGGGGATGCCGATGATTCTAACATTGGATCGTTTCGTTGAGTCAGTAATCTCCCGTAGCCAACATTCGTGGGCGTGGATTTTTTTAAGACCATCTTCTATTTTTATTTTTTCCTCTATTAACCCATCCTCCAATTCACTAACCCTTTCCTCTGCTTCCGTGACCCTGGCCGTCAGAGCCTCTAGTTTTGCCTGCATTTGGCTCATAGAATTTTTAATTTCTGTCAAATTCACTCTCATTTCCACCCTTAGGGATTCTATATTCTCAGTAACATTTTCCTTAATACTTTTTTCAAGTCTACTCATTATCTTGACCATTGTTACTCTGAATTCCATTTCTGATAATTTGGTTACATCCATATCCGTTACTTCTGTGGCAGAGGCCACAGACTCACTGTCTTTTCTTTGCTGGGGGGGGCTTCTCCTTCTTGTCATTCTAATGAGGAGAGGTTGCGGGGTTGTCCAGAGCCCAAAATTATTGACTGGGTCCCAGGCCGTGCCCCTTGTTTTATAGGGATCTTAGAGATGTGGGCTTCTTCTTTAAAGATTTTATTTATTTACTTATCTGAGAGAGGGAGACATACAGTCAGCAAGAACGGAACAGAAGCAGGGGAGTGGGAGAGGAAGAAGCAGGCTCCCAGCGGAGGAGCCCGATGAGGGACTCCTTTCCGGAACGCTGGGATCACGCCCTAAGCCGGAGACAGGCGCTCAATGACTGCGCCACCCCGGCGCCTCGGGTTGTGGGCTTCTTGATTTTTCAGCCTGCCTTCTGGGGGAGGGGCCTGCCGCGCCGATACTCAGGCAGCCCTGTTTGGTTAGAGTCTCCGTGTCCCCTGCGAGGGGGGATGGGGATGGGCACTCTCTGAGCCGGTATTTCCAGGCTTTTGTTCTCTGGCGGCTTTCCCTGGCGGCCGGCTATGCCTCTTCTGAGGGTCAGAGCAGCAGAGGCTGCATTGTCGCAGAACAGAGGGATTGCGGCCCGTTCTCCACTGATGTTCTGGCCACTTTAACTATTACTGTTGGTGCTGCTCAACCCTGCAGCGTCCCGGGAAGTGCGCCCCACACCCGGCGTCCCTGCCCTCACTTCCAGGGCCTGCGCGTCTCTGTCCTTTGTGTTTCTAATGCCGCCAGCCACCGGCCGCCCCGTCTCTGTCCTTTGTGTTTCTAATGCCGCCAGCCACCGGCTGCCCCGTCTCTGTCCTTTGTGTTTCTAATGCTGCCAGCCACCGGCCGCCCCGCGCGCTCCCGGGTCTCCGGTCTCAGTCTATGCCCGGTGAGCACACCTCGATTTCGGAGTTTCGGGAGAAGCCTGGTGGTGCGCGCACCCGGTTCAGGGTCTCAGTCTGCTGTTTCGCGGGTGCAGACCGCGAGTCCGCCCGCTCCCCCGTGCAGGTGGCCCACCAGCTGCCAGCCGCCCCGCGCGTGCTCCAGGAGCTCCCGGTCTCAGTCTGGATCCCCTGAGCACACCGGGATTCCGGTGTTCCGCGAGATGCCTGGTGGCGCGCGCGTTCACGGCTCACCGGTCTCAGTCCGCTCTCTCGCGGTGCCCTCCGTGAGTCCGCCAGCTCCCCCGTGCAGGTGGCTGCCGCTTCCCGGCGCCCAAACGCGGCGGCTCCCTCCCCCTTCCGTTTATCTTCCGATATCTGTGCACAGTTTACAGCTCCCCTCTTCGTACCTCAATACTCAGCGCTGGAGATGTTCATTTGTAGACATCCAGATGCATCATCCTGCGTCTCAGGCTGATTCCGTGGTTCTTTAGGCTGGTCTGGTACCTATCCAGCTCGACTCAGGGGACCGGCTGAAAAAGGGGTCCCCTACTCCTCCGCCATCTTAACTCCAAGAGCCTCTTGTTGCATTTGTGTAAGAAAAAAGGTAAAAGAATAGGAAGAAGAAAGATCCAGGCTCAAGAACTCAGGAGTGGAAATTTTGCTTCAGGTAGAGGTGACTGGCTGCTGGCTGTGGTCAGATGGCAGAGCCCATGCTACTATTTCTGAGGCTAATGAGGATTTCAGTCTGTGGAGCTGCCATTCTGGTGCTGCTTTCCAGAAGTAAATAAGGGCATGAAACAGACACATTTCCTGGATGAGGCAATGAGTGCTAAATAAAGGAGGACATTTCAGGAGGCCAAAAAGAAAGCAAATAGAAGAAGTAAGAAATGCTCACTTTTAAGTTTAGAGGCTGTTTTTAAAATCCTCAACATATCTCACTGATAGCCTTGCCTTTTCTTCTTATGATTAAGAGATCTGTTTATTTTGGGGAAGTCCCAATAGCTTATTTTTGCTTTTGTTTCCCTTGTCTCAGGAGACATGTCCAGAAAGCCTTGGTTGGCAGAGGGGAGGTGTGTGCGTTAAACAGGTGATGTGGGTTAGGGAGGGCACTTGTGATGAGCGCCGGGTGTTGTATGTGTTGAATCACTAAACTATACACTTGAAATGAGTATTACACTATATTTTACCTAACTGGAGTTTAAAAGCAAACTTAAAAAAAAGAGATCTATTTAATGATTAAAAGATATAGTTTATCAAGAGAGTTATTCTAAGTTTGCTAGATGAAATAACCTTTCTGGGAGCTTAAACGTTGTGGAACGTGTCCCTCCCCATCGACAAGTTAATGGTTATCTTAATTTCATTAAGTTTTTGGGTACAGCTAATGATTCTATCTGATGTGTGCCAAGTTCTCTGCTTAGTGACTGCATATATTCTCGGTTGGAATAGACTCAAGTTTTTCACCCTAACTAAACAATTATTTATGGTTATTATGACCTTTTCCTAATTGATAGGACAAAAGCTTATTTACAGCTGAGAGAAAGAAAACTTTCAGGGCCTGTGGACTTGAGAGAGAGCTGAGGGACGAGAAAGACATAGACTTTTCAGTATCTGTATTTCCTGATTGTGTTGATTCACACGATCAAAATTTTAAATGCTATTATGAGTCAGTACTCTGTTCTGAAACCCTGAGTATAGACATGAAAGAGATTAAGTGAGTGAATGAATGATCTAAGAGCTGAAAAGCTCCCTGGGACAATGTTTTGCAGATGCAGTACAAGGACTCTGTGGCATTAGAATTTATAAAATTAATTTCTTTAACAAACAAATAATACCTTGCCCAACTATTTCAAAGGGTGTGGGAATTAAATGATACATAAATGTGAGATGACTTTATTAGCATTGATATGAAAACATTCTATTAGTTGGCCAACATTGGCTAATACAAGAGAGACAACACGACTTAGTGCACAAAACAATGTCATAAACCATAAGTTTTGCATTCAGACAGGTGTAGGTTCTCTACTGCTTAATAATTGTGTCATTGAGCAAAGTAGTTAACATCTCTGACCCTCATTTTTCATATCTATTAACATAATAGTGACAACCCCTAGTTACCAGTGATACTGGGAAGATTAATGTGGAGAGTCTAACAACAAACCTGTGGCTGATCCATAAAAAGTAACTATTATTGTCATTCATTACCCAGTTCAGTTGCCCAGTTCAGCATCCTTTCCCCACTCCTGGGGCAAAGACCTGGGTTGCCCTACAAAGGGGACTCATGGTAGAAGAAAAAGTCAGTTCTCCCTTTCTTGGTGGTTACCAACGTCTGGGAAGTGTGTGGAACTGATCACCAAGAGGGACGTTGACTCAAATCTATCTTGAAGAAGAAGCTGAGAAATTCTTCAAAACATCTGTAAAATGAAGTCACAAATTTAAGATTTATAGGGAATTAAAAAATGGCAAAAATGGCATATAATTATAAATAGGTGTTTAGCTAGAATAAGTAGTTTGTTTGTTTGTTTGTTTGTTTATTAATGGCTATGATGTACCAGTAAAGGATGGAGGTCAGTGATCATCTAAATGTGTGGCTTCAGAAAATTCATGGTCAGAGCTTCCACATAAATGTGCGTTGTTGAATGATCGTTTGGTTCATTTTTCCCCTAAAAGTCACCCAAAGCCTTGGTGGCTCCCAGAAGTTTATGATTTCCCATTCCATAGGAAGACCGATGTGCTAAGCAAAAGTGCTGTAGAACAGATGGTTCCAGTGACAACCCCCTCCATGACCCCGTCCTTTTGAGCCAACGATTGAAGGATTGGAAACTACTTTTAGAGCGGCATGTAAAATATGGAACAGGGGTTTTTCAAAAGAACTTTTTTCAGACTTCTTAAAGCTCTGAACTTCTTATTTGATGAAGGTGATATCCCGAGGAGATGTATTTCAGTGTCCACATGCAGACATTCTCTTAAAAGCAAGATGCTATACCATCGCCCATTTGTTACTGCTCACCCTCAGAAAGAAAAAGCCAGCTTTCCCCCAACCAAAATCAAATGTCAGTGACAAAAATCATATGTGAACTTTTCATTACTTTTAGTTTAGCTTCCCAGTTTTCTAATGGTTTTGGTAAAAAAAAATATATCTTTTGAGAAATTCCAATTTCACTTGGTAGAGGTACTTTATCTCAAAGTATTTATCCAGTGCCTCACAGAATTCGGTAGTACCAGGGATAGCATAAAATCTATAAGAAAGACAGTAGGATAAAGAAATATTATAAATAAAACATCAAGTCAGAAAATCTATGAGAAAGATAAATAGGTTTATGATACGCAGTTTTCTTGCATCAGCTGTGGATTTCACATAGGAATGTTTTGTATATCCAGTTCTTTTTAAGGCCGTTTGTGTTGCTTCCATAATTCTCCAAACGTATATTCCTCCTCATTTAATAGTATATAGTCAACCCAAATGCTGACCATGAGCTGTGAGAGCATCAGAAGAATCGTGTATAGTATCTCTGTTCTTTACGTAGTGTTGGTTGTTTTTTTTTGGGGGGGTGTATGTACAGGGAAATTAAAACCATAGACATTAAGTGACTGAGCATGATAGTTGATAGAGCACTGAATCATATAGACATTCAGGAAGGAGTTTGTCCATATGGATTGACTTGTAAACTTCGTTCGAGAGTTTGGAACCTAAGCTCCATCTTTGAAGACCTTTTGTTTCACTTGTTAGAGAAAGAGGAAGACCGCAATAAAGAAAGAGCTAGCTGTTGGAAAACAGTTACATTTCAAGGGATGCTGAGACGTGGGCCTGACCAGAGTAATGATGGAAAACATAGCTAAATATAATACTGAATTAAAAAGAGATAGATTGTAAGGTATGTAGAGTTTGGGGATTTTTTAATGATTACACACGCAATAAGTAGAATTTGAGAATGGTAATGTTGTAATGAGGATTTGGGATGGTGTGTGTGTGTGTGTGTGTGTGTGCGCGCGTGCATGCGCGCACATATGTTTATGTTTGAACAATGGGCAGCCACTGAGGAAGATTGATTTGAAAAATGTAATTGTGGACTGAGGACAGAACGTCTGGAAATGTAGACCGGTAAGGAGATTGTATGAGTGTCATATTGGCTTGAGTGAACTGGCATTAGGATTGGGGTAGGGGGTGGATACGTGAAATAAGAAATGGTTTCCAGAACATAGTGTTCATTCAAAATTCAAGAATGTTCCCAACAATGATGCTACTAGATGTCTTCGCTTTCTTCTTAACAAATTGAAGATTTGATCAAGTGCCACTCTACTCTGATAACTACCTAATTCATTGATAATACCTATTTATTCTTATAATGTCCACAGGCAATTAAAACTTCTGATTAGTATGGCCACAGAGAGTTGGTAGTGTTCCAAACCAAAGATAAACAGTTAGATTTAATTACCCTGTATGCAGAGAACTCTTGTATCTGCCAGTTATTATTTTTAAGGAACTCAGACTAGGAACCAGTGATAGGTAATGATGTAAAAAAAAAAAAAAAAAAAAAAAAAAGAGGAACCTCTAAGACTGAGAAAGTGATTCTTTGTTATACATGAGTAGCAATGAGTCTTTGAAGTCCTTAAGAAAATGCATTTGGCTTCTTAAAAAAAATCTTAAACTATCATAAGATCCCATTACAGAGCTTTTTCAAACAGTTACTTAAGAAAATTACATGGAGTTTAAAAAATAGAATAGTGAAGGCATGCTAAGCTGAACATTAAGAATTTGACTCAAAATGCTTAGCATATTAAATGTATCTGTAATTATTTATTTGTCCCAAGATACTGACCTTGTATGTTTCCTATTTGTGACCATCCTTTGGAATGTGTGTGATGTACAAATTAATTGATGCAAATTCTCCAGCTCTGCAGAGGGTACAGAACTTCCAGAGGTTAATGGGTATCAAAAGGATTTGTGTGTGGGTCCAGCAGTGACCTGTCAGAAGGACCTGTGATGGGACAGCCAGGGCATTTGTTAAATGTTGAGGACTAAAGTTACTCTCCTGGGACTTAAACATCCTCTAGGTTTCTCCAGCCACAGAAAGAGGTGCTACAGCAGGGCGCAGAAACACACAACATAATTTCCACCTTTGGATATAAGATGTTTATTATTTTCATCAGACACAACACAGAAAACACCTTATAAATGGCCATAGAGCACATTGTGCTGTGCCTCCTGGTGCGTTTACACTAGTCCATTTCGAACATTTTCCTTTGCTACAGGCATCAAAAAATGACCTTTCTGGCAGCGTCTGTTCCCTTTTGGATTTGTGCTCTCATCTAGAGTCCCATTATCTCATTAAATCATTTATGTGCAGGAGGGGAAATGCAATAATGAATAGCAAAATCTCACTATTTGTTTTTGATATGTTCTGCCTTTTCAACAAGCACATTTGGAGTAAAGCCTATATAAATAACTTAATTAAAGTCAGGTATTTAAAGTCAGTAATGAATATTTTTGACTGGATGGTGCAGACTGAGTTTAAAAACTTGGAATAATTATAGAAGCTGAAATGATACAGTAGCTACTCCATGCTGCTTTATACTTTATATGAAGTTTTTGCCTTCACACAATGTAGGAAAGCTCTTTCTTGACCAGTATTGCAATAATCTAACTCAAAGCAGTCACATGGTGTCACTTTGCTCCCTGGACCTTCAATTTCCTTATTCATAAAGCAGAAGAATGGATTGAATAAAATAAAATTGCTTTTAAGCCATAAAATAAAGGAATCAGCAAACCAGAATCTAGGTATGAGTCCCTGGACCAACTTTTTCCATTGCTGATACTTGGATACCTTCAGGACAGGAATTCTTAATAGGTATAGTTCCTTATTTGATTTGATCTTAGATGCATTTGTTGATCTACCTATAATGTTGACAGCAGAGATTTTAGTTACAGTTACAATTTCTTGGTTTAATCTGGGATCCACTAATTCCTAGTTTTATGCTTTTGGACAATTAATATTCATTTTGTACCTCAGTTTTTCTGTAAAATGGCTTATTGAAGGTTTTTTGTTTTTTTTTAAGGGATGAGGTGTTTTTTTTGTTTTTGTTTGTTTGTTTTTTTTTTTTTTTTTTTATTTGACAGAGAGAGAGACAGCCAGAGAGAGGGAACACAAGCAGGGGGAGTGGGAGAGGAAGAAGCAGGCTCCCAGCAGAGCAGGGAGCCTGATGTGGGACTCCATCCCAGGACCCTGGGATCATGCCCTGAGCTGAAGGCAGACGCTTAACGACTGAGCCACCCAGGTGCCACTATTGAAGGTTTACATAAGATAATTTATGTTAAATGATTGAAGCTGACTGATACTTTATGAACATTCAAATATTAGGTCCTATTGCTTGTTCTTTGTGTTGTTTTCAACTGCAATAATATTCCTTGAATGTGGGCATCTGATATGTTCGTAAATTACTCGGGATCCTGAAGTAGCTTTGTAGACTCTGATGACTACTATACCCAGGTCAGAAGAACTGTTAACATTTGTTGGACGTCATGTTGATAAAAACCCCACTGGATTATTTAAGGTTGACCAGAAAGGTGGACCCTCTCCTACTGTCAATATTAAATTTCAAAGAAATTACTGAAATTTTAAACTCTGATTTAGGAGTGACACAGAGAACAGAGAACATTGATAATCATTCTAGTTTGTCTGGAGACTTCAGACAATTAAAATATTTTTAATTTATCCAGTGAGGCAACTAAGACCCAGTTTGGTTAATTGATTTCCCTAAGTCACACAGACAGACAGTGACGGAGAAGGTAAATATTACTGGATTGATGGCACTGGTGTGTGTGTGTGTGTGTGTGTGTGTGTGTGTGTGTTTATTGGGGGAAAAGAGGGAATTCTTAAACTCTTTGTTTAAAGTAATTGCTTTTTCTTTTTATAATGTAAGAAATTATTGGAACCAGGTAGAGAGTTTTATGTGAAGTTTCAAGGAATGCCTATTTAGCACCAACTGTGTACCAGGAACTGCTGTAAATATTGTCACCTATGCTATATCATTGAAAGTAGTGTGGTTAGAGACTAACAACCAGAGAATGAGCTATTAGTCCAAATGTAGGAGTTAGAAAACTATATTTATGGGATGAAATTGCATATATATATATATATATATGTATAAAAATTGGGTATATATTATATATATATATAAATTGTGTGTATATATATATATACACACACACACATATGTGTGTGTAGACTAATTAGCTTATGTTACCATCTTTACATTTTGTCATTGAATTCTTTAGCCATTTTCTTCATTCACTATTTATTTATTGAACGTTTACTGGGCACTATTCTAGGAGCTAGAGATACAGCAGGAAATAGTATAAATAAGTTTTTCGCCCTCAAAGAGCTTTCATTCCATTGGAAGAGACAAACAATAAATAGGTCACCAATTTATCATCAGACAGTAGAGGTGGCTCTGCACAGAAGTCAAGTAAGCTAAGCAAAGCACAGTTCCTTGAAACAAAGAATAAGTTGGCACATGATATTGTTCAGTTCTGTACATTCAACCTATGTAATTGATCATACAAACTATTTCACGCATGTGAGGATTATGCCAGATTATGGCATATCGTATCCCATAGGAAATGGCTTCTTCCTCAAAAAGGATGACAGAGAACACAGAGAGACAGGAAATCTTCTACACCATTCTTCTTAGTTTACAGATAGAAAACTAAGAATTAACTTATTCAAAACCAAAGAGGTAGGTAATGGCAGAACTAGGCTTAAAAAACGTTGCCTTGTCTGTTCCTTGCACCAGATGGACTCCCATCTGGGCTATATATTTGCCTAAACTAAATTATCATATAGAAATACTTTAAATAGCTTTCGTAGGCAATATGATTAAAACTGTAGGCTATAGAGTTTATATTTTGGCTCTTCTACTTCTTGCTCTGTAAATTGGGGAAAAATAATTAAACTCGTGGAGCCTCGATGCCATCATTAGTAAAATGGTAATAATAAAATTTATTAGAGATACTATAAATTTCGGGAAGAAAATTCATACATGTAAGTCACTTTGCACATAGCCTAGTATAGAATAAATGTTAAAAAGATATTAAATCCTGATTTAATCAAGGAACCTTAGTAAGTACATTACAATACTTAGCATATAGAGGCATTTAATGTTTGATGAAGACAGAAGAATGTTACTTCAGTGAGTACCAAAAGGCACATATATTTTTTAAATCCGTGAGTCTGGGCCCATCCCTGTTGCTTTAGGTTCTTGTCCATCCTCTGTATGTTCTTGGGTTGCTATAGTAGAATCTCCTGGTCTTTAGTATTGACTTATAGTCATGCCCAACCTAGTAAATACAAGGAAGACACTTGCTGGAAATAAAAGTTTTCACCCTCGAACTACTTCAAGAAATTAATTAATTGTCCCTAAACCTTCAAAATTAAATAGCTTTAATTATCTGATAGCTGGATAAATACAAGCAATGAGCCCTCAGATTCTATTCTTTTGCTAAGATTACTAAATGGCTTGACTTTGTCTATAAACTCATTAATTTGATACTTTGTACTTTATTTTTTAAGGAATTCCTCAGTGAGAAATTAATCACCAAATCGATGCCCCTTCCTCAAGAAATTTTCAAGCTTAATGTCTATCATTGTTTTGAATTTTCTTCCTTTCTCTCTCTCTCTTCCTTCCTTCCTTCCTTCCTTTCGTCCTTCCTTCCTTCCTTCCTTCCTTCCTTCCTTCCTTCCTTCCTTCCTTCCTTCCTTCCTTCCTCCTTTTCTGTCTGTCTGTCTTAGTAGAACTCATTCACATTGAGTGCACACATTCTGGGGAACCTGGGACTTTGGGAGATGCAAAACAACATTCTTTTTCACTGGTTGCCTGAAGAATAAGCCCATGCTTCTATTTTATGTGAGATAGACATTTCTCATATTTCATTTGGCATGTATTCTATATTATCTTCAAGGAATAGAGAGATGAGATAAAATGCAAAATATCATAAAAATGGGGTCAGAATATTGGTTTCAGAGGAAGTTATCTCTTCTGTCTTCATTTACCCATATTTTTTGCTGATAGTTAAATTTCTTCACTTCTCTTTTGATTCTTTAAGATGCTCAATTTCTTAAGGAAAAGTAACAAACTTACTAAAAATTCAAAATACTTGTGAAAGAAGACTTACCTAAAAATAATAAATAGTATATAATTCCTTTTATACAAAATTCTAGAGTAGACAAAACTAATGTATGCTGGGAAAAAATCAGAATAGTTGTTGCTTTTGGGGCTTTGAAGAGAGAATTAGGATGTTGGTGTGATTGTAAGGTTATATATTTCTTGGGTCATGCAGGTGTATGCATTTGTCAAAACTCAACTGTCACTTAAGATTTCTGTCTTCCAGTGCATATGAATCTTACAGGAATTTTGAAATTATTGAACACTAGTTTATTATATGCACTTTGAAATATTTAGAAAAAAGTGTACTGATGTTTATAGGTTACTTTGACATGAATTAAAAATACTTCAGACTGAGGGGCACCTGAGTGGCACAGTTTGTTGAGTGTCCAGCATTTGGTTTCAGCTCAGGTCGTGATCTCAGGGTTGTGGGATCGAGCCCTGCATTGGCCTCCGCACTTGGCTTGGCGTCCGCTTGAGGTTTTCTCTCCTTCTCTCTCTGCCCCTCGTGCTTGTGCTCTCTCTCGCTCTAAAATAAATAAATAGATCTTTAAAAAATACTTCAAGCTGAGGGATAGGTCTGTGATAAGCAGTATAATAAAATGCCAATGGTAGAATCAAGATCGCAGCTATATGGGTATTTACTGTGAAATTTCTTTTTTTTTTTTTTTTAAAGATTTTATTTATTTATTTGACAGAGATAGAGACAGCCAGCGAGAGAGGGAACACAAGCAGGAGGAGTGGGAGAGGAAGAAGCAGGCTCATAGCTGAGGAGCCTGATGTGGGGCTCCATCCCATAACGCTGGGATCACGCCCTGAGCCGAAGGCAGATGCTTAACCACTGTGCCACCCAGGCACCCCTACTGTGAAATTTCTTATACTTTGCTACATGTTTGAAATCACCCATAGTAAAATATTGGTTGTATGTGAAATAAAGCTGGAGAATGAAGTATTTACAAGGGGTTGGATTTCAAGAGGACTTAGGATTCAGAAGCTATTTACTTCAACTTTTTTATTTAACTTAAAAAATTGCTTGATAACTGAAATACAGATTTGTAAATTTTTGATTGCTTGGCAAAGAAACACTCATTATGCATAGGAAATTCTAAACCACATGAATCTTGCTCGAAGACAAAGCCTAACTTCCAGTAAAGAAGCTAAAAGGGCTTCCTTCCAGTTTGGTTGAAGACCCTTGCAGTTTGAGGATAAGAATTCAAGGCTCAGCCAATCAGACTCAGCCAATCTTAGGCTTTGAATTTCAAGCTCACAAATCAAAAATAGAGTGCTAAGAACTTAGTTTTAGCAACAATAACCAATTTCCAAAGACGATGTGGTCATAGTGAGAGACAGTTGTGTCCTATGCTGGTGGTGACACTGGTGTAGGATATTATTTGCAGTGTTGGTAGTCTTCCTCATGAGCTAGATCTATGAAATAATTTTGACATGATTTTGACTGTTCATTTTCAAAATCCTGCTCTCTGGCTTTCCTGGCATTCCTGGAACTACTTAATATCCTATGCCCTTTGAGAATATATGTGTGTGCATGTATGAGTATATGCCTGTGTGCATATATATATATATATATATATATATGAATATTGTATGTGTGCGTATAAAGTTGTGTATATATACATGTAGGGGTGTGTGAATCTGTGAGTGTATATGTATATGCACATTTTATACACACATATGCATATGTAATATATATTGTAAAAATAAAGTAATATATATACTTTACATATATATAAAGTACTTGTGTCTATATGCATGCACATATACGTATACACTTTATTGTTTCTATTGCTTGAAACTAAGAATCTTGAAAGTAATATATTTATAGTGCGAATTGATTATTTTTTGGGATCTCCCTCAAGTATCTTCTCTATAAACTTCTATCAAGCCTGCAAAAATATTCTGGTCTTCCCTTTCCTAAAGGTACTTCAAGCCAGCTGGCTCCTTAAGGTTCTATTCTTTACTGTCTCCACCAACATCAGCTGGGTGTACAGCAATACAATTATGATGTCAACCACCTAGAGTTAGGACAAACCCCATAAGTTAAGGGCTTGGTGTTCCACAAGACTGCTGTTACTTCACACACTAGCAGCACTTGGAGGGCCTCCAGATCACCCACATTTCTTATGTACTGGCTATAAATTTGAGGGTTCCCATAACTCCGTCACGTTCAATAATTTGCTAGGATGACTCACAGAACTCAAGACAGTGCTATACTTAAGATTACAGTTTTATTATAAAGGGAACACAAAGGGTAAAATCAATGAATGGAGCACAAAACTTCCATGCTCTTTTCCATGGAGTCAGGGTGTATCATCTTCCAGGACCAACCAGGAAGTTCCACTGAGCCTTGATGTCAGGAATTGTTTTGGGGTTTCATTGCCTAGGCATAATTGATTAAATCATTGGCCACATGATTGAGCTCAATCTTTAACCCCCGTTGTCCTCCCAGGAGGTTGGGATGGTCCAGAGTTCCAATGTCCTAATCACATTGTTAATTTTTCTGTTGATCAACCTTTATTCTGAAGCTGTCTAGGGTCCTACCGCGAGTCATCTCATTAGCATAACAAAGACACTGCTCTCTTTCAGGAAATGCCAAGAAGTTTTAATACCCTTGCTAGGAACCAGGATTAAAGACCAGATAATTTTTTTTTAATTATACTAGAGATTCCCTCTATCAAAATCATCATTTAGTTAGGAAATAAAGGCAAAGAAAAATGTATATAAATAGTGGAGTTACACTACTTTCCATCTAAATAGTTAAGTGATGAATAAGAAACATAAAAGGCCTAAATGTGGAAAAAATGAGCATACAGCATGAATCTATGGCCTGATTTCATGTTTCCAAAACTTTTCCTTTACACTGAAGCCACCCATGCATGCAGGGCAAAGCCAATTTGATCACTTACCCAGTGACAGATAAACAAGATGGAGAATGGTAGATACAACTACCCCAGACATCGTTGGAAACTTTACCCCACCTCACCATTTAGATCGATAATCAAGGTGAACATTATACCTACACATAGGCATGCCTAAGATGATGCGAAACAACCAGAAAATGGCTACAGCTGTGTTTTTCCGTGTAATAACAATCTACCTTAGTGAAAAAATATGAACTTTTGGTGCTGGTTTCTTTCTCCAAATAAAATTCACTACTCTTACAACCTTGGCCTGAAAGGAGTATTATATGGAGAACTATAGTCCTTAAAATATTGCTTTCTCCTATGGAGTAGTGACCAAGTGTCCTCTACTCAACGAAACCTTGATATAGCACTGAATTCATCTACTAAGAATTGTCAGTAGAGTGGTATGAAATGTAAAAGAATTAGCATTGTTAAAATAATTGATGGAATAAAGAATCGTCCATTCACTTAAGAGTTATAGATAGATAGAATCCTCTCCTTTGCTTCCCTTCTTTCATCGTGTTTCTAGAGCTTGGTCTCTATACTCTTGACACTCCATACTCTTGATGAGTTCTGTGAGAGGTCTTCAGAACTTCCCAACTGGCACATTCCATGGTCTGGTCACACACTTCAAAACCTTTAGCTCCTCTGACTCATTTAACATTTACGACCTCCGCCTTTGTATGGAAATTTTTTCTCTTGTAATTATTACCCAACACTTTGAATTTGCCATGCTTATGACTTATAGAAATCAATAGGAGCCTTTGAATCTCTTTGAGGGGATGGGTAACTGATTAAAACCCAATATATTGTATATTCTCAGCTGTTGTATCCTGATGACAAACATTAAAATGGCAAAGGAACAAAAGCAAAATAAAGCCTGAAGCGTATAGATTTTGTGTTTTCAAAGCAGCTGTTAATTTCCAAAATTGAAACTGATTACCCAGAATAATTTTTAAATCCTTTATAGAGTTCCCTTATTTCCCCAGTAACAGCTGTTTCTGTCTTCTAGTGATTCAACTTTGTGTGTCATGAATGTTGAAATGGTATACCAGGAAACGGAATCCATGGCACTTTGAATGGCTTGATAAATGAATTAACAATTTCAAATAGATCTAGTATATTTGTTGGGTCTTTTTCATGTTAAAATAACAACAGTAAAAGCTACATCTGTAAATCTGGAAGGAAGCGTTCGACTACCTTGGAAATCTAATTCACCATTTATATTACATAACACAATTCCTTAGATCAACTAGGGTCATTTTGAGCTATCAAACAAATGAAGCTGATGTCATTAAGAAATGACTACCAACCCTAAAACTTAGAATCAGGAATGAGGAAAAAACCTGATCTGTGAATTAATTTCATATATTATGTGTCTCCCATACTTATGTAGTACACTAAATAGCAAGGTAGACATCAGCTAAAGCAGAACTTCCAAGGTAGAAATACATATTCTTAATTTTTGGTTTTATTCTTTAGTAAGACTGCAATTATAGCTCCAGTGGAGAAAGCTTTAGGAAATATTTTTAGGTGCCATTAAAAAAAGAAAAAGAAAAAAAAAAAACCACAAAGACATCTAAGATGGATAATACCTTCACTGGACTTCATTTTTTAGTACTGTGAGAAGATGTCACAAGCTGGGCTCCTTAGGTATGGGCTATGTGTATGATGCATTTTTCCATTGAAGGAAGAAATGACATTTGCTGTGCATACGTGTTAGATGAACATTGCCTTCTTTCTCCCATTGAGACACAGCACACGTGCACAGGCATATTTAAATAGCTGTGAAATATGCTCCCTGATGCCCATGGGCCTTTCTTTATTCTAGCACTCCGTATGCAGTGTAAGCATTATCTGTTTAATTTTCCTTCATTTCTAAGAGTGTATGAGTTTCTTAAGGCCAGGACCTGTATATTATTTGCTCTCTAACTTGTTTCAGACCTAATATTCTTTTATAATAATAGTTAAGTAATTGTTATGATTGGTTGAATGAATGGGGAAAGACATTGGGCCTAGAAAAGTTCACAGATTTGACTGTAAAAGAAAAAAAAAAAGTCTTTACTTTCTCCACAGAAAGCCACAGGCACTGACTCACTTGCATTTTCGATGTGGTTATAGAAAGGCAATAGAAAAATGGGACAGAGGTAAAAACCTAAACTCTTATGACATATTGGGTTCATGAACTTTTATATTTTGTGTACCTATTGTTTCCTTTAGACGACTATTGAAATGTATCAGCTTTAGGAAACAACATGGTGTTTCATGGACTCTGTACTTAGTAATAGGGGAATGTATCTCCGGGATTTAAGTTCAGACACTTCTGAAACTTTGCTAATTGGCACCCCTGCAGTTTTAAAGGGCTTGATGCAGCCTCCCAAGGGGATCACTTTTTTTTTTTCTCCCACAGAAAGGAAATTGTACAAAAGGAAGATATTGCTATTAGAAAAACAAAAATTGGATAGTTTTTCATAAGCCAAAAATACCAACCGAAATCATAGTCTAAAATCCCTGACACAGTTTAATGTTAATGAGTGCAGTGTGGAATAGTGAGAAAAACATGGG